>NC_090925.1:1089165961-1090415961 GCF_040938575.1 Ambystoma mexicanum | reverse complement strand
TGTATACGAATTGTACGAATGACAATTGTTCAAATAACAATTGACCTTCTGCACAATTGACCGAATTTAAACTGTCAATTAGGATATATATGCGGGGGAAACCCCCCGCAGTCCCCACCTAATCCAAACCCCAACCCCCCACCCAATCCTCTTATATTATTATTACCCCAACCCAACCCATTATAAATATAAAAATGACCATACGGTCATTTGTGCAGAAGGTCATTTCGGACCCCTGTTATTCGAAAAATTGTATCATTCGAGCAGTTGTAAACGAACAATTCGGGTAATACCTCTATTTCAGCTGCACTTTGACAAGGGATACCAGAAAGGCAGGCTACTGGGGTGTCTGGATAGAGGTTACTGTGAGGCAGGAGAGCAGGATTGCATGATGCATGTTATTGAGAGCTAAGAGCTTTCAGTGGAAAGGGGAATTGCAATATCACCATGGAAAACAATCATATGGCCTAATGCAATTAATAGCATTAGATGATGTGTTCTTTGTGCACTGTTAATTTAGTTCATGTACTAGTCCATGTAAAGTCTAACCCTAAGAAATACACAAGCGCTTAGGTAGCTCAGCCCTACTAATTGATGACATTTAACACAAGATTAAGGCAACCTCTAGTTACAATAATGGCCGTCCACATGAAAGGCTATGTGAAGCTACCTTGGTTATTAAGTCAAACCTTTATTAACACATAGGCCCCGTCATTTAACTTTGGGGTTGCTAGACCGCAAATACATCACAAACTAAATTGTAACATGCAGGCAGTGTTGACTCCTTGGGTGAGGGGGGTCTGCTTTTTCCCGCTTGCGGGAACGGTGCAGTGCGGTGCAGAGAAGAGTTTCATTAGCTCTGTTTCCACTGCTGGGGAAACATCATGTTAGTGTGTCAGAGATGAATCCCTGGACTGCAGTCTTTCAGGTAGCTGCTGGCAGCGCTGCGTCCCCTTTCCTGTAGCAGTTGTGAGCATCCATAGAAGAGACAGATGTAAATAAATATTAAATGATATACTACACACCAATCAGGGAGCTCTCTGCAATTCCATAAATGAGAGAGAACAAACGCTACGTGCATGAGTTTAAATGTACAGCAATGAGAACAACGCACATCTGCATGGTGATGTAGGCCTCACTGATGTTGGATACAATACTTATAAGAATGGGAGGAATTGTCGGTAGGGCACTTTGGTCTAGATTTGATCTGGTGAAAACGAAGGCCTGGTCTATCTTGGCAGATCCCTGGTTATAGGCCCCTATACCGTGACTGAGGAGGTCTAGTTGGGAATTCCTGGATAGAGGGAGACACTTTATACTTTCCTTGATTGACAAAAATGAAAGCGGGATGTGACCAACATGCCAGCCCATATGTTTATGTTTTATTTATTTATTTGTACATTTATAGAAGCACGCAAAGCCCAGAGGCATCTTCCACGCTGGCTACAGGACAGAATAGTCATCTTGTAGCACTGGGCAGTAGGGATCAGAGGTGAGTTGTACAACAAAGTATGTATAAAAGATTTGATATGCTTTCTGAAGACATTGTAGGGGGTTCGCCTCACAGTTGTGGGGGAAGCTTGTCCCATAGTGATGGAGACCAGACTGGGAAGATCGATCCCCCAGCTTTGCAGCGCTTGAATCTTGGCCTGACGAGGCAAGGTTCAAGCACTTTAAAGCTGGGGGATACATGTAAGGGACAGAAACCTCTAAGATAGCACGACCAAACGTTGGGTTCCTGCTTAGCCTATTCATAGAAGCAGAATCTAAACCAGGATCCAGGATTAAACAAGGCCCTCTGCTGCTGTGGTGGCTAGGGAGACTTCGGACTTCCTTCCCGAAGGCAATATGCCTTTTTTGAAGACACTCTGGCGCTTTATGTTCACACATGTATCAGGATGTACTGATATGACTTGTTCTCAAACACGCTGCTTAACTGTCCATCATTGCCCACTTTCTCTCAGGAATTGACTATTTCACAATTATGCCATGGTTACCAAATGCCATCATCCTTATACTCTGCTGTTCGTTTTTCCACTTTGGGCAGGGCGTGCTGCAGGTAGTGTCTTGCTTTAGTCACTTAAAATGTTAGGACCAGGACTCGCAGACGCTTAGCGATTGCGAGTCTGACATTAACAAGGACAAAGTGGTGGTTTTGGCATTAGCACCACTTTTACTGTTCCACCAAATTTTGAATCCCTTAATTTTTGTGGTTGTTCCTCAGGCAATCATTTTTCCAACCGAATTGGCAGTGGAGGAATTACTGCCAGAGAATATCGGTAATTGTCCTGTCGAAAACTCCTCCAGAAGACGCAGAAAAAGCAAATAGTATTTCGATTGTATTACAAGTTGAAATACAGCCAGATATGACCACAAATGCAGAAAATGAAGAACAAGTTGTCTACATTGGTTCATTAAGGCTTACACTCTCCACAAACACAATTTGTGGTAAGATGCAGCTGCTACTAGATGTGGAGAATACCATTCAAAGCCTTCTCCTGTATCCTGCAGTGGCATGCAGTGCTGCAGCAGCGAAGGAGGCCACCACAGTAGAAAATTGAGGAAATGTGTGATGAAAAGGATGCCCATTCCTTGCATCAGACCATCCTCCTGGGTACTTGAATATGGACAGTTCATCACTTTGAATTGCCTGAACCATGCCACCATACCAGACTTATTTGACCCTGATATAGTCACATATACAGAGCACAATTAACATTCCAGCATACCATCGGCAAGTGTCAAAGCATGTCAAAGCCAATATTCTTTAAAGTATTGGGAAAAGTGCTTGATGCACCCATGGAACATGTGCACCATCATATCTCCCTACCCACCATACTCGTTGAGGTATATGCCACAGTGACCAGAGTCCATGCAATGGGTAACTAGACCACCTTCCCAAAGAGATCACAGAACTGGACTGTACAGATGTGGCATTGGCACCCCCCCCCCCCCAAGGAGAGGAGCAGGTGTACCATACAAGAAACAAAACTTCGGGGGAGACCCCAAAATCCACTCCTATAGCGGAATGGATACCTACCTTTGTTTTGAGAAAGGCACATTTTAGTATAAAGGAAGGTAGGAAAATGGTTTGGTCAACAGTTACTTCCCATAGGTAGAAACTACATACGTTATACACAAACATATATTTTTCATTTTAATAATTTCAGCATAAAAAGTCTCTTAAAAATAGAGAGAAAGTTAATATTCTTTGTAATCATCATAACACTCTAAAAATATACTAAATACATATAAAGACAGAACACTTATACACAATTTTATAAAAAAATAGAAAAGCAGCAAATGGGTTTCTCACATCAGTATATAACTCAGCCTATAGTAAGAATCCTATTAGGTCTTAATTTAGATCATTTATGATCTCTAGGTACTTAAAAACAATCTATTGTTTATTCACGCCAGTAAACTCGACATGTTTAGGTGGGTGGTGATGGGACTTTCTTCAGGAGTAATCTTTAGTTGTGTTAAGAGTGGATGCATTGCTGTTATAAAATCATCTTATAACAGCAATGCATCCACTCTTAACACAACTAAAGATTACTCCTGAAGAAAGTCCCATCACCACCTAGAGGACTGAAACATGTCGAATTTACAGTCTAGAATAAATAATAGATTGTTTTTAAGAACCTAGAGATCATAAACGATCTAAATTAAGACCTAATAGGATTCTTACTAAAGGATGAGTTATATACTGATGTGAGAAACTCATTTGCTGCTTTTCTATTTTTTATAAAATTGTGTATATGTGTTCTGTCTTTATATGTATTTTGTATATTTTTGGAGTGTTATGATGATTACAAAGAATATGAACTTTCTCTCTATTTTTAAGAGACTTTTTATGCAGAAATTATTAAAATAAAAAAGATATTTTTGTGTAAAACGTATGTAGTTTCTACCTATGGGAAGTAACTGTTGGCCAAACCATTTTCCTACCTTCCTTTATACTAAAATGTACCATACCAGAAACCTGTACCATTTGCTTAATGTACAGATGGTCTACAATCCAGATCTCAGCGGGAGCCACTACTGTGCCATAATCGCATGCTCAAGTCGTGATGCTGTGGTGTTACAGATAAACACTGTGCCAGGAAACATGGACACCCAAAGTGTACCTAGATGTTTCATATGTAGGCAAACTGTCACTGCAATCAGCGCAGGGAGCACGAAAATAGGAAGTGAATTGGAAGAGGGTAGAGAAGCCCCACAACACTGAATAATGTATACACACGCACACCTTTCACTGTGCGTGGTGCTTAAGGACACCACACTAGCATGCCTGACACTTTGCTGCCCTGATATGCATTTTCATTGCAGTATTCACCTGTCGGCCCATGCATATATTGTACCTGATAGCGCTACAAGTACCATCATGCATTGTGTGAGAGGTGTAAAATAGCCTGCATCCCTCTCCACCCAGACACAATGGGAAATGATGAAATGGCACTGTAGGCATCCTATCACTTTACTTTGTCAGGGACTCTGTCACATCATAGACATCTTATTATTGCAGGTAAAAAGGCCACGTGCCACACAAAAGGAGGGCACAACTGGCACATATTATCTAAGTAAGATCAGGGTTTGGGCCAAGAGTATTCGGAATGATGCAGCCGGGATTGTGTCACAGGACCGATGTGTACATTATGTGAGACAGAGGCCACTAGTACAGTACCACCATGTTGGTTATTTGAGCATGTCTTGAACAAACATTCCCTTCAACATATGTTTCTTCATTTGCAGGTGTTTCTGGGTATCCACAGATACCATGGCTAAAGAAAACTACCAAAGATTCTGGGGTGCCAAAGGAGGTGGCCTCCAGTGCTGCACACACCAAGTCAATGGCATGCATGGAACATACATGTTGCCTGCTAAACACAAGGTTCAGGTGGAACAGCCAGATTGGCGTGCATGAGGCCTTTATGGACAGGCAAGAGAAGGTGGGAAACAATGTGTGTGCAATGCTGCACCGGATGTGCATTCAGGGATGTGCAGCCCAAGAATCAGAAATTTAAGACTGGAAACTGATGAAGAGGATCATGCTGGAGACCACATACCACCACGGGGTAGAAATGCAGATGGAAGAAAAGGACACATCATCCAGCAGGAGTGCATTCACAGCTATTTCTTAGCATATATGTATACACCTAAACAATACATTGATGAAACAATCAATATTAATTTTGACTTCTTAAGCTTCTATGCTAACATCTCTTATTTACTGAAACACTCCCACCACCATTAGCCCCAACACAAATTCTCTTCCATCACCCTTTTCCCCAGCACCCATGCCCTCCCACCACACCTGTCCTCAGAACCATTGAGTGTGCACTGGCAGTTCCTAATTTCATGTGTGCGTGGCATGTCCTAGTGTAACTGGTGGAGAGCATAACTGTATCTGGTATGTGCACTATACCAGTGTGATTGGGATGGATACCTCCATTGGAGGGCTGAGATGGAAATGGCCATGACCCCTTCCTTGGATATGCTGGAGCATGAGCATAACTGCTCTGAGCACAGCTTGCTAGCATGGCCTCTCCTTCACCCCGTGCCCAACTAATGTCATGGCAGCAGTGCCATCAGCAATCCTCCTACTCTGTCTTCCATGGCTCTGGCCAATCACCTTGGTGCCTTCTGCACGGCATACCCCATATCCTGCCAATGGCCCAATTGTTCTTGATCAATCCTCTCTGCTGCTGCACAATCAAGTTCGATCTCTCCCATAGTGCCTCAATGGTTTGCTCTGGTGGGATGGTCATGGATATGGTCCCTCCCTGATGATGGCACACCATGCTGCTGTTTCACCACACCACACACTGCTGTACCATCATTGGCAGGGATGGAGTTTATGTCCTAATCATAGTGCCACAGAAGTGCCTGACCGCTGAATAAGGGTGCTTGAGTGGTGAGGAAAGGGTAGGAAAGACAACAGAGTCAGGCAGGTGAATGGCCATACTTAATGTGACAGGAGTGTCTGGAATGATGCTGGAACACATTCCAGGCTGACCCGAGGATGAGGTGGATGTGGCCTCAATGGTAGTCCAAGCAGTTGATGCATGGGGGTGGGGGGAAGTGGTGGTAGTGGCAGCTGTCTTCCAGATGGCAACAGTGATGGTGGTGGTTTGCACAACAGTTTCCCTGATGCCTTAGGCAGGATGGTGCTGTCGGTCAGTGTGTCCATAGGCTCCATGGAAACAGATGTGTTGGCCACAGGCACGGAGGTGGCAGTAGCAGACTTGCATGATGATTTCTGGTGATTGCCACAACTGCACCCTGAATCAATGGGTGCACATCCTGAGTATGGAGCTGGTGTGGTGGTAGTAGACACTGCCATGTAAGATATGTGTTGCCCATAATCCCCTGCTTGGATGCCTTGGGTGTTGTTGGGAGAGATGTGACATGTCACTTGGAATGTACTCCCATGAATTATTGTGAATTACAGTCAGGCTCATTCTGTGCAGCTCCATGTCACTCATGCAGGGAAAGGGTGTTGACATTAACTATGGGGTGTCTGTGACTTGCACTGGGTCCTACATGCACCCAATGATGTGTATGCTGCTGATATTGGATGGCATCATGTGGCATGCTCTGTGCTTACAGGCATGTGGTCAAGGGAACCTTTTGGCTTACTGATGTATGTTTTCGACACAATGCATGTGGTCACCCTGCAGGCCGCAGGTGGAGCTTGCAAGTGTTGGTAGTACTCATCATGGTGTGCCCCCAATGTATTGGTTTTACACATTACACTGGCCTTTTTGCAACTGCGTATTTGTCTCTTTATTAAGTATGTCTGACAGCCACCTGGGGATAGTATGCAGTATGGATGCCTGACCCAGGTTTGGCAGAGCTCATACGTTTGTGTGTCTTGTTGTGAGTGAGAGTGTGAAAGCATTGGGTTGCAGAGGGCCTGGGGACTTCACAGACACTGCAGGTCAAATGGCAACACTTGTAAAAAATAGGTTTGGTGCATGTCTTACATACATTTTTCATTGCGTTTCCTAGTCTAAAGATGTGAAATCAGCTTGGCCTGCACTGGTGTGGCCACCAAAATGGTTGTGATCATTATGCATGTGAATTGGTTGCCCCAAAGCCTGCCAGATGACAAGCAGCAAATGACTTCCCATTCGACATGGCAAATGTCATTTTTTTATTTTAGTTGTATTTGCATTGTATATGTTTGCAGCAACCTTTACCATAACTTACTTACTAATAATTACAATTCAATATCAATGAATTCATGAAATTAAAATAACATAGACGATAGCCTACTTACAAGTCATTACAATTCATTATCAATAATTTCATAATATTTAAAATAGCATAAACCCTGTGTTGGAAAGACCATTCTTTGAATATGTCCAACAAGCTTCACCATCTAAAAGTTCTGTTCTGTAAACAAATTTCCTATAAATCAACAATCTCTTAAAACCAAGTGCGGGAAATATAATTAAAAGATCTCTTACTTTTTAAACCCTGTCAACATTTCTACAAAATCTGCAAAAAGGCATGTCATCAAATAAGAGCTTTCTCCTTACCAGCACCTCTTTTGTGGGCAGGATATTGAGACGATACCTTAAAAATTCCTGTCTACCCTTTTTTATCTGGAAAGAGGTGCATCTATCCAGGCAGGACCCCAATCTTCTTGTTGTCATAAGCTAACTGTTTCAATGAGTTGTAATTATGCATGGACGCAATCGTTTTTCTCCAGTCATCTGCAAAAACTGCTGTTTTAATATCCATGAATCTATTGCTCAGATCAGCAAGAGTAAAGCCTATATATTCCAGCAATTTTTTAACAGACTTCCAAGTAATGTGGCATAGTATGATATTGTTTTGTATATGCAATATAGTTCATGTCTTCATAGAAGGAGTTGTTGACTGAATAAAAAATACATGATATCGAATATAAACCCAATTCATACCTAATAAAAGAAATAGGCACACAATTAGAAAGATTCAAAGTATTCCTCCACATTAAAGCTTCATAAGAATCAAGCTTGTCCAGTATCCATACAGGCATAATCTCAATCCCACATAACGTTTTAGGGATAACTCTGCCCCCATAGTACCGGAAGGAAAGAACATTTTAGATATCTATTATCAATCTTCTTCATTTGTCCTCCTAGACTATCTGCTTTAACACTTCAAAATCCGAAACAGATTAATTTGTCAGTACATCTTTTCTTGATATAAAAAAATAGGAGTAATTAACTGTGTTCTTATGGTACCAGAAGTTATTCATTTCTGTTTTCCCCGAATTGATACTTGAAATCGTTTTTGCATAAAGATCAAAAGTATTTTTCAAGCCCTGTACGGCACGTGCAGTATAGTCCATTAGCATGATGTCATCAGTATATCACATACAGCAATATTTTATTGTATCAATTTTAGGGGATGCAAAAGTGGCATAAATAATGTCCACCGCTAAATCTGATATATAAAAATTAAAAAGACATGGTGCAAGGAGACAGACATCCTTGCCTTAGCCCTGTACCCATAAAATTCTCCTTCAACATGGATCCTTGACTATCCAATCTAATTTATATATTGGTTTTACTGTGCAATCCCACTATCAGCTTCAGCAGACCTTCCGAAATTCTGCATCTAGATAGTTTTAACCATACTAGGTTCCAATTTACTGTATCAAAAGCCATACTTAAATCAATAGATACGATATTTACTTGATAATAACTATTGTCCATACTAGGTCCTGAAATAACCTAATCATAAAATCATTCATAGTGGTGCTCTGTTGTTTTCAAAAGCATACCTGAAATTTTTTAGTCTGGCATTTTCGAGGAACCACTTCTATAGATGTTGCAAAAGTACAGCAGTAAATACATTTTGATCAGCATCCATGAGCATCAGAGGCCTATAGTTGGCAGGCTCCATATTCTCTCCTTTCTTATAGATAGGAAGTACCATTGAAGTCTGCCAAGACATTGGAATAGATTCTGAGATGACAATATGGGCCAGAATTACAAAGAATTGGGCCAGAATTACTCATCCCATCTGGTCCAGGGCCTTTAGATGACTATTAAGCCATTGATGACCTGCCAGAAATGTGTAGTGTTTTTGTTGGCCTATTGACTTCAACACATGTTCTGCATCATTCTGGTACATAATGCGGTGATGACTAACATGACATTATGTTTATTTCCCTTATTACCATTCCTCCCATTCATAATTTTTTGCAATGTTTCCCCTAGATAATCATGAAACCCGCCCTCACTGAACATCTTAACTTTCCACTCATAAGTATTCAGACTCCACTCTTTGGAAATGTTTTAATTAAATCCATTCATAAGAGAACAGGGTATCCTAACTCTATTTTGTCCCTGATTAATTATGAGTGGAACACTAACAATCTTCTTCCTATCAAATAGTAACATGTTCAACTTAGCCGTTGTCATATTATGATCACTAAGCTTGGTTACAACTACCTCAAATCTAATACATCATTCATATGGAGACTGAGCCACAAATATATAATCTAGGGGACCTCTCTTAACACCATTTTTCCAAGTGTGTATTAAAGTGATACCATCATTCAATGTCTCATTTAGCATCCTCTGTGCCAAGGAATTTAATAAGTGACACCATCTCATTCCATTTCTAACTTTTGACCTTGAGTCTTGTGCTATTAATAATTCACCATTACTACCTAGTTAAAATAGATCTATGCACGTAACATTAAAATCTCCAACAATGATAATGTGCCCTTTTGGGTTAGATGTTTGGCATCTATACAAAAAATGTGCCAGCGTCATTTAAAAAGTATTCAAGTAACAGATATTTTTTTGCCAGTGTATATTCACAATAAGACAGCACATTTTATTATTTCCCTTCTCTAATTCAGTTGTAAGAAAGAGGGCTCCTTTCTGTATGGTTTGCGCTGTAATTTTTTTGGTAGAGAAATGAGATTGAATGGCAATCAAAGGTCCGTCCGCAGGACTTCCCTTTACACCTTTAGTTGCACCCTGAAAGATAACCCTATAACCATTGAACAACGGTTATGGGGTCAATCAACCAAGACTCCTGAATTAGAATTATATTATAATTCTTGAGATAATTGCCCAACTCTAAATTATTAAATAGTTCAGAGTTACCTCTTGAGGTCCAACTAATTAAATTCAAGTAATTACTAGGTAAAGATCCATCAAAGGCTTGCATTTTGAACATTGTTATTTGGGGCGGCAGCCATCCATGACCAATCTGCCTCTTTCATACAGTGCATTGGGGATCTTGTTTAATATATCGTTCTTGTTCCTTGTCCTTACTAATTATCACTATAATCTCTACTGGTATGGAGTTCTGCTGTGTAGTAGCACCAATTGTATTATCATTCTTGGCCGCACCCACATCCCTGGTCTTGCTCTGACATATGAGAACAGTATATAGCTTTACGCTATGTGCTTGACTCAGTATTAAATCGTACACTATTTTTGATACGATTTCCAGTGTCAAGATCTCCACTCTTCCTACTTTACACACTCAATCCTTTCTATATCTCTACTTACAATAGCACTTAAGGCTGGAAATTCAGAGAACAGAGCCAGTACATTTCTTCTATTCATTGTTTAATGTGTACATCAGGCCCCTCTGCGACCTCTTAACCGCCCTGAAGCTACAGTTCTCTAACTATGCGGATGACACGCAGCACCTCATGGAATTGAGCGGAAACTATGAGCAGGATACGGCACAGTTAAATTACATATATGACTTGACTAACACATGGATGACACAGAATTCAATGGGTTGGAGGTTGCCAAACGAGGTTGGAGGTAGCCATGACGCAATAAGTGCCATGGCTACCCCCTTACCGCATACCGGGTTCCCTGAATGGGCAATTACCGGGCCATTCCAGCCTTGGAGGACCCAGTATTTCCCCATTCAGGGAACCCATCCCCATTCCCATTCGAGCCCCCATAGGGCTCAATGGGAATGGGGACCATGCTAACAACGGGCCTGTTAATAACGGGCCCATTGTTAGAATGCTGGTCCTTTAGCGGCTCCCACTTAGGGCGCCTGGTAAAACCAGCCGCCCTTAGTGGGACCCGTTAAAGGACCTCGTAATGCAGCGGTAAGGGGTTAACGGCACCGGCACCTATACCAGCGCCGTTAACGCCTTACCCCCAACCTTGTAATGACCCCCAATGTGCCTGAATCCCTCAAAAACAGAATTGATGATCTTTGGCTCAACATCGGCTAGATCCAAACTCAGCCCTGAATACCCCTACATGAATATTGTGAAAAATAGGATACAAATCCAAGACTAAGTTATAACCCTGGGCTTTCACATGAACGCCAGAGTGAGCTCAGAGGCACATATTTATGGAATAATCAGCTGTGCTCAATATCACTTGAAGGTATTGATGCAGGCTAAACATTTCCTGTGTCAAAAGAACAGGACAATCTTGACCAGGGCAATCATTTTGCCCCGCCTGGATTACTGCAACACTCTTCTGGTTGGGGCAAACACCTGCTGCATTAACAAACGATTACTGGTATTGATGGCAATCAGATCGACTCCTGCCAAAGCGATAGTTATCAGCCCTCATGAGGTGTTAACAGGAAGGAAGATGGTACTGCCACAACATTTATTATACAGGACACATTAGCAGACATTTGTGAGTGCATCTACAGTTCACGAATATGTGGAAGAACTGAGGAAGCATTTACAACATGCATTTGCATTTGTGCAGCAACATTTGTAAAGAGCTGCTGACAGTACAAAGTCATATTACGATAAAAAGATGTCTGTGAAAGAGTATAATGTAGGGGATCAGGTATATAAATTTCATTTTGGAAAAGGTAAACATAAAAATTCTAAATTTCTTTCGGCCTGGCAAGGGCCATTTCAAATAGTGGGTAAAGTGTCCCCAATAGTTTACAAAATATTAAAGACAGAGGGTGAAATGGTAACAGAACAGTTTGTTCATGTTAACCACATTAAGCCCTGTCACCCCAAACATGAAATCAGGAGACTTGAGCAAGTAGAGTCAGCTTAAGTGCCCTAAATATATGGAGAGAAAGGCACAGTGGCTGTCTTCATAGTGTCTCACGCCACAAAAATAAAATAGATGTAATGTTTATTGTAGAGATATATAAAGATGAAAATACCACATTTGAGATAGGTGCAGTAATAACAATTGATAGAAGGTGCTGAATCAGATTGACTTACTATAGTACAATTCTGAAATATTTTACATAAACATTGTTTTGATGTCTGATAATGTGAAATGTAAATATTGTTGTTTTCTCTTTAACATGTGCTTAGTTGCAGAAATCGGAAGAGTCAATCGGAATGTTTTGGACAACATTTTGTTTTTGTGGGGTATAAAGGGTAAAATTGGTATTGTGCTATGTACTTAATCTGTTCCTTTTCTATTTAATTTAGAATACAAAAAATATTGATTGGGGTCGGAGGTCGCAGGACCGGAGGACACGAGAGATGACGGAGTCCTGGAGTCCGTGGGAGGAAATTACAAAAAAGCACCGGGCGGGGACGAAAACCATGTCTACAGGACGGATGACACTGGTGAAGGCACCAGCAACATGGATGATGATTCTTATGGTTGCAGGGAATCTTAAAGCCATAGAAGCACAGGTTATCATTGAGCCTGGACCAGCATCTGGCATTGCAGTGCAGGAAGCGCCTGGATACATTATGGGTAATGGAAGGCTGATTTTTCAGAATATCTACATACCCATGAACCCTGATAATTTAATTGAAAGATTTATTAACAAAATTGGGATCGTAATCGACCAGACTAGAAATTGGCTAGAATTGAGAAAAGAGGACGCTAAGCAGACAATAAGAGATATGGTAATGCAATTAGAAAAGACATTTGTGAATTCAGTGGATATAAAGAAAAGGAGGGGAAAGAGAGGGGCAGTAATGCTTGTGGTCTCTTTGGTAATGTCTATTATTGGAGCTGTAATAGGTACTACGATGTCGACAGCTGATGCCATTTCAGTAGGGGCATTGAGTGCCAAAGCACAACAATTGACTTATGATCTGGAAATGATCCAAAAGGCTTTTGATGGAATTAGGGGTGGATTGGATTAACAAGTGAAATTTGTTAATGAGACTGTGGTATTACTAAATGAACAGGCTGAAATTCTACAACATAGTACAAAGGTAATAATTAAGCATGACCGAACATTGAGCGAGATTATGAATGTAATAAATCCTCTTGATATATTGTTGACAAATTACATGAGGGAGGTACAAACTGCAATTTCCCAATTAATTCAAGGGCATATACCGTTATATTTTGTTTCGCAAGATATTGTTTATCAGATTATGGAGAGGATCACAAAAAGGGAAATAGAAATGATGCAGGTGAAAGTTGCGTTTGAAATGGGCAGTGCATTGCCACTATATGTGAATTTGGAAAGAATGGAAATCGGGTTTTTGCTGTGCATCCCATATATAGCCCCTGAACTTATTTACCAAACTAAATTGATACATAACATGGGATTTTGGCAAGAAGGGAAGTACATACAAATTAAAACTCCAGAGGTGGTGGCATTTCAATCATGGGAGCCTGAGGTTTACTTGATTCCAAACATGGAAACATTTATAAGGTTTAAAGAACAAAATTACATGTGTCCAGGTAAACCATTTGTTCCTGATGCTACAGATGTTATCTGTGGTTTAAAATC
The DNA here is from genome assembly GCF_040938575.1 of Ambystoma mexicanum. Lineage (NCBI taxonomy): Eukaryota > Metazoa > Chordata > Amphibia > Caudata > Ambystomatidae > Ambystoma > Ambystoma mexicanum. The sequence continues at coordinate 1,090,402,278 of NC_090925.1, read as the reverse complement.
TGACCCAGGTGTAACAGGAGGATGTGAAGTGGTCATTAGCAATTCGGGTGGTGAGAAGTTAGCACAAGCCAAACTGGTTAAAAATAGATGGTTGGTCAGCACCTCTATGAAAAATTATACTGTCACACATTTAAATCATGGAACATTTGTTGTCAAGCAATTGGAATATAATGTATTTTACTTGCAGGTTCCGAAAGGTAATTCATAGAATTTCGCGCACAAGTGGTGCACGCGGCTGGCGCACAGTTTGCGCGTGTGAATGTCTGCGCCAGCCACGTGCGCTAAAATCTATTTCCGCGCACAGCATATTCATGGATTTTAGCCTCCAAAACCAGCCGTGGTGCAGAGTGGTGCAGCGACCCTGCAGCAACACCAATTACGCCCCCAAGAACGCCCTCGCGCAAGAAAAAGCCATCAAAATCCCCAATCCAGCGCAAAGGGCTGCGCTAACCCTGGACCAGTTTACAGGGCTGCCAAACAGCAAACGCCAAGCGGGCAACGTGTATTACTGGGGTTCGCTTGAAGTTTCACACGCGAAAAGGCCTGTGCGAGTGGGGTACGTGTATAACTGGGGTTCGCGTGAAGTTTCACACGCGATTGGAGCAGGGTACGTGTATTACGGGGTTCGCGTGAAGTTTCACATGCGATTGGAGCAGGGTACGTGTATTACGGGGGTTTGCGGGAAGTCTCACACGCGATTGGAGCAGGGTACGTGTATTACGGGGGTTCGCGGGAAGTCTCATACGCGATTGGATTGGGTACGTGTATTTCAGGGGTGCGCAGGAAGTTTCACACGCGAAAGGGCCTGTGCGAGTGGGGTATGTGTATAACTAGGGTTCGCGGGAAGTTTCACATGCGATAGGCCCTGTGCAAGTGGGGTACGTGTATTACTGGGGTTCGTGGGAAGTTTCACATTCGATTGTAGCAGGGTACGTGTATTACGGGGTTCGTGGGAAGTTTCACACGCGAAAGGGCCTGTGCGAGTGGGGTACGTGGATAACTGGGGTTCGCGGGAAGTTTCACACGCGATTGGAGCAGGGTATGTGTATTACGGGGGTTTGCGGGAGGTCTCACACGTGATTAGATCTGGGTACGTGTATTTCGGGGGTGCGTAGGAAGTTTCACAAGCGAAAGGGCCTGTGCGAGTGGGGTACATGTATTCCTGGGGTTCGCGTGAAGTTTTACACGCGAAAGGGCCCCGTGCGAGTGGGGTACGTGTATTCCTGGGGCAACGCCGTGCGCAATACGTCACAGATGCGCTTACGCGCTAAGGGCCTTTGGTCCAATGAAATCGCGTACGTGTGCTGACCCGCATAGGCGCTAAGGGCCTTTCCTCAAATTACACACTGACGTGCAATTTTTTCACGTGCCAAATCACTCTGTATCAAGCTGGCCACGCATACACACACGGAAGACCACGCTCCTGCCCTGAAGGCCATTTTCCTGCCGCCCTGAGCACGCTCCCACATGCCATCTGCAGCTGCCTGACTGTCTGCTGCCCACGTGCCCTGCTATTTGGTGCCTGCACATCAGCCATCTGCAGGGGTCTAGTTGCTAGGTCCACCCCTGCTGGAACAGAAGACTCCCGACTGGGATACCATCGCTCCACAGCCCAGCCCCAGGACCCAGTTGCCCACCCACTCCTGCCTCTGGGGTTGCCATGTTGGGCACATCTCCATCTGGCACCACTGCCAGAGAGGCAGAGGGCCACCAGCTTCACTGCCACCGAAGTTGGTGTCCTGGTGGAGCATGTCCTGGGGCATTATGATGCCCTTTTCGGAACATCACGCGCCAACAAGGAAGGACGGGAGAGGATCTGGGATGACGTAGTGGTTGCCATCAACACGGAGGGGGTGGCAACCCGCGACATCAAGCACGTCAAGAAGCGCTGGGAGGACTTCAGGTCCAGGACCCTCCACAAGGCCCGGCGCCTCGCGGAGGGGGGCCGGGCATGCATGAGTAACATCCAGATGAGGGTCCTGGAACGCGTAGGCCCAGTGCTCCACACCCAGATCCTTCGGAGGCAGACCCGTCTGGAGTTGAGCGGTAAGTGGCCAAGCAGTGCTGTGTGAGACAGGGCATGTTGCAGTGTGCTGGTAGTCTGATGCTTGCCTGTATGTGTGACATAGGCCATGTATGGATGTGTGTGTGCAGGGACATCATGGTCATGCATGTGAGACCAGTTATGTGTGAACCACATGGTTGGTGCATGTGTTTTAATGCAACATGGGGAGCTCTATGCGGAATGCAAACATGAAAGCATGGCTGTTCTGTTCCTGGACATGAAGGGGGGGTGAGGAATGGGTGCTGATGTCATGTACATGTATGGTGCACATGTGTGTGTGCGTGCCTGAAAAGTGTGTGTGTGACTTTGAAACGCCATGGATGCATGTGACTTTGAAGGCACATCTTGGTTTACAGGGGCCCTTCTACATGGATGTTGATGTTGATTGCAGGCGCCAGGACTGTTTCTGCATGTGTGTTGTGTGCATTCACCCATGTGTTGTGGAATGATAGGATGAAAGTGACATTTGACAGTGCCACTCATGTGTTATTGCTTCCTGTCTAGGGTATTTTGTACTGTACCCTGATGCTTGTGTTCTATGTCTCCCTCTACGCAGAGTCAAGTGAAGAAGAGGGCGGAGACAGCGCTGTGGAGCCAAGCGGCGGGGATGCCTCCACTGGGCGGTGACGCAAGGCCCAGCCACCCTCCCAGGAATTTCCATCATCCGGGAGCGAGGGGGCTGGTGCTGCATCTGCCACAATGGCTGTGGCGAAAGGGCCGAGTGAGCCCCCACAGGTGCTTCCAATGGCGGAAGACGGTGTGGAGACATCCAGGTTGGCGGTCTCCACAGAGGAGGAGGAGCCCGCTACTGAGCCGCACAAGGGGCCTGGTGGGGGTAGTACCACTGGTGCAAGTGGTGGAGTCCAGGGCCAGGGTCATGAGGCAGCACAGGTCACTCCAGAAGGGCCTGTGCATGTCGCTGTCCCTGACCCTGTGACTACACCACCATGCACCAGCAGGGAGGCCCCATCCCAGGCCCGTCCGCAGGTAGGGGAGAGTGCCATGTCAACTGCCTCTCCACTACCTGTGTCCCCCTGCACCCCCACCCCCCAGCACTGTGGGGCACCTGCCAGCAGGCCCCCACTCATGTCCCACTCATGTCCCCCTGCACCTCCCAGCACTGTGTGGCACCTGCCAGCAGGCCGCCACTCATGTCCCACTCATGTCCCCCTGCACCCCCACCCCCCAGCACTGTGGGGCACCTGCCAGCAGGCCCCCACTCATGTCCCCTTACACCCCCACCCCCCAGCACTGTGGGGCACCTGCCAGCAGGCCCCCACTCATGTCCCACTCATGTCCCCCTGCACCCCCACCCCCCAGCACTGTGGGGCACCTGCCAGCAGGCCCCCACTCATGTCCCACTCATGTCCCCCTGCAACCCCACCCCCCATCACTGTGGGGCAACTGCCAGCAGGCCCCCACTCATGTCCCCCTGCACCCCCACCCCCCAGCAGTGAAATGCCGATCTCATGACACAAACCAAAAGTAAACTATGTACATCAACACATGTCGGTCACACACATACACTGGTTGGCATTGCTTGTTTAAACCCACATTTTCACATGCATCAACCCAATGAGCGTATCCCACACATGGAACTAAAAAATGAAAATGTATTATGTACATGAAATTAAAAATGAAATGAAAGCATACCAAAATATGAAACATGAAATGAAAAGCATGTGAAAAAGATGATTGAATGAAAATGATAACCAATCCAAAAACATTTGAAAGAAAAACAGTCCAAAGTCACCCTCCAACAACGCAAATCCAAAGGAAATGTAAAAAGAAATCTCCATTGCTTCATGTTAATAATAAAAAAAAGAGAAATCTATCCATAGTCCAACTATATACAATCCATTGTCCAAGGATGTAAAGGGTCCATGATCCCAACCAAACAAATGAAACCTACCTAACAAACTACCTAAGAATATAACTATATACAAATTTGTGTGGCATTGTCCATTGACCACAAATAAAAGGAAAACGAAAAGGAAACCTAACTCTAAAAACTATTTACAAGGGCAGCGGGCTAGTCCGACGGCTCACTTTTGGATGTCCCGGGCCAGGGCATCATCAAACTCCTGCTCAACATCCTGGAGGCGGTCCTCTTCCATGGCCCTGAGGGTCGCAGGGTCTCCTCCAACTCCCTGCAAATTGCCTCGAGGCACTCGGCCCGCCTCAGGGCCCTCCGCATGGAGTTCTCTGCCCGACCATCGTGAGCCGTGCCTCTTCTGCCCGCTGCCGCTCCGCATCTATAGCATGGCCTAACCGCTGCCACACGGAAGACACTTCCAGTCCTGGGTCCTCCTGCCCTCTGGCCGATACCTGCTCTCCGATGTCGAAGGCCCCGAGCCATGATGGCTCCCACCTTGTTGCTGCTGTGCCTCTGCCTGTGCCCTGGCTCTTGCTGCCTGCACATCCTCCTCCGGCTGGGGTGCAGTTGTTGAGGTGGCCACCCCTGATGGACGTCCGACTCCCGACTGTGGCAGGGATGTGTCCTCCACCAGCCTGGCTGCAGGGTCAGAGGCAGCTCCACAGGGTACCCAGGTGATACAAGGGTGGGAAGATGGCATGGAGGACGACTGGGGCATAGGGGGTTCAGTTGAGGAGGGGGTCGGAACAAGGTCCAGAAAACGGAGGAATCCGGCCCTGGTGAGCTGTCTCAGTAGATCAACGCAGTCAACAAGCCATTCGAGAAGGCGTGCAGTCGCCTCATGAAAAGACTGCAGGTCACCTCGCATGGCCCGTTGACGCAACGCCACCCCACCCAGGACAGGCTCTTCCCAGTCCCCAGATAGCCACGTCCGCAGGGGGTGGAAGGCCAGTTGTAAGCGGATCCTCTCCCTGAAAACGGGTCTGGACGTAGGCATCCCTGCTAGTGCGGGATGATTCAGTCACAGGATCGGGGACAGGATTACAAACAGGCACCTCCGCGGTGGCCTGTGCTGCCTCCTGTCCCTGCCCCTGAACTGCACCACTAGCACCAGTGGAATCCCCACCTCCAGACCCCATGTCTGTCCCTTGCACGGCCTCCTCCTCCACCAAACCCCCCACCAACCTGAATGACTCTGTGCATTCTTCCTCCGTCGCACCCTGTGGGGTCTCAGCTGCCCTTTCTGCTGCCGAGGAGTCCAACTCCGACCTCCGCCTCTTGGACCTTCCCTCGGCAGCTGTGGCCTGGGACGCGGCACCGGACTCCTCACTCCTGACAAGATGACAACCTGGGAGGGGAGCCGGGCCTTGCGTCTCTGGCTGGCGGGATGATCCCTGCCGCTGTGCTCCACAGCACCCTCTCCGCCCTCTTCTTCAGTTGACGCTGCAGACAGGGAGAGATAAAACACAGGCATCAGGGTACTGTGCAATGGACTGATACACACATGACAGTTGCACATGAGTGGCATTGTTTAACTACAGACACGGCATCACACTCCACGACACACATGTCATTTTAACTCACACACATGAACATTTCAACAGCAATATTGCACCAGGCAGCACCATCCATACACATACACCAGCATGAACAGCCAAAGGTGAGCCTGACATCTCATGAAACACAAGGAGTGCACTAGACATGCACACACGGCACCACACTTACATGCATGTCTACATCTCCTCCAACTGTTGCAGTGATGAGATCACCATACATGTCACATGTGCCATTCATCCTTCTACATATCAGTGTCACGTGCATCCATGTTGCATCACAGTTGCACACTTGTCAGATACACATACATGCAAATACATGCATATGTACACAGTGCAGATACATGCATTATGAACCACCATCCATGCCACAACCATGCCAATGTACATACATAGAAATTCAAACATGTGTGCTCCCACACCTGCATTTGCCCAGCATGCTTACCAACACATACACCATCAATGTGTCTCACAACTGAGAGGACTCACATGTGGCAGCCTCACGCCCATGTTCATACACATCCCTACATGGCCCTACATAAACACATGTGCAACCTGCATACTACTGGCACACCACGACACGCACAGTGTACTATCAACATGCATGTACACTTATCGCTCGACTCCAGACAGGTCTGCCTCTCAAGGATCTGGACGTAGAGTGCTGGGCATATGCATTCCAGGACCCTCATTTGATGGTTCGACAGCTGGCCCCAGCGCCCCTTGGCATCCGATGCCTTAGCGAGGTGCAGGGCCTTGTTGAGGGTCCTGGACCTGAAGTCCTCCCAGCGCTTCTTGACATGATGTAAGTCTCGGACTGCCACCCCCTCCGCGTTGATGGCAGTCACAATGTCCATTCAGATCCTGGTCCGTCCTTCATTGTCGGCGCGCGAACTTCCAAAGAGGGCATCATACTGCCCCAGGACTTGCTCCACCAGGACACCAACTTCAGTGGCAGTGAAGCTGGTGGCCCTCTGCCTCTGTGGCTGGGGGTTTCCACTGCTGCCAGATGGTGTTGTGCTGGACATGGCAACCCCAGAGGCAGGAGTGGGTGGGCAACTGGGTCCTGGGGCTGGGCTGTGGAGCGATGGAATCCCAGTTGTGAGTCTTCGGTTCCAGCAGGGGTGGTCACAGCAACTACACCCCTGGCTGACATGCAGGCAGCAAATGGCAGGGCATGTGGGCAGCAGGCAGTCAGGCAGCAGCAGATGGCAGGTGGGAGTGTGCTCGGGGCTCTGGGGGGCAGTAATTCGGCCTTAAGGGCAGGAGAGTGGTCTTCTGTGTGTTTTCGCATGGCCAGCTTGATACGGAGTGATTTGGCATGTGAAAAAATTGCATGTCAGCATGTAATTCGAGGAAAGGGCCTTAGCACGTAAGCGTGTCAGCACACGCGCGCGATTTCATTGGACCAAAGGCCCTTAGCGTGTAAGCGTAAGTTATGTAGGACGCCATTTCCTTGTACTTGCTTTTCGTGGAGAGCGAGTGGGTGAAATCTGTACTTCTTGTCGGTTCACATGCGATTACTTCACAGCGTTTCGAGTTCGTACTCCCTGTTACCTCTGACAGCTCTTTTCTGAATTTTTGTTGGGCCTGTTTCCTCAAACAGAGTTCACTTCTCCTTTTGTCCTGTCTCCTCAGACAGCGTACAATTCTTCTTTTGACGGGGGTGTTGCCAACGCGCACACGCACATATTTTTCACGTTCTTTTTCCAGGCAGACGGTGAGTTCTGCACGTACTTAGCAACTGTGCTTGACCCGTGTGTCTTGTTCCCCTTCAGAGGTCATTGTAGGCTGCGTCTATTATGCGTACGCTTAGTTTTGTGTTTCTGGGTGCCACAGCGTAGTGCGGGTTCATTTTTTCACGCACTTGGTCTACGAGGAGTTGCGTGCACGTTAATTTTTTATTTTGGGCTGCCTGTGCGTTGCGTGACACGTCATCTTCCCCCAGGGGTCACAGACAGCCTTGTTAGAGCACTAGGGTACGAATTCCATCTGGTATCCTAACCCTTTGACCCTCAATTGCCCAGGACAATAGTTTACTGCAACTCCCATACGCAAAACAACTTCAGTGTCATGGTTGGGAGGCGACCAAGCGGTAAGGGAGGCAAAGGTGGCCGACCTTCAAAAGGTGGGCGTGGTGGGCGCGGTAGGGGACGTGGCCGGGATTTACAGGGTGCCCCTATACCCCATGTGTGGAGGAACAATCAGGGACACCCATGCCCCCCCCATGGTTGAGGGAAACGTGGCTGACACCATCCCAGCTCAGCCCTTGTTGGACTAGCCCATTGTGGCACCTGACCTGGCACAGGATGACTCCCTGGCTGACTTCCAGGTCAGCAAGTCTAGGCCACGTGTGGCGGTGCAAGTTGTTGCCACCAAGCCTCGTGGATCTGGGGCAGCTATGTCATCTGCTGCCCCAAGTATGCAGGGTGGGGAGGCTGCAGGGGCAGCTGCAGCTCCATCCGCCCCAGCTCTGACTCTCCCAGCCAGGACAGTGTCAGTCCAGGTCCATCAAACTGACGTTCCCCCTGCCAACATTACCCTGCAACCAATGCCTGCATCAAGACCTATGGTCATTGTGCATTCCCACACTCCTACTACCCAGTCCACCGGTGATTCTGCCCCTACTGACCAGAGCGGCGTAAGCCACTCTATCTCTGCTGCACCTTTAAAGAAGAGGAAGAAGGGTGCTCTGGCACAACAGGCTGAGACCCCAGACACGGCTACACACTCTGGTACCTCAAGGAAGCCTTGCTTTAATGATCAGGAACTTGATGCACTTGTGGCCTATGTGTCAGCACATAGCTGCAAAATGGTGGTGACTGCAGGGTGCAAGACCACACCTGGTCAACGTAGGGCACACTGGCAGACCATCGCGGACCGCATAAGTGCCCTTGGATTTGTGAGGCGCACAGCTGATGATTGCTACAAGCGGTGGAATGACCTGAAACACAGAGCAAAGAACAAGCTGGCCTCAAATCATGCCGCTACTCTGGTGACTGGCTGTGGGTCTCCACAAGAGGACAACAAACTCACTGAACATGGGTCTGTTGCTGGGGCCTTCGTCACAGAGGAACAGATCCAAGGTGTGGGAGAACTACCTGATTATGATGCATTGTCCGGTGAGTGTCCATGCATGTGTGTGTAATGCATGTTTATGTTGTTTGGGTGGCGGGTTCTGATTGAGTGCCAGGTGAGGGTGTGCGTGCCTGAGTGGTATGGGTCACCCATGTGTTTCATCCAAAACATTCAGCGGCCTTGAATTTGGATGTGACAGTATCCCTTCTGCCAACAGTAGTAATTTAGCGCAACATTACGGCAGTTGCCCTTGAAGTGGCATCTTGCAACAACATTGTTTGTATTTTTCTGTGTTCGTTCAGGCTGATTGTTTCAATTCTCCCACTTTTGCTACGCATTCCTCAGCCCTATTGTCACATTTGTGACATTCTTCTGTCATTGATGAACCCCACATTGGCCCACATGTGTTACCTTGTTAGGTGAATGATTTGACCATTCAGGCTGATTGAGTATTGGCCTGATCACATACATTTTTGGGGCCTGTTTGAATGTGGAACATGATAGTTGTTTCCTGTCATTTTGAAGTGCACAACCATTGATGTGTACATCGGCCTGCAATCACTGTATTTTTGTACACTGGATGTGTTGCAGTGTGTGGCACATGCCTATTTTGTCACACTATGTAGCATTTTTCATCTCATCATGTCCATCTCACATGGATGGCTGACAGTATTCATTCATTGACATATGGATGTACTTGTGGAATGTACCATGGCTATGGTACATGCCATCTGTGTGATGGCATGTGTCATGTATGTGTATTGGACATGCCACTCACAGGCCAATGTGTGATGGCACTGCTACCCAGCATGCAGCAAATGTGTTGCTCTTCCATCTTGGTGTCATCAGTGTCTGCCTTTTGCCTCCCCTTCCAACTCAGTGACAGTGCATGCATGGGAGGGTTATAGTCATGTGGGACATGTGTAAATCATGTACTGGTTCTGTAGCTTGTCAGGCCTATTTGTATGCTATGATGCTAATGCCTGTTTCCATTGTTTGTCTTTCATGTTTTTGCAGGGGATGACGCACTTGATGCTGTTGAGGTTGAGGAGATGGTGCAGACCCAGGAGGGATCTCAGGCACGACCGGGCACCAGTGGAGGACGTGGTGTGGTGGTGGGTGAGAACTCAATCTTGCTGCAGACCATTCTGTTCAGGGGTGTCTCTGGGTGCACCTCGCCAGACCTCTATTCAGGTGCTGATTCGGATGATGAGACCTATGTGGCGTCGCAGGTAAGTGTTTCTGGCAGGGATTCTGTTCTGTCCAACCCACCTGCACCAGGGGTAGAACCCTCTATGGGGATGTCAGTGTTGGTAAGTCCGCCTTTGGCGGTTACGGATGCAGGGTCACACTCCACAACATCTAATCCTGTTCCTGGGACAGCAGATCAGAGGGGGAATGCAGACCTGCAGCCTCAGGCAGTGCCAGCACAGCAAGGCGCGGATCGCCTTGCCCCAAACAGGTGTGGTGCCCGCCGACACGGTGGCCGTATGCCACCAGGCAATACCGCATGGGAACAATCCATGTACGGTATGGCAACCCAACAGACAGCATCAGTTGAGATGATGGCTCAAGCAATGGAGCGGGTGGCCACTTCCATTGTCCCCCCTGAAAGGCATATGGAGCAACTACAGCAGGCAACATACTCCATTTGCCAATCACACAGGGAGGACATGTTGGCGTCCAACAGGGACAGACGGGCGGCACTGGAGACTCTACGCCAATCGATATCAATAGAGTCCCAGGGCCACAGGGAAGCCCAGAGGGTAGAACTCCTTCACCTCAGGGAGACTCTTGATGACCTTGAGGCTTCCACTAACTTGAGGACAGAACAGCAGCTGGAGCGCCTCACACGTTCGCTCTCAGCTGAGATGCAGGCAACTCGGGAGGATATCCGGGCATCACGTCAGGTGGTGCATGGGGATCTCCGCACTATAATCCTCCAGAACGAGACCTTCCACACCCGCATGCTTGCTGCCATGGAGGACCATACCAGGGCTTTGCGTGGGCTGACTCCCATAGCACCACCACCTCCTGTGGCAGAGCAGAGGGTGATGAGAGCGACAGCAGCAGTTCTCCCACATTGGCATAGCCATGCAGGCCATGAGCCCATGGAGTTTTTTTTTTCCCAACACCCACACAGGTAGCTGTTGGTGCGCACCCTGTCCTTGGACCTCCTGGGTGGCCTCTACCCCCCCCTGGCCCCGAAATGGCCATTTTTGATTTTTGATTTTTGATTTTTGATTTTTGATTTTTGATTTTTGATTTATTTTTTACAGTGTGTTGCCTTGTGTGTCTCCTGTGGGCATCCACTGTATTCCGGCTGGGCACATGCAGGCTTGTCCTAAGTTTGGGTTAGATGCTTGGGTTCGTGAGACACACACCCCTCCTGCTTCCCGTTTCCATGGGCTTGCAAAGGGTGTGCCCAAGTGACAGTGACTTACACAGTGACGTAGGGCTCCCATGAGCTGTGTGGGCAGTCTGCAGTCAATACTGTGTATACATTCCTAGTGGATGTTGTTGTTGCATTGTACACTGCATGGTGTATTGATATGTGCTTGTGCATCCATGTCTTCCTCCTAATTGGCAGGTTCATTCCTCATGTCTTCACAAGGCAGTCTACATTGGAGATGGAGTTCATGTTGTAACTCACACATGCACTTACACATTTGTGTGGCAGCAACACTGTACAGTTGGAAGTGGTCGATGTGCTGGCATAATCAGGTTGTAAGACTACCACTACTTTAACTTAGTACTGTCATGTTTATGCTATGTTTGAGGTTGTGTAGCTGCATTGTATTGTTGGTAAGTATTTGGTCATGTGTGCTGTTAGTTCTACATTACTGGGAGCATATTGTGTGTGGCCAGTTTCCATTAGGGACACTGTACTTTGTGACACTTGTGTCATGTTTTGGGGATTGCTTAGTTTGCTTTCACATAGCATGACATACCATGGTGTGTTGGGTGGCGGTGCTGGGGAGGGGTTGGGTGACATGGCACTGTTGTCATGTTGTATTTTGCAAGGGGGTAATGAATTTAGCAGCATAGAAGTGTGTCTTTTGATGACACAGCATTGGTGGTGTTTGTGTAGGTAGGGATGCACACAATGTAACACTTCCAGTTGACCAATCTCAGTCTGGTATGGTTGTGACAGTTGACTGTCCCTTATGTCATCATCATTGATTGTCAGCTGGTATGTGCCAGGGCTGTGTGCACTCCACAGGGGTGTGATTTTAGTTGAAGTAATTAGCCACCAGCTGCGTACGGGCTACCTCACCCTGTGCCCTTTCCCCTCCCATGCGCAGCGGGCGTGCATGTGGTTGGGGATGTGTGGGCACCACCATGTCCACGGGCAGGCCCCGGCGTGTTGCAAAGTTGTGCAGGACACATGCTGCCACTATGATCCTGCACACTACTGGGGGGCGTATAACAGCTGCCCGCCAGAACGGTCAAGGGAGCGAACGCGTGACTTGAGCACTCTGAATGTGCGCTCCACTATGCCCCGGGTTGCAATGTGGGCTGTGTTGTATCTTACCTCGGGTGGCGTGGTGGGGTTCCGAATTGGCATCATCATGTGGGTGCTCAGAGTGTAGGCACTGTCCCCTGGGGAGGTGCTGATGGGTATCATTAGTGGGGTTGTGACATTACTCAGTATCTGACATGCATGCATGTGCTGTGGCATTTATACTCACCGAGCAGCCATGTATCACCATGCAGCCCAGCTTCTAGGTCCCGGTTTAGGGTTGACATTCTGTAAATAAAACTGTCGTGGGTGGACCCTGGATAGTTGGCATATACTAAGGTGATGATTCCCTTGGCATCACATACTACCTGGACGTTGATGAAATGCCAGTTCTTGTGGTTTCTATAGATGTGCTCTGATGCCCTGGGGGGACGTAGAGCCACATGGGTGCAATCAATGGCACCTAGGACTTTGGGGAATTGTGCCACCCCATAGAAATCCTGGACAGCAGCCTGCCTTTCTGCAGGTGTTCTGGGCAGGTATATGTGCCTGCGGACTGATGGGCATGCAGTCATGATGGCCAAGACCTGGTGTAGGAAGCGTGACTGCGTGGCCTGTGACCCCCCCCCACTATAGCACTTGTCCGCTGAAATGATCCAGTGGCCAAGAAGTGCAGTACATTGAGGACCTTCTGCAGGGGGCTGAGTGCTTGGGAGCACAGGGTGGGTGATGTGAGGTCATCCTCCCACTCACTCACCAGGTCGAGTATTATGTGAGGTGGAAACCTGTACCTCCCATACACCTGGTCATCAGGCATCCCAAAAAGGCTGGTTCTGGGTGTGAAAATTCTGGGCCTGACTATCCTCCTCCTCCTCCTGCGGTATCCCACAACCACTGCTGCTAGGAACGGTATATTCATCCTGGCGTCTGAGCTTGTTTGTTGTTTGTGCGCACTTTTATGCTGCGTGGGTCCACGTACGCCTGCTTCCTGCTGGCGTACGTGTTTCAGGATTAGTGCATCTTTTTTGGCGCAAGCGTTAGCACCGTTCGAATCCATGAATACGTGTTTTGAACGTGCGTGTGGGCGTTCCGCGCATTTGCCTCCTGTACTTCCCCCGTGACGCCCACATTTTCACACGTTGTTCCCCATTCCACGTGACACGCCCTCTGTTCCTCCTACTTTTGTTGTGTGCGCCGCGCTATGTGCGAGTTCGAAGTGCGCGTAGCGTGCGCTGTTTGGAGACGTGTGCGCCAGCGTGCGCCACGCAGAATTTTGCCACACATCCTGGGATTTACACGCGCACAGACTTCCATGAATCGCTGTGCACGGGTTTCGCTGCAATTTTCGCACTGGCACTGCGATTCGCACGCTTTCGCACGCTTTCGCATCGCGTGCTCTTAAAATTTCAGCGTACATTAATTCCATGAATCGGCCTGATAATCGTCTTGGTTGGGGTTCTAACACTATTCCATATTGAAAATGATATTTGGGAAAGCCAAGTGGAAAATTTTGCGTTTTTTCAAAGGGATACATTTCCGATAGACCAGGATGTAGAATTTTTATTGAGTCATAAGGAAAAGCACACTATTAAGATGAATCTGGGGTAGAACAACATTACGGTTAGTAGCCTGGGTGTAATGGAGGTGGATATGTTTAACTGGGGAACCAGGGTGGAACGCACTATGGTGTGTTTGGCAGTAGTGGTGTTAGTGATGGGAGGATGGTTGATTATTTTGTCTATAAAGATGAAGATGTTAGTTATGATCGTAACTCTGGGCCTAAAGCTTTCATCGTTCTGAAAATGTTGGCTGGTACAGAGCAATTTTTTAAAAATATGATTGATGGAAATTGTAGGCAGACAAGCCACGTCAATAAGGGGATGGATAAGAGTTTTCTTAGCAACAAGAAATGAGGAGAGCAGTTAGTTCATTCTGGGCTGAGGAGACAAACGGAGGTTCCAGGGGGTAGAGCGCTAGCTGTGGGACATAATCAGTTGGCTCTCCCGACACAAGATTACAGAAGAATTTCGCGCTGACACTGGGTCTACATCTGCGAACACAAAAAGGTTGTGCGGGGGACTTCAAATAAAGGCCGACCTTGGTAAGATAAGTGCTAAGTGAGGACCAGATAAAATGCCGTATGTGTGACTAAGATTTATTGCAGTGTAGGGAAGTTAGGAAATCATTGCATGTTTATTTTTAATTATTTTCAGAATGTGGGAACATTAATCCATGTTTAAAAAATATCTGCATGTTCTGTTTTGTTCTCTTGTATTGCAGATGATGCTGTAATTAACCAATGGTAAGATGTGGTGACTTGTAAATAAGACACAATACAAGAAGTATTTACAAAAACACATGGGATTTTCGTGTCATTCATGCATCTGTGAATTATTTACATAAGTGATGTATAAAGGGGAGGCTCATATCAGTGCAGTAGTGCATTTGCCAATTTACCACTGCAAGTGAAATAGCAAACAAGAGAAAGCTAGTAATAAACAAATATAAAACAGAGGTTTGTGTGTGGTTTGATGAATGTTTCCTTCCTTGCATGCTGATGGGAAGGTGTCTGATCTGATACATAGATTACTGGATGTACATAAGCCAGTAATGCCTAATGTCACATAGGTTATTGGATGTATATAAGCCAGTAATACCAGCCACAAACTGTAGGTGGCACTACGAATAAAATCATTGGGTTCTACTAAGGTGTATAAGTCTGGGGCTCTCTACAGACAACTATGATGGGGTTATAGTATAAAAAAAAACATGCTCACCACTATACCACAGGAATAAAATACTGCAAAACAAGATACCACTAAAATTACCACCAATACAAGCTAACAAGGTAAGGTCACTAGAATAGTGTGATACCAAACCCAATCTAAATGTAAAACTAATTTACTGCCAAATTACCACCAATATTTTTACGGTAAGAAAATACTGCCAAATCCTGAATTTACCCCAATAAAACAAAATCTCTTACACTTCTCAGATTGTACATTCAGTTAAATAATATCTTATGTGCTAACCTATGCCTTCCAGCCGTAATACAATCCATGTATTGCGAGATAGCCCTGCTTGCACTACTCTCTCAAATGGTCTCCTCATAGTAATCAAGAAGACTGAGTATGTCTCCAAGCCAGGGCTCCTTTACCCAGATGTAAATAGTCGAGCCGGCAAAATGCCTTTGGACCGTACTCACTGTGTTACCAAAGTCGGTCAGCTAGGCAGTTAAATCTTCTGTGATCGTATCTCCTTTGATCACTGTCAGCCACCTGCAGCGTTCATGCCTGACTGCCCAACTACTCTGCAGAATCATTCTGCTCCACTCAGATACACAAGTGCACGCAAGCGCTACCCACTGTTTTCCTCACAGATAACGGGATGGCAGGCAGGACGAACTGATTGCCGGATTGGCAGACCAATACAATCTCCATCAGAGCAATGATACTCGCGTTGTGGCCACTATGGCAACCTCAGATGATAGTTTCACCTTGTTCACTCCGCTCATAGACTTTAATGTTGAAAGTTGTCAGATTTAAATTATGGTTCCAGTGACAGTCCAATTACTTCCTGACTGCTTTGCAGAATGACTCTGCTCCACTCAGCTACACGAGAGCCAATGTCATTGTTAAATTGGTGTTCATCTATTCACTGGGGTCTGCTTGGCTTCTAGCTACAATCTCAGCTGCAACTTCACACCACAAGCCAGCCTTGTGAAAGATTGTACTGGGCCATCTGCTCCTAGGGGTCAGCTTGGGGGCTTGGTTGTGCTTTCAACTGTGGATGCTTCCTGCTTGCTTTGGTGTGTGACCAGTGTGCAGACCCTTGAGCTGAGGTCATTACACCTCTTTTTTAATGTCTTACGTGCCCTGGGAAACCATCCCAGCCTAAATGAGTTTGCCCCACATCTCAATAAAGGTAGCTGTCTTCCTTTGGTGTGAGGTGTTCCAACTTTGGTCCCCAAAGAGCTATTCAGATGGGCCACAGCCACCACCTCCTCTGTCACCATGCCCTGCTTTGCTCCTGGACAGATTTCAGGCCTTTCTCTTTCGTTTTCCACCTGACAATATTCCACTCTCCTACACCATTGGATGGCAGTAGAAATGGGTTATTTTCAATTTATTCCAAATGTAAAAATGGATGCTGCTCGGCTTTCCAGTTTCAGTGTCTGCTATTTCTGTTCAATGGTAATTCCGCTATTTTAAGGAGGAATTACCAAATGGCAAGTTGTCCAATTGTATTTGGCAGTAACATCAATTCTGCATATTTCTAGTGAATTTACCGAGCTGTGAATTGTATTGACAGCAATTCCCCCCTACAGAATGACCATTGCTTTCAGGCCGAATGCTGCACATCCATGGTGCTAATTTCTTCAGCCTCGCTGGTGGGAGTGGTAATTGCGCATTGGAGGAATTGCCTCCATTATTACAACCACAATTCTAATAAGGCCCTCAGAATCTACCTTCCACTTTCATTATCAAGCAACACTTGTACATGATCTTTCGCCATAACCTAATCCTCATTAATTCACTTTGGTGCCCACTCCAGCTCTCCACTGCTCGAACTTCCTGTTTAGCACTTTTAAGGGGTCTCTGGGTATTCTTAAGTGCTACCTGAGTAAACTAAGATTGATGTTGCTTGCTTGAATGTTCTCTTACTATTCATCCCAGAAACCCCACTCCCTTCTTTGTCTCTCTCATCATGTCCCACAGACCTTTGCAGCAAATATTTTTTTTCTAAATCGTCCAGAATGTTTTCATCACTCTTAGCTAATAGTTTATGTGATGTTATTCAACTATTTAATCCCCATGTGCTTTGCCATTTACCATTTGGACGCATGTTTTTTTTCGAAATGTTACTGTGGTAGGGGCGGGGGTGCACAGACTCTGTTTAGAAGAGCCGGGCTTGCTTGCTATCTTCTCTTGCATAGTGTAACTTTGGCCACTTTGAAAAACGATCTAGTGGCACTTTTGGTTTCTAGTCCACCCTTCATGATCTGAAGATGACCTTCAGTGACTCAGCCTTTTCAATGTGTTTATGTATGGGATTATAAAGAATGGCCCTTGCTGGAAAGCCACAGAGTGCTCCAAAAACCTGATACACTTAGCGGTTGGGTGCAGGGATAGGAGATGAGCTGGAGTTGGTAGTGAGTAAAGGCAAGTGTGGGCCTCCAGAGTAGAACAATAGGGCAGACTGGAGCAATTGGCTGTCATGATGCCTACCCCCAGGGAACCAGACCAGGTCCAGCAACCCCAGAAGCAGGCATCAAGTTATTTTGAGCAAGCCCAAAAACCCATGCTAGGGGCTGTTTGGGTGCGGTCCTGGCGCCTATGGCGCCAGGCTCATATGGAGAGTCAGTCCTGGCGCCTGTGGCGCCAGGCTCATAGAGTAGAACTTACCTGATGCAGACCATGCTGCAAGCTTACCTGATGCAGACCATGCTGCAGAGCTCCAAGCCAAAGGAGGCTTGGAAGGGACTATTTTACCTAGGGACTATTTTTTTACTCAGGTGGAGCTGGGGAGGAATACTTACCTGGGACTACTTTGGAGGCTATTTAAAACACGCCCGAAGAGCAGCACACACTTCGCGTTATTCTGCATCCAGCAGCGTAACGCTCACCGTGTCTGCAAGCCTGAATCCAGTCTTCTGCCACACCCGCCTCGAGTCTGCAGCTCCTAGAAAAAGGGAGGAACAGAAGAAGAAGAGGTTAGAATAAGAGCAAAACCTTCGATCCTTACCTGAATTCCGGATCCACCGCGCCTTTGAGCTGGAAGAAAGAAGCATTGTACGCGTGCCGCCTCGCCTGCTGCAGCGCCGCGCTGATCACACCGGCCTTTGCAGCATCCTCACGACCCACCGCATCCTTCTGCACTTTCCCGTCGCACTCTGGCACCTAAGGGGAACACAAGAACAGCAAAGGTGAGCCAAGGGAATAAACAGAGGCAATAGTAACTACCCCCATAGACTTACCTGATTACCGCCGGGGGTACTATTCCTCTTCACGGGTCGGCGCAGTCTCCATTGCATCCTCACCGTACCCAGGCCCCTAAGGGGAACAAAGGGACAACAAGGTGAGACGAAAGGACAAACAAGGGGAACTCTTCTCACCACAATAGACTTACCTAATTTTACCGCCAGAGGCATTATTCCCCGAACTTCATATTTTCTCTCCACACCGGAATAAGGGAGCAAGCCACAGGTTACATTCTGGCCTTATTTTATTGAACTGTGTAGGATAAGCCAAATCCTTACCTGAACTTCGTCAGCTACTACGAGGAACTCTTCGCTGGGGTCAAGCTGCAAACTGCAAGGAATCGGACAAGAGTGAAAGTCAGACATGTGAACTCTTACGGACTACATACTTTTCGGAGTCAATATTGTTCTGGAACTCACCAATTCCTTCGAGCCAGGGAAGCAACTGGTTATCAACACACCCCTGCGCTCAATGCAGGATGGAGAGCTCATCTTTTCAAACCATCAGGTGAGACTATAAGAGGGGACATCAAAGGTGATCTGTGGGGAGAACAGCGGGGCTAGGGGGATTTACGCTCAACTCCACGGGTGGTTAATTCCCTTTCTCCATTTGCAGAAGAATATTCCTATGGGCCAAGCAAACGAAGCTAGGTGGGCCAGTCCAGTCCGTCATCTCGGCCCTACGCGTCACATTGGTGGAGACCGCAGCTGTCCAGTTCCGATCGACGCCTCTGTGGGAGCCAGGTGAGTGTAACATTGTCGAGATGTTCTTTAAAGCATAACCTCTTCATGTTGCTCCTTGAGTGACGGATGGAGGTGGCCAGCAGAAGCCCACTTGCCCTAAGTGTGTCCGCATCTGATGAATCTCAGCTGGGAAGATAGCCAAGCAAGTGGATGCACACACTGCAGAGATCTGCATAGGCTCAATTGCCAGCTTTGGGATTGGGGTAAAGAATGATTTCATATTGGTTGGTTTTCAAACACTACCTTTTGGTTTCCCTCTATGGTCATGACTATGTCATTACCACTATCCACTCAGAGATACACCAACTGTCTTAGATTACCATGAAAATGCTACCTTGGAGTGTATGAGGTATTGTGTAGTTAGCTCCTGGGGTGCGGTGAGCAACCAAGCAGGTTGCTCACAATGCGGACAGCATAAAAAAAAAGAGTGTATTCAGAGCAAACGTTTGGCTACACTATCTCGCTTTCCCCTCCTCCCCCGCTACATTAAAAGGGTCGGCTGAATTGTCAAGGGTGTTACAGGTCCATTTCAACATGATGCTCGTGTCACCCCGTTGCCGTACAGCTGGTAAAAGCATGTTGGGTACTTAAATTATAAGCAAGTCAACAGAATGCGGTCAGGTCATGAATAACTGCCCCGATATCATGGGCCACGCAGCCAGCCGGGGGCTGAAACAATAAAGGCCCGATTCATGGAATTGTTTGCCTGGAAAATAGGGAATTTGCATGGCAAACTGCGTGCAACATCATGTTAGTCGATTCATGGAATCAAATGCCTTGGATTTTTCCTCGACTTGCGTGGAGTTGGCGCATGCTTGGCATGTCTATGCCATCAGTCGAGCGCCTTGCTCGAGACACCACGCACGGAGTGGGCGTGACTTGCGTTGGGGGCTGGGAAGGTGTCAGAACACGCAAGATGGGGATCAACATGCGAAAAAGTGGGCTTTATGAGGGACGGCCTGCAGACAGTCCCTCGCACACCCACAATAGCGCCAAACGACACTTATTCATGGAACCAGCTTTGCAGCTTTTCAGCATAGAAATGACCACGCAAATCCATCGATCTTTATGCCACCAGAAGGCCGGCATAAAGACACTTGCGCATAGGAATCGGAGCGCGGAGGTGGGTTTGCATGCCGGATTGAGGGGTGCGTGTACACAACCGAGATTCCAATCTAGCCTACTGGCGTACGTACGCAGTGCAGCAGGGTGCAAGAACGGTTTACAGGGATTTGCACACATATTTCTCGAGTTAAACTCGAGTTACGAAGTATCATATGCATGTTGTCGGGGTGCCGGCTACAGTTACAGGTGACACTGCGCAGGGTCCCTGAGATGCAGGCATGCTTTCGGGGGCACCACACACTGTTTGAAGGGTTTTATTTGTGCCCGGGAGGGGGGGCATGCAGTTGTAGCTGTTCTGGCTGTTTAGGCTTTGCGTAGGAGCTTGTCAGGGGTGTTCCGGGCACGACTTGAGAATACGGTTACTTTATGCTGTATATTCCATGAATATGTGGGGCACACATTTTTAACTCTGCGCACACACATGCTTGTGCAGTGTCGTTCTCGGCGTGCAGCAATTGCAGGAAAAATGCACACTTTTCCATGAATAAGGCCCACATTGTCTGCTGAAAAGCTCTCAATCACTCTTTGGCAGTAGGGTGCCAATGACAGTGAAACCAGAGGAAAAAGGCAACTAGCTGATATGACCATTGCTGGATACTGCAAGCGAGATGGCAAAATTGGGGGCACCAGCAACGGCATCCTGCATGTAACGTACATGCTGCACACGTTTACGGTCTGAGTTAAAGGAGTATGTTTTTGTGTCATGAAACTCCCATTGTGGGCCAGCTCCAAATGCCCTTCGCCCAGTACAGCCCACATGGTTGAAAGGCCCGACACGGTCCCTGATCATTGAGGGGCCGATTCATAGAATTCGGCGCACAAGTGGCGCACGCGGCTGGCGCACAGTGTGCGCCTGCGGTAGTCTGCGCCAGCCGCGTGCGCCGAAACACATTTCCGCGCACAGCGTATTCATGGATTCCAGCCACCAAAACCAGCCGTGGCGCACAGTGGCGCAGCGACCTTGCAGCAGCGCCAGTTACGCCCCCAAGAACGCCTTCCGCGCAGGGAAAAGCCATTAAAATCCCCAATCCAGCGCAAAGGGCTGCGCTAACCCTGTACCAGCACGGCAAGCGGGCTACGTGTATTACAGGGGTTCACGTGAAGTTTCACACGCGATTCCAGCAGGGTACGTGTATTTCAGGGGTGCGCGGGAAGTTCCACACGCGAATAGCCTGGGCGCGTGTATTTCAGGGGTGCGCGGCAAGTTCCACACGCGAATAGCCTGCGCGCGTGTATTTCAGGGGTGCGCGGCAAGTTCCACACGCGAATAGCCTGGGCGCGTGTATTTCAGGGGTTCGCGGGAAGTTTCACACGCGATTTCAGCAGGGTACGTGTATTTCAGGAGTACGCGGGAAGTTCAACACGCGAATAGCCTGGGCGCGTGTATTTCAGGGGTGCGCGGGAAGTTCCACACGCGAATAGCCTGCGCGCGTGTATTTCAGGGGTGCGCGGCAAGTTCCACACGCGAATAGCCTGGGCGCGTGTATTTCAGGGGTTCGCGGGAAGTTTCACACGCGATTTCAGCAGGGTACGTGTATTTCAGGGGTGCGCGGGAAGTTCCACACGCGAATAGCCTGGGCGCGTGTATTTCAGGGGTGCGCGGGAAGTTCCACACGTGAATAGCCTGCGCGCGTGTATTTCAGGGGTGCACGGGAAGTTTCACACGCGAATAGCCTGCGCGCGTGTATTTCAGGGGTGCGCGGGAAGTTCCACACGCGAATAGCCTGCGCGCGTGTATTTCAGGAGTGCGCGGGAAGTTCCACACGCGAATAGCCTGCGCGCGTGTATTTCAGGGGTGCGCGGGAATTTCCACACGCGAATAGCCTGGGCGCGTGTATTTCAGGGGTTCGCGGGAAGTTTCACACGCGATTTCAGCAGGGTACGTGTATTTCAGGGGTGCGCGGGAAGTTCCACACGCGAATAGCCTGGGCGCGTGTATTTCAGGGGTGCGCGGCAAGTTCCACACGCGAATAGCCTGCGCGCGTGTATTTCAGGGGTGCGCGGCAAGTTCCACACGCGAATAGCCTGGGCGCGTGTATTTCAGGGGTGCGCGGGAATTTCCACACGCGAATAGCCTGGGTACGTGGATTTCAGGGGTGCGCGAGAAAGTCTACACGCGATTGGCCTGGGTACGTGGATTTCAGGGGTGCGAGAGAAAGTCTACACGCGATTGGCCTGGGTACGTGTGTTTCGGGGTGCGCGGGTAGTTCCACACGCCATTGGCCTGGGTACGTGTGTTCCGGGGTCCCGTGAACTTTCACACGCGATTGGTTGGGATCCACGTGTGTACTGTCATCACGTGCAATGAGGGATACTCCCTCGCACGTCACGTCACAGACACGCTCACGCGCTGAGGGCCTTCTGTCCAATGAAAATGCGTATGCGTGCAGACGCGCTTACGCGCTAAGGGCCTTTCCTCGAATTACACGCTGACGTGCAGAATTTTCACGTGCCAAATCACTCCGTATCAAGCTGGCCACGCGTAAGCACACGGAAGACCACGCTCCTGCCCAGAAGGCCGAACTACTGCCCCCCAGAGCCCCGAGCACGCTCCCACCTGCCATCTGCTGCTGCCTGACTGCCTGCTGCCCACGTGCCCTGCCATTTGCTGCCTGCACATCAGCCAGGGGTGCTGTTGGTGTGACCACCCCTGCTGGAACCAAAGACTCCCGACTGGGATTCCATCGCTCCACAGCCCAGCCCCAGGACCCAGTTGCCCACCCACTCCTGCCTCTGGGGTTGTCATGTCGGGGCAAACTCCATCTGTGACCACTGACAACCCCCGGCCAGAGAGGCAGAGGGGCACCAGCTTCAGTGCCACCGAAGTTGGTGTCCTGGTGGAGCAAGTCCTGGGGCAGTATGATGCCCTCTTCGGAAGTTGCCGCGCCGACAAGGAAGGACGGACTCGGATCTGGACTGACATCGTGACTGCCATCAACGCGGAGGGGGTGGCAGTCCGCGACTTCCAACATGTCAAGAAGCGCTGGGAGGACTTCAGGTCCAGGACCCTGACCAAGGCCCGGCGCCTCTTGAAGGCAGCGGATGCCAAGGGGCGCCGGGGCCACTTGTCGGAAGAACAGATGAGGGTCCTGGAACACATATCCCCAGCGCTCCACGTCCAGGTCCTTGAGAGGCAGACCCGTCTGGAGTCGAGCGGTGAGTGTACATGCATCCTGATTGTGAGCAGTGCGTGTGGTGATTGTTCAGTAGTGTGCAGGTTGCACATCTGTTTGTATGGGGTCGAGTATGGGTGCGGGTGTACAGGGCCGTGGGGCTGACACATGCGAGGGCTGTAATGTGTGAGACATGGATGGTGCCTGTGTGTGTGGGCTTGCATGCCAAATGCAGTTGTGTGGGCACACAAGTTTGTATGAATGTGTATGTGAGTAGACATGTCCGTGATGTCACGCATGTATGTTGTTTTCAGCTGATTGTATCAGCGCTGTGTACATGTGCATGTGTGTGTATTTGACAAGGGTGCAACAGTGATGCAACATGGATGCATGTGACAG
Source organism: Ambystoma mexicanum (assembly GCF_040938575.1). Lineage (NCBI taxonomy): Eukaryota > Metazoa > Chordata > Amphibia > Caudata > Ambystomatidae > Ambystoma > Ambystoma mexicanum. The sequence continues at coordinate 1,090,378,882 of NC_090925.1, read as the reverse complement.
CTTTAAGTGGATGCCTGATGGGCAGATGTGACATGGATGCCCGTCTGAACACTGCGACACTTAGCAGAGGTGTACACATGCATGCAAGTGTGGTGGTGTGTGTACATGTGTGGTGCACTTCCTGTGTTGCATGTGATGTCTGGCTCACCTTTGGCTGCTGATGCTGTTGTATGTGTATGGATGGTGTTGGCAGTTGCAACATGGCTGTGGTATGGCTCGTGTGTGCAAGTTGTAATGACATGTGTGTTGGGGATTGTGATGACATGTCAGAGGTTTGCCAATGCCACTCATGTACAACTGTCATGTGTGTATGTGTACATTGTACAGTGCCCTGATGCCTGTGTTTTGTTTCTCCCTGTCTGCAGCGTCAACTGATGAAGAGGGCGGAGAAGGTGCTGTGGAGCACAGCGGCGGGGATCCCACCGCCAGCCGGAGACGCAAGGCCCGGCTCCCCTCCCAGGTTGTCATCTCGTCGGGGAGTGAGGAGTCCGGTGCCGCGTCCCAGGCCGCAGCTGCCGGGGGGAGGTCCAAGAGGCGGAGGTTGCAGTTGGACTCCTCGGCAGCAGAAGGGGCAGCTGGGACCCCACAGGGCCCAACGGGGGAAGATGGCACAGAGTCATCCAGGTTGGTGGGGGGTTTGGTGGAGGAGGAGGCCGTGCAAGCACCGGAGACGGGGTCTGGGGGTGGGGATCCCACTGGTGCTAGTGGTGCAGTGCAGGACCAGGGACAGGAGGCAGCACAGGCCGCCGCGGAGGTGCCTGTGTGCAATCCTGTCCCTGATCCTGTCCCTGCATCATCTTGCACCAGCAGGGATGCCCATGTCCAGACCAGTTTTCAGGCAGGGGATGAGCTGACGTCAACTGGCCTTCCTCTGCCTGCGGACGTGGCTATCCAGGCCCGGGTTGAGCCTGTCCTGGCTGGAGTGGCGTTGCGTCAACGGGCCATGCGAGGTGACCTGCAGTCTTTTCATGAAGAGACTGCACATCATCTCGAATGGCTCGTTGACCACGTCAGCCTGCTGGGACAGGTCACCCAGGCCGGATTCCTCCGTCTGATGGGGCTTGCCACGACCCCCTCCTCAGCTGGACCCCCTACGCGCCAGTCGTCCTCTGTGCCATCTTCCCACCCATCAGTCACCTGGGTGCCCTGTGGAGCTGCCTCTGACGGTGCGGCCAGGCTGGTGGAGGAGGCATCCCTGCCACAGTCGGGAGTCGGACGTCCAGCAGGGGTGGCCACGTCAACGACTGCACCCCAGCCGGCGGAGGATGTGCAGGCAGCAGGAGGCAGTGCAGGGGCAGAGGCACAGCAGCAGCAGCACCATGGTGGGAGCCATGAAGGCTCGGGGCCTTCGACATCGGAGGGGCAGGCATCGGCCGGAGGGCAGGAGGACCCAGGACAAAAAGTGTCTTCCGTGTGGCAGCGGTTGGGCCACGCCATAGATGCGGAGCGGCAGCGGGCGGAAGAGGCACGGCTCTCAATGGTCAGGGCGGAGAACTCCATGCAGAGGGCCCTGAGGCGGGTCGAGTGCCTCGAGGCAATCCGCAGGGCTTTGGAGGTGGACACGTCGACGGCCCTGCGGACCCTCGGGGCCATGGAGGAGGACCGCCTCCGGGACATTGAGGAGGAGTTCGATGATGCCCTGGCCCGGCACATCCAGAAGTGAGCCGTGGAACTAGCCCGCTGCCCTTGTACATAGTTATGTAGGTAGTGTTAAGTTTCATTTTTGTTTTTATTTCATTTGGACCTTTTGGACATTGGCCACATTTTTGTATATAGTTTTTTTTATTAGTTAGTGTAGTTAGTTAGGTTTCCTTTATTTTGTTGGGATGATGGACCCTGGCTTCTTGCATTGTACATAGTTGTGGACTTGTACATACTTTCTTTTTTAACATTATCCATGGATCAATGGCTTATAATTTTTTTTTCACATTGGATTTTGTTTGGTGGACATTGACTTTGTACTACATTACTTTGGATTTCTATATTCTTTATTTTTTTTTTTATTTTGAACGGACATGCTTCTTTTCATTTTTTTCCATTCACATTTCTGTTTCTTCATTTTTGTTTCTATTCATCTTTCCTTTAATACATTATTTATTTGTTGCACTTCAATGTGTGGTGTCTCATTGTTTTCATGCATTTCATGTTATGTGTTTTGAGAATCACTGACACCCATTGGGTGTATGTGAGGGACATGTGTTTGTTTTGGAACTTGCAATTGGTGTTCTGTGATGTAATTGCAGAATATGAGTGGGTGGATGCAATACTCGGGTGGGTGTTTTGCATTTGGGGGCTGACCATAGAGACCAGGGATCTGGACTGTGATGACATGTTGGGTGGGGAACATGAGTTGGACATGGGTGGGGGCCTGCTGGAGGCTGCCCCTGGTGGCTGGGGGGTGGGGGTGGTGGGAGACATGGGTGGGGGCCTGGTGGAGGGTGCCCCTGGTGGCTGGGGGTTGGGGGTGCAGGGGGACATGCGTTGGTGGGAAGTAGTGCTAGTTGATATGTGGGTTGGCTGGTGGGCATGGCCATGGTGGATGGGGTGCCTGCAGGACATGTGCTGGGTAGGCCCCTGTGGTGTGAGCCACCTGCAGGGGCCGTGGAGGGTGTAGAGGGTACACCTGGGAGGACCCACACGTGCAATTCACGTGTGCTGCTCCCCGCGCACCCCCGGAATCCACGTACCCGGCCAAATCGCATGTGGAACTTCCCACGCACCCCTGGAATCCACGTACCCGGCCAAATCGCGTGTGGAACTTCCCGCGCACCCCTGAAATCCACGTACCCGGCCAAATCGCGTGTGGAACTTCCCGCGCACCCCTGGAATCCACGTGCCCGGCCAAATCGCGTGTGGAACTTCCCGCGCACCCCCGAAATCCACGTACCCCGCTCAATCGCGTGTGGAACTTCCCGCGCACCCCCGAAATACACGTACCCCGCTCAATCGCGTGTGGAACTTCCCGCGCACCCCTGGAATCCACGTACCCGGCCAAATCGCGTGTGGAACTTCCCGCGCACCCCCGAAATACACGTACCCCGCTCAATCGCGTGTGGAACTTCCCGCGCACCCCTGAAATCCACGTACCCGGCCAAATCGCGTGTGGAACTTCCCGCGCACCCCCGAAATACACGTACCCCGCTCAATCGCGTGTGGAACTTCCCGCGCACCCCTGAAATCCACGTACCCGGCCAAATCGCGTGTGTCACTTCCCGCGCACACCCGGAATACACGTACCCCGCTCAATGGCGTATTTTACTTCCCGCGGTGCCACTTTTTTGATGCGCTGGGACTCTACCGCCTGCCTTCGTGTGGCGGACGTGTTTCAGCTTGTGCGCGGCTTTGGCTGTGCGTGGGTTTGCCCTATTCCATTCCATGAATACGTGTGGTTCGTGTGCGTGTGGGCGTTACCTCTGCTTCCGTGCAGTGCATCCCCAGTTACGCCCTTATTTTCGCGTGTTGTTCCCCATTCCGCGCGTTACGCCCCATGTCCCGCCCACTTTCTGCTGTGTGCGCTGAGGTTGTGCGCTTTCACTGTGCGCGTCGCGCACCGTCGCGCACGCCTTTCGCGATGTTGCAGTGACTTGTGCGCCATGCACGGGTTTGGCGCACATCCCGCGGTGAACACGCGCAGGGACTTCCATGAATCGCACGCGTGCGCGTGCGCCTGTTTTTTTCCGCTTGCGCATGCTTGCGCATGCTTGCGCCTAGATTTTCGGCGCACGTTGGTTCCATGAATCGGCCCCAAAATTACATTGAAAACAAATCTTACTTCCCTAACACCTCTTCCTTTCCTCACGCCTATCCACAACACTTGCTTCTCCTGTATGCAGCCACTGTGGAAATGGAAAAGGCAATCCACCTCAAGCTGCCTTTCCCTGTGCCAAGTAGGACGCATGCGGCGTTGCTTCTTTCGGTGGGGGAGACGGGTAAAACGCATATAAAGCTTTGCAAACCTGACACACATTTTTTATGTTTTGATTTGTTTTAGCAACTGGACGTTTTGTGGCTTGAAAAAGGCAAAAATGCATGGAATGGCAGCCATACTGGATCTGATTGGAGGCTTTTGATTGCTCGGGTCTCTTAAGCTGGGCCAGTGTCCTAAATACCTAAATACTGCAGGTCGGCATACAGGAGAAAGTCCAACTCACAAATACGCACACACCCGTCTGCACAGCCCCAGGGACGCAGCAGCGTGCACCTTAGTTGATCTCAATTACTTTTCCTCCTGCGTCCGGGCCAGGCTTCCCTGTCACATATATATAGATCACTGGCTCCTGTCCCAAAGACATCACAGCTGTCCCTGTCAGCAGAAGTCCAGCAGCCTCACTTGATTAATTCAGACGAGAGCAGCAAGTTAACAAGCTCACTCTGGCCTGTGAAAATGACAAATGCGCTGCATCTGTCTCAAACAGTGCTGTCAGGGAAGAGGCATAAGAGGCCATGCCGCTGCATTTTAAAAATGATTGTTTCATCTGCTTTGTTTTCCTCATTTTTTATGTGAATACAAGGGAAGTGATGTGAAACAAAGGCCCCTTATTATTGAATGTTTGATTCACACCATGCCGATTTGCATAGCTTGTGTCGACGTGTGTATAGCTATTTCCTGCAACCTGAAAATCTTCAGATATTTTGAAATACGGGCCCTATGACCCGCCTCCTCCACCCAGCATGCACGTTGCTAGCTAAGCCTGGAAGTTGTACTCAAAAACAGACCAGGCCTAGCAGAAACCAACTGCCTGAACAATGATAATAGTCAATAAGATACACCATGTACAAACACATGAGATTCCGAAATACGAATAGCATGAATTAAAAGTACAGGAAAAATGATTGTGCACAGAAGTTTTATGCACCAAAGCATTTTGTAATTTGCAGCATTCTGTGGTAATACACCAGGGACGTCACATGGGGGTCGCCAGGGGTCGCAAATACATCCCCTGATGTTTCCCTCGCTACCAGTGTGGTCTGCCTTGCTACCCCTAAAAAAAAAGAACATTTAAAAAGATGTTTCTTTTTTTACATTGAAGCTCCTGGGCTGCGGCCAGTGCGATGTGGCTCTTTGTTTTTGGAGTGGCTGGAATTTATGTTGAGGCCTCTTAAAAAAAAAAACAGGGGGTTCCACAAGTGTAACCCTGTGAGCAGTGACCCTAAATAAGAAAGAATAGGTATATCAAATTATTTGTCTTTCTGGCATTCTATACAACAATTGCTAGACTCATTAAAGGGGTGAAAGGTCATGTTCTTTCGCTTCCCATGATGTCACTTTAGGGTGAGGTCAAATGACATCACTTCCTGTGATGTCATCAGTGGTCAAGGGTCATGTGATGTTACTTCCGCTACTCCTGGCATTTTGTTGAAATGACATTCCTGCAACACACACTTAAGAATGCGGTGGTAGAGCATGTCAAGATGCCCACACATTATGGGCCTCAGTCAAGGAATATTTTGCAAGGTGCAAAGTACTTTTCACTGGTGCAAAGTGACTTTGCACTGCTGACAAACACGCTGATTCATGGACCAATGCAAAGTGTCTTTTTACCATGCAAAGTCAATTTGCACTACAATACAATTGCATGGACTGTGTACACAGTGTTGCTGCAGAAGACAACCTGTGCTGGAGGTGGATGAGTGGCAACAGTAGACATCACTGCAGAGCGCTCTGCTGTACAGTGGAAATTGTAGCAAATTCTCCATGCATGTTTGCAGTCAAAGGGCCCATGGCCTGAGTTAGCCGCACAAATGCACTGAACCAATGATCGCGTCTCTGCCAAGTGTGGAGATAAATCAGAAAGTTTGCAAACAGCCCAGCCACCCCACTGCAGCATCAATACCACTCTCTGCCATGGCCAAACTCCAATGATCAGGAACAGAACTTACACGCTTCACGTGACTTTGCAAAACCGACACAAACCCTGATTCATGGAACTGTGCAAAGTGTATGTTTCAAGTGCAAAGTCAGTGCAAAGTTCATTTTGTACTGCAAAAATGACTTTGCACTGGAAAAATATACTTTGCACAATTCCACGAATCAGGGTTTGTGTCGGCAGTGCAAAGTCACTTTTCAGCAGTGCAAAATCACTTGAACCATGCAAGATATTCCATGAATCGGGCCATTAATCGTAAATCAGTACTAACCAGTGGGCACACTTATAATGCAAATAAAGGAATGATTAGAAATCAAATCGGCAGAATTACACCAGAAGAATGCAACATAGATTCATGCAGGTAAAAACATGATCAAGTGAGCACGAAGTTAGAATCAGACATAGTCAATGAGTAGAACATACTCTTACGCCCACATGCACAACATAAGGAGCTGAGAATGGCCTATGAACAAAGGAGCGTAGAGATGAAAGAAGTGATGATGGGTGATTACAGGATGCATGTTTCATATATGTGACAGCAGCATAGTAAGTGTAGAGTAGTAAGGGTGTGGGAGACAACGGGAGCAGAGTGGTAAGAGTAGTGAGTATATCAGTGACGCTGATGAAGGTAGGCTAGGCTGCCAGTCATCAAAACGCTGCCAGATATGGTCAGTAATCGGGTAGTGGACCAGAACCAGGAGGATAAGCAAGTGTAAGGCGACAGGTGAATGTGGTGTACCGTACAGGGATATCATCCAGATCTAGCTGGATTGATGAACTATTGGACCCGTAAGACATATGTTCTATTAGTAACCGGTGAGGGTGCAATCAGAATGAAAGAGCCATTCTGATTGGCCCTCACTGAGTCATTACCAGGCCCAGAATCCCTTTGTCGGGATTCCACGGCCTTTGTCCCCAGCGGGGGGGGGCGTGACAGCCCCTCAGCCAATGAGGATGCTCAAAGCGGGGCCATCCCCGCTCCGAGCCTCCCCACGGCTGAGAGGCTACCTTCGCCCCCTGTCGGGGACTGAAGTAAGGCTTTTATTTTTCCCCTCCCCTTACCTCTCACCTCCCTGCCCTCCCCAACCCACTTACCTTCTATCCCTTGATCCCCGGTGGGGGATGATGGCAGCCTCCTGCAGTGTGGAGACTCGGAACGGGACCATACCCGCTCCGAGCCTCTACACGGCTGGAGGCTTCCATCGTCCCCTGCCGGGGACCCAGGTATGTTTTTATTTTTTGGAGTTTTTTTTTCCTCTTCCGCTCCCTTCCAGCCTCCCAACCGCACTTACCTTCTTTTTTTGGGAGCAGACACGCTGGAGACATTTTTGTTTCCAGCGCGTCCACTGCAGATGGCCACCATGGAAAGGAAAAATGGACTCTGTTTTCCCTTTCCTGGTGGGCATTTTCGTTGCCATTTTTTTCTCCCGAAACGCTGCCGCGTTTCGGGACAAAAAAAATGCTTTTAGTGCCCCGGTCACGCAATTGTTGTGGGCCGGGGTACTAATAGCTATATGCCCCTCTTGGCGGGGGCATTACCGACTCAGGTAAAGCCCCGGGGCCCATAGTTATAGGCCAGAGCGAAGCTTCACTCGGGCCTATAACTATGGGCCCCGGGCATTACCTGAGTCGGTAATGCCCCCGCCACAAGGGGAATAATGCTTTACTCATAGCGTCACAAAGGACAGTATTGTCTGATCCTGGGTAAAATAATGCATCTGCCGATGCTTCAGTTCCCTTATTTGCTGAGATTTGGCAAGCTCATAAGAAGGCTAACATTGATCAGTGCTATGCATAATACTACACGTGTATTTAAAGATGCACAGCTTCATTAGTGAGCAGGCAACAACCCATTCGGAAAGTAGGTCACGTGCTTCATGAATCCCTCCGGCTCCTGCTGCTGTGATGTGTAATGGGTGTCAGGAGGGGGCAGCAGTAAGCACAATGGGAGCTGATTTTCTAAACGGTGCAGGTGCGCGCTCACTGCATTAGCATCCTAATGTTTAAGCACTTATTTGCTGGAGGCGGATCGCCACACTGCTGATGTCTGCTTCGTTCTGAAGCTCTTGACAGTCATCACCATTACTCTTCCTCGGGGACTGCAAAAAAACAGGTGCAAACTGTCTCCGAAGAGGACACAGTGGCATCAGCAAACCAAGGCAGAGGAGAGGATAACGGGAAAGTGATGCACTGGGATGAGTGTATGTATTTACTCTGGAAAGGTAGTCTCTCTTAAGGGTATTTACTGGAACTAGCTATTTCCATTTTGTTTTCTTCAGGAAATGAACAAACAGGCAGGGTTGGAATGTTTAAAAAGTACTTTCAGAATCTACCATCAGATGGGAGTGGCAGGGGTGTGAGTGTGTGAGATAGGCCTAATCTGTCCCTGCTGGGCCATTTTTTGGCCCTAGACACTAGTTAGGTCACTTTTGAACCCTTTTGCTCACAAAAGACATATCCTTATAAGAATGTAGTGGTTTATGATTACCTCTATCCCTGATTCATTATCCAGAGTGTGGTATCTCTCCATCTTTGCATATGCTGTGTTCTTTCCACAGGGTTGGGTTTCTTTAGTATTTCCATTTAATGATTATTACTCATAGTGTGTTTAACTGAAGTACATATATTTTTCTAGCCCCTTAACTGGGCATTCCTTTATTTTGGACTGTTGTACTTTGCTGTTTGGATTGTTATTGTTTCACATTCACATTCCTCTTGAGAGTGATGACAAACGTATCATATTAACTTAACAAATGATAAACTTATAATAAAATACAAAAGCATAATTCCATTAAAAAAATTAAATACACATAACATGTCATAAGTAATACAACTGAATTAACAATACATCTACAATAACAATGTATGCATAAACAGTTCAATATCATCCTTTAAACATATCAATTAACAAGCTATATGTAATCAGTGCAAAAATATACTTTAGTAAACAATAAACATAATGCCATAAACATATAAAACATACACTAAATAACTACAAAACAATTAAAATATCAAATATAGTAAACACTTTAAATCACTCACGTATATATATATATATATATATATATATATATATATATATACACATCATGGGCCAGATTACAGAAACTTTGCACTGGTGCAAGTGCAAATTGCTCGGTATTATCACTAAGGCAAAGTTTGCCCTATTTTTAAATACAATGGGATACATTCGAAAACTATTGCACCATGACAAGTGCAGTTTGGCATATTAAAAGCACCTGGGAAAACATTGCCCTAGTGAAACAAAGATACATTTTTGATGCATTTTTGCATCAGCGCAAAGTTTGCCCTGGTTCTAATAGCATTCTGTATTAGCACTAGGGCTAACTTTGCCCTGCTGCAAAAATGCAGTAGAAATGCATCTTTTTTGCCCTAGGGCAATTGTTGGCCTGGTGCTTTTAATATGCCAAACTGACCTTGTCATGCTGCAGTAGTTTTCTAGCGTGTGCCAGTGTTTTAAAAATAGGGCAAACTTTGCCCTTGTGCTAATACCGTGCAACGTTGCCCTTGCATTGGCGCAATGTTTATGTAATCTGACCCCATAAGGGAAAATGTAAAAACTAACATGCACAGCACAAATGTTATATTCATTAAAAACATGAATTAATAAAAAATATTTTACCATTTTATTAAATATCGACAAATATTCACACAACATATTACATCACTTTCACTAAAAACATGTTATAACAAAAACAAAATATTACAAAACAAGTCATATCTATTAGGGATATTTACATGGCTGAGCCAAATAAGTAACAAGTACAACTGAAAATGCTTAAAAAACAACACGATGGCCTCTCAGTTTGAGCAATAGGGTTCCCTTACAGAATACATTATTAGATTCTGAGTCACTCCTGGAGCTTTTAAGTGTCACCAACACTTCTCTCCTGGCTCCTGGTGCCTCTGGCCACCTGCTTTCTTGTCTTTTGTGCTGCAGACAGTCCTTCCCAAACTTCTCCAGGTGAATGTGCCAATACACGCTGGGCCTCAGTAGGCTCTTGACAATGGTTGGAAAAACTTAATTAGCTTCCATTTGGGAGTCACTAGTCTATGCCTCTTTGTTATATCTCATTCCCTAGCTTTCTGCCCCAGTATAGTGGATTTATTCCCCGGAATCCCAACCTAATATTCCCCCAAGATGATTTACAATTGTTAGATTCCAAAGAGTGGGGACTCTCTTTCTCCTCCTATATCCTCCTCTACCCTCCACTTCTGCTCCTTCTTGACTTCCTCAGCTGTTATCTAAGGCTCTTCTATAACAATTCAGTACAATCCTGTCCACCTCCCTCTTGTTATCACACTTGAACTCCTCCTCCATCGTAGTTAGTCCGCTTTCCAAATGCTCTAACTTCCTTTTTGCATCTCGTGCCACCCGCCTCCACAATGTTTTGTCCACCAACCTCCTCACAGTTCATTGTCACCTCCTCTACAGTGCTGTTTACACCACCTTCCTTCAACTTCTTGCCACAGAGCTAGAGCATTTTTTGGTGGTCAAAAGGGATCTCGTGTTTCTGCCTCCAGTCTCAGCTTCATTCCAAGCATTGTGGCACCAAGTCCTTGGGAGCACCTCTTCCAGGTCCAACAGTGAAAGGCAGAGGACTTTCTCTGACACCATTCCACAGAGCAACATTTGCCTGGAAATGTCAGTCATTAAGACTGATGTCACTTGGTCACTTTCACTGTCTTTGAAGCAAACCACAGGGCAATCAGCTGAGTCATCCGGACCAGAGATATGTACAATGTCTTCTGCATGAGTTTTATTCACCACCAGCTTGAATGCAAAAACTTTGGTGTGCTTGCTTTGAAGAATCCAAACTAAAGGCACCCCAGGAAAGTTGACAGAAGTGTTTTTTTCTACACTTAGGGTTTTGCAAGTCTTAACAGAAGTTTCCTTACTTAAGGATTTTATTTAAATCTTAAAAAAAGGGAAACATATCTGACATTATTTTATATCTTATTCCACCTTTCCAGAGCCACCCCTGTTCCAGAGCCACCCCTGTTCCAGAGCCACCCCTGTGGCATATACGCATGATTCTCCAAGGGCTGTGGCAGGTTCTGCGGCAACGGATACTGCTGTACCTGGCACAGGGACTCAGAGAGCTGGTTTGTGAACTTAAGGCACAAACCCTCTACTCATGAGCACCTGATAAGCTTACTAGTAGCAACATCATCATGGGTCTACCACCTCAACCGCTAAGCCCATATCTTAATTTTAATTAAATTCCTCCACACGGGAGATTATTTCCTCAAAAGTGTAAATTGTTCAGAGGGAACATCTTATATTTGCACTTAGGCACAAACAGGTCCCCTGCATGCAATGTTAGTCATTGCACTGTTAATCAAAGTGCAAACGTTGCGATTAAAAAGCATTTGAAATTGTCATGTTAGCTTCTTAGTACACTTAACAGTGCAAATAGAGTAAATGTCGTCTGTCATTTATGCAAAGAAAGACAATATGTACAATGGATTCCTATACAATCCTCCTGCTTTTTTCGGGTGGCAAAAACAGGAAACTTCCACAGGAATCTACAGCATTTGCACCATATGTCACGCTGGCAGAAATGCTTGTGCATGTGTAGAGCAGAGAGGATTGGAGTGGCATAAATGGTAAATTGGGTCTGAGTCCTTTCTCCACCATGCAAATGAATCAAAATGTGACAGACTAAAAATCATACATGCACATTTTACACATTCATTGAACCATTCACAGTCTATTGCCCACGATGTAAACATTGCGGGCACAGAAAACTGTGAACGGAAGCCCGGGGAGCAAAATGACCGCGCAACAGCACCTGCACCACACACGAGTGCACGCAGGGGCTGACAGGCCCAACATTGAAGCATTGTGGAAGACAACAGAGTGAACTGTATGTAAGTCTTTGTGTATGCATATGTGTGTGTGTGTGTGTATATATATATTTATGTGTGTGTGTGTGTGTGTGTGTATATGTGTGTGAGACTGTGTGCGCATGTGATGTGACATGCTAAATGTGAGTTTGGCGGTGGAGCATCCTGTTTACGATGAAATTCTGTTTATGTAGTAGGGGAGTTGCGGGGGGGTGTTTTGGTGCAGAAACCCCCTGGAATGGCTGTTTAACACACATAAAAGTTTGCAGGAATTCAGCCCAACAAATATATGCAGCCTTCAAAGCGTGGAATACGGACATAACATTCATTTTACACATGATATGTGCCTTACTCCACCAGGAACTTGATCCCCACAGCATTTACAATGAAAACATATTCCTTCTCTTACAAAACATTAGGACACATACAAATCTTCTCGCAGTGTTGTGATGGCGGTGATGTCACTAACATTCCAGGTGGAGTGTTGGTGTGATGATGTCACTGGGACTCTTGGTGGAATGTTGATGTATGTTTGGAGTTCTACTGGTGTCAGTTGAACCTAAGCTGCTGGGCTAGATGGATGTCCCAGTGCTTTCTCTACTTAATAACTAAGAGAATAAACCTACATGTAAACTACTTACCTTCTGGTGTTCTTGATTGGTGAAGGAGGCATAGTTTATATCACTGTGCTATAAGCAATAAAGTGGACAATTATCTGAATTAGAGCGAACAGAGATTTGTACTGTGGTCTTAGTGTGAGTTTTACCCACCACCCATTTGAATCCATAACTTTTGCTTTTCTTACTTCTTGAAGTATCTGAAATAAGTACACTCCAGCATATGTTCATGTTTAACTGATGGCAATGGTCAACTACTTTTGATTCTAAGATTGTTGCCTTTACTCTCTTGCTGCTCTTAATTTTGGGGTTCTTAAAAGACTTTCCCTTCACTAACGTAAGGATTTTTTGCAAATGCTAGAAACAAAAAACAAACAAAATTGACTTGCTTTTCATCATATCCTGCTTTCCGGAGCCACCTATCAAGCAAATTAACTACCTCTTCTAGGGCTGTGGCAGGGTCTCTGGTAGAGAGCAATGTTATATTTGAAACATTGTTTCAGAGAATTTCCCCTCTTCACTTATTGCAAGCAAACTCAATACTCTTGAGCACTGTAGAAGTAGGGGCTCTGAATTGCAGGGGCTTATCATTGTAGTAGTGCACATGTGGTTTATGTTGCTGTAATGTGAGTCTCAGACAGAAATGCAGAAATGTGAAAGGCACATAATGCCAATGCATAAGGCACATGATTGAAAATGCACACAACACAGAGCGCAGAGTACATGCATAAAATTGCATATGATTTCAGGATGATATTTCAATTGTCTGACTTGCACAAAAAAAACGAATACTAATATATTAACATATTAATCCAACCCCCGTACCATGTCCCCTTAATGACATTTAGTGCAAGTTAGTCTATGTGGAAGAAACCTGAAAAATGTTTGGGAAAATGCATGGTGCTTTGTAAAATGGAATTCAAACTTTCAGACTGAGTTTTGTGCAGTAAAATTAAACAAATACGAATTTCCATTCTTCTAAAAAGGCCATTGTGTGAGCAGGAAATTCAAGACGTGATGTATATTTTTGCTCTCCAACAATGGAATCAGGTGGTTTCAGTGGTATGATCTGGTCAAGGGGAAGGATTTCCTTGAGTGGCAGGAAGAAGTAATGAAAAGATTTTGAGTGGGTGTAGCTGGGTCAGACACTTTTGAGCGCTGGGAGAGATATCTTCGGGCTGAGACAGAGGGAATCCGAGCTGGCAATCCGTAAGATGTGGGGGTTCTTCATCTGATCTGAAAGACAGGCAAGGGGGCTAAGGAAGGTTGCAATGCCAAACTGAGACAGAAATATTGCCAACAAATGTAGGTAATTATGCAGTACAGTAATTGAGGTGTGTGTAGTGTGCCTGTGAAATATAGGTTTTGTGAGAGAAACAGTCTTGTTTTTTAAAGTAATTTAAGATCTATATTCTACGTGGATTCCCATTTATGAAGTGAGCTTTTGTTAAATGACAGGCTCCTAACTGCTAAAGATTGTGAGAGAAACCTTTAACGTTACCTCAGACTGTGAGCTGGCCAGGTAGCAACAAATGTGTAAGTGAAGCTTATTATTAGAAAAGACATTTAATGCATGCAAGTTCTCTAATGAAATGCATGTTATCCATGTCCAAGTATAAGCCATTGTAAGTGATACAGCATAATGCAACTGTGTGGACATTTTTATGAATTTTAACAGTTTATACAACCACAAAAAGAGAAAAATGAATTGGATTTGTACTTTTATTATGTGTCTGAATTGTTGTTAGCACATGCACTGAGGTCCAACAGGTGGTAAACCTATTTTACCGCAGGTGGTAATTCACATTACCACATGTGGTAAAACATAAGATACATTGTATTTTTATGAATTGAGTTTTCAGACGTGCTAGGCACGTGTGTGAGTACAACTATCTGGTTGTGGCATGATTCATGTATTTTCAAAGTCAGCCACAAGGGCATATTGCCCATATTGTACATAAAATACTGCAAGAAGGGGATATAAGTTATCTACTCACAGTGTATCAAGTACAGTATTCTGTTATGGTAAGTGACCATGGTAAAAACAGTTGATAGGCAATATTCAGAAGTCAGTCTCACCATTGTAAAAATACCCCAACAGGTTACTACAATATATTATTTCTAGAAGCTACCCCTAAATACCACCATAGCAAAATACCATGAACTGAGAGGTATATCCCCAAATATGTCCCACAGCACCTGACGGGCTTATTTTCAGTCAGCAGGATTATCTTGGACCTATCACTCAATCTCCTTAAACCTGCTTGTGTTACCCTTGGGCAAGTGATCAACAATTAATATAATTAATTTTCCATACCCATGCTTTTCCTCTTAAACTACAAACATGTGTCCTTGTCATGTAACGTCTCTATTACTAGTAAAACATAAAGACAAATAAAAATATCTGCACACTCCTTATTAGCTTTAATATATATCTATTCTCGTCTAAATGGCAATGCCGAACAACAATCAATTATCAATATAAGCACAAGTATATCTGAGTAAAATCCTAGCACTTTCTCTTCCCCTATTCACTTTTTGAATTCTAGTGCTTCACACCAAATATTATGTGTAAAAAGCTATCTTCATTATATAGGTTATCTTATGTTTCATTATGTTACTGGGATTTATACCAAGCACCACTGCCATTTTCATGATCTCCAGGCACTCTGGCAGATCTGAATATAAGAGAGTGGTTGGTTTGTTAGTTGGAGGAGAGGGAGAGTGTACAACTGTTTTTGCTATGGTGTTGGGATTTTCAATTAATGTGGCAGTTAATCCTGTAGATGGTTGTTTTCAACTTGAGTTGGGAATTGTCCATATACATAGGCTTCTAGGAATTTGCAGTGTACGGGATGTTTGATATTCTCTGGTAGTTGCAGGAGTTGTCCATGTTTCCTGTGTGATCTTTGAAAAAAGGTTTTAATGTAGGTGCAATTAAAGTTTCTGGGGATGGTTTCTGTTTCCAGAAGATGGTTAATGAACTTGCAGAAGTATTTTGCAGGTGTTCCTTTGCTGTTTAGATATCTGGTGGGCAAGAGTCTGCTAGGGAACAAGCTGTGTTGCTTCCCTTCACCAGTCTAGCAAAGAGTTATGTGGAGATCACTGTGTAATGACTTGCTGGATGTTTATGATTGTGTTTTTACAGTTGTTTGAAAGGTGGTTACAGAGTTCTTGTGAGGGATTGTGGGCGCTATTTCATGATTTGGGGTTTCATATGTCATTTAATGAGGTTGAGCATCTCTTTCTGTGCATTGCTTGCTTTCAGGGTTCACTAGGAACAGTGCATCATCTTTTGTTTGACAATGTCTGCTTTATAGATGTGTATCTATTATTGGTGTGCAATATTGTCCTGTTGTTGAAAATGTTTCCTTCATGCTTGTTCTAATTTCTCGATTATTTTCTTCAAATCCTGGTGGTGTGAGTAAACCATCTTGCTGCCTATTTCATTTTGGAGGATGGATAAAGCCTCTGTGTCAGAACCTACAGGGTGAAATGTGTACACATCTCCACTGAAGGAGGTATCCTAGATGTACAGTTAGTAATACCTGAGCCACTACTTAACAATTCTCCATTCCGCAACACGACTGACATGATTGATGCTCGTACAGCAGCAAACCATGTAGAACTGAAGTACATTACCGAAAAACACAAAGACTATGATTGCAGACTAACAGATATGGACGACAGAATTGGAGTAGTTGAAAACAGAGAAGAAGGCTTAGACCAGTTGCAAATGAAAGTCATTGAGTTAGAATCAGGGAATAAGGATTTGGAGGATCACAATAGATGAGCTAACATGCACTTATTTGGAGTCCCGGTGGTAATGGAGGGAAACAATCCAGCTCTTGTTGTGGAATCTTGGCTACTAAGCACCTCAATTTCCAACTTGATCTTTAGAGATGCACAGGGACCGTGGTATCAAATTACAGGGTGTAAAAACAGTAAAGATGCTTCACCTTTCATTGCATGCTTTCTGTGCCAAAAACATACCAGACCAATTCTACAGGCAGCCGGGAAACCAAACCCAATTACTCATGATGGGCACAAATTATACATCTCTGCAGGCTATTCCAGGATGAAGCTGGAAATGAAGAAATTACCTTTTCCGCTGAGACCCACCCTTGATAAGTGGGATCTTAAATATACAGCCTACTAGAGCCAAAGAGGATGGTCCTAACTGAAGTTGGTAGAGCCAAGGAGTTTATGGAGTCAAATGATCGAGGGCTGTTCTTACACTCTTTGGAGCAACATGAAATAAGCACATTAGTAGCCATTAGTAATTCTTTAGTTGCAGATGATTCAGGAACCACGTGCAATACAGATGAATGCCGGGAGTGCTTTTGCAACAATCTACAACAGTGGATAAGAACACCTTCCTCTACAGGCTCTTCTATGATTCCCTATGCAGAGCTAGATGAATAAATGCACAATTCACACTTTCATTTGAAAGACACTGACTAAACACATCTCAAAGCTTTATATGAATCCTGATGATTTCTATCTATTTCCAGATAGTCCAGGTTAGGAATTAAAAGGCATGTCAGTATGCACCAAAAAATCTATAGATGTAGAAGCTCTAGCATTTAAGTATAATGCTGGTTATTTCTGTGACTGCTCTTCCTGAAAAGAATGGCAACAAATAGAAAATGCACTCATGAGTGTATTTTGCTTCTTCTTCCTTGCAATTGGGACATTATACATGCAACATGCAGGGTTATCTTTACGAAGCACTAATAAAGCCCTAATGATAGGATGAATATTGGTTTCTAAACCATCAAAAAGTCCCACACCTCTAGTACACCAGAAGGAAACCGAACAGATTGCAAACACTGCCAATTATAAACCTTCTTGTCCAATTTTGGTAACGTGGATGAAACTTTAGGCTTATCACCAAAAGGTGGTGGATTGTGGGTTAATTGAAAAAACAGCAAAAATTGAATTATTACCCAATGATAAAAGGGACTTTCCAGCAAGGTTGTATACACATATCTACATTATTATTATCACAACAGACAGTTCTATCACACTACAAAATACAACCCACCCTGTAAAGGAATTTAGAGGACAGTCAGTTTCAAAGAATTAAAAAGGTTGCACTCTGGATACTGACAAGAGGGTAGTCGGTATAATAATTAATTGCAACAGTTCAAGAATACTTGGTTTCAACACAAAGGGAGAAATGGGTCATAAAATATCACTAGGGGCCTTCAGAGAAGGACAACGGGGCGGAAACACAATGTACCTTTTGATGTAAGCGTTCTAGGTGCTCGACAGGGTCAAGTGGGTTTCAGGGTGCTTTTCAGCTTCTGCAACAGAGTTCATGATGGAAGACACCTGCGGTTATCAAGTGGCAGGCAGTTTGGCGAGCAAAGCTGGACGGATGGCTGCAGGCTGGCCTACATGGTGACTCGGGGTCAGGAATCGTTGTCTCAGTGCTGGTTGGCAGTTCTGAAGCACTGGTCGAGATGTCCCAGACAGCATTAGCGACTGCAGGATAACAGCAGTCAGCAGTGCAGTCGGTTGCAACTCGATGGGCTCGACTGGCACAAAAAATGTCCTTTAAGGCTGACGTTGGTAGATGCCTGCTGATGCACTCCTTCTAGCTTCTTCACTGGTCTTGTGTTGTCCTTTAAGGTGGATGGGGCAAAGCTGGGGAGAGTGTTGCAGGCAGCTGCCTTGTCCTTGGTTTGGTTCAGAGACTCTCTGGCAGTCCCTGTCTGTGTGCTGACTGGGTACCGGGTCTGGAACTGCTGGAGGGTCTTCTGGATTCAGTATCTCCCTCTACTCCCTGGGAGATGTTTAGGGGAGGGATTCTGATTGCCTCTTGGAGGTCCTGGCCTTCCTTTACTGCAAAAGATGTAAGTCAGACTGTACCTGCAGCCAGGGTCCAAGGTGTGTCCTTCTGCTTCTGGTGAAGCCCTCAGATGGTCTACCAAAAGAGAGGCTTTGCTCTCTTTGAAAGCCAAATGGACCACAGGGATTGGTGTAAACTAAGCCTACTTTAATGAGCCAATCATGGGTCCCCGCCAACAGTCTCCTCTACGATTGAGATCATAACCAGAGTGCTTTGCAACTGAAAAGATTAAAGGGTGAAAACATGTAATACTAAGTTCCACCCATCTTCCTGTCTGTTGTGAATCAAAGGGTCCCTCTTGTTAATGGAGCTCTCTGTGTTTCCTGATTAAAGTGGCCGGTCTCCCTTGAACTGATGCATGGCCAGACATTCTAGCTCCCTTAAACCACATACTAGTACCTTCTGAAATGGGTTTTCCCTGCGAGGATGACTACGGTAAACATACAGTCCAAGACATGACATTTCACTGTCAATCAATACTGAGGGCAGGAGCTCGCATCAAGTTGACACAGATGCATATGAAAGAGTGTTGGGGTTTCCTGTCTCCATTGTTAGACTTTTCAGCCAGGCCCCATGTGGGCCTGTTTGAATTAAAATCTGATTAGTATGCTAATGCTTCCACCAGTTACAGGGCTCAACAAAAGGATAGCACAGATACATGGGGCCTTTGCTAGTGAATTAAGCAAGCCATGGCAGGGAGGAGGTTTCACCCTCGCCCTTCTAGAGAGGTATCAGGTATTAATATCGCCACATATATGGTCGCCGTAAATAATATCACCGGGAAAATGTTGTGATGATATTATTTGAGTGACCATATATGTCGCGACAGGGGCAACAAAAAAAATATATTAAAAAAAAAAATTAAAAAAATTGGGGGTTGCGGGGGTGTCCCCCGCATGTTCCATGCAATAATGTTGCCACAAAAAACGACAATTTTTCGGCGATATTTTTGCATGGCGATATTTTTGTGGCGACATTATTACATGGAACCTCTAGAGATGCATCATGTACTCCACCTTTCAGATCCCAACTAAATATGACAGCTGGGACTGTGCCTGTAGGTTGTGTCCACCCAGAAAACACAGGTGTATGTGTATGTTGAGCAGTGAGTATAGGAAAATGTGATTAGCCCCACACATTTTCCGAAGGTTGACTTACCATCATTCGATTTCATCTAAAATTTCCAAAAAGTTCAGGCGAGCACACCCAACGTACGGATGGTCGAATTCCTCACAGTCTCCTATATTCCAGACTTGAGTGCATATGATGGTACCTAAGTCTCAAATCCGGTTCAGATAAAAAGAAAATCCTTTGCAGGTTATTATCGTGGATTATCTAACTTTCCTCTTCCTCATTCCGGTGGAGAAGAGGAAAGTTTCATGTAAAATCCGACTGCATTCTTTGGACACAGAAACAGTGCAGGTGTAATTGGCACCATTTGCAGTACAGGAAGTGAGAAGTCTGTCTATGAGATGGTAGCAGGGAAATCACCAGGAGCTGACGGTTTCCCTCATTAATGTACATATATTTTAAAATATGAATAGTACCTCTTGTGACCAAATTCCACCATGATGTGGAAAGACTATGCATGTTGCCAAAGGAATTAAAAAGCTCGAGCCGAGTAGGAACATTGCAATTTGTGAGAGTTTCACTCCCATATCTCTTATCAATGTAGACATAAAAATACTAGTGAAGATTCTGGCCAATCCGATGCGACCACACATTCCAATTTTAATGGACCTATCTCAAGTGGAATATGTCTCTAACAGACTAGCCATGGATAATGTACCCGATATTATGGTACATTTTACACGTGTTATGGAATATACGACAGGGGGATACTCTGCTCTAGCCCTGTCACTGTACTCTAAGAAGCTTTTTATATGATGCAGTGGGAATAATTGTTCAGAAATCTAGCCCGGTCATTTCTAGGGTGAGGCTTCATAAATAATGTCAGGTTACTTTTTCTGGGCTCTTGGCCAGAGTCAGTTGTAATGGTTTTGTCTCAGACATCACAGACATAAATAGGCATACATATGGGTACTATACAAGTCTGTTCCCTGTCACCTTTGCTACTTCTCTAATGAATTTAAAATGGTATGCAGTCAATATTTCTGAACGCTCACCGGCTCTATACATGTGTTATAAGCATTAATGAAGAGGATAAATTATTTAGCTTCTTTATCGTGATAAAAAAAAATAAACTGCCAAAAACGCAGAGCTATGCCCACTTCTTGCACCACGACAAAAGCAGATACACATCAATAACAATCAAAATGGACTCCCTTTGGAATTAAGTACTTTACAATTAGACTGCATCTAGGCTTTTCAACATAGTCTCAGATAACTTATAACATTATGTAGCAAAATATTGTTGCATAGGGAATGCTGGAAATATGTGAACATCTCTTTTTGCAGAAAAGTTTAGACACTTAAAATGACAATCATGCCTAAGTTGAACTATGTATTCAGCATGCTACTATTAGAAATGGTAAGGTTTTTGCTGGGAGTGATAATGAAAGATATAAAGAAGTTTGTATTGGGCACCAAAACTCACAGAGTTTGTATGATAAGATGTTTGCTGCAAAGACTGACAACTGCATTATCCTCACTAGAACCCTCATCATGTCTAAAATTAACTATTGTAACACCCTCTATTTAGGGACCAGTCAAAGAAACATTGATAAGTGACAGGTCACCCAGAACAATGCCATCAGGGCGCTCTTAACCTCCCAAGGAGATTACACATCTCTGACACAAGACGCAATTTACATTGGCTCCCTGTCGCCCACCCTATTCATCTCAAAACTCTGGCTTTAACTCACAAGGCCCAGAACAACTTGGCCCCTGCATACTTGACCAACTGCTTCACGCGACATACAGCTACTAGGCCCTTGAGGTCTGCTCATATACATACACTTACTATACCCAGCTACAAGCGGCAGACAGCCGGAGGATCCAGTTTCCCAGTCCTTGCGGCAAAATTATGGAACACCATACCTACTACACTGAGAACATAACCTTCCATCCACTCCTTTAAGAATAAAACTAAATCATGGCTACATGAACTTGATGCATCTGAAGTGTCCACCTAATCACATTGACCTCACGGTAACCTGTTAACGTTTTCTTCTCAGCCGTCCTTACATGTTGTACTGTATTCATACGGTAACTACTGTCACCTTGTACCTGCCTAAGATTTTTGTAACAGTATTGTTATTTTATGCTTTGCTCCTTCTTGCGTGAAAACCGCTCTGATGGTATGTAACCACTTTCTTCTTATTGTGCGCCCAGATGCCCCAGGGCAAGGTGCGCAATACAAATAAATAAATACAAACACAAAGGCTTAGGGGATTTAGTACTACCAAATGTTTCGTTTTACAACATGCCTTTCAACATAAAGCCGCATTTAACTATTTTCCTCAGAGACAAGTACAAACCATGTTTGGCTTAATGCAGAATAGGATTTACTTGCTCACTCTCATCTAGTTTGGCCATTGAATGTTAAAATTAAATAAATGCTGAAGATTGATGCTCACACCTTGAGCCTTCATTCTGGCAAAAATACAAAGTGCACATTGCAGGACGCATGATCTTTTGGCCGGAGTAGACTGCAAGAGGCATTGAATTCATATGTAATATTTGGGGTACAAACATTTCTACAATGTTTCCCTTTTCCAAGTTGAGGAACCACGTTAGATTCCGGACAGACATGAATGACAATACATGCAGTTAAGCAATATTCTATGCATGGCAAGGTCTAATACAAAACATCTTATTTCAACTTCTCTGCTGCCAAGCTTGCTTTGAAAATGGCGAGTTGCTAAATATATTGTTTTGGATGATGTACAACTCGCTGCTATGGCCATTTCACAGCATTTTATGTGGCTTTTTATATGGGGGCAGTGCCCCCATAATCCCTGCTGTGCCCTCCTAAACCCTCCCTCACCACCGCGCTATCCTGAAATCTAATTTAATATTTTATATATACATTTTCCCCGCACTCCCCCACTAAAAAATTATGCATTAAAATGCAGGAAAACAGCTATTCGCGAAATACGATGAAACGGCCATGTTGAGAGGGGCAGGTACTATAGTTTCAGCTTGCTGTGCAGTATTATTTGAAACTGCTGGCAACACTGATGCAAAAGCACTTCTAAAAACGAATGTTTAAAAGTAGTCACACACGAGGACAGAGGGCTGCGCCACTTGTATGCTTATTGCCTGGGAGCCACTGATGGGCTCCACGTGCATGCTTGCCAAGATTCAGGCGAGACTGGGTTATGATTGAGACCACCGCACCCCCAAACTCACGGGGATTAAATGAACAACACAAGGTAGCGGGTGAGATCCAGCACAGCTGGGTCCAGTTTACACAAATGCACTGCCTTGTGCATATCAACCGAAGACACGTTTTCTTTCGACTCACACACGTTGTCCTGAAGATGGCTGGTCCCCCTGTTAGTGGAGATGGCACATAGTTCTCTTACTGGAGACTCGTTTGCTTCATACTAGCTAATCTTGGACTTTCATTCTATATCGTCAACAGACAAGGGCTACTGGTACAATAAGGCAAGTTGTTTTCAACATTAATTGTATGATATGATATGATATGGCATTTATAGCGCGCCTATACACAAGTGTTACAAAGCGCGACGAGGCAAGGGTGTGGGAACAAAGGGAGGACAGACAACGATCCTACTAGGCCAGGTGTCATTCAGATTGCGCAAGTGCGTGGGAAGGGAAGGGGGATTGTGCCGGGGGAGGGGGCAAGGGACAGTGCAGTACAAGGGCATAGCATAATGACAATTGTAAAGTAACGGCCAAAGTGGCAAGTGCAGGGGTAAGTGCAGACATCAGGTCTCAAGTGCTGGTGGTGGGACTGTAGGGATGTAGAAACAGTCACCAAGTGTGGGGGTTGCCAGGCAGGCAGTGCTGGAGTGTATGACTGGTGGGGGAGGGACCTGAGCCCAAGAAAAGAGGGTGGTCAGGTAGCCAGTGCAGATTCAGTTTCTGCCAGGAGATCAGCAGGGGAGAGAAAGAGAAAAGGCAGAGGCAAAGTGAAAGGTTTTTAGGTGCTTTTAGAGATGATTCTCCTCAAGTTTCAGGGAGGCAGGGAGGCTGTTCCAGAGGGAGGCCCCAGCCGAAGAAAGAGATCTATCTCCAACTCGTTGCTTGGAGAAGCGTTTGACCCTAAGGGAGTTGGAGGTGGAAGAGCTTGAGAGGGAAGATATTTAGGAAGAGAGAGTTGAAGCTATTGAGGCCCCAGGCCCCAGAAGGCCTTGTGGACAATGCAGAGGGTTTTGAACTTGATCCTCGCAGCCACTGGGAGCCAGTGCAGAGATTTCAGTCCTGGAGAGATACAATCCCTGGGCTTGAGGCCAAGGACAAGTCTCGCAGTGCGGTTCTGGATGAGTTGCAGAGGGCGGAGAGTAGATGCAGGCAGGTTTAGAAAGAGGCTGTTGCAGTAGTCCAGCCTAGAGAGAACCAGAGCTGTGGAGACAGTGAGCTTCTGGGGGAAGGAGAGGAAATGTGAATACCTCTGAGGAGGTGCGGCTGGTAGTGTGACTACTTAGAGATGTCTGAAATGTGAGGAGAGAAGGATAATGTGGAGTTGAAGATGACCCCAAGGTTTTTAGCCTCACAGGTAGGGGCAGGAGGGGGGCCAAGAACGCCGGCCAGAGGGCCACAGGAAAGGATGGAGCAGGTGTGCCGATGAGCAGAATCTCAGTCTAACTGGAATTGAGACAACACTCATGTATAGCAGACAAGCAGTCAGAGATGAGAGACTGAGAAGAGGTGGCCCAAGGTAGCCTGAAAATGAGCTGAGTGTCATCTGCATAGCATTGAAAGTTGGGGCAGAGGGCGGCAATGTGGTGGGCAAGATGTGCCAGGTATAGGTTGAAAAGCCAGGGAGAGAGGTTAGACCCCTGGGGGACACCACAGGTAGAGAAAAAGATAGCGGAGAGGAAGGGCCCAAGTTGGCCCTGCGAGGGTCAGTCAGAGAGGAAAGAGGTCAGCCACGCCAGGGCCTGACCAGTGATACCCAGGTTATCACAGAGACATTTGAGCAGGATGGCATGGTTGACTGTGTCAAAGGCAGAAGAGAGATCAAGCAAGATGAGGACACAGGGGGTGTTAGAATGAAGGTTGGAGAGCAGGTCTTCACGGATGTTCAGGAGAGCAGTTTCCATGCTTCAGGCAGCCCTGAAGCGAGACTGATGGTCATGAAGACAACCAACAGATTCAGTGAGGAGACTGAGCTGAGACATGGCCAGTTTTTCTAGAGGTTTGGCCAGGAAGGGAGTGATGGACATTGGGCGGTAGTTAGGGGGTGAACAAGGGAGTGCTTCAGGGGTGTGGGATATATTGACCCACTCAACGCATTGTCCCACATCACTGAGCTGCATTTGCACTATAAACAGCAACCTTGCTGTGCTGGCTGCTGTGTACACCAGGACCTCAAAACTGCGTTTTGGCAGCAACAGAAAAATGGCTGCATAATCATGCCACCCACATTTCAGGCGGGGTGGAACAGGGGACACACTGCAGGAGCATGCCAGTGAGTTCTGAGACATATATATGGAACCAAGTGAACCGGCAGAACTGCATTTCTGCAAATGCAAAAAAATACCCTTCAGAATGAAACATTTTCACCCTTTCAAAATGCTGCTTTGGTGCCAATTCCACCTGTCATTCTGAAACCACTGTGAGTAAAAAGGCCCAGGCAAACCAACTCTCAGAAAAAATCAAAAGCAACTTCATTTTTCCCTTGCACAGTAACACACGTTTATTTCTTGACAAAATGTATCCAGGCATAGCAGTTCAAAGAGACTTTTTACTCACTGAGCCAGGTCAAGGATAAATGTATCTATACTTTAGTCCTGCTGCACGGAAAATGACTACAGCTGCCAAGACAGTGGCAATCTAAGGAGATGCAAACCAAATTAAAGACAGAATGCTAGCAGTTTTTAACACATGAATGAAAGCCTGTTTACTTAGCAATATAAAGTGATTGTGTTAGTGGTGATAATACACACATAGGCTATCTTCTGTCACAGGTAACTCAAAGTTAGAAATTAAACAGTTTCAAACACATAGGCTGGAGTTGCAAGATCTCAGAAAAACCTGTGATTCCAGTTGCCAGCTATGTAACTTCCCAAAGGAAGGGAGATAAACCCTAAATCTAGGACAAGTAGGTGTGAATTGACAGCTTGAAAACCTTTGTATGGGACAGGACAATGAGAGTTAGCAAGCTCGTCAGACATTCGTCTGTGCTCCAGGCTGGGACAATAGCAGTCCTAGGACACACACCTGTCAAGTGTGAAGGGGCAATAAAACCTTCAATTAAGACTGCAAACCCCCTTGCCTGGAAGGCAATGACAACTGCTTGCAGTTGAAGGAAGAAAAAAAAACAGGATCAAGTAACAAAGGGACTACCTTTTGGTGCCAGAGACTATATTATAAAGAAACATTAAAGATTCTTACTTCTGTAGCAAGAATTAGCAGAAATTTAAAAGTTTGCAGTGTCAAATCTAATGTTGTGGGCCATCTTTTAAATCTTGGTAGAACTCGTTGCCGCATGAGGAACAGAAGTTGCAAAATATGACAGATTCCCAGGAAAGTATTAATGTGGCAAACATAAGATTTTGTACATACATCCCTGGGGACAATGTGAATTTGTGTATTACACTGTGGAATTTTAGGCCAAATCTTTAATGTGTAAAATTACCGAAATGTGCCAGAAGGGCGAAACAAGATAGCAAGACTGGAGGTTTGGACTAATCTGTGCTGCATATCATATGTAACTTGTGTATATAATTTGCCAAGAGACTGCAAGTAAAGAAATGTAGGTTTTTGGCAAAATCAGTTTTTAAGTAAAGTCAATGTGGGAGTGTTGGGACATTGTGAACTTCACCTCATAAACCTGACATCATACCCTTAGAAATCCAACCAGCAGAGAGCAAGGCGGAGATTACTACCCTTGCCCAATCCTATTGTTTGGGGCGTGTGTAGTAAAGCATGCCCCTGTCATATACTGTGATGATGTCACCTGGCGTTATAAATAAGAGCCCCTGACAACACACAGGGACACACTGATTCCTGACTGATTCCTGATTTCCTGCCCGGCATCCTGTCTGTTCCTGTCTTCATGTTGCATTTATCCATCTAAACTCCAGATCCCAACCACAAGGCGAAGCATTGCTGATTCTGCTTTAGCTAGGCCTCAATTCTAAAATAATCTCATAACCAAGGGAAACGCTGTGGTGTTTTGGCAAGCATCCTGAACTAACCTGGCTTGCCACTCACTGCATGCTGCTGCCATCCTGCTCTCCTGATGCCCTATTTTGTCCAGTAACCAGAAGTGCTACCTAGTACCCAGTCCATACCCACTGATTTTGTCAAGCTGCACAGTGTTAGACCAGATCCGTGTGGTGATCCAGAGCGCTGACTGTCCAAAATCCAAACTAAAAGTGGACTGTGGGTATCAATAGGAACCATAGAAAACAATAGCCTAACTTGCCTTAGTTCCAATATCTAAGTCATCCTATCCTTATCCTGATAATTTTAATATTGTAAAAATCATTCTTGAAACCCTGCATTTGATTCCTTGTGCTAACACCAACATTTTTAATAATTTTGTCTTGTAAAATCCTGAGCTATTATTCCTGTTTGGAGTGATCGGACTGGGATCCGCCAGGGCGGACGCGGAGGTGTTAGGGTTGAACTCGCGAGTCAACTTCGGGGCTTACTGTGTCTCAATCTGGTAGCCTTGCCTGAATGCCCTAGTGTAGAGTAAAACTGTCCTTGTCAAAATTGATTTCTGTTCCTTTTTTGCACCTTCTTTTTCTCAAAAACGCACCTCACTAGATCTTGCATAAGTCGCTCAATTTAACAGCTAGAGACCTCATTTCACATTCATATTGTACCTAAGATCCATAGCTACACCCCTAATAAAGAAGCACACTTCAAATCAGTGAATTCCACCCGTTTTTATCAAAAACCGTTTGGTTAATTCCAGGCGGGAATCGAAATATTTTGCAAAATTCCCGATGTGTCTTTTTAATTATAAACTGTTTTAAGTCTTCCATTCATTTTCAAATGGTATGCTTTTGCTCGATCCATTGCCTGTGAATGGTAGTATCTTTCCAGTGTTGCTCCAGTAAAGAATTGTTTTTGTTTCAAGAGTTAAACCCATCCATTCATTTATTCATCCATGTCAGTTTAACATTTCCAGGGTTTGAAATCCGTTTTTCTTTCTTGTTTGGGGAGGGAAGGTAGTATTGAAAGTCTGTTTCTTGTCGGTCATTCCTGATTACCTGCTGATTCTGTTCATTCACTTAAAATTGATTATTTGTGGGTTGTGCAAACCTTGCAGGGGGAAATTCTGACTCAAGAGTTGTCTTACCTAAAATCAAAAAGTGCTCCTATTCCCTGGTGTTTTGTAGTTGTGTCAATAGAAGGTTAAACTAAGTGCATTGCTTACATTCATATTGTTCTTAAGAACCCATTGGTGATTGCTGCACCACATTGAATATTATATTTTATCAACCAGCCTTGTTCATGGTCCATTGTGACCTGGGGTATTTGAAAAGGGGGTGTGATAGGAGTGATGTATCATCTCAGTATTGAATCTAATCTAATCTAACATAAGCATTTCAATTGCGCGCTGCATGCTGGGCTGAGACTAAGGTGTGTGTCGCCTGATTGAAATCCTTAACAGGGGTGATGGGAATACTCCAGTGGTGAAGGAGTGGTTGCAGAA
This sequence comes from Ambystoma mexicanum, assembly GCF_040938575.1. Classification (NCBI taxonomy): domain Eukaryota; kingdom Metazoa; phylum Chordata; class Amphibia; order Caudata; family Ambystomatidae; genus Ambystoma; species Ambystoma mexicanum. Next base: position 1,090,350,904 of record NC_090925.1, on the reverse strand, counting down.
GTTGTCCAGGGCAGAAGCCAGGGAGTCGATGTGGTCCTTGATTGTTTAGGAGGAACAGAGGTGAACCTGTTTTTATGAGACTTTCATAGCTAAGACTTGTCTAGAAACCTTGTCTGCGGAGAACAGGGGAAAGGCAGAGATAGAGGGAGGAGAGGAGACTGCAGAAGGGCCAGAGGAACAGCAGGGAGTAGAGGAAGGGAGGTGAGAGAAGGAGAATGAGGACAGGGTGTCCTGAGTTTTAAAGATGAAGTGAGAAGCCAGTGTCATGCAGATGCCCTGGGAAGGGACAGGAGAAGTAGAGACTGCAGCAGGATTGGCCATTTCCTTTCAGATTTTAAAGAGTTCAGCCGAGTTGTTGGATGCCTCAGAGACACGGGCTTGCATATGAGCTCTCTTCTTGGTGAGGACAGAGAGGTGGTATTGCCTTTGGAGCAGGCGGCAGGCCAATTTGTCAGAGGATGTACATGAAGCCCTCCATTTCCTCTCAGCCACCCTGCATTTGCGCTTAAGGGTGGCGAAGTCTGAGTCGTACCAGGAGTTGCACTTAGTTTTGGGCTTCAGGCGGATTCTCATGACAGGGGCAAGAGAATCAAGAGTATCAGATATAGCAGAGTGGAGCAGGGAAAGGGCTGTGTCAGAGAGAGAGTCGGCCAAAGGGGTGGGGGGGTGAGAAAGTGGTGGCAAAAGCTTCAACTGACATGAGCTTCATGGGTCAGATTACCGAGAAGGTCGGTGGCAGTGATGGAGGTCGCTTGGCCTGAGGGGTGTGGAGGGTGAGATGGGAGGAAAGGAGAAAGTGATCACTCCAGGAGAGAGTAGTGGTGAGGGGGGCAGAAAGGGGAAAGTCTGAGGAGATCAGAACATCCAGAGTGTGACCTGCAGATTGAGTCGGGCCAGAGGGGAGAATAGAGAGTGAGAGAGAGTCACAGAGGTCGGGAAAGAGTCCAGAGGGAGGACAGGAGGAATCCAGGTGGATGTTGAAGTCTCCAAGAAGGAGGAGTTGAGTGGTCGAGACCAGGAGTGAAGAGGAGAGGTCCGCCCACTCAGAGAGGAAGGAGGAGATCTGACCAGGTTGCTGATAGATAGTAGCCACAGTAAGGGAATTGCTATGGGAGAGAGAGAGCCTGCAGACAAGGCATTCAAAAGAGGAGTAGGCTTGTGTAGGAATGACAGAGGCAGTAATCCGTCAGGGAGGAGCGTGTCAAAGCTTGTGACAGAGCTGGTCATGAGCCATGTCTCGGTCAGACCGAGGACATCGAGGTTTAGTTCCTCAAGAAGGCGGCAGATATCGTAGGAGTGTTTGACAGCTGAGCGAGAGTTAAGAGTGGCAATATGGAGAAGTTTGCCATCCTTGAAGGACTTCCGGGGAGGGGTGCAAATTAGGGGTACGCCCTGCTGAGGTGTGGAAGCTGTAAATGATTTCAATCTGGGCACACACCCAAGTCTCGACCAGCGTGTAGTGTGCAAATGAAACCCTTATTTATTTTTATCTATAAGTTCAATATTCTGAATGATATACCACTCATATCACACCCTCCTTACAATACCCCCAGGTTACACTGAACCAGGAATCAGACTAGTTGTAAAGGTAATTATTTGTTTATTTGTTTAGAATTTAAAATCACAATATATTTTTAATAGGTAACAACAATCACCAATGGGGTGACAGGAACAATGAATAATGTATTTAATGCACTAGGAATCAAATAATGAACCCAAAAAGAATGCAGCAACGAAAATAATGTGTTTGGGTTGGTTTAGAACAGATAGCACTATGGTTAGAAGTCCCCCCTGCAACAACCCTCAACCCACCAATAGGCAATTTAAATAGATGTGAGGAGAGAGCAGGCACTCAGGAATAATGCAGACTAAACAGAATATCACTCCCACCTTCCCCCTTTAAACACAAGAGAAAAACAGGCTTGACTTTTCAACTGTCAGAATGGCTTTGAAATTGGCTGAGAAAAAAAACACAAAATATGTTCAAAAATGCTTACATTATTAAATATTCCTATGGCAGCCGTTTTGAACAGATACAAGCAAACACAAGCAAAGATTTAATCAAAAGGAAACAATAGGAATCTCAAAATCAAAGTGGGAAATAATTTAAAGCTATTCACGCAACTAATACTTTTCCTAACAGTAAATTTGTGGAAAACTTTTACTCATGTTTGATACGAGAATGTAGCTGAGGATGTTAGGTACAAGTGGGAGTTGAAATGTTGCTTCTATCTCAAAAACTGAGGGAGTTATGGAGGTTTTAGTGAGAGGTGTTTTTCGAAAATAAAGACATGAATTAGGACAAGGACTTCGGTTTAGCATAAGAAAATATGGCTTATGCTTTTACTCAAGGCTAGAGCATTCAGGGTAGGCAACCAAGTCGGGACGAAGTAAGCTCTGAGACTGATTCATGACTTCAGTAACAGATCCTCATCTCCTTCCCCGGCGGCACCAGTCCAAAGACTCAACGTGGGATTTATGGATCACAGTTACACAAATAAAGATGACTATGCAAATGGTGCTTTAGAAACTAGACAGAATAAGATAGCATTAAAAATGTTGACATTGTTACTGGTTATGAAATTAGGATAGTTCAGAGATTAGAGAGGAACAAGAAATGCAAGGTATACAATAGTTCTCTAGAGTCCTATTAATTCTCACAATCCACTGGGATTTAAGATTTTTGGACAGTCACGGTTCTGGTCAATGGATTGGTTCTGTCAAGGAAAGACAGCACATCAGGCGCGGGAATGGATCGGCTAGGCTGGTCACCGGAACTGCACAGGATCTGCCCTTCTTGTTTCTGGGTATTTCAAATTAGCGGGATAGCAAGTTCATCTGGCAAGCATTTATGGCAGCAAGCCAGATAGTTTCAGGATGCTAGTTTCAGGATGCTTTCCCACACCACAGTGCTACACTGGGTTGTGAGGATAATTTTTGAGGATTGAGGCCTTGCTGAAAATGGCTCAGCTACTGCTTGGTCTGGTCCTTGGCATCTGGATCTGGAAGGATGTTGAATGCTGGATGTTGAATGCTGGATGTAGAATGATGAATGAGAGTGCTTCGCAGGAATCCGAAGAGTGAGTGAATCCCTATGTGTTGTCAGCTGTCTCTATTTATCCTTTCAAATGACTTCACAAGAATGGGTGTATGGGCCGGCTTAACTAAACTTGCCCCTGTGGACTGGGATTGGATCAGAGCCTCATCTCCGTCTTTCATTCGAGGGATTGGATTCAAGACAGATGATGTCACATTTATGGTTTGGCTTTTGCAATTCTTAGAAACCTCCGCTAGCCACTAGTATCAAAATCAAATTTTGTCCTAAATACATATTTATACATTTGTAACCTCTATGAAAATCACATACACGGATTACATATATTATGGAGTATCTGTTCCTCAAAATCCCACAGCTGTGGGATCTTGTTTTGCCTTTCTGAAGCATTTTGTCAATTTCTCCATGAAAACTTTTTTCAAACTTTCTCCAAATTTCCAAAAATATGTGTGTTTACCATAGGGATGTGTGTATAAAGTTGAACAATTCTAGCATTAATACAGTTCCCATAAAACCACATATATTTCCATTCCTGTTCCGAGTATGTTACACAGCTCCATCACATTTTGAAATGTAGTGCCAAAAATGAGACTAACAAATCTGTCCTTTTTATATTTTTCACCATTCCTGATAAGACTCTAAAGAATTGTTCATTGTATATTCTTAGCAGCAAATGGTCATCCTTTTGTCTGTCTCTGGAGCAAGGAGTAGCCCCCACCTTTGCTGGATTTCCTTCTGCAGGCCAATTTATGACCCTTTCACACGTCCATTTCCTGGAGAATCTGCCATTGTTCAGTCTCTGGCTGCAGACAAAAGTCTGTCCCACTCCACAGTTATCATATGTCAATGAGTATCTGCTGAGAGGAAGGCCCTCCTCCTGGGTGGAAAAACCTGTTTTTCAACTTCTGGCAGGCCCAGACAGGCTAATTTATTCTTAGTTTCTTGACTTAAAATCCAGCAGAATATAAACTTGTTGCATCAGATGACATAGGTAAATTACATTCTTAGATTTAAACCTGTGGAATCAAAAATAACTGAGATCTGTGTTTCTTTCATCAATAACCCCTTTATATTTGCTAATTCGGCATGCTTTTAGTTTAAAGTCTAATCAGGAGAGCCCAGTGTGCTGTACTCAGATTTTTGACAGGAACTGTCAGTCACAGGCAATCCAGTTTTGCTGGAAAATGTTTTGCTTTTAACCTTTCAGGACTTTGTACATTCACAGTGTTTTCTTAGGTTAAATGAATTTTAGCGCCATGCAAGATTTTGAGTATTAAGAAGTGTTGTGTACAGGCATTTTGGAGTTATACTTGCAGTCGAGAGGGAGTCAGGTGATTGGGATGTTCTTTTCTGTCCATGTGGACAGATTCAGTAGCTTCTCCCATCAGTGATTGAGGCGACACACTCTCCTCGCCGGTTCAGGTTAGGATGGGACGATGCTCCGGATTCCTTGGGTTTTTCCTCCCGGTCCCTGAGTGGTCCTACTTGGTGATGATTCTTTGGATGATTCTTAGTTCAAATGCTAGAAAACAGAACATAGCATGGTTCTGGAAAGGTTCCCACTACTGTGTCCACATATCTTCGGGGGATGTCAGCAGTGGGATAGACACTTGCATTCCTTAACAATTGGCAATATTTCCTGTCTATGTTTACTAATGGTTTTAACAGGTGGATACTGTAGGTGAGGCCTGGGATGGCCACCTCTCCTCCATTTCTGAAATTCCATTTCCTACCGTAGCACTAGGGCTGACCGGATGGCTTTCTTTAGATTTGCCAGGACCCTGAGATTTACTCTCCAGTTGGGACCAGGCTTGGCAATAACTAGGGTCCAAATTAATCTTGAGTTGGTTGAGGAGGTCACTGCTCATATAAAAGGCGGAAGTAACACCTCGCACCACCCGACAAGTATGTACTATGCTTTTGTCATCCCTAGAAATGTTGATCATACAACTGCTAAGCAGAGGATGTTTGGAGTGGGGCGTTTCCAGGTCCCATACCCATTGCTGCACTGACTCTACAGTGGGTAGGGTCTGGTCTTTTGGGAGTTTTTTTAATAATGCTTCGCTGATTAAGCTTTCTTCGCTATTCAAGTCAACTCGAGCGAGGACAGACTCCTTCCCATTATTTAATTGAATCGGGAGGAAGAGCTGTACACCCTTTTTCAGAATGACAGCTAAGTTGTGTGCTGGTTTGATATAAATGTTGGCTATGGACTTGGGACTTTCTGATTGTCTATTAGTATAACATTTCAATGTATTCCCTTCCAGGGTGGAATGCCACATGATACTGGAAGGGAGGATGATTTGCAGAAATACAGAGGAGTTCTCGTCACCAGTTGGTTGTCCCACAGCTATGACGGTGACGTCAGGTGTGTCATTGTTTTGAAAGTAGAACCTGATTTGGTCCGGTTTTTGTTCAACCATGTGGCATGTGCCATTTAGACTAACTGGTTGACACTTTGTTTTAATTTAATTGGCCTGTGAGTCTGGGTCCAGAGGACCTTGTTTACACAATCTATGAGGGGGGACAGCCTGCGGGGGATGTCATTCCCTAATAGACAGGGGGTTCCCGCTGGCACCCCAACTAGGACCGGGTGCTTCTTTTTGTGTTGCCCAATTTTAATTTCCAGCTCTGCAGACCCTTCAACAGGAATTTCCTTCTCGTCAAAGTTCTGGATGTGTCCAGGAAGAGGGGTGAGAGGAATTTGGTATCCCTCGTCCTTCCTGAATTTAGCTGCTCAAAGATCTTCTTTGACAGCAAAGTTGCTTGGGATCCAGTGTCCACCAGTGCTGGAATTACACATTGCCCTTGCACTTGGATGGAGGCATAGAATCTACCTCCCTTCTCCTCTAAGGGGCAAAGGTAATGGGTGCTCTTGGTAAGCTTGATGGTCAATTTGCTCATTTCTGACTCTGACACCGGGATAGTTGGGTCAAGAGACGGTGTTGGAGTTGAAGAATCTAGCACATCATTTTGCACACTGCTATTTGGGGAGTTTCGTGCTCCCCTTGTTCTGTTTCTGGGCTTCCCCCCTCTTGCTGGTGGCAGTCAACAGAAGTGGCTGGTGAGGTTTGGGGTTCCTCTTGTGCTGGTTCTGGGTTGCCCCCCCTTCTAGGAGGCGGTCCCCAGAATGAAGTTGGGTGGTTTGGGAATCTGAGAACACAGTTTCACACTCAGTGATTTGAGGAGTCTCGGGCTCCTCCTTTTCTGATTCGGAGCTGTCCCCCCCCTTTTTGGAGGCAGTCCCCAGAATAGCTTTGGGGAGCTAGGGACTCTTCTTTCTCTGTTTCTGGGCCGCCCCCCCTTTTTGGAGGCAGTCCCCAGAATAGGTCTGGGTATGATCCTGTGTGGGAGCTTGGGAATCTGCAAAAACAATGGGACAGTTGGACATGAGGGGAGTTTTGGACTCCCCTGGTTCTCATTCTGGGCTGCCATCTGCTTTTCGGATGCAGTCACCAGAATTGGTTTGGAGCAGGTGATTCTCTGGCTGGTCATTCTGGAGTTCAATGCTGGGCGGCTTTAACTCAGTCCCCACCTTTACCCCGTCCGGATTAGTACCTCTCGGGATCCATTTTTCTTTGGTACGAGTTCCCCCATCTCTGAAGGAGAAGATCCTTTTTCCAGAATCCTCTGAGGACCCCTCTCCTTCAAATTGGAAGACTCTAACCTCCTCGACAAAATGTGTCTTTTTAGTTACTTTATTTCTCCTACCCGCCCCCTGTTCCTTAGGTTGCAGACTTTCGGGGGCAGGAGATTTTGGTTCAGTTTCCTGGTTTTCAAGGGGCTTTTCACAGGTGGGGAAGAAAGCTTCCTCTAAGGCTTTACACCCCCATTCTCCCTGTGCCTCCTCCCTCCGGACCGGTGGGTTGTCAGGGTCCTCTCCCAGTCATTGCTCTGGAGTACCAGACCCTTGATTTGAGGGGTTCTGGGCCGCCATGTTCAGCTGAGGGTTCTGCTGAGCCCTCAAAATGCGACCCAGATCCTGTGCCAAGTTCTGGACCTGACACTCCAGTTGGGACACCCGCTCTGGCTGGTACGGGATTCTCTGGTCCATCCTAGGTTGATCATGGGAAGGGTAACTGTCCCTTCGCCCATAATACCCTTGGTTGGGATAGTTCTGGTACCCCTCCACCCTTGGCCTCCCCTCTCGCAGATTGTGCTGTCTGTGCTCAGGAAAGTGGAGAAAGAAAGAAGGGTTGTTTGGGGGTGTATGTTTGGTGGGTACCGAGGAAAGAAACTCAACCCGGCATTTGGGGTATTACTGCCCTCCTGAGGAAAGTTAGGAGGGAAGATTCCTGGGTTGGCAGCGGCCTGGTTGGATCCCCCACTTGGGCTGGGGGAGTCCACACATAGCCCAGGATGCGTCTGCTGCCCTTGTAACGGGGGCTGATGTAGTCAGGGGAGTTAGGGGTCCCATTTGTGGGGTTACCTCCCTGACTAACCGTTTGGGATTGGCCCAAAGGCCTTCTGGGTATTTGGTTAGGAGGATTTTGTGCAGGAATGCTTTTAGGCCCCCCCATCTCCAAATCTAAAACGGGGTTACCCTTCACTTCTGAGACCTTATCAGCAGCAGGGGTGTTGTTTGGTTTGGGGTTTTTATTGGTACTTTTATTTTCTACTGGTTTCTGCACTTCATAAATGCGAGTTGCCTGTTCAATGATCCAGTCTAGTGATCTCTTCTCATGAAAGTCCCTCACCAGCTGGGTCATTATGTATTTAGGGGGTGCATGAAAGAAGGTATTGATGAACTCCCTACTGTCTGTGTGCACCCTCCTGGTGGTCTGCGCAAAGGCACGTTTCAACTCTTGTACAAATTCTCGTGGGGCCTGGTCTTCCCCACATTGCAGATTGTAGGCCGCCTTGCAGGCCTCCTGAGGGTTACTATGTATAGAGAAATGATTTAAGATGGCCGCCCTATAGGTGGACCATCCTGAGTGGTTCTGATCCTCCAGCCCCGCAAAGAAGCTGGAGTATTCAGGGGAAAATGTCTACTTGACATAGTGAATGCAACTTTGGCTATCCTTCAGGTGGAAAGTATCCATCATTTGCTTATACAACTGGAGGTGCTCCCACACTGAATATTTGGCATTTTTATGATAGGGAGTTATGATGCTCCAAAAGGCCTTGAATTGTTTCAGGGGATCTTTCAGTAGGGCCCTCTTAATTTTGTTGTCCTTTTTAGTTTTGGTCACCCTTGTCCACTCATCCTCTGACTCAGAGGCACTGCTACAGGAGGTGGCTATCTGATTCTCTAGGCTCTCCCTGATTCTGCGAGCTTGCGAATGGCTTGCAGAATGTGGGGGCCTAGTCTCTTGAGAGCTGTGGCGCTCAGAACAGTCTTCTGACTCTCCCTTGCTCCCAGGATTGGCTGTGTAATCCCCCACCCCCCACTGCCCTAGCTGGGAAGAGGTTTTTAAGATACTCTTTGTGGGTCTAGTTTCATGAAGTTCCCCACCAAATTTGACAGACTGATCCCTTGGTAAGAGATATTTTTGTGGATTCATTTCTATGATTCTCCCCTCACTGGAGTCTTCCTGATCACAGAGGCTAGCCCTCACATTTGGGAATCTGTACAGTGATGTCTGCTCATCCATTTCTGGGAGGTGCTGATCTGTCAGTCCCATATTTCCCATTGTGCTAAAGTCTACCATCCCCGTGGCCCTTGGCTCATATGAGCCAGTGGACACGAGGGTGGCAGAGTCCCCGAAATTGAAGGGTTTAAAGTCTCTGATGACAGGGGTCCTGAAGTTATGCTCAGGTGTTTCTCTTTCCCATCTTACCTCATCTCTTTCAGCCCCTTTTCCCTGATGACATTCCAAAATCTGACTCTTTTGCTCCTCTATTAAGGCCTTAAAGCTGTTCCTACACAGCTATTTGTCTCTCTGTGCTTTCTGCCTAGATTGGAAATACTGGGCCAATTTTTGCTGCAGGAGACTCACCTCCTGAGTTTGGTCCTTATTGGTCTGATCGTTCTTTGCCAGAGCATCCTCCACCTGCCCGGTGTGCTCTAGTAGCTTTTCATAATCAGTTTTGATTTCACCAAACTCCTGAAGGGCCAGATTTCTTTCCTATAACTTTGTTTTTAAATGGCTGACTTCCTGACTAAGGCGTCCCTCTCCTGAGTTAGAGTGCCCCTCTGCTCAGCCAGGTCATCCCTCTGTTTTTTAAATGCACTAGATTTCTGGCACTCCTCATCAAACACCTCTTGAGAGTGGATGTCTTTAATGATTAATTTATTATTTTCCTCTTTCAAGGATTCTAGGCAGTTTTGTAGGGTGACTATCTGTTCTACACAGACTCTATAATAATTCAATTGATGCTCCAGTTTCTGTTGACTCTGTTGTAGAGAGTCAATTCTTTCCTGACACTCCTCTTGCAGTACCTGTAATTTGAGATCTTGTTCTACATTCTTTTGCTGCAAGAGAGCCAGATCTTCCTGGAGTTTGGTGATATACTGCCTAGCCTCTGGTTCTGATTCTTTGCTTTCCTGGAGCCTTTGCTCTGCAGAGTCCAGATTGGTCTGGATTTTCTGCAGCGCTTCCTCTTGCCGCTTTGTTAAATCTATGTTGTCTGCATGTTTTTCCTGTATGATTCCTATGTGGAGGTATAGGTAGGCTGCTATTTTGTCCATTTTTCACTGCTCCTCATTTATTTTTGGGGCCATGTACAGCTCGCTAAGTGCTTGATATAATGGGCCCTTGTCCTGCCACGTATCAAGGTCGATTGCAGTGACTTGTTGTTTTATTTCCTGCAACCATACCTGTTCATCCTGTTCTGCCACTCACCCCAGACAAACAGTTTGTGCAGAAGGTGTTCCCTAGCAATATTCATTTCCACTGGGGTTGCCATTCCAGAAATATTAATTTCCTTCTGACTTATCTCAGGGTTAATTTACCTTTGCAAACAGGCCCAATTATGTTGAGTATTTCTTTTGGGGGTGCTTGTACAATGTAGCACAATATGGCAACCCAACAAGTTGTATGTACCCCACCGGCTTGTATGCTGTGTTAGGCTGTCACGAGTGGTATGTCAAATTCAGGATCCCGGACCCGAGCCCCCAAGCTGTAAGTGATTTCAATCAGGCACACACCCAAGTCTCGCCCAGCATGTAGTGCGCAAATGAAACCCTTATTTATTTGTATCTATAAATTCAATATTGTGAATGATATACCACTCATATCACGCCCTTCTCACAAAACCCCCATTTTACACTGAACCAGGAATCAGGCTATTTGTAAAGGTAATTATTTGTTTATTTGTTTAGAATTTAAAATCACAATATATTTTTAATAGGTAACAACATTCACCAATGGGGTGACAGGAACAACGAATAATATCTTTAATGCACTAGGAATCAAGTAATGAACCAAAAAAGAATGCAGCAACGAAAAAAATGCTTTTGGGTTGGTTTAGAACAGATAGCACTATTTTTATTTTATTTATTTGGTTTTGTATAGCGCTGATCGGCCCTGGGGCATCGTAGCGCTTGTTGCAGAATGCTTGTTGATTACATAGATTAGTTGCATACAGGCTGTGCCATGCTCTTGGTCTGCTTACATAGTGGTGCAGACGTAAGAGGCAGGTTACATGTTGATTAGATGGTTACAGTTCATCATGGTCTGAGTTCCGTTTAGGTACATTTGTAGATGCAGTGTAATTAGGTAAACAGTTTTGTATTAAGCATTTTTCTGAACACAATATAGGATTTCTCATTTCTTAATGCTGTAGGGAGTGCGTTCCAGTTCTTTGGGGTTAGATATTGGAAGCTAGCGCCACCTGCTTTGGATCTTTTGAAGGTAGGGATGGTGATCTGGTTGGAGAGGTGGGCTCTAATGGGTCTGGAGGAAGTGCAGAGGTTGATTCCTTTGGATAGGTGGGGGAGCGCTGAGTGAAAGGCATTTGTGTGTGATGGCTAGTGTTTTGAAGAAAATGCGCTCTTTGATAGGGAACCAGTGTGCTTCTTTTCTTGCTTGAGATATGTGCTCCCTTTTGGGGATGCTGAGTGCAGATTTAAGGGCGTTGTTTTGCGTTATTTGTAGTTTGTGTATGTTTTTGGCAGAGGTGCCAGGAAGAGTGCATTGCAGTAGTCCAGTTTGGTGCCGACAGTGGCTCTGGCAATGAATAGGCAGTTTTGTATTGTGAGGAAAGGTTTGACTGCGTTGATGATTTTAGTGGTGAGAGCTGCAGAAAAGGCTATGGCATTCACCTGTCGGGTCATAGAAAGAGAGGAGTCGAGATATACCCCTAATGTTTTGACTGGTGACGATACTGTAATAGTGGTGATGTCGACAGTGAAGGATTTGTAGAGAGGTGATAGTTTGTTAAGCGTTTCTTTGGTGCCTACTACAAAGATCTCAGTCTTGTCTCCATTGAGACATAGGCCATTGTTAACTATGGTTAGAGGGTCCCCCTGCAACACCCCTCAACCCACCAATAGGCAATTTAAATAGATGTGAGGAGAGAACAGGTACTCAGGAATAATGCAGACCAAACAGAATATCACTCCCACCTTCCCCCTTTAAACACAAGAGAAAAACGGGCTTGAGTTTTCAACTATCAGAATGGCTTTGAAATTGGCTTAGCAAAAACACAAAATATGTTCAAAAATGCATAAATTATTATACATTCCTACGGGAGCTGCTTTGAACAAATGCAAGCAAACACAAGCAAAGATTTAATCAAAAGTAAACAATAGGAATCTCAAAATCAAAGTGGGAAATAATTTAAAGCTATTGACACGACAAAGGGGCCGATTCATGGAACAAATGTGCGCCGAAAATCTTGGCACAAGATGGCGCAAACGTGAAAAAGCAAGCGCACGCGAACGTGCACACGTGCGAGTCAGGGAAGTGCCTGCGCGTGTTTACTGCGGGATGTGCGCCAAATCCTTGCATGGCGCACACGGGCGCACACGTCATTCCATCTTTGTGAACGCTGCGCGCGATGCGCACAGCGATAGCGCACAACGTCGATGCACACACCAAAAAGGGGGCGGGACACGGGGCATAACACGTGGAATGGGAAAAAAACACGGGAAAAAGAAGGCGTAACTGCATAAGTACTGCAGGGAAATACACGGAACGCCCACACGCACGCAAACAACACGTTTCATGGAAACATGGAATCGAATATGGGAAACCTGTGCACCAGGTTTATGGCAGGTATAGGTTGCCACCTCATATCATCCTTGACCTGGTCAGGGAGTGGGAAGATTACCTTACATCCCCCACCTTGTGCTCCCAAGCATTGAGCCCCTTGGAGAAGGTGCTCAATGTCCTGCATTTTTTGGCCACTGGGTCATTTCAGCGGACAACTGCCATAGTGTGGTGAGGGGTCTCACAGGCCACGTAGTACCGCTGCCTACACCAGGTGCTGGCAATCATGACTGCGCGCCCCTCAGTCCGCAGGCCCAGAGCACCCGCAGAAAGGCAGGCTGTGGTCCAGGACTTCTACAGGGTGGCACACTTCCCCAAAGTGCTTGGTGCCATAGATTGCACCCATGTGGCCCTATGTCCACCTAGGGCCACTGAGCACATCTATCGAAACCGCAAGCACTGGCATTCCATCAATGTGCAGGTTGTATGCGATGCAAAGGGAATCATCACCTCTGTCTATGCAAACTACCCTGGCTCAACCCATGACAGTTTCATATACAGAATGTCTGCCCTGAGCCGGGCCCTGGAAGCTGGGAAGCATGGCGACACATGGCTCATAGGTGAGTACAAATGCCTGTGCACATGCATGCATGTCACACAAGACAAATACACAAACCCAACTAATCACAACCATTACGACCTCCCCAGGGGACAGTGCCTACCCTCTGAGCAACCACATGATGATGCCAATCGGGAACCCCACCACACCATCCCAGGCAAGATACAACGATGCCCATATTGCAACCAGGGCCATAGTGGAGCGCACATTCGGAGTGCTCAAGTCACGCTTCCGCTCCCTTGACCGCTCTGGCGGCCAGCTACTATATGCACCCCCAGTAGTGTGCAGGATCATTGTGGCAGCATGTGTTCTGCACAGTGATGCAACACGGCAGGGCGTACCGGTGGACATGGTGGTGCCCCCACATCCCCAACCACAGTCACAGGCGCTGCCCATAGGAGGGGAAAGGGCAAGTGGAGAAGCAGCCCGGACCCAGCTTGTGGCCACATTTTTCACCTAAACTCCCACCCCTGCGGAGTGCACACAGGCCTGGCACATACCAGGTGACAATCAATGATGACAAAGAGACAGTCAACTGTCACAACCTTACCACCCTGAGGATGTTGCCATGGAAGTGCTACATTGTGTGCATCCCTAGCTAATTAAACATAACCAATCCTGTGTGACCAAAAGGAACACATGCAAGGTGTGTATGACACCCCCCACAAAACAGGCCATGACAATCCCTGGTATGTCATCCAAACCCTTGCAAACCACATCTCCCTTGTCTGCACACCATGACATGGCATGCAACAGCAAAAGGCCAACACATGACCAATAATATACGAAGTGTCATGTGATGAATGGAAAGTGGCCTGAGACAATGATGCCTGACATGGAAACTTCTGGCAGGCCCAGACAGGCTAATTTATTCTTAGTTTCTTGACTTAAAATCCAGCAGAATATAAACTTGTTGTATCAGATGAAATAGGTAAATTACATTCTTAGATTTAAACCAGTGGAATCAAAAATAACAGAGATCTGTGTTTCTTTCATCAACAATCTTTTTATATTTGCTAATTCGGCAGGCTTTTAGTTTAGATAACTTTAAAGTCTAATCAGGAGAGCCCAGTGTGCTGTACTCAGATTTTTGACAGGAACTGTCATTCACAGGCAATCCAGTTTTGCTGGAAAATGTTTTGCTTTTAACCTTTCAGGACTTTGTACATTCACAGTGTTTTCTTAAGTTAAATGAATTTGAGCGTCAAGCAAGATTTTGAGTATTAAGAAGTGTTGTGTACAGGCATTTTGGAGTTTTACTTGCAAAGTAAATGTCATTATGGGCACATTTTGAAATTTCACTTGCAAAGTGCTGCTGCTCCCTCTGCACTCTATGTTTGCTTGTAATGGAGCCCACTGGCACTTTTTCTGCAGTGTGTGCTCTATTCCATCACACATACACCATGGGTGGCAGGTTGTGCAGCCATCTTTTTGTGTATTGAAAACGCGGTTTTGGAGGTTTTGGCACACACAAGAGTTTTGCCACCATTGTGATGCCGCATAGTATAGCAGAGTGGGTCAATACATCCCACAAATCCCCCCTAACAACTTCATTTTGACTTCCAGTCGAGAGGGAGTCAGGTGATTGGGATGTTCTTTTCTGTCCATGTGGACAGATTCAGTAGCTTCTCCCATCAGTGATTGAGGCGACACACTCTCCTCACCAGTTCAGGTTAGGATGGGACGATGCTCCGGATTCCTTGGGTTTTTCCTCCCGGTCCCTGAGTGGTCCTCCTTGGTGATTCTTTGGATGATTCTTAGTTCAAATGCTAGAAAACAGAACATAGCATGGTTCTGGAAATGTTCCCACTACTGTGTCCACACATCTTCGGGGGATGTCAGCAGTGGGAAAGACACTTGCATTCCTTAACAATTGGCAATATTCCCTGTCTATGTTTACTAATGGTCTTAACAGGTGGATACTGTAGGTGAGGCCTGGGATGGCCACCTCTCCTCCATTTCTGAAATTCCATTTCCTACCGTAGCACTAGGGCTGACCGGAAGGCTTTCTTTAGATTTGCCAGGACCCTGAGATTTACTCTCCAGTTGGGACCAGGCTTGGCAATAACTAGGGTCCAAATTAATCTTGAGTTGGTTTAGGAGGTCACTGCTCATATAAAAGGCGGAAGTAACACCTCACACCACCCGACAAGTATGTACTATGCTTTTGTCATCCCTAGAAATGTTGATCATACAACTGCTAAGCAGAGGATGTTTGGAGCGGGGCGTTTCCAGGTCCCATACCCATTGCTGCTCTGACTCTACGGTGGGTAGGATCTGGTCTTTTATGAGTTTTGTTAATAATGCTTCGCTGATTAAGCTTTCTTCGCTATTCAAGTCAACTCGAGCGAGGACAGACTCCTTCCCGTCATTTGATTGAATCGGGAGGAAGGGCTGTACACCCTTTTTCAGAATGACAGCTAAGTTGTGTGGTGGTTTGATATAAATTTTGGCTATGGACTTGGGACTTTCTGATTGTCTATTAGTATAAAATTTCAATGTATTCCCTTCCAGGGTGGAATGCCACATGATACTGGAAGGGAGGATGATTTGCAGAAATACAGAGGAGTTCTCGTCACCAGTTGGTTGTCCCACAGCTATGACGGTGACGTCAGGTGTGTCATTGTTTTGAAAGTAGAACCTGATTTGGTCCGGTTTTTGTTCAACCATGTGGCATGTGCCATTTAGACTAACATGGTTGACACTTTGTTTTAATTTAATTGGCCTGTGAGTCTGGGTCCAGAGGACCTTGTTTACACAATCTGTGAGGGGGGACAGCCTGCGGGGGATGTCATTCCCTAATAGACAGGGGGTTCCCGCTGGCACCCCAACTAGGACCGGGTGCTTCTTTTTGTGTTGCCCAACTTTAATTTCCAGCTCTGCAGACCCTTCAACAGGAATTTCCTTCTTGTCAAAATTCTGGAGGTGTTCAGGAAGAGTGGTGAGAGGAATTTGGTATCCCTCCTCCTTCCTGAATTTAGCTGCTCAAAGATCTTCTTTGACAGCAAAGTTGCTTGGGATCCAGTGTCCACCAGTGTTGGAATTACACATTGCCCTTGCACTTGGATGGAGGTGTAGAATCTACCTCCCTTCTCCTCTAAGGGGCAAAGGTAATGGGTGCTCTTGGTAAGCTTGATGGTCAATTTGCTCATTTCTGACTCTGACACCGGGATAGTTGGGTCAAGAGACGGTGTTGGAGTTGAAGAATCTAGCACATAATTTTGACACACTGCTATTCGGGGAGTTTTGTGCTCCCCTTGTTCTGTTTCTGGGCTGCCCCCCTCTTGCTGGTGGCAGTCAACAGAAGTGGTTGGTGTGGTTTGTGGCTCCTCTTGTGCTGGTTCTGGGTTGCCCCCCTTCTAGGAGGCGGTCCCCAGAATGAAGTTGGGTGGTTTGGGAATCTGAGAACACAGTTTCACACTCAGTGATTTGAGGAGTCTCGGGCTCCTCCTTTTCTGATTCGGAGCTGTCCCCCCCCTTTTTGGAGGCAGTCCCCAGAATAGCTTTGGGGAGCTAGGGACTCTTCTTTCTCTGTTTCTGGGCCGCCCCCCCTTTTTGGAGGCAGTCCCCAGAATAGGTTTGGGCATGATCCTGTGTGGGAGCTTGGGAATCTGCAAAAACAATGGGACAGTTGGATATGAGTGGAGTTTTGGACTCCCCTGGTTCTGATTCTGGGCTGCCCCCTGCTTTTTGGATGCAGTCACCAGAATTGGTTTGGACCAGGTGATTCTCTGGCTGGTCATTCTGGAGTTCAATGCTGGGCGGCTTTAACTCAGTCCCCACCTTTACCCCGTCCGGATTACGACCTCTCGGGATCCATTTTTCTTTGGTAGGAGTTCCCCCATCTCTGAAGGAGAAGATCCTTTTTCCAGAATCCTCTGAGGACCCCTCTCCTTCAAATTGGAAGACTCTAACCTCCTCGACAAAATGTGTCTTTTTAGTTACTTTATTTCTCCTACCCGCCCCCTGTTCCTTAGGTTGCAGACTTTCGGGGGCAGGAGATTTTGGTTCAGTTTCCTGGTTTTCCAGGGGCTTTTCACAGGTGGGGAAGGAAGCTTCCTCTAAGGCTTTACACCCCCATTCCCCCTGTGCCTCCTCCCTCGGAACCGGTGGGTTGTCAGGGTTCTCTCCCAGTCATTGCTCTGGAGTACTAGACCCTTGATTTGAGGGGTTCTGGGCCGCCATGTTCAGCTGAGGGTTCTGCTGAGCCCTCAAAATGCGACCCAGATCCTGTGCCAAGTTCTGGACCTGACACTCTAGTTGGACACCCGCTCTGGCTGGTACGGGATTCTCTGGTCCATCCTAGGTTGATCATGGGAAGGGTAACTGTCCCTTCGCCCATAATACCCTTGGTTGGGATAGTTCTGGTACCCCTCCACCCTTGGCCTCCCCTCTCGCAGATTGTGCTGTCTGTGCTCAGGAAAGTGGAGAAAGAAAGAAGGGTTGTTTTGGGGGTGTATGTTTGGTGGGTTCCGAGGAAAGAAACTCAACCCGGCATTTGGGGGATTACTGCCCTCCTGAGGAAAGTTAGGAGGGAAGTTTCCTGGGTTGGCAGCGGCCTGGTTGGATCCCCCACTTGGGCTGGGGGAGTCCACAAATAGCCCAGGATGGGTCTGCTGCCCTTGTAACGGGGGCTGATGTAGTCAGGGGAGTTAGGGGTCCCATTTGTGGGGTTACCTCCCTGACTAACCGTTTGGGATTGGCCCAAAGGCCTTCTGGGTATTTGGTTAGGAGGATTTTGTGCAGGAATGCTTTTAGGCCCCCCCATCTCCAAATCTAAAACGGGGTTAACCTTCACTTCTGCCACCTTAGCAGCAGCAGGGGTGTTGTTTGGTTTGGGGTTTTTATTGGTACTTTTATTTTCTACTGGTTTCTGCACTTCATAAATGCGAGTTGCCTGTTCAATGATCCAGTCTAGTGATCTCTTCTCATGAAAGTCCCTCACCAGCTGGGTCATTATGTATTTAGGGAGTGCATGAAAGAAGGTATTGATGAACTCCCTACTGTCTGTGTGCACCCTCCTGGTGGTCTGCGCAAAGGCACGTTTCTACTCTTGTACAAATTCTCGTGGGGCCTGGTCTTCCCCACATTGCAGATTGTAGGCCGCCTTGCAGGCCTCCTGAGGGTTACTATGTATAGAGAAATGATTTAAGATGGCCGCCCTATAGGTGGACCATCCTGAGTGGTTCTGATCCTCCAGCCCCGCAAAGAAGCTGGAGTATTCAGGGGAAAATGTCTACTTGACATAGTGAATGCAACTTTGGCTATCCTTCAGGTGGAAAGTATCCATCATTTGCTTATACAACTGGAGGTGCTCCCACACTGAATATTTGGCATTTTTATGATAGGGAGTTATGATGCTCCAAAAGGCCTTGAATTGTTTCAGGGGATCTTTCAGTAGGGCCCTCTTAATTTTGTTGTCCTTTTTAGTTTTGGTCACCCTTGTCCACTCATCCTCTGACTCAGAGGCACTGCTACAGGAGGTGGCTATCTGATTCTCTAGGCTCTCCCTGATTCTGCGAGCTTGCGAATGGCTTGCAGAATGTGGGGGCCTAGTCTCTTGAGAGCTGTGGCGCTCAGAACAGTCTTCTGACTCTCCCTTGCTCCCAGGATTGGCTGTGTAATCCCCCACCCCCCTCTGCCCTAGCTGGGAAGAGGTTTTTAAGATACTCTTGGTGGGTCTAGTTTCATGAAGTTCCCCACCAAATTTGACAGACTGATCCCTTGGTAAGAGATATTTTTGTGGATTCATTTCTATGATTCTCCCCTCACTGGAGTCTTCCTGATCACAGAGGCTAGCCCTCACATTTGGGAATCTGTACAGTGATGTCCGCTCATCCATTTCTGGGAGGTGCTGATCTGTCAGTCCCATATTTCCCATTGTGCTAAAGTCTACCATCCCCGTGGCCCTTGGCTCGTATGAGCCAGTGGACACGAGGGTGGCAGAGTCCCCGAAATTGAAGGGTTTAAAGTCTCTGATGACAGGGGTCCTGAAGTTATGCTCAGGTGTTTCTCTTTCCCATCTTACCTCATCTCTTTCAGCCCCTTTTCCCTGATGACATTCCAAAATCTGACTCTTTTGCTCCTCTATTAAGGCCTTAAAGCTGTTCCTACACAGCTATTTGTCTCTCTGTGCTTTCTGCCTAGATTGGAAATACTGGGCCAATTTTTGCTGCAGGAGACTCACCTCCTGAGTTTGGTCCTTATTGGTCTGATCGTTCTTTGCCAGAGCATCCTCCACCTGCCCGGTGTGCTCTAGTAGCTTTTCATAATCAGTTTTGATTTCACCAAACTCCTGAAGGGCCAGATTTCTTTCCTATAACTTTGTTTTTAAATGGCTGACTTCCTGACTAAGGCGTCCCTCTCCTGAGTTAGAGTGCCCCTCTGCTCAGCCAGGTCATCCCTCTGTTTTTTAAATGCACTAGATTTCTGGCGCTCCTCATCAAACACCTCTTGAGAGTGGATGTCTTTAATGATTAATTTATTATTTTCCTCTTTCAAGGATTCTAGGCAGTTTTGTAGGGTGACTATCTGTTCTACACAGACTCTATAATAATTCAATTGATGCTCCAGTTTCTGTTGACTCTGTTGTAGAGAGTCAATTCTTTCCTGACACTCCTCTTGCAGTACCTGTAATTTGAGATCTTGTTCTACATTCTTTTGCTGCAAGAGAGCCAGATCTTCCTGGAGTTTGGTGATATACTGCCTAGCCTCTGGTTCTGATTCTTTGCTTTCCTGGAGCCTTTGCTCTGCAGAGTCCAGATTGGTCTGGATTTTCTGCAGCGCTTCCTCTTGCCGCTTTGTTAAATCTATGTTGTCTTCATGTTTTTCCTGTATGATTCCTATGTGGAGGTATAGGTAGGCTGCTATTTTGTCCATTTTTCACTGCTCCTCATTTATTTTTGGGGCCATGTACAGCTCGCTAAGTGCTTGATATAATGGGCCCTTGTCCTGCCACGTATCAAGGTCGATTGCAGTGACTTGTTGTTTTATTTCCTGCAACCATACCTGTTCATCCTGTTCTGCCACTCACCCCTGACAAACAGTTTGTGCAGAAGGTGTTCCCTAGCAATATTCATTTCCACTGGGGTTGCCATTCCAGAAATATTAATTTCCTTCTGACTTATCTCAGGGTTAATTTACCTTTGCAAACAGGCCCAATTATGTTGAGTATTTCTTTTGGGGGTGCTTGTACAATGTAGCACCACATGGCAACCCAACAAGTTGTATGTACCCCACCGGCTTGTATGCTGTGTTAGGCTGTCACGAGTGGTATGTCAAATTCAGGATCCCGGACCCGAGCCCCCAAGCTGTAAGTGATTTCAATCAGGCACACACCCAAGTCTCGCCCAGCATGTAGTGCGCAAATGAAACCCTTATTTATTTGTATCTATAAATTCAATATTCTGAATGATATACCACTCATATCACGACCTTCTCACAAAACCCCCATTTTACACTGAACCAGGAATCAGGCAATTTGTAAAGGTAATTATTTGTTTATTTGTTTAGAATTTAAAATCACAATATATTTTTAATAGGTAACAACAATCACCAATGGGGTGACAGGAACAACGAATAATATCTTTAATGCACTAGGAATCAAGTAATGAACCCAAAAAGAATGCAGCAACGAAAAAAATGCTTTTGGGTTGGTTTAGAACAGATAGCACTATTTTTGTTTTATTTATTTGGTTTTGTATAGCGCTGATCGGCCCTGGGGCATCGTAGCGCTTGTTGCAGAATGCTTGTTGATTACATAGATTAGTTGCATACAGGCTGTGCCATGCTCTTGGTCTGCTTACATAGTGGTGCAGACGTAAGAGGCAGGTTACATGTTGGTTAGACGGTTACAGTTCATCATGGTCTGAGTTCAGTTTAGGTACATTTGTAGATGCAGTGTAATTAGTTAAACAGTTTTGTTTTAAGCATTTTTCTGAACACAATATAGGATTTCTCATTTCTTAATGCTGTAGGGAGTGCGTTCCAGTTCTTTGGGGTTAGATATTGGAAGCTGGCGCCACCAGGTAGGGATGGTGATCTGGTTGGAGAGGTGGGCTCTAATGGGTCTGGAGGAAGTGCAGAGGTTGATTCTTTTGGATAGGTGGGGGAGCGCTGAGTGAAAGGCATTTGTGTGTGATGGCTAGTGTTTTGAAGAGAATGCGCTCTTTGATAGGGAACCAGTGTGCTTCTTTTCTTGCTTGAGATATGTGCTCCCTTTTGGGGATGCTGAGTGCAGATCTAAGGGCGTTGTTTTGCGTTACTTGTAGTTTGTGTATGTTTTTCTGGCAGAGGTGCCCAGGAAGAGTGCGTTGCAGTAGTCCAGTTTGGTGCCGACAGTGGCTCTGGCAATGAATAGGCAGTTTTGTATTGTGAGGAAAGGTTTGACTGCGTTGATGATTTTAGTGGTGAGAGCTGCAGACAAGGCTATGGTGTTCACCTGTCGGGTCATAGAAAGAGAGGAGTCGAGATATACCCCTAATGTTTTGACTGGTGACGATACTGTAATAGTGGTGATGTCGACAGTGAAGGATTTGTAGAGAGGTGATAGTTTGTTAAGCGTTTCTTTGGTGCCTACTACAAA
This sequence comes from Ambystoma mexicanum, assembly GCF_040938575.1. Classification (NCBI taxonomy): domain Eukaryota; kingdom Metazoa; phylum Chordata; class Amphibia; order Caudata; family Ambystomatidae; genus Ambystoma; species Ambystoma mexicanum. The sequence continues at coordinate 1,090,329,551 of NC_090925.1, read as the reverse complement.
GATCTCAGTCTTGTCTCCATTGAGACATAGTCCATTGTTAACTATGGTTAGAGGGTCCCCCTGCAACACCCCTCAACCCACCAATAGGCAATTTAAATAGATGTGAGGAGAGAACAGGTAATCAGGAATAATGCAGACCAAACAGAATATCACTCCCACCTTCCCCCTTTAAACACAAGAGAAAAACGGGCTTGAGTTTTCAACTGTCAGAATGGCTTTGAAATTGGCTTAGCAAAAACACAAAATATGTTCAAAAATGCATAAATTATTATAAATTCCTACGGGAGCTGCTTTGAACAGATGCAAGCAAACACAAGCAAAGATTTAATCAAAAGTAAACAATAGGAATCTCAAAATCAAAGTGGGAAATAATTTAATGCACGACTAAGGGGCCGATTCATGGAACAAATGTGCGCCGAAAATCTTGGCACAAGATGGAGCAAGCGTGAAAAAGCAAGCGCACGCGAACGTGCACACGTGCGAGTCAGGGAAGTGCCTGCGTGTGTTTACTGCGGGATATGCGCCAAATCCTTGCATGGCGCACACGGGCGCACACATCATTCCATCATCGTGAACGCTGCGCGCGATGCGCACAGCAATAGCGCACAACGTCGATGCACACACCAAAAAGGGGGCGGGACATGGGGCATAACACGTGGAATGGGAAAAAAACACGGGAAAAAGAAGGCGTAACTGGGTAAGTACTGCAGGGAAATACACGGAACGCCCACACGCACGCAAACATCACGTATTCATGGAATCGAATATGGGAAACCTGTGCACCAGGTTTATGGCAGGTATAGGTTGCCACCTCATATCATCCTTGACCTGGTCAGGGAGTGGGAAGATTACCTTACATCCCCCACCCTGTGCTCCCAAGCATTGAGCCCCTTGAAGAAGGTGCTCAATGTCCTGCATTTTTTGGCCACTGGGTCATTTCAGCGGACAACTGCCATAATGTGGTGGGGGGTCTCACAGGCCACGTAGTACTGCTGCCTACACCAGGTGCTGGCAATCATGACTGCGCGCCCCTCAGTCCGCAGGCACATATACATGCCCAGAGCACCCGCAGAAAGGCAGGCTGTGGTGCAGGACTTCTACAGGGTGGCACACTTCCCCACAGTGCTTGGTGCCATAGATTGCACCCATGTGGCCCTATGTCCACCTAGGGCCACTGAGCACATCTATCGAAACCGCAAGCACTGGCATTCCATCAATGTGCAGGTTGTATGCGATGCAAAGGGAATCATCACCTCTGTCTATGCAAACTACCCTGGCTCAACCCATGACAGTTTCATATACAGAATGTCTGCCCTGAGCGGGCCCTGGAAGCTGGGAAGCATGGCGACACATGGCTCATAGGTGAGTACAAATGCCTGTGCACATGCATGCATGTCACACAAGACAAATACACAAACCCAACTAATCACAACCATTACGACCTCCCCAGGGGATAGTCCCTACCCTCTGAGCAACCACATGATGATGCCAATCGGGAACCCCACCACACCACCCCAGGCAAGATACAACGCTGCCCATATTGCAACCAGGGCCATAGTGGAGCGCACATTCGGAGTGCTCAAGTCACGCTTCCGCTCCCTTGACCGCTCTGGCGGCAAGCTACTATATGCACCCCCAGTAGTGTGCAGGATCATTGTGGCAGCATGTGTTCTGCACAGTGATGCAACACGGCAGGGTGTACCGGTGGACATGGTGGTGCCCCCACATCCCCAACCACAGTCACAGGCGCTGCCCATAGGAGGGGAAAGGGCAAGTGGAGAAGCAGCCCGGACCCAGCTTGTGGCCACATTTTTCACCTAAACTCCCACCCCTGCGGAGTGCACACAGGACTGGCACATACCAGGTGACAATCAATGATGACAAAGAGACAGTCAACTGTCACAACCTTACCACCCTGAGGATGTTGCCATGGAAGTGCTACATTGTGTGCATCCCTAGCTAATTAAACATAACCAATCCTGTGTGACCAAAAGGAACACATGCAAGGTATGTATGACACCCCCGCAAAACAGGCCATGACAATCCCTGGTATGTCATCTAAACCCTCGCAAACCACACCACCCTTGTCTGCCACACCATGACATGGCATGCAACAGCAAAAGGCCAACACATGACCAATAATATACGAAGTGACATGTGATGAATGGAAAGTGGCCTCTGACAATGATGCCTGACATGGAATCAGATGAAATGACTGACAACACATACCAAGTCATACACAAATGCTGTACACCAGTGATAGCTTCAACAAAGCACTGAATGCCTGTTCACATGCACATTGGGCAGGGCAAAATCGCCACTCCCAAATCCGTTCGCTGTGTGTGTCTCCTGCTACACACTGCTCAGCATAGAGCACAGTGAGCAGCCATTGTGTTAGCGATACACCTTGAGCATCACATGAAAAGGACAAATTAACACATTTTCCCATTGACGCATGTCCAGGATCCCCAAATGGTAATTGATCATGCGCTGCAGGGACACAGCGTGCCCGAGAAGGCAATATGTGCACACCTGTGGGCTTGGAAGGGTGGTTGTACATGTGGTGGAGCATTGTGCAACTGTGTGTGTCAGTAGGGACATGCACTCAATATATGCATGTCAAATCAAGTGACCCTCAGTGTCCTATACACATCACATGTGAACATTGCCCATGTGTACACCCTAGCATGTCAAACAACAAAATCCCCTGACACCTGAAAAGTAAATACAACACAGGAACAGCCATTGACCAGCAGAACCCACCATGTACATAGTATCCCACAATGACATTGTCAGAGAGTGCCCAAACACTGTAGCCCAGGCTTACTGTCCAACAACAAAAGGCCCTCCCTCATTAACACATCACCATGACCTTCTGAACAACTGAGTCTGGGGTATGTAGCCTTCTCCCTTTTAGTCTACCTGGCAACATAGCTCCCTATCCCTTGGTCTTCATGTTCCACCTTGCGTGTAAATAGGGTCCAGCCCCCTCAGAGGCCTCCTTGACTGGTAAAAATATCAAATCGCAGAGAACTCCAAGGAGCCAAACCCCCAAACCAGGTAAAAAGCCTCTCGGCACAAAAAAATCCTGGAAGAGTCTCCAATAGATTACTCGAAAAAAGTCCTAGCACATGTACAAGCAGAATGATCGAACTACCAAGGTAGCACAGTTCAACAATGGTTCAACAGGACGGGTACCTTTTTCCGGAAACAACATACAATGAGGATGCAACAACTGATGGGTAGTGTCACAGCTCTGGTCTCCAGGCGCAGGAGTGGCACGAACCAACCACCCCCTCTGTGGTCTTGGTGCCTGCAAGGTAAAACTTACACAGGCCTCTGAGACCGCGGCGGGGAAAGAGGGTCAGGGGTGGTTGGTTGGACAGGCATTGGTATTCAGAATAACCAGAAAGAGGGGCAGGAGAGGGGAGTTGGATTGGCAAGGGAAAGTAGCAAAATACAAAATACAAAATACAACTATTGACAATAATACATACTCAATCAGAGAAACCATGTTCTACATGCACATAGTACGAAATGAGTGAAATGCAAGACAAAGAGAGACTTATCTCTGGGGTGAGTGCTGGCCTCCTGCCTGCGTACTCTCAGGTCTGGTAACAGGATCAGTTCAATGCTGCAAGGAGAGTGTGAGTTACTAATCTGTGTGTGTTTACAACACACACATAACAACATTCATGCCCCAAAGTAAGTGATTTATCCACAAACAAACACCCTTGTGTGCTGCTATGTACATATACGTTAGCTTGCCCCTGTGATGGTTCATACAATGTCAATGCAGTAAGGTAGGCGCACGTGGGCGCGCGGTAAATGGAAGACCAATGCGTCAAGAATCACACATGTTAGAATGGTCCCTGGGTGACCTGCTAGACGCGTATAGTGAGGTGCGACTTCAGTACAAGTCGTGTTCTAGCAGCCGTGGATTACAATAGGTAGTGCAAGGGGCAATTTGCACATGCAAATGATATGCACTGCACACGAGTCTGTGCCTCACTGGATGTCCCTGAACGCTGTATACGTTTCGGGCTCGGGACGCTACTGCGCTAATAACTCAGATTCTATGGAGCAGGGGTGACTGGAGGATATGTGCGATGGCCCCTGCGTGTGCCCCTTACAACTTGTAAAGCTACTTGGCATTTGTCCCTCAACGCATCTTAGCTGTACTGTGCACTTCTACCACAATATCTGGCCAAGCTCCCCATCAGTGGCACTACTTAGCATGCATATGTAGGTGGCCTGGTGGAAGGTTGGCTGCGGTGTGGCCCCCTTGTGCTGCTCACCTTGGTTGGAGCTCCTGGAAACACCTCTGCTTCTGTTTGACATCTGAGCACAAGCCCTGTGCTACTGCTTGCGCACACATGCGCACGTCTGCACCACCGAACGTGGCCAGGTTTCTGTAGTACTTCGCCCTGTGTCTGCTGGCAAAGGTGGTCTGGAGGCTCATTCTCCTGCAGAAAGGACATAAAACATATAAATAACGCTTGAAAGTTCCCTGTGTGTGTGTCTTCATGCTGGTTGTCACTGGGCCATGTTAGAGACCTACATTAGAACTCCTCCCACCATCAGTGTGACTTTGACAGGCAAAGGGTGCAAGCTACTGTCTACAGCATGAAGTGCATCAAGCACATATACAGGAAAGAAAATAACATACATCACAATCTAGATCAATTAATGGACACATCAATCATGAACCCACCCAAATTGATTACAGACATGCCGTGGATGAAACCCCCACAATACCCACTGGGGGTGTTAACACAAGTAGAACAGCAGCAGACAGGCCACAGATATGATGACAGTCCAAAGCACTTGTGTAAATGTTTGTTACACCGAACCATCCTTGCGAGCCCATGGATAAGGGAAGCAGGAGTGGCCTATGTGAGTCAGGACCGCAAGCTGAAAACACATACACGAGACAAGCTTGAAGGGCCCACCTGGAACAGACAGTGGATGCTTTCAAAAGCCACAAAGCACCACACCGACACATGAAAGCACAATATACAAGCAATTTTAAACTATATTAAATAATTAAACTAACTATGAATAACCTATATTACCTAATTAAACTAACTATCAAAAAGCATATTACCTAACTAAACTAAGAAGAAACATCAAAAATTGCCACATACGACTGGGGGAGGAACCCAGGAGGGGGAGGTACATGGTGCACCTCAACACCCACATGCGATGATGTTGAGACAAAAAAATAAAACCTCCATGGGCTCAATGCCTGCACAGCCCAACCTGTGTGGGAGATATCTCATTGTCCTCATCACCCTCTTCCTGAAAAGGTTGACGTGGCACAGTACCCTGACCACGCCTAGGCGCAGCTTGCCCCTCATCGGCAGCAAGTCTGCAGGACGGGTGAGCCTGGTCTGTGCGGCGATGACACGTAGGTCAGCATGTAGAATCTTGCATGATACGCATGCCTCCTCTTGCAAGGTAACACATGTTCTTCCTACATGGCCTGGCTGGACAACTGGTACACCTCCCGGCAAGCACGTAGTTCAGCCGAGATGGTGCTTTTAGCTGCTCAAACCTCTCCTCTGACTGCTTCCTCTGGGACATCAAGAGCACACCCAGAGTAGATCAGAGGGATTCATATTCAACCCTCATGGCCTCCATGTGTGCCTCTGTGTGAGCAGCAATTGCTTGACGCAAAGACACCATTTCAGCCCGGCGTGCCCTGTCTGAGGCCGCCATGCCCAGCTTGAGCAAGCGGGCCAGGGACTGTGCCACCCGCTGCTTGAGTTCCACGTGCCTAGCAGGGGGTAGCACAGATTGGGCCACGCGTTCCATTCTCTCAGCGATGTTATCAATTGCTGCCCCCTGGTGTTCTGAATTGGCAACCATGGCTTGCTCCCACTCAGTATATCCCAGTGGTGCGCAGCCACTGCGTTGCTGGGCTTAACACCTGCGGGGCCCTAGGAGCCGACGTCCTTGTTGGGTTGGCACCGCCCGTGGCTGCAGGACTACATTCCTCCGTCGACCTGATGCCCCAGGCACATCAGCAACTTGAGTAGAGGGTGACCCTGCGTCCTGATCCACCACAGGCGGAGGTCCCACCACCGTCTGGCCCCTCAATGCAGGTGTCGCGGACAGAGGAGCGGCCACATCAGAATCACTCACCCCATACGAATGGACCCGATGCACATCCAACTCGACATTGTTGTCAGAGTGATCATCTGAGCTAGACTCATTGCCAGCCCTAGACAGGATGGTCTGTAACACAAGAGACTTCTCGTGGCCTACCACCCCATGACCCCCACCTGTGCTGGGTTTCTGGTGTGATAGCAACCCTGTATCTGGCATGCCAACACCATCCTCTGGCTCCATTGCGTCATCATCTGGAAAGGGGAGAAAAGATGAACATTAGTACACATGTCAGAAGCACATATAACACACACACATAGACATCACATACACAGCCAACACATGAAGCAGACATGTCACACATAAATGAGAACCTGGCATGCATCCAGTGGCCTTGATATGCAAACACATCCCAAAAGCAGAAATGGATGTCTGTAAATAGCAAAGCCTACACTGTTACAAAATGTATTATATGAACTCCATCAGAAACCACCTCTGTCGGGCACATGTCACGGGCAGAAAAGACAGATGGCAACTAAGAGATGTAACACACCATAAGCATGCCTGAACTGCAAATTGACCACTGTTGCAAGTGAATCCAAACACGCAATGACACAGGTAACATGCATGTAGCCATGCATCACTGAAGCATCCTCATAAATATAGCTACATCCATCTGCAGCTTGCCCCGTAACAGGTGGCATAGGCCATGTAGAAATAGTCAATGTCACAAGCAAAGCAAGGGCCTGCAACCAGGCATGAGGGAACATAACACCCTGTACTGTCCGACCTGCTGGACATGAGGCCTCCACAACCCCCCTCAGGTCCTGATTGTCCACATTGGGCTATGAATGTGCCCTATTACATCATTCCCTGTGGAAATCTACATGCCCAGGAACCACCATAGTAGCTAAGTGGGCCTGGGCATACACATACTGCACAACAGTGAACCTTTGGGATCATGCCAGTTCCACATAACATGCGCAATGCAGAAATCTCACCAGCAGAAATGTCTATCAACTACATATTACTCAGTCAACAAAAAAGCTGCGGAAGACACATGTGTAAAAGGACACTTTCACAAACACATAAGTGAGTACTCATAATATTGCACCACACAACGTTGAAGCTGCTTGCATATGTGCATGTGAAAGCATTCAAAAACACCCATTTCCCCATACACCTGTATTGTGAACATGACCAGCATCCAATACACCAAAGCAAGCAGCATGCACACATAAACACGTGGAGGATGCTCCACAGTCATCACAACCCAATTGGCAGGCTACATCCAATCAGTGCCCTATGCCAGTTGGAATAGGCCGCACATTGACCAATAAACTCATCTAAACAACCACTAGGTAGTCCTAACACTGAGTACATGTGTCACTGGATGCACCTGTTCCCGTCGCATACATGACAGAGAAGGGATGAAAAACAGTCCATACATGCCAGGTGACTTTAACATAGCATCAGTGAGTAGTCATGTAGAAGGGTGTAACACGGCTCAGAAGTTGGTTGATGCAGTGCAGAACATGTGTACGTGACCCACTATCTACATGAACAAGTACATTATGAAGTCTACCAATACACGTGTAGGCAGTGCAAGGGCAAGTTCAGGCATCACGTGCAATGTGCATGCAATTGGTTGCATGGCTACAGGCAACCCCCCACCCCTCCTAAGTGAAACTGCAGGGAGGCATTGCATGTCAGCAAAAGGGTGACCAGAAAGTGTTGACTAGCATCAATTGCATCATCTGAGTCAACTGACAACACAGCAGATAATGATGGGACAGTAAGCAGGACACATGTTGAACCATCAGTAGTACACCCATGTGTGCAAAAGCCACTACACTAGTTGAACAGAGTCAGTGGGCCAGAAACAGGGTGAGGCCTGTGCCCCACCCAGACTGTGACACCCTAAACCTGTGGGTGATGCTGGCCTGAGCCAGAGTGGGCATGGAACTGATGATCAAATGCCATGAAATGTAGGTCATCCTGGACACGTACTACAATGATCATCCAGTCAAGGGCACATAGGGGCATGCATGGAATGCACATGGAGCATGAATTGGCACTCATGTCCCTGCGGAGCATCTGCCATCTGCACAGTCCAAGTGAGATACCCTGCATCAAGGACAGAGGATGTATCCCACTGCATGTGTCGGGCAGGTTGGCTGGTGGATGTTTGCATGTACACAGGAGCCTTGAACAGGCCAGTGCAGTACGACAACATGATGCACACCAGTGCCATGGTGAAATTGTGGTGCAGGGGAGGTGGAGGGGCAAGGGAGCATACCTACGTGGAGTACCCGCATGCATGCAGAGGACACATGCACGTCAGTCATGCAATGACATAGTCCCAGTGCTGAGATGAAAGACACCCCAGGCTACATGCAGAAGGGCCAGTGAGCTGGAACATGGACCGGAGGGGCAGCCGGGTGACTAGCATGTGAGTAGGGTGCAAGTGTGGTGATGAGGACAGTCCCCATCTGCTCTACATGTCCACTATACTGCACAGCAGGCACGCATCAGTGAAGCATTGCATGACTTGCACATGAGAACCATTTACAGATGACATGTAGTGGCAGTCAAGGACAACACACCACACAAGCAAAACACACATGCCCTCGACAAACACGCAATAACACTCACTGGACGGGGCATCAAAGTCCAGCATTTCTCCCACTCCTTTCACCATTCCTGTCGGTATGAACTCCACAATGACTGACTTGTGCAGAGTAAGGTCTTCCTCCTCAGGTGGTGGCCCACTGCCAGTCACCAGAGTCATGTTGCAATTAGAGGCACGCTTCGCCTTAGTGCTGCGTTTGAGGTCATCCCAATGCTTTTTGCACTCTTGGCCGAATGCACTCACATGATCCGCAACTTGCTTCCAGTAGGTATTACGATGGGCAGCCGTAGTTTGACAATTCGGCCCCACTAGCATGTCACGGATGTGTTCCCGCACGTAGTCCACAAGGAAGTCCAGTTCCTGCACACAGAAAGGCTTCTTCCTCGATGTGCCGGAGGCCGTAGCTGTGTTGGGGTCCCAGTCTCTACTGCAGGTGCAACCTTCCTCCTCTTGGGCGCTGGTCCGGACCCTGGCTGGCAAATGCCGTCCTGATCAGTATGGGCAGTGGCGCTGGTGGAATGAGCCGAGGGATGGCAGGTGGAACATGGACGGAAGCCCTGACTTGTGTCAGTGGCTGCTGGGTGCCCTGGAATGGACCCTGCGCAGCAACATCCGCTGTGCCAGGGTCATTGACTGGGACTGTCCTGGTTGGTAGACTCACAACCGGGGTGGTGTCGCTGCATCTGCCCATGCACTTGCCAACACCCGGCTGGTCGGGGCAGCAGATGACATTACTGCCCCAGGGACACGTGCCTCGGTCAGGGCAGCCCTGCGTGCACCTATGGTGTGCCTCCTGACCTCCTGGAAATCTTCCATGGACTCTTCAAGTGCCAACGCAGCCTGTGCTGGCAGACCCTGAGCCTGGGTGGTGGTGTCCACAGCTGCACCTGCAGCTTCCACTACCTTTGGCCCTGTGGTAGTCGATGAAACGGACTGCCGGGTCACATGGGGGCCAGTGCCAGATGCAAGAACTGCATGACTGCACCAACACATGGCACAACATCGTGCTGAGCTGGCACACCCCTGCCTCTTCCTCCTCTGCAGCCACCCTGGACACCCTGCAGTCCCCCTACTCCCTGGTCACCTCGGCCTTGTCCCTGACCACACCCGCCATGTGGAGTACGCCCAGCTGAGGCACCCCTCACCTTTTGTGGCCTCCCAGCCATGGCACAGATGGAGAAGTGCCGGAACAGAAGTAGTAGTGCCAATGGGAGGTGTACATGACAATTGTCCTGGGCAATTGGCGTGAAGGGAGTGGGATACAAGATGTTAACAGCACCCCTGCACCTCCAAGGCTGTATGTCACCCCAGTGATAAGGTGACGGGTCACGCAATGCTCAGGCACCCCACCAGGGACACGAAAAACACATACACGTAGGACATGCAGGCTACTATAACCTCAAAAACGGGTACGCGATACACAGGGGCGCCGCAGTGGGAAAAATAGCGTGCGCGACTCACCGTCAGACTAGCGTGATAATGAAAAATACGCGTAGCCAATACCCCCACCAAAAGAAGAGATACGTCCTTGATCCGCTGTCAAGTTGTGATGGCACGCAAAACAACACGAAGTAGCAACACACACGTCGGTCTCCACGAAAGGCACGTACAGCGAACTGCTGGACCTGCTCACCTTTAACCCGTGCTGAGGGAAATGCCTGTGTGCATCATGTCACATGCGTGCTTACACGCTAAGGGTCTTTCCTCAAATTACACACTGACGTGCAGTTTTTTCACGTGCCAAATCACTCTGTATGAAGCTGGGCACGCAACAACACATGGAAGACCACGCTCCTGTCCAGAAAGACGATTTACTGCCCCCCAGAGCCCTGAGCAGCCTCCCACGAGCCAAATGCTGCTGCCTGCCTGCTGCCACCTTGCCCTGCCATTTGATGCCTGCACATCTGCCATCTGCAGGGGTCCAGTTGCTGTGACCACCCCTGCTGGAACAGAAGAATCCCGACTGGTGTTCCATCACTCCACAGCCCAGCCCCAGGAACCAGTTGCCCACCTACACCTTCCTCGGGGGTCGCCATGTCGGGGCAAACACCATCAGAGAGCACTGGCAACCCCCAGCCAGAGAGATAGAGGGCTACCAGCTTCAGTGACAAGGAAGTTGGTATCCTGGTGGAGCAAGTTCTGGGACATTATGATGCCTTCTTCACACCATCCTTCACAAGGAAGGACGGAGGAGGATCTGGACGAACATAGTGGGTGCCTTCAATGCGGAGGGGGTAGCACCCCGTGACATCAAACACATCCAGAAGCGCTGGGAGGACTACAAGTCCAGGACCATCAAGAAGGCCTGGCACCTCTTAGATGCAACGGATGCAGTGGGGCGCCGGGGCCACCTTACCAACCAGCAGATGAGGGTCCTGGAGCGCATTCGCCCAGTGCTTCACCACCAAATCCTCAGGATGCAGGCCCGTCTGGAGTCGAGCGGTAAGCGGCCATGCATTGCTGTGTGAAACAGGGCATGTTGCAGTGTGCTGGTAGTTAGCTACTTGCCTGTATGTGTGACATGGACCATGTATGGATGTGTGTGTGCAGGGACATGATGGTGATGCATGTGAGACCAGTCATGCGTGCACCACATGGATGGTGTATGTGCTACAATGCAACATGCGGAGCAGCATGCAGAATGCACACATGAATGCAGGCCTGTCTCTGTCCTTGGACATGGTTGTGGTGTGAGAGATGGGTGCTGCTGTCATGGGCATGTATGGTGTACATGTCTGTGTGTCTGAGTAGTGTGTGTGGGACTTGTAAACGCCATGGATGCATGACACATGTCCGTGACGATGTGTTGATTCACTGATGCAGCCTAGTCATCCTTGTATCCACTGTGTTGGGGTGTACAAGTCCAGATGCATGAAACTATGGTGATGTGCATGCATGTGATCAGTATGAACCATGATGCATTTGAGTTTCAACCCACCATTGTATGTTTCAACAGTTCCTTGGACATGGATGCAAATGTTGATTGCATGCGCCATGCCTGTTTCTGCATGTGTGTTGCCTGCACTGACCCATGTATAGTGGAGGGACATGATGGAAGTGACGTTTGACAGTGCCACTCATGTGGTATTGCTTCCTGTCTAGGGGACTATTGTACAGTACCCTGATGCTTGTGTTCTATGTCTCCCTCTACACAACGGCGAGTGAAGAAGAGGGCGGGGAATGCACTGTGGAGCAAAGCGGCGGGGATGCCTCCACCGGCCGGCAACGCAAGGCCCAGTAACCCTCCCAGGAATTACCATCATCCGGGAGCGAGGGGACTGGTGCCGCGTCTGCCACTACGGCGGCAGCGGAAGGGGCGAGTGAGCCCCCACAGGGGCTTGCGATGGCGGAAGACGGTGTGGAGCCATCCAGGTTGGTGGTGTGCACAGAGGAGGAGGAGGCTGCTACTGAGCCGCACATGGGGCCTGGTGCGGGTGGTAACTCTGGTGCAAGTGGTGCAGTCCAGGGGCAGGGGCAGATGGCAGCACAGGTCTCCATGGAGGGGCCTGTGCATGTCACTGTCCCTGACACTGTGACTGTACCACCATGCACCGGCAGGGATGCCCCATCCCAGGCCAGTCCGCAGGTAGGGGGGAGGCCCACATCATCTGGCACTCCTCTACCTGTGGACGAGGGGACCCGTGAACATACGTAGACCGTCCTGATTGGTGTCGCGTTGCGCACGCGTGACATTCGTGATGACGTGCGTGCTTCCTGGGGGGACCATGCACGTCATCACGAAGAGCTGCGTACCAACGTGGCCCAGTTGGTAGGGGCCATGGTCGGGGGTTTCCGACATGTGTCGGGCACTCTGGCAGCCCTCTCTTCCTCTGTGCAGACTATGCACCAGTTGTTCTCCATGCCGTCTTCCGGCCCAGATGCCACCAGGGCCCCCTGTGGACCTGCCCCGACCAACTCAGCCAGCTCGGTGGAGATCCCATCCCTGCCACAGTCGGGAGTCAGAGGTCCAGCAGGGGTGGACACCCCAGCAACTGGACCCCGGCAGATGGAGGATGTGCCGGAATCATCGGGTAGGGCATGTGCACGACGGCGCCGGTGGATTCCATCAGTCCGGATGCCGTTGTGCTGGCAGAGGCAGTTGCATCAGAGGCAGCGGCAGGCTCAACATGGGAGGCATCATGGCTCAGGGCCATCAACATCATAGGGGCAGGCATCGGCCGGAGGGCAGGAGGACCCTGGAATGGGAGTGTCTTCCGTGTGGCAGCAGTTGGGCCACCGGATAGATGCGGAGCGGTGGCGGGCGGAGGAGGCATGGCTCACTATGGCCAGGGTAGAGAACTCCATGCGCAGGGCATTGAGGCAGGCTGAGTGCCTCGAGGCAACTCGCAGGGAGTTGGAACAAGCCATGACTGCATCCCTGCGAGACCTCGGGGACAGGGAAGAGGCCCGCCTCAGGGACATCGACATGGAGTTCGATGATGCCCTAGCCCGGAACATTACAGAGTGAGCCGTAGGACTTGCCCACCGCCATTGTCTATAGTTCATTAGTCTTAGGTTTCCTTTGGTTTTCTTTTATTTTGGAGTTAATGGACATTGCTCCACTTCGTGTATATAGTTTTGTATTCATAGGAGTTTTTGGTAGGTTTCCTTTTGGTTGTGGATCATGGACCATTTGGACTTCCATTGTATATAGTTTCAGACTTGTACATAATTTTGTTTTCTATGTTCCCATGGGTCAATGGTTTATTTTATTTGGATTATATTTTTATTATGGACCTTGGCAATGGACCACTTTTTATTGGACATGATTTTTCTTTTTTTTGACTTCATTGGATTTGGAATTATTTTTTTTCAAAATCTGTCATTGCACATTGGTTTTCAGTTTACAATTCCTCCAACTCAGTTCATTATGTTTTTAATACATGTTTTATTACTTCTAAATTGGTGTTGTGTTCTGTCATTGGTTTTGTGCATGTCTCATTGAACATTTCCTCTGTCATGTGTTGCCACTGTTTGGCTCCGTTGTGCATTCCTGCATGGGCATGGGGGTTTATTTAGACTATCACGGCATGGGTAATTTGGGAGTTGGTTTCTGCAGATGTTTGCATGCTTGTGTTGGGGGGCAAGGGGGATTAGGGTTGGCTTTAGGGACATGGCTCTGTTTTTTTGGAAAATGTTGTTTGTTGGGACATGAGTCGGCCTGCTGGCCGGTGTCCGTCAATGCTGGGTGGGTGGGGGTGCAGGGGGACATGAGTCGGGGCCTGCTGGCAGGTGCCGTCAATGCTGGGTGGGTGGAGGTGCAGGGGGACATGAGTCGGGGCCTGCTGGCCGGTGCCCGTCAATGCTGGGTGGTTGGGGGTGTAGGGGGACATGAGTCAGGGCCTGCTTGCCGGTGCCCGTCAATGCTGGGTGGGTGGGGGTGCAGGGGCACATGAGTAAGTGTTATGCTCACCTGGCTCCCACAGAGGCGTCGATCTGGACTGGACTGCTGCGGTCTCCACCAATGTGACGCGTAGGGCCGAGATGACAGATTGGACTGGCCCACCTAGCTTCGTTTGCTTGGCCCGTAGGAATATTCTTCTGCAAGTGGAGAAAGGGAATTAACCACCCGTGGAGTTGAGCGTAAATCCCCCCCCCCTGTTCTCCCCACTGATCACCTTGGATGTTCCCTCTTATAGTCTCACCTGATGATTTGAAAAGATGAGCTCTCCATCCTGCATTGAGAGCAGGGGCGCGTAGATAACCAGTTGCTTCACTGGCTCAAAGGAATTGGTGAGTTCCAGGACAATATTGACTCCGATATTCCCGGCAAGACGCCGTAAGTATCTAGTTCGTAAGAGGTCAAATGCCTGACTTTCACTCTTGTCCGATTCCTTGCAGGTTGCAGCTTGACCCTACTGAAGAGTTCCTTGTGGCAACCGGTAATGTTCTGGTAAGGATTTGTATTATCCAACACAGTTCGATAAAATAATGTCCATATGTAACCTGTTGCTTTCTCCCTTATTCAGGCACTGAGAGAAAGTAGGAAGTCTTGGGGAATTATGCCTCCGGCGGTAAAATCAGGTAAGTCTTTTGTGGTGAGGAGGGTTCCCCTTGTTAGTCCCTTGTTTCACCTTGCTGTCCTTTTGTTTCCCCTTAGGGGCCGCGGTTCGGCTAGGATGCAGTGGAAGCTGCGCCGACCCGTGAAGAAGAATAGTACCCCCTGTGGTAAAATCAGGTAAGTCTATGGGGGGTATTCCTCTGTGTATTCCCTTGGCTCACCTTGCTGTTCTTGTCTTCTCCTTAGGTGCCGGAGTGCGGCGGTAACATGCAGGAGGATGCGGTGAAATGTGAAGATTCTGCGAAGGCCGGTGAGATCAGCGCGGCGCTGCAGCAAGCGATGCGACGTGCATAAAATAACTTCTTTCTTCGAGCTCGAAGGCGCGATGGATCGGGAATTCAGGTAAGGATCAAAGTTATTGCTCTTGTTCTAACCTTTTCTCCTTCTTTCTCCCTTTTGATAGGAGCTCCAAACTCGAGGCGGTCGTGGCAGAAGACTGAATGCAGACTTGCAGGCACGGTGAGCGGTACGCTGCTGGATGCAGAATAACGCAAAGCATGTGCTGCTATTCGGGCGTGGTTTAAATAGCCTCCAAAGTAGTCCCAGGTAAGTATTCCTCCCCAGCCCCACCCGAGTAAAAAAATAGTCCCTAGGTAAAAGAGTCCCTTCCAAGCCTCGTTTGGCTTGGAGCTATTGCAGCATAGTCTGCATCAGGTAAGTTTGCAGCATGGTCTGCATCAGGTAAGTTTTAATCTATGAGCCTGGTGCCTATGGTGCCAGGACTGACTCTCCATATGAGCCTGGCGCAGGTGCCCGTCAATGCTGGGTGGGACATGTGTTGGTGCTCACAAGTGCATCTTGCCTTGTGGGCTGCCTGCGGGGCATGCCCAGGGTGGATGGGCTGCCTGCGGGGCATGGCCAGGGTGGATGGGCTGCCTGCATGGCATGGCCATCGGTGTAGGGTAGTCCTCTGTGGTGTGGGCTGCCTGCAGGGCCTGGGGAGGGGGCACACCCGGGAGGACCCAAACTGCCAAATCGCGTGTAAAATTCCCCACGTACCCCTCAGAATACACGTACCCCTCTCACGCTAGCGAAATCGCATGTAAAACTCCCTGCACACCCCTCAGAATACACATACTCCTTTCGTACTAGCCAAATCGCATGTAAAACTCCCAGCGCACCCCTCAGAATACACATACCCCTCTGGCGCTAGCGAAAACACGTGAAAAAGTTCCCGCGCACCCCCGAAATACACTGACCCCACACGCACAGGGCTATCGCATGTGAAACTTCCCGCTTACCCCACAAATACACGTACCCCACTCGCACAGGGCCTATCGTGTGTGAAACTCCCCGCGTACCCCACAAATACAAGTACCCCACTCGCACAGGGCTTATCGCGTGTGAAACTTCCTGCGTACCCCACAAATACATGTACCCCGCTCGCACAGGGCCTATCGAGTGTGAAACTCCCTGCGTATCCCACAAATACATGTACCCTGCTCGCACAGGGCTTATCGCGTGTGAAACTCCCCACGTACCCCCCAGATGCACGTACCATGCTTGCACAGGGCCTATCACGTGTGAAACTCCACGCGTACCCCACAAATACACGTACCCCGCTCGCACAGAGCCTATCGCGTGTGAAACTTCCTGCGTACCCCACAAATACACGTACCCCGCTCACACAGGGCCTATCGCATGTGAAACTCCTCACGCACCCCTCAGAATCCACGTACCCCTCTCGCACTAGCGAAATCGCGTGTAAAACTCCTTGCGCACCCCTCAGAATACACACCCCCTTTCGTGCTGGCGAAATCACGTGTAAACCTCCCCACGCACCCCTCAGAATACACGTACCACTCTGGCGCTAGCGAAAACGCATGAAAAAGTTCCCGCGCACCCCCAAAATACATGTAACCTGCGTGCACAGGGCCTATCGCATGTGAAACTTCCCGCGCACCCTACAAATACAGGTACCCCACTCGCACAGGGCCTATCGTGTGCGAAACTCCCTGCATACTCCACAAATACACGTACCCTGCTCGCACAGGGCCTATCGTGTGTGAAACTCCCCGCGTACCCCACAAATACACGTACCCCGCTTGCACAGGGCCTATCGCATGTGAAACTTCCTGCGTACCCCACAAATACACTTATCCCACTCGCCCAGGGCCTATCGCGTGTGAAATACCCAGCGTACCCCACAAATACACATACCCCGCTCGCACAAGGCCTATCGCGTGTGAAACTCCCCGCGTACCCCACAAATACTCTTACTCCGCTTGCACAGAGCCTACCGCATATGAAACTTCCTGCGTACCCCACAAATACACGTACCCCACTCGCACAGGGCCTCTCACGTGTGAAGCTCCCAGCGTACCCCACAAATACATGTACCCTGCTCGCACAGTGCCTATCACATGTGAAACTTCCCGCGTACCCCACAAATGCGCGTACTCCGCTCGCACAGGGCCTATTGCATGTGAAACTCCATGCATACCCCACAAATACACATACCCCACTCGCACAGGGCCTATCGTGTGTGAAACTTCCCATGTACCCCACAAATACACGTACCCCGCTCGCACAGGGCATATCACGTGTGAAACTTCCCACATACCCCACAAATACACGTACCCCGCTTGCACAGGGCCTATCGCATGTGAAACTCCCTGCGTACCCCACAAATACACGTATCCCACTCGCACAGGGCCTATCGCGTGTGAAAAACCCTGCGTACCCCACAAATACACATACCCCGCTCGCGCAAGGCCTATCGCGTGTGAAACTCCCTGCGTACCCCACAAATACTCTTACTCCGCTTGCACAGAGCCTACCGCATGTGAAACTTCCTGCGTACCCCACAAATACACGTACCCCGCTCGCACAGGGCCTCTCACGTGTGAAACTTCCTGCGTACCCCACAAATACACATACCCCGCTCACACAGGGCCTATCGCATGTGAAACTCCTCACGCACCCATCAGAATCCACGTACCCCTCTCGCATTAGCGAAATCGCGTGTAAAACTCCTTGCGCACCCCTCAGAATACACACCCCCTTTCGTGCTGGCGAAATCGCGTGTAAACCTCCCCACGCACCCCTCAGAATACACGTACCACTCTGGCGCTAGCGAAAACGCATGAAAAAGTTCCCGCGCACCCCCAAAATACATGTAACCTGCGTGCACAGGGCCTATCGCATGTGAAACTTCCCGCGCACCCTACAAATACACGTACCCCACTCGCACAGGGCCTATCGTGTGCGAAACTCCCTGCATACTCCACAAATACACGTACCCTGCTCGCACAGGGCCTATTGCATGTGAAACTTCCCGCGTACCCCACAAATATACGTACCCCGCTCACACAGGGCCTCTCGCGTGTGAAACTCCCCACGTACCCCACAAATACACGTACCCTGCTCGCACAGGGCCTATCGTGTGTGAAACTCCCCGCGTACCCCACAAATACACGTACCCCGCTTGCACAGGGCCTATCGCATGTGAAACTCCCTGCGTACCCCACAAATACACTTATCCCACTCGCCCAGGGCCTATCGCGTGTGAAATACCCAGCGTACCCCACAAATACACATACCCCGCTCGCACAAGGCCTATCGCGTGTGAAACTCCCCGCGTACCCCACAAATACTCTTACTCCGCTTGCACAGAGCCTACCGCATGTGAAACTTCCTGCGTACCCCACAAATACACGTACCCCACTCGCACAGGGCCTCTCACGTGTGAAGCTCCCAGCGTACCCCACAAATACATGTACCCTGCTCGCACAGTGCCTATCGCATGTGAAACTTCCCGCGTACCCCACAAATGCACGTACCCCGCTCACACAGGGCCTATTGCGTGTGAAACTCCATGCATACCCCACAAATACACATACCCCACTCGCACAGGGCCTATCGTGTGTGAAACTTCCCATGTACCCCACAAATACACGTACCCCGCTCGCACAGGGCATATCACGTGTGAAACTTCCCACATACCCCACAAATACACGTACCCCACTTGCACAGGGCCTATCGCATGTGAAACTCCCTGCGTACCCCACAAATACACGTTTCCCACTCGCACAGGGCCTATCGCGTGTGAAAAACCCTGCGTACCCCACAAATACACATACCCCACTCGCGCAAGGCCTATCGCGTGTGAAACTCCCCGCGTACCCCACAAATACTCTTACTCCGCTTGCACAGAGCCTACCGCATGTGAAACTTCCTGCGTACCCCACAAATACACGCACCCCGCTCGCACAGGGCCTCTCACGTGTGAAACTTCCTGCGTACCCCACAAATACACGTACCCCGTTCGCAAAGGGCCTCTCACGTGTGAAACTCCCAGCGTACCCCACAAATGCACGTACCCCGCTCGCACAGGGCCTATTGCGTGTGAAACTCCATGCATACCCCACAAATACACATACCCCACTCGCACAGGGCCTATCGTGTGTGAAACTTCCCATGTACCCCAAAAATACACGTACCCCGCTCGCACAGGGCCTATCGCGTGTGAAACTCCCCGCGTACCCCACAAATACACATAGCCCACTCGCACAGGGCCTATCGTGTGTGAAACTCCCTGCGTACTCCACAAATACACGTACCCCGCTCGCACAGGGCCTATCGCGTGTGAAACTCCCCACGTACCCCACAAATACACGTACCCCGCACGCACAGGGCCTACCGCGTGTGAAACTCCCCGCGTACCCGACAAATACATGTACCCCACTCGCACAGGGCCTATCGCGCATGAAACTCCCCGCCTACCCCACAAATAAACGTACCCCACTCACACAGGGCCTATCGCGTGTGAAACTCCCTATGTACCCCACCAATACACGTACCCCACTCGCACAGGGCCTATCGCATGTGAAACACCCCACGTACCCCACAAATACACGTACCCCGCTCACACAGAGCCGACCGCATGTGAAACTCCCCGCGTACCCCACAAATATATGTACCCCGCTCACACAGGGCCTATCGCGTGTGAAACTCCCCACGTACCCCACAAATACACATACCCCGCTCGCACAGGACCTATCGCGTGAGAAACTCCCTGCGTACCCCACAAACACAAGTACCCCGCTCGCACAAGGCCTATCAAGTGTGAAACTCCCTGCGTACCTCACAAATACATGTAGCCCGCTCGCACAGGGCCTATCGCGTGTGAAACTCTCCGTGTACCCCACAAATACACATACCCCACTCGCACAGGGCCTATCGCGTGTGAAACTCCCTGCGTACCGCACAAATACACGTACCCCGCTTGCACAGCTCGCGCTACCGCAATCGCATGGGAAAAGTCCCCCTGTGGTATGGGCTACCAGTGGGGCATGCACTGGGGTGATGGGCTGCCTCTGGGTTATGCACTGGGGGGATGGGCTGCCTGTGCAGCATGGGGAGGGTGGATGGGCTGCATGCGTGTATTCTGAAGGGTGCGTGGGGAGTTTTACACATGATTTCGCTAGCGTGAGAGGGGTATGTGTATTCTGAGAAGTGTGTGGGGAGTTTTACACGCAATTTCGCTAGCGCGAGAAGGGTACGTGTATTCTGAGGGGTGCGCGGGGCGTTTTGCCTGCGGTTTCGCTAGCGGAGAGGGGTACGTGTATTCTGAGGGGTGCGCGGGGAGTTTTACATGCTATTTTGCTAGCGGAAGAGGGGTATGTGTATTCTGAGGGGCGCACGGGGAGTTTTACACGCGATTTCGCTAGCGCAAGAGGGGTACGTGTATTCTGAGGGGTGCGCGGTGAGTTTTACACGCGTTTTCGTGGTTGGGGGTCTGTATGCAGGTTCACTGGCCTTTTCACCATGTACTGGATTTGTGCTCTGTTCATGGTGCACGGGCAGGGTTGGGGGCGTAACTGGCACTGCTACAGGGTCACTGCGCCACTCTACGCCACGGCTGGTTATGAATTTTGAAATCCATGAATATGCTCTGCGTTGAAATGGGTTTTGGCGCACGTGGCTGGCGCAGACTGCCACACGCGCACACTGTGTGCCAGCCGCGTGCGCCGCTGGTGCGCCGATTTCTATGAATTACCCCCTAAAACTTTTGCTAACGGTAAAGTTGCGGCAAACTTTTACTTATGCAATGTTTGATATAACGGGTCAACTGAACTGTTTCGCGGTTTTGTGTTGTGAATGTAGCTGAGGATGTTAGGTACAAGTGGGAGTTTACAATCCTTAGAAACCTCCCCTAGCCACTCATTTCAAAATCGAATTTTGTCCTAAATACATATTTATACATGTGTAACCTCTATGTACATCACATACAATGATTACATATATTATGGAGTATCTGTTCCTCAAAACCCCAGAGCTGTGGGATCTTGTTTCGCCTTTCTGCAGCATTTTGTCCATTTCTCCATGAAAACATTTTTCAAACGTTCTCCAAATTTCCCACAAATATGTGTGTTTACCATAGGGATGTGTGTGTAAAGTTTAACAATTCTAGTATCAATACAGTTCCCATAAAACCATATATATTGCCATTTCTGTTCCGAATATGTAACACAGCTCCATCACATTTTGAAATGTAGTGCCAAAAAGTAGACTAACAAATCTGTCCTTTTTATATTTTTCACCATTCCTGATAACAAGTTATACGTCTCTAAAGAAATGTTTGTTATATATTCTTAGCAGCAAATGATCATTCTTTTGTCAGTCTCTATAGCAAGGAGTAGCCCCCACCTTTGCTGGATTTCCTTCTGCAGGCCAGTTTATGACCCTTTCACATGTCCATTTCCTGGCCTGGAGAATCTGCCATTTTCAGTCTCTGGCTGCAGACAAAAGTCTGTCCCACTGCACAATTACCATATTTCAGTGAGTATCTGCTGAGAGGAAGGCCCTCCCCTTGGGTGGAAAAAACCTGTTTTTCAACTTCTGGCAGGCCCAGCCAGGCTAATTGATTCTTAATTTCTTGACTTAAAATCCAGCAGAAAACAAACTTGTTGCATCAGATGACATAGGTAAATTACATTCTTAGATTTAAACCTGTGGAATCAAAAATAACTGAGATCTGTGTTTCTTTCATTAACAATCCTTTTATATTTGCTAATTCGGCAAGGCTTTTAGTTTAGATAACTTTAAAGTCTAATCAGGAGAGCCCAGTGTGCTGCGCTCAGATTTTTGACAGGACCTGTCATTCACACGCAGCCCAAGGTACTGCACACAGATTTTTGACAGGAACTGTCATTCACAGGCAATCCAGTTTTGCTGGAAAATGTTTTGCTATTAACCTTTCAGGACATTGTACATTCCCATGCTTCCTTAGGTTAAATGAATTTTAGCGCCAAACAAGATTTTGAGTGTTGATAAGTGTTGTGTACAGGCATTTTGGAGTTTTTCTTGCAAAGTAAATGCCATTATAAACAAATGTTGGAGTTTCACTTACAAAGTGCTGCTGCTCGCTCTGCACTCTATGTTTGCTTGTCATGGAGCCCACCGGCACTTTTTATGCAGCGTTTGCTTTATTCCATCACACATACACCATGGGTGGCAGGTTGTGCAGCCATCTTTTTGTGTGGTGAAACACGTGGTTTTGGAGGTTTTGGCTCGCACAAGAGTTTTGCCGCCATTGTGATGCCCCATAGTATATCAGAGTGGGTCAATACATCCCACAAAGGAGCCCGATGGGGGCCAGAGTGGGAAGGAGAGGGCAAGGTAGCCGAGGAGGAGACAGCAGGGAGAGGTGAGGAGGCCATGTAGGGGGGAGAGGGAGCAGCAGGAGAAGAAAGGAAATAGATGAGGCGTGGCAAGCGTCTGTCAAAGAGGTGAAGGTTAGCCTGAGGGCCTTGGACCAGGATTGTGCCATTAACATAAACATTAATGATAACCTTAGTGGAAGGAGGCCAGGAGGGCATCCCACTGGGTGCCACTATTAATGGGAGTAGAAGAGAAAGGAGAGAGCACAGAGACCATATGTAATGTCCATAGGTCAGGTGAGGGAACGACAAAGAGGATGTCGGTGAAAGTTTGCCTGGAGGAGGCCCTGGTATAGGTGTCAGTGATAGGGAGGCCTGGGTTGATGAGGGCAGGAGAGTCAATAGAGAAGCAGTTAGAAAAAATAGGAGAGACAGAGAGCACCATGGAGTAGAAGGGGAGAGAAGAGAGAGGTAAGGGAGAGGGAGGGGGAGAAAACTAGGGAAGGACACAGGGCAGGGTGCAAGCAGACGAGACAGGGGGAGGCAAGACAGGTGAGCAGTTGGACATGACAGAGAAACTCAGATTTAAGGAACTATCACAATCGAAGTTTTTAAAAGACAGGAGAGAACACACCTAAGTTTGAGAATCCTAAATAGAGGGAGATAGGCCTTTGTTTCACAATGCAATTTAAATACTGAGACAGTGCAATTTTAAATATTGAAGTGATGCAAATTTAAAAAGACCCATGATCCCCCCTTTTCTTTTGGGATATATGTTTTGTAGTAGGTTGTTTTGACCTGTGGTATGGTATGAAAAGAGTGTATGGAGTGTGATTGGTACAGATGTGTGAAAGAGGGTTTAGCTTTGTGCTCTCTAGATTATCTAGTGTTAAGAGACATACGCTCTTACAACGAGAACGTTGCAGTGTTTTTAGACACTGATGCATTGACACATTGGGCCAGATTCATATAATCTGGTGCAGAAATGGTGCAAGGGCTGCGCGCCAAGAAGGACCCTGCGCGAGCCGTGGTGCAGAAAAAATCTTGCATGCCACGCGTATTCATGTATTTCAAGACACATTACTAGCCGTCACGCAAGTAAGAACAAACTGCGTGAGGAATGCCCACAACACGCCCGGATGCAAACCAAAAAGCAAGCTAAAGTACTAACATGGCACAAGCCTAAGCGCCACCCCTGGCCCAGCATCCAGTACCCCAGCGAAATCACTGACCTCACCTCTCAATCCCAGGCTGCACCCCAGAGAAAACGTGTGCCCTCCTACGCAAACCCAGGCTGCACCCCTGCAAAATTGTGTGCCCTCCCTCGCAAGCCCAGGCCGCACCCCTGCAATAAGGCGGGCCCCCATATAAGGGTAGGCTACACCCCATACCAAAATGTGAGTCCCCCTACACCCTCTGAACCCATCCTGTCCACATATCCGCCTAATGCACATCATTCACTGTAGTCCAGACACCACCCCTCAGGCCCCCTCACCTGTGACACCCCCCACAGGCAGCCCCCTCCAGACTGGACACCCCCCAAAGGCAGTCCCCTCCAGACAGGACAACACCCACAAGCAGTCCCCTCCAGACCGAACACTACCCGCAACCCCCCTCACCTGTGACACTCCCCACAGGCAGCCCCCTCCAGACTGGGCACCCCCAAAGGCAGCCCCCTCCAGACTGGAAACTCCATAGGGAGCCCCTTCCAGGTGGGATATCACCCCCAGTCCCCCTCACCTGTGACACCCCCCACAGACAGCCCCATCCAGACTGGAGACCACCACCCAGCCCCCTCAGCTGTGACACCCCTCACAGGCAGCCCCTCCAGACTTGCCACCCCCCACATGTAGCCCCCTTCAGACTGGTCACCACCCCCAGCCCCCCCACCTTCAACACCACCCACAGGCAGCCCCTCCAGACTGGACAACCCCCACAGACAGCCCCCTCCAGACTGGACACCACCCCAGCCCCCCTCACCTGTGACACTCCTGCATGCAGCCCCCTCCAGACTGCACACCCCCACAGGCAGCACCCTCCAGACTGGAAACACCCCACCGGCATCCCCATCTAGGCTGTACATCACCCCAGCCCCCCACACCTGTGAAAGACCCCACAGGCAGCACCCTCCAGACTGAACACCACCCTCACCTGTGACACCACCCACAGGCAGCCCCCTCCAGAATGGACACACCCACAAGCAGCCCCCTCCAGACTGGACACCGTCCCCAGGCCCCCTCAATGTGACACCCCCACAGACAGCCGCCTCCAGGCTGAATACCCCCCAAAACCCCTCACTTGTGAGACCACACACAGGCAGCCCGCTCAAGACTAGCCACCACCCCCAGCCGCCCTCACCTATGACACCCCCACAGGCAGCCCTCTCCAGACTGGACACCCCCTCACCTGTCACACCCTCCACAGGCAGCCCCCTCCAGACCGGACACCCCCACAGGCAGGTCCCTCCATACTGGACACCCCCCACAGGTATCACCCTGACAGTCTCACATAATACCAGTGCAATGCATGTCTGCAGCTCAACTGAACTTCCGTGGTCTGACAGCACCATACATTTCAACACCAACATGTAGTCTGCAAATCCGACCAACTGGACTCACCGGAGGTCCATCCATGAGTTGAGCATCTGCTCACACACCCTTCCAGGCCTTAATCACCCCCCACCATACACATGTGACAAGCCAATGTAAAAACATGTGCATGTTGCCGATGGCATTAAAGCACAGTGACAGAATGTGTGCCCACGACAGAAGCAAACCTACCAAAAGTTGTTACAAGATGCACAAACAATGGTTAGGTGTGTCACAGCCTGAGCATGAGTGACCTGTGTGGCAAAATACCTGTCAGGGAACAATCACACGACAGGGTCATGCATGGGTCATGGTAGGGCAGTCAGAGAGAGCATGACTCAGAGACTGGAGAATTGTACTGTCACTCTGGAAGAGCAAACATGGCCCACGACTGCATTCTAGTGAAAGAGGTTAAGCAACACATGAGAGAAGACATTGTGTGACTACACATGCTGGTGAACGTGTCTGCGCGACATGGGTTTGACACAGCAATGACAAACTAATGTGCTTTGAATGTTACCATGGAACACTTCCACAGTAAGCCCACCTCTGTCCACCCCAACCGCACAGATGCCAAACACACAGTGATGCTGCACAGGTAAATGCTAAGTGAAAAATGCAGTGCAGACCCAGTCGTCTGATGGACCCACCTCCACATGTCAGGAACATGAGCATCCTTCTATCCGCAACCACCCCAGAAACAACACCACACAAGCATGCACACCACAAGACACACAACTTGCATTCGAGAGATGCACTGGCTGAAAATAGAATTATCAAAGAGGCGATTAAACAAATGAACTGCATGAAGCATGGAATGTAACAAACAGAACAATGTATTAGAAAGATATATGTAGAAAAATAAACTTGGAATGAAGCGCAGAGTGTTCCATGGTAAATATGTAATGAAATTAATATCTTATGCCTAACCAACTACAAACACTGAAGATGATGGTGCACAGATGGCAAACCCTGAGGCAGGTGTGGATGGGCAAGGTGGTCCTGGAGCTGGGCTGTGTAGCGGTGGTGGTGGTATGGCACGATGGGAGTCTGATGAAGCAGCTGAGGTGGTCACCGGGCCAAGGACAGGAGCACTGGCAATTGCTGGACAGCAGGCACTCCAAACGCAGTGCAGTTGGGCAGCAGGCACACACACTGTACAGGTAGCAGCAAACGGCTAAGTAGGAGGCAGGACAGAGCAGTCGTAGGCAGGTAAAAAAGCACGAAGGAAGGAGCACAGGTCTTCTGTGTATATCTCGGATGACAGCCAGAAACAGAGTGACTGGGCATTGAGTGTAAAAAATGAGCGTGGGCACGTGAAATCCGCGGAAAGGCCTCCCGCGCGTATCCTACGTGACAAGCGTTGTGCGCTCACGTTGAGCACGCCATATTCAGGGTTACATAAGCATGTGTAGAAGCAACTCCGTACGTGCATGCATAGGGGAGAGGACAGAAGTGTCGAGTTCTGCTTATTTTTGGGTGCCACGCAATCTGTTCACTTCAGGGACCGTACGAAATTCTTATTTTGGGGGGGGATTTGCCTCCGCGCATACGCACTTCTACTGTTGTATTTATTGAGGCTTACAGTGAATCGCATACACATTTTTCCAACTCTGGGTGCCCCTGTGTATCACGTACCTCTATTCTTACATTTAGGGTAGCTTTCCGGGGTTCGAATATGCATTCCTTGTGTTGCTGGGTACCACTGCATATCGTGTACAACTTTTATTTTTTACGGAAACTATCCTGGTCTCACGTATGGATTTTTTCCTTTTTTTTGGGTGTCTGTGCGTTACATATACTGTATTTCTGACACCTGGGGTACTTTTGAGCCTTGCTGGACCACAGAAAAACGTCTTCCATCACCTACACTGACCCCTCACTCTAATTGCCCAGGACAATTGCTTGGTGTGCCTTCCATTTTCTTTTCCAGCCCCAGGTGTCTAGGGATGTGCCGCTGAAGCAGCTGTCCCAGCCCAGAAGGATAAAGTACATGCAGCTGAATCAGTTGTCCCAGCCCAGAACGGTAAAGGATGTGCAGCTGAATCAGCTGTCCCAGTCCAGAAAGGTAAGGGACGTTCAGCTGATGCAGCTGTCCCAGCCCAGAAGGCTAAGGGATGTGCAGCTGGACCAGCTATCCCAGCCCCAAAGGGTATGGGACATGCAGCGGAAGCAGCTGCCTCAGTCCCAGGGGGTAATGCCATGCCCCAGGCCACTAGTGGTCTGACATCTGGAGCCCAGAGTGGTGCCAGCAACAGAGGGTCAACCACAACACCACATGGCAAGCATGCAAAGCATGCAAAGCAGGAACAGGCTCAACCCCATTGCAGGGCACAGGACACTGGCACATTGAGGAAGAGGAACTTCCATAATGGAGAACTCCAGATCCTCATGGACTACATGACCATGCACCACCATAACATTGCAGCAACAAGGGAGCACACATACACCTGCTCTTTGTATGGTGCATTTGCAGCATATCATGGATGAGATCAATGCCTTAGGGTTTGACAAGTGCACTGCTGCTCAGGTAGTGAAGCACTGGAACAACCTCACCCGTCGTACCAAGTCCAAGCTGGGTGCCAGCCTTGCCTCTGCTCTGGCAACTGTAGGCGGGTCACCAGAGGAGGAGGAAATTACCAAGCATGAAGAGGGTATGAGCCAGTTCATTTTACTGGAGCAAGTGCAAGGCATGGGAGGCCTGCCAAATTACGAGGGCATGTCTAGTGAGTGACCAAGATTGTGCATCCTGAGAACGTGCAGTGAAGCATCACCAAGATGCATGATTGTGGTGCGCATCTGGCTGCATTTTAATGACTGCCCCTGGTGAACCATGTCTTGGTGTACTGACTCCTGTCCAGTGTACTCAAAAATGGATACAACCCATGTGGTGTACATCAATTGAACATGGCCATGTCACAGTACTCATCCCGTTAGCATACCCACCCAACATCTGCTACTTGATACCACAACATGCCCTCTTGTTAGTTGCATCCTTGATGTCAGTGACTCTGCTCTGCTAGACATGTGCTTGTGTCTGAAAAACGAGTTACACTTCATGCCCTGCAGGGTATAGATTCTCTATTCACACAGGTACGTAGGTTCTACCATGTTACATAGAACATCCAAGATGACAACCAACACGCCTTATGGTGTGCCCTGAGGGAGTGTGCATATGTCTAGACTGTGCAAATCCCTGCTGCCGCGATGGCAATTACTCCTGAGTCAAATGGATGTGAGGCCTGCTCCCTGTTATCCTCCCACACTCAGCACACACACCATGGGTCCATGCCCCTGCCCCTCTTCTGGGTTACTGTACCATGTTCCTATCTCCAACTTCATGTACTTACTCTCTCCACTTCACAGACCTTGGCGAGGTGGCACTCTTACAGTCATACATCAACTGGGATGGTTTCCTTTTTCCCACACTTATGGCATGCTCCTATTGTGTACAGTCCCTATGCCAGGTCAAGACTGGTGTGGCATGTGATGGATGTGGACTTGGATGTGAATATGTGTGTCTGCCTGTTAACATGTCATGTAATTGCACGTCATAGAGCCACATGACCATTCCCATTTCACTGGTATAAGTCAGCAGTTAGCTGTGTCATGTGCCATGGTGTGCTTCCTAACGACCCTGTTTGTTGGCAATGTGGCCACTGGCAGCATGGCCCTGAGCAGGGAATGTTGTTGCCAGTCTGCATATGCCATGATCAGATAGCTTCTTGTACATAGTGTGTAGATGTTCTTTCTCTGATGGTGACATGCATTGCATTCTGTTGCATGACAGCAATATGATACACATGTTTACTGTAGACACATTGCACATGACTCCACATGTCTTTTTCTGTCCATGTGCAGGTGAGGAGGCACCAGATGCAGAGGAGGAAGAAGAAGAGGGGGAAGAGTCTGTGGCACTTCAGACCACCAGTGGAGGACGTGGCGTGGCAGGCCATGAGAATCAACTTGTGCTACAGACCATCATGAACCTTGCTGCAGACATTTCAGACTCTTTGGACTCCAGTAGCTCTGATGCTGAACCGGATGTGCAGTTCTCAATGGTGGCGGAGATGAGTGCACCAATGAGTGGAGCAGTTGGGGCCCGTGAGTCTGCAGAGGGCCAGGTACCTTCACAAGGTCAGCCAGTGGTGTAACGTCCATCTGTGGTGGTTACGGCTGCAAGGCCATACTCCCATGTATTGGTTTCTGGTCCTGGGGCAGATTCCCAAGGAAGGGTTGCAGTCCTTCAGCCAGAGATATTGGCATCAAAGCAAGGGTCATGCTCCCTTGGGTCTGGCAGGGGTGGGCCCTGCACACATGAGGGCGTGTGCTGCCTGGGCAGACAGAGCGGAAGCAGCAGATGTTGCGTTCCGCACCCCAACAGGGTGCTGCCTATGAGAGCTTGGCTGAGGGCATGAATAGGATGGCCAGTTCCATGATCCCCCAGCAACACAGGTGGAGCAACAGCTGAAGGTCATGTGGTCCACATGCAGCTCCGACAGTCTATGCATGGAGGCCAACATCAGGAGCCCGACGGGCAGATCTGTGGTCTCTGCTCGCATCCCTGCCTGCAGACGGTCAGGCACACAGGGAAGCCCTGAGGCATGAGTTGTTGGCCCATAGAGCTGCAATCCGTGAGGATGAGGCAGCCACCAGGAAACTGTTCCACCAGGAGATGCTATTACTGAGGGAGACTATTGCAGCAGAACTCTGTGCAACCCTTGAGGTTTTGCATGGTGACCTTCAAGCCCTCATTCTGCTGGTGAATTCATCAGTGTCATGCCTGGATGCTGCCACTGAGGACCTTGCCATGGCACTTCGTGGTGAGCCTCCAGCACCACTTCCACCTTCTGATTCAATGCAGGATGGTGGTACCAGCAGAGACATGCCTCCCGGTCCACCACAGCTGTGCCGTCCGTGAGCCTATGGAGGGGATTTAATTATTACGTTTTTTTTTTACTTTCACCCATGTGGAAGTTGACATGCACCCTTCCGCTCCACTCTCCTGGGTGGACCCCCCCTTGCCGGTCCATGATGGACATTTCTTATTTTTTTTAAAAACATCTTTAATACTTTAGTTGACCCCAGGCCCGGATGTTGGCATTGATTTTACTTATTTTTTGCTTGAGTTGTGTTGCTAACATCTCAAGACCATGATGTTTGCGTGGTGGACATGCAGGCATGCATAGTGGGGTCAACTTGCATGTTTGCATGGTGTTGCACAGGATGACATGTGCAGGTAACTATGGGTTCAGTGTTCTCTCACACATGTTTGCTGTGTGAATGCTACTTCACTATGCCAGTTGTAATGTCTTCTCCCATGTTATTTCAGTAATTTGTGATCTGGCCGTGACTGCTGTCACCCTGCTCCCTTTGACATACATGCTCCCGATGCCCTCCACCAGGCACTATCCCTCCTGTACCTAATTTGGAGACACAGTTCCCGGTGAATGTGATGCAGGATTCACACCATGCTGATGCAGTCAGCGGGTACGCCTTACCGACCTCTAGTCTAATGAATGTTGCTGTATGTTTAAATGTATGCCTATTACCTGTACCTACCTGTATTGACATCTGCATTCTCTGCTACTTCCTATACCTGTAACTAAGCTGTGCGTATTCTTGTGATGTTGTGCGCCCAGCTACCTAAGGGTTTGATGCGCCCTACAAATAAACAAACGAACAAACAAACAAGCACTGTCTTGCATGTTGAACATGCGCCATTGGTCGCCATATTTGCTGCATGTCTAACTTAACCTATATTTGCTTTTCATGCTAACATGCCGCTATGGTGATTTAAGTGGTACTCATGGCACTGTGTTACCTACTTTGGTCAATTCATCTATGGCCAGACCTACTGTGGTGTAGTGCATGTAATTGCCCATTTCCAATCCAGGCAGTGTACTCCTTGATATGGCATTTGCTTGGTTTTCCCTCTCAGTGTCACTCTCTCTGTTTTGGTACAATGCTGTCACCCTCTTTCTCCCTGTGGTGCTTCTCCAGTGGGTGCTCTTTGCATATTTTCAGTATCAATACATCTGTTGTCATGTATGTGCATGTTCTTTCTGTTGTTACTATGCATGTCAGAGGATTTAGGGGAAGTGCCTCCCGATGGTGTGCATCATATGCAAGGCAGGGGGTACCATCTGCAGGTAAGTGAAGTGCATTTGCAGACTCTTGTGTGGTGTTTGCCTGGTAGTCTTGCACTGTGTGTGATCACTTGGGATTGACTTGTGTTGTGGGTCACCGTTACTTCATAATGGGTGCCTGTTTCACAATGTGTGGTTCTGGTGCTAGGTCTGGGCATGGTGTTGTTTCTATGGATTGGTGTGGCCACTGGTTTCATATTCGAAATTGTGGGAGTTCCCACTGTGTGGCCATTTCTTGGATGTTTGGGTGTGGGTTGCAGGGCCGGCTGTTTGTGGCTTGAGATAGGTGTTGATGGTTGTTCTGGTGTGTGTCGCATTGCACTTTGACCATGTGTACTGAGTGACACTTCACATCCCTTGCAATGTTTGTGGGGTTATGGATCGATGGCACATTTGGCCTCTCTTGCTTAGGATTCACGAATTATGGTGTGCAACACCAGTTACAGGACACAACCATGTGAACATTGATGCACATTTTTAGGATGCTATGTTTTGTACCAGCACATTACATCTAGTGGTGTTGGTGTTTTTTACATGCTTGTACCATGCATGCTGCACCATGGTGTTTGCAGCTTCAAGTTGACCGCAGCTGGGTGCATGGTACTGCTGCATTACATTGAATGCAGTATTTGACCAATTGTACGCTGTCACAATGAGGTCAGTATTGACCATGCACTTTTTGTTTGCATCCAACATTTTGCATGCATGTATCCTTGCTTGCTGTATCACATTGCTTTGTGTTGTCTGCTTATGTCGTCCATGGCAGTTGCCTCAGTGTCAAGTCTTCCATTCTGACATTGGCCTCTGTGAATTGATGTGCCAAGCATGATCCTGCCGGAAGTGCAAGAGGTGAGTATTTGTGTACTTGTATTCTTTTGCTTTGCATCACGACTGAACTCTACAAAATGTGCACGGAACTTGCCAACACATCCACTCCTATCTTCTGCCCTACATCTTCACAGTCCCTTTGTAATGCACTTTCCTATCACTTCCTTTAAAAAACAATGGACAGACTGAACATTCTTGTCACACTCTTCCAATACAACCCTACCCCCTCCACCCCCTCTACCACTCGCTCTCCTCCTTCCTGCTTCTCTTCCTTCGCTCCTGTCTCCCCTTATGAAGTCATCAGTGTTGGCAGCTCCATGAAGGTCTCTTCCAAACAGGTTACCCCATGCTCATCGCAAACAATCAAGGGCAACATCTCCTCTGTCGCCCCTGCTCTTGCTGATCTCTGCAACCACTCCTTTGCTACTGGTTCTTTTCCATCCTCCCTCAAGTACTCCCTTGTGCAGCACATCCTTACAATAGCATCTTTTTACACGCGCCCAGGCCAATCGCGTGTGGAACTTCCCGCGCACCCCTGAAATACACATGTATTTCGGGGTGTGCGTGAAGTTCCACACGCGATATCAGCAGGGTACGTGTATTTCAGGGGTGCGCGGGAAGTTCCACACGCGAATGGCCTGGGAATTGCGTGTGGAACTTCCCACGCACCCCTGAAATACACGTACCCTGCTGAT
Source organism: Ambystoma mexicanum (assembly GCF_040938575.1). Lineage (NCBI taxonomy): Eukaryota > Metazoa > Chordata > Amphibia > Caudata > Ambystomatidae > Ambystoma > Ambystoma mexicanum. The sequence goes on along the minus strand of NC_090925.1, from coordinate 1,090,296,883 downwards.
GTCGCGTGAGGTACTTCCCGCGCACCCCAGTGATACACGTAGCCCGCTTGCTGTGCTGTTACAGGGTTAGCGCAGCCCTTTGCGCTGGATTGGGTATGTTGATGGCTTTTCCCTGCGCGGGAGGCGTTCTTGGGGGCGTAACTGGCGCTGCTGCAGGGTCGCTGCGCCACTGTGCGCCACGGCTGGTTTTGGTGGCTGGAATCCATGAATACGCTGTGCGCGGAAATGGATTTCAGCGCACGCGGCTGGCGCAGGGATTCGCACGCGCACACTGTGCGCCAGCCGCGTGCGCCACTTGTGCGCTGAATTCTATGAATTACCCCCAGAATGTCATTCAAGTTTATTAGACAATCACAATTTTTTGTCCTTCACTTTAACAGTGGTTTGAAGAGATAGCTAGTTTCTTACCACATTCTCTGTCATTATAAAATTCATCATGCTTACTTGTGTATACTATAACCATAAGTCACGCACCCCATTTTTGATAACCTGGGGAGGACAACATTCTTACAGAAACAGGCCTCACCTCGGTCCCAATAGTGGTTTCTCTCTCTCTTGGGAAAGGTTTAATGGATCTTTTCAGACCCACCCAGGGGCAATGTATTCACAATGCAGGTTGGGTGTGGACTCTAGTAAAAACAGAACAATCTATAAGTTTCTAGTGATTCAGAAAAAAAGACAAAACACCAAAACAGGGGGATAGAAGAGTATAACTACTTTTAAAATCCTACCTTCGTGTCCCTAGGCTGTACTATGTATATACTCTCTAGTATCTGTAGTCTTAAAAATAGGCTCCCAAACCCTGGTTTCTGATCCACTCAATGGAAAGGAAGGCGTCTTCCCTACATTAAAAATGAAAAAACACCCTGTCCATATATTCAAAGGGAGAATGATAGAACTGCCAAGTGTCCATCCACTAAAAGCACCTTAGCTTACCTCTCTCACTGATTTCTCTGTGTCCCGTCTACAGTCTGCTGTTTCGTGCTACTCACCCGCTCGAAATGCGAGCCTTTAGATTCCTCTATACGCGATGACGTCACGGAAAAATACGTCATTGCCTCGGCAACCCGCGATGCATTACTACCACTACATTACCCTCGCCCATCTAGCGGCAGGTAAGAAAAATGAATTTTTAATTTCTTATTCATTTGACCACTCAGTATTAATAAGTCTATACCTCCCTCTCCTAGGTAAAACTCAGAGGACTTATAACTGGTTAGGGATGTATGTTCTCACTAGCAAAAAAAGGGGGGATATAGAACCCACATCATGTCCCGCCGTTGGTTAACAAATGTGAATGCTTTTTAACAGTAACTCCACATCGATAGGAAATGTCAACAGAAGATGCATGACTCGCCCAGAAACATTGTCAAATATACAACAATAATTCATTTGATATTGTGCCATTCAATATTTTCATTTAGCCCAGTTATATGGCTATTAGTTAGAAAAATGAGTTTCTGTTCTAAATTAATCAATTTTCTATTCATATCTTCCTGTGTTCTCCCTTTGACTTTCTTCAGGATGCACCACTCAAACTCCATAAATGAATGACCCCTTTCCTCATAATGTTTCACCAGAGGGGCTTTCTCAACATGGTTTTTAAGGCAGCTCCAGTGCTCTATCATGCGTGGCTTGCATTTTCTGTTGGTCTTTCCTATATACAATAAAGCACACGGGCATCTAATCATGTAAATCACGTTATCCGTTTGACAGTTAGTGTGTTCTTTCATTTGCCAATCTGATTTCAAACCCAAATTCACCAAGGTCATTTTTCGTGTGAGAGGGCACATGACACAATCTCCACAAGGATGATGTCCTGCAACCCTAGGTAATCCCCATAATGTACTCTGTCTCACTTCAGTGCTACGTGTCTTCTGTACATAATTTCTTATCACTAAGTTGCGGATATTAGTGCTCTTCTTAAATGCCACTAGAGGAGGCGGAATGGTCATAGTCTTCTTCCAATTCTTATAAATGATGTTCTTAACTTTATAAGATATATTACTGAAAGTATTCACAAATACCAAGGGGCTATCTACATTGTCTCTCTTTTTCTTATCGAAAAGAGCTTCTTGATGAATATTAAAAGCTAGTTTGGCTGATTGTTTCACAATCTTGGCTGGGTATCCTCTCTCTGAAAGTTTATTAATCAAGATATTGGCCTCTTCTTCGTAATCCAACCTAGTGCTGCTATTACGTTTAAGGCGCAGAAATTGCCCAAAGGGTAAATTATCCCGCACATGTTTTGCATGACTGCCATAGTGCAAAAGTGCATTTTTATCGGTATTTTTTACAAATGGTTTTACCCACAGTTGGTTGTCTCTATTATAGATAGTCAAATCTAAATAATTGACTTCATTGGGACTCATAGATGCTGTAAATTTAAGATACCTGTTCTGATTGTTCAACCAGATCACAAAATTGTTAGCTTCTTCTGACGATCCGTGCCAAACCATAAAGACATCGTCAATATATCGCAGCCACTGCGATATTTGGTGTCTGAAAGGATTAACCCCAGAGTAAATAACAGTTTGTTCCACCATATCTACACATAGGTTTGCTAAATTAGGGGCCATCGCTGCACCCATGGCAGTGCCTTCCACCTGAATTTAAAACTGACCCATAAATTGAAAAAAGTTATTGGTAAGGGCCATTTCGGCACACCATACAATGAAGGCATTACTGACCGGATGGTTATCTTCATGTTTTAACAGGGTTTCCTCAACTACTTCTAAGGTGGCTCTTTGGGGGATGTTGGTATATAACGATTGCATGTCCAAACAGATCAAAATATCTATGGTGGGATCAAAAATAAGCCCTTCAATTTTTACAATGGCATCCCTAGTATCCTGTACATAGCTCTTCATTTTGTTTACAAAGGGGCGTAGGTAAAAATCTACATATTTGGACAAAGGTTCCAAAATGGAGTTCACGCCCGACACAATGGGCCTGCCCGGAGGTTTTTCCTTGTTTTTGTGGATTTTGGGCAAAATGTAGAATATCGGGATTCTGGCTGTTTCCCTGCTGAGGTAGTCCCCTTCCTGTCTACTGATGAGCTGTAGATCAACAGCTTTATCAACCTTTTCTCTTATCTGTTTAATAAGGCCAGGACTGGGATCTTGCTCAATTTTACGGTAGCTGTTATTATCTGCTAATAATCTATCGCATTCTTCTATATAATCTTTTTTATTCAGAATGACGATAGCACCACCCTTGTCAGCCTGTTGAATAACTATTTTCTCATTTTTACCTAGGCAACGCAACTTCGTGATTTCTGATTGACTTAGGTTGGAATTTTTAGACGTCCCTTTCTTTTCTAGTTCCTGTATATCCTGGAGCACCTTTCTTTCAAAAACCAAGGATTCTGGGGAATGAGTATGCTGTGGAGGGCAGAAAGTTGAAGGATTTCGCTACCCACTAAAGTTAGTATGGATACTAGCAGGTTGGTCTTCAAAAACTCTTTCAAATGCACCTTCCGCATGAAATCGTTGAATTCTAATCTAAACTCGAAAGGATTGTGATATTTGGACACTACAAAATTAAGACCTTTGTTCAGGCACCGTTCCTCTTCCTCAGTGAGAATCTCACTGGATAAATTAACTACCAACCCCAGTATCTGCGTGTTTGCATTCGGTCCGTTGACCAATCTTGCCGGCTGTTCCCTCTGCCTAAAAAAGGTGGCCGTCTAGATCCATTTCTTGCACCTTGGTTGCCTCTTGAGTTACGGCCTCTTTGCGGGGGGGCATTGGTATTTCTTCCTCTCTGGACTCCCCCATTAGTATCTTCATTTTCGTTAGATGTGCCCCCTTCCTCGCTGGAGCTATAGGACGTATTCCTAAACCTCACTCTTCGATTAGTTTTCTGACCCACCACAAATGCTCCAAAGTTATAATCCTTTGTCACATATTGAAAAGCTTTTTCGTGTCCAAAATTGGCTAAATCTTTTTTAAGCCTTTTGATTCTTTCTGCACTGGATTCTATTTGAAAGTTTTGCATTTCTTTCATGTGGGCTTCTAGTTTTGTTTTAAAAATTTCAAGATCGAAGTTCTTTTAATTTCTTAAATTTTAATGTTAATTTCTTCATCTAATCTGTTTAGGTCCACCATGATCTTTTTTGTGGTTTCTTGAGCTGTTTCAATGATTAATACTAACCTATCCCTTCCACATTTGTTAGCTATATAGCTCCATTTTAATTTGAAATCTGCATTATCCAGGAAAAGTCTGGGTTCATTGCGTACTATCAGGCCCTGAGGTAGGACCTGATTCTTAAGATATTCCAACATGATAATCGCATGTAACTCAGTCCGTACAAGCCTCTTACGGGTTTGTGTGAGTTCATTCCATTTGTCATCCTTTCCAATGTTACTTAATTCACTCTCTAAACCCAACTCGTGTATAGAATTTAAGAGTTTTAAAATATAGTCTTCAGTACAGGCCAGACTCTTGTCAGAAGTTGTAGCCATAGTACCGATTATGTCAATTTAAATGTAAGAGATCTATTTAACACAACATGAGAACCTAGGTAAGATTTTGGCTACAAATAATCTCTCCTCGTCACCACCTAGTGGAAAAACCTCTGAGACAAAAGGTTGCCTCACAGAAACGTTATTTCATTTGCAGGTTGCACCACACTACGGTGATAATCCCTCCTACCAAGTGGGGATATAATATCTATTTTATCGAAAGAAGGGACATATACATACTAATTAACACATGTTACCCTCAGGAATCTGAAAACTGATCCATCAGCCACTCAACAAAATGTGGGCTGTAGGCAGTCTAATAATTGACATGTATCCAAAATTTAAAATATCATGGGGTGAAATAAATCCTTGCACAGGTTTTGCAAAATCCGATCATGACTTGGTCTTTTTCTTCCTCATCAGCACGAATCATTATTTGTGGATGTGTCGACTCTCACACTGGTTATTTCACTGGAAATCAAGTCAGATAAAGCTCCAATACGTTCACAATTTAAAGGCACTCATTTAATCTCTAACCCTATCACTGTAGGGACGTCAATGCTTTTCCTGTGGAAATGAGAACATATACATATGTCCTAAAGTCGGCGAAAGGAATCAGTACACCTAGAGATAAAGGGAAGGATCATGTGCCCTCTGGCAGTTCACCGATGTATGCATCCACGGATTACACAATTCGAAGACATATCGCCTGCTCTCATAGGCGAAGACGTCCTGAAACCCGTAGCTCTCTTATGCAAATCCATCCTATCCGGCTGGCGAGCATTTGCATGGCTGCGCATAAAGCAATTTCTTGCTCTGTCCGACAGCATCTTTGAAGTGGGGGGAATGGGCTCGTGAAAGGCACAGGGGAACGTGGCAGCTTTCATGTGAAAGATTGAAGGACACACCAGGCATATGGGAGAGTCAGTGTGTCTGTCTGAATACAGGAGAGGTCTTTAAACTATGGGGCGCCACCCCACCCCAGGGGAATGCAGCCTAGCATGAATTGTAAAAAAAAAAAAAAACGTTTTTTCTTTTTTTCTTTTTTTAGTTTAGAGAAAATGGGCAGGTGCGGCTCACATGAAAAAAAAAAAACGTTTATTCTTTTTTCAGTTTTGAGGAAATGAGCAGGTGCTGCTTACATGGTCGGACTGAACCATAAAACTTTCTCAGGAACCAATGAAAAAGTGGGCCGCAGTTGCAAATGGATATTCATTCCTTTAGGCACAGGCTGTTTGAATAGTCCTCATTTGATTTTATTTTAGTTAAAATTTAAGCAAATTGTGATATCTAAAGAATATTTATTCAGCAACAATGATCAAGACTACTAGCTGCACTGCATAGTGAATTAACTTATCAAACTGGCCCACATTGGCAAAGAATGTGGCCCATTTTGTTTGGTACAGGCCTTGCCTATTGCCCTATAGGCCGGCGAGGGGGCGTCCGCCCAGTGGCCCCTTCACCCATAATGGAGGAGCCAAGGAGACAGCCCAGTGAAACACTGAGCACTCCCTCAGCTGCTTTTTCCAGCTGAGGGAGTGCTCCTGGGCTGGCTGAACTGTCAAAGGGAAACACAATTTCCCTTTGACAGTTCAGTTCCCCAGCCGCACATGCTCACTGAGCCATGCAAGGCTGGGGGAGTTTTGCTTTGCCAGCCTTGCGTAGCTCATTGGAAATGGTGGCAGGTGCACTGCATATCTGTCTGTGCGAGGGCGAGCTCATGCGCCTCCTCGTAAATACGGACAGAGCAACCTGGAGCGGGGCATTTCAGCACCCATGCGCAGGGCCCTGCAGAAGGTACGTTTATGTTAACTTATTTTTTATTTAAATATGTGTATGGATGCGTGTATGCTTGTGTTATGTGTGAGTGTATGGTGATGGGTGTTCATATGAATGATATAGTGATTGCTTTTGTGAATGTGTGTGTGTGTTTGTTTTGGTCCATTCAGCTGATTTTGGCGAGTGGAGGGGCCTTTGTTACACAATCCCCTTACCCACCTGCCAAAATCAGCTCTCCCTCTGAGGTGCTGTGGAGCCCAGGAGACAGGGATGGTATTTATTTTACTGGATATCTATCATAGATGTCCAGTCAAAAATACCATGCTTTCCGCCTTGGCCCCCCCAGGGGCAATTGCAAACTGTTAGGCTTTTTACCATTTTTCTTTCTTTCTAAAGTATACTCTAAAATACAACATTTTAACCCATTATTGAAAAAAAATTCAAGGGGGAAAACACACTGAACCCCCCTTGATTGGTTTGGGCTCCATAACTGCGCCTGGTCGCTATGGCATTTTTGTGGGAAATTTGTATACCCCTCCACTTAGAAAATTCACCAGCTCCCACTGGCTCTCGGACTGTGTTGAGAACGGGGTGGAGGGAGCACAGGGACTTTGGTGGGAGCAGGATGGGCGGGAGCACTGGGATAGTGGTGGGAGCACTGTGGATAGTGGTGGAAGCAGGGTGGGGGGAGCCCAGGGTCTGTGATAGCGTGGGGAGATGCCAGGGACTGTGTAGGGGTGGGATGAGGGAGCCCAGTGACTGTGATGGGAGCAAGTGGTGGAGCTAAGGGACTATACTGGGAGTAGTGTGAGGTGACGGCGTGTAATAGTTCATAGACATTTGTACATACTGCCCTTTTGGCATATAGGGGTGGCCAGTCTGTCCACGTTTTTCTCAGGGGGGCCCACCCTGGCCAAAAATGTTTCAAGACCATTGGAATAGAGGTTCTCCTGTGTTTTTTTCCAAGAGTACATAGCGTAAGGCTAAGTATGGTCCTGAGTAATTAAAGCGATTGATCAGTGAGTGCATCTGCGAACAGAAGAGTTCCCAAAAAGAAGAACATAGGTTTTACAAGCCTGACTCTATTGACTGAATTGAATGGAAAAGCATGTAGAAAAAGTGTAACGCTAGAAATGGCCAAATAATGATTATTATATTCAAGGCCACAGAGCGCTATCATCAAATGCAGTGGCTAACGTGTATCAACGTGTATTACAAATGGAATTCATAGAATTTAAAACCAGATAGTAGCAGGAAAGCAATAGAGCGTTTTACAAAACAAGAATTGGCAAAGCCAATAGGTTTCTAGAAAGGCCATTTAAACTCCAATAATCTTCATGCCAAGGATAGTGAAAAAGTCCACACCATTACAAGTCATGACAATCACTAAAACACTTAACACAGCCACACACTTCAAACAACCACGCTTTTGTCAAGCCTGGGCATATGCAAATCTGTCCATTACATTAACAGCAGTGGGAACCAATTGTATCTACGGCACACATAGAATGTTTCACCTTTCAGCAAATCACATTGCCAGATGCATACCAAGGGAGGGAATAATTACAAGACATTATGGCAGATGTGTGTTCATACACATATGTCCTGTATCACTGCCCATGGCATTGACTACAGTACTTTAGGTGATGGGAGCTGAAACCTAAAGAGAGAGCGAGAGAGACAGCGAGAGAGACAGAGAGAGAAAGAGAGAGAGAAAGAGAGAGAGAGAGAGAGAGAGAGAGAGAGAGAATGGGAGAGAGAGAGAGAGAATGAGAGGAAGGGCATGGACCTCATTTCACCAAAATGCCAGAGGTAGTGGAGGTGACATCACACAACCCTTTACCTCTGATGAAATCACAGGAAGTGATGTCATTTGACATCATGGGAAGCGATGGAACATGACCGTTCACCCCTTGAAAAAACAGGAAGTGGCATCACACAGCATTGTTTCTAAGTACACTACGAAAAATATGTTTACGATATCACTGTAAATGAATGGATTACCCTCTGTATCGTTAATATCAATATGTATAGGCCCCTATTACCGAATTACTGTGAATCCAAATCCAAGGCCAAACACTAATGATGTGTTATTATATAGCACTTACGGTTCAGGGCTTCATATAGAACAAAAATACATACAATATCACCCAACCTGTGTTGGTCCTCATTTATCACCCTCAGCAGAATGAAAGGCCGAGTTGACGTTGGCGGGAGTCAAACCTGCAGATCACACACAGATTACAGCAGTGAGCTCTCAAATCCACTGAGCTATCTTACTGGCTTCAGCTATCAGAAAACCAGCCACTCCAGGAACAAAGAGCCACATGCTGCTGACCCCTAAACGACATCCCTGAGGAAGGGAGAGAAGTTCTATCGGAGGTCTGCCCATTGTGCTCCTTTCATCACAGGCTACCTGATCTTGTAATTGTATTTCTATTTTAAACCATTTAATGGGAGGAGGCTGAGAGGGTGTATCGGGAGGTCTAGCAACTACTGGATTTCTCACAGACATAATACATATTGTGTTCACGTTCTTGCTGGAAAATGATAGAGAGTGCTGGTGATAGAGAGTGTTGTATAAGCCCAAATCCATCACTTCCTAAACCAAGGGGAAGCCTCATGTAGCAAAGGTAGAGACAGGATTGATTTCCACACAGCTCTACAGAAATCGATAAGCGATCTGGCACATTGGACCTCATCACGAGTTGGGCGGTAGCCCTTAAATGCAGCGTTACTGCTATTACTGCCGTATTTAAGGGCTGGTCCAATTATGAGTTGGGCAGAAAGTGGGACTTTTACCGCCAACATTTTGCTGGAGGTAAAAATGTCCCCTTTCTACCCATTTTCGGTGCTATTAGCGCATCGCTAATTGTGCCGGCGCTAATAGCGCTACCCCATTACCCATTGGTTCCAATGGGAATGAGGATTTACTGCATTACCTCTACCCATGAACCAGCGGTAATAGTGCCAGACCGAGTAGCCGGGATACTGCCAACCTCGTGATAGAGCCTGTTATTGCTTCCCCAAAATTGTGTACCACGAGCACAAAAGCCTAGTTTTTTTATTTTTTTTTATTGGGTTTTACGCAATAAGCTTATGCTGAAAGAGTGAGCATGGTACGTTTATTCAGTTACATTAACAGTGAATTTCCTAATTGAGCAACCTCCAAACATTTAAGACATTGCAGCATAAGAGTCATGTACAACTTTGTTCGACCTACCCACATGGTACAATAGACCCTCTCTAGCGCATCTTTCCATTACACGTAATAAGACCTGAGCATATGCCTAGCACCCACGTGACTGTTAGCTTGGTTCTCAGTAGCCGAAGCACACCTTCATGTGATGGTATCAAGCTTGTCGCTGGGTGTGCCTGGGCCTGGGATAGAGACTTCCCTCATTCTAGCACAGTCCTATTGGTTTTCGTGTGCATGTCAGCCTATCAGTTCTCTAACCGCACCACCTTCCTACACATGGCTGTGGTTACTGCGTCAGTGTACAGAGATTTGTTGAGGCTGTGCTCTGCCCATGGCTCATGTACATCCACTCTCATCAGAAATAAAACGTTCTTGGCCTCAAGTCTCACCCCTTTGTGCTTTCCGCACAACTTATGTTCGTTTTCATGATCCTTTGTTTATATTGAGCTACCTCCACCCTGGTCGCATTGTACGAGTATTTTTTATATGTTTAGCCATGCCAATCAAAACTTTAACTTTTTATTATTACAACTAGAGGGTGAGTGCATTTGCTTCTGGTTTGTTTGTTTTGTGTATATACGCACACTTTAATTAAGCATATAAGATTATTGGATCTCCAGAATCCTTTGCATGGACATAGATATGCCTTTGCTCTTGTCGACCTCACTGTCAGTATCAGAGCTAGCCCCTTCTAGGCTACTAAGTAACATTGGGAACATTATAATGAATGTGCTGGGAATTCTGAAGGGTGTTACACAAGAAGCAACACCAACTGAGTGGGAAAGTGAGCAGGACGACAGTTACCACTATAAGTAGTACTGTCCGTTCATATGATGCTACAAATTTCAATAATTGTGTAGCCTGACACATTAAATATAACAGAGTCACTATGCATGATGCCAGTCCAAATGTAATTTTCTCATGATCGAAGGCTTCTTCGATTAATATGGTTTGTTCTCAGTGTCTGATAGTCTTTGCGTGTCTGGCAGCGTGTCTGGCAGCATCTTTGAAGAGTTCCGAAAGGGATAGGGGATAATAGAGGTTTAATAAAAACCCACTGCATATGTCAAATACACTTCATATCCCCATTTGGCAGACCTGAGCATGTCGTGGCCCTGAGTCTTTGATATCAGGAAGAACCCAACATCAAGATTTAACCTATGTGTTGAATGCATGCAGGTATCATTCAAGAGAGAGAATTTGAGTTCCATTGGGCATCAGTCCTTTGGCAGTCCTTCAATAGTCAATATGGCCAGATTTTATTTTATAAATACATTACATTTGTGTGGTTTCTTTCGGCCGCAGTGTCAAGTCCTTCCTTCGATCCACAAGTCTTGCTTGTTCAGCAACGCTCCCTACAAAGCAATTAGTTAATCCTGGATTTGCCAGAGTTCACAATGCACCACTGAAGTTGCTTGGAAGGCTTCATCTGTTGTGAATACCCACACGGCCGGCAGAGCCAAATTGAGTAGGGTTTCTGACAAGTCCCTGCTGTGAGGGCTCGCTCTTACTAGGGACAGCGGCCTTGCCTGGCACACACACCAGGATATTCTGCTGCAGCCGAAATCCTGGAAGACCAGGACTCTTGGTTCTGCACATGTGTGTTACTTTCCTTGAGGTAGCATGCCCTTTTGGTAGGTTTTAGAGGACCAATGTCCTTGCTATGTTCCATGTGACTTTTCCCTGCCATGTTTTGGGGACTAAATCAAGGTGGGGATCCATCCACCCACTCCATTCATCAGTGCCATCATATTGTAGCTGGGAGGGGCACCTGGTCCTCTTTGTCACCTAACTAGAAGATCCCAGAATTGGGCAGGAAACTTTGTCCCATTTCCATTTCTACAGATTCTTCCAGCGGTAGTCTGACTGAGCTGAGACTAACGTACATTCATATTCCTACCCAGGGGGGCACCTCAGAGAACAAGCATCTCAGGGCTCTTATTGTGGATGTAATGTCCTGCATATGTTAAACAAAGGCGGTAATTATGAGGTTGCTGGTATTACCCAGATATTACGGGCAGCGGAGGAATGGTAAATTCCCATTCCCATAGAGTCCCAGAGGACTCCATGGGATGGGAACCACTGAAGGACTGGCACCGTTGTTAACAGTGCCGGTCCTTCAGTGAATTATCTTCCGGTACTTCACTGCCCCTACTGGGAGACTCAGAGTATGCCAGTCTGGAAAAGGTGTTGGTACACATTGTTACCAGCACCTTATTTCTGGGCCGGCATACGCCTAATGACCCACAAAGTGTTTCCCAAGCATGTATTAGGCAGATGCAACATATCACAATGTGAGAGTGTTATATTAACATGTATTCATTTCTCTCATACCCCTCCCTGTTCTGCCCAGGACCAGACATTAAACACTGGTGTCCGCAATTATGGGTACTCTTTTGTGTCTGCCTAATGCAGGCTAAGCTGGACTTGACAAGCAGGGCGTCTCTCTTCTCCTGCCTAGGACAAGTTGGGGTTATCGCTTTGCCCAGGGCTGAAGAGGCTATGGTGACACATGAAATTCAATCTAAACTGCCCGCCAAATATCCTCAGGGGGTACCTGCTGATACACTATAGGAAGCAGGTATCTGCGGCATACATTGCTGCTGACAGGAGCAGCCAGGGCTTTGCAGACTCATGCACATTCCTAGGCAGTGGTCCTTGCCTCTGCAAGAACTCTCATCAGCCAATGAGAGCATCTAAAAAAGATGATCACCAGAGGACCTTTGTGCATTGTGAACAGGGCCTGAGGCTGGATATTGGGTGCAGTGCTGCTGCTCACACTGAACACCACCCATGGGATTAGATGCATCTTGTGACCTGTACTGCTTGCAACAACAAAAAACAAATATCAAAAGCTTGTTCTATCGAAAATAAATCAAATAGTCCCAATAAAGAATGTAGATTCTGCAGTTGCAAGTCACATTGCACAAAATCAATAAAACATTTTGCAAGTGCCATTTGTTATTTTGAAAGTAATTAAATATGAAAAAAGCAAAAGATATATTGAGATATTCTTCAACACAAAGCGTTTTAGAAAGAAAAACCATTGACAGTACAACCCAGCAGGATGAATGACGCACTGTTACATTTTAACGGTTTATTTGACTCGGTTGGTAAGAAGACTCTGTGGCTAGCAAGCAGCAACTTGCCACACGGAAAGTCAAAACGACTGGAGAGTTGTACTGGGGCCACAGACCTCCAAACTCTTGAAACACAATGATTATGTATCTACCTTTTGCTGTGTTAAGAACAAAACAATTTAATAATATTAAAAAACAGTAGGGTCTGTCTCATCAGATTGGTTACACACTCATCGTATTGCAAATTGCTGCATTAATGTTATTGGGTCTTGTGCCATGCACAGATGCCAGTTGTGTGATCCCTTGGCACTATGGTGGATCTGCAATGAAAGGAGGGTTGGGAGGTTGGTTAGTGGGATTGAGAGGGAGAAGAGCAGGAAAGCTTTGATGTGCTGTTGGCAGCTTCAGGTTGGAGAAACTGGTCACTGAGCGTTGGTGCATTTTTGGTTGCTAGCCGTCATGTGGTGATGAGGTGTGATTGTGCATTGTTTGGTTTCATGTTGGGTGTTGTGAAGTGTTTTGCAGTTTCGGGTCCGGTAGAAGTATGGTTGGTTGTGTTTAGTTCAGAGTTTGAGGGTGAGTCTGCAGAATGTTGAGTTTTTTATTTGTAATTTTTATTTTTATTTTTTTTAAAGTTTCATGTAACATTATAAAACTTATCAGAAACAAAACTTGGTGTATGACAATAACATCAACTTTCCATTCCCCTCCCTCCCACCAACAACTTTTCTTTTCACCCATAAACTTTCCCCTCCATTCCCCCTGCCCCCATTGAACAGTGTCTTCTCTCACATATATCACCAGTCGTGGTCTTTCGGTTGTGGTATGTGGACATAATGTGTCTCAGGTTTTAGAAAGTAACTTGAGACGTCTTCAGGGGGCTTTATCTAATATGCAGATCAAACCGACTCAGGGAACCTCATTTGATAGGTGTGCACCCTCTTGGTAAACCCAATGACACAATGAGGACCAGGGCATAGACTCATTTTTCAAATCATTTTCCTACTAGGTAACCAAATATTGATCTCTGAATTCACCCCACATCTCTTTTTACGGAGCTGCTTTCCCCCGGGAGTCCCACAGTTATCCTTTCCATTACATATATGGTTGTGGCGACATTGATCCACTCTTTCTTACCGGGTACCTTGGTCACTTTCCCTTGCATCACCAGGCAGGCCTGTGCCGCCAACAATAGAAGTGCAGCCACCCTTGTGACCCTCGTGAAATCTCCCTCAGACTCCTCTATCCCAAACAACTCCAGGAAGGGTCTATTTGTGCATTGTATCCCATCCTGGTCCCTAATCCAACCCAGGACTTCGTCCCAAAACACCTTAATTTGGGTAAAACCCCACCACCTATGGCAATAGTCAGCCCTCTCCCCACACCTACACCAGCACAAGGGACTAGTTGATTGGAACATTTAGATAACCTCAGCGGGTCATGTTGCCATTTATGCAAAAGTTTAATGGCATGCAATTTATACTGACTCGCAGTCGACATCTGTGATGCCCCCTTCCATATTCTCCCCCAAAGGTCTGGGTCAATTTCCGCCCCAAAGTCAAGCTCCCATTGTAGTCTCAGGTTTTCCATTGATCCACCAGTGCTCTATACATAGCAGAAATCAGGCCCTTTGAATCTCACTGTTTGACTAAGAGCTCTTCAAAAGGGGTGAGGTCTCTCTGAATCATATCCCTCCCTATATCTCTCATGAAAATCCCCTTAAGTTGAAGGAAGGGAAAGACCGGTAAGGGGCGTATATCTAATGCTGTCTCCAGGTCCGTAATTGTAATAAATGAACCCGCCCTCCAAAGTTGGCCCATTCTCTCTAATCCCGGTTTAAACCAGGATTGGAACCTCTCATGGTCGGGGATGGCTTCACGGACCCCGGGTGCCCAGATATGGCTCATGGGAGGCGGCCATGAGGTTATCCCGCATATGTCAACCCGTTTCCGCCAGATCTCCCATATGGTGCCCAGTATCGGGTGGTCCCTGATTATATGCGTGAGCTTGGGTCTCAGGACCCATATCCATTCAGCAAACTATGGCCGGGGCGAGACTGAGATTATCTAAATTATCCACTGAATTTCACTCTGTCTTCTCAGACGGGGGACGAGGACCCTCAACTGTGCCGCTTTGTAATATTTCCATATGTTCAGTAGCTCAGTAGCCCCACCCCACCCCTGTCCTTAGGCAGTGTAAAGACCTCATACAACACACTAGCCTTCTTCCCTTGCCACAAAAACATCAGGATCGCCCCCAACTTCACAGAAGAAGGACTCCGGAAGGTGAATCGGGAGCATCTTGAATGGGTACAAAAATCTGGGCAGTGATACCATCTTCACAGAATTAAATCTCCCAAGCCAGGATATGGTCAGTTTATAGCATTTTCTTAAGTCGGCCCGAAAGCTCGAAACGAGGGGAGGGAAATTGGCGTCAAAAAGAGTGTCTAAGTCCCGCGTAAGATTTATTCCCAAGTATCGCAGGGTGTCCCCTCCCACCAGCAGTCCCACTGGGACAAATCTGCCGGTCTCCCCCTGTCCAGGTTTCTGCAGTTGGAACAACTATTGATCTTAAAGCCAGATAGTACCTCATACTCCTCCATCAAATGGGTTGCCCTGGTCACCGATGTCAGGGGATTCCTTACACACAACAACAGGTAATCTGCATTTAAAGCCACTTTATATTCCACTGCACCTGCCACAAGCCCCTCAACCTGCTGATCTGACCAGAGTCTCTGGGTTAAGGGTTCCAGGGAGAAGGCGAACAATATTGGATATAGGGGGCAACCCTGCTGCTTTCCCCTGCTTAGGTCAAACCATCAGGAGTAATCCCCATTAACTGCTACTGATGCCTTAGGAGATGTGTACACTGCCTTTACCCCCCTCCTAAACCTAGCACCCTGTCCCACTTCTCCCAGGACTCCATCCAGGAATCCCCATTCTACTCTATAAAAGGCCTTCTCAGCATCTACTGATAGCAAGGCCAGGTCGCCCCCATTTTCCGCGACTCATGGATCAATTGTAATGTTTTCTGCACTGTGTCTGACCCTTTCATCCCATTAGGAATCCGACTTGATCCGAGTGTGTCAAGTGAGGCATATACCCCTCAAGTTTCCCTGTCAATACCCTTGTACAGTTCTTGCCATCGATATTGAGTAGCGATATAGGGTGCTAAGATTCACACCTTTTGGGGTCCCTTCCTTCCTTAGGGATCACCATGATCAGTACCCACGAGAACAATTCTGGGGCATCATGCAATTCGAGAATGTGATTGAAAAGTTCCACCATGAAGGGGAGGAGGGAAGAAAGTAATGACTTATAGAAGCCCACGTGTAATGATCTTCACCCGGGGCCTTTCCCAGCGTTAGTCTCTTCACCGCTTTTCAACTTCTTCTGCCATGATGGGGGCATCCAATTTGTCAGCCTCCTCACAAGAGAGTCTGGGCATCTCTATGTCTGCCAAGTATGTGTCAATTCCTGGGTTCCCTTGTCTGGTTTCGCATTTATATAGGGATTCGTAAAAGGTTGCAAATGCATTTGGGATCCTCCTTGTTTCGAAGTTATGTGTCCCTCCTTCCTACTCTATCTCCGCCACCCACCTCTCGGCCCGCTGTCCCCGTAGTCTGGCAGCCACAAGAACATCTGCCTCATCCCCCTTCTCGTAGAACTTCTGTTTAAGAAAACTGTAGTTTCTGAATTGTCTGGCCTTCCTCCAGGAGTCAGAATTCCTCTCTCTTGCATCTGGCCTCATGGATCCTGACCTCCCTATTCACTGTGGCCTCCCTTACACTCCTATCAAGGTGGGCTATCTTCCCCCTCAGCCTACCCTCTATGAGGGTCCTCTACCTCTTTTCCTGGGCTCCTTCCCTGATCAGTAGCCCCCGCCATGATGCCTTACCCACTTCCTGCACTATCTTCTTCGTGACATCTCCCGCATTGTTCATTTTAAAGTATTCCCTTATTTCACCCTCCATCTCTGTTCGCAAGACTGGGTCTTTCCACAGTGATTCATTACATTTCCACTTAGATCCCTTGTGTGGAAGGCCTGCCCAATCGAGGTTGATCATGACCATATCATGGTCCGACCATGTGACCAGAGATATCGTGGAGCCCCGCGCCACATCCCACAGACTGCCATTATGTACAAATAGTCTATCCTGGTGAAGGTACCATGGGGTGCTGAATTAAATGTGTATCCCCTCTCATCTGGGTGGAAACTCTGCTATGCATCCCATAACCCATAAACTTCCAACATTTCCCTGACTCCACTGCGTCCCCCACCTGACGGGTCTGGTGTTTCGGAGTTGTCGCCCTGCCTATCCAAATTGACATCGGCCCAGAATTTAAAGTCCCCAACCAGGACCACATGCCCCGAGGTCTCCATCATTATTTTCGGAAGTGTCCTCTGAAGAAAACATGATGGACCCATGTTGGGGGAATACACCATTGCCAGTGTGATGTTCACTTTCTGTACAGTACCCACAATCATCAGGGCCCTACCTACAACATCTGCCCATATTTTGGTCACCTCCATTTTTAACCCTTTCCTGACGAGAATGCCAACTCCTGCCTTCCACAGAGGGCCCGAGCCCCAGTATTCTTCCCCTAACCTCGCCCCCAAAATCCTACGTTCCTCACCTTTAGCATATTTGGTTTAGAAAATAGTACATCAAGCCCAGCTCTTCGGAACTCCCAGGCCAACAATGACCCCTTTGTGAGCGAATTCAAACCCTTAACGTTTAGTGTGCCCATCTTGAGAAGGCCACCCTTTTGAGGACCTGAGTCTACTGCCATTCTAGCTTCAATCCACCTGTCTTCCCCCCAGCCTCCCCTGACGGCCCGATCCCATATCCTGTGTCCATCCTCCCATGTACATTCTGCTTGAAGAAAGACCTGTTCCTACCCTTTCCCTTGCTTCCCTCCCCTCCTCACTTTCCCCCCCTCACAGGCATCTGACAAATCCAGGTTAGCGTCACCAGGACAAGTATGAACCACCAGTGGTGACCGGTGACCTCCCGGTCCCTTCCCAAAACAATCCAATAAACATTGAGCCCCCAACCCCTCAACATCCCACAATCTCCCCAACCCCAAGTCACTCACATACAAACATCCCCCACTTGCTAGTGCACTGCCCCAGCCCCCACAGACTGAGACCACCTCAAAGGCATACCTTCCACCTTCAAGGACTTACCAGAAACCCTTCAACCCTATGAACCCTCAATCCATTGTGGTGTGAGTTTCAACCACCGAAACACAAACACCCTCAATGTCTGGGGTGCTGAGCCCACCACTGGCATGCCTATGAATTAGACCTCTAGATAACATGAACAGGGCATTAAGGGAGTGGTGTCACCCTGATGCAACCCCTGGGGACCATCATGTGGTTCCCCATCACCAGCCGTGGCCTCACAGCAGGCCCTCTTTTCCATTCAGCCAAAACTCAAGTGTCCCCAGCTTCCATAAGGCATCCATCCCAGGGAAGCCTTCATCCTCCTGTATTTTCTGGAACCTGGTATTCGTAGCCATCTCAGCCCCTGGGAACACCATTGTCTGTCGTCTTCTCCTCTTCCATCTTGGTTCTGTTCATTCTCTGGATTGGCCAAGAGTTCAGCTATGCAGTTTTGTATATCTCTCTCTGTTCTCGGCTTCTCCTTGTGCCCTTCCAATTCGAATGTGAGACAGAACGGGAAGCCCCACCTATAGGAAACTCCTTTTTCCTTGAACCACTTTGTGAGGGGCATGCACATCCGTCTTGTAGCCAGTATCAATGATGATAAGTCTTGTACAATTGTCACTCTTTCAGTGCCAAAGGTGAGCGGCCCCTCAACTTCGTTCTTTCCAGGGTTCTGGTCTTATCACCATAATTGTGGAATCGAGCTATAACTGACTTCTGGCCCCCAGCTGACCCCCCTGCTCTATGTATCCTCTCAATCTTAACCTCATCAATAGAGTCATCTTCAAATAGGAGTTTCATGATTTCGCGGAGTGCTCTTTTCAGGTCTTGTTCCGACTCTCCTTCTCTATCTGGAATGTTGAAAAGTCTGCTGTTCACGATTTTCCAAATTAACCGTTTTTAAACGGAATTCCCTTTCTCGGTTCTCCATTTCAACCAATCTTAGGTCCATTTGCGTTTCCAGCATGCTCAATGAGGTCAGATTGTTCTCGACTTCCTCCAGTCTCCCTTCTATCTTGTCGATCCTCTGGGTAATCTTGTCAACCCAATACCAATGCCTGTTCTCATGCTCCTTATTTCCTCCATGAAGGCCGCCACACCCCCCTTGGTTGCCTCCGATTCTGTTACTGGCATTGCCATATTGGGCATAGGCGGGGTCACATGCCTGGGGGTCTGTGGGGCATATTTGTAGGTTACCAACTTCTCCTTCACTTCCATACACTCTGTTCTGATGCCTGAGGGTGTCTTTTCTGTTCCACATTCACTTCTGCTCCTCCATGCTTGACTCCTGTGTCTCCAGGGTGGCCCTTCGCTGTACGCTCCAGGGCACCCCTTGGCTGCCGAATTACGCCTCTGGCGCCAGTAAGTAAGAAGTAAGAAGGATTCACTCGGAGTGCACCACGAGCACTCCAAACATTGCCGGTGAACCCCGTCCTCCCTGATGGTCCGCTCAGCGGGGGACACTCGCAGCGGCAGAGCATTCTCTGGGAGACGAGTTTGCTTAGCCCCCCGGGGTAGTCTGAGCAACGCAGGAAGGAGGGAGGGGCCAACCGCCACCACCGAGGTACGTCACACCTCCACTCTCCCACCTCTCGAATCCGCAGGAGGGCACAGGTAGCCTCTCTTCGTGGATGTCATTGTCTGTGGGGGCTCCCACCGCTGTCTGCCTGATTGCGCTCTGGGGCTCCTGCTTCTATCCGGGACTTGCCTCCGGTCTTTCCCCTGGGTGCCCAGCTCAGTCACACTCAGCTCAACAGGTGGATGCCAAGAAGGGGTCAGCGTTGTCTCATTCTTCCGGAGCACCTCAGGTCTGTGTCCCCTCTTCACGTTGTTGGGCACACCTCAATTGCTCTGCCCATACCCGGCTCCAACGCCGACCGGAGTTACACTTTCGTTTTCATTACTCATGTATCAGGGCTGGTCCCGCATGAGTCCGCCACCAATTCTTGCCAATTTTTCACTGCCTTAGTGCTGGAGATTTTCCCACACCTTACTGTCCACTTTATATTGGGGTGGGGGGTCCCAAAGTGATGTCTCAATCCACTTTAGGAACCATTGGGTGAGGAGCTCACATGGAGGCTGACTGCATTCCCACCCACCCACCAATCTATCTAAGTGCAATACATTTCCTACCCTCAACAATCTGTCTAATTGCAATGTATTTCCGACCCCCACCAATTAATCTAAGTGTGATACAACTTCTACCCCAACAATCCGTCTAAGTGCGATACACTTCCTACCCCAACAATCCATCTAAGTGTAATACATTTCCTATCCCCAACAATCCGTCTAAGTGCAATACATTTCTTACCACAACAATCTATCTAAGTGCTTCTACATTTATTACCCCAAGAAATCCGTCTAATTATGATACAATTTGGCTAACCCCTAACAATCAGGTCAGATGCAAAAATATGGCTAACTTGCACAATTTGGCTAAATTCAAATGTGGTAGGCCAAGTCATGTGTACCAACTGGACTGTTTTAAGTAAAGGTGAGATTATTCTATTTTTTCTCCACTGTTATACTGTAGATAGGTGTTGATGGAACGTATCAGTGTTGCTGTATGCTTAGCTTATTGCACCCTCTGTCTGCCAGGACCTTCTAGGACAGATACAATGAGCATTGTCTTATACAGTTTCTGACTGAAATGTGATGGAATACCTACTGAGTTGACTTTCTCTAGAAGAGTGATCAAGTACAATTGTTCCTCTGTCAGGCGGAAGTGATTCATTGGTGTTTAGAATTATTGTATTTTTTATTTCTAGCTAACCAAGGAAGACTCAATTAAAGATTAGCACCCTGAAAGGGGGTGCTGGCCAATCATTATGCTCAGAACAGAGGCTGTATTGTACGGTACAAGACAGCGTTCTGAGCATCCTGGGTGCTGCTAACCAGCACCCCCCTCCCGTCCCCGCTCCTCCATCCTACCTCGACTTAGCACCCATGTAGTTAACTATGTGGGTGCTACAAGTATAATTTAAAAAATAAACTTACCTCGCCACACTGCCTATCTTTCCCAAGTCTGTTTCATTGTTGATGACATCACAGTCATCAACAATGAAAACAGACTTACAGAAGCAATAGTACCATGCCATGCAGTAATGTAAGTTTACGTTTGAAAAAAAAAACATTAGCAGCCATGAGAAAACAACACAGGTGCTAAAGGAGTTGTGGATTACGTGCTGCCAAATGAACCGAAAGTTCCAGGCATGGCACAAGCGTGCCAACCAATTTTATTAGTCCATATAATAAAATACCTTATAGCTTCAAAGACCAATGAAACACAGTGTAACTATTTTTTATTAAATGACTTGTTTGAAGTGGTAGTTGTCCACCTGCTAAAGGACAGCCAATAACTGTTATATAGATGTTTTCCTTAACCAATCCCAACCCTTGATAGGTTTTTCACTATTGCCACATAGTATGATGTTACTCTGATGCACAATAGAGTATATGAAGTGTATGTTTTGTGGAAATCATTGAGAGACTAAGGGCCTCATTACACGGACGGTGGTAAGGGTTAACGGTCACTGTTAATGGTACTGGTGACTGTTAACACTTACCGCCTTACTACGAGGTCCCTTTGCTGGTTGGAGAATTTAACGCCTGCTTTTTGCAGGCGTTAAAAACCAACCCGCAAAGGGACCAGAGAGCTAATTACGGTACCGCAATTTGCGGTGCCGTAATTAGCACCTTCCCCATTCCCATTATGCCCTATGGGGCAAAAATGGGAATGGGGAAGGGCAATGGGGGAAGGGGGAATTACCGCCCCACCAACCTTGGAATAGGGCAGTAATTCCCCTTTCCACCAAGGCGGTGCCGGTATTTTACCGGCATGGACCAAGGTGCTAGTAGCACCTTGGTCCACCGCCGTCTGTGTAATGAGGCCCTAAGTGTATGTCTGTTGTAGTTCGTTGTAACCTCCCTGTTTTAGATAATTGTTAATAAAACAGTGATTTGCCATCTTCTTGAATGTGTCCAGTTGTTTGAATTCAGAATTATTCTGGTGTAATCCCATCCATTACAATATGCATGTTCCAAGGACCATAAGCTCACCTTGCAACAGGATATGTTAACTGACAGACTGCAAGACTTGAGATAACAGGTGTGAGGTGGAGATAAATGGAGACTCATTAACCACACATATTGGGCGGAGGGTATCCTATGAGCAGCTCAGAATAGAAGAAAGATGAATTAGAATGGGGAAAGGTGTTGAATATTGAGCCATCCCACATGAACAAGGTGCACAGAGCTGGGAGATGAGCATTGCGTGCAACTATCAATATTGTGTTTAAAGGGTAAAGAGGAAAGCCCAGGAGGTTGACTAGATCAGGAGTCAAGTTGACATGGGGAAGGATAGTGGGTGTGTTCAGTAGGTTTATACCGCAGTCTTGGCTGGCAATGTAATGATTTGTTGAAGCTTTAGTTAGCTGTCATATAGGACTCTATGGTTAGAATCATTGGTGAAGTGGTGAGGAAATTGTGGGTATAGAATAACCAAGAGGGGAGAATGATTGGAAGATGACAGCAAGATGACATTGGGCTTGATATAGTTGAGCATTTGAAAAGGCATGTTATCAACATTGTTCAGGCCCTTAGAATCAAGAACCATTTCATACGGGCAATTTGGATAATGTGGACCATTAAATTGGAGACTAAAAATAATACCCAACTATTACAGTATTTGGAAGCAGTAGAAGTTTGGCAAAAAGACACATATCAAACGTGAAATAGGTAGCATTACAATGTGACCTGAAAAAGGAATAGTGAGAACAAGAGTTGCAAGGCCATCAAAAGAGAGCAAAGGTGTGATGATATGATCAAGTTATCCCTTTTTAGGTTACCTAGAAAGTCTCTGAAGGAGAGAGATAAAATAGGCATCCACACAGCAAAGCAAATGTATGCCCTATTAGAACGCTGCCTGTAATGAACCAAAACTACCTTAAAACCTTTGGGTGCAAGGGTCACAGGTTAGAGAGGTGGGCGCTACCTCCATGGTTTAGGATAAGCCTACTGGGACCTACTGTAGATTCAGAGCCCCAATTGCCTTTGTTTGTCTGTTTGATTAAATGAATATTTATTGATCATGGCACATGATTTATTTACAACCTTGTCACAAGTGGTGTCATTGTGGGATTATTTAGGTCCAGACACAAAAGCCATCCATAACTAAAAAATAATGCTCCATAACTTCCTAGGGAAAAGACAGATAGGCATTAAGAACCAAAGGAAACCCTGGGATCAATCAAGAGGACTTGAAAAGGTCCAAACCATCAGGAGTAGAGTTGAAACAATCTCAGACACCTGCCTTGTGATGAGGAGAAGGAAGAGGGAGAGGTTCCATTCTAGCAGCCCAGGGAGCAGGAGTGGAACCAGAGTCCCAGATTGACAGAACCTGCCCCTGCCAGCATGGAAGGTCTGCTGAGGACTCGGCTCAATGTCAAATGGCAATGATTTTCTGACACCAGAGTACTCTATTTGCTCTTTTTGGTGTCCTAGCAGAAAGACTGGGACACTCTTTGGTAGAAAATCCTTTGTGCTACAGACTTTGGGGAGCAGAGAAGATCTGGCAGCTCTCTTTGTCAACTAGTCGGTAGCCGAGATAGCTGGGTGGCTCAGGAATAGTTGGGCCCACTACTTAGAATGACTCCTTACTGTTGTGGTCCCACAGACCCTCTAGTTCCCAAGAACAATACCGAATGCAGCTCAGAGAACTGAGATTATGTCCTGATGAAACACCCAGACAGTTATCCTACCAAGTGAGATATCTGACACATAGATGGTAGGGGAACAAGACCTTCAATGAGATAGGATGATCCTTGAACAATGTTCTGAGTCCCTAACACTGTATCTCGATAAGATGGTTTGCCAATTCCATGAACCCACCCTGAAAGAAGTGGTCCAAATGACAAATGCCTTTCAATGGGTTAATCCATTGTGGATTCTTCTGAACAGCTCTTGAAGAACAGGGAGAAGAAACCCCTGCAGAATCGTCAAGAGGGAGCTTATTCACTGTGCTTGATGACCTCCCTGTGAAACTTTGACTGAAGGGGTAGGATAGAGACACTATCTCGGGCAGACAGCCTCAGGCCATCTATCCCTTACAGCATATCATGACCAAATCTCTGCGTTAGAAGTTATGCTTGTAGGAAACAAGGCTACATCGATTGTGTCCCAATCAGAAGAATGAAAAGCCCCTGGAGATCGAGCTGTAACAACCTGATCCCAGAGAGGGACAAAGCTTTGAAGGGATCCCCCTCCCTGAAATGCAATAGGAACAAGGAGGATATGTGCGAGACAATTTTCAAGGAGACAAAATCAAAGAGGTTAATACTTGGACCATTTACTCGATGGGGAATGGGATCGGAAACCTCTAGATTTGGGTTAACATAAAGGACAGAGCATCCTCGACCCTAATAGATTGAGGGAGCTGGAAAACCACCATTAAGGTAGACCACCTCACAGTGGAAGAATTGTCTCTAGGGAACTTGACAAAAATCCTCTGTGTTCACAGTGATGTCGACCTCTATCGCCAGGCTTTGTGTCACTTAGTTCTCTGGGGTAACAAGTAAGGGTAACTGTGATAGAAATGCCGGCCTGAATGAAGAGGTATTCACAAATTCAACCCCTCACCCTATCTTCCAGCAGTGCATGGAAATAACTAAGAATCACCATGCCCCTGTCCAAAACAAAACAGTTTTATTGGGTAAAGTGTTTATTGAAAAGGGTGGAGGTGTGTGGCAGAGTCATGTATGTGGCCCTGTACAAAGGGGCCAAGAACCCCTCCCAACCTCAGGGCAGGTGGCTTACAAGGGCAATGCCAGAGCCAGACGTATCCAAGTGGTGGTGTGGCGGAGTTGAGAGGGATCATCTTCCCTGGCTCCCTTGTACGCACAGAGTCACTCATGTACATTAATACCTCATTCCCTATCCATTTGAATATCAGCCTCTGCCCTGGCCAGGTGCTTTTTCATATGTTTCAGTGGCTCCCCAGAGTCACAGCATTCAGCGTGGCCGGGTGTACCAACAGAAAACACACAGATTACAGCTACCAGCATTCACCACCCACCACCGACAGGTAGAATGGCTAGTGGACCACAGGGTAAACACCCTCCAGAGAACAACAACAAACACTACAAGTACCACACTGGACCAGGGTCCAACGACCTGGCCATGTCCCAGACCAGAAAGAAAGAAATGATTGCCTTTTTGAAAATTGACTTTGCTCACCCTGCCAGGGGCTGAATGGAGGAAAGGGGGAGGGGGCAATGTGTGAGAATGGGTCCCCAGACTTGCTACAGAGGAGTTGTGTAGCAGTGACAGTTGTGCTAGTGTCATCACGGAGTGGCACAGCAATGGTGGAGACCAGGTAACACTTACCAAGATCCAGATAGACAGTGACTTACCTTTTATGGAAGGGGAACAGAGCATAAACAACACTGTGGACCACATGGCCAGCTGAAAATAAATGAAGGCTAAAAGGTTGCTATGACATAGGGCCTGTATGAAGATTCACGTGAACAATTCCATCCCATAAGGAGAGGCGTTAGGAGAAGAGAAGCATGGGGTAGACAAAGCAGTAATTGGCCCAGACAGACAGCTGACACAAGTACAAAATGTGTGGTTATATAACATTCAAGGCAGGATGAGGAGGATTATAAAAATCTCAGGGGACTCTGTATTCAATGAGAGGTGTTCAGGTGAGGTTGGAGAAGGTACTGGAGGAAGACAGGACCAGAGATGAGTGTGCAGCAAGTGGAGGATGAATTGGGGTGTATTAGCATATTTTCAGAGTGATGGTAAGGTATTGGACTTGAATGTGTAGTACCAATGCTGTTGTATATTTGTGTGTGAGTGAATGTGACAAACAGTGCAATGAAGAGTACGCTCAGGAGGTTAGAGGAGAGAAGAGATAAGAGGATGGAACGAAGCACCGAAATGAAGAGGGAGGAGGCGAGTAAAAGTAGGAGGAGTGAATTGTGAAGAGACTGAGTATGTCCCAGAGAAAGAGTATAGAGGAAGCGTGTAGGAAACAGTGCGAATAAGTGTTGCAAGGACAGCAACAGAGAGGAAGGGTACGGCAAGACAATCTAACTGCTGTCATTTAGGTCACCTAGGAAGTCCCTAAGGGAGAGCGATAGATAAGAAAATTACCATTAGGCATCTAAAAGACAAGCCAAACTGGCACTGTCTGTCTTACATAAAAACCTCCTTTACACCAACTTCTTCCTTTATCAGTCTCATTATGTTGAACTCATCACCCTTATTGAAACCTGGATCTCTCCCTGCAATCCTGATGCCCTTCATGATCCTGCCTACACCTTCACTCGCTTTCGCTGCCCCTCTGACAGGGGTGGTGGCGTAGGACTTTTTTCATCCTCCAAACTTCCTATCTCTCATACTCCCCTATCTCCTGCTAATTCTCTTTGATTGGAATACAATATCTACACAATCTCTACCCCATGTGCTATACATTTTATCTCTCTGTACCGGCTACCTGGTCTAGTTGGTCAACACTTCAACCACCTCTTCCAACTATTTGACTTTCTCTCTCTCTCTCTCTCTCTCTCTCTCTCTCTCTCTCTCTCTCTCTCTCTCTCTCTCTCTCTCTCTCCCTCTATCTCTCTCTCTCTCTCTCTCTTTCTCTCTCTCTCTCTCTCTCTCTCTCTCCCGATCACCACCTCATTCTCATTGGTGATTTCAACCTCCCCTCTTTCTCTCTCTGCTGCTCTTCCACTCACTTTTAACTCTCTACTGCTGAACACTTCACTTTCTTCTGTCCATGCTCTGTCCAAACATTCAAATTATAACTCCCATGACCGTATTCTCATCTCCTCTTAACTCTTTGCCTCCAATATATCCACTAAACCATCGTCCTTAGATCACTCTATCATCTTTGTCTCAATATCCACTCCTACTTCTTCCTCTCTCTCTCCATCTACTGCAACTATTATTTAGTGAAGATGTCTCTCCTCCAAACTCCCTAACTACCTCTCTGACCTACACCACTCTCTCTCCTCCCATGCTGAACTCACCTTTACATCCACTGAATAGGTTTTCACTAACTTTAACACTGTTCTCTATGTTCCCTTTTCCTCTCACTACCCTTTTACTACACCCACTCCTAAATCCTCCCCTCCACTCCATGCACCTGAATTATACCTCGCACCTGCACACTGAAAGCAACATGCAGAAAAAGCTTTGTACCTGGCAAAGGTCAAGACACTCCTCTGATCTACAACCCTGTATCACTGCTGTTCAAAACTATCCCTTTACTCTTGACTCTGCCAAACATGGCTTCTATCTCTCTCATTCCATCTCAATCCTCCCAACCTAGGCACCTCCAAAAATCTCTCAACTCAATTCTCTTACCTCCTAAACCCATCTCCATCTCCTCTATTCTTTCTGCAAATGATGTTGCTTTCCACTTAGTATCTATGATATCTGCCATTCAAAATACCCTTGCTAATTACCTTCTAACCCTCCTGCTGCTCACGCTTCTCCACCACTCTTACCCTCCTCTCTGATAAGTATATCTTCCATTGCCCCCCCACCAACCTTGATGTGATTAGTGCCATACTCCTGAAGGCTAACCCTTCCTATGTCCCAACAGGCCCATTGTACCCACACATTGTGAAGCACATAGCCCCCCATGTTGGTCCAGATCTTACTTCCATCTTCATCTTCTCTCTTGACAATGGCACTTTTCCCTTATCCTATAATACAGCTCCTGTCACCCCTGTCCTCAAGAAACCTGGTCTAGATCCGAACTGTCTTGCCAACTTTTGCCCTGTCTCTCTTCTTCCACACTCTCCCAGATCCTAGACCAGCTAACATTCTATTGACTCACTGATTTACTTGATACTCACAACCTCTGGAATCCACTTCAGTCTGGCTTCTGATCTCTGCATTCTACTGAGACATCTCTCCTCAATGTCAGCAACTTCATCTCTTCCGCTCAGCATGTAAACCTTTCATCTATTACTATTCTCTTTGACCTCTCTGCTGCCTTCTGTAGCGATGACCATTCTGAGCTTCTATCGACATTATCTCGCCTTGGCATCAGAGACATGGCCCTCACTTGGTTTGCTTCATACCTTGCCTCCAGACATTTTCAGGTGTCCTGGAACACCCATACCTCCCCACATCTCTTCAGAGCTTGTCACCCTGATATCCTCTTGTAGCTTCTCCTATCAACTCTTTGCTGAAAAGCGTCAGATCTTCTTCTTATTTCACTCCTTATCCAACAAGCTATTGTCAAAAATGTCAAACTATCTCTGCACCATCAAATATTGGATAGTATCTCACTCGCTCATGCTGAATTATATGAAGACTGAAGTTCTCTACTTCCCAGCCAAACAGGTTATCTCTTACTTCTCTTCTCTCCTAACTACCTGCTCATAAGCTTGGTGTTATCTTTGACCCATCACGCTCTTCATCTCCAAATCTGACACTGCAGCCAGACTCAACCTCCTCAAAAGCAGTAAAATCTGTCATCTTCTTCCTTTCAATACTGCTAAACAACGAATCCCCTCCTTTGTCCTTTCTAGATCTGTCTACTGTGCTAGTCTACTCTATGAACTTCCCAACTATGCTTTTTCACCTCTGCACAAAGTCCTCCATTACGCGGCCCACACACTTTTCAACCTTTCACACATTACCTCTACCCTCTTTGCCCATCGCAAGATTAGCTGGCTATTTATAAAACTAAGGGCTACGTATACACTTCTTCTCATAATCTTCAAAACTATCCATGGACTCACCCCACCCTAACTATCTGCTCATCTCACTCATTACTCTCCTCCTTGCTCGTTAAGATCATCCTCAGCTCACCTCCTTCATTCAAGCCCCCTGTGCTCCCTCTCGTTTCAGCTCTCTCCTCGCTATGCTACCCTGGAATGCTCTTCCTCACTCCCCCCGTACTACTCCAACTCTATAACTATTTAAATCCCACCTCAAAGTTCTCCCTTTTTCTGAATAACCTGATTCCCAGCACTCTACCCTACTGCATCACCCTGTTTCCTCTTTGCTACACATCATGGACAACTTTACAGTACTTTTCCATCACCCCGCCATCCTTAATTCAGCAATTTCTCCACCATCCCATTCCTATGTCATTCTGTCCTCGTCCCTGCATCTGCAACATCTAGTCTTCAAGGCACATGCTCTTACCACATTGCAAAGGAAACAAGTCCTCTGCTCTGTAATCAATGGACATTTCTGTACACATTTTTGTGCCAGAAATCCATTGCTTTCCCTGTGTTAATATTTATTAAAAAAACAAAAACTATGGGCATAGGGTGCTTGTTAGGGAGCTGGACAAACCCTTCAAGTTTGGGGGAGGCATAAAGGGACCACCTAATTGGCATTGTTGGCAGGTTTGATTTTAATAAAAAGTTAACATGTATCAATACTGTCACATGAGCTATTGATAACCTTTTCACAGGAGATACAAATCACACACAATGTTGCTAGATTTAATTGGCACAGAAGAATAGAATGTGAAATCACACACATTTAGTATAACTTTTTTGGATGAAGAAGAGTTGAAATCACACACATTGACACTTGATTATTTTGGGCATAAAACAGGAGAATAACACATTTCGCATGTTGACACATGCTTTTCAAGGCATAGAAGGGAATAATACAAAATTACAGACAATTATGTAATTTGCTTGGGAGCACACAAATCACAGACATTGCTATTATGTTTTTTTTGGAACATATGAAGATTAGATGAAATCTCACACAGTCACACATGATTTTTTAGGCAGAGGAGAGGAGAAATCACACCTGTGTTTTTTTGGGAGGCGTTGAGACTACCAAATCACACACATTTGTAAGTCATTTGTTCAGATGTAGGAGAGGAGAACTACACACATATTGATGCATGTTTGTTTCCCGTATATATAAAACACAATCATGTTGGAAGCACCCAAACAAGTCACAGATAGTGGCCAGATGGGGGTGCACGTTTTGGCTGTTTTTTGGATGAGGAGAGGAAATATTTTAGGATTAAGGAGGAAACCGCGCACACATTGACACATGAATATGTTGGGCGTCGAAGAGGAGAATGCAAACCGATATTGACACGTTTAGGCACAGGAGAGGCTAGCACAAACTCACAGACATTGATGAGATGTATTTGCTAGAAGCAAGGCAGCACATATCACACACATAGATGTGTTCTTTTTAAGGGCACAGGTAAAGATTAGATGAAATCTCATAAAATGAGAGATGATTAATTTTTTAGGGCAAAGGAGAGGAGAAATCACGCACAATGACCTGTGATTTATTTGGAAAATGAGAATATGAAACCACACAAATTCGCACATCATTTGTTTGGATGCAGGATGGGCGAACTCACAGACATATTGGGACATGATTATATTACATTTTATAACATATAATCATGCTGAGGGTGCAGCTGTTGGGCGTTTTTAGGGTTTTAGGGTGAAGGAGATGAAACATTTTAATATGAAAGAGACAGAAATCACACACATTGACACATGTTTTTCTGAAGGCATTGGAGAGGAGAAATTACACACATTAACGAATCATTTATTTGGAAGGAGAGAATACAGCATCACAGTTATTTGCATATAACCTTAGAAGAGGAGAACTCACACACATTGATACATGATTATATTTTATTTGTTTTTATTTTATTGGTCGTTTGTATAGCGCCCATAAACAGCAAGTGTTTCAAAGTGCGTCAAGACAGGGAGGGAACAAGAGGTATATGCAGTAAAAAAAACATTCTAACTGCGCCCTGAGTTATTCAGAATGTGCAAGTGCTATAACTGTTAAGACGGAACAGGCATTTGACAGAGATTGTTTTTCAGAGAAACATAGAACAAAACTATCATACTAGGCCTGACAACTTTTTAGATAGTGCAAGTGCTGTGACACAGATGAGGATAGAGTAGAGGTGGGAGAGGGGAAGGGACAAACAAGATGATGACAATGAGAGGTTTTAGGTAGGCTTGAAGGTATTAAGATGTTGAGTAGTTTAGGAATTTGAATTTCCCAGAAAACACTAAAA
This sequence comes from Ambystoma mexicanum, assembly GCF_040938575.1. NCBI lineage: Eukaryota > Metazoa > Chordata > Amphibia > Caudata > Ambystomatidae > Ambystoma > Ambystoma mexicanum. Next base: position 1,090,266,136 of record NC_090925.1, on the reverse strand, counting down.
TCAGTACAAATGGAAGACTGCAACAGGTGCAAAAACATACCTAAGTTCAAATTTCCCATAGAGCACTAAAATCAGTACACGTGGAGGAACACAACAGGTGGAAAACATACCAAGGTGAGTAGCCCTAGCAGGAATTAGGGAACACTGTTAGAAGTGGTGTTACAGGCTGGAGGAGGTCACGAGGTGAAGCAGTGTGCTTACTGAGGCATGTTGGTGGTCGATTGTCCATAGCCCTAGCTGCAGAGTACAAAAGGGATAGTTCAGAGATATGCGAGGCGGCATCATGGGTGCGCCCTCCAGTGCCGGACAGGGCCAGACATGGGCCTTTGTTTGTGAGCCTTGGTGTTTTGTGGCCGGCTATTCACCTGCTGGCTTCCCATTGGCCCAGAAGAAGTAAAGAGGGACCAATCAGCACAGGTCAAAGGCAGGCAGCAGAGTGCTTCTGTGCTCAGGGGAGGTGGGCAGTCATCTTTGAAGATGCTGCCCAAAAAGCACCATGTGGGCAGCAATGCTCAGAAATATCAAGAAAAGGCCACAAACTCTGGAGGGTGAAGGGAGAGTGCTCTATCAATGAAGTAAATCCCATCAGGTTAGGCACAGATTATTTAGCGCTCTTCATTGTGCAGGATGTAATAAAAGATAAAAATGCCACAAGCCCTGTGGGGCATACCTCATATCAGCTGTGCCGGTGTTCAGTGTCCTGCAGCCTCTTGTCAGCAGCTGCGAGGTTACCCTCGCCGTATGAAGAGTAGAGAAAATGGGCCACGTGAGGGCCAGACGGGCCTTTGCTTGTGAGCCTTTGTGTCAGGGGGCCGGCTACTCGCCTGCCGGCTTCCAATTGGCCCAGAAGAAGTAGAGAGGGACCAATCAGCAGAGGTCAAGGGCAGGCAGCAGAGCACTCTGGTGTTCAGGGGAGGCAGGTGGACATCTTCGAAGGTGCTGCCCAAAAAGCACCATGTGGGCAGCACTGCAGAGAAATATGGAGAGCAAGCCTCAAACCCTGGAGAGTGAAGGGGGAGCACTCCATCAATGAAGTAAAACCCATCAGGGCAGGCACAGCATATTTAGCAGACTTCGTCAAACAGGATGTAATAAAACAAAAAAATGTCACAAGCCCTGTGGGCCCTACCACATATCAGCTGTGCAGGCACCTCAGCCCACAGCAGGGACACACTGTGTGGAATTACTCCATTTAGAACAAGTAACAACTGAATGTTTATTTATTTAGTTATTTGTTATTTGTAATGCACACTGCTGATTGGCCTCTGTTCTGCCTACCCCAGCCTATCGGAAGCCAGCAGGCGTGAGCTGGCCCTCCCTGGAGAGGCACTGTGGGCAAGCCTACTACTGCCATGATTCAAAGTCACATGCAGCCCACCTAGAGCAGGAGCAGGAGCTCCAGATCACTGCAGGAGCAGTTGGTCACAACTCCCCCTTTAAGCGGGGTCCACCTGGAGGTATGTTGACCATTGCTAATAATTTAAATACAGCGATTCAATTTTGGCTATTCATAGCACTTTAGGTGCGGTAGCCTTTGACAATTCCAACAGTAAATGTGCGCATTTACTATTAATGCTTTCATGCTGCACACGAGCTGTGTTGCCCTCATTTGAGCCCAACATTACCTTCTACGCCATTAGAACACACAAGGTGTTTATCTCTCCAAGATGGCCGCCTGTGCTTTTGGTCTGATCTGCCATGCCCAGCCTCCCCATCAGAGAACAGCCTTCTGCTGATTGGCCTCTGTTCTGCCTACCCCAGCCTATCGGAAGCCGGCAGGCATGAGCTGGCCCTCCCTGAAGAGGCACTGTGGGCAAGCCTACTACTACCCTGATTCCTAGTCATTTGCAGCCCACCTAGAGAAGGAGCAGGAGCTCTGGATCACTGCAGGAGCAGTTGGTCACAACTCCCCCTTGAAGCGGAGTCCACCTGGAGGTATGCTGACCATTGCTAATAATTTAAATACAGCGATTCAATTTTGGCTATTCTTATCGCTTTAGGCACGGTAGCCTTTGACAATTCCCACAGTAAATGTGCGCATTTAATATTAATGCTTTCATGCTGCACACAAGCTGTGTTGCCCTCATTTGAGCCCAACATTACCTTCTACGCCATTACAACACACAAGGTGTTTATCTCTCCAAGATGGCCGCCTGTGCTTTTGGTCTGATCTGCCATGCCCAGCCTCCCCATCTGAGAACAGCCTTCTGCTGATTGGCCTCTGTTCTGCCTACCCCAGCCTATCGGAAGCTGGCAGGCGTGAGCTGGCCCTCCCTGGAGAGGCACGGTGGGCAAGCCTACTACTGCCCTGATTCGAAGTCACTTGCAGCCCACCTAGAGAAGGAGCAGGAGCTCCGGATCAATGCAGGAGCAGTTGGTCACAACTCCCCCTTGAAGCGGAGTCCACCAGGAGGTATGCTGACCATTGCTAATAATTTAAATACAGCGATTCAATTTTGGCTATTCTTATCGCTTTAGGCACGGTAGCCTTTGACAATTCCGACAGTAAATGTGCGCATTTAATATTAATGCTTTCATGCTGCACACAAGCTGTGTTGCCCTCATTTGAGCCCAACATTACCTTCTACGCCATTACAACACACAAGGTATTTATCTCTCCAAGATGGCTGCCCGTGCTTTTGGCCTGATCTGCCATGCCCAGCCTCCCCATCAGAGAACAGCCTTCTGCTGATTGGCCTCTGTTCTGTCTACCCCAGCCTATCGGAAGCCGGCAGGCGTAAGCCAGACCTTCCTGGAAAGGCCCTGAGGGTAAGGCCAGCAACTGTCCCGAGCTGACCAGAGCCAGACACCCTGCCCATGCGCCTAGAGAAAAGTGATGCTTGCTGGTTTCACATATAGAGGTAACTCAGGCTATATACTATAGCATCCATCTGTCTAACTCTCCAACCTTTAACAAACAATCTAATCAGGCTCTCCAATTGGAACATGCAGAATCTTAATACAGAGATTCCCCACCTAAGCATGCTCTCCATGCCTAACAAAGTATTGTGCACTCTACTGTGATTTATGCTGTTTTTGGGAACTTCGAATCTAGGTGAAACACAGCCCCAGACTCATTTAATATTGTACAACCTACTGTGATTTATGCTGTATTTGGGAACTTCGAATCTAGGTGAAACACAGCCCCCAGACTCATCTGATATTGTGCAACCTACTGTGATTCATGCTGTTTTTGGGAACTTCAAATCTAGGTGAAACACAGTCCCAGACTCATTTGATATTGTGCAACCTACTATGATTTATGCTGTTTTTGGGAACTTCGAGTCTAGGTGTAAGACAGCCCCCAGACTCATTTGATATTGTGCAACCTACTGAGACTTATGCGATCTATGAAATTGAATCCAGATAACTGTGCAGAATTGCTAACACCCCTGTATTTGGTACCAGTTTCTATAGCTCACTCTGATTATTATGCTTAGCCTTGCCTGGCCCTACCTTCTTAGCATTTAAGTCATTCATATGAACGCACTATGCATCTGCCATTACTCTACACTGTTCTACTTAGAACCATCCTCCATCTGATTACCCTACAAGACTTGTCCATGACCGAGTCACAGAACCAACTGCCACATGCCCATGCATCTCCTAAGTTTGCAGGCATGGCCACCACACCTTGTAGCCTCTTACAGAGACACTATAAACTTCGGGCCAGACTCCCAAGAATCTATGATCCCTGAACTAATGCCCATCTCACTATCAATCGTCAGAGGGACACGCAGCCTACTCCCCATATTTCACCTCATAAACATAACAATGGCCAACACCCACTCCAACAAAATTGTCAAATTTTCAGAGATCCTACCTCCTCCTCAAACTGCCAACTCAAAATCCAGCCCTTACCTGCCCAACCTACCCAAATTGGCATAAAATGTGCATTAATAAATGCCCGCACCATGGTAGCCCACGCTACAGATATAGCAGACCTAATCCACAATGAAAACATTGACATCCTGGCCATTACTGAATCCTGGCTTCACCCTGCAGCAGGCCCTGCAATCAATGCTAGCCACCCCGGACAAGTATACTCTTATAAGATCGGACCGAACCACCTCCATAACTGCTAAGCTCACTATTTCCAAACTATCACCATCAACTTGATATACCGACCACCAGGCTCTTTAGGTTCCTTTGAGGAAGACCTTATGAACTTACTATCTGACAACCTAAAACACTCATCACAATGCCTCATTTTAGGAGACTTCAACCTCGGATTTAGTGACCCACTAGACCCTAACGCCGCACAGATTAACAACTCCCTTGAGGAACTAGGATTCACCCAAAAGATTACTGAATCCACCCATATTAAAGGAAGAACACTCGATGGGTGGCCGAACACAATTGCCCCACCATTATCACTTCTATATTGCCTCAGCCTTGGTCCGACCACTACCTAATATCCTTCTCACTAGAAGCCACACCTCCCACGAATACTAGCAGTGTAGCACCTGCTGTTCCAACCAGAAACAAAAAAGAAATATTACTGCAGAAAATCTTATCCCCCTCATCCTTCCTACACTGAACACTATCCCAGACCAGACTGACCCAGCCACTATGGTAGACATATACAACAAAGTGATGCTCGTATCCTTAGATGCCATTGCACCACTGAAGGTTAGAAAGAGCAAACCACGCCAACACTTAAACACTTGGTTCTCACCCCATCTGAAAGCCATCAGACACGATAAACGCCTGAGCGAAAAAACTTGGAGATCAGACCCTTCAGACCTCAACAAAAATAACTTGAACAAACTAGCCACCCTCTATAAAAAAGAAATCATCTTAGCTAAACAAACCTCGTATAACTCCCGAATCTCCCAAGCCAAATCAAATACCAAAGAATTGTTTGCCATCCTTAAAGAAGTGGAATCTCCCATCCAAGCTCCTAACTCCTACCTTAAGGAGAAACATTGGTGCACAAGCATACAGAATGCCCTAGCCAACAAGATAACAACTCTCCAGGTGAAGATCAACAATAAAAAAGATACCCTTAGTGCCACTAAAACTGGTATCAATGTTACTACGCCCAAGACTGTCACGAATATCACACCTCTACTCCAGACCACCCAGACCTCACCTATACCTCTGACTCCCAGCTTCCACTTTCACAAAGTTTCCATTAAAGAAGTTGAAAAAATTATCCTCACACTCAAACCGTCTTATTGCCATGGTGGCTCATGTCCAGCCCAAATCATAAAAGACGCTGCCTGTGAACTCTCCCCATTTATCACTAAACTTATAAACGCCTCATTCACATCAGGCACCATACCCAGTAATCTAAACATTCCTGGATCCTCCCTCTCCTTAAAAAGCAAACTCTTGACCCTTCCATCCCCACTAACTACCGCCCCATAACTACAGTGCCATTCCTACTGAAGATCCTGGCTAAAGTAGCATATCTACAAATCCAGCACCACTTGGAACAAAACCACCGCCTAGGAGCGTGTCAGTCTGGCTTCAGACCTCTGCACGGTACTGAGACTGCACTCTTAGACCTCAAGGCACAAATAGACACACTGAGAGACAAAGGCAAGATGGCACTCCTGCTACTCCTTGACCTCTCAGCTGTGTTTGATTTGGTAGACCCCTCCATACTCTACAACCACCTGGTCTCAGCGGCCTACTTCTCTCAGGAGGCAGTCGCCTGGATCCAGTCCTCCCTTGATAATAGGACAATGCAAGTCTTCTCCCCCCTAGCAGCTGCGGACCCTGCGCCCATATCATGCGGTGTACCTCAAGGCTCCTGCGTTTCTCCTACCTTGTACAACATTTTCACAAAGCCCCTTTTTCGATGATCTAGGGGGTCTAGGTATCATCTACACAAATTATGCCGATGATACATAGATCCTCATCCCGTTGACGGGATATTATGATAAGGATTTGGCCTTTGTGAACGGAGTCTACCTCATCATCCAGGCATGGATTGCCTCTCACGGTCTATGCCTGAATGATGACAAAACAGAACTCCTCATTCTAGGCACACCAGCCAACATCAAATAACTAGGTCCCTACTACGCCTCTCTTATAATCGATAACAATAACATTACCGTGGCCAAGGTAGTTAAAACTCTTGGCTTCTACATAGATTCTACGCTCACCTTTGGTAAACAAGTAAACGCTATGGCGTCAGCCACCTCCTACACCAGTAAGCTGATCAGGGCAGCTAAGCCCTTCCTTACGCCCAACAACTGCATTATTCTAGCGAGAGCCCTAATCTTATCCAAAGTGGATTATTGCAATGCCTTATATATCGGTAGCAATAAATATATTACATCCAGACTCTCCAAAATAATGCCTTGAGAGCCGCCCTAAGTCTCCCCAAAAATGCCCACATTTCTGACCTTAGGAGATCCGTTAACTGGCTCTCCACGAAAGATAAAATCCTCATCAAAACTGCATCCTTGACACGCAAATGTCTCAACCAAGCAGCCCCACAGTACCACACATCCAGATTCACTAGAAAAACAGCCTCTCGGCCCCTCATAAAAACTAACTTGAATCTACTTCTAGTACCTAGATTTAAGCTCACTAAATCCGGAGGGAGCAGCTTTCCTGTTAAAGCAGCACAAAATTGGAATTCCCTCCCTCCTGCCTTAAGGGAAATCGTACCCTACCTACAATTTAGATCTAGTCTTATTCACTGGCTAAAGGAACATGATGTCTAACCTCACTTTATCTGTAATCATCCCGTAGTACTTACTGTATATAAGTGACTTCTCTGTTCTTTGCTATGTGTATGTGCCTCACACTTATTATCGGCCTTACTGTATATACTTATTATTATTTGCCTTGAATGTTGCTGTTGTTGTTGATCATGCATACAGCATTGTAACCGTAGCTGTATGCATTCCTATGCTCCTTGTAACTTAAGGTTAACAACCCTCTTTCTGCCTTCGCACCCGAATACCCCTGGGTCAGGTGTGCACTATAAATAATAAAAACAAACAAACAAACACTAGACAGCAAAATTGTGTTTCAAAGTGCATCAAAACAAGAGTGGGGATGAGGATGAAGGCATAAAACAAAAAGAACATTTTCTTAAAAGGTCTTGAAACATTTGCAGCATGCAAGTGCTATAGCAAGAGGGCAAGGGGGAGGAGAGGAAGTGCAGGAGGGAGGTAGAAGGGAAGGATACAGTTTGTGAGGCGAACATGCAGGTGCTAGACATTAAAGGGGAGAGAGAGAGGAAGGGAAGTGCAGGAGTGGAAGGTGAGAGGTAAGAAAGACAACAAGGTAATAAGTGCAGGGACAAGTAGGTAAACTGCACTGAGGAAAAATACAAAACATGCAATTATGGGAGCAGGCATGAGTGACTGCTACCTGGAAAAGCCTTGCCTCAGGGAAGAGGGGCAACATCATGCATGCAGACAAGCAGTCAAGAATAATCAGGTAGAAGTGACTGCCGACTGGAAAATCTACGCCTCATGGGAAGAGGGGCTACATCAGTTATGTAAATAGAGGTAGGTAGTACAGTACCTGGGTCGAGGTAGCAAGGTCAATCAGTGCACACAGATGGATCAAATGCACCACCACAGCAAGGTAACAATGTCAATCAGTGTTAGCAGGTAGGTCAAATGCACCAACGCAGCAAAGTATCAAAGTCAATCAGTGTTAGCAGGTAGTTCAAAAAAGCATAGCACATGAATATCTTTCAGATGAGGATTAGAGGCTGAGCACAGCACTGGGGAAAGAAGGTATTAAGCCAGAGGTAGCAGTAGATTACAGATTGCCACTTGTGGAAGCAACGGGTGAAGGAGGGAGTGCAGGGCCACTTTAACAGGGTGGCAGCATTCGGAGGAACAACAGGGAAAGGCAGTACCCAGAGGTGCGAGGAACAGAAGGAGGAGTGGGGACAGAGGATTGTAGAGAAACGGGTGGAGGCATTAGAAATGATGCAGAGGGCTCAAGGAAGTACTTGAGGGGGTAGAAATGGAAAGGGGGGAGCCGTCACAAGAAAGCAGCGAGCCAAGTGGCAGAGCAGAAATGGCGTAAAAAGGAAAGGTGAGGAAACATTGGTAAAGCAGTGAAATTAAAATGAAGTGACTATAGGGCTATCAAGTAGAGGCCGAAGGAACAGCTGTGCAGGTAGGGGAGGGTGAAAAAAAGGAGGCAAAAAAAGGATATGGGACATGCAACCGAGCAAGAGAGAGGCTGGCACCACTTACGTTGTAGAAAAAGAGATGAAATGCTGTGAATCGGCCAATGAAGAGAGACTGCATGCAATCTGGAGCGGCAATGGGGAAAGCAAAGAGGAGCATGCACAGGGTATTGCTAGCACCATGGCCAGGGCCGGACAGGCCAGATAGGCACAAAGACCTTGGTGTGGGCCCGACTTTGCCTGATAGCACCCTGGGATTAGCCCATAGATGAAGTGTTGGCCAATCAGCCCAGGGCAGAACTTGAGCAACAGCAGCAATGCAGCAATGTAGACAAAGGCGGCTGCCATTTTCAAGATGGCACAATGCCATGCATTCATAATGATGAAGCCCAACAGGGCTTACCTCTCAGATGGAATTCAGGTGGATGGTGGATTGTGGGGAGAGGTTTGCAGGCTGTCTGCAAGGGCATGGTTAAAGATGTTGGGTCACCCTCATGGCCCACACCCTGCGACCATCCTTGCCGCTCTTCTCTCAATACACAGGCCATACAGGGATAAAGGCCTTGGTGTGGGCTTTAGTGGGGGGCTAGCTTCACCTGCCGGCATCCAGGATTTGCGCATAGATGGAAGAGTTGGCCAATCAGCCTAGGGCAGTACACGAGCAAAAGCAACAAAAGCAGGAATCCTCTGCCCCACAATCACCATCCACAATGCTGTCACAAGCCCATATCATTATTGCAGAAAGAAACACCTGCCACCTCAATTCAACACACTATCCCGACCTCTGTTTTGTAACCTACAGCAAACAGACTCTCATTCTACCAATGCATCAACCCACTCTCTCCAAGATATCCAGGTGATACACACAAAAACCACAAAATAAAAAAAAAAAGGCATGTCTACTCAATACTAATCTGGCAGCAACATTCACTAAGGCATTCATAAAGGTTGCAGTTGAAAACAGCAGATCTCTTCTGAGAATGTTCCATCTGCCATTACATTTGCCAAGTAGCTGTGCCATGATTGAATGACCCAGGTCTTAATGCAGTGAGGTTGGTACATAATCAGTACGAGGGGAACAAATTACACTTAATATAATAATAATTGGTAATTTATAACGTGCTTAAAACCCAGAGGTTTCTAAGTGCGGACCCAGGGATTGAACCTATGTTGCTCCGCGTCGTGTTGCTTCCAAGGCAAGCGCGTTGCACCTGAGCTATCTTCCCGACCCTCCAGAGACATGCAGTGCAGTGGTCGAAGAATTCATTGCATGCCCATTTAGTCTCACAGGGTATTCTTCCTGGCTGCTACAATGTGTTAGCAATGTCTAGACTAGAGTAGCTGTTTGTGATTCATCAAGTGGCTCTCTTGTTCATGGCAGATTCTATAGCAAACCCCATCAGGAGAAGACCTCTGGAAGAAGTTGGAATAGATGTCATAAGAACAGCCATCTCCCTGACAGTTAACATAGGGATATGTAGCCACCAGACAGAGGTTCAATTGTAGTTTCAGTCTCAATATATAGTCAAATAATTAAGTCCCTTGCACTACGTGTCCCCCACCATGTGGTCATGCATTTCATCAGCCACTGCAAGCCCGTAAATAATGTGACTAACTTGGATGACTCTCATTTCAACCTGAAATACATTTGAACATGTTCAGGTAAACCACAACTTGTATCAACATCAGCTAAAGGCCAATGTGCGACCAGATGTAATTCAATTGTACACTTTATTGTCCTTTAACATGAGCAATGCAAGGAAATAACTGACTCCTACAACAATTGGGACCATGTTTATGATGGCGCATGCCTCACACCCATGCAGTGGAAGATGCTGAAAAGGGCTGATCTTTTCTGACAACTTTTCTGGAAGGCAACCAGTGTGTTAATCTGTATGGTTTGTCACTCAGTGAGTTGTGTACCTGAAACTCTCCAAGGTTATCTAGAAATTATGTAGTGAGGGCAAAGTGAAAGTCTTTGTAGGTAGTAAGAAGAGTGCCAGAGTGTTCATGATGCCAGGGATGTAGGTGGAGGCACCTAGCTACTCTGAGCTGTTTTTATGGCTGGGGTGATCCATGGTTTGATCGATGGAGGGAGGGGTTGAAGGAGCAGAGAAGGTAGTAGTAGTCAAGGAAGGTGGTGAGGATCAATTAATTAATTGAAGGCACGTTCAATAGAGTGGGCAACAGGAGGCAAATGGGCAAGGAGGAAGGACTTGTCTACACCTTACCAAAGTTGAATACTACTTTTAGTATTTAGCTAGTCTTTTTTACAGTAGTTGATGGCTGTATTGAGTCTTTTTTGTATTCCATGGTATTATGTTTGTGAATACTACTCAATATGCAGAATATTTATAGATTACTGACATGATATTAAGCAAATACTAGTGTTCTCTTCGTTCAGTCTTCAATTAGTATCGAAAAGTACATTGCCGCTACTGGCCACTACTCTGAATGAGAAGATACCAAACGATGAAAAGAGAATCTTCCACATACCTGTGGTGTCAAACTACCACGTGTGGCATCTTGCTTCAGCTGATCTTTGCTCTTTCTTGGATATGTCCTGATATCCAGCAATGACAGACCACATTCCTCCCTAATCGTGTGTGGATCATTTCCGAGTGATAGAGAGAAGTAAATGGATGATGTTTTACCAGAAAAAAGCCTCAGTAATAGCATCTCCATGCAGTATATATCCCATTTGATACCTCTGCAATTAGCAATCATTTTGCCCTCTGACAAAGTTGTGCTGCATCCAAGAATGTGCTGGCATCCACTATGTTCGCAAAACTGCAGGGTGCTCTGCTGGTGCAGTCAGTGGTGGGGTACATGCTACCAGCTGACATATGCAGGTTGCAAGTTGCATGGGATGTCAGAAAATGATCCCCAACAATGGGTTAATCTCCATCCTTAAGACCATTAAATGGTTACATCATAATGTGATCCATTAGTGTTTGATTTGCACTTTTCGTTATTCTACAAATACTCAAAGAAGGTAATACGATGTATCCAATTTAATGTCTCTTAAACAATTAGCAGATGCCTCTTGGCCAATGCAGTTAGGACCATTAGGTCCTTCATCAGTGCAACACTATTCCATTGAAACCAAACAGAAAAGTAATGAGACAATAGGGGATCACCAAAACTTTCCATCAGTATCTATTTGAAACATAGTGAAACATTGTCCCCATACACATCAACAATATCAAAATAACATTAATTTTAAAAAATGGCAAAAGGAAGAACATATGAGAACCAAGAAATGTACACAAAAATCAAGTGTGTTCATCACAGTGTAGCTGGTACCAAAACAATTAGTAAATCAAATCAAACAGAACAAAATAATAATTGGAAACACAATAAGAAAACACGTGTTTAGGATATAGCCAGAAAACATACACACAAAAATCATATTAAAAATAAAACTTAAGAGCATCTTCAGGTTAGATTATAAACAGCGTTTAGCCATACTAAAAAAGCCACGCACATGCACTATGCATGGATATATGAGACTGTGACACTCCTATGACAGACTAACCATATAATGGGAGTCTGGTGTGTGATAAGTGTGGAGCACTCGTAGTATTGCCAGGGTGATGCATGCGGTGTGACTAGGTGCACAAATAGGAAGATACTGAAGTGAATCCAACCAGCTCTATTTGGACCATAATACAAACAATCACTGCCACATACAATTCGTATTCCCCAATCTGTCAGCCATAATCTGCACAACATGGTCTTGTGTTTCTCCAAAATACCAATAAGAGAGTAGTTAGTAGTTAACTGCTACAGGCCGTCCCTCTACTTATGATGAAGGACCTAATGGTCCTAAATGCATTGGCCAAGAGGCATCTGCTAATTGTCTGGAGACATTCAATTGATCACATCTTATTATCTCTGAGTATTTGTAGAATCGCATACAGTGCAAATGAAAAACTAATGGATCAAATTATGATTTAACCATGTAATGGTCTTTAGGGTGTGCAGTCCTCACCAACAGCTACGCAGCCTTGGGCCTTTATCTATTGTTGCATTTTAGTGTCAAGTGCCGAGACACTTTCAGAGGGTTTGCACCCCACTCACACGTTTTCATGTTTAAGCACCATGCACTACTAGAGTTACCCACCACACCTGTGCCCATTCACCAACCATTCAATAATCCCCACTCTTACCATCATTCTTAAGGAAAATTATATCACTGCTCCCACCCTGCAGTGTCACCCATGCCCTTGGAAAAGTGCTCCTCATATAGGTGTTTCTTTCTTCCACTTTCAGAATGGACCCTGTATTCGCACAGAACTGGGCACCTGTACCCATTGGAGCATTCACAAATGTATCCAGAAATGCAGTCCCTCTTGTTGGATTCTGGTGCCTTTGTTATGATACTTGCTGCTCCGCTGAATGATGCAAATGCATCTTGTTGCCAATGAGTGTCTATGGGCCTCGTTACACGGTAGGCTGTAGGGGTTTATCCCTACCGCCTTACTACGAGTTCCCTTTGCGGGACCCGACTTTAATGGCTGGTTTTACCAGCCGTTAAAGTAGGGTGCCGCAAAGGGACCTCGGAGCTAATTACGGTACCGCAATTTGCGGTACCGTAATTAGAACCTTCCCCATTCGCATTATGCCCTATGGGGGCAAAAAAGGGAATGGGGAAGATCCTTGGTGAATGGGGAATTACAGCCCCCACTCACCTTGGAGTAGGGCGGTAATTCCGACATCCACCAAGGCGGACACAGTAAAATATCGGCGGCTACCATGGCGCTTGTAGCGCCATGGTTACCGCCTACCGTGTAATGAGCCCTATCTCTCTTAAGACCATTGTGTTGCCTGCTATTATGCCAAAGAATTAATGCATCAATGCAGGTAAATGCAGGGCCCATCTGTATAGTTATTTGGACGCGGGATCACTCCAGTTTGCCCACTAAAGGTTAACGACACACCAGACAACGGTGTCACTCAGACTCCCACCAGATAACAACACTACATAGCTGCACAAACACCCACGACTATTAACTGTCTAAGCCAACTACTCCACAACCATGCCCATTGCAACTTGCAGTATAATCGTGTTGGATGATACTGGTAATGGGTAAACTACAAGTGTTGCTCTCTTATGCAATGCCTTCATGCAACATAGTGAAAATACCTATCCCCTCTAAGATGACAATTGCTGAAATCTACCCCAGTCTGAAATATATGAATGCACAACTATTGTGTATGTAATGTCAGACTACAAACCACCAGAAACGCAGGGCAGTTCAACACCTGCTAAACAAGACAGCCCAGAACACCAGAAGGCCATAACATTAGCACAGAAGTGCTTTACAAATGACTTGTAACTGTTGCGCTACTCCACAGCCTCTCCCCTTCCATTGAATATTTTGCCTGTTTATCCTCGAGTCTCCCTTCCATTGAAACATTGTCATCTCTTCTACCAAATTAAAACCAATGGGCACGATTCATGGAATGATGCGCAGAAATGGTGCAAGGTCTGCGCGCCGAGGAGGACCATGCGCGAGCCAAGGCACAGAAAAAATACTGCGTGCCACTCCTATTCATGGATTTAAAGATGCATTACTAGACGTTGCACAAGAAAAAACAAGCTGCGCAACAATGCCCCCAACACGCCCCCAAGCCCATTAAAAAGCAAGCAAAAGGACAAACAGAGCCCAAGCCTCCACGCCACCCCTGGCCCAGCCTCCAGTACCACTGTGAGAAGGCGCACCTCACCTCGCAAGCCCAGGCTGCACCTCAGTGAAATCGCGCACCTCACCTTGCAAGCTGAGGCCCAACCCCAGTGAAAACGCCTGCCCTCCCTCGTAAGGCCAGGTTGCACCCCAGCAAAATCGCGCATCTCACCTTGCAAGCCCAGACTGTACTCCAGCGAAATCAAGTGCCACTCACCTCGTAAGTCCAGGCCGCACCCCAGCGAAAACGCATGGTCTCCCTCGCAAGGCATGCCCAGCGAAAAAGCGTGCCCTTCCTCGCAACGCCAGGCCACACCCCAGCAAAAACTAGGGCCCTCCCTCGCAAGCCCAGGCTGAACCTCAGAGATAAGGCGGGCCTCCTTCATAAGTGGGGGCTACACCCCTTACCAAAACGTGAGTCCGCCTACAACCTCAGCACCCATTCTGGCTGCATACACCCATACTGCACATCAGCAACTCTAGCCCAGACACCACCGCCACACCCTCACCTGTGACACCCCCCAGGTATCCTCCTCCAGACTGGACACCACCCACCAGCCCCCCTCACCTGTGACAACTCCCTAGGCAGCCCCCTATAGACTGAACACCACCCCCAGCACCCCTTACCTGTGACACCAACAGGCAGCCCCGCCCAGACTGTACACCATCCCCAGCCCCGCTCACCTGTGACACTCCCCAGGTAGCCCCCACCAGACTGGACACCACCACCAGCACCCCTCAGCTTTGACACCCCTCCAGGAATCCCCCTCCAGACTGGACACTACCCCCAGCCCTCCTCGCCTATGACACCCCCCTCCAGACTGGACATCACCCCCCAGCCCCTCTCACCTGTGACACCACCCCCAGGCAGCCCCCTACAGACTGGACACCACTATTCAGCCCCCCTCACCTGTAACATCCTCCCAGTGGAAGGATAGTCTTCAAAATCTGAGGAAAATAATAAATAAATAAAGGAAACCTACACCTAAAAACTATGTACAAAGACAGTGGGCTAGTCCTCCTCTCCAATCTCACTGAGCCTTTCTGCCAGGGCTCAGTCCTGTTCCACGTCCTCACCCCTCAGGCGGGCCTCTTTTGTTGCCTGGAGGGCTTATAGGTTCTCCAGCATTTGTGTCTCTATCACTCGGGTGTCCCTGCAAGTGGCCTCCAGGATGGTACCCCAACTCCTTGCCCGACGCAGTGCAATCTTAGACCTGGCCATCAATACCTTCGCTTCACGAGCCCGCTGCCTCTCTGCCCCGATCTACACTTCATATCCACGGAACACGAAAAACATCCTGGGCCTCAGGTCGACGTGTGCCTCCTGCCTCACACTGCGCACCTGCCTTCTTTCGGTGGTCTGCCCCTCAACAAATCGCCTCCTATGTGGGTACGCCCTCTGAGCTGATGACGATACCAGGGGATGTACAGCATCTGCACTGCTCACGGGTGTCTGCTGTCTCTCCATTGCTGGTGACCCTGTCGGTGCATGGATAGACATTGTGAACATCTCAGCTGATGAGCCTTGGACACACAACTCGGGCAGGGATGTGGTCTCCCCCAGACGGGGCATTGTGGGTGGGACTGGTACACAGGGGGCCCTGTGGGTATCTTGTCCAGAAGGCACCCCGGAGGACGACTGGTGCACAGAGGAGGAAGACGAGGAGGTGTTTGCAGCAGTCAGTGTTTGTGAGCATGCCATAGCAACAAGCACATTCACATGTCATGCACACACATGAACTGAGTGGCCCTAAGCAATGCGATTACCAATCACATCAGAGTCCCATGAGCTACAATGCCTCTACATGACTAATCCAGACATCCAAATGCACATTTTGCATCCAGGCATGAGTGATGCCCAGTCACACATTCCCATTTTTGGCACATACACATGAGCATCATGCATGCACATGATGCGACAACACCACCTCAACTGGCACACTTGTAACGCTGGCACGTCTCAGTCACAAGTAACATTGCATGTGCACGGTCTGCAAGCCAGCACTACAACACACAATGCAAGTGATAGCACATTTAAAATACATATAAGTCTGAATGCACACATGGAGAGCAATGTGTGGGGCATTCACACAGACATCCATCTAAGAAACATACTTGCTCCAAGCCCAAGCAGGTCACTGCCAAAATGCTTGTAAGTGCACAGAGCACATGCACTGTAGAGCATTGCACCACATGACTTCTCACCAGTTGACTCCAGACATTGATGTAACTCGCTGACCTGGGTGTGCAGCGCCGGGCAGAACTTCTCCAGGACCTGCATGCTGTTAGCCATCAACCGCCACCTGCATGCACGGTGCACCTCTGCGGTGGCACCAGCCTTGATATATCGCAGGGCCTTGCCGTGGGTCCTGAATTTCATGTTCTCCTTGCATTTCTGCACAGTCTTCAAATTGCGGGGTGCCATCCCCTCTGATTTATCCCATCCCAGATCTGCTGATGTCCTTCCTTGCCACATTGCATCACAGGTTGGAAGAGGGCATCATAATTCTCCAGGACCTTCTCTACCAGGATGTCATCTTCCCTGGCGTTGAATTTGACAGCCCTCTGCCTCGCTGCAACAGGGTTGCCACTCTGGTCAGAGGATGATGGTACGGACATGGCAACCTACTAGGTGTGGGTGGGTAAGGTGGTCCTGGAGCTGCACTGTTGAGCGGTGGTGGTGGAATGGCACGGTGGGAGTCCAACGAAGCAGCTGAGGTGGTCACAGGGCCAAAGACAGGAGCATAGCAATGGCTGGACAGCAGGCATGCCAAACACAGTGCAGGTGAGCAGCAGGCACACAAACTGTACAGGCAGCATCAGAAGGCAAAGTTATATGCAGCAAAGGGAAGTAGGAGGCAGGAAAAATGGCACAGAGGCAGGAGCATAGATCCCATGTGTCTCGCAATGTATGCAGTCGGAAACGGAGTGAAGGGACTTTGAGTGTAAAAAATGAGGATAGCGTGGACACATGAAATCCTGGAAAAAAAGGTCCTCAGTGCCTAACTTATATGACACACGCTGCGCACAGGCATTCAGCACGCTATATTCCAGGATACATTAGCATGTGTAGAAGCAACTCTGAACGTGCGTGCGAAGGGGAGGACACGTACGAGTGGTGCACTGAGTATTTTGGGGTGCCACGTAATCTGTTCAATTCAGGGAACGTACAAACTTCTTATTTTGGTGTGGGATTTGCCTCTGCGCAAACGTGCATCTACTTTTGATTTTTGCGAGGCTAACAGTGAGTCACTTTGCATTTATTTCAACTCTGGGTGCCTCTGTGCATTGTGTACCAATAAACTTACCTTGCTGGTAGCTTTCCGGGGTTCACGTATGCATTTTTTGTGTAGCTGGGTACCACTGCATATCGCGTACAACTTTTTTCTTTTTTCAGAAGCTTTTCTGGTTTAGCGTATGGATTTTTTAATTTATTTTGGGTTGCCTGTTCATTACACATACTGTATCTTTCACACCTGTAGTACAATTGAGCCTTGCTGGACCAAAGACAAGTCGCATCAGCCACTGAACCAGAATACGATTGACTTTCCTGCCATGCGCAGGCGAACACTGATTCAGAACACTTTTTCCAGGGGCCACATTGGCATTTCCTGATACCAAGCAACAGAGAAAGGTGTGTTTTGCTGTGGCATCACAACGCTAAAGGGCTTCCATTCACTGTGGCATCCTCGATTCCAGCCACTCTGCTGTATCCATCCCTTGAGATTTTCCTTCTCAACCAAAGATTTTCACTGCAGCATCCAGAGGCCCTTCCCCCTTCACCTTGGTGGTTTCCTCCTGATGAGGCTGGTCATGCTGGTTTCCAGCAGACCATGTTAGCCGAAACTCGAGTCGACGATAAAAACCACACGGGCAATCTTCCATCAGTGTCCGTGTCCCGAAGGAGCTGTTGATTGACATTAATTGACCTTTGTGTACCTTGATTCACATCTCGGTGTGCACGGAATAGAGACATGTGAATTTAGACACAGTGATTAGAATCTTACGATCTTGGGTTTCGAGAACATTGTAAAATAGCTCCAGTAAGTTGTTACAATTGATTTAATGTTTTGTTTATTTTTGTTGCGTGATGTGTATGAATGGTAAGATTTTCAATGCATATTTTCCTACAGGGCAATCTTCTGAGTATTTTTGTTAATACCGTACATGTAATTTTGTACTGACATAATACTCTTGACCCCCTCGAGGACCAGGCCTGACCGCTGTGGACTTTCACAGTTCAGTTTAATTTGGAACTTTACCATAGCAGTGTCTTTAATTGGCTCAGGCAATTCTGGCCATATTTTCCATCACTGTAATGGGTTTTCTTGCTGTCTCAGTTCAGTTCCATTTGTAACTTTACCATAGCAGTGTCTCTAATTGGCTCAGGCAATTTTGGCAATTTTTTTCCATCACTGTAATGGGTTCTCTTGCTGTTTCATTGCAGTGATCCACAGACAAGATTGGCATTTCAGGCTAAGCTGTGGTACTTACCCACTTTTCTACAAATGCAGCCCTGGCTTTCCCTAATTCCATAGGGTGTTTTTTAGGTGAGCTTCCATCCTTGCTCTAGTCACAGGCACGTTATCTAATACCTTAGAGTTGCTTTGCTACATTATGTGCATTTCGGTTTTTGTTTTAGGTCAGGACTCGGCCTTGGCTTCTCCTAGCGTGACTGGTCGCACTACTCTGTCACGCCACTACAGCAATTTGACATTCACCAGGTTGGTCTACTCCTGGGGCACGGTTCTTCTTTGGACCTGACTAACATTTTATGTTCATATATAATCTGCGTTGCACAATCACATATTTGCCGCTGATCAACCATGGCCCTGAAAGCTTTCTACCACTCTGCATGGGCTCCTTTTGGGAGTCACTAACCCTTCCGCTCTGTCATATATAGCTGTTAGATTGGGATTTTTAGTTTGCTAATTGTTAAACGGCATATATGATCCCATAGTTGGACCACAAAGTACATTTGGGCTGCTTCTTAGCAGTTGCTTCCCTTTTTAATTGTAATCTGCAGACAGTCAACCATGACTCATACTTTTCCTATGGAGTAGTCTATAGCCATGTTTTTGTGTTTCTTACAGAATGGTAACATCTACCTCCTGAGGAAGACGTTGTGTTTACTACCACTACACGTCGAAACCGGTCGAGAGATAAACCCTACAGGGATGTGATCTTTTGCACTTTTCCTTCCGATCCACCCTGTCAATAGATCATTTGCTAATTCTATTGATTGTGAACATAAAAATAATGTCTGGTTTATGGGGAATAGTCATGAATTCCTCTTCCCCATAGGTTTTTAACATGATTCCTTTGTTTTTTAGCTTTTGGATGTATGTAACGTTATGATGAGTTGGGTTTGAATGAGCGCACTGTGAATGGAAAGTATGTGTGATAATGTTTTAGCCAATTTTAGGCATATGGTTGCTGCTGTTGTGTTGTAATAAAATGATTAGTGTTTAATTATTAGTGATTGACTCACCATTGTTTAAATTGTTGGTATCACTTTCAATAATAATAAGAAGGTCAGTATTTGTATACTTGCATTATTGTGCTTTGTTTCATGGACTCCCATGACTGTATTCAGTGTACTGTCCCAATAATACGCAGGTGATGGCATGCCTTGTCATGTCATTGATAGACTTCCAGGGCAGTCCCTGCTTTTTTGGGGGCTCAATTATCCGCATATGTGATGTATTCTCATTTTTATGCAGCATGTTGACTGATGAATGCCTTGGTTATGTGCCATCGTCTTGTGAATGGGGATATGTGACATGCACATTTGCTGCATGTCTTCCAGGGGGACAGGCAGTGTGGGGGGTTGTTGTTGTCTGTCAGTGTGTGTGTTTTGTGTGTATGATATGCATGCAGTGTGCAGGTGTTGTTGCCTATGTGCTTGGACACATGTTGATGGTTGTCTTGCGAGTTGTTTTTTGCATATGCTGTATGTCATTGAGTGAGTCCCGTCTTTGAGTGAGTCTTGAGTTTTTGGGTGCATGGATGTGTTAGCTGCACTCGGTTTGATTTTGTTCATTGTCTGCAGATCCTTCCGTCAGGGAATGATGGCTATTTCATGGGATGAGGTTTCTCGACTGCATGCCAAAGGGACAGGTTGGATGTGCATTTATCTTGATCCTTATGGAATGGCTACATTAGTTTCTGCATGTCTGGATGTCGCCATTCTGGTGTGTCGCCCTCTTTGTCACAATTGTCAATTACATCTTGTTCATTAGTGTATTTGGAATGGGGTTTATTGTAGTGATGTTGCCTGCTTATGTCACATGTGGATCACTACTTCTCTGCTTTTATTCAGCCCACAATATGGACATGTTTGTGCGCATCGTCCACATTCTAGGACATGTGTGCATCAATATGCCATTGTGCTTGTTATATTTGGAGTCCATGTTAATATTTGAAGCTATGTATGGCTTGCAGCTCAGACATGTTTCAGGATTTATCGCTGCTTACACGTTTGACAGGTCCGTTAGTTAATCATATGGGATGTTTTTTTGTGCCAAAGGGGTCATTTTATTAAATGGTTGGCGTGGTGGTAGTGGTGTCCTCCCTCTTCAATGTGTTTCTTTAGGAAACACACAATGAAATGTCTTATTAGTTCTAAGGGGTGCACACAAATATACACTTCCAATGGCTCTTTCTCAATTGGTTTTGTGGGCACAGTGGATTGGCCCATTGTCATTATTGAATGGCACCTGGTATTTGGCGGGATCGTGTGCACTCCACAGGGGAAGGATTTTAGGTGAAAAAAGATTGCACAAGCTGGGTACATTCAGCCTCTCCACGTGCCCTTTGCCCAGCCATACGCATGTGGTGCCACCACCATGTCCACCAGATTCAACATCATGTTGCAACATTGTCCAGGACGCATGCTGCCACAATGATCCTGCAGACTACTGGTGCTGCATATAGCAACACACCACCAGAGTGGTCAAGGGAGGGGAAACGTGACTTGAGCACTCCGAATATGCACCACACTATGCCCATAATTGCTGTATAGTCAGTGCTGTACCTTACCTCGGCAGGTGTGTTGGGGTTGCGTATGGGCATCACCATGTATATCCTCAGAGGGTAGGCACTGTCCCCTGTAGAGGTGAGAATAGTTGTCATTGTCATTTTTTGACAGTGTCTGTTGGTCTGTGTGCAACATGCATGCATGCGCATGGCCATTCATACTCACAAATGAGTCATGTGTTGCCATCCTTCCCAGTTTCCAGGGCCCGTGTAGCTGGGACATCCTGAAGATGTAACTATCATGTCTGCTACCTGGATAGTTGGCATACACTTCAGTAATGATGCCCTTGGCATCACTCACAACCTGAACATTGATGGAGTGTCAATGTTTCCAGTTGTGGTAGATATGCTCTGTTGCTCTAAGTTGATGGAAGAGCAACATGGGTGCAATCAATGGCACCTAGCTCTTTTGGAAAGTACATCACCCCATAAAAATCCTGGACCACTGATTGCTTTTCTGCTGGTGTTCTGGGCATATAGATATACCAGCGGACAGAAGAATGTGAAGTTACGATTGCCAACACTTGGTGTAAGCAGCGAGACCGCGTGGCCTAGGAGATGCCACATACTATGGCGGTTCTGCACTGGAATGAGCCAGTGGCCAAATAATGCAGAGCAGTGAGCATTTTATGCAAGGGGCTCAGTGCTTGGAAACACATGGTGGGTGATGTGAGGTCATCTTCCCACTCTGTGACCCGTCTAGGATAATATGGGGGGGAACCTATACCTGCCATACAGCTGGTCATCAGGTATCCCAAAAAGGCTTGTCCTTGCATGGAAGATCCGGACCCTGGCTGTCCTCCTCCTCCTGTGGTTTCCCTGGATGATTGCTGCAACAAATGGTGTATTCATCATGGCTGTATCCATGTGTTTGTTGAGCACGCATGCTTTTTATGCATTTGTTAGTCTGCACGTTGACATTTACACCTGCTATTGCGTGGCGTAGGTGTTTCTGGATTTACACATGCTTTTTCGCAAGCCAGCATTCCCTGTTCAAGTCCATGGATACTTTTGTATAGCTCTCGTATGGGCGGTGCGATTGTTTGACTGTGGTATGTCCCTCGTAACGCACACATTTTCGCTTGTTCTTCCTCATTCCACGTGTTCTGCCCACTTTTTAGGTGGCTGCACAGGCCCGGCGGGACCTTCTCTTGGAGTCTCGTGCAAGCCTTTCGTCGAGTCCCAGTGACACGGTGGACCGGCGCGGATTCGTCCAGGGTAATCCCTGCACATTGTGTTCCATGAATAGACGTACAGGGAATTGCGTGCTATTTTGCGCACAAGTCCCCGATTTTCAGCGCAGATTATTCAATGAATCGGCCCTTTGAGTTTATAATGATCCCCTAATTCCCCCACCCCTTACTATACTGCACATAAATACCGTAGAAAAACATTCAACTGCTCACCCTTTACCTTCTGTCTAGCTGTTTTGTAGAGTCCATTTTTATGTCACTTTTGCAGCGAAGTGGCCTATTAATTAGTTTGCTGGCTGCGGGAACGGGAGACAATGGCCCTCATTACAACTCAGGTGGTAAGTGGTTTACGGCGCCGTAAACAGCGCCGACCCTTACCGCCTGAGTACGAGGTCCCTTAGCGCCATGGCGGATTTAACACCTGCTTTTAGCAGGTGTTAAAATCCATGGCGCTAAGGGACCATGGAGTTAATTACGCCACCGTAATTTACGGTGGCGTAATTAACGCCTTCCCCACTCCCATTATGCCCTATGGGGCAAAAATGGGAATGGGGAAGGGTAAATGGGGATTGGGGACTTACCGCCCCGCCAAGGTCGGAATGGGGCGGTAAGTCCGCCAACCACCATGGCGTAAACATAGTTTACGCCATGGTGGTAAAGTCATGGCCCAGGCGGTAACTTACCGCCTGGGTCGTAATGAGGCCCAATACCTCTAAACTAGATTCACCACTGGAGCAGATTATGTAGCTCTAGTAAAAATCACGGTGTATCCCAAATTTGGGAGTGTTGAAAAGTAGCCTGAACACTGTTTGGTAAAATTTAAGATTTCACGTAAACGTACACAGCACTCACTGTGAACAAAATACCCTCCAGGTTATGTTCACTTTCAGATCCACATGTGAATCCTAGTTCTGGATGCCGGCAGTAGAATGCAGCAAAGAATGAATAATGGCCTTCCACATTTCCCTCACATCCATGCACAAGAACCCCACGTGGAACACATGGCAAAGGGAATTTCTGCACAGTGAGGGAACTTCGTATGCTGGTTTTCATTCGGATCATGTGCACTTCCAGCATTCCAGCCCAGGATGCATGTTTTTTGCTGTTTCCGAAAGAAAAAAAATAAGGTCTAATCCACTGGAATCAGCACACCACCTTTGTCTTGGCGACCATTATTGCCGATATCATCTCTGTCATGCAGTCATGATAGTGATCACATCAGACTCGCTGCAAGTGTGCAGTGAAAGGTAAAGACAACTGAATGGATCTTGGTTACCCTGCTTTTGACCACATGCATATGGTGAATCCTCGCTTCATCTCTGGCATGTGTGTAGATGGATTGGAATCACTACGACAAGTGGATATAATAATATTCACCATCTTCACAATGATTCTGCAAGGCCCATGAGAAGTAGTCTGTCCAGTGCCCCTACAGAAAGTAATGGTATCCTCCAGAAGGGTTCTTACAAATGGGTTCTACTGATGCATCGTAACAATGAGCTTACCCTACATCTATTCACCTATCTTTTTTTATTGTTTATAGTTGAATTAAACAACTTTTACAAATGTACATCAACTCATTATTCCTTTTCATAAAATGTACACTCGACATCAGTTTTCTTGGATAAAGTTTTCACATGAAACCAATTAAGAATATTTCTTTGGTACATCACAATTTTTTCAATTTAAAATCATTTCATGCAGTTAATTTCATGATTAATGCAAAAGAATTAAAAAGGTAAGACTTTGTGATTTTGCATTCTAGGGCCACTGCATACTGCATATTGTATCCCATTGCTTATCGTTCTCCTGTAGTGAATGTGCTTATACAATACATTTTACATTTAAAATGTACTATAATGAACTAGGTTGTAAGAAAAAACAACTTAATACAGAAAATGTAATAAAACATATTCTTTGAGCAAAGAACAAGTAACAAAACCCTCTGGATACATTGCTAAATCGAAGCTGCTAACCTAAATTAATCAGAATTTGCTATTTGAGCATTGAGGAATTCGAGAAAATGAGAAAAAGCCGATATGAGTCATATGTTATCTCCCCACATCAATCTTGACCAGCGAAGATTATGATAAAAGTCTGATTTAATTGAAGCATCTTGTCCATATAGCTGTAATCTATGAATATCAAAGTGTGGATATGCTAATATCCAATGTTTTAGAGTTTGTATTTCTCCGGGTAATTGACAAAACCAACAGCAGAAATCATCATCAATACCTTTATTCCTAGCCCGATACTTATTTATTTCTCGAGTCCGAAAGTGATTAAAGCGAAAGCGAATATAGAGGGCTCTTGGCTTGTTGCACGGAAAGCATTCACTGTATCTGTTTATTAATTTCCTATTTCTAATTTTACAGGCATACTCTTTGTACAATGAATACTTACTCAAACACTCTATTGTTTTGATCCAATTATACTTGTACAGTTTTTTTTTCTTTTTGTCAGGGCAATTGATTAGTTCATCCTCAGTGGAGTTTATATTGTGAAATAGTTTGCATCTTGTGATTGAATTGATTCAACGATTTGATTGAGTGTTTCTTCATTATTGAGGTTTAATCTTCATAAAGGGAATTTTTAGGAGGGCTAATGATTTCTGAGTAGTTTAATAGATGCCTCCAGTCAAGCCTGGAGGCTAGTGAAACCAAGCCCAATGCATGCCTTAATAATGCATTGGGCAAAAGCCTTGGCACAGGTGAAAATTCGTTTCCATAGATGACCCTGTACAGAATTGTGATATTCATGTAAATCAATTAAACACATATCTAGATCATATAGTAATATAGGCTTAAGCTTCAGAGTATACTATCCAATGATAGGAAGTAGTGAAAACTTGCAGAGTTTAGAAGAAAGACACTTCATTTGTGAAAGCAAGGGTCACAGTTTCACTTCCAATGAATCTTTCCACATCTGCATCGAGGCAGAATTACATAAATTATAACCCAAATAGTGTAATTCAGGGACTCTTTCAATTGCTACCGGTCCCAGAATCCATTTATCGGAATTTAGCCGCTTTGGCCCAATGAAGACTATGATTTTAGATTTGGTAGCACTGGCTTTGAGGTTGTTGTTTAGGCAATATTACATGAACATTTACAATTTGATTTGCAAACCCTTGGGAGTCCTGTGAAATAGAATTAGATTGTCTGCAAAAATGAGCCAATGTATTCTTAGGCTACCCAATCAAGACAAAGTAATGTTCTCATTGTTCCAGATTACGTTCAAATCACTAAAATAAAGATTGAACAATGTAGAGGCCGAATAACATCCCTGCTTGACACCAATAGCTGTCTGTATGGCCCTGGGAAGAACCCCCTATCGAGTCAGTTGAATTCTGTAGGTAGTTTCATGATGTAGTATTGCCATCAGATGTAGTAATCTCTTTGGTATCCCAAGACTCATTAATGTATTCCATAGAACTTGACTAATCATGCTATCAAATGTGGAAGTCACATCTAAGGATGCTAAATAGATAGCGCTCAAGTGGTTATGTTTGACAGTATCCAGGAGATGACCCAAAATTGTGTTATTTAGGGGGGATCCCATCCTTTTGCGGAATCCCACCTGAAAGTGAGATAGTGTATTTGACTTTAACAATATGTCTTCAAGCTCCCTCAGGATTTTAAATATGTTTTGGATGAAGCATCAATCAAGGCTATGAGCCTATAGTTTGCTGGTTCAGTGATATCTCCTTTCCTATAGATGAGAATGACTATAGATTGGGACCACGTTTACAGGATGGATTTTGTGCTAAAAATGATATCAAATTTTGTTTTTAAAATCGAAGGCCCAAAGGTTCAGATCTTTTTTGTTTACATAAGATGGTATACCATCAGGGCCCAGAGCTCTTGATGAATTGAGTTTGGTTATGGCCCACAGAATATAATCTTTATTCCAGGGCATAAACAATCAATGCTTAAATGTTCACAGGGATTCAGTCATTCTCACTCAAACTGTGTGGGAAGCTTATATCTTTCTCTGAAGAATTTTACTCATACTTCCTCTGTTATTTGCGATTGTATGCTGGCTTTTACTGATGGTCTGATTGATGGTTGACCAAAAATCTCTGGAGTTATGGTTGCATACATTTTTAATTGACATGAATCACAGAACATGCAATTATTATTAATCTGGGGCAGAGTGACCCACTCAATGTCATGTGATTCTAGAGGCCTTAAAGCCGGAATTTGTTTGAACAACTGCAATAGGGAGAATCTATTTAATCTACCTCTGCCATTAATTTCTGGTTTACTCTCTCCCATCCCATAATCTTAGTGGTGTACATTTCTATATTCTCAGCATTTTGTTCATCATTTGGAATGCAAGCTGACGGTTTAGTAGGCAAAATAGGTGTAGCTAATGGTAGCAGAGGAGCCACTCTAGTCTCTTCAGTTTGTTCACTATTAAGTGCTGGAATTGAAGCAACCTTTGCAGTCAGACTGTTGGAGGCAGAGGGAACAATCAAACTAGTCTTATTTTTTTTCTTTCCCAAAGTTTTTTTTCACTGTTTGATACCCACTCCCTTGTTATTAAGAAGTAATGGTAATGACATTAAGTCAACTTGGGAATCCTTTATAGCATTGATAAGTGATATTTTCCATAATAAGGGTGAGCAGGCATTTCATTTTTTTTTCTTGATCTTTTTGAATGCAGCTAGAGTCATGATCTAGGATCTCAGAGAGAACAATGGTGGAGGTGTTCAAAGCCTTGTCAGAGTTTTTCTTTAGCATTCTCTTTTACAGTGCTGATATGGTTAGGTATGTTAGACCCTCCATTGCAATTGTGATCTATGCCCGCTTTGGGTGAGTTTCTTTATCCCATTTTTTTGTTTCAGTAGTTTCATTTTTTTCTAAAGACATATTCTGCAGATTTCTAATTTTGGAATTATGGCCATGAATCTTAGTTACCTGCATATTTTTCTATTTTGTGTTTCTTTGCAGTTATTAGAGACCCTACTAGCCTTTCTTCATGCTTTATTCTCTCTTTGTCTTATTCCATGTGAATTTAATGTAATTTGCAGAGTAGAATTAACAGATGCAGGTTGATTTGGAGAGTTGACTGTCATCTCTAGTTCTGGATTAATTTGTTTCTGTGCTGGGAGATCTACCAAAAGCTTTGAACTGTTGGGTGATGAGCAATTAGAGTAATCTTGCATCAATGTGGCTTTTAAGTCTGTGTGCTTTGTTGATGGAATAGATCCTAAAGAAGGAAGTAATTTTTGCATTTCCCTTTCTATCCTTGCCAGTTTGTATGAATGAGAGTTTACAGTCTGCCACATATCGTCATCCAGCCTTTCTTGTGGAAATTCACTAGGTAAATCAGCAAATTGATTAACAGATTCCTGTATTTTAATTAGCTCCCTATTTGAATCTTTCCCATGTTGGTTTTGATTCGAAGAAATTTCAGATACTCACACACGAATTGAGGTGGTATTGAGGGGGATTAGTATTGTTTGTGTTGCAACAGATACTCTATGAGCTCCTTTTTTGTGAAGATACATCCTTATTTCTAAGGATTTTTGAGCCACACACCAGAATAAAACCCTCAATTATGTTGCTTTTGGCCATCAAGTCAATTAGAGTTGACCTTACTTCCCGTTGAGTCGTCTCATGCCCTCTATCCAATAGGTTCAAAATTCTATTGAGCACAGGAAAAGAGCAGACATCAATTGGTGAGTGAATTTGTGATTGATCATTTTCACTTAAGATAAAGTGCAGATAAACTCCCTTTGATCTAGGTCACTGTCTAATCTCTCTGTCAAAGGTGATCCAATTATAGGAATCAAGTCATCTTGTGGGGGGACCATAGTAGAAGCAAAGATTAAGGAATGATTCCGCGAATTGCTGTTTGCAAGCGCTTCCAAGCAGTTAGACAATACATTAGTCTCATTGTACAAACACATTTTGTCAATCATAGGAGGAAGACACAAACGTGGGGTAAACCGACCCAGAGATAAATGAATACGCTTCCCCAGCTCACTAGATGTAACTGGAGCTAAGATTGATACATCTGAAATAAAATGATTGTCTGCACATTTCAAAAGATCTTCCGGATCTACTTGTGTAGGGCAGCAGGATGAATCCCTGTTCTGTGATGAAATTACAGTTTTGATGGTTTTTCGATTCAACATTGAATTTACTTTTTGATGTGTGACCTAAGGACTCATACAGACATCAAAAGGTTCAGAGTGAGGAATTTTCGCAGTTGTTCCCATCACTTTTATTGCCATGAATATATCCATCGTGATTTTGCACTATATGTGTTTTAACCTTGTCTTCATTAGTAGTTACTCCAATAAGAGGGTAATTGGTTGAGAACAGAGTAGCAATAGTGGAGATACTTACTTTAGGTGATAAATTCATGGTTTGGCTAATTTTGGAGAAGTCCTGTTCTTTTAGGCTCTTCCCGCTTCTCAAACCAACCACCATCAGATAAGTGAACATTTGTTTTTCTCCCTTTTTTCCTTCTTTTTTTTCTTTTTCCTTTATTAAGTCTCAACTATAAAAAAATATTGATTTATATGAATTTCATGTTTCATAGATGGCAGAAAAATATGGTCCAGTTAACAGAGTGTGAGGATAGAGAACATCTAAACCACTGTGATCATTTGTTTGAAATAGAGAGACCATGGATAGATTAGATTATAATTTAGCAATAATAATTTGACAAAATCACATTTGTTTGGTCGTCGTTAAAATGAAAGAGATTCACTTAACGAGGTAGATGTAGTATAAAGTACGAGACCAGTGTAATTCTTAGTTGGAATCGGGTCAATAATTAAAGACAAAATAAAGCCTCTCAGATATATAATAATTGCAGTGAAGTTCTTATGTGAGCAAGAATTCCAGGGAGAGTTATTTTAGAATGTTATATGCGCGTCAACATCAGTGTTTCACTGCCTAGATACTGACTATCAACAAACAAAAAATACAACCAAACAGTTCAAAGTTTTTATCATAAAGGCTCTTTCTCCTGGATATTCATACTCACGCAGTGAGAGAAAAAAGGCCCAGAGGCCAGCTGTCTCTCCCACGATGTGAATTAAGAGAACGCATTGAAGGCACATTAAATTGAGACTTTCAATATAAGTAATCATTGACCTCAAGAGTTTCAAGCTATGGTCCAGAGAATCTTTTGCTGCCTTATGTGAAGGTATAGATGCTCAGTATGTGGCTTAGATCTTTACATGTTACGAAGTGGGAGCCGCAAGAGATCAGAGAGTATTAAGGCCGAAAGTCTCACCTGAGCAGTTTTGAAAGGAGCCAATAGATTTGTCACATAGAACACTGTAAAATTCTTAACGTTATATGAAAAAAAAGAACTTTTGGCAGACCAGCGTTGAAGTATGAAATTTAGAGAATCCAAATGTTCAAAATAATTCTAACAGTAACAACAATTTTGCTCAGCAAAGAGAACTGTGTTCCAATACATTAATTAGAGTGTATTTCCCCTATTAATCACATTGGGAATTGCACACAAAAATAAATTAATTCTTTTCTCCCTTCCTTTTCTTTCCACGCACGGTATCTCAAGCTGACTTGAATTACTAGAAAGGAAGACTTTTCCCAATTCCCCCAGAATTTAAACTTGAAAGTGAAATAATAATGGGGATAGCTAAGTCAAGTTAAGTACTTCTCAAGCATGGTACCCCCACACCACAAGGTGGGACAAGAACAGATGAAGAGGCGGGGATAATGCCAGAGAGCAGCTCACCGGGGCAGTACTATGTGAGCTGAGAAAACAGCTCTTCTGCAGTTGAAGCCTGCTAAGAGGCACCGAAGCAGAAAAACAGGCCACTGCACCACCTGCTGTACGCGAGACAGCAGGGCAGTACTTCCGGTGCACTTCATGGTGCGCGCACCTGTGTGCGTGCCCGGGCCTTAAGTAGGAGCGGCGGGGCTAAACCCAACACTATAAGAAAATGGAGAAAGAGTAGAATTATAAAATGTATCACAGACCTTTATTACTGCACATTAATTAAAAGTCCATATTGTCCATTGCGGTGTGAAGGTAATTAGAAATCAAATCGATGGACGTCCCTCAACAGAGAATTAAAGTATGTTGCTCTTCACTCAACGTTCCAACTCCCAGCAGTCTGTGTAGCAAGACAGCACTTCTGGTGCACTTCTTGGTGCACAGGTGCTGTTGCACGTGGCCGGGCCTTAAGTTGGGGGGCGGGGCTAAACCCGACACTCAACAAAATTAAAGTATGTTGCTCCTCGCTCAACGTTCCAACTCCCAGCAGTCTATGCACCAAGACAGCACTTCCGGGGCACTTCTTTCTGTGCATCCGCTGGTACGCGTGGCCAGGCATTAAGTAGGGGGGTGCTAAACACAACACTGCTGTGTACAAATTAGACATGTAACTTGTGTGTTTAACATCGGTTTTGTAGAATTCTATACCCCATGGATATTAGCTGTTAAAAGGAGAATGGCCCTCATTACGACCCTGGCGGAAAGCGACTGACCGGACCGCCACAGCGTAAATAGCGTTTCCGCCATTGCACGATGGAGCAAAGTGCGGCCCATTCCGACCCATCGGGCACGAGCACCACGCCATGGCGGAAGTGCAAAGTCCGCGATGGCGGAAATGACCCCAAAACGGCCCACACCGCCGCCGTACGGCGCCCTAGGTGCAATACCGCCACCCATCATAGCGGACACCGCAGTGAGCGCCAACCGGAAAGTACGGCGACCGTAAATATACGGAAACGGAAGTAAAAACATGGGCCCGGAACGGGAAACAACACCCCGTACACCTATAAAACCACTAAATACACACAACCACTAAAAACACCACCCTGAGACACATCCCAACCCGTCATCCACCCTAGTGAAACCAAGAAAAATGGGAAAAGTAGCGAAGAAAGCGTGCGACCGCAAGCGGCAGGTCCACTTCTCCCGTGAGGAACTCACCGTGCTAACAGAGACCCTCCAGGAGAATGCCGCCGCCGTCTTCTCCACGCAAATGACCAGGACGGCACTAGCGAACAAGGAGGCCATATGGGCCCTGGTGGCACAGCGGGTAAGTGCGGTGGGGACCGCACCCCGCAACCCACAGCAATGCAGGAAGCGGTGGGACGACCTGCGGATACGCGTCCGTAGCATACTTTCTGCCAACCGCAACATTGCCACAGCCACCGGGGGAGGGTCGGAATCACCCATCAAGTTGACCCCCTGGGAAGAAATCTGTGCCTCCACCATTGGAATGGAGAGCATAGAGGGAGTCGGAGGGATGGAGAAAGGAGTGCAGACATCCGGAGAATCAGGTAGGTGGCCCAAATAAAACCATGCCAAATCCACAATGTCCAATCATGTGACTCACATGTGTCCACATAGCGCAACAGCAACACATGGCCAGGAGAACGTCCACACACATTGGCCTGATAGCGCACTTTAAAACCACAATAAATACATAAATAATTAAAAAACCCAAAAACACCCACTACACGTGCAGCAGGCACACCCTAACTGCAGGCTGCCAAACAACTGCACCCTCACTCCACACACAAATGAAAGCACCTCCAAGGCCCCGACCCAAATCACCCTCAGGTACCACCCCAATGCATGTGATACATTGCCATTCCAATTCCCACAGACCCATTAATAACGCTCGCCCTCCTTTACTCCACCACAGGGTCCGATCCAAACGACGAGCTCCAGGACACCCCTACCAGCACACCTGCAAAGAGGGCCAAGACCGACGGCCAAAGACCCTCCACCTCAGCTGCACGCATCAAGACACGGCAGCAGCACATATCAAGTGGCAGCACACAGGAGGGAACATCAACAGGCACCCCAGCAGCCAGCATGCCTACAACAGCACCACCACAGGTCCCCCCAATGGATGCCACAGAAGGTACTGCCTCTGGTGGCAGCAGCACCATAGGTGACACCCCATTAATGGCAGCATGCTCCGACACAGAAGACGGGGATGTCGAAGTCAGATCCATCCATGACCTGTCCCAATCCCCCTGTCTGTTCCATCCCGTACACCATGAGGATGCCACGCAGGGGCACCCACAAGACGACGACTGGCCATCCCCCACAAGCCCTGTGGCAGGGCAACATGAGGCGAACAGCCCCTCTGTGACACCACCGCAAATGGCCATGGCCCAGCAGAGGCAACAGTCCCTCGACCAGTTAATCGTGCAACAGCAGCAACTGGCCACGCTCCTCAAGGACCATGCCGATGGATGTGGGGGCACTAAGGCAGACATAGAAACATCAACTGAGACACTTAGGGCACAAATGGAGAGTAGCACCGAGAGCCTGAGAGTCCAAATGGAGAGTAGCACCGAGAGCCTGAGAGTCCAAATGGAGAGTAGCACCGAGAGCCTGAGAGTCCAAATGGAGAGAAGCACCGAGAGCCTGAGGGGGGAACTGCATGCGACGTCCAAAGACGTATGTGCCGAACTTGCCGCAGTGCGCCGTGTGCTCACTGAGCTCTCACAAACCCTTAGGGACATGCATGGACGTGAGCAGGCAGAGACATCATCCGTTGCAAGTTCCGTCCAGGGCAGCCCCCAACGTAGATCTGGGAGGAACCTGCGCTCCACAGGCAGGGGTGCCTCTGATACCCGCAGAGGGGGCTTGCAATAGCGACTGCCCACTGACAATGAGCATCTTTGGACACTGGTGTTCGGGGGGGAGGTAGGAGGGTGGAGGGGGTGTGTTGGGCTCACTTGGGTGGCGGGTCGATAGGGTGTTCAACATGATATCACATATGCCATAAACAATGCACGATCAAACAATGAGATGTGTGGACAATGATCTTTGTGTACTAGGCCATCATAGGCGTACAGTCCATATTGTGCATGTACCAGACACACACAGTGCCACGAGTCCCGTGTCCATGTATCAGCCACCAGGCGTGAGTGCTAGAAGCATGCATCTATGAGATGCTGACGAATTTCACGGCCCTCCTGTGCCTCGCAGACTCCTTGAGGTGCTGCCACATCCCCACCCTCATCATGACCATCTTCAGGTGCTTGCAGTTCTGCGTCAGGGGGCATGGGCACATTTCTACGTACGCACATGTTGTGGAGCATGACACATGCCATCACCATCTTTGCAACCTTCTCATGGCGGTACAGGAGTGCCCCGCCAGACCTGCTGAGGCACCGGAAACGAGTCTTCAGTAGGCCGAATGCCTGTTCAATGACTACACGGGTACGTGAGTGGGCATGGTTGTAGTCCTCCTCATGCTGGTCCCGTGGGTTCCGGACTGGTGTGAGGAGCCATCTCTTCAGTGGATATCCGGCATCACCTGTATGTGGACGATAAACGAATTATGTGGAATGCCATTGCTACGTACGCACCCCCCCCCTTCCTGCCAGGTCATTGCCGCATCACATACCCCACATCATCATGCATGAAATGAGACTCACCGAGTAGCCAGGATCTGTTCCCTGCGTGTCGCTCCATGTAGCGTGGTATTGTAGAGTTCCTCATGACCATAGAATCATGGGTTGATCCAGGGAATCGGGCACAACAATGTGTAATGATCCTGTTGGAGTCACACACCATTTGTACATTCAGTGAATGAAATTGTTTTCGGTTGCGGTACTGGGCCTCCATGGCATGTGGGACGACCAATTCCACATGGGTGCAGTCGATGGCACCAATGCAACCCGGTATGCCGCCAAGTGCATGGAATCCCACTTTTGTGTTGGTAATTTCCTGCTCCGAGCGTGGTAGAGAGATGTAGTCGTCTGCGTGCTGCAGGAGGGCATCGAGCACTTGCAATAGTGTCCGTGAGAACAGTGGCTGAGAAATGCCATGCAACTGTCCGACTGTGTGCTGGTAGGTGCCTGTGGCCAGGAAGTGGAGTACAGACACCACCTTCAGTAGGGGTGGGATGGCGGTTGGGCTATCTATCATGCTGACAAGGTCAGCCTGTGTCATGTCCACAATGGCGGCTATGGTGTCCCGGTCCAAACGGTAGAGGGTGTGGATCTGCTCATCAGTGAGGTTGAACGGATGTGCTCGGAGGCGTGGGATTGCGGGCTGCCTGCGTGGTGGTAGTGGCTGTGCTGGCAGCCCTTGCTGGCCCTGCCTTGCCCTCCTCCTCCTCCTGCGTCTCCTCCGTGCGGCCGGTTGTAGTTGGTGTTCGTCTTCTTCTTGGAGTTGGAGTACTTGCAGTGCTATCAGGTCCCCCAGGGCCAACATCGCGAGTCCTGCCGGTAGCATTTCGGAGTGGTTGAGGGAGGAGACTGGGCGTGCAATTTATGTGTTTTCAGGCTGTATGGCCTCCACCTGTGGTGATTCATTCCACCTGTGCAAGCTGCTCTCCCCTTTGGGCGAGCACGTCCCGCACACAACGCTGCAATTCGAGTAATGGCATCTTGCTATTGCAATCATGTATTTGTACCCGATGGCCGTGTAACATTGGTTGATATGTACATTCGGCTATGGTCCCATTGTTTCACATACAATCTTTGCAGTCGCGAACAGACTTGTGAAGGGTCAGTGGAACGTAGTACTCGAGTAACGGTGGACCCTCATGCATCACTGTACCGAGGTTCACCGACGGGCGGGGCCTCCCATTTGTGCGTGAAGGCAGTTGCCATTTTCACACACAGCCGCACTAGATGGATTAATTTGTGATTTCAAGCGGCCACAGATGCCTTTTCGACGTGATGTTGCAAATGAGGAATTCGAAGGGCGGCGCTTTCGGTCTTCAGCTAGCGGCGAGGAGATGCCCACAGGTCTGACTGCAAATATAACGTTCTATTGTTCAGTGTCCTTGGGACAGGGGCCATGGCGAGGATGCAATGATTGATATGAATAGTTTGGGATGCGCAATAGCGAAGTGGATGATGAGGCCGGACGTTCCCAAATACATGTTACTTCACAACACTGGAATTACGGGCTGGGGCACAGTGGATTTTGCAGGCTGCATAACGCACAGACTCAATGGAATTCTCACATGTTATGTGAGTATGGTAACAGGCGTTCTCATTACGGGATGAGGGAATGATGAATGGATGCATGGGCAGATAATTTGATACGGTGTTTGCCATGTACAGGGCTTTTTGGAATCTGTCCGCCTCCCCTGCGCTATGTGATGCAGGGCTGCCATAGTGGGACCATCGTCTATCTGGCCTTGTTGAGCCCTCCCTGTCTCGACGCGCCTTCAGACACTTGTGTCCATGCACGTTACCAATCCCATCTGATGGATTCTGTTTTCACAGACGCATGCACAGGTACACTCGTTTGTGATGGTGTTTTCACCTCGATATGGATAGTTATGAGTCGCAAGTGGTTTTGGGGTGGTGATGATCCTTTGGAGTGGGCTAGCATGCATATGGCTGTGGATTTAGTGTGATCATTGAGGTGAGTTGTTCGGATGTAGTTCTGATGGCCATTCTTTTCTTTTTCTTTTCTTTTGGTTGACAGGTATCTCCTCCCCTTTTGCCACTGCCATCTGTATGCCACTCCTGCAGATGGGTTTTACTCCCGACACCTGCTGCTTCGTGTTAATCAGTGGAGCAGCATTACGATCTTATGGGACGATCGCCAATGGGCCACATGCCCTTCCGTAGTACCAGTGGCTCGGAGCAACTTTTCGGCCTTTCAGCTGGACTAGTGCCTCCCTATTGGGACGGCCCTGCGGTTCTAGGCGCTTCCATGTTGCCTTTTCGTACGGAATGTAGCCCCTGTGTACCATGAAGGAACAGGGCGTCACACAAGAAGTAGCTGGTCATTTCTTGCGGATGCAGCCCACAATGGTGAAATGTGTTTTGGAGTTCATGGCCTAATGGCTGTATGGGCTTGGTGAATTTGTTGTGCATTAAATTTCTATTCTGATATGGGCCGTGTAGCGTTCTTCTTTGCAAGTGATGTGGCATATTCCTATTTGGGGAGCGATGTATTGTGAGGAGATCTGCATTGGGTTCCAGCTTCGGAGTATAGTTGCGTGGTACTGTGCTGGGCGCGTTTGCCTACGAAGCCCAGTGAGGTCAGGGGTGAGGGCTGCCAATATGACTGTTTGGATGATGTCATGCTCAGGGGCGGGGGATTAGGTTTTGTGTGACAGATGCCGGTCAGCCAGGTGGATTGGTGGAATGATGTGATTATCGGAATATTGCTGGTCACAGGTGCCTGTGTTTGCGTGCGTTTCTTGGTGGGAGTCTGAGGTCATGTCCATTGGAATAGCTTCTGTGTTCGTGCCATCTGTGCCCTGCAGCTCCCATTGGCCCCTCTTGTGATTCTTTTGTTCGTTGGCATGCATGGGTGACTTGTACATTTCACTGGTTGCATTGTGACTTCGTTGCACCTACGGGGAGTTGTACTATGTGGCCAGGGAGCGGTGTACAGGCACTCAGTGGGGCCGTTTACGGTTGATTCGCGATGCCGTACTTCTCACCATGGCGGAATGGTACTTTCCGCTGTGCTTGATGGCGTTAAGTACATGTCCGCTAGGGTCGGAATTCGCGTACCCTTGCGCCATGGTGCTAATTACGGTTTGGCATGGCGCGCGCGCGCGTACTTGGTGCAGTTAGCGTTGGCGTTCACTACGGTGTCGCTAATGGCATCGTACTTTACGGTGACGGGTCATAGTCGCACCGAGCGCTCTTCGATGGCGGTATTGCATTTCCGCCATCGTTTTTCGCTTTCCGCAAGGGTCGTAATGAGGCCCAATGTCTCTCTTGTCTTTTTTTGTTGTTGTGATAGTTCGCCTTCCGAAGGCTGTCATTTCGTGCAAAATTGTATAGGGACACCTTGTTCAATTCCGTTATACCGCAATTCAACTATCTCCTATGTTCTCTACTCTTCCATGTGACTGTGGCGCTGCCCCGTGATGAAACGGAACGCGGACATTTTGTTTCATGCCGTGGCTGCGGATCGCACACGTGGCTGGCGGCCATTTTCTCAGCAGGGCCGTGGAACTTCACCAAGCTCCGGTTTGGATGGTGAAGGTGATCCAGGTCTAATTTTTGGACATACTGCTTGCAGGTAGTCAAACCTGAACGCCCATGCCCGTTTTTTGGATTTTCATCCAGATTTGGGCCTCCTACGTCGAGTGAAAGCAAGGAGAAGGGCAAAAATGGCTGTACCTGTTTAGCCCAGTTCTTTTTCTTCGCTTAATTTTTGGAACTCCTACACCCCTGGGTGTTTGCTACAGCAAAGGGGCACGGTGCTTCTTCATCCCTTTCATCATCAGGCTGCTGTGGCCTCTTCTTCGCCCTCTTTAACAATCTGGGTGGATTACTGCAGTGGTGGATCCTCAAGTTGGCAAGTTTTTCTTCCACTTCTTCAGTTCTGGTGGCAGTTTTAGGAGTGCTGAGGACAAGATTACACCATCCCCTCCCCAGGTTGGACTGTTACTTTGCCTGTGGGGGGTGACTAGACTGTGAGGTGTTGGTGGGTGCTTGAGTTGCGGCCCCCAGATTCCAAAGTGGGAGTGCATGTGCGCTCAAACCCATGAGTGACTCTGGCGGTCAAGGCAGTGGTCCTCCTGCAGCCGCACAGCTTCCCCAGGACAGTGGTCAGGCGGCAGCTCAACAGCACGTCCTTCGGGCTCCGGTGCTTCCAGTGCAACACCCAGTGGCGGCTCCACAGCTACCTCCTCAAGTCCAAGTAGGTGGTCAAGCTCACGTGCCTCAGGGGCCACCGGTGATACAGCCAGTTGCTCAGCAAGGACTTCCCATCATGGCCCAAGCACATGCCCATGCAGCCCTGCAGCCCATCCCCGAATTTGACTCATCGGGCCCACCATCCAGCATGGGGCCCAGGTGGAGGAGGTGGGTTGGGCGCCTCGATATGTACTTCAGGGAAACCCAGGTAACGGATGAGGACAGCAGGGTGGCAACTATGCTGTACTCCGCGGGGCCTTCGGTTCAGGAGATTTTTGAATCGCTTCCTGCAGGGGATGGCTCTTACGATGCGGCCAAGGCAGCACTCCTGGCCCATTTTCTGCCCTTTGCCAACGTGGACTATGAAAGATTTGTCATGCTATCGGCCAAGCAAAAGGACGATGAAACACTGGACACCTTCTATGGTCGCCTACGTCGCCTCTCCCTGGGCTGTGCATGGGGAGACACGGAGGACATGATGCGCACGATGCTGATTCAGGCGTGCTACTCGGGCAAACTCAGGAGGCAGGTACTGAGAGAGCCGGGTATCACTGTACCCCGCATCCTGGAACTAGGCCGGTGCCATGAGGTGGCGGAGGCTCGGGCAGACAAGATGGAGGCGGGGTCCTGCTCAATAAAGTCAGAGGAGGTGTGTGCCATGTGGCGTGGTGGCAGAGGAGTGAGAAGACCTGGTGTGGGACCCCGTGACAGAGTGGGGAGAGCGGGGAATCGTGCCAGAAGTGCAGGTATGATCTCCCCCACTCGACGGAGTGTCCGGCGGCTAGAAGGACATGTGGTAGGTGCTGCCTGCCTGACCATTTTTCGAGAGTGTGCAAGGCAGCCCTGCCCGTTATGGTGCCGAGAGGCCTGGCTCGGACGTGGGTCCCGCGCCAAAACCGCCCACCAAATGTGGCCCAGGTGGACCAGGGCGGGGAGGATGCCCAGATGGACGAGGCCGAGGAGGAAGAGGAAGAGAACATTTTCTTTGTTTCGAGCATGGAGATCCTGAAGGGGAAGGCCAGTAGGCAACCGAGGTGTGTGGTGGAGGTCAATCACTCGCCGGCCCCGGTGCTGGTGGACACGGGTGCCTCGGTCAATGTGATGGCCCGGGGGCACTATGATGCTCTCGACTCACCCCTGAAGCTACTCACGCCGAGAGCCCGCATATTTGCGTTTGGAGGACTGGAACCAATACCGCTGGACGGTGCCTTCGTGGCGAAGGTGGAGCATGAAGGCTTGCAAATCAAAGCCCGGTTCTATGTGACGCCCGTAAGCAACAACACTCTGCTGAGCTGTGCCGCCGCCGAGGCTCTTGGAATTGTCACTTTC
This sequence comes from Ambystoma mexicanum, assembly GCF_040938575.1. NCBI lineage: Eukaryota > Metazoa > Chordata > Amphibia > Caudata > Ambystomatidae > Ambystoma > Ambystoma mexicanum. The sequence continues at coordinate 1,090,227,174 of NC_090925.1, read as the reverse complement.
GCATACTCAGTATACCTCGAGGACATCAATGATCTGCTCGACAAGTATGCCGCCCTGTTCAATGGCATTGGAAGGATGACCGGTGACCCGGTGAGGTTGCACATCGATGACTCTGTGCAGCCCATCGCCCTGAAACACTGCAGAGTACCGTTTCATCTGAGGGAGCAGGTTGATAAGGAGCTGGACAATCTGGTGAGTCTCGACATCATCGAGAAGGTGGAGGGCCCGACCCCCTGGGTGTCCCCGATTGTTGTGGCTAGGAAGCCCAAACAACCTGACTCTGTCTGGATCTGTGTAGATATGAGACTGCCTAACATGGCCATCAAGAGGCAGCGGCATCTCACTCCCACCATCGATGACATTATTGCGGAAGTACAAGGGGCTCGGTTCTTTTCCAAACTGGACCTCCGAGCGGGCTATCATCAGGTCGTCCTCCATCCCGAGTCCAGGTATATCACCACATTCACCACGCACCGAGGACTATACCGGTATAAGAGACTGAGCTTCGGGGTGTCATCGGCTGAGGAGGTTTTTCAGAATATTATTCGGGACGCCCTCGCCGATCTGGAGGGTGTCCTAAACATCAGCGATGACATTTTGGTGTTCGCAAGGACTGAGGTGGACCATCTGAGAAAGCTGGGGAAGACCTTTGAGAGACTGCAATCGCTAGGCTTCACCCTTCACAGGGACAAATGTGAGTTCCGACGCCCTTCAATCGAGTTCTTCGGTTTTGTCTTCAAGGAGGGGGGGTGTCGCCAGACCCGAGGAAAGTCCAAGATATCAAGAAGGCACAGCCACCCGAGTCGGTGTCTGACGTGCGGAGCTTCCTCGGCATGGTGACCTACTGTGGGCGTTTCATCCAAAATCTCGCCTCGAGGTCTGAACCACTCTGGCCTCTGACGAAGAAGGAGTCAGCCTGGCACTGGGGCCTGCTTGAGCAATCGGCCTTTGAGGACATCAAGAGCACCCTGACAGCTGAGGACACCATGGCGTTCTTCGACCCGGCGCTGACATCGGAGATCATTGTGGACGCCAGTCCATTTGGCCTGAGTGCCGTGCTAACCCAGGTGGATCGGGACGGGAGTATCCGGCCAGTGGCATATGCCAGCAAAGCGCTCTCCAAAACTGAACAAAGATACTCACAGATTGAGCGGGAGGCGCTGGCGGTCCTCTGGGGCTGCAGGCATTTTCGGCTCTATGTCTTGGGGCGTCCAGTGACGGTGGTGACCGACCACAAGCCCCTGCTTCCCATTCTGGCAGGGTCATCCTCGAAACCACCGGCCAGAATCGAGAGGTGGATGCTCGCTCTCCTCGAGTACGGGGTCACCCTGGTGTATCGGCCGGGGGCCAATAACGCGGCGGACTACCTCTCCAGACATCCGGGAGTGCGTGGGGGATATGAGTATGACACCTGTGCGGAGGAGGCCAATGATCACGTCCGAATAGTGGTGGAGGCGGCCACGCCGAACGCAATGCCCCTGTCAGAACTGGAGGCAGCAGCAGCTGAGGACGAGTGCTTCCGGATCCTAAAGCACTCCATGCAACAGGGCTCCTGGAAGTCTGTCCTGGAACGTTGGCGGGCGGACCCAGGAGGCTAAGACAGGCCTTGAGCAACTATGGAAGGTCAAGGAGGAATTGTCCTTCTCAGCATCGGGCCTGCTGCTCCGAGGTGACCGGATAGTGGTCGCCCAGTCCAGGTGAAGGACGTGATCACCTTGGCCCACCATGGACACCAGGGCTCCGCAAAGAACAAGGCCAGGCTGCGGCTGAAGGTCTGGTTCCCCGAACTGGAGCGGAGGGTGGATGACTTTGTGGCGGCCTGTGTATGGTGCCAGGCGGCGTCTCCTCTGCAGCGAGAGCCGGCCATCGAAGCAATGCCCCGAGGCAAGCGGCCCTTGGAGGTCCTCCATGCAGACTTTGGGTCAACGTCCATAGGCACCAATTTCCTTGTAATCGTCGACGAATATTCACGGTATCCGGAGGTGGAGTTCATTGAGTCAGTGGCCTTCAAGCACGTGGTCGTGGCCGTGGAGAAAGTGTTTGTGGCCCATGGATTCCCCCACACCCTGTGCTCGGACAACGGATCACCATTTCAGAGTGAACGGTTCTCCGAACTCATGGAGAGCTGCGGGGTCCAGCATAGGAAGGTGTCTCCGTTGTGGCCCTGGGCAAATGGAGATTCTGAAAGACTGATGCGGATGCTGAACAAGACATTCAGGAGCGCCCAGGGACAAGGACAGCCACTCCAACGAGCCCTATACCAGTTCGTGCGGGTGTACCGCACCACCCCACATGCATCCACGGGGGTGGCTCCAGCTGAGGCCCTGTTCAAGCGCTGCCCCAGGAGTCTACTACCCGAGGTCGGGGAGAAAGAGCCTGGGGTGATTGACAATCAACAAGTCGAGGTAGACTGGTGGATGAGGATTGAACAGGAGAACCTGCGAAGGGGTCTCCAGCACCAGCGGCTCGAGCCGGGGGACATAGTCCTCATCCGTAATCGACACCCCCATGGAAAGCTCTTGCTCCCCTATGAGCCGGAGCCATTGGATGTTGTGGCTGTAAAGGGGTCCATGGTGATGGCTTCGGACGGAAGATCTGCTGTCACCCGGAATGTCAGCTTCTTCAAGAAACTGGGTGATCCAAGAACTGAACCGCAGCGGGAGCCGGACTTAGTGGAAATACCGGATGATGGAGGAGTTCCCTCCAGCACACCTGGGTCACCTGTCCGGGGGACGTCTGCCGAAGGACTTCCCGTGCCGGAGATAAGCAGGAGGTACCCCCAGAGGGCTGGGTGAGGGAAACCCGCTTACCTCAGTGATTATGTGCCGGGATAGTTGGTTGGTCAACCTGAGTGAAGGGATCCGGGTGGCTGACATTAAAGGGCTGTTAGGCAAGTGTGGTGTGAAATGTATTAGTTAATTGTTTTAGTGGTTTGCAGTGTATGTTAAAAGCATTTGTGTGTCCTCCCGAAAAAGGAGGAGTGTGGCGCTGCCCTGTGACGGGACGCGCACGCGGCGGCGTGACGTTGCACGCCGCCGCGTGCTGTATAAATAAACGGGGCGTTCCCGGCCGCGGGAGAGCGACCGGGAAGCCCGAACTGTAAGGACGTGTGTCGTGTGTGGTCCTTACAGGGTGGGGGCTTACGGGACCGCATGGGGGCCAGGACACACCCCCAACAGTGACTCACCTCCAGTGTGCCTATAGTGGTTTTGTAAATCTTTTATAATAGTGTTTCCAATGAAGAGTCTTCTCCATTTTCCCAACGCATGACTACATTGCCTTTACCTACCCACACCGAATCCAGAATCTGAAACTGCGCTCACGGAGTGCTGGTCTTGTCGATGAATCAAACAAAGATGTCACGCGACAACCCTTTTGAGCAGGTTATACATCTCGCTGCATATTATCTGTCATTCATCAAGCCATTATTTTATCCCTTTTCCAGTGCATGAATTTGACAACTTGGCAATGTTCAGGGGAAATCAGAGCTTACATTATATATTAATGAGCCGCTGCTTTGATATATGTTCCCTGCGTTGAACCAGCAGGATATTCATTCATGTACTGGGGATCAGTGGCGCAGAGTAAGTAGTTCGGGACTGAATTTGCAGGCATTGGACTCAATGGAAATTCCGACCTTTGAATCTTTTGTGAATGGGTTAACTGGCAATGCAGCGTACCACCTCGGAAAGAGTTGGCAAGAATGTGTAGTTGTGTGGTAGCTATTCCGTGGCCTGTCACAAGATGCATAGGATTTGCCTCTGTAATGAGCCTGTCATCCGAAGGCCCGTGTTGGGCACGTTATTCTCCGTACACTCTCCTTGTTTGTGTGTGTCTACTTTCCGTCTGAGAACAGACTGTGAATGTGTGTGTCAACAAAAGCCCAACGTGCCCACTTGGCCTTATGTTTTGTGTTTTCATAATACAGTGAATGTCGCTGCTGGTAAAACCATATACTAGGGCACGCAGCACCCCAGATTAGCCCTTTTGCCACTGCTTTCAGTTGTCCAGTTGGATTGTGGATTTTGCTGGTCTTTCGCTAATGGCAGTGAGATTTATTTTTAAATAATAGGTACATTCAAAAGAACCAACCTTCCTTCCTTCCTTCCTTCCTTCCTTCCTTCCTTCCTTCCTTCCTTCCTTCCTTCCTTCCTTCCTTCCTTCCTTCCTTCCTTCCTTCCTTCCTTCCTTCCTTCCTTCCTTCCTTCCTTCCTTCCTTCCTTCCTTCCTTCCTTCCTTCCTTCCTTCCTTCCTTCCTTCCTTCCTTCCTTCCTTCCTTCCTTCCTTCCTTCCTTCCTTCCTTCCTTCCTTCCTTCCTTCCTTCCTTCCTTCCTTCCTTCCTTCCTTCCTTCCTTCCTTCCTTCCTTCCTTCCTTTTCCATTCTTCTTGTTTTCCCTCCATGGTGGTAACTAACATCATCGTATATGTTTTGATACGCCTTGCTCAAGATTAACCAACACACCCATTTTCAAAAGGCAATAGGGTGTGATATCTTATTTATGGAAACACTCACGGCAAGTTGTATTACCTGCTTCCCATTCTCTAAGCATGCGCACTCAGGAATTATTAAAACCTCCCCTTCTCTAAAGCTTGGCCACTAGGACATCATCCGTAATGGAAACACCCCTCTGAGCTTTATTGTTTGTATACGTATCCGGTGCACTGGCAGGACATGTTTTCGCGTGTCAAATTATAAATCATAAATAAAACACATGACATGCTCATAGGATGATCACAAGCTAAGTCTAGGCAGAGGGATGTATTATTCAACTCTGCTCCCAGCCTCGTTGCGTGAGCAGCAGTTCTTTGAGCAGCTGGGTTTAGGATTGTAAACGAAACTCTGCAATGGGATGTCATCTTATATTCATACCTGCTTACATTTGACAATCAAAATTCCTGAGATGTATGTCCCGCCCACAGCCACACAAGACTCCGCCCACATGCCGCGCCCACCCATCAAAAAGGTAAAGTAGGTTGTTGCAGCTGTCATTAGAAACATTTTTGCAGTTTGACCTTTACAGTGGAATGCAATAAATGTGAATGTCCAAAGACAGGCAATATCAAATTTATCGTAGCACTAAGTTTATGCTTCTTGGCAACATTTCCATCAATTAACAATGAATTGCTTTTTCAACTACGAAGACAACATTAAGGCTTCTCACCGTGAATCTCCACAGTATATGCAGATTGCACCTTTCTGAGCAATGCTTTTTAAAATCTATGTCATAACAGCGCTTGCCATTTAACATATACACCTTGCATTTGATAATGTTTCCAAGAGTTCTATCGGCAGCAACAGAAGCACAGAATTTGGTCTTGTTTTTCTAATCTGTGCTGAAAATCCTCTCAGAGTCTGCATTGCTGTGTGGTAGAATTAGCACAGCCTTGGCAACTTTGCTGAGAAGCGGGAACTGAATTTTGCTAGTCACAGGGCTTTCCAATTTTGAAATCCAGTCCCAAAACTTGTCTAATCTATCACTTTGCAATTGCTCATTGTAGAGATGTGTTTATAACAGAGCTCGCGCTTGCCGTCACTCGTTGTTCCGCATCATGCCTCACGTAGATTCCATTGCGGGCGCGGGGCGAGACGCGAGTGACGGTTGGCGGAGCCACGGATTGATGTGTGCTCCCTGCGGGCCTGCTATTATAATAAAGCTTTAGCTTTAAATACTTACCCGCCTCGACCACATCTTTTCAAATGGCGACGAGGATGGGATAGGCAGGCCCGCGGGGGAAAGGATGTCAGCGGTACCGCTTTTGTTTTGTTTCGTGGCTCCTTCGTAGTGCTCCGTGGCCGCGTCGCGACCCTGCCTCCATCTGATAAGGATTGCGGGGAGGTTTGTCTGGGTTGACGGGGCCAGTGTTCCCTGGCGAGGAGCTCCACACGGATTTCTTCGTACTGCTGTGTGTCGGTCCCGCCCCTCCCTCCAGGACGTTACGTGCAGAGGTGAGGAGGAAGGCAGGAGGGAGGGGTTTGGAAGCAGCGCAAATCAAATTGGAGGATTTGGCACTCAGAGTGCGGCCCTTTCTTAACGCTGTTCCTGGACATCTCAGTTACCGTATTGCTGCTAGTAAGCGCTCAGGAAAAAAAAAAAAAAAAAAAAGGAAAAAAAAGAAACAAGCGTTTGGACCGGAATCCTGCTAGTATTGGGGCACAGTGTGTGGTGATCTTTTGCTGTTGTGGCAAAGGCAGTGTTTTGGCTCCAAGGAGCGGTTGGAGTGTGACAGATCTGAGTATTTGGAGTAAAGATACTCTTGTGGGATCTGGTGACTGGAATTAAACGCTGGAGAGCACTATTTTACAATTGGGTAAAAGACCACTGTTAACAAGAGTACATTTAAAACTGGGGCACTGTTTCTGATTCAAGTTTAATCTCAAAGAACAGGGGCACTATGGCTGCGGCAAGTATGGCAGCACCTCCACCTTTCCTTCCGGAAGAGGGCAAACACAATATAAGATGGGACAGATGGAAAAGGCTGTTTGATACCTATCTCATCGCAATAGGTGGAGACAAATTTTCATCTGCAAGGAAGGAAGCCATCCTTCTACACAATTTGGGCGCGGAGGGGCGCAGTGTGTACGATGGGTTACTGGAACCAGCTCAAGAGGGCCAAGGGGAGGCTGACCCTTATGGCACAGCGGTAAAGAAACTTGAAACTCATTTTGAACCCAGGAAAAATGTCACGTTTGAGAGACATAAGTTCTTTAAAAGGGGTCAGGAACCGCAAGAACCAGTTGAGAATTTCATAGCTGCGTTGAGAACTCTCAGTCATTCATGTGATTTTGGTAACCTTGCTGACTCATTAATAAGGGATCAATTAGTACGTTGTACTAATAGTGAAAGGATACAGGAGAGGTTGCTATCCAGAGATCTTCCACTAGAGGCGGCGGTAGAGTTGGCACGAAGTATGGAACAGACGACCAAATATATGTCAAATATGAAGGCGGACAAGTACGGAAGTGAAGTTGCTGCAGTTAGAAGTCCTACTCCAAGGAAACCAACGCTTTTCAAGGAAATCAAATGTTTTAAATGTGGCAGTAATCGGCATATAGCCTCAAGTGTTTTCTGTCCGGCCAGGAACATTAACTGTTTAAAGTGTAAAAAGAGAGGTCATTTTGCAAGGGTTTGCAAGGAGTCAGGTCAAGTTAACAGTGTGGAGATGAGTAATCCGGAACAAGAGGAAAGTCGTGGTGCACCACTTCAGGGAAGGCACGTTTTGGAAATTGCTGAATTATACCCTGAGGGGAGAGGTCCTACAGATGTTTTTTTGGTCCAGGGCAGAGTGGTAACAATGAAAGTTGACAGTTGTTCACCGTGGACTCTTATATCGAAGAAGACGTATGAAGGATGTGTACAAGGGAAAGTGGAACAGCTTAGCGAGCATGATATTGAGCCGTATGCTTATGGAAACATTAAGATCAAGGTTCTTGGAAAGTTTTGTGCGTCCATTAAATACAAAAGGCGCAGTTGCGATGCAGATGTGTATGTTACACATGAAGGTTCATCCTTGTTAGGGTGGGCAGAACAAAGGAAGTTGGGCATAAGAATCCAAGCTAATGCAGAGTGTCCTGTGACGGTGGCAGAAGTGAAAGATGTTTGGGAGAAGAAGTATCCTAGGGTGTTTACAGAGGATTTGGGGGTATTGAAAGACTTTGAGCACAGTATTGTACTAAAGAAAGGTGCAGTACCCAAAGTGCACAAAGTTAGACCCATTCCACACAATTTGTATGATAAGGTAAAGCTAGAATTACAAAAACTGCTACAGGGTGGTATCATTGAAAGAGTGGAGAGCTCTGAGTGGCTTTCACCGGTGGTGGTAGCAGCTAAGTCCAATGGTGACATCAGGCTATGTGTGGACTTAAGGGACTTAAATAGAAATATTTTGGTTGAAAAACACCCTCTTCCAAATATTGGGGAAAAACTGTCCACGCTTGAGGGTGCAACAGTGTTTTCTGTGGTAGATTTGTCACAAGCGTATCATCAGGTACCTTTGCTGAAGGAAAGTCAAATTTTAACGGCATTTGTGACTCCCTTGGGTACATTTAAATATTGCAGAATGCCTTTTGGGCTGGCGTCTGCAGCCACTGTTTTCCAGAGAGTAATGGAAACTGTGTTAGAGGGTGTACAAAAGGTAGTGGTTTTTCAGGATGACATTCTTGTCTATGCTGGCTCGGAAGATGAACATGATGTGATTTTTGCGAGGGTATTGGAGAGACTGGATGAAGCAGGATTGACAGTAAAGAGGAGTAAATGTAAGATAAAAGTGAAGAGTGTGGAGTTCTTGGGACATGTAGTAGACGGTGGTGGTGTGAGACCTAGAAAGAGTTTGGTAGAGTCAATCAAGAATGCGCCTAGACCCGAGAATAAGGAGCAGGTGAGATCGTTCCTTGGCCTTGCTGAGTATTATCACAAATTTGTTGAGAACTTCGCAAGCTTATCTACGCCATTGAGGTTACTCCTGGGCAAGGGGGCAACATTTTTGTGGTGCAAAGAGTGTGAAAAGGCATTTAAAGATATTAAAGAGGCAATAGTGAAGGCACCGTCAATTGGGAGGTTTGTGGTCCATGACAAGTGTGTGTTGGTTGTGGACGCTAGTGGTATAGGATTGGGTGCAACTCTTTTACAGTTTAACAAGGATAATGAGGAGAGAGTGATTGCATTTGCTTCACGACCACTGAGGGGGGCTGAAACAAAATATTCAGTTATTGAAAGAGAAACGCTGGCTATGTTCTGGGCGGTTCACCATTTCAAATTTTTCTTGTGGGGTAGAAAGTTTGTAGTGAGGTCTGACCACAAGCCTATGGTCCAGCTTTTTGAGAGTGCAAGATGGGCGATGGGCTCACCCAGGATTAACAGATGGGGATTGGGACTGCAATTGTTTAATTTTTAAGTGAGTTTCTTGCCCGGGAAGCAGAACGTCGTAGCGGACTATTTGTCTAGGTTACCAGGGAAAGAAGAAAGAGAGATTGAGAAGGGTATGAAAGAGGAGATGTTGGATGAGGCAGTTGTAGCCGAGGTTGAGCAGGCGGTTACGCGTGATGTATGGTTGCGAGAAGGGCAGAAAGATGAGAACTTGGAAATGGTGAAGACATGGACTATGGAAGGATGGCCAGAAAAAAAAAGGTTAGACAGAAATTTCCACATATGGTGGGACATTAAAGATGAGTTGTATTGGATGGATGATAAGTTGTGGAGGGGAAAACATTGTATACCACCAGAGGGTATTAGGAAGTTATTGATAGACTTGGCTCACCAAGGTCATCCGGGAGAGGGAGCAATGAAGAGGAAGTTGAGGCAAAGCTATTGGTGGCCAGGTTTGGACAAAATGGCAGAAATGAAGGTAAAACATTGTGCAATGTGTCAATCCTGTGATAAGAGTAAAGTGGTTCGTGAAACTCCCATGATCCCTAATACTGTTCCCAGTCAGCCTTGGGTGAAACTGGCTGTTGATATTATGGGCCCCATTGCAGGTTTGGGAGAGAGTGGTAAATACTTGCTAGTATTGGTAGATTTCCATTCTAAATGGATAGAGTGGGAGTCAGTGAGAGATGTGACAGCAAATGAGTTAATCACATTTTTGGAAAATATCTTTATGAGAGAAGGTGTTCCGTCCGAACTGGTAACGGACAATGGTGTGCAATTTGTTTCAGTGAAAATGAAGAATTTTCTATCTAGTTATGGTATAACACACACAAGAACTGCGTTATACAATCCCAGAGCTAATGGACTGGTTGAGAGAGTAAATAGGTACCTCAAGGCCGGTATTCAATTAGCTTTGAACAAGGGGCAACCATGGAGAGAGGTGTTAAAGCATGTGACGTGGAGCTATGTAACCACTCCACACTCTATTACTGGGGTTGCACCTTTTGTTTCTCTCAAAGGGAGAGAACCAGGGACTAAGTTGTGTCCAGGTTGGCTTGGTTTGGCAAGGTCGGTTGTGATTGATAGAGAAGAGATTATGAAGTTAATAAGGGAAGGTCAAGTGAGGAACAAAGAACATTTTGATGACAGGAAGAAAGTAAAGGAGCGTGAATGGTATGTAGGTGAAGAGGTATACATTAAAAATCCTAGGGTTGTGGAAAAATGTACTGAAAGCAAATTTATAGGACCTAAAATTATTTCTGCTGTAAGGAATGGTGTTGTTATTCTAGAAGGAGGTGAAGTTTGGTCAAAGGGAAGACTAGCAAAAGCTAATGAGATATATCAACCTGAGGATCATGACGTAGATTGCCAGAGCAGAATGAATGAAGAACTCAGGGGTCAGAGTGGGATGTTTGAAAAGTCAAAAGATATTGTTGGTTATGATCTGGAGCCGATGTGTGAGGGAAGTGAGGTTGTTACTTCAAAAGGAAGAATGGTTAAAAAACCAGGTTGGATGAGAGAATATCTTGGTTGAACTATATCTTGTAATTGATATTCTTGGAATTTCTGTTAATCAATGTATTTACATAATAGAATTTTTAGCATTGTTTAAATACATTTGTTTTCTTGTTGCATTGCAACTAAATATTTTAGATTTTTGTTGTTTGATATTTTTTTTTTTTTTTGTTGGGAAAATTAATTAGAGTGTTTTTCACAAATGTTTTTTTGTTATTACGTTACTTGTTTTAAGGGGGGGAGATATGTAGAGATGTGTTTATAACAGAGCTCGCGCTTGCCGTCACTCGTTGTTCCGCATCATGCCTCACGTAGATTCCATTGCGGGCGCGGGGCGAGACGCGAGTGACGGTTGGCGGAGCCACGGATTGATGTGTGCTCCCTGCGGGCCTGCTATTATAATAAAGCTTTAGCTTTAAATACTTACCCGCCTCGACCACATCTTTTCACTCATCTGGGAGTTGCATGAGCTGATACTATCTGAACTCTGCACCCAGCTGGTCTACCTCACTAGCCTTCAAAAGGTTTGGGAAGTGCCTCACCATGTCCTCCAAGCAGTCTCCATCACAGCTTTGCCTTTGAATGCGATATATGAAGACAGCGCTCATTATTATTTGGTACTCGCATGGAAGCTTTTTCCTAATATAGGTGACCCACTGAATATAACACACCCTTACATCTGCATAAAAACTTTGTAGTGTACTTGGCAGCAGCTCATCCTCATACTGCCTAATGAATTGCTTTGTGGCAAACCCAATGACAATCTTGTTGTTGTCCAGCTGATTGTCTTTGTATTCATAGTCCACATTCAACAGACTTGTACTTTCTGCTATAATGGGCAATTTAACAAAACTAGTAAGTAGCTCTCAGTAAACCCTCCACTGCAGGGTATAATCGTTGCAACACTGGATGTTCTCATTGCAAGAGAGTGTTCATATTTTCAAAAAGGGGACAGTATGAGGCCACAAAAGTTAAATAAAGTTCAATATTCGGATCACAAATCTTATCACGCAATTGTTCTGCCCTGTTACTTTTCTCACGGTCTTCAGAATCAAAGAATGATTTTAACAGTGGCATCACTTGGAGGATGCGATCTAGGGCTTAAAGACAACAATTGTGTGGGGACATGTTTTATAATTTTCCTGTACTCTACATCTGCTAGCTCAAAATGTTTCAACATTTCCTTCCTTTTAGAGCTGCATGAAAAGTACATATATATATAGAGGTAACAACATTATCAACATCCACACTGAGTGTGGCAGAACCTTTTTTTGCTGCCAAGTGGGGAAGATGGCATGGGCACCCAAGTACAAATACCTGAGGACTTTTTGCAGCAATTAGAGTCCTCAAGGAGTGATACTTACCCATGTACATGGAGGTGTTGTCCACAGACAACCCATACAGCCAGTCCCAGCTAATCTTGTATTTTTCGAATGAGGCCTCTATGGCTTTGAAAACCGCATCTGCTGTGGCAATGTTGCATACCGGTATATCCAATATGCTGACCACTTTTTGGCCACGAGAAGCGTCAAAGTAACTGAGCAGCAGGGGGAACAGTTTGTCATCAGTGCCACCAGGCATGAAGAGACTATGAAGAGACAAGGGAGATTATTACGGTGGCGGCGCCACCTTCATTTTGCTTACTATAGCATTGAATGAATGATTTTTCAATGTTATAGGAAGCAAAATAAAGGCGCCGCCGCCGCATTAATACTGCTTTCAATCCATGTCATTGATTTTGATACTAGTGGCTAGGGGAGGTTTCTAAGGACTGCAAAAGCCAAACCATAAATGTGACATGATCCGTCCTTGATCCAATCAGTCAGATGCAAGGCGGAGATGAGGTCCTGATCCAATCCCAGTTCACAGGGGCAAGCTTAGTTAAGTCGGCCCATACACACATTTGTGATATCATTTGAAAGGATAAATAGACACAGCCGAAAACACATAGAGACTCACTCACTCACTCACCCACTCTCCTGATTCCAGCGAAGCACTTTGTTCCAGCATTCAACATCTAGTCTTTAACATCCTTCCAGATCCAGATGCCACGAATTCAGCCAAGCAGTAGCTTAACCATTTTAAGCAAGGCCTCAATCCTCAAACTTATTCTTGCAACCCAGTGGAGCGCAGTGGTGTGGGAAAGCACCTAAACTAGCATCCTGAAACTATCTGGCTTGCTACCACAAGGCTTGCCTGATGAACTAGCTGTACCGCTGATTTGAAATACCCAGAAACAAGAAGGGCAGATACTATGCAATTCTGGTGACCGGCCTACCTGATCCAGTCCCGTGCCTGATGTCCTGTCCTTACTTGATAGACCCAATCCATTGACCAGAACCGTGACTGGCCAAAAACCTTAAATCCCCGGGGATTGTGAGTATTAATAGGACGCTAGAGAACTATTGTATACCTTGCTTATCTTTTTCCACTCTAATCTCTGAACTATCCCTACTTTCATAACCTGTAACAGTGTCAACATCTGTAGGGCTATCTTCTTCTGTCTAGTTGCTGAAGCGCCATTTTCAAAGTCTTCTTTATTGTGTAACTCTGATCCATAAATCCCACTTTGAGTCTTTGGACTGGTGCCGCCGGGGAAGGTGAAGGGGATCTGTTACTGAAGTCATGAATCAGTCTCAGAGCTTACTTAGTCCCGCCTTGGTTGCCTAGCCAAACGCTCTAGCCTAGAGTAAAAGCATAAGCCATATTTTCTGATTCTAAACTGATGACCTTGTCCAAATTTGTGTCTTTATTTTCGAAAAACACCTCTCACTAAAACCTCTATAACTCCCTCAATGTTTAAGATAGAATCGAAATTCCCACTTGTACCTAACATCCTTAGCTATCTCTAGAACCCAGAACCGCAGTGCAAAACGGTGCCATTGACCTGTTATATCAAAAATCGCACAAGGAAAAGTTTGCCGCGAATTGACATTTTGACAAGTTTTACACGTGTGAATTTGCTTTAAATTATTTCCCACTTTGACTTAGAGATTCCAATAGTTTCCTTTTGATAAAATTGTTGCTTTTGTTTGCTTGCATCTGTACAAAGTGGCTCCCGTAGAAATGTATAATAATTTAAGCATTTTTGACCACATTTGGGGGCCGATTCATGGAACAAACGTGCGCCGAAAATCTTCGCGCAAGCAGGCGCAAGCAGGCGCAAGCGGAAAAAAACAGGCGCACGCGCACGCGTGCGATTCATGGAAGTCCCTGCGCGTGTTTACCTCGGGATGTGCGCCAAACCCGTGCATGGCGCACACGTCACTGCAACATCCCGAAAGACGTGCGCGACGCGCACAGTGAAAGCGCACAACCTCTGCGCATACACTAGAAAGTGGGCGGAACACGGGGCGTAACGCGCGGAATGGGGAACAACTCGCGAAAACAAGGGCGTAACTGGGGATGTACTGCAGGGAAGCAGACGGAACGCCCACACGCTCCCGAACCACACGTATTCATGGAATCGAATAGGGCAAAGCCACGCACAGCGAAAGACATGCACAAGCCGAAACACGTCCGCCACACGAAGGCAGGCGGTAGCGTCCCTGCGCATTACAAAAGTGGCAACATACAGCAATCGTGCGAGCGGGGCACGTGTATTTCGGGGTTGCGCGGGAAGTCACACACGCGATTGAGCGGGGTACGTGTATTCCGGGGTTTCGCGGGAAGTCACACACGCGATCTGGCCTGGGGGAGCGGGCTACGTGTATATCGGGGGTTTGCGTGAAGTTATGCACGCGATCGGGCCTGGGGGAGCGGGCTGCGTGTATTTCAGGGGTTCGCGTGAACTTTTTCACGCGATCGGGCCTGGGGGAGCGGGCTACGTGTATATCAGGGGTTCGCGTGAACTTTTTCCCGCGATCGGGCCTGGGGGAGCGGGCTACGTGTATTTCAGGGGTTCGCGTGAACTTTCTCACGCGATCGGGCCTGGGGGAGCGGGCTACGTGTATTTCAGGGGTTCGCGTGAACTTTCTCACGCGATCGGGCCTGGGGGAGCGGGCTACGTGTATTCCAGGGGTTCGCGTGAACTTTTTCACGCGATCGGGCCTGGGGGAGCGGGCTACGTGTATATCAGGGTTTCGCGTGAACTTTTTCACGCGATCGGGCCTGGGGGAGCGGGCTACGTGTATTTCAGGGGTTCGCGTGAACTTTTTCACGCGATCGGGCCTGGGGGAGCGGGCTACGTGTATATCAGGGGTTCGCGTGAACTTTTTCACGCGATCGGGACTGGGGCAGCGGGCTACGTGTATTTCAGGGGTTCGCGTGAACTTTTTCACGCGATCGGGCCTGGGGGAGCGGGCTACGTGTATATCAGGGGTTCGCGTGAACTTTTTCACGCGATCGGGCCTGGGGGAGCGGGCTACGTGTATTTCAGGGGTTCGCGTGAACTTTTTCACGCGATCGGGCCTGGGGGAGCGGGCTACGTGTATTCCAGGGGTTCGCGTGAACTTTTTCACGCGATCGGGCCTGGGGGAGCGGGCTACGTGTATTTCAGGGGTTCGCACGAACTTTTTCACGCGATCGGGCCTGGGGGAGCGGGCTACGGGCCTGGGGGAGCGGGGTACCACTCACCGTCTGCCTTGCGTGTAGAAGAACGCGTAGCCAACACCCGCTGTGAAGTAATAGCGTGTGAACCCCAACGGATGGAAAACACACGCACCGCACGAAAAGCACAAACAGAACATAAAGGCACGCGGGATCTCCAAGCCCTGACAGGGCAACGCCCGTGCGCAAAACGTCACAGACGCGCTTACGCTGTAAGGGCCTTTGGTCTAATGAAATCGCATACGCGTGCTGACGCGCTTACGCGCTAAGGGCCTTTCCTCGATTTTCACGCTGACGTGCAGGATTTTCACGTGCCAAATCACTCCGTATCAAGCTGGCCACGCGAAAACACACGGAAGACCACGCTCCTGCCCAGAAGGCCGAATTACTGCCCCCCAGTGCCCCGAGCAGCCTCCCACATGCCATCTGCTGCTGCCTGCCTGCCTGCCTGCCTGCTGCCACCGTGCCCTGCCATTTGGTGCCTGCACATCAGCCATCTGCAGGTGTCCAGTTGCTGTGTCCACCCCTGCTGGAACAGAAGACTCCCGACTCGGATAACATCGCTCCACAGCCCAGCCCCAGGACCCAGTTGCCCACCCACTCCTGCCCCTGGGGTTGCCATGTCGGGCACATCCACATCTGGCACCAGTGGCAACCCCCGGCCAGAGGGGCAGAGGGGCACCAGCTTCGCTGCTACCGAAGTTGGTGTCCTGGTGGAGCAAGCCCTGGGGCAGTATGATGCCCTCTTCGGATCGTCCCGCGCCAACAAGGAAGGATGGGAGAGGATCTGGGCCGACTGTGTGGTTGCCATCAACGCGGAGGGGGTGGCAACCCGCACCATCCAGAAGGTCAAGAAGCGCTGGGAAGACTTGAGGTCCAGGACCCTCATAAAGGCCCGGCGCCTCGTGGAGGGGGGCCGGGGCCGCATGAGTTCCATCCAGATGAGGGTCCTGGAACGCGTACACCCAGCGCTCCACGCCCAGGTCCTTGAGAGGGAGACCCGTCTGGAGTTGAGCGGTAAGTGGCCAAGCATTGCTGTGTGAGACAGGGCATGTTGCAGTGTGCTGGTTGTCTGATACTTGCCTGTATGTGTGACATAGGCCATGTACGCATGTATGTGTGCAGGGACATCATGGTAATGCATGTGCGATCAGCAATGTGTGAACCGCACGGTCGTTGCATGTGTTTAAATGCGACATGGGGAGCCCTATGCAGATTGTACATATGAGAGCATGGCAGTCTCTGTTCCTGGACAGGGGTGGGGGTGAGGGATGGGTGCTGATGCCAGGTACATATATGGTATCCATGTCTGTGTGCCTGACCTGCGTGTCTGTGACTTGTGAATGCCATGGATGCATGACACATGTCTGTGACAATGTACAGATTCACTGATGCAGCCTAGTCATCCTTGTATCCACTGTGATTGGGGTGTACGGGGCCAGATGGATGTGACTGAGGTGAAGTGTGTGCATGTGATAGGCATGACCCATGATGCATGTGAGTACCATTACATTGTATGTTTCGAGAGTCCATTGGACATGTATGGAAATGTCCATGGCATGCACCATGACTGTCACTGTGTGTGTTTTGCCTGGACTGACACATGTGTTGTGGAGGGACATGATGGAAGTGTACTTTGACAGTGGCACTCATCTGCTATTGCTTAATGTCTAGGGGACCATTGTACAGTACCCTGATGCTTGTGTTCTATGTCTCCCTCTACGCAGCAGCTAGTGAAGAAGAGGGCGGAGACGGCGCTGTGGAGCAAGGCGGCGGGGATGCCCCCACGGCTGCAGCGGAAGGGGTGGCTGAGCCCCCACAGGGGCCTGCTACGGCGGAAGACGGTGAGGAGCCATCCAGGTTGGTGGTTTCCACAGAGGAGGAGGAGGCCGCCACTGAGGGGCACATGGGGCCTGGTGGGGGCATCCCTGCTGGTGCAAGTGGTGCAGTCCAGGGGCAGGGGCAGGAGGCAGCACAGGTCACCGTGGAGGGGCCTGTGCATGTCGCTGTCCCTGACCCTGTGGGTGCACCACCATGCACCAGCAGGGATGCCCCGTCCCAGGCCCGTCCGCAGGTAGAGGGGATGTCCATGTCATCTGACTCCCCTCCACCTGCGGACGAGGAGACCCCTGGCCGTATGGAGAAGGTCCTGATTGGGGTCGCGATGCGCACGGCTGTGATTCGTGATGCCGTGCGTGCTTCCCAGGAGGAGCACGCACGTCATCACGAAGAGCACCGTGCCGACGTGGCCCAATTGGGATCGTCCATGTTGGGGGGTTTCCTGCATGTGTCGGCCAATCTGGCGGCCCTCTCCTCCTCTGTGGAGACTATACGCCAGTCGTTCTCCTTGCCGTCTTCCGGCCCAGATGCCACCAGGGCCCCCTGTGGCCACCAGGGCACGTGCACGACGGCGTCGGTGGTTTCCATCAGCCTGGATGCCGCCGTGCTGGCACAGGCAGTTGCGTCGGAGGCAGCAGCAGGCTCAACGTGGGAGGCATCATGGCTCGGGGCCATCGACATTAGGGGTGCAGGCATCGGCCGGAGGGCAGGAGAACCCTGGAATGGGAGTGGCTTCCGTGTGGGAGAGTTTGTGCCAGCAGATAGGTGCGGAGCGGCAGCGGGCAGAGGAGGAACGGCTCACAATGGTCAGGGCGGAGGACTCCATGCGGAGGGCGCTGAGGCGGGCTGAGTGCCTCGAGGGTCTTCGCAGGGAGTTGGAGCTGGACACTGCATTATCCCTGCGGGACCTCGGGGCCAGGGAACATGCCCGCCTCCAAGCCATTGAACGGGAGTTCGATGATGCCCTGGCCCATGACAACAACCAGTGAGCCGTCGGACTAGCCCGCTGCCTTTGTATATAGTTATATAGTTAGTGGTAGGTTTCCTTTAAATTATTTTTTTTTTATTTGGTTGCGATTGGACAATGCGCCACTTTTTTGTATATAGTTCAGTTTTTAGTTAGTTGACATAGTTAGGTTTCATTTGGTTGGGCTCATGGACCCGGGATTGTCTTGTAAATAGTTCTTCTATGGATTTTTTGATTTTTTTGATTTTTTTCATGGACATTCATCTTCTTTTTGTTGTTTTGCTTTGTGGTGTTTCTCATTTCATTTCCATTCTAGTTGATTTTCAATACATTTTTATTTTCATCCTTCAATGTGCCGTATCATCTCATTACTTTCATGCATGTCATGTTGGGTGTTTTAACATTCACTTGCAGCCATTGTGTGTGACAGACATGTGTTCATTTGCATTATTTACATTGGGTGTGTAACATGTAATTGCCTTTGATATGTGGGTGGATGTGATAGTTGGTTGGGCCTTTTGGCTGGGGAGGATGGCCATTACGGACATGATTGGGGATTGTTGGGACCCAGGTGCAGGGGGGCATGGATGGGACATGGGTGGGGGCCTGCTGGCAGGTGCCCCACAGTGCTGGGGGGTGGGGGTGGTGGGGGACATGAGTTGGACATGGGTGGGGGCCTGCTGGCAGGTGCCCCACAGTGCTGGGGGGTGGGGGTGGTGGGGGACATGAGTTGGACATGGGTGGGGGCCTGCTGGCAGGTGCCCCACAGTGCTGGGGGGTGGGGGTGGTGGGGGACATGAGTTGGACATGGGTGGGGGCCTGCTGGCATGTGCCCCACAATGCTGGGGGGTGGGGGTGGTGGGGGACATGAGTTGGACATGGGTGGGGGCCTGCTGGCAGGTGCCCCACAGTGCTGGGGGGTGGGGGTGGTGGGGGACATGAGTTGGACATGGGTGGGGGCCTGCTGGCAGGTGCCCCACAGTGCTGGGGGGTGGAGGTGGTGGGGGACATGAGTTGGACATGGGTGGGGGCCTGCTGGCAGGTGCCCCACAGTGCTGGGGGGTGGGGGTGCAAGGGGACATGAGTTGGTGTTCATTAGTTCAAGGAGACATGTGCCTTTGCTGGGGGGCATGCCCATGTTGGGTGGGCTGCCTGCGGGACATGACCAGGGATGCAGGGTAGTCCCCTGTGGTGTGGGCTGCCTGCAGGGGCCGTGGAGGGTGTACAGGGAACACCTGGGAGGACCCACACTGTCAAATCACATGTAGGACTCCCCGGCACCCCTGAAATACACGTACCCTGCTGAAATCGCGTGTAAAACTTTCCGCGCACCCCTGAAATACACGCGCCCAGGCAAATCGCGTGTGGAACTTACTGCGCACCCCTGAAATACACGCGCCCAGGCCAATCGCGTGTGGAACTTCCCGCGCACCCCTGAAATACAGGTACCCTGCTGAAATCGCGTGTAAAACTTTCCGCGCACCCCTGAAATACACGGGCCCAGGCAATTCGCGTGTGGAACTTCCCGCGAACCCCTGAAATACACGCGCCCAGGCCAATCGCGTGTGGAACTTCCCGCGCACCCCTGAAATACACGCGCCCAGGCCAATCGCGGTGGAACTTCCCGCGCACCCCTGAAATACACGCGCCCAGGCTATTCGCGTGTGGAACTTCCCGCGCACCCCTGAAATACATGCGCCCAGGCCAATCGCGTGTGGAACTTCCCGCGCACCCCTGAAATACATGCGCCCAGGCCAATCGCGTGTGGAACTTCCCGCGCCCAGGCCTATCGCATGTGGAACTTCCCGCGCACCCCTGAAATACACGCGCCCAGGCTATTCGCGTGTGGAACTTCCCGCGCACCCCTGAAATACACGCGCCCAGGCTATTCGCGTGTGGAACTTCACGCGCACCCCTGAAATACACGCGCCCAGGCCAATCGCGTGTGGAACTTCCCGCGCACCCCTGAAATACACGCGCCCAGGCCAATCGCGTGTGGAACTTCCCGCGCACCCCTGAAATACACGCGCCCAGGCTATTCGCGTGTGGAACTTTCCACGCACCCCTGAAATACACGCGCCCAGGCCAATCGCGTGTGGAACTTCCCGCGCACCCCTGAAATACACGCACCCAGGCCAATCACGTGTGGAACTTCCCGCGCCCAGGCCAATCGCGTGTGGAACTTCCCGCGCACCCCTGAAATACACGCGCCCAGGCTATTCGCATGTGGAACTTCCCGCGCACCCCTGAAATACACGCGCCCAGGCCAATCGCGTGTGGAACTTCCCACGCACCCCTGAAATACACGCGCCCAGGCCATTCGCGTGTGGAACTTCCCGCGCACCCCTGAAATACACGCGCCCAGGCTATTCGCGTGTGGAACTTCCCGCGCACCCCTGAAATACACGCGCCCAGGCCAATCGCGTGTGGAACTTCCCGCGCACCCCTGAAATACACGCGCCCAGGCCAATCGTGTGTGGAACTTCCCGCGCCCAGGCCAATCGCGTGTGGAACTTCCCGCGCACCCCTGAAATACACGCGCCCAGGCTATTCGCGTGTGGAACTTCCCGCGCACCCCTGAAATACACACGCCCAGGCCAATCGCGTGTGGAACTTCCCGCGCACCCCTGAAATACACTCGCCCAGGCCAATCGCGTGTGGAACTTCCCGCGCACCCCTGAAATACACGCGCCCAGGCTATTCGCGTGTGGAACTTCCCACACACCCCTGAAATACACGCGCCCAGGCCAATCGCGTGTGGAACTTCCCGCGCACCCCTGAAATACACGCGCCCAGGCCAATCGCGTGTGGAACTTCCCGCGCCCAGGCCAATCGCGTGTGGAACTTCCCGCTCACCCCTGAAATACACGCGCCCAGGCTATTCGCGTGTGGAACTTCCCGCGCACCACTGAAATACACGCGCCCAGGCCAATCGCGTGTGGAACTTCCCGCGCACCCCTGAAATACACGCGCCCAGGCCATTCGCGTGTGGAACTTCCCGCGCACCCCTGAAATACACGCGCCCAGGCCATTCGCGTGTGGAACTTCCCGCGCACCCCTGAAATACACTCGCCCAGGCCAATCGCGTGTGGAACTTCCCGCGCACCCCTGAAATACACGCGCCCAGGCCATTCGCGTGTGGAACTTCCCGCGCACCCCTGAAATACACGCGCACAGGCTATTCGCGTGTGGAACTTCCCGCGCACCCCTGAAATACACGCGCCCAGGCCAATCGCGTGTGGAACTTCCCGCGCACCCCTGAAATACACGTACCCTGCTGATATCGCGTGTGGAACTTCATGCGCACCCTGAAATACACGTACCCTGCTGATTTTGCGTGTGGAACTTCACGTGCACCCCGAAATACACGTACCCTGATGGAATCGCGTGTGGAACTTCCCGCGCACCCCTGAAATACACGCGCCCAGGCCAATCGCGCGTGGAACTTCCCGCGCACCCCTGAAATACACGCGCCCAGGCCATTCACGTGTGGAACTTCCCGCGCACCCCTGAAATACACGTACCCTGGTGATGTCGCGTGAGGTACTTCCCGCGCACCCCAGTGATACACGTAGCCCGCTTGCTGTGCTGTTACAGGGTTAGCGCAGCCCTTTGCGCTGGATTGGGTATGTTGATGGCTTTTCCCTGCGCGGGAGGCGTTCTTGGGGGCGTAACTGGCGCTGCTGCAGGGTCGCTGCGCCACTGTGCGCCACGGCTGGTTTTGGTGGCTGGAATCCATGAATACGCTGTGCGCGGAAATGGATTTCAGCGCACGCGGCTGGCGCAGGGATTCGCACGCGCACACTGTGCGCCAGCCGCGTGCGCCACTTGTGCGCTGAATTCTATGAATTACCCCCTTGGTGTTTTTGCTCAGCCAATTTCAAGCCATACTGACAGTTGAAAAGTCAATTCCGTTTTTCTTTTGTGTTTAAAGGGGGAAGTTGGGAGTGATATTCTGTTTGATCTGTGTTATTCCTGAGTACCTGTTCTCTCCTCACATCTATTTAAATTGCCTATTGGTGGGTTGACCTTTGCAAACTAGCCTGATACCTGGTTCAGTGTGACCGGGGGTGTCTCAGGAGAAGGATGTGATATGAGTAGTATAGCGTTCGGAATATTGAACTCATAGATAAAAATACATAAGGGTTTCATATCCGCACTACATGCTGGGCGAGACTTGGGTGTGTGCCAGATTGAAACCACTTACAACAGGTCTGCACGCCACTTTCAATGAACACTTCACTTCCGGGTTGGTGGCAGTGAGGAGTATAGTAAGGCGGGCTGAAAACTCTGGCAAAGCCCATTCAAGATTCTGCCTCCTCGATTGATGCTTCCTGGATCAAAGGCCTAGGGCTGCGCACTGGGAAATCTGATGCTTAAAAAGCAGGTGGCCCACTGCGGGAATGCATGGCAATAATTCAATATAACAAAACACTGGGCCACATTTAGAAATCAAAGATTTTCCCTCCAATTGTCAGGAGTGCTCTCTCCAGAAACCATTAGCTGTATTTAATAGCGAAATTAAAGCTTTTTTTCATGCATGGCTGTGGAGTACATGTGCATTGGTTTAAAAGTAGGTCAGTGCTGCCTTGTGCATCACACATGGCTGGCCCCTCTGAGTGTAGGAGTCAATTCTTGGTTTCTTTATTAGGAGCTAACTGAGCACGTACTGAAAAGTGCTTCCGTAGCAAGAGACGGGGTTGGGCTCCCATTTAAGGACCCAGATAAATAAACACAGAGCGCTGGGAGCTCGTGTTGAGTCTGATTAAAACTTACAAAGAAACCCGTTCAGATCTCCTTTGCCCTAATCTATTTTGCACCCTTTGTGGAACATACCACGCGTCTTACCAAACCAGGAAGCTGCATGTCTGGGCATTATTGATCAATAGTTTGCCAGAACCTCAGCTCCCCAATAGTTAGACCAATTGAATGTTATTTTTGCATCTGCATCTCACCTCCGATCTGTTTGCCCTACCCTCTCAACAAAACAATCAGGGAATCACTTATTTCTTTCTAATTTTTGGACAACGTCCACCGACCAGACTATATCTATAACACACCACGCTGGACAGGTCTCAATCGTTTCTTAACCTTCCCAATGCTCATTTAACTGCCCCTTAAGAAGAACTAAACTATCCCTCAGTCATGACAAAGCTGGCCCTAGATCTCAGTGATGTGCTTCCCATCTAAAAGGGATAGTAGAAGAGTTGACCCTTCAGCTTATTGTTCAAATGCTGCTAATACAAAATGTACTTCCTCCTCACCGGAATGAGTTACTCACTACTCCATCTATGCCGCACAGAATGCAGTGAGACACTATTGAAAAATTTCCAAACAGGCCCTACCTACATATTTTCAGGTTTCTTCTTAAAAAGAGATTGTCATAGAAGCAAAGCCACATTTCAGTAGGGATTATCTCTCTATGTAATTTAACCTGCCTCCAGGTGTGTAGCTTAAAATTACATCGAGCAGCTAATTTAGTGCTGTTTAGGTACCAATGTGTTTTAATATATAAATAATTGTTGGCTGATTATCAGGCATCCCACACCCATAGTAAAGGATATCCTGTAGAATAATGGTTGACAGGTTTCAGTGATTCATACTTACAACCTGTATCTGCATTTAGACAGACCTTGGCCTATTTCTGGTATTGCTTACTCATATCTTTGCTGCATAACACTGGCGTGTATGCCTCATCCTCCACGGATAGCATAGATCTATGAATTACTTTACAGTGCGTGGCTCCTCTCACATACAGGGGCGTGGCAGTCCCTATTACCACCACTTTTTTCTATTTACCCTACCCTCTCACCACCGCTCCACAAAAGAATAAGGTGGAGGTGAGTCATAAACTAAAAGATCCCACTATTTTGAAAAGTTTAAAGAGTTTGTTAGGAATGATAAATGACATCCGAAAATGTATTGAGAATTATGCAGAGATGACACAACCTTTAAGGAGATTACTGAAGCAGGGCGTACCATGAAAATGGGAAAAGGAACACATTGAGGCAGTGGCCAGGTTAAAAGAGTGTTTGATGAAAGCACCATGTTTGGCATATCCAATGTAAAATCAGGATTTCTTTGTAGAAATATGATTTACAGATCAATACATGTCAACAATGTTATAGCAAAAACATGATGCAAATAACAAAACCTTGTATATGCTAGCAAAGCATTGTAACAGGCAGAGACCACATTTAGGGAATGCGAAAAAGCACCTCTGACCACTGTCTGGACATTACATTTCTGCACTATAATTCAAGGAGAGCTGGTGATTGTTGAAACAAATCACCAGCCTCTACAATTTTCACAAAAACGAAGAATTAGATCAGGGGATTTGGCCCAGTCAAGAATTACTTCCTGGACATTTGCATTTCAGGGGTTTCCTGTAGAAGTGAAGTATGGACAAAATCAAAAGATCCCAGTATCTCATGGGCTAGCAGAATTGCATGATTGTGTAGCTGTCAGTGCTCCTGATGACATAGAGCTGGAGGCAAGTTGGAACGAATTTGAGAAGTCTCTACACAAGGCATTCAACAAAGAAACATGTAACGATTTACCAACTGTGTATGTAGATGGATGTGCATACCATGTAGAGAATGATACAGAAAAAGAACTTGTGGCGGGAATAGGAAACATATGGTTTAAATGTGACAACATTCCAAGAGTAAGAGATAGGTCCCAAAAGTAGTCAATTTACCTGGCTGGAAAGTGGAAGTGATATTCACTTATAACAAAAAAAACACTTAAACATGTCAAGATGATTCAGGCTATAGACAAGCTTGTGTCAGAAAATGAACAGATAATCAATTGGAGGAAAATATGTGGTCATTTGAAAACGCCAGGGGAAGATAAGGAGGTAAATTAGAAGGCATATCAATTAGCCAAAATTGGAGCTGTACTGGGGGAGTTATTTCCTACTAAACACTTGATTGGTGAAATACAGGTAGATGCGATAACATGCTCAAAGACTCCAAAAGCAGTTGAACAGTCTGTAGCACAATGGAGTTTTGATACTCCAGATTAGGACTTGATCAAAGCGCAAAAGGAAGACCTTATTCTAGTCCTATTTTATAACCATTTTCTAGATGCAGAACAATATCCTCTAACTGAAGAGGACCACAAAGGGAAAGAGGAATTGAGAGTTCTATTAAAAACCAAAAAGAGAATTAGATTACAAGGCGTACTGATGATTAGAGAATCTGTGACAGGCCAAATCCAATGGGTAGTGCCTTTTTCATTTCAGTGATTGATATTACATCATGCTAACATCAACTTGTATAATGTCCAGATGGGTGGAGTGCATTCCAGCTCCAGACTGCAGTGCGCAAATGGCTGGCACTTTGCTTGTGAATCATATTTTTTCAAGATTTGGTTTACCTCAAAGAATAAAGTCAGGCTGGGGAAGTCATTTCACTAGTGCATTGATGACAAAAATATGGCAAATCTTGGGTGCGAAGAGAAAGCTACACATTTCTTACCGGCCCTCCTTTTCAGGGGGAGTAGAACGGTGTAACAGATCGATAGTTGATATGTTGGAAAAGTTTGTAACTGAAGCAGGATCTAGTTTGGATTTGCGGCTTCCAGTGGTACTAATGGCAATCAGGTCGACCCCCTCTAAATCAACTAATCTCAGCCCCCATGAAATATTGACAGGAAGGGAAATGGTTCTGCCACAACACTTACTTTACAGAACAAATTAACAGGTGCTCATAAATGCGTCCACAATTCATGAATATGTGGAAGAATTGAGAAAGCACTTGCAATATGCGTTTGCATTTACGCAGCAAAATTTGGAAAAGACAGCTGACGTTGCAAAGACATATTATGATATTATGATAGGAAGGCATCTGTGAGAGAATATGAAATAGGAGACCAGGTATACACGTTTAAGTTCGGGATGGGGAAACAAAAACTCTAACTTCCTTGCAGCATTAAATTTAGAATTGTAGATAAGGTTTTCACCTGTGGTCTACAGAATTGCTAAAAATGAGGGTGAATTAACACTGGCATAGTTTGTCCATGTTATTCAAATGAAGCCCTGTCACCCAAAACATGAAGTAAAAAGACTAAAGTAAGTTGAAAATAGCAGGGAGGAAAAAGAAAAATTGTCATAGCAAGTGGTTAGGTTGTAAATAGTGCGACGATATCAAAAGGAGATTGAAAGTGGTAAAAAGAAAATATATATATATCGAGATAATGGACAAAAATACAAATAGACAAATAAGAGAAAGGAGTGTTGTGGTTGAGGCTGTTATCTGAAAAATACCATGTGATATTAGTGTGATTACTTCATGTTGTTTTCAGTAGTCATTCAGAAAATGTCTTGGCTGCATGGCATGTTATTTCTATAATTTGCATTTGTGTGCATAACTAAATTTGATTTCAGAAGCTTCACTCAGAAAGTAAAAAGTAAAAGGTTTGATGTGCTTGATACTTAAGTTGTTTTTCCCGTCAGCAAAAAATCCTTGAGACTGTCAGATACCTGGAGGATACAACCTGATTGTAGTCCCCTGCAAAGCCCCCTGGACTATAGAAGGGATCAAAGATGATGATCCCAAAATATGTGGAGATGATGTCCCTGAAAGAAATCCCATGAAGTCCCGGAATGGAGGAGTTCCACAAAGAACGGTTTCCTGTGTGAATATATGAATTCTCACAGACTATTTTTTATCACACCTATTTTATTACATACTATTATTTACAAAGACTATTTTTATCACAGGCTATGTTTATCATGAATTGATGAATCTTATCACAAACAGATTTGTTTTGTTTACTGGTTTTTACATTTGACTGAAGCCAATAGCACAGTTTTGGGATTTATGTTTTCTGAAAATGATAATGCTTTCCTTTAATATTTGATTAAAAAAAGCAAGTTACAAAGGTTAAAAAAAACTAAAATAAAAATGGATCACCAATTAAAAAAGATCAAAAATAAAGGTGTTCAAGAGATGAAAAAAAAAAATCAACAAAAAAAGAAATTCAAGGAACACCAAGTAAAACAAATAAACATTAATAAAAGATAAAGGTAATCAAGAGATAAAAACAACAACATAACACAACAAAAAAAGAAACACTTTCATCAAAAAAACAACAATTGTTTTTATTCTTTCTTAAGCATTTTGTTTCTTTATTTTGCTCAAGACTCATAATTCTTTTGGTCAAGACTAGAAATGTATGCATAATGTTTCTTGTGTATGAATTTTGTCATTTGCATATTATTCATTTTTGACTATTAAGATATGATTATTGGGAGAAGCACATGTGTATTAGAGCGTATGTGTTTGTCTTTCCTTCAGTGATTTCGGGGCATATCCCAGCAGTAAAAAAAAGGAGGGAGTGTAGGAGTAGGGGCTCAGAATTTTATCAGTTAGATTCATCATTTCAGCATGCACATGTTAGTGTGGGTTTGAACTTTAACTGGGGCCCAAGGTGTGAAACGCATTACTGGACTCAAGAGTGGGAGTCTCAGGCAGAATTAATTAGATGCTGATGCACAAAACACATGATGGAAATTGCACTTTGCTTCAGGATGATATTTCAATGAACTGAGCTGCACTAAATATAATACCAATATAATCTAACAAACTATTTAACCCAACCCTAGATAACATGTAACTGAATCCCTTAATACCATTTATTGCAAATTAGTCCATACTGAAATAAGCTGGGTGGAGATTGAGAAAAATACATGCTGCTTTGAAAATGGGAATTTAAACGTGCAGGCTGAATCTGCACTGGCTGATAAAATAAAACTAATGTGAAAACCTGTTCTGACAGGGAGTTTGGTTACAAAGGGTTTTGAGAGAGTGCAGTGGGGAAGTTTCTATTTGGGCGCTCGGAGACGAAGGAGCAGAGAGCTGGCTGGGCAGACAGTGTTCAGTGCTGGCAAGCTGATTGAGGCTGAATCTCCCTCCTGGGCTAACGATCCTTAGAAAAGATGCAGTCTCGAGAATCCTTATCTGGTCGTCCCTGTCCAAGGCAGGCAGAAAAGCCGGAGTCAGAAATACTGCCAACAAATCTAGGTAAATATGAAGCTAAGTGAGGGGCTATGATGTGAATGATAACAGATAGCTTAAGTTAAATAGTTCATTTCAGGTGCTGTATTAGGGATCCTATTTGTAATGTGCATTTAATACTGTTTTTATATTTCTCAAAGTCTTACTGTGCTTTTTTTAAAATGTATATCTCTTGCCAAGTTCTACGATGCCAAGGGTAGTTGGCAGGGATTTCTATAGATAAAGTGCTAAAATCTATGACAAGAAGAAATGTACTTGCACTGTGAAGTACAATGTGGGCATAAGTGTCTCTCTGTGTAATTTGCATATTTCTATTTTACGATTAAAAAAATCAGATTCAAAAGTAACTTAGACTTCTGCTTTCAGTTCCTTATATTTAACATGCCGAAGAAGACAAAGGCGTGGTAAAAAATATCCCAAAGTAAAGTAGCTGCCGTGTGTTGTTTATCTATAGAGATTGAATGAATGTGCCGTATTTCAAATGCATGCTTTACAATTGTTGTTACTCAACCAAAAGGGCGTAGTGTAGTATTGTACATAAGGTACCATTCGATGGCAGGAGCCATCCATCCAGAGTGTAACAAGTTCAGTATTTTGTTTGTTGTTAGTGACCCTGGTAAAAATAATTATTAGGCATTATTCTGAAATCAGTCTCACCACTATAAAGATACCCCAACAGTTTTGCCACAATATATTGACATGCATTATAAAATACCACCAAATACCACCACAATAAAAGATACCATGAAGTAATAGATATAACCCAAAAATATATCCAACAGAGCCCAGTAGTCGAGCTTTGTTATCTAGTGTTGTTTTTCTCGTGTGTTCATTGGGGGTGTAGGGACTATGCAAACAAATATGTAACTCCACCCCTATCCAGTAAAACAATCCAAATCTGCAAAGGGATTCAGGAAATTGCAGATTGAAAGTTCACAGAAAAGGTGCAGCCTGCAATGTCACACATGCCCTTGTTACATCTTTATAGTTTTGACTTATAGATTAGGGTGCATTTTTTCAGTAGCACACATAATCAAGTTTCTGGACACTTAAGTGATACAGAATGCACTCAAGTATGGCTTCAAGTGACTAACTGTCAGGGATTTCTCCTCAGCATGAAACAACACTCCATTCATCATCTCAACAGACCGTTCCTCTGGAATCTGAATAATAAGAGTGTTCTGGGTTAAAATGGCTGCATGTGAGAGCTGTTCTTTCTCTCTAGAAGGATATGCCACCGTCACATTCTCTATCATCAGATCAATGAATACACAACAGTATGGCGACTTCCATAAGGCAGAACATCTGTGTAAAGCCAAACAATTCCCTTCCAAAAGCAAAATGTGCAACTCCCTCAACTCAAATAATTGTCTGTCAATATAAAAAGAACTGTTGGGCTCAGACTCTTGCAGGGTTTGAAGCCAAGGTAACCTTGTTTGAAACAGCTCCTCCATTCCCCAATGGAATGTAATAGGCGAACATGAAAGAGGGGAAATAAACGGGGGCACAAGATGGCAGCCCTTTCTGCATGTTGGCGATTAAATATATGGTAAACTATCTAGTAGTTAGTTACCAAATTTTGTGATGGTTGACACTTCAATTACAAAATCAAGACAATTAGTTTCCATTCTGGATAATAATCTGCAGAAATGAAAATACAGTCATCGAGCTGAAAGCTTGGAAAGCTCTTATCCCCACGCAGATATACAATCTCTAGCATGCATACAACTGCCAATCTCCCAATACATATTCCAGACAAGTACACTCGTAGGGTTATGATAAACAAATACAATAGTCCCATTCTACAAAAGGCGGCTGACTTGCGACCCTGCATCAACCAGGCCTGTAGACCTTTTGGATATTGGATATAGAAAACTTTATACCAAACTGATTTTGGCTGAGTCCCTGAACTAGGTGGAAGAGGAAACTTGACCATCTCCTGCCCAAGTGTTATTCCACCCGGGCCCACCATGATAGTCCACATATTGGTATTGTGCAACCTATTCCACAGAACAACCAGTGAAGTCAGATCACCAAATTGTATGCCTTTCTTTTAATTCAGTGTCACATCCGACATGGACCAGTGTACATCTATGGCAAAACTGAAAAAAACAGCACCACCAAATACTAAATACATGAATGCTATTGAGTCTAGCAAGGGTGCTGTTTTCAATATATATATAGAGCACTGTTCTGGTCTTCCATGTGAAGCCAGTTCCTGCATTGATTGGCTCTTGCCTCCTCATCTGAGCCAATCCCGAAGCTGGCAGGCTTCAGCCAGCCCATACACCAAGGCCCTCCCTTGTGTTTCATCATTTCTCCTTCTCTTTCATCGCTGCCATTGTCCGAAGAGCGAGCCTCTCCTTACCACGAGGCTACGGAGTGCTTCCTGGGACCACCACGACATTCTCAAAGAATAGGTAGGTCTTACAGGCTATCCAAAACAGAGGGGCCATTTCAATATTGCCATCCGAGGGAAAAGCACTGGTCTGGTCTTCCATGTCCAGCCATTTCCTGCATTGATTGGCTCTTGCCACCTCATCTGAGCCAATCCCAAAGCTGGCAGTCTGCAGCTGGCCCATACACCAAAGGAGCCACTGCTAAGGATCCTGTCGGGTCTGGAAGGACCTAGGAGGGCCTCCACCTCTGTGCCCCTCTACAAACAATACTGCAGCGTCCTATGCACGTCCTGCTCTTGCACAAACACGGACACCAGAACCTCCAGGCTCCCTTCTGCTCAATTGTGAGTGATGGCTGAACTGTCCTATTGCCTCCTCAACCTATCTACTCAAACCATAACTGTGCCAATCATATTCTACCTCTCTCCCCTGACCACCTATTTTCTTTCACTTTTCTTTGTGTATTGCAAAGGTAAATTCGTTCAAGTTGCCCTGCTTCCTTTTCCATCTCACATCCCTGTGTGCACCACAATTCATCTGTGATCTTTTAAAATCGTATCTAGATGAGTGTGCTTTTCATCTTGCATCCATCTTGTGCACTGCATTGTGATCCTTTTTAAAATCGTATCTAGGTGGGTGTGCTTTTCATCTTGCACCCATTTTGTGCACTGCATCGTGATCCCTTTTAAAATCGTATCTAGGTGGGGGTGCTTTTCATCTTGCATCTATTTTGTGCACTGCATCGTGATCCTTTTTAAAATCATATCCAGGTGGGTGCGCTTTTCATCTTGCACCCATTTTGTGTGCACTGCTTTGTGGTCCTTGTATAATTGAATCATGCACCCACCTATTGCTCTGCATTGTATCTGTGCCCTTTTTAACTATTAGGCCGCCACTGTAGTAAGGGCCAATACTATGCAGTGCAGCCCCCTTCTTTTGTTCTCTCATCTGTCCTCTGCCACTGAGATGGCACCCACCATCTCTCCTATCTTCTCTAACTGCTACACTATCACCCATCCTCCCTCTCTCACGAAGTCTGGATGGAAAAAGCACAAAAATTATATTCTGGTTGCAAATCCTGGACTTCCTATCGGAGACACCTATGTCAGTGCATCTTCCAGAGAGATCTTCACTGATATCCTTTTCCCGGTCCCCTCTCCAGACCTATGGACCTCTCATTTTACCTTTACTCTCACCCTTTCACACCCTCTCCCATTAATGGTGGCACCAAGTGGGAAGTCCTCTCATCACGCTGCATCATTAATGTCTACCATACTGGCGCTATCCTGGAAAGCCTGGTTTGCAAGTTGGTCATCTCTACCTTCTCCACCCTAACCATTGCTACCGTTTACTGACCCCCAGGCGCTACCTCCCTTTTCCTCTCTGAATGGGCTGATTTATGTTCCTCCTTACTTTCATCCTCCTCCAATCTGCTCCTTTTTGGTGACTTCAACATCAAATTGGACTCCCCTGGCACAGCATCCATTTGTTTAGTTGACCTCTGCACCTCTCCATCTCTCTCCATTTTCCATTCTGGACCAAGCAACTCTTCTGGACATACTCTGGACACCCTCATCCACTCTGACCCCCGTCTCTCATCTCCTCTGTTCCCCCCTCTCTCTTGGTCAGTTCACTCTCTTAGTCTCGGGAGCATAGCTCAGGGGCAAAGTGCTCACCTTGGAAACAAGACGACATGGAGCAACACAGATTCGATCCCAGGGTCCGCGTCTAGAAACCTCTTGGTATTAAGTGTGTTATAAATAGCCTATCATATCATTACTCTTCTCTCCTCCCACCTGGGTCCCTTTGGCCCTTTGACCACACCGCCAAAAGCCATGCCAACATCATTCACAAACATCTGCCCGATGAAATGAGTGTCAGCTGCTGCCTTCAGTTCCAGCTTTATCCCCTTTTGCCCCCCTAACTCAGACTCTACCACCAACACTGCTCTCAGCAACTTCCACTTGTCCATTACCAACCCACTTGACATTCTTGTCCCTGTCATTGGGATTCATCTGAAACCTGCCTCTAAGCCTAACACCTGGTATGACTCTGAAACTTGCAGCCCAGAACAAAAGTGCAGGGAGGCGGAACGGAAGTGGCAAACTTCAGGTTCACCCTCTTACAAAATGGCTTGCAGGCCGCCTCCAAATGCACTACAGAATCTCCACCTGTGCCAAGAAAAGGGCCCACTTTCTGGCACGGGTTACTGGTGCATCCAAAAACATGGCTGAACTTATCAAAATCTGCCGGGAACTAGCCAACCCTACCGCAGTCTCCTCCTCCCCTCTTCCTTCTCAGGCTCTCTGCAATGAACTGTCTACTAATTTCACCACCAAAACTCAAGACATCCTTAACTTCCTTGTTACTCACGCTTCCAGCCCATTCCACACCTCCTTGCCTCCCTTGGTCCTACCCTCGTCCTTCCCCCTTCTCCTCCTTTGCCCCTGTCACACCTGAAGAAGTCACCATAGTTGTCCGCTCCATGAAGGTCTTGTCCAAACAGGTTTCCCCTTGCTCATCCAGAACCATTAAGGACAACATTGGCTCTCTTGAGCCTGCACTTGCTGATCTCTGCAACCACTACTTTGTCACTGGATCTTTCCCTCCTTCTTTCAAGCATTCCCTTGAGCACCCGTTCCTTACAAAAACGTCAGCAGACCCTACCTGCTCAGCCAACCACCGCCCTGTGTCCATCACCCCCTTCCTGGGGAAACTTCTGGAGAAGATGGCCTTGCCTCAACTCAACTCTCACACTGAACTTGTTGGTGGTCTCCACGACCATCAATCTGGATTCCCCAGCTGCCCTCATCCGACTTGATCTCTCCTCTGCCTTTGACATGGTCAACCACTCCATCCTCATAAAAAGGCTCCACAACACCCTTGGTATCTCGGAACAGGCACTGGACGGGCTGACTCCTTCCTAACTGACCGCTCTTTCCAAGTCATCCTGGGCATCTTCTCCTCGCCTACTTCCTTCTCCACCTTTGGTGTTCCCCAGGTTTCTATGCTCCCCCCTTGGCTCTTTAACATGTAGATTACTCAGCAGGCACTCCCCATCTCCTCTTCCTCCCCAACTACCAGTGTTACGCAGATGATACACAACTCTTTTTCAAACTTGCTTTGACCTTCTTGCACCTTCCATCATCCCTGACTGCCTTTCCGCCATCCAGGTCTGGTGCACTGCCAATGATCTGTGCCTCAATGCCCGCAAAACTGAGATACTTCCCATTGGAACCCCTGCTCCCGCCTTCTTCCCTTCTCTCTGGCCTTCCTCCATTTCCTCCTTCCTCCCCCTGCTCCTTCTTCTGAAACCAGAAACCCCAGAGTCTCTGCTCTCTCCTTCCTCCCTGACATTCAGGACATTGCCAAGAAGTCCCACTTTCAGCTCTTCCTTCTCAAAGGAATTCTACCTTCTCTCACTTTCCCCCAGAAGCCCAATGTTACTCGAGACCTGGTTTTCTCCAGGCTTGACTATTGTAACAGCTTCCTCCTGAATCTACCTTCTTCCACTCTGCGACTCCTCCAGCTAATCCAGCATAGGGCAGCAAGACTTATCCTTGGCCTCAAGCACAGGGACTGCATCTCTCCTGCCCTAAAAAGTCTTGACTTTCTCCCAGTTGCTTCACAGATTAAAATCAAACCCTCTGTATCATCCACAGGTCTTTCTGGAGCCTGGGACCATAGTATCTGCGGCTCTCTATTATTAAATATTGTCCCTCTAGACCTCTGCATTCCTCTGGCACCAACCCTTTGTGTGTAAAGCATTTTGCTAAACAGAGGGCAGGAGGTTTGATCGCTTTCCCTGGTTGACTCCTTTCTATGAAACAGCTCCCCCCTCCCTCTTCGTATTGAGCAGGACTTTCTTAAATTCCGCAAGCTCTTCAAGACTTTCCTCTTTACCTCCTCCTTCCTACCTCCTCTTCTCTGCTAATCTCACAGTTGCTTTGATTGGATACCAGGGCCCTAATGCATCCTCAGGACCCTGACCTCCCACACTCAATCGCGCCTGGCATCAGTCTATCCTCAGCACTTAACTCGGCACACCCTCCGTCCTGGAGCTCGCACTTACCTTACCATGCACTTCATCTGCTGCTTATCCACGAGCATGGGCACCCCAGCACCTACCCCCAATGACCTCCCTCTGCTCTTGCATGTTCTGAATACTATCCACGAGCATGGGCACCCCAGCACCTACCCCCAATGCCCTCCCTCTGCTCTTGCATGTTCTGAATACTATCCACGAGCATGGGCACCCCAGCACCTACCCCCAATGCCCTCCCTCTGCTCTTGCATGCTCTGAACACTCACATGGCATAGTAGGTTCATCCTTTTTTCCCCCTGCATTGCATTTAATATTTTATGTTTTTTGAATGTGTCTCATTCCTATGCCCCCTCCCTGTTGCCCTGTGGGTGCTTTGAAACAGAATTAACTTGCTGTATAAGCATCTAACAAGCAAACAATAAATAAATACATGTATTTATACATCTGACATGAATAGAGAAATCAATAAAACCTCCCAGATATTCCAACCATGTACGTTACGCAAACCTGATTGCTGTCGCATGCAAACTATTTTCTCTGGACTTCCAAAACAGACACTCTATATTGTAAAATAAATAATGAGGTCATATACAAAACACATCAAATGTAAATCCTTATGTATAGTGCCTTGAGCCTTTTATGGTCAGGGTGCCGAATACTTGCAACTTAAGTTTCAGCCCTATATCCTGAGGCATACAAGCAATTCTTGTTTCAGTGCCATGCTTCAGACTCTCGAGGTCTGTTGGCCATGCGTTCTCAGTGGCCATGGAGAAGCTTTGGAACTCTTTGTCTCTTTCACTAAGGGCTACTGAGAAGAATCTGCTGTTTAAGCGTCTTTTAAAAATGTTTCTCTTTTAGCAGGTTATGCCGTGTTGGACCGTCTCTCCTCTGTGTCTCTAGCGCCAAGGTGCCTTCTAGTGGATGTGCACTTTATAAATACGTACTAACATGACATATAAAACAGGGAGGCGGGACGGAGCGAAGCAAGAGTCCATTAACACAGGCAGCATAAAATTACCGGCGGTCGGTCGTCCCTGCCCAAGTGTCATATCGCCATTAGCAACCGTGTAATTTATATGTTGTTGCTAAGGGTGTGTATAACTTAAAATAAAAAAAGGAAATCATACTTTCAGTTGTGGGACTGCATAGTATTTCCAAAGAGCGTTTTCTGTTTTCATGACCATGACATCATCAACAAGGAAACAGTTTCTGAAAATGGAGCATGGCGCTGCACCCCAAGGTAAAATACATTTATTTATGTTAAACACACCCTTATCTGAAGCACATTAACTACACAGGTATTAAGGGGAGGGGGCAAAGTGGAGAGCGGGGAAGTGAAGGGGCAGCAGGCCAACAGCACTCAGTTTGCTTGGAACAGAGGCTTGTAACAGAGACTACAGCCGACATTCTGAGCTTCCTGATTGGTCATCACCCCCTTCCAGGATGCTAGTGTGGAAATTGATGCAACAAATCAAAGGTGATGTTTTTGGGCAGAAGGAAAAAAAAAACAAACAACACAAAATACACAAGATTTGCAGACATTTCATTTTTAGTGTGAGTGTTGTAATACATGAAATGAGCACCAGGTTAAGCGTGCATTATTTGCTCAGAAGGGTTTCAGCTTATCACACTATCACAGATATATAGTTATTAAATATAAAAAAAAACTGTTGCCACTATTATTATCCCAAAGGACTCTTTGATTTATGCAAAGCAGCCAAGCGATTCTTGTTGCCATTTGCTTTTCCTTTGTTTATTATATTTATAGAATATGGGCAATTTACTCACTGGAACTCATGTTTGGTGCAATGTAGTAAAATAATGTAAAAACAAGATGTAAGATGCTTAGACCCTTTTTACATGTTTCCACTGCTCCAAACATTGCAGGCAGAATGGGAGATTGGACGGGAAAAAACATTTCCTTCACCTCATCTCTGCTCTGTCTGCAAAACCATCTAGTTTTACACTTACATGAGATTTTCATGCAGCCATAAAACAAATGGATTCATACCAAATCTTCCTGCCCTTAGCCCATGCCAAAATCAGATGGATTACATTGCAAATTCTGTCTTTTCCAGGCAGCATTTTATTTTTTTACAAAACGGAACGGAAAATGAAAGAGTAAAAGTGATTTCTATATTTGCTCTTTCCTTTTGCAATCCATTTTGTAAAAGCAGAAGATTGTGTGAAGGGAACCCCGCCAGCACACAAGTGTTAATGTTGGTGGTCGCTAAAAGCAATTACCACTTTTAACAAAAAGAGCCTGACTGATTCAATTGTTTATATATTGAAGCATAGAAAATCGTATTAAGTGCCAGGCTATTATGCAAGTCTTTGCAAAAAGGACGAGCATACTCGTCCTTGGCAATTAAGGGGAGAACGTGATTTATTTATAAACTCTGCTGGAGAGATTTATTTACAATGTGCATTCTGGATGCCCACAAGACCACCGGAGATCATGCTAAATGTTCAAAAATATATGCTTTACTGTTTGGTGCACCTCATCGCAACACTCATCACTCTTGGCATCACCCCACTTCATAAGTGCCACCCCCTTCAATTTTGCATTCACTGGATATTTTCCCGAGTTACCCTAGCGAACCAATTGGACATTGTATTGCCTTTTACACCTTTTACCTCATACATAATGCTGTAAAATGCACCCCTTGAACATATTATCAAATGCTGCCGGGGATGGGGGGACAGCCGAACCTCCCTCCATTACGTAAGGCTGTCTCGCTACGCTCAGTCACTTGCACTCATTTGTGGGATATCTGAATGTCCCTGCACTAACAGATATTAATCTCCCGCCGGTGACGTTGCATCATCAACAATGCCAGTTCCCTTCTTGACACCCACCTACCCCAAAAGCTGAAATCTGCCTCTGCCAGTGACATACACGCAATAATGTTGTTGGCCGTGTGTACTGGCAGCTGGTGGTACTTTTGTGCACCAAGGGTAAGGAACGTCCTCACCTTGTTTATACACTTAATGAAAGATGTAAGGTTTGATTTCAAAACATGTTTATGTCTTTCAACTAGTGCAGTGTTGCGCGTGGCCTGAGGCAGCATGACCACCATGTGCATTGCACAAGTGTGATGGCCCAGGTTGGTCATGCAGCCTGTAGTGTGGTGTAACTTCTTTGGGGAGCATCTCAGGAGATCTCACAGTGTGGCCCTCATATGTTGTGCCTACATCAGATGTCAATATGGCCCAGTGATAACACAGTCAACTCTGCTCATCATGCTTTTAATGTGCTTCTGCCTATGTCTAACTTAAGATGCCTGTTTGATTTCTTGGGCCTTGTCTGCTGCAGCTGAATGTTACTATATTCAAAATACAGCATGCTTCTCGGGGCCTGCCCCAGCGTGACTTTTGTTAAATTGACGGACGAAAACGTTTGTGAGCTAGGCAGGCTCATACAGCACTATCTGCTAGCATGCAGGTGTGAGCTGCTGGCCCAGATCCTAAGTGTGCCCATCACAACAGTGTCAGGCCACTAAGCCGGAGACAGAGAGGCAATGTCCAACACTAAATCAAGGCACAAGAGAGCTGAGCCATCCACAGTTGCTGCCCAGCCTACATCAATTCGTCCTCAAGTTGAGAGAAATACATCACAAATTCCAATCCGGAAAATGAAATGGTTTGCATGGGCCGAGCGGCTTGCCCGCTTGGCAAGTATTCATGGAAACAAAGAGATGAATGGTTTGGGGCACAAGACCATGTTCTTCTCTGCAAAACTACTTTCCTGTTTGTCACTTTTCATGTGTATCTCCCATGGTCTGCCTACACCTATAGCTTGTGTACTGCCCAGAGCTATAGTAAACACTAAGCTGACAAAGGAAGTCTATTAGGATAAAGTGCTGCAGTTATAGGACCCTAACTACTAAACCAGATTAGAGCAGATAAGCACATGGAGAAGAATGCTCATGCATCAAAGAGGGACCATGGGAAGGTGTGGGCAGAAAGAAGAGCAGGGGAAATGTTGGAGAGGGTGAAGGGGATGGGGAGGTGTAAGACTGTTGGGAATACAAGGAATACAAAGGGATATATGAAGAAATAGAGAGCGAGGATCAAGACTGGATAGGCATGAATACAGAGGAGTGTTAAAGCAAAACACCAAGCACTTTTTTGATTATAGTTTGTCTCCCTGTGTGAGAGAGGGTATACCTAAACGTGGGTCCCTTGCTCGCAGCGGCATAGAGAACCAATATGCACCTCACCCAACAAGGCAGAAACATGTCTGGGGTTGCTTGTGTTTCCATGAAGAGGGTGTCTGGCCTACCCGTTCGGGCTGGGATTCTCCCATTTTTGGCCGTACCTGACTGATTTGCATATGGCTGGACCCCTTGAGCAATGGCACAGACGGGCTAAATAATGGTGGTGTGGAAGATTGCCCAGAGCAGTGTCAGTGGTTCAGATTCATTCAAAAACTTCCGCCTATCCGTTTTGTGGTTACAGAGAAGTGTTTACAGTAACAGTCCAGGTACTGCATTGGCATGGCATCCACAATCACTGTACAATTTCACACCTTTAGAGAGAGGCTAAAGAACGGATGATCAGATCAATCTAACAACCTCAATTGAGGCCACCAGAAATAGACCAAGAAGCATGACTGGTCAAGCCCTGTCTTGAACCTTTCAAATGGTGGGGTATTGAATTCGGAAATCTATACAATTCCAATAAGTGCATTCATTCTTAATTAAGGGCGGTGTTGATATAGCCAGTCTCTTTGCCAATTTCCTAAGCCCCTTGTCCCTTGCAACAGCTCTGAATCCATCAAGTCTGAGAGATAGAAGGTTATGTTTCTGTGTTAAATTGTTTGCCCCATTCACAGTTTATTATATTTATGCACTACAAAAAGATAACGATTTTTTTATGCCTGCTCTGATCCACTGATTTCATCCTGACCTGTAGGTGAGAGTCTATGAGTCTCTGGGATAGTCACTTCAGCCCATCCTTGGAGAGGGAGACTTTGGGCCTTATTATAATTTTGGTGGTATCCTGCCAGTAAATCCGGCGGGATAACACCGACCAATAATATCATTACTCGGTCCAGTGGTATTACCACTGTATTACAAGTTTTCACAACAGCAGTAAATCCCCATTCCATGGAGTCCCATTGGACTCCATGGGGGAATTTTCTGGTATTACTGGCACCAGTAGTGCCACTGCTGAATATACTGGGGCCCGAAATACCAGTGATTTTTGCTGGTAAGGTGCCTGACTAACCACCAGCTCTTAGCTGAAGGTACTCAGGTGCCCCACCAGCAAACTTGTACTTTGCCATTGTGGTAACGTGTTGGTAAGCAGAATTACCAGCACGTTATTACTGCACCAGCAAAGTTGCAATGAAGACCTATGTGTTTCTGTGACAGTGCCCTGGACCATCCAGCTTGAGAGATGTGAATCTCTGTACTTTTGTGCTAATTCTAGAGGTCTATATTTTTTGACAGGTTCTCTGCCAATAGATTAAAAATAAGGGGCCTGATTCGTGGGATTTTGTGCAGAGTCCCCGTAAAGTACTGCGTGTGCAAAGGGAGTTGTGCGTACCTGTGCGCAAAGGTTAAATTCTGAGTTCCGCGTACTCATGGAATTTGGATCCCAAAGTAACCCAAAGTAACGCTATGTGCAAGTAGCAGCCAGAATGCCCACAACACTCCCCCATGCAAAGCAAAACCAGCGACAACTAACAACCTTTGTGCCTACCTTTGCCCCATTAACTGTAAACTACGTTAAGGCACCCTTAAACTAAGTGAAGTCACCTTAACTCTAAACTACATAAAAAAGGCACCCTTAAACTAAGTGATGGCATCCTTAAAGTATGTGTATCAATACACAAAGGTAAGGTTAACATAGCAATTTAGGGGTGCCTTCACTTAATTTAGAATTATGAGTGCCTTCACTTAGCTTAAGAACACCTTCACTTAGTTTAGAGTTAAGGGTGCCTTCACTTAGTTTAAGGGTGCCTTCACTTAGTTTAGAGTTAAGGGTGACTGGGTGCAAAGCTCATCACCACCTTTCTTGTGTCAGTAAGATCACCAGTTTTGCGTGGTCCATCTTGCAACTTCCGGTTGCGTGGTCACATTCATGAATGTGGTTATGTTTGCACTTCACTAAGCCTTATATGGGCCATCCCTTAACATGCCGACATTATTCCTCATTCTTCCTCATTCTGTGCAAAGAATGGGAAATATGCATGTTCCGTTCCCTATTTATTTCTTTGCATAGGTGCGTCCCACACTTTGCGAGGAGTCCATGCAAGTCGCTCGACTGCACCCAGAGTAATGACAGACCCACACAAAGTCCCCGCAACGTGCCAAAAAGTCCTGCAAAGTCGGTTCCATGAATCGATGAAGGGAGATTTGCATGCTGAAAGGTGCACAAAGTCTCTTTTCTATGTAGTAGTTGCTGCTGCATAGCAGCTAAGCCCTGCAATAATAGGTGTTTTTATTAGCCATTGTAATAGGAATTAGCCTATAGACATCAAACTGGAGAAGGGCTGAGTTGACCTTACCAGGCGTTCAACTTGTGGCCTCTAGACTAAAATAAAAATGTCTGAGGTGTGTGCTTAACTTGTCAAGCTATCTTATTGCTTAATCACCAGAAATCATCATTTCCGCAAGCGACTGGTTCTATTTCCCCTGAGTGAATCCTCAGATACCGTTTTTTTCAAATAGGGCAAAGTTCTCAGTCTCTGAAGAAAATGCCCAGACCCATTCTTTCTGCAGCTAGCATATTCTCCTTCCCTGCATGAACCTATCCATTCAAGGGTCAACAGTTGTATGAACCCATAGAACCCACATTTGCTAAATGTCAGCAGTTATATATCCATGGTTGACTGATCAGAATATGTCCTTATGACAAGTGACATGAGGTATGCACTACATTGAAAACAGACAACAGCTTGTTCCTCTGAGTATCAGGTTTAATATCCCTGGGTGAGTAATTTCCAGAATCCATCCATCCTTTAGGTAACAGAACGCATTCCTTGCGTTTATTCCATTAATTCATTTTTGAACATGTTTTTTTTTCTTTTCTTAATTGCAATGTATTTGTGGGTCATTAATCCCCAGCACATCTGTCAGGGATAACTCCTGATGTTGGCCTATGCTACTCATGTGGGTACTTTGCAGAAGAACCAGGTCTGTCGCTGACTGTGGCTGTTTCAAGAGGATGTTGTGGGAGCTCAACTTGAGCAATTTAGCCACTCTGTTTTTTCCTCAAAGCTTCTTCATCACTGTCTCATTTTCGAAATTTCCAGAACCATCCTTCCTTCAGGCAATCAATTTCTCTGTCTATGATGAACTCCTATAGCCCATCTCTCCCACAAGTAACTAAATTATTATCCCGTGGTCACTCCCCAGAAACAAGCCTTCCTTTAGGTAACTGGCTCACCACCTTTGCTAATTATCAGAACCCATTTTCTTTTTTACAAAATAACTATAACTTGTGTTTCTGTAGCACTTACTTCCACAATTTCTAAATTTTAATGGCAGGTTCTCTCCTGATGCTTATCCCCAGAGCACATGTTCTCTAGAGGTAGCATGATCCTTGTCCATGACTGAATCCCCTAACCAACATCTTTCCTATAGTTGGCAGGTAAATCCTCAGAGCCCCTAATTAATAAAAGGGAAATATTGTTTCTGTCCCAGAGCAAGTAACCTGATTTCCACCTTTCCAACAGGTGACTAATTCTCTATTCCTTATTAATTCATAGAGCCATCCATCAGGTAATAACACAGGCTTTGATCCTGGTACTTTGCCTTTTCTCTCATTATTTCAATGGATAAATGTGTGTTACCCATCCTTCCTGTGAAATTAATTGTTATGTCCCAGGGACAATAAGCAGACTCTACACTTCTTAGAGGTGAATTGTGGTGATGTACCTGGTGACAATGCCCAGAATCCATCTGAACCTATTGGCAAAGGTTAGTTTGCCCAATGATCAAATCTCTAGACTCCATCACCTACAAGTGATGATTTGCTATCCAGAGGACAAGTCGTAGAGTCCATCGAACATTGGAGTGAAAGCCCACAGGGTTTGTTACATCCCCTTACCTCATTCGATCAACAGGTAAAAGCTTATCTCAACAACTCATCCTTCCTAAGTGTAACAGAGTCCTCACTGAATCAATCCTTCCTACAGGTCATAGGTCCTTTGTTTATTCCTAAAGAGTTCCTAATTAGTTAAATCATACTGTCACTGTTTACAGCTATTTTATTTTGCAACAGTGACTAAAGAATAATTCTGCGCAGGAGTGCTTCTAAACTGCTTCAAGGTAACAATTCTAAATGTACATCTGGTAATATTGGCACCCCCCAACATGTCAACAGTGCTTGCTACCCTGAGGATGACATATCAGCTATCCTATCAGAAGCAGATATCGCAAATTAAATGCTAGAATCAAGCCATCACAGGGCCCGCTCAAATACTTATGGAGGAAATCAAAATCTCTCACAACAAACCTAATCGAGAACTGTCAGAAAGAGCTGTTCATGCACGTACAGTCACCAGTTATCAATGGTTGTAGGTCAAGAGAGTTAAGGACATCTTTTTCAACTAACCAGTGTGTACCATCATCAAGCTTCCCACAACAGGGAATGAAGACGGATTTGCTTTGATTAGGTTACTCGTCCTGGACCACAATTATATTGGCTCAAAAAAATAAGTTACATTTTTTCAAGGCCCACTCTGGCTCACAATCCTTGCAACAACCCTAATATCCAAGTGCTACCCGGCTTATCTTGACAACAGCGTATATGTAACAGAAATACCATCATGATTGTGTAACTCAGCACAACATGGACACAATGATGGGCCTCCAACACTACGGTAAGCCTCTGGGCTCTACTATGCAAGATTAACAGGAACATTCAAACGCAAAATGTCCTCATGTTGAACTCTGATTCGTCATTGCCACCACCATTGCTGACTAAGTGCCATTCTATAACCCCTGTCGCTCTGTACTGAGCTGAGCATAATTAACCTTGCCTACTATCCCGTTGCTTATAAGCACGAGACTCACCTCTCAAAAATGGCCACGCTGCCTAGGTGCCCGTTTGCCAGCTGCCACCCAGGCCCTCCCATTAGGTGCCTCAGACTGCGTGCCCGCACGCTAGAGTCCACCCTCAGCACCCAGCCCACCCCCACTAACACCCGAAATGAACGTCTATGCTCCCGTACTATGCCCCCCACTATAGGTGCAAACAGGGCCAGGATCATCCGCCCAACTGCCAAGCTCACAGCCACTATAGCTACCCACAATATAGTTGTCAATGAATCAGCTCACCCCATTCCAAATTATATTCATTCTATATCAAATGTGATCCCACATGTGTCCACCACTACCGAAAATGAGGTCCCCAGTGCAAAATCTGTGATATGCAATTCTTCTGCCCCCACCTTGAATGCTATTATGCTAAATGTGATTCCACATGTGTCCACCACTACCGAAAATGAGGTCCCCAGTGCAAAATCTGTGATATGCAATTCTTCTGCCCCCACCTTGAATGCTAATTTGCCAAATGTGATTCCACATGTGCCCACCACTACCGTAAATGATGTCCCCAATGCAAAATCTGTGAGATATGCAATTCTTCTGACCCCACCTTGAATGCTATTGTGCCAAATGTTATTCCACATGTGCCCACCACTACCGTAAATGATGTCCCCAATGCAAAATCTGTGATATGCAATTCTTCTGACCCCACCTTGAATGCTATTGTGCCAAATGTGATTCCACATGTGTCCACCACCATGGGAAAATCAGCACTGTGCAACTCTTCTACCACCCCAGGCGTAACCACGCCCACCCCTGCACCCACTCTCCCCGTGGACCCCCCCTAGCCGTTACAGAACCCCATCTCAAATGCGCCATGATCAACGCTAGGTCAATCAATGCCCATGCTCTGGACATCCATGACCTCATCACCACCCATGACCTTGATCTACTCATGATCTCAGAAACCTGGCTTCACGAGGCCTCCGGCCCCGCGCTCTCCCTTGCACTGCCCTCTGGGTATTCCATCACTAGGCAGGATCGACTCTCTAAAGGGGGAGGTGTAGCAATCATTGCCAAAGACGCCCTCTCGATTAGAAAGGTAGAGAAATCCCTACACAACAACAGCGACTACCTCCAAATCAAAATCAACATCTCTCCCCATTGTACCATTACCATTCACACTGTCTACCGCCCTCCAGGCCCAACAGGAGACTTTCAAGCCTCTCTCACCCACCTCCTCTCCGATAACCTCAAAAAACACACAAAAGCCATT
Organism: Ambystoma mexicanum; assembly: GCF_040938575.1. NCBI lineage: Eukaryota > Metazoa > Chordata > Amphibia > Caudata > Ambystomatidae > Ambystoma > Ambystoma mexicanum. Next base: position 1,090,182,697 of record NC_090925.1, on the reverse strand, counting down.
CTCCTTGGGGACGTCAACCTAGGCCTCCTGGACAGCAAGGACTCAGCAGCCAAATCCCTTGACTCAGCCCTCAGGGCACTAGGATACAAAAACACCATCTTCTGCCCAACTCACACCCAGGGCAGAACTCTCGACTGGATTGCACAGCATAACTGCCCACTCATCATCACTGGAAACTCTCCCACCCCCTTGTCCGACCACCACATCATCACCTTTAGCATCCCTACCACCAGCCCCTCCACTCCCGCACCACAACCCCTGCCTCCTTGCCTCGCAAGAAGCTCCCGTCAGCTCACTAAGGAAAGGATACTGCCCTTCCTCCAAGGCCCAGCCTTCAGACCACCTTTTTCCACAGACCCAGAAACCCTCGCAACAGCCTATGATGTTGCCATCAAAGCAGCTATCAACTCCATTGCACCACTCAAACCCCGGAAATCCAAACCAACTACCCACTCTAACTCCTGGTTCACCCCGGACCTTCTCATACTCCGCAATGAGAAAAAGGCTGCACTTACGCAATGGCAAACATCCCACTCCGACGAAGATAAGCTGATCTTTAAAACCCGCTCCACCATATACAAAAAGGCAATCACCCTAGCAAAGTCCAAATCCTTTGAATCCAGAATCTCAGAAGCCCAATCTAGCTCAAAAGAAATCTTCGCCATCTTCAGGGAGCTGGAGACACCCACCCCCGCCCCCCAGAACTTCACCAAAGACAAAGCCTGGTGCGACGAAATACAAACGGCCATGCAGACCAAATTGAAGACTCTCCAAAGCAAAATACTGGCTACCAAACTAGCCCTACCTAATACACACATCCCTGTCCCACCACCAGCCTCGGACCCCCCCCAACCTTTTTCCTTCAAACCCATACAGGAAAAAGATATCATCAACATAATGAGGAATATCAAACCCTCTAACTGTAAAGGGGATGCTTGTCCAGCCACCATCATCAAGGACTGTACTGAAGCGCTTGCTCCCTTCCTGACAGCCTTTGTCAATGCATCCTTTGCCACAGGGAAAGTCCCCGCTTCCCTCAAGGAAGCCTGGGTCCGCCCTCTCTTAAAAAAACCAACTCTTGACCCAACATCCCCTAACAACTACAGACCTATCACCACTGTCCCTTTCCTCCTCAAAATATTGGACAAAGCAGCCTACCTGCAGGTCCAGCACTTCATTGAAGAGAACCAACTCCTGGGACGCCGTCAATCTGGCTTCCGCCCCAGACACGGGACGGAAACCGCCTTACTTGACCTGAAAAACCAGATGGACGATGCCAGAGACATGGGCAAACCAACACTTCTCCTACTTCTTGACTTATCCGCGGCTTTCGATCTTGTTGATCACGACGTCCTTTGCCACCACCTCTCCTCCACTGCCAAGTTCTCCCCTGACGCCACTGCATGGATCACTTCCTTCCTACAAGACAGAACCATGCAAGTATTCTCTGACCTAGCCTCCGCCTCACCCTCCTTCATACTCTGCGGTGTGCCCCAAGGCTCCTGCCTTTCTCCCACCCTGTACAACATCTTCACACGGCCCCTCTTCCTCATCCTCGACGCTATGGGTATCTCATACACTAACTATGCTGACGATACCCAGATCCTCCTTACCCTCACTGGCAACTACGACACTGACTCCTTGACCCTTAACAACCTCTACAACACCATTCAAGCCTGGATGGCAGACAATGGACTATGCCTCAATTCCGATAAGACTGAACTCCTCCTGGTAGGCTCCACCGACACACTAAGAAATCTAGACTCCCAATTCAGTCACTTCACCATCGACACCATCAAAATACCTGTCTCCGACTCAGTCAAAACCCTTGGAGTCTATTTGGATTCCAACCTATCCATGGAGAGACAAGTCAATGCAATAGCCTCCTCAGCTGCATATCACGCTAAACTAATCAACGCAGTCAGGCCCTTTCTCTCCAAAGAGAACTGCACAAACATAGCCAGAGCCATCACTGGCTCCAGGCTAGACTACTGCAACGTACTCTTCCTAGGAACCTCCAACAAAAATCTGGAAAGGTTACAAGTCATACAGAACAGTGCTCTCCGTGCAGCCCAAGGCATTGCTAAAAGAGAACACATCTCGGAGGCCAGAAAACTAGCCCACTGGCTCCCAATTAAGGAAAGAATCGTCTTCAAAGCTCTTACACTGACCCACAAGTGCATTCACCTCACTGCTCCCGCTTACCTCTCCGAAAGGATCCACCCTGTCTCCTCCACAAGGCCAACCAGATCACCCTATACCAACATGCTCTATGTGCCACTAGTAAAAAGAGCCAGAGCGGGGGGTTCCAGCTTCCCATATCTTGCACCCACACACTGGAATGCCCTACCCCCCACTATCCGAGGTGAGGCCTCCCTCATCGCCTTCCGTAAAGCTATGAAAACCATCCTCTTCACATAAGGTCCCTCACATCAGCATGAATACTATACATTTTGACCCACTGCATAAGCTGGAATGTAATGACCAATCGCAGAAGCTGTAAGTATTGTATTATGTCTGTAATACTTATAATGTACCAACAACTGCTACCATTCCTGTACCTCTGTAACTAAGCTCTCACAAGTAACAGCGCCTCAATGCCCATGGGCTGCTTGCGCGCTATATAAATCTAAATAAATAAATAAAATAAATAAATAAAATGGAACACATGCCCTTCTACACTTTCCTGCCTTCTGTACAACACTTACAAAAATGTCTTGAAATTGTAGACATGTGTTAAATCAATATTCAGAAGCATCCAAAGCCTATTATTCACTGGTTTTCCCCCTTCTCTGACTCAATGTACTTTCCCATTAGTCTCAGGAATGTTGTTCCATTTATTTAGTCTGTTTTTAGATATTTCATGTAGCCCATGTGTGAAAGTCCAAGGTTGAAAGCATTTACATTAAAGATGAATATTCTGTCATGTACGTCTGTGCCTGTGTAAAGAGCATGAACTCTTGGCCATGAAATGGCTAGTAACCCCCTATGACCTTCCTGGGAGGAATCCTGTTCCTTTGAGGCAGAGCATAGGCTGTGGAAAAATGTCTGGCTACTCACAGTGTGAATCCCTGTTAATGTATCTCACATTTTGTTTGAATGTTGCTGGTTGGAAATACCTCATGGTCTCATTGGTGTTCTGTAGGGGATGATTGGACCTTGATCTACTCAGGCATTTGCCCGCTGGCCAATCACACCAAAGGTGTCATGGCTACTCTGGTTTTGGTTTAGGGCTGCCTCTCTGTGTGTGTTCACTGGTGTCCCCCTACCAACTCCACTGTCAGGCCACGGGCTGTCTGATTTCATCAATCGACAAAGACAAGGCAATTGAAAAGAACACATTAGCACAACAAAAGGGATTGTGAGTTATTTCCACCAGGGAAAAAAAACGAGTCATCTAGATTGGCATGTTTCCTTGAGGACAGATAGCTCACTGTATTAGGTGAGTGGTGTTCAAATGTGTTCTTACTCTGCAGAGAACGGGTTCAGTACAAGCAGAGCCCAATATTTAATTATTTATTTATGTTGTTGAGAAAATGTTTCCCATTAAAATAGCTAATATTAAGAAAAGTGCAACAAGAACATCAATCCATGTACTGGCTGCCCATACTGCCAGGCTAGTAATGGGCTAATACATCTTCTTATTTTGTGGCAGTGCTTATGAGCTCAAAAGTGCTCACAATGATATTAATGCAGAGGAATAATTGAACATTGCTTTAAACAGACTGGACTCCCTTATGGGCCAGGCAGCTGGTGGCGTCCTGTTGCGCCACTCGTGCTCTGACCAAATTCTAATAATTGGACATGTCAATCTCATTGCTGAGGCATAGAAGGAAATGTAGAAGAAGAGCTCAAACCAAATTTAAAAAAAAGAAAATGTGAGAAAAGCTTCACAGGTGAATCACCATTCCAGAGATTCCAAAAATATCAGACCATTCCAAAATTCAAAACATGTACTACCTATTAGGTGCATGTTAAACATTTCAATTGGTTATAAAACTATGACCATAATTGTTGGATCGCTCAAGATGTTACTTCTGAATTTTATCAGGGTTGTGATATTTGCCATCGATTTGCAATTGATTGAGATTTTATTAATTTCAAAGTTTGGTCAAGACTGAGGGGTAAATCAATAGGCTTTGACAGTGTTGAGAAAGCATTACGGCCAGCATAACTGCTGCATTATGCTTTTGAAGTCCAAGCAAAAGAAGATGTTACTATGCAAGGAGAAATGCAACAATTTACAGTACCAATCAAAATAAAAAGAGGATGAACCCTGATAAATCAGGAAGTGTTAATACATTTGAATCATATCATTCAACAACAAGGATTGTTCATGCATCCAACACCTCTAGTCAATCTAAAAGACAAAACCATTCAAGTATTTCTGGATAACAGTGATCCTCAAAGTCTAATTCTGAGTGCAGACACCTCTATTGGAATGGCAGACAATTCCTAATACCATTCTATTGATTTAGAAAGTATAGATCCGATACCTGAAGATTGCCATGAAAAGACAGGCAGTATCCAACCAGAAAAAATGATTACCATCTGAAAGGGGGACATTTCTTTGTGTATTCTTCATGCTCTTCTGGGGAAGAAGATGTTGGCTACAACATCTTGGGAGATGTAGAGCGCTCGCCTTGACACCTGTGCAGAGCCTGCTTACGCAGGTTCGAATCCCAGCAGGGCCAAACTCAGCCTTTCATCCTTCCGAGGTCGATAAATGAGCACCACACACCCTGGGTAATAATAAGCAGCGCTTAGAATCCTGAGGGTTCGTAGCGCTATATAAATACTAAATTATTATTATTTATTATTATTATTATTATTAGTATTATTATTATTATTATTATTATTATTATTATTATTATTATTATTATTATGAGGTAGTATTTAGTGTTAATTATGACTTTATGAAATCCATGGAAACCCATGTACCGCTAAACACCTTTAAAAGAGATCTCTCCACCCAACTGAGGGAAAATTCTGAAATATCAAAACCAGAGTTAGTTCCAGGTTTTCGGCAGATGGTCCAAGAACAGATCCATCTGGCCCATGCCTTTGAGACCGATGAACAATGAAAACAACCGAGGCAGGTATTCCTGGATTTGCAGAGTATCGTCTCAGTTGATTCCTATGATTGCGGGCATACAACTATTTATTAAAAAATATCAACATACCCTGAAATGGCTGTAAAACAATACCATTTGCCTCTCACATGCAAGGAATCACTTACAGAGATTGTCAGAAATGTGGAATCTTGTGCCAAAATTCATGCTATCAACAGTATCTTTAACAACTTGGTACAGGGGATCCTAAAACCAAATGGGGATCCTTAATCCTCCACCCTGTGACCCCTCCAGCAACTTTCCATCCTACATGGCCCCCCTCATCTCCCCTCCACTGAAGCTAGGAATCACAGAGTCATCGTCGACTCCTTCCTTTCCTTCATCCCTCATATTCAGGACATTGTCAAGAAGTTCCACTTTCAGCTCTTCCTTCTCAAGGGACACTACACTTCCTCATTTTCTCTCAAAGACTCAGTGGTATCCATGCTCTGGTTCTCTCTAGGCTAGACTGCTGAAAAAGCCTCCTACTTAATCTTCCTTCCTCTACGACCCCTCCAGATAACCCAGAATAGGGCATCAGGATTTATCCTTGGCCTCAAGCCCAGGAACCGTATCTCTCCTGCCCTACAAAGCCGTCACTGGCACTCAGTCTCAGCACAGATTAAATTCAAATACCTCTATATCATCTACAAGGCTATCTAGGGCCGGGGACCACTCTATCTTCAATGCTTCCTGACCAAATACTCCCCTTCTAGACTCTTCTGTTCCTTTAGCACCAACTGACTGCATGCTAAGCGCTTTGCTAAACAGAGACCTGGTAGGCAATCACTTTCCTCGACTGGCTCCTTCCTGTGGAACAGCCTCCCTCTCCCTCTGCGTCTTGAGCATAACCTCCTTAAATTCTGAAAAACCCTCAAGACCTTTCTCTTTACCTCTTTACCGCTTCCTTCTCCTCTTCTCTACCCTGTTAACCTTGCAGCAGCATGACTGATGTGCAGGGCCATTATGTGTCCTCTGGGCCTTGACCCCCCACATCTCTCATCCCAGCTGCTGTCTTTCTGCTGCACTAACTTGGGTACCCACTACCCATGGGTCATTGCACTTATGTTCTTCTCCTCTCAGAACGTACCCTGAGCACATCTCCATGAGCATTAAAGCACCTATCCCTCAAATCTTTTCTTTGCTGTCAGTTTCCATATAGTCCTTACATTCTCTTCAGCCAGTATCCTCAGTGCATCACGTTCATCTCTCGTGATGCCACCAGCTCCTTTTCTTACTCTTTTCATATACCTTTGGGGAGTTCCTCCTTCAGATTGTCGTCTCATCGGGAATACATTTGATATGGTTTTCTCAGAAGGTACCTTCTTTCGAATATTTGTTGTGGTATGTTCACAACTGCTTCTTTGAAGTCCAGATCTTCATCACCCCCCTCAGGGTACCAGCTGATTTAACATGTTTATCCACACTCCAGGTCATGTAATTGCACTGTCAATTCTGGCTACAGTAAACACATCTTGATTCTTCGGATGCAAGAACTTTGTTCCTTCAGGTGCTACGATGCTGGCCTCTATGTATTTTCTGACATCTTCATCTGTCAATTCCTTGGGTCCAAACCCTGATTCGACATTGATCATGATCTTCATTCCTACATCATTTTTTGCTGTCTTCTTACAATGGGCAATTATTATCCGTTGCAGAATCCATGAAAATATGGACGCAAACCAACTGTCATCTGCAATGTCCTCTGTCTTGTCTTCCATTTGGTTATGCAGGTTTGTCAACAGCGTTACGGCCTCTGTCAAGGTCCCACTCTCTTCATCATGAGAAGGTAAGAATGTGCAACATGATGGCCCGATTTTGTCGCAAACTTCTCCTTCCATCACTGTGATCATCTGCTTTGAAGGTTCATCGGTCTTAGGGCACTCAGCATTGATAGCATTGAATCCATTTATGGTGGTACTGATTGCCTGCAGAAGCTCCCATCTGGTAATTTGCAACCATTTGGCATTGCCCATCATTTGGATCCCATGCATGAAGATAGTTGTGGTTATTGATGCAGTCTTTCTGAACAACCTGTGTTCATATACAATGGATTCAAAGGCTTCAATTGACTTGGCAGAGAAGTAGTTCTCTCTTCTGGTTCGATTGAGAAATGTAAGCGCTCTTCTCTTTCCCAAATGGGCATCAACTTTGGAAATTCTCCAATATTCAAGTCGCTCTGATGAATCACTAATGCTGGAACATGGATGAGGACCAAGGAACACGTTCATCCCGAATCCTTGTGCAGCTTCATCTAGGAACTAGGCCCACAAGCCCAATACCGATCCATCAAGACAGTTGTCCCTGATCCCATCCTGGAAACATCAACTGTAGTTTTGCAGCCTTTATTATCTCACTCATGATTTCTTCCGTCTCTTCGGAAGCACAATGTTGCATTTGCCAATGGAATCCCAACCATTGGACCTTATTCATCTTTTACCCATGTCAACAGTTTGGCATGCTTAGCCCATAACTTCAAACAACCGTCATGTACTCTTTGTACTTCTTGTACATATTCCAACAGTAGATGAGCTGCACAGGACATCAGCCATCCTTCCCATACCTTCGTGTAACTTCACTTGTCCATAGACTAAGACTTGAGTTTGTTCCCAACAACCAGGTGATCCAGCTATCTCTGTTATGTCAGGACATTCCATTCTCTTCATGTCTTTCACGACTACCTCTTCTTGTCCGTCAGCAGGATACACAAGCATCTTGCTCTCCCATCCAGGTTTCTTTTCCTTCTGTGAAGTCTTGATATAATCATCCTGAAATTAAAATGACCATTTTGATTGCCATCGCAAAGTAGCCCAACTTCCCGAGAATTGTCCTCCGGCTATACATGCTATAAGATGAACCACGCATCTGGCATCATGTTATGGAATTTTTATGGATATGATTTGCGTTGCACTCATGGCATAGGGTATGCAGACATTGCAACTCTCCTTAGATGTTTTTTCTCCCACATTTGTCATGTGCTGATACCACATGTTATTACCCAAGTGTTCTGCATTTTATAGATAAGTATTTATTCCCTCATTATCTTCCTCTGCACTTATTTTATGTCTTCCAAATGTAAAGCCTGTGTAATACTCATGAAGCAAATCCAAAGCAGTTCTCCTAATCGGGGGAACGTTAGGGGTCTCTGTGTCAGTGGAAGTAAATGAACCAAAAGCATTTCTCATAATGAGGGGATCCATAGTGGCCTGTACCTCTGTGGGAGTACTAACATGATAACGTCTGTGAAAGAGGAGAAATAGAAAGACAAAGAGTGTAATCGTGCAAGCATACATTACACACCAAAACATAGTTAACCACCTTTTGTGACATTTTGGTATCTGTTCATTCTCTAGAACCGTATCAGCTTCCAAATTTCTCATCTTTAATACAATTTTTCAATTTTCTTACACCTGTAATTGCAACATCTGTTCAATGATGGAAATGAACAGCCTTCTAATCACAGGGACATTTTTAGGATCCTGTAAAATAGTGTGAATATCAACATCTCTCCTGATAAGAGCAGGATAAGCTTGAAGTATAAATACAAAACAGCAAGCACAAGCCTATGCACATCACGGTCAGTGAGAACCATAGGGTTAACTTCTAAGAAAAGGTATGCACCACAAAATAAATCTGCATACTGATCTAATTTCCAATTTCTGATCAAGCACTGACGTTTAGGCAAATCCTATATGCTTCAATATACTTCTAGAGTTCATTTTTGGCCTACTAAAACTCGCTGCAAGTCTTTGTACTCCTGCTAAAATATCTATAAGGAGTATCACCTGAGTATTAGTCCAAACTAAATCTGCATTATTCAGAAGTTGTTGCTTTATCGTCCTTCTTCTCGTCATCGATTGAATCTGCACATGTTGAAATTCTTCTTCTTGTCTTGCTACTGGATTGGCAATGGTGGGAGGGAGGCTCTCACCTTTATAGACTTTCATGTCACCCAAGTGAAGCCAAGCTTGTCTTCCTTGGACCTTTACAGCTGAAGTGGTTATATTTTCAACACAAAAGGAGCTGTTAAAGCGTGACTCATGCCACTTCCTAGTGAAGTTCTTAATCAAGACAGAATCACCAACATACAACTTTGGTGCCGATAGACATTCATTTGTGCTGATTGTTGAATTGTCTTCATCTGTGTTCTTAGACTGACCCCCTGACGCTTGAGTTTATCTGAACTGAAAGACATGCTAGAGGTCATACATGTCAAATAATCCTTCAGATATCTTCATCTACAAAGAACAAAGGCATCTGTCTCAAACAAATCTGTTTCTTTGGGAAGAAATGTAATTGTACATGTAATGCCTTTGCATGTGTATCAGGTGTCAGAGGAGGCTGTTCTGAGGGCGGACAAGGTAGTTCAAACTCCACCAATCAAATTGCAAGAGAAGCAAATTTGACATCTGCAAAGCAACAACGAAATGAAAGGATGAGGAAGACAGGGTGCTTTTTGAAATGTTTGCACCTCTGAGGTCCCTGGAAACAGATGATAATGAGGAACAAGGCCAAAACATGTCTGGGGATGCTTGTGGTCTTGTGCAGTAAAAATGTGACCATGTAAACAGGGGTCAGGTCAGCGGGAAAATACATTTATAATCACTTAAAGAACATCGTCCCACCGTAATAAAGATAGGGACAGTCCTCTCAGCCACAGATCAGATCACCATACATAAGTCAACACATAATTTAAAATGTCATATTTATTCCATTTTAATTTATTTCAATATATTGGTAAAAAGAGTATTAAATCATCTGCAGAACTTGTACAATGTATTAAAATAAATCATACAACTGTGCAATAAAGTGCATACTATGGTAAAGTGCTAGTTACAATTGTTAACCTCAACAAGAAATCACTGGGGAATAAATCAATCACAATGAATCCTAGATGTAAACATAAGGATGACGGAACAGTTACCCCAGGCGAGTGAAGGAGATCACTCGAATGAGGAACTGCCAGTTACCCAAAAACACTTAAATGTGCAAACAACAAATGTATATCAGTAACACATTCTAGACAATGCAAATAATCAAAAGAAAATCAATTACAATAGTCAAATAAGAAGTGAACCAATAACTAGAAAAGAAACTCAATACCAGAGTAAAAACACAGGTAAACATAAAAAACACACACATAGGAAATCAATTTAGGGATGCTGTGCGTCAACTACGGCGATGTTATGTAAGAGATAACAAACAATGAAGTAAGCATGACGCCATTGAAAAATTGTAGTTTCGATGGAAGAAATACATCTTGCGAAGGATGCAGATGATATCCATCTTCATCAGGACATAGCATTCCCATAAACTGGATCTTTTCTAGGTCATTCATCAGTGTCTTTCTAAACGTACTTGAATTAAGATAAAAAACTTTCAAATATGCAATAGGACACAGAAAGAAGAAATTGTCCCTGCAGAGAAATGACAAGAAAGAAAAAAAGAAGAGACACGTCATAAGTAACAAATTAAAAAGGTTAAACAACAGGTGATCTGAAAAGATGACAAACAGGGCTTTACCCATATTCATAGTTTCAAATGTGTCATGTCATGTGTGTGTCATTGTTTGTTATCTCTTGCATGACATCGCAGTAGTTGACGCACAGCATCCCTAAATTGATTTCCTATGTGTGTGTTTTTTATGTTTACCTGTGTTTTTACTCTGGTATTGAGTTTCTTTTCTAGTTATTGGTTCACTTCTTATTTGACTATTGTAATTGATTTTCTTTTGATTATTTGCATTGTCTAGAATGTGTTACTGATATACATTTGTTGTTTGCACATTTAACTGTTTTTGGGTAACTGGCAGTTCCTCATTCGAGTGTTCTCCTTCACTCGCCTGGGGTGACTGTTCCGTCATCCTTATGTTTACATCTAGGATTCATTGTGATTGATTTATTCCCCAGTGATTTCTTGTTGAGGTTAACAATTGTAACTAGCACTTTACCATAGTATGCACTTTATTGCACAGTTGTATGATTTATTTTAATACATTGTACAAGTTCTGCAGATGATTTAATACTCTTTTTACCAATATATTGAAATAAATTAAAATGGAATAAATATGACATTTTAAATTATGTGTTGATTTATGTATGGTGATCTGATCTGTGGCTGAGAGGACTGTCCCCATCTTCATTACGGTGGGACGATGTTCTTTAAGTGAATATAAATTTCTTTTCCCGCTGACCTGACCCCTGTTTACATTGATATTGCTTCCCCTCAGTCAGCGCAGGAGGGGACACCCATCCATTGTTCTGTTGTAAAAATGTGACCAAGCAGTTTGGGCTGGACTGGACTGCCCCTTTTGGGGTGGGACCAACCCTGATTTGCATATGGTCTTTCCCCTTTGTAATGACTTGGCAGGTGGAAAACAATGGTCTGGAGGGTCGTATAGAATGATGTCAGATTTAAGATTCATTCTAAAACTTCCAGCAATCAAACCTTGTTTTGCTCTAATGAAGAACATGTCACAGTGATATAATATTAGGCTCCATCCGTCCACTGATTGAAGAAAGAGACTCAGGTAGCTCTACTTTGGTGGTGCCAAGAATAGCAAGGGAGACCAAGAGAGAACAGAAGATGATGCAGGCATTTATCAGGGCAAGTGCTGCCCGCAGGAGCTATAGAAAAGTCCTGTTTGCTATTGTACAGCCTTTTCTGAAAACGGTCTGAAAAACACATGCTGAGGATAGTACAACATTGCAGTCAGTCATACCAACAGCACCAATGCCTCAGTCAACAGCACCCATACAAACTCAACTGCAAAATACACCGAGCTGACACCCAGAAAGAGTATAATTCTGTAAAAGCAACAAGTTCATCTTCCTACCTGCCATATATTGAAGTAAAGTTTCTAGTAAGGGAAGCCAGGTACCAGGTTGGGCACCTCTTCATTGTGGACTCAATGAGATGGCATCATCAACGTGCTTGTTAAAAGAGAAGGGGGCAGAACAGCGTCCCTCCATCAACTGCAGGCATTGGGCACATTTGCATCACCATCAATCTTGTTTTTCACATATTTTCACTAGCTCTGTCAGAACATTATCTTTGCCTGCAAATAACATGGAATGTAGAAAACATACTTTCCCCTCAATATGCTGGCCCACAATTGCTGAAGCATTTGAACGTGTCATAAAATACCACAAAATACCTCAACAGCTCCTTGTTATTGTTCATCAACACTGGGAAATTGCATGTCAGTTCTACTTGACATGAATCACTTTACCATACCTCTCTGACCATGTGGTGGAGCCAGTGGGAATGTCACTGGACAAAAGTTAGGGTAAGAAAATCTACATAACAGTGGGTATGTAGACCAGTGCTCAAGGCACATATTTCATGACCCTCAATGGACTCTGGTTCAGCTTCCATGGTACATCTCATCAGCAAAGCACAGGACAGCAGCCACAAAATATAATTTGCCAGCCGGCCACTTTGTTTAGTAAGGGCTTGACAGCAGGTTCCATGACGGAGTTGATCCCTGCACAGCAGTAAAGGAGGTTGTGGCACATTGGCTTAACGCTAGCAGTTTACAATTGGTCTTTGACTGTGAAAATAATGGTTCAATGCATTGCAAGACTCAATCTTTAATTTTCCCATCATCTTAAATTAATTTGCCTTTGCCAGTGGAGCCACTCTTTGAGTCCTTGCACCATGCTCACAAATGACGGCTCTGCCTCAATATATGTTGGTCTACCAATCAGTAGAGCCACTCTTTAGTTAATAGTAACATGCTCACATATTGGAGCTTCTGCATCCATTTTCTTGGCTCTACCAATCCACAGAACTACTCTTCCGAGTACCGAGCACACAAACTGGAGGTTCCGCCCAAATTTACTTGGCTCTAACAACCAGCAGATCAACTCATCTACTCAGCAAGTCTGATTAACAATCAAAAAAATGGGAAGTTCTGCCTATATTTCACTATACCAACCAGCAGAGCTTCTCTGAAAGTCCTAGTAACAGGCTCACTGGCTGGAGATTTTGCCACAAATCACATGACTCTCTCAGCCAATGATGTCACTATATGAGTCCTAGCACCACGCTCACAAACTGAAGGTCTTGCCTCAATGTATCTGACTCAACCAACCAGTGGAGCTACGAGTAACTTTTTTCAGTAATCTTCCAGTGCATCATGTCCCCCATTTGTGTATCCTCTTGCCCATGTATCTAGAAGAGTGTATAGTGGTGCAGGAACATTTGATTCTCTTTGGTAACCAACAACACCCTGGTATCCAGCAGCTCACACTAACAGTGGTCATGCAAAGCCTGCAGTATGGTCCTGCATTACTCCTCACTCTGTATCACCTGTTCTTCCCAAATGACACCACACCTTGAATTCTAACATCACCAACAGGTCGCTAAGCTGCTAGTGGTGATGAAATGGCCCTGTTAGTTGAAGGTGCTACTGGGTCAGGCTGTGCCAGTCCAGAAATGGGGATTGAAAGAGACACGTGGTATATCTTAAAGTCAGGAGACATCTGGGTCACATGCTAGAGCTTGTCTGGTGTAGAGCTGGAGTGCCACCTAACACTGCCCTTTGGTCACTGTTACCGCTGCAGGAGGGTGCTGCATTGGCTGTATGCGAGGGACATGGTGTGCCCACCTTAAACACATCATTATGCCATAGTCTACAGTGCTTCTGCATTAGGGAGGTGCCCAAGGCACTCTTACTTCAGTTGCCACAATTAGTAGTTTTCACTGCATGCCTCGCCCTCGGGCAAGCAGAATAAGTCCCACAGCCATGACTTGATGGGCAGTGATATCATGGGTGGGAATGTCTTCTGACCTGACTTCACACTCTTGAGAAAAGTCTGAGTCTGATTTTTGCTTCCTCGCACAGGCATGCAATGATACAGTAGCCCCAGTCGCTGCATCCAGCACTATCTTTTTGGGGGCCATTTCTTGCTCCTCAAGCTGGTTCTCTTTGGACCTCCGCTGCTACCTCTCCCTGATTCTTATAGAGTACTTGCCCATATTATGCAGGTACACCTTGAGTGACCCTGCCTGTAGGACAACCTCCTCCAGTTTAGTTACCACCTCCTCCTCATTCTCCATCTCCTCTTTTGTCATGCTCTGTCTCCCCTCCTCAAACACCATGTATCGCTCCTCAAATACCATCTGCCCTGACACAACTACAATCTTCTCTTCTTCAAACACTATCCTCTCTTCTTCAACCACCATCCTCTCACTTCAACCACATCCCCCACCTCCTGTTTTGTGTAAACCTCATCTGCTCCTCTTTCTTGTGCGCTGTCTCCTCCTGCTGGTTGACTCCCTCGAGTTATGACATGAAGGAGTAGAAGGGAAGCCCCTCATTTTGTTTTCTCCCAATACTCCCTCCACAAATGGGCATGTTGCTTAAGGTCTGGTTGTGTATAAGACAAATGTGGCAACGGTACCTTATGCAAAACACAAATAAGTGACGGAGATCAACAAGGGACTGTCACTAGACTCACACAATGGGAAAGGTTGCTCAGAGCACACACAAAGTCAGGAAGGTGACTTAGCAAAGGACTGTAAGACTTCTCAGTTTCACACAAGACGTAAGTGAGCCTTAAGAACACGCACAGACAAAAGGGCATACAACAGGGATCAAGAAACACCAACAACATCACAATGAAGAAACGCTTTCAAAATACAACTAAACTCTCCTAAACTCCCCAGAAGCAGAGATCCTACAAACCACCATTTTGTTAACCTTTTAGACCATTCCTGAATCAATGCCCAAACAAAACCCCCAAAGGAAGCAGGACGAATGCTGTGTTTTTCAAATGCCCTCAAACCTGCTTTAGAATGCCTCAGGGCCACTGATTGGCTAGTAAAAGTCACCTTTTGAGTCATGGGCCTTGCAATTGGAAGGAACGCCCTGGGACCAGTCAATACCACCCAGAAAAGCTTGAATTGTCTCCAGGACATATTGTGAGACGGTTGGGGATGATTACCTAGGATGTAATCTGTCCTCTCAGCTCTCTGTGTCTCAATGGGCTTCTAACAAAATTCCCACCTCCCCCCAATTGATTTGCCCTAATAATAGCACACTTAGTAGCAGCACAATAGATGGATGACCGTCATTCAAAATGACAATGTTCATTTATCCCCTAAACATGTATGTATTGTCCTATATTGCTATTGTGTATCTTTAGCGTTGTAGAAGATGGTAATTATTTACCCCTTGAATTATATATACCTACCCTAACTTGCTCCTCCTATCTCCATACAAGCTTGCCCTGTTTGACTGGCGTTTTATTTTGTATCACTGTTTAGCGACCATATCACTGCTGATATCACTGGATAACCTCCTGATGACAAGTTTGAGGACTGGTGGGTTAACTTAATGATCAGGTACAACAGGTAGTAACTGCCCCCTTGCACCATTTTCTTAAACAACGTATATTATGATGGACACTAAACAATAATTCCAGTAGGGTTGCCACAGATCACGTGCTGATTTTTCTTTGGGTGTGCAGTTTAGATGAGCTGTGTGGCAAAGTGCCCTTGTACTGATCACTGTGACTTAATTCAAGTCAAAGAAATAGTGTTGATGGCTGTCAAACATAACATCAAAAGAACCATTGCCAACTCTCCAGCCCGTCATGACCTGGCAACATCTTGCCTGATGCTCTTTCCCCCAGTCGTGTCCCACTTTCCAAACTATCACAAGCTAGTGCAATAGATAAGAGGGTGGATCGCCTGATGCAGATAACTTCATGAAACCAGTACATCACGTACAGGTTTGCATCCTGCCAGGGCAGGTTCAGCCTTGTGCACAAGCAAAACCAGCCAACTCCTACTGTTGAATAAAGTGTTAATAACACCCAAGACAAATGGCTAGAGCAATTTAGCAAGCAGCATGCGCTATACGAGTGGCAAATCTTATTATAATACATTAAAGTTTGTAATAGCTGTATAAACTCCAGTAAATAACTGTTGTTATTAAACTCTAGAACTGTAATAAGAAAATGATACCAACCACGGTTGTAACAATCTATCGCAATTTTGGTTGTGATGTCCCAATGCTGCAGCCGGTGCCAACACACATTTCCAGCTGCCACAAGGTCAAGCCACGCATTTACGAGTTTTTTTCTGCTTGATTTAGGTTTAGCTAGTGCACTACTGGGGTTTACTTCAGGCGATCTGTCAACTATCTACCATTTTTATTTACATACAAAACTGGCCAGTTCCCCCCCCAGTGCCAATGGTTTTTTTTTAAAATCGCGGTATTCACCGCCCAAACCCGCCAACATTTCCCCCCTCATTAACCCCTTAAGTGCCACCGACGAGCCGGCTCGTCGGTGGCAACCTGGAGCGGTTTTTACCGACGAGCCGGCTCGTCGCTGGCATTTAAAGGGTTAAATGCATTTTTATCATATCTCCTCACAATATTCTTGGCAACAAATTGCAAACGTTTTGGGTTATTTAGATGTTGCTTACGCCTCAGTGTGCGACCACGCATTGCATGATGTTGTTGTGACTTTGTATCGTAAGGAGTTAAATATTTATTTCATGACCGTATATGAGATATGTTCGACTTGCTCTCCTATTCGGTCACGGAATGCCGGGGTAACTTTCAATATCCGTAAAACATGTGGCAGTGGGCCCTTCATCGCATATATAATAATGTGTTCATGCCACTCGTACATGAATGTTCTGTCTGAGATGGACGAATACGAGCGTCTTTATTCATGTTAGGAAGTGTCTGGCCAAATACCTCTTGGGAATGTCAGAACTCTGTGTCATCTGTGATGTTTTTTTATAAAACCGTCTCTTTGCTCATTTCCTGAACTGTACAATGAAAAGACTTTGCTTCTGCTTAAGCCAAATGACTCACTCCCTTGATGCAGGGCTGTGCAGTGCAGAAGATGTTTGGGCTCAGGTGAGAAGAGCAGATATCCTGGAAATGCGTTGCGATATCGCTCAATAATACCCTCGAGCCAGTGTATATTGATTGTCAGATGTCTGAAGGGATTAATGAACTTGCTGCAGATATCATTGGATAACGTGCTGATCACAAGATTGAGGCCTGGCGGGTTAACTTAATGAGCAGGTACAACGGGTATTGCCTGCTCCCTTGCACCATTTTCTTAAACAAAGTATATTGTGATGGACTTTGAACACTCATTCCAGTTGGAGTGCCACAGATTACTTGCTGATTTGTCCTTGAGTGTGCAGTTTAGATGAACTGTGTAGCAAAGTGCCGTTGTACTGAAGACACAAGACCCAGGTAAGTGATGTCTTATAGTGTGTTTCATTGTCCTTCAGTCTGTCACACACGTAGGGTTGATACAGTTAGGTATAGTAGGCACACAAGACAATTCATACACTGGTCCCGCGCACCCTTCGAGCCAGCTCCTTCTCTATAACTGACTTCCAACCATCCTTATTGCAACATTGGGAAAACATACTACTTCACAAGGCATGATACGTCTGACATCACACCCACCTACACCGACACCAGGATAAAAACATTTCTATCTCCGTTATCACACAATACAAAAACAGGACGAAAACTAGCAGTGACCCGCACAGCTAAACCATATGTCCCATGCGCACAGCACACCCCAAGCACTTCCCACAAATTGGCCAACAATGTATGAAAACGCCACGGCCATAAGAATAAAAGAAAAGGTAGACCAACCCCAGACCAGAAGCCGGACCAACAAAATGCCACAACACAAACAGAAACGAAAAAGTGATGACAACCAGATGGAAAAATGCTCCCTCCTGCGCAGAACAAGAATACAACCAGTGAGGATACCGAGCATCCCCGAAAACCACACTAGATTCACACCAGGTCACCAAATACACTCCACTCCCCCCTAACGCATTCCTAACTGTAGCACTGAAATGGACAAAGGACAAAGGAAAGCGATACCCACTATGTTAACAAACGTAGAGGATCACAGAACCCGAAAAATGCACACCTCCTTGTGCCACTCCAGAGCCTCAGGCTTGCCACCCCTAAACACAGCCTTGCTCTCCTCTAAGCAAAAGACTGACCAATGAACCTGGCCATCAAGAAAACCACTAAACTCCTTTCCTTTGCTGGCACCCCAGAGTCTCAGGCCTGCCACACCTGAGCACCGTCCAGCTCACCTCTGAGCAAACTATACAAACAACCACGAATCCCGTCAGCCTTCACTCAACGAACCCCAATCAAAACCCCTGCGGGAAAACACTAATGCCCACCTACATACTCCACTCATTCTGCCACCAGCATACCCAAAAAGCCGAAACAAAAGAAGCATAATAAAAGGCCAGATAACCGCACTCATCATTTGCACTCATGCAAACCAAATCTTCAGAAGAATTTCCAAAACAAAACCACCAATGCCCAAAAACAAACTCAGAAGAACAGAATAAACAGCAGAGCCATGGATGGACACCCTCATCACTACACCTACTGACTTTATGGTGAACCTTTGCACCACTTCCACATTGTCCCAATATATGGGCAAAAACTGCCAGAAGATGACATGTCCTGCACCATTGCTAAACACGGTGAAACCCAAACTCCAGACAACCAGACCTCCAACTTCAACAACCAGGCCAAAAACAGCCCAAACATGACGTCTTGGTGATAAAAACATGTATCCAAACAGCGCACCACGCCACACCTTACCTGAAAGTCCTTTGTCCATAAATGCAAGCAAAATAATTCCAAGCCCACCCCACACATGATTTCCTCTCCAATGCGAGAATATGAACCACCAATGTGAACATTTAAACCTCAATGCAAGCACATAAACCTCCAATGTGAGCGTAAACCACCACTCCATGCCCGCAAATCCAAGATTTCCAGTAAAAATGTACATATTTGCGCAAAATCCCATGTGAAACCCCAGACCCTCATGTCCATGTAAAATCCACTGAATACATGTTTTGTTCCATGCAAGTTGGCAGGGTAAGTCAAGGGTATCCACAGCGCTTTTACAAGTAAGTTAGAAAGAGCACCAGGCTGCGGGTGTCCTGTGAGATGTGGGTACACTGCCAATGTACTACCACTGAACAATTACAGACAACCGAATATTCACAGGGGTGTCCAGTCAAAGGATCGATTACAAAAGGCTTGAATGCAAAAGGTGAGAGTCAATAGGGTCGAAAACCAAAGGTTTGATTTTTTTTAAATATATTTATTTTTGGGTTTCCTTGTAGGTAAAAAAAGTGTTTTTTACCACAAAAACAGGGATTCGGGGGGACCCCCCCAAAAACCCCAAAGATATATTAAAAAATAAATAAATATTCAAACCTTTTGTTTTCGAGACTATTGACTCGAACCTTTTGTCATTCGACCCTTTGCAGTCGATCCTTTGACCTATAACTGTTCACAGGCACACTGCGCCAAGAAAGTGCAAGCTTTAGATGCGGTCTGTTTATTCAAGAATGTCGGGACAGCCTGCCACGTGTTTCGAGCTCAAACATAGCTCTTCATCTGAGGTGGATTCGTTACAGGTATATGTCCAAATAATATTTAAATAATACATGCATACAGGATGCAGGTACATAAAAGAATAACATAAATTACAAAACACAACCAATTAGGTGGCAGCAGGGGGCAGCAGATAGAATAAAATGAGAGAACAATTATGCCAGGAAAATATTCAAACCGCACATTGCATATAAATAATTGGAACAGAAAGGGATAGTGAGAGAGAAAATTTGGAATGGGCAGAGTGAAAAACAAAAGCATCAGACATCCATTAGTCGTTGAAATAATGATGCAGCGAGGTCATGGACAATTCCTGTCAAATTCCAAAATTTTCAATTTGATAAGGTACCTTATAGTTGAAAGTAACAATTCAAGATCTGTTGGGGCGTAGAAATGCCCGATTGGAAGACAACTACCATGGGAAAATAAATTTGAAGATCCAGATTAGAGATCCCAAGAGGGGGACATGCACTGGTGAATTGTTACTTTCAACTATAAGGTACCTTTTCAAATTTAAAATTTTGGCATTTGACAGGAATTGTCTATGACCTCGCTGCATCATTATTTCAAAGACTAATGGATGTCTGTTGCTTTTGTTTTTCTCTCTCCCTGTTCCAAATTGTCTCTCCCACTATCCCTTTCTGTTCCAATTATTTATATGCAATGTGCGGTTTGAATATTTTCCTGGCATAATTGTTCTCTCATTTTATTCCAACTGCTGCCCCTTACTGCCACCTAATTGGCTGTGTTTTGTAATTTATGTTATTCTTTTATGTACCTGCATCCTGTGTGTATGCATTATTTAAATATTATTTGAATTTACCTGTAACCAATCAGCCTCAGAGGAAGAGCTATGTTTGAGCTCGAAACACGTGTCAGGCTGTCCCGACCTTCTTGAATAAACATCAGTGTGCCTGTGAACATTCTGTTGTCCATGTTTTGTTCCAGTTGCGCAACATTTTACTAAATGGTGTTTTCTGTGTGAACCCACACCCTCATATCCATGGCTACCCACACTAACAATCCCAAAATAATGAGCTGCAAAGGCCTAAACAAAAAGGCCAAAACATAAACACAAACAACAATACACCTGACCGGCCTTGCACCTAAACATAATCCTGTAACCATAGAAAACTTCCTAAACCCACTACAAAGGAACACAAAAGAGAACAGAAGCAAGAAAAATATAAAAACACCGTCCCGACCCAACAAGCAAAATTTGCACCTCCTCATCGCTGCAGAACCTGCCACGGTGCACAAACCAAGTCCAAAGGTCAGGGTCTAGTTGCTGCATGCTCATAGATATACGCGGCACCTGACACAAATGTCGCTTGAAAACCAATCAGCCTCCAAACATACACAACACTCCAGGGCATCTGGTCAACTGCTGTTTCACATCTTGTAAAGAAACTGTCCTTGAGCACAGAAAACACCCTCTCGAAATGTTCACTGCCCTCGGCTCCAACTCCCCTGCCACACAGTTTTTTGGAATACCTGGAGACTGCCCTTGGGTGGTAGTGGTGCGTGGTATAAAATAAACATAACATTTCGGACAACCACAGCCTTGATCACTGAGCCATGCGCCATGTCTGCACTTCTGCTTACCTCATCAACATTCAGCGCCTCTGTTTCCTGGTCCAACATGCCCCCGCCTCGTGTGCTGCGAAAACGCACAGGCCAAAATTCCAGCGACCACCACTGGGTAGGCACGCCCCGCTCTAGTCACGTCATCATTTTACCTCTGAGAGCAGAAGGATCCAAGTCTGCCGAGCTCCGTTTTGCTGGGCCAGCACTTACCAAAGTATCCGTGGTCGCACTGGAGTCGGCCCAGCTCGGAACACATCGACGCCGCAAATGCTGCTTGACCACAGCCCCAACAACTCTGCCACCAGGCCTCAGACACCATCTGCCACTGCCATCAGGCATGCACTCGACGCCTGCATGTTTTGTCACCAGCTACTGGCCCAGACTAACCCCCATACTTGCCGGCAAATGCTTGAGTCTTCCCATGCTATTGTTCATCTGCTGCCATTCTCCCAGCCTGGATGGAACCTCCAACCACTGGGCGTTGGCTCCTGGTGGTTTCCTTGGGGAAGCCTAACACTTCACGAGACATGGAACCTCTGACATCACTCCCGAACACAAAGACACCAAGATATAACAAACTGTTTGCATATTTATCACTGCCAGTAAACACTTCACAACGATTCTTCTAAGACCATGTCAATCTCTCTAAATGACCCCAGAGGAGAAGAGAAGATTCAGCAAGACTCCTACTTTACCTATACATGACCTAAGCTGGCAGAATTTTGGGATATTATTGTTATTCACTTTTTAAGTGATGTAAGCTAAATTGCTTTCTATGCCTGCTTGTACGTGTCTTGAGCACCCATGAGCCACCCAACGTGTCTACAGAACATAGCCCACACATATGCTAAGCAGCCTTTTTGCCTGTTGCATGCCTTTTCGCCATGCCATTGGCACCCCCAAGCTGCCCACTGCGGCATATCTATTAGCGGCTTTGCATTGGGCAAAGGCCTTCACCATGGCCTATGAACTCTGCGTGAGTTGCTGTCAGGAATGTGACTGGCCTGCGACCATAAGTATTGGGCACTTTGCATGGGGCATCCATAAGCCACCTGGTGTCAACCTGGCCTGTTCCCATGTCACATAGTCACTTTGGTTGTGCCATGGTCTTTGGCCATGATCTGGACACCGCACACCACCCATTGCACCAACAGTACTGAGGACCATTGTGTAAAACATTGCCTTTTGCAACACATTGCACTGGTTGTGTCCAAAAAAAAAACTTTGAGCTCTGTTTCAACAACATATCACAGCATTGCCATGTAAAACACATGCTCATGCTGCCATTGCCAAGCATGTGCTTCTATTTCCACTCTGGACATGTTCATGCTGACACAGTGCCCAGTGTATGCCTACTTCCACTGTAGAAATACATGTTCATACTAAGCGTGCCCAATATATGCCATAATATTCTTGTAAAACATGTTGCCTTGCAGCCAGTGTTCACTATATGCAAGGTTGATATAGAAAAACACACTTATCCTGAGTCCTTCATCCCATAGCATGCATACTGTTAAAGATTTCAATCAGGCAATACACCCGGGTCTCAGCCTAGCATGTAATGCACACATGAAATACTTATGTATTGTGTCTATAGGTTCAATATTCTGAGTGATATACTACTCATATCACACCACTTCTCAAAATACCCCCAGGTCACAATGGACCAGAATTCAGGGTGGTTGGTAAAGGTGATATTTATTGATTTATTTTAAATTCAAATCAAACACAAATTTTAATATATATGGGGCAGCAATCAACAATGTGGTAACAATACAAATCAGAAGGTAGGTAAGGCTTTTGAATTCACCTTTTAGCAACACAGAATATACAACACAGAGAAAAGAACAATTTTGACTTGTTTGAAAAGATAACCTTTAAGTTAAGATTTCCCCCTGCAAATTTCTCAACTCACAAAGAACAATTCTACACAGATGTAAGTACGCAGCAGGCATTCAGAAATAAAGAACAGTGTATAGGGTTTGCATGCAATCTTCCCTCCCCAAACAAGAGAGAAAAACGTTTTGAAAATGTTTAGCTTTTTAAAATGACATTTGAAAATGGCTGTGTGAAACAATGAAAAGTGTGCAAAAATCCTTAAATTGATATACATTCCTATGGGAGCGACACTGAAAAGATCCTAACAAACATTAACTATAATGTGAGCAACAGTACACCCTTGAAATCAGAATGGGAGTTTGGAAATACTTTGACTGGGAAAACACACGTGTAAAACCTTTGCAAAATTGCGAATTCACGCCTAAATTTCACTATGCGATTTTTAAGAAAAATGGGTGAAATACACTGTTTATGGATGCGTTTTTTTTTTTTAATGAGAGGCGGTTTTTAGGTGCGGATGTAGCTAAGGGTCTTAGGTTTAACTCAGAGTTGAAATTAAGGCCCTGATTCCTGGATTATTTGCACTGAAAAAAACGGGATTTGTGCGCCATTCACCCCGCAAATCCCTGTGTAACAAATAAGGATTTGCGGGCAGAATGGCGCAAAAATCCTGTTTGTTTCGGCACAAATAATCCATGAATCAGGGCCCAAATCTCTAGCTATAAAATTGAGGAAGTTATGCAATTTTGAATGAGAGGCGTTTTTGGAAAATAAAGGCACGAAATGAAAACAGAAATCAATTTTTACAATGACAATTATGCTCTAAACTCGGGTATTCAGGCTGGTTACCAGTTTGAAACACAGTAAGCTACAGAGGGGTCCACGGAACAAACCCCAGCACCTCCGTGTCTGCCTTGGAGGACTCAGTCGGATTACCCGAGGGAGGATTAAGGGTTTGGGATTTCACAAGACAAAAGGATTTTCAAGAAGTTATCACTAGCACAAAGAATCAAAGCAAGGTTTCAAGACTGGGTGACAATATAACAAGTTCTTAAGTTAAAGATTCGATGAGTTATAGATTGGTATAGGACAATGTAAGGCAACTATACCATGGGTTACTTTGATTCCTATTGATGATTACAGTACACTTTAATTAAGATTTGGACCGTCAAGGGTTCTGGTCATCCGGATCGGGACTACAGACAGCAGGGCACTTTTGGTGGGATGGTCAGCTGGTCAATTCTGGTCAATTGGACTGGCACCTCAAGCTGGATTGGATTGGATTGGCCCTTCTGGTTACTGGACACTGTAGATCAGCGGGATGTCGAGTTTCAGCAGGCAAGCATGAATGGTAGCAAGCCAGACTGGATCAGAATTATTTCCCTTAAATTTTGGGATGGTTTCAGGATTTGGGCCTGGCTGAAGAAGAGTTCAGCAATGCTAGGGCCTTGGCTTGGTAAAGAATCTGGAATCAGGAACAAGATGAAGAATTCAGGAACAAAGAGTCATGCGGAAATCAGAATGGAGTCAGGAGTCAGTGTGTGTGTGTTGTGAGGTTCCCTTATTTATCCTGCCAAATGACATCACTAAGTTTATGGTAGGGGCAGACTTACAACTGACACCCACAAGGCTATGATTGGTCAAAGGCACAGTTTCTGCCTTGCTTTTTGCCATTTGGATGACAGAAAAGGTTGCCATGTTTCATGATGCAACTTGGGAACCTCCCACAGTTATTTGGACAGAAATCTAACTTTCCCACAAATACATATTTATATAATTATGCCTTCTAATAAAATCAGACACATACAATACATATTTTGTGGGTTACATGTACATCCAACTTCCAAGTCGGTGGGACCTGGTGTTGTCTTTCTATTGAATTTTGGCAATTTTAATTATAAAGCTTTGGCCTAAGAATTCCTTATTCGGTACATATATTGCCAATCACCCCTAGTACATGGGTACACAATATTAGATTTGCAGTATTAATAGTATCTGCGTAATTAGTGATTTTTCATAACTTGTGTTTCTTATGCAGTAGGAATTTCTACCAAGTTTTCAACTGGCTAGCATTAGTTCATATTTATATGTATGTACTTTTCACTCATTTACCTATTCATGCCATCAAGTTAAATGTCATGAAGTTCTGTGGCAAATAAGTAATTTAATCCAAAAATCATAAGCCCATTTTGATTTCTTCCTTCACCAGTGTGAGCAAATGGTCAGTCCTTTGAAGTTCAATGAGAAGGCTCCTCCCAGAGAATGGAACATCCTGCCCCCCCTCCCCTGTAGGGATGAGTGTTCAAGCCTGCCATTGTCTTTGCCTTGGGCCCAGATGAATGTCTAATAAATCCTTTGTCATGAGTATTTGAGACCTCCCCATAGCAATTAGTCCTTTTCTGCCAGCAGTGAAGTGTCAATCTTTCCCAGGCTGAGGACTGTCAAAGCAGAATTGTAATAGTTAATTAACTCAAGACTGGGTTTTAACTTTAAGTTTCACCTAATCTTTCATTTAAAACATATGAAATGACACAGTCTTTAGGGGATTCTTACATTAGCAATCCTTTGACATTTCAAACAGAATTAGGCCTTTCAACAAAATCATGCTTTCAAGATAGGCGATTTTGCACTTTCTTCCTGGAAAAACACATCAAATGGAGTTCTTTTAAATCCAATTTTTCTATGCAGCACACACATTTTATTCAGCACCATTTCTTCCCTTGAGTGTAGGGATTTGTTTGCAGTCTGGATACATGTATCCAGCCTTTGTTTAAAGTTTCTGTCTGCACAGCTGAAATTGTTACAAGTTGTAATTTCAGCCCCATTGTTCCCGTGGAACTGAAAACTAATGTTCCTGGACTGCCATTTCCTTAGATACATTTCAGAACTGCTGTCAATCAATGAGGCCCGGTTCATCTGGCCACACTAAATGATCCTGACATTTCAGCACACTTCTTAACCTCAATGATTCAATGGAAAATAAATGGATCTAGGGCCAAAAACGGCACTTTTGAAGCTTGCAGAGCTACATTTTAAACAGAATTTTCTGTTTTCCGCACAATCCTGCTGCTTTGTTCCATGTTGAATGGAACAGAACTCACTGACGTGCTCCTGCAGTGATAACTCTGTTTTCACCTCCCCTTGACTGTATGTGGCAGGGTGTGCAGCTTTTTCTTGGTTGTGACCCAAACGCAGTTTTGCAGATTTTGATGCACACAGAAGTCGGCACATCCATTTTGGGCTGTTTCTTTTACCATTTGTAAAGTGATGCAGTGGGGCACATTGGAATGGGCCAAAATATCCCACAGAAACCCCCTACCTGACTTCGGCTTGACTTACAGTCGTGTTGAAGTGGGGCACGTGGGGTCTTTCTTTCTGTCCATGAAGAACACAGGTTTATTCAGGTGGAAGTTCTTCTTCTCTCAGCGAATGATATGACACACTCTCCTTGCCGGCTCTGGTTGGAATAGGATCGATACCCCCATCTTCTCTTATGCTTTCTTTTCCGGTGTGGAGAGACTCTGGATTTCTTTGGTTTTTCTTCCCAGTTCCCCAAGGAGGTCCTCCTTGTTTATTAGGTATGATTTGTGCAATTATAAAACAGAACACAACCCAGTTACGAAAATGTTCCCACTACTGCCTCCAATAGGGATGACAGCCGTGGGATATACATATGTATTCAGTGAAAATTTGCAATATTCCCTGCATGTATTTAATGAGAATCTCAAATTCTCTCCCTCTGAGTTTTCTATAGGCTCTTCTATTTGCTTCAAAGTATGCCTGGGGTGGCAACTCTTTAGCTGGTTGATGTGGACCCACTTGTCTTCTCCTGTCAAATCGCCGTTGGGGATGCGGATTCTGTAGGTGACTGGTGAGATTTTCTCCACAATTTCAAAAGGTCCCTGGCAGGTGGGCAAAAATGTGCGCTCCTTGGTTTGGTTCCTTTGGAAATTGTACAAGTAGACCCTGTCTCCTACTTGATATTTCTTTTTAGTTGTCTTAAGGTCATAGTGGGTCTTCATACTGTCTGCAGACTTTTCTAGATTCCTCTGAGCATACGCAAAAGCATGTTGAAGGTGTTTTCTCAGATTCTCAACATACTCATGAGTTGTGGAGGCATTTATCAATGTCTGCTCTCAGGTTCTATAGAGCAGATGCT
The DNA here is from genome assembly GCF_040938575.1 of Ambystoma mexicanum. Taxonomy (NCBI): domain Eukaryota; kingdom Metazoa; phylum Chordata; class Amphibia; order Caudata; family Ambystomatidae; genus Ambystoma; species Ambystoma mexicanum. The sequence goes on along the minus strand of NC_090925.1, from coordinate 1,090,155,567 downwards.
GGGGTAGAACCATCCTTTGTCCCGTCATCAGCTTAAATTGAGACATTTTAGTTGCAGAAGAAGGGGTAGGTCTGATGGCCATCAGGACAAGGGGTAATAAAATATCCCATAAACTTTTTTAATATGCTAACAATGATTTTATTGTACATCTCAACCCCCGGACTGTCGGTATGCAATATGTAGGTTTCCTTTTTAACCCAAGTATCTCCCACATCTTTGTCATCACCTTGCTGGTGAAGTGACTACCTCAGTCTAACTCAATCCTTTGGGGTAGTCCAAAACACGAGAAGATGTGATTGATCATCTGGGAAGCTGATGTTTCTGCCTTGCAATTTGGGTCCGGGAGACATTCCACCCACTTAGTAAAGAAGCATGTTATGGTTAACATGTACTCGTTCCCCCTAGAGGAGCGTTATCACGGGCCCGATGAAATCTACTGGTAAATCTAACCAAGGCAGTGTCATCCCCCTCTTCTGGAGTGGAGCACGGTGTGTGAGTGATGTTGGCTGAAATTGTACGCACACAAGCCACCCCTTCAAGTATTGGTCGAGGTCCTGCCCCATGTGTGGCCAGTATGCAACTTCTCGCAAGATTTCTAATGTGGTATGAAACCCCTAGTGACCGGCTGTGGCTGCATCATGGGCGTGACTTAGCATCAGGCTTCAGAATGAGGTAGGGACCACCCACTGGTCACAGCCAGATATGGATCTCCTCACCAACAAACCATCTTGGTTTCTGAACATTTTTGGACATTTCATCAACACTCTGAGGTCCTCTTTCCCAATGCAATCGGTATCCGTCTGGGGAAAGTTCTCAGGTTGCTCAATGTGTTGATAAAACGTACCAATGATTGGATCCCCTTTTTGAGCCGTGATTAAATCAGCATCTGGGGTCAACTTAGTCCACTGGGCAGTTGAGAGTTCATTGTGAGCATTTGTCTGGGATCTAGTGATAGCAGTGACCTGGATTCCCCCCAACAGGGACTCGATCTCAAAGAGATCCCTTGGATGGCTCCAGTTTTGGCCAGTTGATCAGTTAGGTCATTTCCAGTTTTGTTTGGTCCATCTACTTTGGAATGACCCTTGATTTTTTTTCCAGTAGATGCTCATCCCACTAGAGGTGACCAGATCATCAATATTTTGTATCAGCTTGTCATGTTTGAGTGGTTTGTTGTTAGCACATAGCATGCCTCTGGTCTTCCAATTAACCAGGTGCTCCACGAACCAGTTCCGGACATAATCTGAATCAGTGATTATGACTAGTTCGTGGAGTTGGTGTTGGACAGCAGTGAGGATGTCTTGATGAACTGCCATCAGCTCTGCCGCCTGACTACTACGGGGAGCTATTTTGCAACCAATGGAGTGTTCCGAGGCATCATTCACCCAAGCATTCCCCACGCCGGCCACTAGTTCCTTTTCCCCATTGTTGTCAACATGGTAGGAGCACCCAGCCACATAGACAGTGGGCGTTCCCTCACACTTGTCTTCTTCATAGACCTTGTGTGGGGAATTCAGGTACACCTCCTTGTTGTCCTGGATTTTAAGACTTTCGTCCTCGAGACAGTTTTCTCTGGCACAATCATGCAAGTCAGCCAGACATTGCGCAAGGGGACTCTTCTTGTTTTGGCCATATCTGAACACCACAGGAAAGGCTTGCATTGACAGAATCCAGGAAGTAATTCTGGAATTACTCACATTTCTGACACGGATTCTATCACTTTGAAGATATTGCAGAGGCTTGTATGGAGTCTCCACTATGATGTGTTCCCACTGGATGAACGGGCGGTAATTCTTCAATGCCCACACCATTGCCAGGAGTGCCTTCTCGCAATCATTGAATTTTTCCTCCTCAGAGGATAAAGTCTTGCTTGCATAGGAGATGACTTTATTGACCTTGTCATGTTTTTGGAATAATACTGCGGTCAAGCATGTATTTAAGAACCCTGTCTCCGAGAAGAACTGCTTGTTTTTGACCGGGTAAGCTAGACAAGGCACTTGTGAGAGGCTTCTTTTGAGTTGCTTTACTGCCTCGGCTTGTTCTGGATCCCACTATCACTTGATCCCCCCCTTCAACAGATGGATCAGGGGTCTTGTGAGCTCTGCGTAATCCTCAATGAACTTTCTGCTGTAACTAGTCAGTCCAAGGAGGCTCCTTAGTTCACACAGAGTTGTTGGGTCTTTTAGCTTCAGGAGTGCTTCCACTTTCTTTTCCTTGGTGACAGAGACCCTCAGGAGTTATCGTATGTCCAAAGAAATTGATACGAGTCCTGCACCACTGTGCCTTATGGAAAGAAAGTTTTGCTCCGGCAACCCTCAACTGGGTCCGAAAATAACGTATCTCCACTATGTGTTCTTCCACAGTTGAGCTTTTGATCAGAACATCATCTACATAGGCCAGGTTACCCCTTTCACCCAAGTCGGGCATGGCCTTGTGTAAGAAGATATAAAATTAATTACTGGAGTTCATGTATCCGAAGGGAGTCCAGGTCCATGTGTACTGCTGCCCCCCGAAGGTAAAGGCCAGCTTGTATTGGTCCTCCCTACTGACAGGTATGGTCCAGTACCCATTGGTCAGGTCAATGGCAGTGTATACCTTTGACCCCTGGGTCTGGGCCAGTCGTCGGTCAATGTAGGGAAGAGGCCATCGGAACGTGTGGACCTGTTTGTTTAGCTCCCTTAGGTCAGCACAGAGTCTCCACTGGCCATTCGGTTTTCAAATCCCCAGCACCGGATTATTAAAGGTGCTGTGTACTGGACGAATTATCCCATGGGACTCAAGGTTTTAATTATTTCTGTGAGGGACTCCATGAATGCAAGAGGCAAGCAATATTGCTTTACAAACACTGGAGTCATTCCGGGGTCAGTGGGAATTGTTGAATGGATTTCGGTGCAACTACAGTCATATGAGTCCACCCCGCAAAGAGATCCTGAAAATCTAAGAAAACTTGTTTCAACTTTTGCTTTTGCTCCAGAGTCTCACAGGCATTAGCTAGGTTGATTCTTTCTTCAACCATTTGCCTGAAGCCCAGAAATACTTCTGGTTTGGCTATCTCAGCTGCCTCCTCCAGGTGGGTGGAGAAGTCCCTAGTTAAAGTAATGACCTGGACAGAGGTTTTCAGGCAGGGAAGGCAGTCCTGGCAGACTTGGAAGATCACCTCATCCCTCCCGAAGTCACAGGTCACCTCTTCCTTCCCATAAGGGCAGGAAGAGTACACCAGGAAATTCCCCCATGCCGGGTGAAGATCTTGTCTGGTGTTGTGTCATTGTCACTTTCCCTGTCAAAACAGTCATTAGGGATGGGTCCTATCAGTTTATTACCTAAATCTATGGAAAATGACGGTCATCAAACGCCATTCCAATAATGGTGCCTGCACCCAGAGTGATACTCCTAAGGTCATTGTTATCCACCAATATTGAAATGGTGTTGTGTTCTATATTAACTAATGGTGCTGGGTTTAACCCTAACCCTTGCTGTTAGAGATGGGCACTGAGGTGAACATATGCGTCAGAATTTGTTAGTTTATGTCCTCTTTTAATTTTTACTTCAAGTGGGACTAGTCGTGTCCATCCTGGGATGGTGACCTCCTCTCCAATTGAACTTCAACTGCATACGGCAGCAATTGAGCTGACCGAAATGCTTTTTCTGAATCCTCAAAGTCCATCGGATTACCCCCTAATTGGGACCAGGCTTTGAAGTTTATCAGGTCCAAATTAATGGCAAAGCGATTGAGAATGTCACTGCCTAAATAAAATACAGCAGGGACATCTCGCACGAGCCAATAGTTTTGTACTATGCTTTTGTTGCCTATAGACATTTTGAGCATACACCTGCTAGGCAGGAGATGTTTGGAATTGGGAGTTTCCAGATCAATTTCCCATGTGTCTATCAATTTAAATGTGGGAATGGCTGGATCTTTTGGGAGTTTTCGGAACATGGCTTTGCTGATGAAGCTCTTACCGTTGTTCACACACACTCAGGCAAGAACAGATGCCTTCCCCTCATTTAACTGAATAGGGATGCATCAATGTTCTCTAATTTTCTGAATGTCAGCTAAACTTGATCTGGTTTCTCATCATTTTGGACTCTGGAAGTGGGATTTTTTGATTGTGTATTAGTATAGAATTTTAGAGTATTTTCTTCCAGTGTAGAGTTGAAACTGGAAGGAAGGTTGATTTTCAGAAATAGGGAGGAATTCGCATCACCAGTTTGTTGTCCTACTGTAATTACTGTCACATCAGGGATTTGGTTGTTTTGAAAATGGAACTCAATATGATCCTGTTTTTGTTCAACCATGTGGCATGTGTCATTTAAACTAACATGATTGACACTATGTTTTAATTGTATTGGTCAGTTAGTCTGGGTCCTGAGGATCTTGTTTACACAGTTTATTAGGGAAGACATTCTACGCAGGATGTCATTCCCCAGTAAACATGGTGTGTCTTCCGGGATCACGACTATCACCAGGTGTTTCACCTTGTGTTGCCCAATTTTAATTTCCAAATCCACCGCCCCCTCGACAGGAATTTCATTCCCATTGAAGTTCTGAAGTTGTCCAGGAAGAGGGGTGAGAGGGATCTGGTATCTCTCTCCCCTTCCTGAATTCAGCTGGTCAAAGCCTCTCTTTGACAGAAGAGTGGCTTGGGATCCAGTGTCCACCAGTGCCAAAAATGTACATTGCCCTTGTACTTGGACCAGGGCATGAAATATTCACTCCTTCTCCTCAAGAGGGGAAAGATAATGTACATTTTGGGCCGGTTGGTGGGTTAGTTTTGTGATTCTTGATTCTGACACCAGGGTAGTTTGGGCAGGATTCTGTGTGGGAGCTTGTGGATCTGTAAGAAAAATGTGGCAGTTGGATATTGGGGGAGTTTTGGGCTCCCCTGGTTCTGATTCTGGGCCACCCCCCCTTTTTGGAGGCAGTCCCCAGAATATTTTTGGGCAAGGTGGTTTTCTGGATCATCATTCTGGGGTTCAATGGTGGGTGATCCTAAATCAGTCCCCACATTTAGCCAGTCTTCATTGGGATCTCTCGGGACCCATTTTTCTTGGGAGGAGTTCCCCCATCCCTGAAGGAGAATATCTTTTTTCCAGAGTCCTCTGAGGACCCCTCTCCTTCAAATAGGAGGACACTAACCTCCTCCACAAAATGGGTCTTTTGAGTTCCTTTATTTCTCCTGCCCACCCTCTGTTCCTTGGGTTGCAGAATTTCGGGGGCAGGAGATTTTGGTTCTGGTTCCTGGGTTTCCAGGTGCGTTTCACAAGTGGGTAAGGAAGCTTCCTCTGAGGCTTTACACCCATCTTCCCCAAGCTTTGCTCCATGTTGAATGTAACAGAACCCACTGGCATGCTCCTGCAGTAATAATTCTGTTTTCACCCCCCCCCTTGACTTTGCGTGGCAGGGTGTGCAGCTTTTTCTTGGTTGTGACCCAAACGCAGTTTTGCATATTTTGGCACGCACAGGAGTCAGCACATCCATTTTGGGCTGTTTCTTTCACCATTTGTAAAGTGATGCAGTGGGGCACATTGGAATGGGTCAAAATATCCCACAATACACTTATACATATACAGCCCTTTTTGTCAGCAATTTTGCATTGGCACATAGCACTTTTTGTCAGCAACTTTGCACTTCATGAATTTTGAATGTTTATATATATTTTATGATTATTATTGTGTTTACTTTTATGAAATGGTGTGTATTTACTAATAAAATATGATTATATAATAATTGGTACTGACTGAGCTTACTCCTTTTTCTTCCGCCTTGAGTCGATTGTATTTACAATCAAATTATATACTGTTCCATGTTACCACTTCCCTTGGTTTCCTTGGCTTCATATGCTCTCCAGGTCCACGGTGTAGGGGATACCCACCCATCTGTTATTACACTTAGAGATATATGCACACATTTTTTATTGTATCCACTTAGATTTCTGCCACTCCCTCCCTTAGCTTGAGGACAGCTTCAGCCTTGAGATGGATAAACTGTTTCAGTGTCCACTCACAGAAAGCAGGAAGGAAGTTGCCAATGATTGACGACTTCCATTCCTGCCCATCCGGAGCACCAATTGATTTCAGTTAATGTCACTCTATGTATATATGACTGAACATCAAGGTTCAGTCTTTGAAGAGACTGGGTGTTTTTAAGGAGCCTTATGCCTACACTGTGGAGTTTCTATAGTGACTGATGCTGAGTAATTGATGGCATTTGGTGTTTGTCCTGTGCTACCTATCGTTTTGCGAAAGAGGCAATGTCTGGTTGATACTAATTCCCTGATTGTGTTACCTAATTATAACATTATCCATATTTGGAACCAATGTGCTGTAGCTTCCAGTCATGTCCCACTTTCCTAACCATCACAAGCTGGTGCAATAACTCAGGGAGCTTAATTGGAGTAACTATGAATATGGATTGTCAAAGAATTGTTTTGGAATTTCTTGCAGTGGAATTTTGATGTGGCCTGGCCAAAGTGACCTAGAAATAGATTTCCTTTTATGTCATGTTACCTGGCAAAGATGGAAGCTCTCTAAATCCAAAATTGATTGTGGGATTTATGTTATGCAGGAAATGTCATTATTACTATTCTCAGACTGACACAGCACTAGGCTAAAAGGGCAAAAGGGGTGGATAGTAAGTGGGACTGGTTCCTAAGTCACCATAACTAACTGAACTGCATGCCAAAGTATGTCCTGCCTGTGTCCCCAGTCTATACAAGGTGTTAATTATGATACATACATTATCCATGAATTTTAGATGGTTTTTAAAGGCCACAGGAAACTGTCATTGTGAAATTGCATATTATGATTTCTATTTCATAATAATGTGCATGGTTGAATCTATTGATTTGTTTTGATCCTAGCTGAGGAAAGAGGGGTCAGTGGAATTGTAGGTAAGACTCTTTACATGGTCAATGTACTAGATGGGGATTTGAGATTTTGTTGCTTTGCAAATAATATTCCTTTTCTTCCAATGCAAGGTATTTTTTTTGTTCCTGTGCTTTCCATATGTTCAATGAGAATGTAACACGGATGTTGCTCTGCTGCATATTTTTTTATTCTGGTTTGCTGAATGAATATATATTGCTTGAGGGCATAATTGTGAAAGTCTGGTTGTTGGTCCGTTATTGTGTGGCTTATTCAGTTTAAAACATATTGTGGTGCAGTCTGCTGTATCCAGTGCAATCAGTGTGCAAATCTGGTGGGCCCAGTGTGGTCAAATGCATGGTAATTCACTAGCCAAGTATCCTGAAATAAAAGGTATAGCAACAGCGAAGTTGTTATAAACTAATTCCCTACATTTTAGATGACAAAATATTTCTTGCAGACCTATGCAAACCAACCATTTTTTTAATATGGAATCAAGCAAAAGTAACATTTTGGTTGCCAAAATGATAATCAAATTGAAATTAGATCATACATGAGGTACTTGTGAATTCCACATTTAATTCAATCTAATGTTGCTTTGATTTTAGACAAATAGTGTTTTATTAAGCATGCAGAGCAATACAAACATGAGTCAACACAATACTACAACAGATGTACACACAAAATGTTACAAATGTACCAATAGCACACATGCTCCAGCAGACCTTTCAACAATGTTACAATTAATATATTCACACCTTTTTCACAAACTCGTTTGCTGATATAACAGGAATGTTGGCAGACTTTCTCAAATATGACCACTCACTTTTTTTCAGACATTTCCAGCCATAAGCCACCTTTTTTGCCAAATCACAAATAGTTCACAGGACATCTGTCTCAGCAATAGACGACGACATTGTCCTGTCAAAAAAAAAAAATGTTCATGCTAACATTTCCCAAAATATGCCTGTATGGTCACTGTAACATACTTCCATGCTGGCTGTGCCAATGTATGCCAGCATTCCAATGTACAAATACATTTTCTGGCTGGCTGGCCCAGAAATATATGTCTGAATTGTTGGGTAAAACCCATTTTCTGATAGTCAGTGCCCATTATATTCCAGGATTGCTATAGGAAAAGCCATCTGCAGAGTGCTCATGGCAGTCCGACACCTCAATAACTCCCTCTCAATGCACGCATATATGTACCCACAGACACACACATACACAAGCCTGCGCACATGCACATGTACACACAATATTCATGCACCAGTTTTACTTTGTTTCTATACATTCACAATTTCAATGGTCTATTTCCCAGCTTGAGTACAGGTCCAACCTTTCATTGCATACTCTACTCTAGTGTATATTCACAGAAAGGAAAGAAGTTGTCAGTAAATGTACAACTTCCCTTCCTCAGTTATGACTTCACTGGGCCCATGGAAAACTACCAAAACAGCCAAAAGCAGTATTTCTATGTGTCAGTGTTCTCCAGTGCCAGCAAGTGTCTACAAGTACCAATGACCTACTTGCCTGCACATGGGAAAGAGCACCAAATAAGCCTGCACAACGTATGTCCCTGCTGTTACTAGTTTAAGTCAATTCTCTGTCATGCAGAGTGCTTCTGGACTGAAACACTCTGCATGGAAGAATGTTGTGCCAACTTGTGCATGATGAGAGAGGCCATGCCTGTGTCACCATTATACACCAACAGCCACTGCTCACTTGTTCCAGGAAGTCCAAAAATGTGAGTCAGAGGAAGTCCCCTGACATTTCTGCGTGTTGCCTCTCAGTTCACTACCCTGTTTCTCAGCGAGTCCTCCTCAAATACCTTGTTTCCAATGTAACTTGGTGTGTCTGTCCCTGAGAGTCTCCCAGTTCAACTTTGGACAAAGTTCCATTTAGTCTGTTTCCCTGATCATGTTGCGCTGTCTGGCTACTTGTGTTTACTCATTGGCTGCTAGTACTTCCTTTAGAAGCCTTTATAATGCCACAGTCCTTTTATAAACAAGGATTACAATAAATGTGTCCCCAAGGTTTCCGTTAAATTGTCAACCTGAGTTTTGAAGTTCAATGAGACTCCACAATGAGGCTATATTCACCTTAGGCTGCAATTTGAAAACTCAGGCTAGCAATTACCAGATCTTGCTGCATGTATAAATGGTTGCTAGGAATTCACTCTTGAATCAACATCATGCTTGTTTTCCTGGAAAGCTTTTTAATATTATTATTTATTATTAAATGTGGCAACCCATTTCTGACTGGGTATATTCCAAATATTTGAAAGGTTCTTTGTGCCTGATTGGATTCTTAATGTGCTGGTAGCACCCAAGATCTGTACATGAATTTGAATATAAGTCAAACGCTAGAACAGAAGCAGATGAAAGGACAACTTACCTAAGGAATACAACACCTCTGCCCTTGTAGTCTACAATTTGCCGGTGAAGTACTGGAAGTACTGGAGCATGCATGCTCTAGACCTTTGATACGTGTTTACTCATTGTTTGCACATGATGTTTGTTTGCATGTTCAGATTTCAGTATTGTATTATTTTGATTTATATCTATTTGCCTGCATTGATTTGTGGTATTGTGTAGTCCCCTGCACTATATTTGTTTTCATTTTGTTAGCCCACATTTAGTTAGCACCTTGAAACTAGCTGCTCACTGTTAATTGTCTGTACTTAAACATATGTCTTATTACTACTAATGGTTCTACCACTACTCACTCATGCAGCAGAGGGAGCCATACTGGTGGACCCTTTTCTTAACACAACAGGCATGGTTAAGATACTCACGTCTGTACTGCAGACCTCATTACATTGGCTGTGGCAAGCCGATTAATTGATTTGTCTTGTGTATAGGAAACTTACTATATTGCAATGCAACAGCAGTCAGTAGTGTCTAAGACTTGCACCTGCTACTGCATCAAACCCTCATAGGAACCTCTTAGCTACTCCTTACACTGCTTTGTCCAGCAATGCTGCAATCTCAGATATGGAAATAGCTGCACTGTTCCTCATCATCTTTTTTAGTGTTTCTTGAAGACATTAACATTGTCCATGTTTCTTGTGACATCTTCCTTGGGTGGAGGTAGCTGCGTGCACATCCTCTACCCTCACAGCTGGATCTTGCCTTTGACAGCTTCGTTTCCTTCCAAAGTAAGACTGACACTGTCATGTTTACCATCTGATAACAGTGAGCATATTGAAAAGCATTGGGAACAAGTTGAGCACAACCACTTGTGCTACAGTTTTGAAGCTTCATTTCACAATAACTGCAAGCTTTCCTTTGGGGCTTACCCCACTGACAACCATGTTTGGTTTTTTTCTAAGTTCTTAAAACTCTATACAAAAACAATGCAAAGTAGATTCTAGAGCAGTTTCCTCAACATTGAGTGACTTCTGCATAGTCAGTGAACACCAATTCTATACCACACAAATATACTCCATTATAACATAGTGCATACAGGTTTCTGTGAATGCTAAATAGAGAGTATGTTTTAACATATATACTGGGCCTGACAAGTGAGTTGAGAAGTATTGCACTGTCTGTAGAGTAAAGTCTACCTATGGTATTTTACATCAGGGATTGGCTCTTCCTGGCTGGTGCGGTGCTCAATTTGAAGGTCTGACTCAAGGAGGTTTATAAACATCTGCCACTGCGTCAACACGCCAGTCTCCAGTCTGGCAAGTGTGATGAGAAGTGTTGCACAGTCTGCAGAATAAAACTACCTATAGTATTTTTCATCAGAGATTGGCTCTTCCTGGTTGGTGCAGCGCTTGGCTTGAAGGTCTGCCTCATGGAGGTCTGAAAGCCCCTGCACTGCGTTAGCGCGCGTGTCTCGCAAATTGGTGCGCAAATTGAAATTGAAGGTCTTTTTCGCAGAACTTCCCATTCACCAAACAATGGGTAATACAGAGGATAAATATGAGGAATTTAAACCAAGAAGCTCCTTCGTTGCACCAATCAATGTGCCAGCGATTGACATTTTTGAGAAAATGATTTTAAAAGATCTGAACAGAGTTAACTTTGGAAACACAAAATAAACAACCTAAGTCGAGGAGTACTCTCAATCATCAAAACTTTATATACAGATAGCAATATCAATGTCAGGCCGGCTGATAGGGGAGGAGCCCTTGTCCTCATGAATACTAATGACAACAAACCGGAATGCAGAAGACAACTCAATGACCACACCATATACTTGACCATGATCCAACCAGTGAGATTGCTCACAATTTAGAAAAGCTACTGTCGACCTAAGGTTCCCCATTTTTATCCCCTGCCAAAAATGCATAAAAGCCTCACTTTTCCACCAGGGAGACCAATAGTGGCAGCAACAGATGGAATACTACAACCACTGGAAACATATTTTGATCATTTTGTACAACTGGATATGCAGAAAACCTTCACATACTTTAAAAACAGCACACACTTCTTAAATATCATAGAAGATATTCAGTTGACTCAAGAGGACATATTATTCGCCATTGATGTCACAAGTCTTTACACAAGTATACCGCATGATTTCGGCCAGGAAGCGGTCGAGTGGTTGTTATTAAAAGAAGGTGAAATTGGAGCAGCGAAAGAATTCCTAACGTCATTACTAGAGTTTATTTCAGTAAACTCATACTTCAAGTACAAAGAAGATTTCTACTTACAAGCCTCTGGGACTGCGAAGGGTGCCATGATGGCACCATCATATGCCAACATCTTCATGCACCACTTCGAAACACAACATATCTTAGAGGACGTCCATTGGAAAGACAAAATCAAGATCTGGATTAGGTTCATAGATGACATTTTTGGGGTATGGCATGGATACAAAAACTCACTTACACAATTTCTGTCAGATATCAATCAAATTGATCAAAGGATTCAATTCACTGCTGAGATAGGAGAACCTGATAGACATTACCTATATGTTAAAGTTCATGTTTGCAGTCTACGGATAACTACTTCTTTCTATACCAAAACCACCAACAGGAACAATCTTTTACACCATATGAGTTTCCATCCACCGAACACCTTACAAAATTTGCCGTATGGACAAATGATAAGGCTGAAATGCATTATTAGTGATCCGATCGAGTGTGAAATGGAATTGCACAAACTAAGGAAACACTTAAAGGATAGAGGATATCCAGAGGCTGACCTTCAGTCAGCCACAGAAAAGGTGGGCACGTGCACATGTGATGATCTCCTACAGACCAGACTGAAAAAATCAGCACCTAGAATGGTCTATGTTTCCCGTTACTCGACTCGAGTGCACAGATCAAGAAACACATTAACACTGGAATATTTTAACTAGTGACAATCGCATGAAAGACTTGTTTGCAACAAATCCAACGTTCACCTTTCAGCGAAGCAGTAACTTGGGGGACCTGTTTTACGAAAGGGAAAGACAACAAAAAAGTGACCAAGGATGACAGACAAGTAACTTTTGCATGCCTTAATTGCAGCTATTGCAATAACATAATCAGAGGTAACACAGTGTCACATCCACGCACAGGAGAGAAAATAAAATTGAGATGCTTTGCAACCTGCAATTCAGAAAACACAGTATATTGCATCAAGTGTCCATATGGATTATATTATGTAGGCAAAACAGTAGGGAAAGTTAGGATTCACATGAACGAACACAAATCTTGTATACGCAACAATAACTCAACATCATCAGTTGGTAGACACTTTCATGCAGAGCATCATAATAATGCACAAGTCAAATTTCAAGTCTTGGAAGTGATCGAGAACTGAGCACAACATCGAGACATAAGAACATTAAGAAAACAAAGGGAAGCCTTTTGGATAGAATGACTAGACACAATGATGCCTAACGGCATGAACGAAGACTGGGATCTAAATTGTTTTTTGTAACCACGCACAATGATATTAGGGCTGCAGAGAACTCTTCGCACTTGTATTATGGCAGGATCAACATCAACAGCCTATCCCATGATAGGTACTAGCTAACTGCAAGTGACTACAAATGTTTGACTGCATGATCAGTCGCCAATTGAGAACATCTATTTGCACATCTTTTATGGCAGCATCAACATCAACAACCTATCCCACGATAGGTACTAGCTAACTGCAAGTGATTATAAATGCTTGACTGCATGATCAGAACAATGACAGTATATTGAACTCTGCTTGAGATTACGACAACACTTTGAACATTGACAATACACTGACAACATATTTACTCACCAGCACCGTGAAGATTGAGAACTTGTATGTTTTACGGTTTGTTTACAATCAGGTTCATCCTCACATGTAGATTGATGGTGTATCAATGGTGTATTCACTCCCTAACACCCTGACCATTAAGACCTTGCAATCCTCATGATATCCTTGTGGTTATGGCTACCCTCACACTTAGACTAATCGTGTTACCAGTATCAGAAATTATGTATCATTCAAGACTTCAGCAATGATTGTGGAATTATACACATATGACTGAGTGGGACGTTTTATTCCTAATTCACATCATGCATAAACATATATAGTATTGTATCCAAGTGTATGAACCACTATTTCCCATAGATAACAAGATGAATGTGGTACACTTAATAATATGAGAATTGGCACCGAGGAAGAAGCACCACTTGATTCTCAATCACGATGAAGAGATTAATATGGTAGTCTACGTGAACAGCCAGATATATGGCCACGAGCGGATCACACATGACATGTTTTACATTTCTTGCGATCATAAATGAATTATGAGGGATAAACATGAGAGTAAGCAATATTTTGTCCATATCATTTCATGAAATTCTTGAAGGCAGATAACCTTACCGAACAAATTAACAACCCTTTGTATACTATGGAGCATAGTATTGAAACCAGCCATTAGATGGCTGCCGCGTTAGACATGGTATGGCCATCTTGCCAAGCGTAGACGGTGTTGTCATCTCCATGACAACGGATGCCGTTATTAAGATACACATACAGCAGTTCGAGTTACTGCCAGGTATGCTGTATACCACTCTGCATCCAGGACTCTTAAACTAGGTAAGTCTGTACCTTCACAATGAACTCCTCCAGTACTCAACGCTGCTCTTAATACCTTATGCGCATTACAATCAGGCGCTCACAATGCTTACAATTTCTCTTAGATTGTTTGGTTTATAATTGCACGCAAGACACGCTCGATCCTGCTGGTAACTGGATAGTGGTTTCAAACTGTGCCCTTGATCACGGAATTGGTATTCATATATACAAGAATAAGGGATACTAACAACAGATATAAGAGACATGACTTATAACCCTCACTAACACAGAGGATTCACAATAGAGATACACCGACCGCGACCTGAACACGGGAGGTTTGTGAGTTGCACAGCCAATAAGGCTCTAGAACACCACCAATATGGCTGAATGCAAGGAAGATTAACACACACAGGGTTCTCTCACGTGTATCAGCTCAGAGAATAAGACTAATGCACGTTAAAAAGGTCAGGGACCACATTTTTTGGAATGGTTTGGAATAACATATCAGCAGGCTGTATTGATGATAGGTGACTGCAACAGAAGATATGTATTTACCGAACTGATGGTATTTGATGTTTTTTCGGATCTACTTGTCACTCTCTGTTGTTATATATGTTGTGGGTGCCCTATCATTGATCTAACTGTGAATAATTCATACTGATGTTTGTAATGAGGTTCGCATTACGATGGTTTGACAATATGTTGATAATATTTTCTGATGATCTTAAAGTACATAAGGATTGTTTTTGTTAATAGAGCCAGGTCATGTGGCCCTGATGAAGGACTTGTAGTCCAAAATACATAGGCCTTATGCTTGCCCTTTGCCTTACAAACACACACCGTTAAATTGGTGTGATTTATGCAATTAAAAAGAGCATATGTTTATATACAAAATGAATTGGAAAGTATTTCTTCATTTAATTAATTTTGATATTTTGATAACAATAGAGAATTGGAAAAATAAATTGACCCCTAATGGGCATAAGGGTGTGCGGTCCACAGCGATGGCTCAATAGCCTTGGTCTTTTTCCTTGCACTTTACTATAGGTACCCAGCATGGCGGTAGTGGACAGTGGACTGCACTTCTCGGCAAGAAACAAAAAAACATAAAATCTCAATTGGATTATTTATTTTAATCCGCTGTGCCTATTCACCACCAAAGACAATACTCACCAAACTCATCGTCACCAACCTTAAACCCTTGACTCAACTCGTTATCCTGGGCAACCTCAATCTAGGCTTCAACGATACCACTAATGCAGATGCATTAGTCCTTCCTAAATCTCCCACTGCCCAGAGCTGCCAATGAATTCTCAAACCTACACACTTACGTGGCCGCACACTAGGCTGGCTCCTGGATCACAACTGCAATATTTCCTTCACCTCCAATCTTCCCTGCCCATTGTCAGACCACCACATCCACTCCTTCTCTATCCCCACACCAAACAAAAGAGCAAAAAAAAGCACCCAGAGTGTAGCGGCTGTGGTACGAATGGGTGTGCAGACAGAGAGGGAACCCATAAGGCTCCACCTTAGACTCAGTCTCCATGTTGATTTATTACTGACATCTGATGGGTTTAGAGTTAAGGATTCGAGCCACATGGCACTGAGTGATTCATTCTGAAGGACACATATTGCACAGGGGGTGCTTCACATATAATCCACTGCGAAACATCCTCTGTGCAATGCATGGAGACCGAAAGTGGACAGAGCGGGCTGGGCCAGTGGCAGAAGAGAGGTAAGTGGGGCGCAGTGGAGAGGTGGATCATGAAGAATTGTATGGGTTGGCTGGAGGGTGGCCATGATGTAGGGAGCAGGGAGGGCAATAGAAAGAGAGGGTTGTGGAAAAGGTTCGCAGAGTATCCTGCTGATAATGTGAGTGGGGAGTATGGGTGAAAAAGTGTTTAGGGGGCTAATTTGGGAAGAGCTGCCAAGGATATCCCCTGGAGAGGCAGTAAGGGAGAAAAGGAGATTGGCAGGGGGCATGCAGCACAATTCAACTTTGTAACCGTCATTGTATGATAGACCTGTGCAAGGCGGGGGGAGGAGGGGTGAAATGGATGAATTTCGCAAAGGGGCATAACACCAGGGCAAAGGATTATTTATTGGGTATTTATATTGTGCCTTTTCCCAATGCATTTCAGGGTGCAACAAGACAGGGAGTGGGGGGGGGCAGGGAATGACAAAATCAAAAAACGGCCCTACTAGGCCTTGTTACATTGGGATTGTGCAAGTGCAGTAACAAGAGTTGCAGGGAGAAGGGACGGGGGAGTGTAGGCCAGGGTGGAAGGGCCTATGGGATAAGCGAGATCCAGTGGAGAAAAGTGGACATAGCCAGGGGAATGCAGAGAGTGTAGGGGTGGGAACGTCCACTTGCTAAGTGCAAGGTGAGGGGCTTGAAGGGCTCGAGGGGTGCAGGCCCAGTCCAGCCATGCTAGTGCAGAGGGTCCAGAAGGGCTAGTGCAGATTGAGGGGGGTGGCAGGGGTAATGAAAGACCAAGTACAGGGGTATACTTGACGAGGAGGGCCTGATGCCCTGTAAGAATCTGAAGGAACCAGGCAGTCAGTCAAGCGGCAGATGGGGCCATTAGCAGGGGAGGGGGAGAGGGAAGGAGGAAGAGAAAAGGAATGTCTTGAGAAGTTTACAGACTTAAGGAGATCCAGCTCAAGTCTGAGGGGGCAGGGAGGTCATTCCAGAGGGATGCACCTCTGGAGAAGAGAAATCTACCCCAACTCTCTGCTTTAAAAATAGTCTGATCTGCAGAGAGTTGGAGCTGGATAACGGAAGGGTTCTAGTAGGAAGTTATTTAGGGAGAGAGAGTTGGATGTAGCGGGGTCCCAGGCCCCAGAAACATGGAACCAAAGGCCTTGTATTAACATATCAACATCACTTTGTTGTAGATGTGCACAAAAGGATGTATTCCTTTATATTACATGCTCTTAACCCTATTGTATAAACATTTCAGTACTTCATATATATTTAAAGTGAACTATGTTTTTTTCAGGCATAACTGGGCATATGATAATACTTTGTGTAACATACTGCTCAAGGAATACTCTAAGTATCAAACATGGTACAGGGTATTTTAATTGAAGAATGTTCAGGGTCATAGAACCATCCCTCTGAAATTATGTAAACAAAGAAGTCATCCTCTTGAACCCTGGTTCTCTATGGAACTCAGAGCTAGTAAACTTCGGTATAGGCAGGTCGAGGGGAAATGGTGCCTTACATATTCAGGCGAAGCTAAAACAATCTTCCGCATCACTCTCAAGTGTTACTTCTTGCCAAAAAGCAATTATTAATGCCAAGAAAGCCTATTTTAGCCATACAGTGGAAGAGGCTCTGAACAAACCTGAGGCCCTATTTGACTTGGTTCAGTCACTCTCTACTCCAGAGACAGGCCACCACTCGGTTCCACATTCTCAAGACCTGTGTGACTCTCTCTCTGCTTTCTTTGTGAATAAAATAGCTGCTCTTAGAGACACTGTAAAAGATGAGGCGGATGCGTCGACCACTGACAAGGTACATGTTGAATCCCCCCCAGTCACGGGGTTGTGGTCCACCTTCCCCATATTCTCTCACTCTGATATCCTTTTAGCTATCGAGGGCCTAGAATCCCCCTCCCCTGGGGACATCATACCTCTGGCCCTTTAAAGGAATCATCAGATTATATGATAGCTCATATTACCTTTACTGTCAGTCGTTCATTTGCCACTGGATCTATTCCACCCCTACTCAAGCACGCCCTGGTCATTCCTCTGTTAAAAAAAACCTTCTCTGGACCCGGAAGTGCTGGCCAATTATCGGGCCATTTCACTGCTGCCATTCATGATGAAGGTTTTGGAAACCCTGGTATCTCCTCTTCTGTCCAACTTCCTTGAGTCATTTTGATGTGTTTCAATCTGGCTTTCGGCCAGGGAGAGGAACTGAATCTGTTCAGAATTGAGTGCTTGATGTCCTGGTATGCCTGGTTGATCAGGGTGGTGTCGGAGCCGTCCTGTTTTTAGATCTCTCGGTGGCTTTCAACACAGTTGACCATCCCACCCTGGTCTCCTGGCTGGCTGCGGCCGGACTGTCTAGGCAAGTTCTTCATTGGTTCTTGGCCTTTCTGACAGACTGCTCCCAGTTGGTATCTCTCTGTCCTTTCCTTTCGGCTCCTGTCTTGCTTGTATTTGGGGTTCCTCAAGGTTCAGCAGTATCCCCCATCTTGTTTAATATTTATATTAGACTTCTGCTGGTCCTTCTCCAGTCACATGGGTTCTGCTACTATTCCTACATGGACGACACGCAGATTCTGGTTCTTTCGGACCTATCTCAGGCTGAGACTGATGTCCGTCTCAGGAAATGCCTGGAGGAGCTAGGGGGTTGGATGACATCTAAATGGCTCGAGGTTAATGCTAGCAAGACTGAGGTGCTGGTTCTAAGTACCACCACGCCCCACTTGTTCTGGACCACTGATTTTTGGCCTCCTTCTCTTGCCCCCTTCCCTTGGCTCTTCTGTCAGTCAGAAATCTGGGGATAAAAATCACTGCCTCCCTGACCAAGGACGAGCAGGTCGCCACAGTATGCAAGACTGGCCACTTCAAACTCTGGGTCTTGCGGAAGGTTCTTCCTTTCATTCCTACTGCCTGCCAAGACCCGGTGGAAGCTGCCCTAGTTCTGAGTGTAGTTGATTACTGCAATTTGCTTTATCTGGGGCAGCCTCTCTACCTGATCAGGCGTCTACAACTTCTCCAAAATGCACCGGCTAGATCCATTCTCCGCCCATCGTTTGGAACACACATGTCCCCTTTGTTGAGACAACTTCACTGGCTCCCTGTGGCAGCTTGGATTATGTGTAAGTCTATGTGTATCGTGCATCAGGCCTTCTACGGTATTGGAGCAGAGTACCTGCAAGCCAAATGTGTGCGCTATCTCCCCACTCATGCTCTCCACTCCCAGTCAGCTCTCCTGATAGCTGTTCCCCGGTTTCGGCTGGCCCACTCAGGAGGGCGTGCCTTTTCCATTGTGGCTGCCAAAGGTTGGAATGAGCTCCCTCTGACTTTATGGAGGACTGTCAACCATCTTGTTTTTTTATTTTTTTTAAACTGAAAACCATATTATTCCAATAATGTTTCTCTTCATCGGAATCTCATGTATGCTGTTAGCGCCATGATGACTCTGGGCGTTCGTTCGTTCTACAAGTTCCAATAACATAACATAACATAGCATAACATCCCTCTCCCTCTCATATAGAAAGCACCAATCCACCCTTAGTTAGTGTCCCCATTCCCCAGGTTAGTGTATAGAGAATATTGGCCACTACTGTCTAGCATTTGACTTATACTAGAGGAGAAATCCTAAATGCTAAATGTTGTATCAGTCTAACTTCCCTCAAGGACTTCCTAGACTGACCCTGAACTATCCAGTGAATAGCTATCTAAAAATGGATAGCGGATTGTGAATTTAAGACACTCCGCCTGATTTGGTCACCTTACTATCACACCCATGTACCCTTTCACATCTTGATGCTTTCTTCTTACTACTTCCTCCTTCAACTCAGCCTACCTTTTCTATTGGTTGTGTCTTCCTTCTCTGACCCCAATGTATCACACTCCTTCTAAGCCTTGCCTCCAACCTTCAATGTTACTACTCTTTCTTCCACACTGCTACATCCTCCTCCAAACTACTACTCTCCCCTCCACAATGCTTCCACCTCCTCCACAAAACTACTCCCTCCTCCACACTACAAGTCACTCCTCCACAATATTATTTTCCTCCTCTACTCCTCGCTGCTTTTCTCTCTCCACCTGAACTCTGTGGCTCTTCTAGCAGCATAGGATCATGTGGGCATAGATGGATCGTAGTGGTGCTGGTGGTCTCTCAGTACTGTTGTTGTCTCACTGGTGGCTCTAGGAGAGAAAGAGAAAACTGTCCAGTATTTGGAGTCATAGGCATGAGGTGATGCACACTGGTACTTCACATAAACAAACTGGCACAGGGGGCTGGGACAGGAATTAGGGCCCTTCCAACTGCTACCTTCTACCACTGGTTTAGGACTGGCTCTGAGTTCCTGCCTTTCAGTCCTCCCACCACAGGCTGAGAGGGGGTTCCATCCCCTCTTGGCAATGTCAGGATACTGACCGTGTCACATTTGTTTTCTCATTGTGATCTTGAAGACACTATGGCGATTGTGTTCCTAAGTAAATGCTTGATAGGTTTTCAGAGATACCTTTATGCATGTGTATGCTTTCTATGCTTTATTTTGATCTTGCTCATTTGCTGGGCACTGCTTTGGTATTGCTAATGGGTGTTGGCTTCCTGTGGTCTTGCTCCAGAGTTGTGCTTCCCTGTGTTCTTGCTCCTAGGTGGCCACTCTCTCTGTCTTGTTAAAGGGTTGTACCAAACAGGGCTCCAGCTTACTGTTGTGATCTTAGTCTAGGGTCATGACCTGCTGCATCCTTGCTCCAGGGTTGTGTTCTGCTTTATGGGTTTCGCTCCACTTTGATTCTACTACTGGGTGCTACTCGTTGTGCTTTTGGTCCTGAGTTGTATAAAATCGTATTAGCCACCCAGGAATAGACCTGGGTGGTGGCCCATCTGTGTTTCGCGTGCAATTTGATTGCCTCGTAGATTGTGCCACTTGGCGATTCTTACTCTTTACTGATTCACATCTCCCACTCTTTACTAATTACCAAGTAGTGCCCAGGGAATAATTTAGAGAGCACAGTCTTAACCTTGTGGATACAAGTAGATGTTAAGAAACATTCAACTAACCCGCAAGCATTTACTCACAATTGCATCAGCTAGACTTTTACATGTCATCGTATCACTTAATAGCTGGTGCACGATTGTTAAGTCTTACCTCTGGACTGTCCACTACTCACCTTCATGGATTATCTTCACTAATGCAGTACATTGACAAGCATTCAAAGAATGTACATGAAGACAATCCTGACCCATCCATTCTCCACTTATACTTAATGTTTCCACTGGCATTCTCCTTTTACACTGTCTGCTCTTGACTCAGATTACTCTATGCAGCCTCTCTGGGCAGTCCCAATATTATTATTCTGGGTTTTGTTTCTGGTAAATAACTGAAAGAATTAACAAAATAACCTACACACTGCAAGGACCGCATGAGCACATTACCTTTTCTTTTTTTTAAACTTTAATTAAACGTGGTGAGCACACATCATAAACATCAGTGACATGTAACAAGAACCACATTGTAGGGCAATACTTAAGGCACACATCTCTTGTGATACAATCTTGGTGCAAGAAAGAAAAGAACAAAAGGATAAACATCAGAGAGGATAGCAAATAAGGGGTACTAAAGCTCAAAGGGACCCACCTGGGCTGTTATATAACAGTGTTGGTGCGTGAAAGGAACCCGCGGAATTCACACCATATATCTCTGGGCCTTGATGTTGTCGGCTGTAATGCAATACATCCTTCACATTCACTGGACCATATTAATTCCCTCAGCCAGTCTTTTTTAAGCGGGGAGCGACTGTCTCTCCATTTTCTAAGGATGCACCTTTTGGCGAGCATACAACACATATTTAAGAAAGACCTTTTACGTCTGTCCGAGACCAATTCCCAAACACCAAAAAGGGCAGGAATGGGAGAGTGTTCCAATTGTATTACCAGCACGCCAGACATTATGGTTTAAACTGACCCCAGAATTCCCACAGCCTGGGGCAATCCCACAACATATGTAAATTACCTGCATCCTCCCGGTGGCAGCGCAAACAATAGCAATCCTAGCCAGGGTATATTTTCCTAATTGCACTTGGCGTATAGTGCAGCAGATGTAAGATCTTAAGTTGAATGAATAGAAATTGTGAGTTCATTGACACCTGAGTGGTCAGAGAACATGGGGGTCATTACGAGTTGGGTGGTAAGGGATACCGGGCACCGGTAAGGAGACTGGTGCCCGGTAATCCCTTACCGCCCGATTCCGAGGTCCCTTGGAGGGAACGGTAAGGAACGTGTGGTCTGACCACACGTCCCTTACGGGTCCCGCTAAGGACCAGGGCGCTAATAACGGGCTTTCCATTCGCAAGCCCGTCATTAGCGCCCTCCCCATTCCTATTGAGCCCTATGGGGGCTCAAATGGGAATGGGGAATGGTTTGTTCAATGGGCACTTACCGGTCCCGCAAGGGTCGGAATGCACCTGTAAATCCCCATTGAACAAGACGGGACTCGGACACGGTATGGGAGGCAGCCATGGTGCTAATAGCACCATGGCTACCACCCATCTCGTAATATATCTTATACCACGTCGTAGGCGGGATTTCGAAGTCTAGTTCCCTGGCCCATTTTGAGGCTGATTTAGATTCCGCCCTAGAGGTTTTATCTATGACCTTGTCATATAAGGTGGCAAGAATCTTATGGCATCCATAAGAATTGGAGATAAAGGCTACCAACTCATTTTCGGGAGGTTCAACCAGACAGCCCTCCACCATTGAACCACACCAATTCTATAGAATTGTAATATTTCTATGGCAGTGCCACTATGGTCCTTTCTCCAAGTCTGCAACAACAGTAATCGTCCCTCCGGAAATAAGTCATCCAAAGCCCGATTACCTAGTTTTTCCCAATGCGTGCTAAGTGGTATGTCCCAGGTAGGTTGCAGGCCTGGGAACTTCAATAGTGGAAGCCATTTGTTTTATAGCAATTTCAAGTCTGTTTTTCGAAATATAGAGCACCATGCAAGCAGGGTAGTCTGCAATGGGTCATACGAGCAACTATCCATCTATGTTGCGTGCAGTATGAGAGTCCTCGTGTCGGCCATTTCAGCGGCTGCACGCTCTAGTTTGACATGATGCTGGGCATCCACCTGTCCGTACCAGTAGATTTTAAACTGTGCCTGGGCCTTCATCCAATATACCTCAAAGTTTGGACAGGAGAATCCCCCTTTGTTATATGGAAGAGCTGTGCATTCCCATTTCTTCATAACTGCACCCACATGCCACAGGAAACGAGACAATGGCCCTCATCACAAGGTTGGTGGAATGGGTTTACCGGCACCGGTAAAGGTGCCGGTGCCAGTAAACCCATTCGCCCTACCACGAGGTCGCCTCGCGGGACCTGCAATGGGCGCCTGGAAAAACCAGGTGTCCATTCTGGGTTCCGCGAGGAGACCAGGGAGCTAACAAAGGGTCCGTTATTAACGGGCACGTTGTTAGCTCCATCCCATTCCCATTGTGCCCTATGGGAGCTCAAATGGGAATGGGGATGGACCGGGTCCGGGTTCCTTGGACAGGGAATTACCAGGTCCGCCAAGGTAGCGATGGCCCGGTAAGTCCTCATTTGAGGAACCCGGGCCCGGAATGCGGTAAGGAGGCAACCATGCCACTAAAAGCGGCATGGTTACCTTCAACCTCATGATGAACTTATTATGGAGATTAGTTAAAAAGGTTTTAGCGGGCCATATAGAGACATTCACGAACATGTATAGCATCTTGGGGAGCAATATCATGTTGGCCAGTTTTAGTCTGCCCTCTGGAGACAGTGGGAACTTGGGCCATCTAACTAGTGTTGAATTCATGTACGCCTCCTGTGCATCAAAGTTATCGACTAATGAGAGATCAACATGAAACCACTAGGGGACCATTTAAGCGGGGGACTAATAAGCGACCTGGCCATGTTGGCTGCTAAGAGGAATATTTCAGACTTGGTATAGATTACAGTGTACCCCAAATATCTCCCAACATATGTAATATCCTCCATGATGGGGTCTAGGTTTACACTGGGCTCCCTAACGTACAGTAGTCCATATCCACATATAGAAAAATGATTTCTGGGAGACCTGCTATACGAAACCCCCCCCCTTATGCCATTATCTAAAAATAATTAAAATACATCTTGTTTTCTTTTTTAAACTGAAGCTCCTGGACTGTGGCCAACACCATGTGGCTCTTTGTTTGTGAAGTGACTGGCGTTCTTGTTCAGGCCTATTAAATAAACATGGGTTTCCACAAGTGTAACACTGTGAGCAGTGATACTAAATAAGAAAGAATAGGAATAACAAATATAATATATCTGGAATACTATACAATAATTGCTAGACTCATTAAAGGTTTATTTCAGACACACTTCAGGGGGTGAGTCGCCGATTGGGTCTGTTCTTAAACATTTCAAATTCATAATGCAGACAAAAAACTTCCAAAAAGCATTTAGAGTAGAATAAGCATCCATTTCAGACTATGGGGGTCATTACGAAGTTGGAGGTAGCCATGGCACTATTAGTCCCATGGCTACCCCCTTACTGCATACCGGGTCCAGGTTCCCTGAATGGGGAATTACCGCGTCATTCCAACCTTGCAGGACCCGGTATTTCCCCATTCAGGGAAGCCATCCCCATTCCCATTTGAGCCCCCATAGGGCTCAATGGGAATGGGGACCATGCTAACAACGGGCCCGCTAAAGGATCTCGTAATGCAGCAGTAAGGGGTTAACGGAACCGGCACCTTTAACCGGCGCCGTTAACCGCTTACCACCAACCTCGTAATGACCCCCTATGTCTTTTGCTGTTTCACAAGTTGCAGTTATAGCATATTTGTTTCTGATGGTTGTCTCTGTTCTACTGTCATCTCAGTGTCCTCGGTCACTTGACAAAATCCTTGTGCCTAAACGCTTGTGTACAGTGTATAAATGTTTGACCATAGCACATAAAGTGGCCCTTAATTTCATTGTGCCCAAATGAATGCTTTCTTGTAATGTGTCTATTTTTCCTGTCTTACTGGAATGCTGTTCAGGATGTCTGTTTGCACGTATGAGGTAACGAGTGTCCAGAGTTTAGGATGCCATGTGAATGTGCTGCTTTTCCTGTGCTACTCACTCACTCTAATACACAGTTATGAACCCTCCCAATGGCATGTATTTGCCAACCTCTGAAGCCTTAAAATAAGATCCAAGCAGGATAGACATGTGGCCAACTTTGCACCAGACCTGCAGTTATCAGTTTAATGGTATGTACTACAGACTTTGCTTTCTGACTTTGAGAACATTCAGATTTGTAATTGCTCATTGCCATAGCCAGTAAGATAGCTCAGTCGGTTTAGCGCTCTCTTCTGGAACGCGTCTATTATCTGCAAGTTACAGGTTTGAATCCCTGCAAGACCAATTCTGCCTTTCATCCTTCAGAGGTCAATACATGAGTAACAACACAGGTTGGGTGATATTGTATGCATATATGCTCTATATAAAGCGTGTAAGCGTAAGTGCTGTATAATACCACATCATTATCATTTGGTCTAGGATGTCTGCAGGCATTCACAATAATTTGGTAATATGGGCCTATACACACTGATATTAATGATACATATGGTGATGCATTCTTGTATGAAATGTAGGTCATATTACAGTAATATAGTAAACATATTTTTTCTAGTGTACTTAGGAACAATGCTATGTGATGCCACTTCCTGTTTTGTCTATGGGTGAACGGCTGTGGTCCATCGCTTCCTGTGATGTCACTTTGGGGTGGGGTCCAACAACATCACCTCCTGTGATTTCATTGGAGGTCAAGGGTCATGTGATGTCACTTCCGCTACCCCAGGAATTTTGGTGTAATGATGTCCCTGCATGTTGTGGGTGTTGATTTGTGCTCTGGCGCCCTTGGACAGTCAAGACAGTGTGACCCCGTCTAGAAATGTATGGACATCTGCTGCATCACTCATTGCCACTGCTCCATATAGGGCTGAGTAGAAATCTCGAGCACCCGTTTGATATCTTGATCAGTGTACTGCACAGTCCCTTGGGCATCCACGATTGAGGGCACCTGCATCAGGCCTTTCTCTGTCCAAATCAACGTAGCAAGTGTCATTCCTCGGCGCTCCCCTTCCCCATACTTCTCATCTAGCACCAGTTTCGTGAAGTACCGCACCTCCCTATCAGCATGTTCTTTAAATGTATCCATGGCAACCCCTATCTCTGCTCCGGTGGCTCTACTCTTGTGTTCTGCATATTTACTCTCAAGGTCCTGTAATATATGTTCACGGTGCTGCAGATCCCACCTAATGACCTTAGATATACTGAATTCCCGGGGCACGGCCATCCCTCTGATATATATATATTAAATGTTTACCATATTATACCCTGGGTGACTATACCATTGTCATTATTGGTGAAAAACGTGTGCATATCATCTTCTATGTCTGTTTTAAATACCAGATCTTGCAGGGCCTCTGCTTTAAAGCTCCATGCAGCCCAGTTCCCCCGGGTCAATTGCAGAACTACGGGCGAGTGGTCTGAGTATGTGCGCAGAAGGGTACCAGACCCAATCACTTTCCACATCAGGCATCACAAACCAAAAACAGATCAATTCTGGACAAAATATCATGTACTCTTGAGTAGTAGGTGTAAGTGTTCACCTGGGGGTCGAACTGTCACCAAGCATCACAAATGTCCAAACTAACCATCAAACACTTAATACTAGGGGCTACCTTAGAGAGTGGTCTAGGTGCAGTCACTGTTCTGTCAAGGTGCAGGTCAAGTATTGTATTCATGTCGCCCCCAATATAACAGGGGTCAAAGGGTAAAGGCACAGTAAGTCTCCTACTCCCTGATAGAACACAGGGTCATGCAAACTAGGGCAGTATGTGTTTACAAGCAGCACTTCAACATTGGCTAGATAACAATGTATTGCCACATCTCTGCCTGCTGGGTCTATATGTGAATGCGGTAGCTGAAATGTAACTGTTTTGAGCATTATGGTGAGTACCCCCGTGGACTGCATGGAATAGTTTATGTAGAATGAAGGCAGCCACTTTTCTAGCTTTGGAGAAATTGCCTATACCCGTATATTCCAGCTCTACAATTTAACCATTCACATTTGTTCGGTTCACGGACATCATGACAAGAGTATTTGCCATACATCTTATACCCAAACCAGTTCTGTGGGTCACATAACATAATGTTTTGCCATTACCTAGGTAGTTTCCCCGTTTTGTATAACAGCCACCCCAAGAGGCTCAACCCCTTTTCCCCGACAACCACTTCCCAAGTGTTCTCGCCAGTCCTCCACAAACTCCCCTATCACAAACCGAACATACAACGCAACCATGAACAGGCAACCTTGCATAGGGGGTAGCTACCTGACACCTTGCTCATCTCCGTTACCAGCTCCACCATCTCGATGCAGGATAAATGATTATAGCCAAAAGTAGACATTGCAACCACAGTTCTGCTGCACGTATCACCCCCAGCACACAAATAGTTTGCCATTTCGCCATGCACAGCACCCAAGTGCATGGCTAGAAACAGTCAGAAAACGCCAGAGGCACTGTTTAAGTGGTGCTCTGGGACCCAGCATCTGCGTCTCTGTGAAGCGGGATGTGCGCCTCAATGAATGTCTTTGCCTCCTCTGGAATTGAGAAGAAAACATTCTTGCCATTTTGGTGTATTCTCAGTCACACTGGGAACAGCATTGCATACTGTATGGATCTTTCCCTTAACAGTTTTTTTTTTAACTCCCAGGAAGGATCTTCTTTCTGGTGGTACTGCCGTTGAAAAATCAGGGCAGATGTGTATCGAGGTATATTCAAAGTGCAGAGGCCCCTTCTCCCTGGCCCATCACAGGATGGCATAACATTCCATATAGTTAAGCAGCCTGTTGATGACCAGCCTGGTGGGTGCTCTGGGCCTTGGCCTAGATGTAGGTGACCTATGTGCCCGCTCCAACACAAAAGAAGCAGACAGCAACGTATCACCAGGCAACTCTTTGATCAAAGACTCCACCACGATTTCCACA
This sequence comes from Ambystoma mexicanum, assembly GCF_040938575.1. Lineage (NCBI taxonomy): Eukaryota > Metazoa > Chordata > Amphibia > Caudata > Ambystomatidae > Ambystoma > Ambystoma mexicanum. The sequence goes on along the minus strand of NC_090925.1, from coordinate 1,090,127,965 downwards.
GGGCTAGTACTGAAGTTTTCCAGAAGTCCAATAATACAGATATTATTACTCCTCGGGCAGATTCCAGGTCATCACACTTCAGCAAGGCCCACTTCAGATGCTTGGACATGATGGACACTTGAGACTTGAGTGATTTAATAATATCCTCAGCATTACCAATGTGAGTCTCCGCCTCCATTAACCTTGTGTTCACCCATTCCATCTTGGCATTCAGGCTAGTAATATTAGGGGTTATACCATCCAGTTTACTATCTACTGCCATGAAGGCATTTTGCATACTTTCCATAATCTGCCTGAGATTTGGCATTTCTTGATCCCATGCACAGGGGGTCCCCTGCTCCGCATCAGGATCAGACCTGGGCTTAGGTGCCTTATGAGTGAGCGCCGCTATGTTGCTTTGTTTTTTCACTCCACTGCCACCTTTAGCAATGTCAGCAGTGTAATATAACCTCCGTAGGGCCTGCCCCAGATGATGACCACACCTCCCAGGTCACTGCCAAAGATTAGTGGCCCTGGCAAAGATGCATAAAGCTTGTAGAGTGGGGTAGTGTGTTTATGCGGCTACTCAGGCCCCAGTATCCAACTGGCCAAACCACTGCTGGAGCCTAACGCACATCACATGCCCATGTCTGTAGCAGTAGTTATCACTGGCTATGCAGGTGACACTCTCCTCCCCTAGCCCCACACATGGTCTCCTCACCTACCATGCCCAGTGGCAATGTTCTTAACACAACAGCCCTGTGTGGAGCAGCTCACAAGTCTCCAATTCTACAATCCCAGCTGCTTAAGCTCAGGCAGCTCCCAGCTTCAGCCAGGCGGGAGATCCCACCACATGCATGAGCCCACGGAGGGGAAGAGCTGTAGAGGCCAGTATGCTGAAGTGTGCACCTGACACACGTCACGGCAGCTCTTTTTTTCCCTGACACATATTGAATGGAGCATATCTTTTGGTCCGCGGCCACCAACAACGCCCGCGCAGCCAACACTGCTTCTCTGTCCCAGCTCCAACATGACAGTGTTGGGGCAGTGCACTCTCACTCCAGGGACCCCTCAGACTCTGCTTTTTCGAACCAAGGCTCCTCCAAAATCCAAAACCTGAACACAACACAGACAGAGCAGGTCGGTTGGCTTCCCACAGAGACCTAGCAGAAGGCTTCCATTCTCTGAGCTGCTCAGCAGCACTCCCCCGCTTGACCACATTTCGAGCCCATCACTCAGCCACACACAATTTCTGTTACTTTTGATTACTCGGAAACTGTCTTCATAGCAAGTCCCTTACTAGCACAGAGACAATACAACTCACACTCCGAATTCTGAACCCTCTCTTTGCTCTAACTGTTGGATCAAAAGGCATTCAAAGTCGCATATGCATTTCCCTCATCCCTGCATGTCTTTCTCCAAAACATTCCCACGTTATCCTTCCCTACCCTCTTATCCTTCATTCGGCTACTCCACAGACTCTGGACATCCCTGTTAGGTGCCCACAATGCAGAAACTACAAGACTCACTGGTGATCATTTTTTAATGGGCTGGAGCATAACATGATAACATAAAAGCAAGACATATATTGCTTTTACGCCTTCATTTCGCTCTCCAGTCCATTTCCCCGCTGACGCAAGTTACCCTTTCCGATGTGCTTTCCACCTCCTGCTTTTGTGAGCACTTTCGAGCATGCATACGATTTTTGTGCAGGTTTGAAACAAATCGATTCTTATGGAATCAGCACCTGCTAATGAGCAGGTGGATTCTATAGAAATCCATTAGTAAAAACAGCCTGCAAAGAGTGACTTGCAGCTGGCATTTTCTATTTTTGCAAAGAGGAGGAAAGTAAAAAGTAAAGGAGATTTTGTCTTGTTTCACTCTTTAGTTTTGGGCACTGCCTTGCAATAATTGCATGCAGGGAACCTTAAGTACATAATGGCACGCACTGGTGGGCTCCTGCATACAATTAGCTGCTTAGTGCTTATGTTTTCTGGCACAATTAGCATAACTTCAACTTCATTTTCACCACTAAGCGAATTTTTGCATGAAAAAAGTGCAAATCTACACAGTGATAAACAAAGAATTAACTCTTATTTCTTTTTTTTTTTTGTAGTCCAGGCAGGGTTTCCTTCTCAGTGATCACAAATTCATGCATGTGGTTTTTCATCATTATCTGAGTCTTATTTTGCGGGTCCGCTGAGTGTAAAACCGAGGCATAAGACGAGGGCGCACATGGTGTATGCCTTGGTTTTACATTCTGCACACTGTTCAATGCAGAATGTTAACCGCTACACTTTACGCCTTTGTAAAAATGTAATGTGTGGGTCTACCAATGCATTTACATGCTGTTGAAACCCCTGCAACCTCTTCAGACAACACCTGCATGAAGATTGGCCAACAGGAAAACAAAACTGGCCTATCGTGGACCGCAGGCTTTAGCCGGCCTGCTCCTCAAAGGCCCACTCTGTGGCCTGCATGTTTCACCTTGCGCATTTGCTCCCTCATTGAAGCCCTGTGATGTTGTCTTCCTGCATGCAGGCCTGGCGGCAGATGGTCGCCCTGGATGTCCGTGCACCCCATCCTCACGCCACACAGAGGTTGAATGATTCCCATGACAAAAAGGGAATAAGAAAAAGAAAGAACTAAAAATCTGCTTGTTATTTTGAGGACAGGAGAACATTTTATTCTTGAGAGTGCGCAGCTTTTTCGCCGTGCATTCCGCCTCTCTGCTTGGGCCCACCGTTCACCTTGTGCTGCAAGCACACTGCCCGAGGTGAAATCTGCTTCAACTAGCAATTTTTAATTGCTGGCCGCGCGGCAACTCAAAGATCGCCGCTGCCTTCCATAAGCATTAAGAGGCTCCCCAGGAACTCTTCATACACCACCTGCATGAAGATTGGACAACAGGAAAACAAAACTGGCCTATCAGTTACTAAGGCCCTATCTTCTCCCTGTTTGCTGCCTGGCCGGGTCTGTGGGTCCTCTCCTACACCCCCCCACGTGCACATGGAGGCTGAGGAGAACCCTACACTTTCCCGCAGACTGTAATCAATGTAGTATCTAACATTTCTCTGAAGGTCAGTCCCCTCAACTAACTTCATCGATCCTCTTCCCTTACACCTGGGACTGTCTCACCTCTCTCTCCATCTCATCTGTGCTCCCACTAATCTAGTTGTACCCAGTTGTTGCATTGTGGTTTCGCCTTGTCCTGCTGAAAATTGAATTCAGCTGTGCCCAGTTGCTGCACTGTGGTTTCACCTTGTCCTGTTGAAAATTGAATTTAGTTTTGCCCTGTTGCCGCATTGTGCTTTCACATTGACCTGCTTTAATCAAATCTAGCTGTAATCGAATGTAGCTGTGCCCAGTTGCAGTATTGTCCTTTCACTTTGTCCTGCTGAAAGTTGAATTTAGTTGTGCCCAGTTGCCGCATTGTGCTTTCACCTTGTCTTGCTGATATCGTATCTATCTGTAATAGAATTTAGTTTTGCCCAATTGCTGCATTGAGCTTTCACCTTGTGCTGCTGAAAATCGAATTTAACTGTGCCCAGTTGCTGCATTGTGCTTTCACCTTGTCTTGCTGTAATCAAAACTAGCTTTGCCTTGTGGCTGCTAAGTGTCTACACTAACTGGTGTGCTACCTTCTGTCTCCTCCACCCTTGTGCCCCCCACCCCACCTCCTTTCTCCAAGTGCATCAGTGCTTCTAACTGATAAGTGCCTCCACTGCAGCCAACCACGCTGCTATCTATCTCGCCTACCCTCTCCAACTGCTTCACTATCTCCTATCTTGCTGCTATCACTACATCTGTCTGGAGGAAACTTAAGAAGGACATACTGGCCCCCAACGCAGGCTTTCCTTTTGCAGACAGCTATGTCACAGCTTCCTCCAGAGAGACTCTCACTGGCATCCTCTTCTTCGTTACACACCTGACCAATGGAACGCTATATGGTCGGCTTTCTCCTATCGCCTCTTCTCCCATTAATGGTGGCACTCAGTGGGAGATTCTCCTTGATCTCTTCGCCATTTCCAGAGTCATCATTAATGTTTATCTCAATGGAACCATCATGGTTCAGGATCCTCAACCTAACTTTCTTCTCTTCGACAGGTTCCTCCCTCGCCTCTCTAACCTCAACTCTCCCTCCGGCCAGGCTCCATTGTCTTCTGCGCCTTCCCCCTCCTCTGTACAGGCGCCCGTGCCTTGTCAGACTGCCGCGGCTCCCTTGTCGGCCTTGGAACCTTTGCCATCCTCCACTATCACGTTGGCTCTCTTGCCTCCCTCGGGGAGACCACTGTCCCCTGTATCCCCCGAAGAAGACCTTCAAAGATGGCAAGCTGCTCCACATTGCCACTCTCAACACGCGCTCTGCCGCCAAACACTCGGCTGACATCTGCAACCTCCTCAAACTCATGGATCATGAGGTGCTTGCCATCACAGAGACGTGGTTCAAGTATAGCTCCATCACAAGCTTTGACACACTCCTCCCTGAAGGCTACAAAATCCTCTCTGCGCCCAGGCCTAAGAAGACAGATGGGGGAGTGGCGCTTATCTTGCCAGAATGGATACCTGTGACCATTATCCCTATTCAGGCCTACTCCTCATTTGAGTGCCTAGTGTGATTCTGGAAATGCATTGGAGGGAGAGGGCCTTCCTGTCCTTGTCCGGTAGTCCTTTTTCATATGTCTTCTGTATTTTTTTCTGCCCAGGGGTCCATGTGGGACTCCTGGCAGTGCAGCTCTTCCTGCTTTTGGTTTGGTGTACAGACCCATGGGATACCCTTATGGCACCCATGGGTGGGGTGCAACCCTGTGCCCCTATTATATGTTTTGGGCACCTGTGTGTGGTCCTCAGAGCAGGGTATGGGCTGGTGGCAACTTCATGCTGAATTTGACAGGTGCTCTGAGTATCCTCCATTTTGGGATACCCAGGCACTGCCATTGGAATCAGTTGATTCCTGATAGGAAACAAGATGGCCCCTGTGGCCTCTTGCTTTCTATTGCCTGTTACCTTGTTTTCCCAAAGTTCTGGGAAGCCCTGACTCTGTACCTTCCCCCTGACTGGCTGTCGGGTGGAAGTTCCATATATAGTATTGTTGTGAGTCCAGACCAGACTGGCTGGAGGCTTCCCAGTGACTGTATGTTGTGGGTACACCCTGTGGGAGAGACCTGGGTGAATGGAGTGTGTGACCAATATGCACTTCTTGTTGTGGATGTCTGGTTTCTGGTGTTTGAAACAATGCCTGAGACAGCCCTGCCCGGAACTGGCATGAATGCAGTGTGTAGTGTTGAATGGCTGGGTACTTGTCCCAATACACATTCCTTGTTGTGAGTGTCTGAGAGGGAGGAGTATAGCCTGAATGCACTGTATGACTGATTGGCTGACTGACTCAATGAATGGCCTTCTGTTTGATTGGCTGCTGAGTTTGACCCAGCAGTGTGGATGAGAGACAGAATAGTATATCTGGAGACCTCTCGCCACTGGAAATTGTTCAGAAGCTGAAGTTGACACTGATGCTTAACCTCGAAGAAGGTTGACTGCTGTCTCCCTTTGCCGAAATCCGAAAGCCGTCGAGACTGATCCAAGAGAGGACCTAGTTAGGCGCCCTCTTCCCGTGCTGTGAGGGACCATCGAGCACTGTTAACCTTCGCTGAAGCACCCTGGAAGTCAGACTCTCGAAAGGCTGCCGACCGGCGACTGGGACCACTGAGGAGAATGGAGATCAGCACCGGACATTCCGTCCACCGTCGTCGACCAAGGTTCGCAAGTCTGCTGTAACCAGTGGAGGCCCGTTGAAGCCGTGTTGCCCAGAAGAGGGGACCGCTTGACACCGCGCTGCCGCCGACCGGATCCGCACGCTCCTTTGGCTAAGACTTTTTGATTCACGGACACGCTCGTCCGCATCGCCGCCCGCCTTATCCTGCTGGAGAAGGCCAGGCCATCAACGTGCTGAGGAGCATCCGCCTGTGGGGATCCCACCACCCAACGACCGTAGAGACAGCGGATGACTCGACGCCCTTGCTGGGCCACAGTTCTTCATAAACTCTTTGCGGTCCAGAACTATCGACATCGAGGTGCCCCGCACGCCACTTCCCTGCAGGACTCCTTTGCTTCGTCGACAATGAGCACTGCTGGGACCAAAGCTACCACCTCCATGCCGAGTTCACTTTCTTTGTGCGATCTCGACGATCCGTGGCTCCTGATTTAAAGTGAGCCGCTCAAGAAGGATCCGTCGACGACCCGATGTCGAACTCTGCTATTCCAGGTACATTGGTGTGGTAGAAACATTAAAGAAGGAAATAAGACTTATAGAACAATTTATTGACTGGGCTTGTGATATATATTTACTTTACAGGTTGCCCAGGTGGGGGGATCTCCACACAGAACTGTGTCTAGTGGGTAGAGGCCAATATTCCGTCAATTGTTCTAACCAATTGCTTTCCTCCTATGTCTATTGTTGGTTGCCTTTATTAAGTGATCTGTGTGACATTTAACCAGCGTATAGTTCATGCACTTTAATGAGATCTGATAATAATTGTGGTGCCACTTTAGAACTGTATATATTTGCCATTGTAGATTCACTGAGCACAAAGTGCGTTATTGTGGTAGTGTACAGAACCTTGAATATTAATTATATATAGACTGTGTTTTAACTAATACAGTGTGTGGACATTCCTTTGTGGGGGCTTGGGGAATACACTGTACTTAAGAACGAGCCTGCATCACCACCTGAGAAGCTACTCCCTGATTGCTCGTCCATTGCTACCACAATAGAGAATCTTGGCTGGGGTCCTCTGTGCCACTCCTCTACCATATAGAGAGCAGAAGTACAGACACTCTCCTCCAGTCTTTACACTGGTGGCAGCAGTGGGATGCTTATGGTTTTAAGAATCAATGTATAACTGTGCCACTTACAAAATATCTGCACTTTGTTAAATTGAGGTTTAGTTGTGTACAAGATACATGCATTACAAGCAATGGAGTCTATTGCAAATGGTAAATTGATTAGTATGATCTTAGAGGCTCTCCAGAGTGCTTGTGAAGCCAGGGAGTTGGACCTTGTGGCTAAGTCTAGGGCTGAGCTGATAGCTGCCCTGTTGGACTACCAGACTGATGGTGAAACTATTGAAGGGGGGGATGCAACCAATGAGGACTCTGCCCCTGTGGGTTTTTCTGAATCTGATTCTGGGGATGCCACCACTCCTGCTGCATCTGTTCCAAACCCCAGCACTTCTCTTCAGGGAGAAGCCCTGAAGATTGAACTTTTAAAATTGGAGCTAAAACGGGAACAGTTAACCGTTCAATACAAAAAGTTGGCAACAGAAGCTGAGTTGAAGAAAGAGGAGTTGGCACAGCAAGTGATACTCAAAGATAGGGACACTGAGCACCAGAGTATCCAGCTAGAGAAAGCTAGAGTGGAGACTTCAGCTAAACCAGTTCAGAGTAGTAGGTCCCCAGCCACCAAGTTCATGAAAGATTTGGTTGGTGTGTTTGTGGAGGGTTCAGATATCCTCCAATGGATTGAAGCGTTTGAAATGGCTTGTGCAATTCATGATGCTGATAAGAGAGAATGGGCTAATTGTTTGTTAAGCAAAGTGCTTCAGACTGCATATGACTGTATTCTGAAACTGAGTGTGGAAGAAAAAGGTCAGTAAGAGTGCAAGAAGTCTGCTTTGATTGCCAATTTTGGCAAGACACCTACCCAATACATTAAAAGGTTCAGGGATTTTAAGAAAAGAGAGAAAGTGTCTTGAGATGACTGGGTGAGTGCTGCGCACATGAACATGATGGGGTAGATTGATGGTTACAAGGTGAAAGCTTTTGTTGAATTGTCCCACCTTTTGGTTTTTGAGCATTTTTCTGACGCCTGTTCATCAGACCTGCGTCAATATGTTGCTGACCAGAACATTTTGGATCCCTTTAAACTGGCCATGCTAACTGACAAGTGGGTCTCCCACCGGGTGTCGCCTAAGGACTCCAGTGGGAAGGACAAGGACAAAGAAAAGGGGACCTCTCAGAAAGCTGAGGAGTCCCAGAAGCAATCACAGTCAAGTAAACCAAAGCCCTCCTCTCCTAAGACCCAAAAATCTAGCAGGGATAAGTCATCTGTAAGAGGATTCAATTCAGCACTACAGCCAAGTTAACGCCTAGTCTAGAATACTGAATGAAAACCCTTATTGATATATCTTTAGGTCCAGTTCATGCGTTCTGGATGACTACCCTTGTATAACACCCCTCTCTTGGAATCCCCCTGACCCCACTGAGCCAAGAAGTAATTCTGTTTTGCAAGTTTAAAAGGTTTATTTGATAAATTAAAATATATATCACACTTTTTAATAAATTAATAATTGAATATCACACTTAATCTGATATGGTAAATATTAACAACGGAGAATCTGGCACTAGCACACTTCTTTAATCACTAATGAGTTGACATGAAATGGATAAGGTAGCACACTGGTAAATAGGAACAAAAGTATAATGTGGTAGAGGATGCTTTATGTAGGCTCAGGTGGATGCAATATTCAATGAATGCAGTACAGAAAATACGCAATATGATTTCAACCAAACAATGTAATCACTTTTCTCTGGCTACTCCCCTCCCCCCCTTGATGCAAGGCAAGGAAATGGAAGGAAAACACACAGTTCTCAGAAATGCAATCAACTGTAATTCAGTTCAATCCAGCAAGCTTAAACAGAAGTTTGAAAACACAGGCAAATGCTTTGATAGGTGCTAGCAATGAATGAGAAATATGCTGGAAACGCTCTTAATTCCCTTTTAGAGGTTCAGGATGAGTGGTATCTAGTTAATATTAGTCCAGGCTCACACTAGCAATGATGCAGGGATAGTTAGCAGGTTAAACGAATTTCTGGCAAATGAAATCAGGCAGCAGCAGTTTTTTTACATGTGAAGAAATTGCAAATCGCGGCAAAATTCGCGGATGCGCCGAGCACTATTACAAAGGAACCGCAAGGACTATCTCTACCGTTTTGGGGTCCTAGGAAAGCCTGGGATCTCAGCTTCCAAATGAAAGTTATTGCAAGTCTCTAGCCCAAACGGTTGCGGAGATATGAGTAATTTAGTAAAGGTCGTTTTTGGTTTTGTAAATTTTAAACGCACACTTTTTCAAAATGACAAATTTTACTAGAAATGACAGGTGACAGATAGGAGGCAGTTCTACTTAGGTTAAATAGATTGAATTAGATGAATTTAAACTAAGAGATGTGTTCTGAGTTTTGCTAAGTACTCACAAGAGATTTTGAACAGGAAAGCGACTTGGTCACGATCTTCAGTCTGGTCAGGTCTTTCCGGATTCTGCTCACAGCGCCTGGTCTGGTCTCGGCTAGGCACAGCACTGCTTTCTCTCTGGTCTGGTCTCTGCTAGGCACAGCACTGCTTTCTCTCTGGTCTGGTCTCTGCTAGGCACAGCACTGCTTTCTCTCTGGTCTGGTCTCTGCTCTGGATAGATTGAAGTCTCTAGTTTGGCTTTCTGGAGTTTGATGGAGGTAAGTATGGATTTTTCCGGCAGGGCTTCCAGCGGCAGATGAAATTGAATTTCTCTATGTGTCCTGACTCTCTGCTTTTATCTGTTTCTTGAGAATGGGTGTGTGTGTTGCATCACTAGACTTGCCCCTCTCATTCGTCATTGGTCAGGCTTCCATTCCTCCGCTTGATTGGCAAACTGAACTGTGAGTCAGATTGATGTCATTTTATGATCTCTTGAAACAACCTCCCTTATCATCTGTGCACCCAAATATATATATGATCAAAATCCATACTTCAGAGTTACACAGTTGTTTGAAATTACATATACATGGTGTGGCTGAATTTAGCCATGTCTATGTCCAAATCTGCTCATTCTCGGAGCTTGCATTCAAAGAGTGTACATAATTGACTTTTTAACTGCTTTTTCAATTTCCGACATGGACCCAACTTTACATACATGTGTGCAGGGGGTAGGGACATTAACTGATGAAGTTTCAGATTTTTAACATGCACACATTTAGAGTAATATCCACTTTTCCGCTAAAACCCCCCTGAACATACCACCGGTTCCTACCACGTCTTAAACTGTGGGCAGAAAAATCACAAGAATTATGGTATCATTTATAAAATTTTCACATGTCCGCACTATGAATTATCCCCCTTTTTATAAAACCATATCCTTGCTGCAGGGGTGTGTCTTTTCAGGTCACATGGTACAGAAACCAGTCTTTCCAGTTTCTGCCAAGCCAGCTTGCTTCTCACAGGCAGTGCCCCTCCCAGCTTCTCCAGGAGGAAGCCACTTTTTACGACGTCTGTAATAAAAACCTTTGCCTGAGTGGAGAGGGCTTTGTTCACTCTCTGGCAGAGCACAGGAAATTCAATTATCAGATAGATGGCATATCCTTAGTGTGGGCAGCAAAAGGAACATTGGCCTGGGAACATAGTTGTGACTCAAGTTTCACTCCTGATGGGATCCGTTGCTAGGCAAAATCAAGTTCCTTAAGCCAGACCTTCAGCTAACTTTTTGTTGCTTTTAAAATAACTTGTAATTTTACACATGCAGCTAGAATGCTGATTCTAAGTGCAAAACTATGACATTTCAACAGTTACAAAGGCATGTGACACCAAACATAGGTCACTCATTTAATTTAACATTTTCGATTTTGGTGGTTTTAAATCCAGTTGCAGTTAGGCTTAAGCTGCTGACTCCATAGCATTTTTGTTATAAGCATTGTTTTTGGCTCTTCATTTCCCAGATTTTGTAGGCACACAAAACTCCATTCTGCCAAATGTCTGCTGGTGTTCAGTGAATATTTTGCACATGTTGCAAGGTTTGAAATAGGCATTTTGCTTGCCTTCAGAAAAACACACAGTGGGTTTTAAAACGCCGGCTTTTGGATAGCGGTGAGTCCTGGTACTGCACCCATTTTTGGGATTTTCTTGGATTAATGCATTCTAAACAGGAATGGTTCTTACATGGTAGTAAATCCTTGCTTAACATTGTTTTGATGGGGCTCCTTACAGTAAGATGGTTATGTGGAACCCCACAAAAAGGGTTGAATCTTTAAAGTGGTCCAATGAGTCACGATTTCAGCAACTTTTTGACATCAGTAAAAGTGGATTTTGTTAACAAAGACCTTTCTTTACCCTGGTGGGTGGCAAGTTAGGTAACCATTTTGGTGTGCGCACAACTGCGCAGCTTTCCTGGATTTCGGCGCACATGTGGGTTTTCCGCCATCTTGAATTTCCTAAGCCCACAGCACCAAATGTTGTAGCAGGGTAGCTTAAACGTGGGTCAGGACACCCTACAAGCCCCCCCACGTGACTGCACTTTGAGTTTGGGTCGATGGGGAGTCGCGTGCCCAAGGGTTTTGACCCACGCACCGGTCTGTCCGCATAATCTTCTTCCTCTTCTGTAGATGGCACAGTTCAGCATCTTCTTCTCCATCCGGTCAGATCGATCAGTTCTCCTCGCCGGTCCTGATGGGAAGATTGGGCGGTACCCCGGGCCCGTTGTGTCTTTGCTCCCGGTCTCCGTATCATCCTCCTTGGCCCGTCTCCAGGTCTTCTTTCTCCTAGGACGACAAAGGAAGAGCGGCAATACCTACTCATAGACGTTTTTCCACCACTGTTGAGATAGTGGGACAGCATATGCATTTCATCATGACGAAACATTACATTCTTATTTTGATAAAAAACAGTATAACTAAGAGACAGTTTCATGCAAATCACAATATTTTAGAGACTAGATGTGGTATGTTTTATGATTGGAACTGAATTAGTCTGAGACAGTGCCTGCTAGGATTCCAGAGGATTCCTCCAGTTGTTGCAGAGTGTGCCTGGGATGGCAACATTTCAACTGGTTTATGTGGACCCACTTGTCTTCCCCCTCTGCCGAACCGCCTTTGGGGATGCGGATCTTGTAGGCCACAGGGGAGATCTTGTCGACGATCTCAAAGGGTCCTTTCCATGTAGGCAAAAATTTGCGCTGCTTGGCCTGGTTCCTTTGGAAGTTGTATAGATAGACCCGGTCCCCCACCTGATATTCCTTCCTGGAAGTCTTCAGGTCATAGTGGGTCTTCATGCTATCAGCCGATCTTTCTAGATTCCGCTGAGCGTAAGCAAAAGCATGTTGGAGGTGTTTCCTTAAATTCTCCACATACTCATGAGTAGTGGAGGCATTTATCAGTGTCTGCTCTTGGGTCCTGTAGAGCAAATGCTGCGGAAGCACCATCTTGCGCCCAGTCATCAACTCAAATGGTGACATTTTGGTTGCAGATGAAGGGGTAGATCTGATGGCCATTAGGACCAGAGGTAATCGGATATCCCAACTTGGCCCAGAATCTGCCACAAACTTCTTTAATATGCTCACAATTGTCCGGTTATATCTCTCTACTGCCCCAGAAGAAGCTGGTCTATAAGCAATATGCAGCTTTCTCTTGACCCCCAGTATCTCCCACATCTTTGTCATTACTTCACTGGTGAAGTGGCTACCTCTGTCTGACTCAATCCTTTGAGGTAGACCAAAACGGGAAAAGATGTGGTTAATCATCAAGGCCGCTGCAGTTTCTGCCTTGCAATTTGGGGCTGGGAGACATTCCACCCACTTGGTAAACAAGCATGTCACGGTCAACATGTACTTATTCCCCCTAGCCGAGCGAATCACAGGGCCTACAAAGTCGATTTGTAAATCTGACCATGGCAGTGTCATTCCCCTCTTTTGTAAAGGCGCCCGGTGTGTGAGGGATGATGGCTGAAATTGTGCACACACAAGGCAACCCTTCAGGTACTGGTCGAGGTCCTGCCCCATGTGTGGCCAGTATGCAACCTCTCTTAAGATTTCCAATGTTGTGTGAAACCCCCTATGACCGGCAGTGGCCGCATCATGGGCGTGACTTAACATCAGGCTTCGGAATGAGGTAGGAACCACCCACTGATCGTGGCCAGCTTTGGATTTCCTTACCAACAAACCGTCTTGGATCCGGAACATTTTGGGACATTTCATCAACACTCTTAGGTCCTCTTTCCCAATGTAATCGGTATCCGTCAGGGGAAAGTTCTCAGGGTCCTCAAGGTGCTGGTAAAATTTACCAATTATTGGATCCCCCTTCTGAGCAGTAATCAAATCAGCATCAGGGGTCTCCTTACTCCATTGTGCAATTGAGAGGTCGTTGTGAGCATTTGTCTGGGACCTAGTGATGGCAGTGACCTGGATTTCCCCCAACAGGGACTCAATCTCAATTAGATCCCCTTGGATGGCCCCGGTTTTGGCCAGCTGATCAGCTAAGTCATTTCCAGTTTTGTCTGGTCCCTCTACTTTGGAATGACCCTTGATCTTCTTCCAATAGATGGTCATCCCATTCGAGGTGACCAGATCATCAATGTTTTGGATCAACTTCCCATGTTTCAAGGGTTTGTTGTTAGCACATACCATGCCTCTGGTCTTCCAATTAACCAGGTGCTCCACGAACCCGTTCCGTACATAATCCGAATCTGTGATTATGACCAGTTCGTGGAGTTGATGCTGGACAGCAGTGAGGATGGCCTGATGCACAGCCATCAATTCTGCCACCTGACTACTTCGGGGACCAATTTTGTATCCAGCGGAGGGTTCTGGGGACTCATTCACCCATGCATTCCCTACGCCGGCCACCAGTTCTTTCTCCCCGTTGTTGTCGACATGGTAAGAGCATCCATCCACATACACAGTGGGCATTCCCTCACACTTGTCTTCTTCAAAGACTTTGTGGGGGGAATTAAGGTATGCCTCCATGTTGTCCTTTATTTTTAGACTTTCGTCCTCGAGACAGTTTTCTCTGGCACAATCATGCAAGTCAGCCAGACCTTGCGCGAGGGGACTCTTCTTGTTTTGGCCATATCTGACCTCCACAGGAAAGCCTTGCATTGACAGAATCCAGGAAGTAATTCGGGAATTACTCACATTTCCGGCCCGGATTCTGTCACTTTGGAGATATTGCAGAGGCTGGTGTGGAGTCTCCACTATGATGTGTTCCCCCTGGATAAACGGGCGGTAATTCTTCAATGCCCACACCGTTGCCAGGAGTGCCTTCTCACAATCGTTGAATTTTTCCTCCACAGAGGATAAAGTTTTGCTCGCATAGGAGATTACTTTATTGACCTTGTCATGCTTTTGATATAATACTGCCGTCAAGCACGTATTAGAGAACCCCGTCTCCAGGAAGAACTCCTTGTTTCTGACAGGGTAAGCTAGGCAAGGCGCTTGTGAGAGGCTTCTTTTGAGTTGTTTTACTGCCTCGGCTTGTTCTGGACCCCATTCCCACTTGACCCCCCCCTTCAGGAGATGAATCAGGGGTCTGGTGATCTCTGCGTAGCCCTCAATGAACTTTCTGCTGTAATTAGTCAGTCCAAGGAGGCTCCTTAGTTCCCGCAGAGTTGTGGGGTCTTTCAGTTTCTGAAGTGCTTCCACTTTCTTTTCCTGGGGACAGAGACCCTGAGGAGTAATCTCATGCCCCAAGAAATTAACACGGGTTCTACACCACTGTGCTTTCTGAAAGGAAAGTTTTGCTCCGGCGGCCCTCAACTGTGTCAGAACATAACGGATCTCTGCTATGTGTTCCTCCACAGATGAACTTTTGATGAGGACATCATCTACATAAGCCAGGTTACCCCTCGTACCCAGGTCGGGCATGGCCTTATGTAGGAAAATATTGAACTCATTACCGGAGTTAAGGTATCCGAAGGGAGTCCGGGTCCATGTGTACTGCTGGCCCCCAAAGGTAAAAGCCAGCTTGTATTGGTCCTCCCTACTGACAGGCACGGTCCAGTATCCATTGGTCAGGTCTATTGCAGTGAATACCTGTGACCCCTGAATCTGGGCCAGCCCTTGGTCAATGTAGGGAAGAGGCCATCGGGAAGTGTGGACCCGTTTGTTGAGCTCCCTGAGGTCAGCGCAGAGTCTCCACTGGCCGTTTGGCTTCAATATTCCCAGCACCGGATTATTGAAGGTGCTGTGGACTGGACGGATTATTCCCCGGGACTCAAGGTTCTTAATTATTTCAGTAAGGGACTCCATTGATGCGAGAGGCAAGCGATATTGCTTCACAAACACTGGAGTCATGCCAGGGTCCGTGGGGATTGTTGTGGTGTGGATGTCGGTGCGACCACAGTCATATGAGTCTACCGCAAAGAGATCTTGGAAATCCAAGAAAACTTGTTTCAACTTTTGCTTTTGTTCCAGAGTCACACAGGCATCAGCTAGGTTGACTCTCTCTTCCACCATCTGCCTGAAGCCTGGAAAGACTTCTGGTTTGGCTATCTCCGCGGCCTCCTCCAGCTGGGTGGAGAAGTCCCTGGTCAGAGTGCTGATTTGGACCGGAGGCTTCAGGTGGGAAAGGCAGCCCTCATGGACCTGGAAAATCACCTCATCCCTCCTGAAGTCACAGGTCACATCTTCCTTACCATAGGGGCAGGAAGTGTACACCAGGAAGTTCCCCCCATGCCGGGTAAAAATCCTGTCTGGTGTTGCGTTGTCATCACTGTCACTGTCAAAACAGTCCTTGGGGATGGGTCCTAACAGTTCATTTACAAGATCAATGGAGAAATGTCGGTCATCAACCGCCATTCCAATAATGGTGCCTGCGGCTAGAGTAATACTCTTTAAGTCGCTGTTATCCACCTCTATTAGAATGGGGTCATGTTCTATGTTGACTAATGGAGTCGGGTTTACCCCCAACCCTTGCTGTTGGAGAGAAGCATTTAGATGTATGTAAGCATCAGGGTTTTTCAACTCTTGTCCCCTTTTAACTTTCACTTCCAGGGAGAATTGTCGGGTCCTTTCTGGGATGGTGACTTCCTCTTTAACCTGAATTTCAACTGCATAAGGTAGCAATTGAGCTGACCTAAATGCTTTTTCTGGATCATCAAAGCCCATGGGATTATCCGCTAATCGGGACCAAGCTTTGAAGTTTATTAGGTCCAAACTAATGGCAAAGCGATTGAGAATGTCACTGCCTAAGTAAAAGGCGGCAGTGACGTCTCGCACGACCCAACAATTATGGACTATGCTCTTGTTGCCAATGGAGATTTTGAGCATACACCTGCTTGGCAGGAGATGTTTGGAGTCAGGTGCTTCCAGGTCCATTTCCCATTTGTCTATCAGTTTGAAGGTGGGAATGGCTGGATCTTTTGGGAGTTGGCGGAACATGGCTTCGCTGATGAAGCTCTTACCGTTGTTCACACACACTCGAGCGAGAACAGAGTCCTTCCCATCATTTAACTGAACAGGGATGAACAACTGCTCTCCAATTTGCTGAATATCAGCCAGGCTTTGAGCTGATTTCACATCTTTCTGGACTATAGGAGTGGGGGTTTCTGATTGTGGATTAGTATAGAATTTCAGAGTGTTTCCTTCCAGCGTGGAATACCACTTTAGACTGGAAGGAAGGTTGATTTTCAGAAATAGAGAGGACCCCCCATCACCAGTCTGTTGTCCTACTGCTATTACCGTCACGTCTGGAATTTGGTTGTTCTGGAAGTGAAATTCTACTTGGTCAGATTTTTGTTCAACCATGTGGCATGTGCCGTTTAAACTAACATGGTTGACACTCTGTTTTAATTTTATGGGTCGGCTAGTCTGGGTCCAGAGGACCTTGTTTACGCAATCTATTAGGGGTGACAACCTTCTCAGGAGGTCATTCCCTAGTAAACAAGGGGTGCCCTCTGGGGTCACAACTATGACCGGGTGTTTCAGCTTGTGTCGCCCAATTTTAATGTCCAAATCTGCCGTCCCCTCAACGGGAATTTCCTTCCCGTCAAAGTTCTGTAGTTGTCCAGGAAGAGAGGTGAGAGGAATTTGGTAATCCTCTCCCCTTCCTGCATTCAGTTCATCAAAGGCCCTTCTGGACAGAAGGGTAGCTTGAGATCCTGTGTCCACCAGTGCCGAGATTGTACCCTGCCCCTGTACTTGTACCGGGGCATAATATCTTCCCTCCTTCTCCTCAAGGGGGCACAGGTAATGTACATTTTTGGACAACTGGTGGGCTAATTTTCTGGTTTTGGACATCGCGAGAAAAGAATTTTGGGCAGAATTCTGTGGAGAGTCTTGGGAATCTGAAAGAAAAAATTTGCAACTGGAGATCAGAGCCATTGTGGGTTCCCCTGGCTCCGTTTCTGGGCCGCCCCCCCTTTTTGGAGGCAGTCGCCAGGATGGGTTTGAACCAGGGGATTTTCTTGCTGTTGGTTCTGGGATGAGATGGTGGGCGGCGGTAGCTCAGTCTCCACATCTCCCCAGTCTGGATTTGCATCCCTAGGGACCCATTTTTCTTTGGGAGGAGTTCCCCCCTCTCTGAAGGAGAAGATCCTTTTCCCAGGATCCTCTGAGGATCCCTCTCCCTCAAATTGGAAGATCTGTACCTCCTCCTCAAACTGAGTCTGTTTGGGTCTTTTGTTTCTCCTACCCCCCCTCTGCTCCTTAGGAGGCAGACTTTCAGGGGCAAGAGATTTTGTTTCCGGTTCCTGGGTTTCCAGGGGCTGTTTACAAGTGAGGAAGGAAGCTTCCTCCAAGGCTTTACACCCCCCTTCCCTTTGTGCCTCCTCCCTGGGAACCGGTGATTTATCGGGGTGCTGCCCCCGTCATTGTTCTGGAGCACCAGGTCCAGAGTTGGGTGCGTTCTGCGCCGGCATGCTGATCTGAGGGTTCTGCTGTGCCCTCAGTATATGACCCATATCCCGCGCCATGTTTTGAACCTGGCGCTCTAACTGGGAAACCCGCTCAGGCTGATACGGGGCCCTGTTTTCTCCCCTGGGCTGATCCCGGGAAGGGTAGCTGTCCCTCCTCTGGTAGTACCCCTGGTTGGGAAGATTTTGGTACCCCTCCACCCTTGGCCTCCCCTCTCCCGGATTCAGTGGTCTGGGCTCAGGGAATTGAGGAAAGAAGGATGGATGATTTTGGGGTTGGAAGTCGGGTGGATATCTGGGGAAAAAGTTCTGCCCAGAGTTTGGTAAATTTCTGCCCTCCTGTGGGAAGTTTGGAGGGAAGTTCCCTGGGTTAGGTGCTTGGCTGGATCCCCCCCCTTGGGCTGGAGGAGTCCACACATAACCCAGGATGGGTCTGTTACCTTTGTAGCGAGGACTTACATAGTCAGGAGAGCGAGGGACCCCATTTGTGGGGCTGCCTCCCTGGCTCCCTGTCTGCGACTGGCCCGAGGACCTTCTGGGCCTAGCATTATTAGGTGCAGGTAGGTTTTTAGGCCCCCCCATCTCCAAATCCAAAACGGGGGTGACCTTTACCTCTGCCACCTTGGCAGCAGCAGGGGTGCTGTTGGCTTTGGGGTTTTTCTGGGCATTGCTTTTATTTTCTATGGGCTTCTGCACCTCATAGATGCGGGTAGCCTGTTCAATGACCCAGTCTAAAGATCTTTTCTCGTGAAAATCCCTCACGAGCTGGGTCATGATATATTTGGGCAAGGCATGGAAAAACGTGTTTATAAATTCACGGCTATCCGTGCGCACCCTTCTTGTGTTCTGTGCAAAAGCCCGCTTTAACTCCTGCACAAATTCTTGTGGGGCCTGATCCTCCCCACATTGCAAATTGTAGGCTGCCTTGCGAGCCTCTTGAGGATTTCTGTGAACAGAAAAATGTTTCAGGATGGCCGCCTTATAGGTGGACCATCTTAAATGATTTTGGTCCTCCAGCCCCGCAAAGAAACTGGAGTATTCCGGGGAGAAGGTCCACTTTACATATTGAATGCAGCTTTGGCTGTCCTTCAAATGGAAAGTCTCCATCATTTGTTCAAACAACTCTAAGTGCTCCCAAACAGAATACTTAGCGTTCTTATGGTAAGGCGTGATGACGCTCCTGATCGCCTTAATCTGCTTTAAGGGGTCCTTGAGCAAGGCCCTTTTTGCCTTATTGGCCTTTTTGGTTCGGGTAACCCTTGTCCATTCTTCGTCGGACTCAGAGGCACTGCTCCCAGAGGTTCCCGTCTGTTCTTCCAGGTTTTCCCGGATTCTGCGAGCCTGGGAATGGCTGGCAGAATGTGGGGACCTGGTCTCCTGTGTCCTGCGCAGTTCAGAGGAGTCTTCAGATTCCTCCTTGCTGTCAGGATTTGATGGGTACCCCCTCCACTGACCTAACTGGGCAGAGGTTTTCAGGATGCCCTTAATGGGCCTACTCTCCTGGGGTTCCCCACTGAACTGTATTGTACTTGGGTGCCCATACCCGGATGCCCACCCCTCCATTCCTGGATGGTACTGGCCTATGAGCCCCATGCTTCTGGCTGGATAGTAATCTGCCATCCCTGTGGCCCTGTGCTCATGTGCGCCAGGGGACATGGGGGTGGCAGAGTCCAGGGACTGAGAGGTATGAGGGCCTCTGGTACTAGGGCTCCTGAGGTTATGCTCCGGAGTTTCCATTTCCCAGCGAACCTCATCTCTATCCGCCCCTGCTCCCTGTTGCAATGCAAGAGCCTGCATTTGTGCCTTCAGTTCCTCAGTTAAGGCCTTACTCGACTCTATCAGTCTCTCCTGCATCGCTACCTGCTGTTGGAGCCTATCATTGTGTTGACAGAGGGCCTCATTTTCCCTCTGTGCTTCCTGGTTGGTCCTGGAGAACTGGGCCAGTCTTTGCTGCAGGAGGGTTACCTCCTGAGCTGTGTCCCTATTGGCCTGCTCCTTTCTTGCTAGAGCATCCTCCACCCTCCTGGTGTGCTCTAGCAAGTTCTGGTTTTCTTTTTGGAGGTCACCCAGTCCCTGGTGGGCCAGGTGATTTTCTTCCATTTTCCTTTTTAAATGGCAGACTTCCTGGCCTAAGGCGTCTCTTTCCTGACTAAGAGCCTGCATTTGTGCCGCCAGGTCGTCCCTTTGCCTTTGGAAGGCACCAGCTTTCTGGCGCTCCTGATCAAACTCTGCCTGGGTATCCAGGTCTTTCAGGATCAGTTTATTGCTCTCCTCTTTCTCTCTGTCTAGTTGGATTTGCAGGGTGGCTACCTGCTCTGTGCATGCCCTGTTGAAATTGATCTGTTGCTCCAGCTTTTTCTGGCTCTGCAGTAAGGAGTCCAAACTGTCTTGGTGCTCCTTCTGCAGGGCCAGAAATCTAGTATCCTGTTCTGACTTTTCCTTTTGCAGCACATCCATATCCTCCTTTATTTTAGTAATGTACAGTCTGCTGTCATTTTCTGACTCCTGGCTCCTCTGCAGCCTCTGCTCAGAAGAGTCCAGATCAGATTGGACCTTCTGTAATGCCATCTGTTGCCTATTTGCCAGATTTTGGCTTTCAGCACATCTATCCTGCATGTCTCCCATATATAGGTACAGGTATGCTGCTATCCTGGCGATCTTATTGTGTTCCTCTTTGGCTTTAGGAGCCATATATAGTTCACTCAGGGCCACATGTAAGGGACCCTGATCTCTATATATATCTGACCCTGTTTCAGTGACCTGTTGTGTGATGGCCTGCAACCACACATCCTGGCCCTGTTCGGTCCATTCACCTCTCACAAATAGCTTATGCAAGAGGTGCTCTCTGGCTATTTTCATGTCTACTAAGGTCGTCATTCTAGAGATTGGTCTCTGTCCTGACTTACAGAAGTTAGTATTTTATTTTTGCAGAACAGAACTTTTCTTGGAGTGTCCCTTTTGAGGAATGCTTCACAGCGTAATGCAGCGTGGTGATCCGACCGGGTGTATGTATCCCGTCAGTTAGCACACTGTATTAAGCTGCACAACTGGTAAATCTAACCCAACGTCTCGGCTCGAGCCCCCACTTTGTAAGAGGATTCAATTCAGCACTACAGCCAAGTTAACGCCTAGTCTAGAATACTGAATGAAAACCCTTATTGATATATCTTTAGGTCCAGTTCATGCGTTCTGGATGACTACCCTTGTATAACACCCCTCTCTTGGAATCCCCCTGACCCCACTGAGCCAAGAAGTAATTCTGTTTTGCAAGTTTAAAAGGTTTATTTGATAAATTAAAATATATATCACACTTTTTAATAAATTAATAATTGAATATCACACTTAATCTGATATGGTAAATATTAACAACGGAGAATCTGGCACTAGCACACTTCTTTAATCACTAATGAGTTGACATGAAATGGATAAGGTAGCACACTGGTAAATAGGAACAAAAGTATAATGTGGTAGAGGATGCTTTATGTAGGCTCAGGTGGATGCAATATTCAATGAATGCAGTACAGAAAATACGCAATATGATTTCAACCAAACAATGTAATCACTTTTCTCTGGCTACTCCCCTCCCCCCCTTGATGCAAGGCAAGGAAATGGAAGGAAAACACACAGTTCTCAGAAATGCAATCAACTGTAATTCAGTTCAATCCAGCAAGCTTAAACAGAAGTTTGAAAACACAGGCAAATGCTTTGATAGGTGCTAGCAATGAATGAGAAATATGCTGGAAACGCTCTTAATTCCCTTTTAGAGGTTCAGGATGAGTGGTATCTAGTTAATATTAGTCCAGGCTCACACTAGCAATGATGCAGGGATAGTTAGCAGGTTAAACGAATTTCTGGCAAATGAAATCAGGCAGCAGCAGTTTTTTTACATGTGAAGAAATTGCAAATCGCGGCAAAATTTGCGGATGCGCCGAGCGCTATTACAAAGGAACCGCAAGGACTATCTCTACCGTTTTGGGGTCCTAGGAAAGCCTGGGATCTCAGCTTCCAAATGAAAGTTATTGCAAGTCTCTAGCCCAAACGGTTGCGGAGATATGAGTAATTTAGTAAAGGTCGTTTTTGGTTTTGTAAATTTTAAACGCACACTTTTTCAAAATGACAAATTTTACTAGAAATGACAGGTGACAGATAGGAGGCAGTTCTACTTAGGTTAAATAGATTGAATTAGATGAATTTAAACTAAGAGATGTGTTCTGAGTTTTGCTAAGTACTCACAAGAGATTTTGAACAGGAAAGCGACTTGGTCACGATCTTCAGTCTGGTCAGGTCTTTCCGGATTCTGCTCACAGCGCCTGGTCTGGTCTCGGCTAGGCACAGCACTGCTTTCTCTCTGGTCTGGTCTCTGCTAGGCACAGCACTGCTTTCTCTCTGGTCTGGTCTCTGCTAGGCACAGCACTGCTTTCTCTCTGGTCTGGTCTCTGCTCTGGATAGATTGAAGTCTCTAGTTTGGCTTTCTGGAGTTTGATGGAGGTAAGTATGGATTTTTCCGGCAGGGCTTCCAGCGGCAGATGAAATTGAATTTCTCTATGTGTCCTGACTCTCTGCTTTTATCTGTTTCTTGAGAATGGGTGTGTGTGTTGCATCACTAGACTTGCCCCTCTCATTCGTCATTGGTCAGGCTTCCATTCCTCCGCTTGATTGGCAAACTGAACTGTGAGTCAGATTGATGTAATTTTATGATCTCTTGAAACAACCTCCCTTATCATCTGTGCACCCAAATATATATATGATCAAAATCCATACTTCAGAGTTACACAGTTGTTTGAAATTACATATACATGGTGTGGCTGAATTTAGCCATGTCTATGTCCAAATCTGCTCATTCTCGGAGCTTGCATTCAAAGAGTGTACATAATTGACTTTTTAACTGCTTTTTCAATTTCCGACATGGACCCAACTTTACATACATGTGTGCAGGGGGTAGGGACATTAACTGATGAAGTTTCAGATTTTTAACATGCACACATTTAGAGTAATATCCACTTTTCCGCTAAAACCCCCCTGAACATACCACCGGTTCCTACCACGTCTTAAACTGTGGGCAGAAAAATCACAAGAATTATGGTATCATTTATAAAATTTTCACATGTCCGCACTATGAATTATCCCCCTTTTTATAAAACCATATCCTTGCTGCAGGGGTGTGTCTTTTCAGGTCACATGGTACAGAAACCAGTCTTTCCAGTTTCTGCCAAGCCAGCTTGCTTCTCACAGGCAGTGCCCCTCCCAGCTTCTCCAGGAGGAAGCCACTTTTTACGACGTCTGTAATAAAAACCTTTGCCTGAGTGGAGAGGGCTTTGTTCACTCTCTGGCAGAGCACAGGAAATTCAATTATCAGATAGATGGCATATCCTTAGTGTGGGCAGCAAAAGGAACATTGGCCTGGGAACATAGTTGTGACTCAAGTTTCACTCCTGATGGGATCCGTTGCTAGGCAAAATCAAGTTCCTTAAGCCAGACCTTCAGCTAACTTTTTGTTGCTTTTAAAATAACTTGTAATTTTACACATGCAGCTAGAATGCTGATTCTAAGTGCAAAACTATGACATTTCAACAGTTACAAAGGCATGTGACACCAAACATAGGTCACTCATTTAATTTAACATTTTCGATTTTGGTGGTTTTAAATCCAGTTGCAGTTAGGCTTAAGCTGCTGACTCCAGAGCATTTTTGTTATAAGCATTGTTTTTGGCTCTTCATTTCCCAGATTTTGTAGGCACACAAAACTCCATTCTGCCAAATGTCTGCTGGTGTTCAGTGAATATTTTGCACATGTTGCAAGGTTTGAAATAGGCATTTTGCTTGCCTTCAGAAAAACACACAGTGGGTTTTAAAACGCCGGCTTTTGGATAGTGGTGAGTACTGGTACTGCACCCATTTTTGGGATTTTCTTGGATTAATGCATTCTAAACAGGAATGGTTCTTACATGGTAGTAAATCCTTGCTTAACATTGTTTTGATGGGGCTCCTTACAGTAAGATGGTTATGTGGAACCCCACAAAAAGGGTTGAATCTTTAAAGTGGTCCAATGAGTCACGATTTCAGCAACTTTTTGACATCAGTAAAAGTGGATTTTGTTAACAAAGACCTTTCTTTACCCTGGTGGGTGGCAAGTTA
The DNA here is from genome assembly GCF_040938575.1 of Ambystoma mexicanum. Lineage (NCBI taxonomy): Eukaryota > Metazoa > Chordata > Amphibia > Caudata > Ambystomatidae > Ambystoma > Ambystoma mexicanum. Next base: position 1,090,104,211 of record NC_090925.1, on the reverse strand, counting down.
GGTAACCATTTTGGTGTGCGCACAACTGCGCAGCTTTCCTGGATTTCGGCGCACATGTGGGTTTTCCGCCATCTTGAATTTCCTAAGCCCACAGCACCAAATGTTGTAGCAGGGTAGCTTAAACGTGGGTCAGGACACCCTACACATCTGTGGGTGGTAATAAGAATAGTGGTCCACCTGCTGCAAAGCAAGCACCAGTGGTTCCAGTATCGTACCCCGCATTTCTGGCACATGTTGGGAATGTGTGGCTCTGGATCACAAGAAGGGTGATTCCAAGTGTAAAGGTAAGGCACTTGGCGTACAGGCTGTCAGCCTGAGCTACCCTTACCTCATGTCTGAGGTGGAGAACACTGTTCTCACCTCCTCTTCAGGTATCACCTTGGGTGCTCCTGTAGAGATTTCCTTAGTGTCCCTTGGGACCTGGGACCAGTACGCAGAAGTACTGGCAACTATCCCACAGAACACCCATAGGTTTTTGCACAGTGTCCTCTTGAATGGCCAGCCTTCTACTGGCTTGAGAGACACTAGGGCAAGCATGACAGTGCTGGACAGGACCCTGCTCAAGCCAGGGGACTATGTAGGTGCTCCTCTGAAAACCACCAGGTTAGCTGGTGGGCCTCCCAAATTATCGCCTGTATCCTTAGTCACACTCATGATCAGAGACAAGACAGCAAAGCTTCCTTTCCTGGTTCAGGACAATGTCCCTGCTAACATTCTGTTAGGAAATGATCTAGTGGAGTTGGGGTTGATCTCGGATGGCCTCCCCATGACTGCTGCTGCAATCACTAGGTCACAGGTGACATAGGGTCTGGCTGAGAGTCAGGTACCGGAGCCAAAGGCGAGGCCTAAGGCAAGAAGAAGGAAGAACAAGAAGGCCACCTCTGCGAGGGGGGCTCCTTCTCTTCCTGCTGTTCCTACAGCATCCATTGGGATCCATACTCTGGATGGGCTGGATCCAGTGGAAAACCCAAACTCAACTCCTGAGGAAGAAGAGACAGAAGACTCTCCTGTGGGAGAGGTTCTCAACCCGAAGGACCACCCCAACCTTCAATGCCTGTTGGCTGAAAGGGGACCCTCCCGAGTGGAATTCTGTAAAGGACAGAGAGAGTGCCACTCTCTCGAGGGTCTGAGGAAACAGACCCTGTCCCAGGCACAAGGAGAAGTGCCTAGGACATTGCAAATCTATTTGGAGGGTGAGCTCCTTGTTAGTGAGCCCACTAAGCCTGAACCTGGTGCCCTCAAGAGGTTGGTGGTTCCCCAGGTTTACAGGCCCTTCCTGCTGCAGTTGGCACATGAGGTGCCCTTAGCTGGTCATCTTGGTACCAAGAAGACTAAGCAGAGGCTCTCTGCCCATTTCTACTGGCCACGGATAGGAGTAGAGGTGGAGTCCCACTGCAGGACCTGCCCAACTTGTCAGTTGTCTGGCAAGACTGGAGGCAGTGTCATTGCCCCACTGCAACATTTTCCATGGTTGGCACACCGTTTGAGAGGGTGGGCATCAACATTGTCGGTCCCCTTGACCCTCCCACTTCAGGTGGACATCGGTTCATCCTGGTCTCGGTTGATCATTCCACCAGGTACCCTTAGGCTATACCCCTTCGGACAGTTGCTGCCAAAGTGGTTGCCAGGGCTCTCCTGGGCATTTTCACCCATGTTGGATTCCCTAAGGAGGTTGTCTCTGACAGAGGATCCAACTTCATGTCTAGTTACATGAAAACCATGTGGAAAGAGTGTGGGGTAACCCACAAGTTCTCCACCTTTTACCATCCCCAGACCAACGGTCTGGTTGAGATATTTAATAAAACTCTCAAAGGAATGCTAGGCACTTTGGAAGAGCCCCTAAGGAGGAAATGGGATCTCCTCCTGCCATGCCTGCTGTTCGCTTACAGAGAGGTACCTCAAGAAGGTGTTTGTTTCAGCCACTTTGAGTTACTATTTGGACATCCCGTGAGGGGGCCCCTTGCCTTGATCAGAGAAGATTTGGAAGCCACCCCTCCATGTCCCCCCAAGCAAGTGGGGGACTATGTGTTAGGCCTCAGATGGAGGATGACACAGATGATGGGTCAGGCAACAGCAAATCTCAAGGCCAGCCAGGAATTGAACAAGTACTGGCCTGACCTTAAAGCCTTGCAAGTGGATTGGACTCTGGGACAGGAAATCCTTGTGATGGAGCCTACCAAGCATAAAGCTTTGGTAGACAAGTGGACTGGACCCTTAAGGATCATCTCCAAGATGGGCAAAGTCAATTATCTAGTTGACCTGGAAGTCCCTGGGGTAGCCCCTCAGGTATTCCAAGTTAACAGGCAAGCAGAAGTCTCATGTCTCTTGCTAGCTTCAGAGCAAGAAGAGGATGAGAGTGAGCCCCTTCCTGACTTGCTGCAATGCAACCCTCAGGATGGCTCAGTGGAGGGAGTACATCTCTCTCCCGATCTGATGACAGAACAACAGAGGGCCTGCAGGGCTTTGCTCCAACAGTATGACTCTCTGTTTTCACTGACATCAGGCCTTAAACTGTGGTTTAGGCAGAAAATTGACACAGGTGACAGTGTGCCTGTCAAAAGCAGGTGCTACTGTATGTCAGATACAGTTAAGAACCACATCCAGGCTGAGGTTGCCAAGATGTTGGATCTAGGTGTTATTGAACCCTCAACCAGTCCCTGGTCCAGTCCAGTGGTCCTTGTCCCCAAGGTAAGTTCCCTGGCAGGTACCAAGGATTGGAGGTTCTGTGTGGACTACTGAGGAGTCAATTCCGTCACCAAAACTAACGCGCACACATTGCCCAGGGCTGATGAGCTTGTGGACACAGTAGGTGCTGCCAAATTTGTGAGCACCTTTGACCTTACCGCAGGCTATCTGACAGACAATCTCAAGGAAAAGACAGCATTCTGAACACCAGAGGGACTCTACTAGTTTAGGGTCATGCCTTTTGGGTTGAAGAATGCCCCTGCCACCTTCCAAAGATTGGTCAATCATGCTCTCAGTGGGCTGGAGGCCTTCTGTGTGGCCTACTTAGACAACATTGCCGTCTGCAGTTCCACCTGGGAAGAGCATTTGACACATCTGAATAAGTAGTTGCAGGCCTTGAAAAGGGGCCAACCTCACTATCAAGGCCACCAAGTTCCAGATAGCTCAGGGGAAAGTCACGTATCTTGGTCATGAGGTAGGAGGGGGTCAAATCCAACCTCCCCCCAGTAAGGTACAGGATGTACATGACTGGGAGACTCCCACTACTCAAACCAGGTGAGAGCCTTTTTGGGCCTCACTGGGTACTATCGCAATTTCATGGCAGACTATGGAATCATAGCTGCACCACTGACAGTTTTGACTTCACCCAAACAGACTAAAAAGGTTAATTGGACTTAAAACTGTCAGAGGGACTTTATGGCTTGAAAGAAAGTCTGTGTAGGGCACCTGTGTTGTGTGCGCTTGACTATAACAAACCCTTTATCGTCCAGATGGATGCCTGCAACACTGGAATTGGAGCTGTCTTGTCCCAGTTAGATGACAAAGGGAGGGAACACCTGATCATATTCACCAGTAGACAACTTAAGGACAGAGACCTTAGGTGGGCTATGGTTGAAAAGGAGTGTTTCAGTATAGTTTGGAGCTTTAGGTGTTTTAAGCCCTACCTTACGGGGTCTACCTTCAAGGTCGAAACAGATCATAAGCCCCTGAAGTGGCTTATGCAGATGAAGGGTGAACACCCAAAACTTCTCAGGTGGTCCATTAGCCTGCAAGGGCTAGACTTCCCCATAGAGCATAGACCAGGGAAGAGTCACGATAATGCAGATGGCCTTTCCAGAAGGTATGTTGACCGTCTGGATGAGGGTGGCTATCTCGTGGGAGATTAGGCACCCTAACCTCAGTCTAGGGGGGGGGCGACTGTGATGCTGGAAATGCATTGGAGGGACAGGGCCTCCCTGTCCTTGTCCTGTAGTCCTTGTTTCATTTGTGTTCTGTATTGTTTTCTGCCCAGGGGTCCATGTGGGATTCCTGGCATTGCAGCTCTTCCTATTTTTCGTTTGGTGTACAGACCCATGGGATACCCTTATGGCACCAATGGGTGGGGGTGCAACCCTGTGCCCCTAGTGTATGTTTTTGGGCACCTCTGCATGGCGCACAGAGCAGGGTATGGGCTATGGCAACTCCATGCTGAATTTGACAGGGGCTCTGAATATCCTCCATTGTGGGATACCCAAGCCCTGCCATTGGAATCAGTTGATTCCTGATAGGAAACAAGATGGCCCCTGTGGCCTCTTGCTTTCTATTGCCTGTTACCTTGTTTTCCCAATGCCCTGGGAAGCCCTTACTCTGCCCCTTCCCCCTGACTGGCTGTTGGGTGGAAGTTCCATATATGGTGTTGTTGTGAAGTCTAGGCCAGACTGGCTGGAACCTTCCCAGTGACTGTATGTTGTGGGTACACCCTGTGGGTTGGACCTTGGTGAATGGAGTGTGTAACCAATATGCACTTCTTGTTATGGATGTCTGGTTTCTGGTGTTTGACACAATGACTGAGACAGCCCTGCCCGAAACTGGTACAAATGCAGTGTGTAGTGTTGAATGGCTGGGTACTTGTCCCAAAACATGTACCTTGTTGTGAATGTCCGAGAGGAAGGAGTATGGCCTGAATTCACTGTATGCCTGATTGGCTAACTGACTGCATGAATGCCCTTCTGTATGATTGGCTGCTGAGTGTGACCCAACATTGTGGATGAGAGACAGAATAGTATATCTGGGGACCTCTCACCACTGGAAATTGTTCAGAAGCTGAAGTTGAAACTGATGCTTAACCTCGAAGCTGAGCCTGAAAAAGAAGGTTGACTGCTGTCTCCCATCGCCAAAATCTGAAAGCCGTCGAGACTGATCCAAGAGAGGATTTGGTTAGGCGCACTCTTCCCATGCTCCGAAGGGACCATTGAGCACCGCTAACCTTCGCCGAAGCGCCCTGGAAGTCAGACCCTCGAAAGGCTGCCAACCGAAGACTGGGACCGCCGAGGAGAATGAAGATCATCACCGGACATTCCGTCCACCGTCATCGACCAGGGTTTGCAAGTCTGCTGTAACTGCTGGAGGCCTATCCAAGCCGTATTGCCCAGAAGAGGGGACCGCTTGACGCTGTGCCGCCGACGACTGGAGCTGCACTCTCCTCTGCCTAAGACTTTTTGATTCACGGACGCGCTCGTCCGCATTGCCACCCACCTTATCCCGCCGGAGAAGGCCAGGCCGTCGACGGGCTGAGGAGCATCCGCCGGTGGGTTTCCGCCACCCAACGACCGTAAAGACGCCCGACGACTCGACACCCTTGCTGGGCCACAGTTCTTCATAAACTCTTTGCGGTCCAGAACTATCGACATCGAGGTGCCCCGCACACCTCTTCCCTGCAGGACGCTTTTGTTTCAATAACGACGAGCACTGCTGGGACTGAAGCTGCCGCCTTCACACCAAGTTCACTTTCTTCATGGGATCTCGCCGATCCGTGGCTCCTGCTTTAAAGGGAGCCACTCAAGAAGGATCCGTCGACGACCCGACGTCGAACTCTGCTATTCCAGGTACATTGGGGTGGTATAAACATTATAGAAGGAAATAAGACTTATAGAACAATATATGGACTGGGCTTGTGATATATTTTTACTTTACAGGTTGCCCAGGTGGGGGGATCTCCACACAGAAATGTGTCTAGTGGGTAGGGGCCAGTATTCTGCCAATTGTTTTAACCAATTGCTTTCCTCCTATGTCTATTGTTGGATGCCTTTATTAAGTGATCTGTGTGACATTTAACCAGCATATAGTTGATGCGCTTTAAAGAGATCTGATAATAATTGTGGTACCACTTTAGAACTGTATCTATTTGCCATTGTAGATTCACTGAGCACAAAGTGAGTTATTGTGATAGTGTACAGAACCTTGAATATTAATTATATAAAGACTTTGTTTTAACTAATACAGTTTGTGGACATTCCTTTGTGGGGGCTTGGGGACTACACTGTACTTAAGAACCAGCTTGCATCACCTCCTGAGAAGCTAGGCCCTGATTGCTCGTCCATTGCTACCACAATAGAGAATCTTGGCTGGGGTCCTCTGTGCCTCTCCTCTACCATATAGAGAGCAGAAGTACAGATACACCCTCCAGTTTTTACACCTAGTTTGCAGACTCTCACTCTCCCCTCAATCTTCTCTCATTATGGCACCTTTCTATTGGCCATCTGGTTAGTCCACTCTCTTCCTCTCGGAATGGGCTGACCTGGCCTCCTGTCTACTCTCCTCCTCCCAACTCCTCCTGATGGGTTACCTGAACATCCATCTGTCTCTCCTGACTCCTCAGGTCTTTTCTGCAACCTTTGTGACTCTCTCTCCCTCTCTATCCTACCTGCTGGGTACACGCAAACCGTGGGCCACACCTTAGATGCTCTCATCTCTTCTGACATCCCTCTCTCCATCCCTCTCACTACCTCACTCTGTTGGACTGACCACTCTCTTCTCTCAACACACCTGAAGCTCTCCTCTCCTCTTGCAGCAACACACCAAGCGCAGCCACTCAGCTTCAAAGTCACCGGACAAATGAAAAAGGTGACAGTGGCTGCCTTTGCCTCCAACTACCCTCCTACACCCATCCCATTGGCTGACTCCCTTTTTTGAGAAGAGAAACGGTCTTCCGCGGTAGGAAGCCACCCTGATTCCCTGCTAGACAGGGAAGCAGTGGACTCCCTTCCCGCAGAGACCAATTAGAGAGGAAAAAAGCAGCCGCTTAAAAAAACCTCTCTGAGTACGTTGCTGCAGTAGACTGCTGAGTTGTTTAGAGCTGTCCAGGACTTAATGGATGAAAATCCGGAGCACTACTGGTGCGGACGTCCTGAAGTGTTATGCAGCGGTGTTGTACGTAGTCCAGGGCTTGATGGCAGGAGATCCGAAGCAGAAACAGGGTAGGCACCCGGAATGGATGTTGGCAGGAGAAGGAGCTGAGAGAAGCACTCAGGTAAGGAGTGCGTTAAATAACATAGCATGGGGAGAGCCCAGAATCAGGAACGAAGGAGCAACTGGGGCAGGATAGCAGCAAAGGCACTCTCAAGGATTGAAGCAGCAGCCCGGAAAAGAAATGGTAAAGGGGAAAAAACGGGAAAGGAGCAACACAGAAAAGGAAGGGCAACAGCTCCAAGCAGTGCAGCTGTGCGGTAGACTGGTAAGAGGGAGAGCACAAAGGAAGACAGAAAAAGAAACGAGTAGCGAGATACTCGAGCACTGGGAAGGAAGAAAGAGAAGGCAAGGGAGGCAAGGCAAGACGCAAAGTGAAACACAGGAGCACAGCAACAGAGCGTAAGAGACAAAGTTGCAAAGCACAGAGCCCAGAGAGGGTAGTGGCTAAATACAGAAATGGAGCGACAAAGCAAAAAAGACCAGACCAGAAAAACCAGGAAGTAAGAGAGTAAACCTGGAACAACCTAATGTCGCCGCCAACGCCAAGCGTTCCAAAGCCGCCAACGGCAGCTGGCAGTTGGCGGCATGGCAGTATGCCCCCTCCCAAGGGACACCCCCCCCCCGGCTTGCCAGGGAACAGACGGTGAAACTTCTGAACCAATGCAGGGGCATGCACATGAGAAACCGGCTCCCAGGAATCTTCAGAATGGGGATAGCCTTTCTTTCCAATGGATAAGATATTCTAATTGACCCCGCCGATAGCGGGAGTCAAGAACTGAGGCCACCTCATACTCCTCAGGAGGAATGTCAGATGGTACCGGTTCCCGAGGCAAAGGGCGATCATAGGGATCCGCCTTGAATTCTTCCAAAAGAGATGAATGGAAAACAGGATGAAGGCGGTGCATATGTTTAGGTGACAGTAGGCAGAAGGCCACAGGATTGATCTTGCGAAGTATGGGAAAGGGACCCAGGAAACGGGGTGACAGCTTGGAGGGATGAAGCCAGCGAGGTAGGTACTTCGTGGACAACCACACCTTAGTCCCTCCCTGCCAAGTAGAAGAAGGTTGGCGCTTGGGATAACTCTGGGAACGGTAGCGAAGACTGCTTGCCTGTAGGCTCTTGACAGCCGTTTTATGAGCTTCTGAAATACTGGTTAGCAAAGTATCCACAGAAGGAGTAACAGACGGGGGAAAAGACAGAGAAGGAGTAAAGCTAGGATGAAAACCATACGAACAAAATAAAGGACTGAGGCCAGTGGCTCTGTGCATGGAGTTGTTGTAGGCGAATTCTGCTGTGGGCAGCAAGCCAACCCAATTGTCCTGTTGACTATTAATGAATCACCGGAGATACTGTTCTAGGGTGGCGTTGGTCCTTTCTGTCTGTCCATTGGTCTGAGGATGGAAACCTGATGACAATGAACGTTCAATGCCCAACCTGTCGTAAAGTTCTTTCCAAAAGCATAAAGTATATTGAGGGCCTCTGTCAGATATTATCTTTTCCAGAGTGCCATGTAAGCGAAAGATCTCTCTAGCAAACACTGCCGCCATCTCTGCTGCAGTTGGTAGACCAGCTAGAGGTGAGAAGTGGGCCATCTTGGTGAAACAGTCAACTGTTACCATTATACAAGAACATCCTTCCGAAGGTGGCAGATCCACAATGAAATCGGTTGATATCAGGCTCCAAGGTCTCTTAGGCACCTCTTCCTGCTGTAGGAAACCGATAGATTTCTGAGTGTTGTGCTTTGACCGGCAGCATACAGGACATGAAAGAACATAAGACGTGACCTCCGTGGTCATACAGGGCCACCAAAATCTGCGTCCTAGCAGCTCCAGAGTGTTCTTCATCCCCCTGTGCCCTGCCACTGAGTCATCATGGCACCATCTTAACGCTGTCTGACGGGTCTGAGTGTTGGGCAAAAATAAGCATTGCTGCTTGAAGCACAGACCATCCTGGATATGAATATTCTCGGCGCGTGGAGTAGCAGGAGGAGTCCCAGCAGCCTGTGTGGCAATGCGAACGTCCTCCAAGAAAGACTCTACGGAACAGATGACTTTGACATCAGGAAGCATGAGACTAAGGGGTTCTTTCTGGGTAACCCCTGGGTACGGTCTTCTTGAAAGAGCATCTGCAAGAATGTTCTTTGAACCTGGCAAGTAGGTCAAAACAAAGTCAAATTGGGTAAAGAAGTGGGCCCATCGGGCTTGGCGTGAATTCACGCATTCCATGTTCTGTAAGATCTTGAGATTTTTATTATCCGTTCTTATTTCGAAAGGATGGTTAGCCCTCTCCAGAAGATGATGCCATTCCTCGCAGGTGGATTTCATGGCCAAAAGTTCCTTTTCAATGACAGAGTAGTGTGTCTGACTGTCGTTTAATGTCTTAGACATGTATGCCATGGGGTATTCCAGACCTTCATGTTCCTGCAGGAGAGCGGCACCTAGGGCTGCTGCTGAGGCGTCAGTCTCTACTATGAATCTTAACCTCTGGTCTGGTTGGCGAAGAACAGGAGCAGAGCAGAAATCTTCTTTCAGCTGCCAAAAAGCCCGGTTAGCCTCCAGAGTCCATGTAAACGGCATTGAAGCCTTCTTGAGTAACCTGGTGATGGGAAGAACCCTGTCGGAAAAGCCTAGGATAAACTTGCGATAAAAATTAGCAAGTCCTCGGAACCTTTGAACCTCCTTGACAGGACCGGGCGTGGGCCTATGCCGAATGGCCTCTATCTTAACGGGGTCCATCCGAATACCCTCAGAAGAAAGTATGAAACCAAGGTATGCAACCTCAGAGGCTCTGAAGATACACTTCTCAGCATTAGCTTTTAGATGGTTTGCTTGCAATCTCTGGAGGACCTGATGTAGATGATTAGTGTGCAGCTGGGTGTTTTTAGAAAATACCAGAATGTCATCAAGGTAGATAATAGCACAGTGGAATAGGAGGTCAGAGAAGGTGCGGTCCATGAAGCGCTGGAAAATCGATGGCATGTTGACCAGACCAAACGGCATGACACAATACTCATAATGCCCAAATGGTTTTCAGAAGGCGGTTTTCCACTCGTCTCCTGAGTGTATCCGTAGAAGGTGGTAGGCTCTTCTAAGATCAATCTTGGAAAACACCTTGGCTCCTTGAACTGCCTCCAGTGTGTCCCTGATGAGCGGCATAGGATAACGATCCCTTATAGCAACTTGGTTGAGACCCCTGTAGTCGATGCATGGTCGAAGTTCATCTGATCCTTTTTTAGGAACAAAGAACAGCGAGGCTCCAGTGGGAGAGTGTGAGTGCTGGATAAGTCTGTGGTGTAAATTCGAGTCAAGATACTCCTTAAGCGCCTTCTTCTCTTTAAGAGATAGAGAAAACATACGCCCAAAAGGAACAACAGCATTGGGAAGTAGATTGATATCACAGTCCTCTGGTCGGTGAGGGGGTAACTCTTGAGGACCCTCGTTCTGAAACACCTCCTGATACCGAAGGTACTCCTTGGGAATACTGTCGACCTTCAAAACGTCTGTTCTTGGAGATAGATCCGGAAGAGTGTGGACTGTGACATGCTGGGCTTTAGAAGAACAGGACTGTTGACAATATTCAGATGTGAAGGATAGTTGATTCTTCATCCAATCTATGGTAGAGTTGTGTTTCTGTAGCCAAGAAACCCCCAGGATCATCGAAAGTGTGCGGCTCTGATCAAGTCAAATTGGATGGTCTTGGTGTGATGGAGTACTTTCATCACCATAGGAGAAGTGGTGTGTGATGAGACCGGAACTTAAGGGTTTGCCATCAACCCCCTCCACCTTTTGGTCCTCCTCCTTCTCCACACGACCGATGCCAGTCTTGTCAGCCCAGACGACATCCATAAAGCACCCTGCTGCCCCTCAATCAAGCAAGGCTAGGACTTCAAAGGTCTGTTGGGAGAGACACAATTGGGCCCGACAACCATGAAGCGGTTGTCCTCAGTGGCGTTAACAGGGGTAACAGATAATGACACAAAGGGACCAGGAAATCCCCCTTGGTAACTCGTCCCTACTAGTTCCGAGGTGTGAAGTTTCGCGAACGTCGTGGTGGTAAATCAGGACAGTCCCTCAAAATGTGAAGGTTGGATCCACAGTACATACACAATTTGTTGTCCCTGCATCGTTTTCATTCTTCAGACGTAAGTGGTCCTCAAGTAGTCCCAATCTGCATGGGTCCTTTTTATTCAAACAGGTGGGAAAGGGGGAGGACGGGCTAGGCGCAGCCAGAACCGGAAACCTACAATGCTTCCGACGCTCTGACCGCCTTTCTGATAAGCAAAAATCCAGCTGAATCACAGTAGACCAAAGATCATTAAGGGTGGCAGGCCTTGTAACCCTTGCTAATTCGTCTCTCATGCCTCGATGAAAGATGGTGTATTGAGAATTCTCTTCCCAGCCAGCATCAGCAGCCACCCTCCTAAAGCGGGATACGTATGGCAATAAATCAGAGTTTCCCTGGCGAATGTCCAGCAATTGTTCACTGGCTACCACGGCGTCTCTTGCCTTTCGAAGGCCAACTTGAACTGGGCTGTGAACCCGGAATAGTCTTGCAGTAGAGGACTGGCACTGGTAACCAGTGGTGAAGCCCAAGATAGGGCATTTCCCGTTAAATTGGATACCAGAAACCCTATGGGCTTGATCTGAGGCATAGATCTGGGGTCTGAAAGTGTAATAGATGATACAAACTTCCATAAACTCTTGAATTTGTGGGGCGAACCATCATATTTGCCACAGGATAAGGGCATAGGAGGAAGGTCGCTTCACGACTGTTCAAAGCGGTCAACCCTTTGCCTAAGAGTCGCATTTTCAGCTTTAACAGCCTGTAATTCCAGTCATATTCTGCACAGCTGCATGAAGCTCCTGCGTCTGTTCAGGGGTAGCCATTGTTCTATCCTCCTGGCATTGCAAACTGTCACAATCTGCCGTGATAGGTGGGTTGTCAGCAATATCAATGTCTACCTCCCCTTCCTCCTCACCTGTTTCTTCTGATGAGATCTCTCGCCGGGTGAGCTTCTTCTTTGACTTCTTCTTTTTTGAGAAGAGAAACGGTCTTTCGCGGTGGGAAGCCACCCTGATTCCCTGCTAGACAGGCAAGCAGTGGACCCCCTTCCCGCAGAGACCAATTAGAGAGGAAAAAAGCAGCCGCTTAAAAAAACCTCTCTGAGTATGCTGCTGCAGTGGACGGCCGAGTTGTTTAGAGCTGTCCAGGACTTGATGGATGAAAATCTGGAGCACTACTGGTGCGGACGTCCTGAAGTGTTATGCAGCGGTGTCGTATGTAGTCCAGGGCTTGATGGCAGGAGATCCGAAGCAGAAACAGGGCAGGCACCCAGAATGGATGTTGGCAGGAGAAGGAGCTGAGAGAAGCACTCAGTTAAGGAGTACGTTAAATAACGCAGCCCTGGGAGAGCCCAGAATCAGGAACGAAGGAGCAACTGGGGCAGGATAGCAGCGAAGGCACTCTGAAGGATTGAAGCAGCAGCCCGGAAAAGAAATGGTAAAGGGGAAAAAACGGGAAAGGAGCAACACAGAAAAGGAAGGGCAACAGCTCCGAGCAGCGGAGCTGTGCTGTAGATTAGTAAGAGGGAGAGCACAAAGGAAGGCAGAAAAAGAAACGAGTAGCGAGATACTCGAGCACTGGGAAGGAAGAAAGAGAAGGCAAGGGAGGCAAGGCAAGATGCGAAGCGAAACACAGGAGCACAGCAACAGAGTAGAAGAGACAAAGTTGCAACGTGCAGAGCCCAGAGAGGGAAAGGCTAAATACCGAAATGGAGCAACAAAACAAAAAAGACTAGACCAGAAAAACCAGGAAGTAAGAGAGTAAACCTGGAACAACCTAATGTCGCTGCCAACGCCAAGCGGTCCGAAGACACCAACGGCAGCCAGGAATCGGCGGCGTGACACCTGGCAGCTCTTAAATGCAAGTGTAGGGAACACATCAAGGGAACCATCGGACAAACTGGCCTGCCACCTCCTTCAAAGGCAATATCAACTCTGCCCCCTCTTCACTTACCTTCTCCCCTCTCTCACCTGTCACACCCAATGAGGTCACCAGACAAGTCCGGTCTATGAAGGCCTCATCCAAACAGGTGGACCCCTGCCCATCTAAAACCCTACAATATGGACTCCCTCGCCCCAGTCTTGGTTTTGGCTGATCTCTGCAATCTCTTCTTTTCCACTGGAGTTTTCCTAACTGCCCTTAAGCACTCTCTTGTGCACCCTCTGCTCAAGAAACCCTCTGCCGACCCCTCCATAATGGCAAACTACCACCCTATCTCTATCACTCCATTCCTGGGTAAACTCCTGGAGAAGTTGGCTATCTCTCAGCTGACCCTCCATGCTGAATCTATTGGTTGCTTCCATGACCATCAGTCTGGCTTTAGAGCATCCAGAGGCACAGAAACTGCTTTTCTGAACACCTGTTCTCAAATCTTGACACTAACACTCTCTCTGTCCTCATTCTCCGTGACCTCTCCTCTGCCTTTGACATGGTTAAGCACAGCATCCTGATCGCACGTCTCCTTGGCACCCTGGGATTCACAGGTCAGGCTCTGGCGTGGTTAACTTCCTTTCTCTCCGACTGCCCATCCCAGGTGGAACTCGGATCCTTTTTCTCGGCTATAAATCTTTCAACCTGTGGCATTCTCCAGGGATCTAATCTATCCCCCTGGTTCTTCAACATCTATATGGCTGCCCTGGCACGTGTCATTTCCAATTTCACCTCTAGCTTCCAGTGTTACGTGGATGACACGCAACTATCTTTCAGGCTACCCTCACACTCCTCCTCCTCCTTGCTCATTTTCAACTGTCTGTCTGCTGTTCAGTCGTGGTGTGCTGGAAACGACCTCTGTCTCAACACCAGTAAGACTGAGATCGTTCGCATTGGGACCCCGGCTGCCGCTTTCCCATTTCCACTATGGCCAGCTTCCCTTGACCCTATGCCCGGATCCACCTGCGAGGAAAACAACCTGAGGTCATCTTCGACTCCACTCTCTCCTTCTCCTCTCACATCTCTGACATCTCTAAAAAGTCTATCAGCAACACCTCCTCAGAGAAACTCTACCCTTTCACACTTTCTTCCAGTGGCTCACTGTCTCAGGAGGCGTGGTTCTCTCTAGGTTGGACTATTGCAACAGCCTCTTCCTCAACCTCCCTTCTTCTGGTCTACAACCTCTGCAACTCATCCACAACAGAACTGCAAGACTTATTCTTGGCTTTAAGCCCAGGGACTGTAACTCTCTGGCGCTGAAATCCCTTCACTGGCAAGATCCTCTGCATTTTCCACAAGGCTTTCTGAGGCCTGGGCGCTACCTACCTGCAGCTCTGCCTACCTAAATACTGTCCCTCACAAGCCCTCCCCTCATCTACCTCTAACCTTCTGCCAGTGAGCCGGTTCTCCAAGCAGAGATTTGGCGGGAGATCCTTATCCTCTGGAGGTGCCTCTCTTTGGAATAGCCTGCCTGCCGTCCTCCATCGTGAGCCTGGTCTTCTTAAGTTTCGGAAACTCCTCAATACCTTCCTTTTCTCCTCTTCCTTCTCTCTCCCTCTGCACTGCTAACCTATCTATCTACTCTTTCCCTCTCTTCCTCCTCCCCCTAACAGCTTTCTGACTGGCCGCCTGGTGTACCTCAGAGTCTCATTGGTCCCTGGCCCTCGCGCTAGTCCCCTCTCGCACTTGCCTCAGGGCCCCACACCCCACCCATCTTCACTGCACTTTTGAATTAGCTCAAGAGAGTGGCTCTCTCTGCACTTACCCCAGTCCCCACCAACCGGGTGCATTTGGACCTCCCCCTCCCTGTCACCAACTGTGCACTTGCACAATCCGAATGCACCATGCCTGAAGATTGTCTGTCTGTTCTCCAATGTTTTTACCCCTAATTGCACTGGTAAAACTGCAGAATCGCTGTCAGGCCTATTTGCTTTGTCTCAACTTGCTAAATGTATTATTCCCACTTACTCTGCGTGGGCAGACTATTATTGTCTCAGAATTTAAAGGGCTCTGAGCAACTGTTGTTTTTTCCCTATGCTCCCACCCTCCTTGGGTGCTTTGAAACACTTGCCTGTGTATAGGAGCTATATAAATGAACAAAACAATAACATACCGTACATTTTAACTTCTACAAAACAGAGTGCAAAACTAAAACCAGCTGAGATACATATACGCTTCCACTGAACTCTCCATTGTGCAGAGAACAGTTTCTAGACAGCATTTCAAATTGACTCCTATGGAATTCACCTGCTTTTGGCTGGTGCTAAATGTAGGCGGATTTCATGGGAATCCATTATTTTTTTACACCTACATGAAAATTGCTTGAAAGCGTAAAACAAGGAAGCATCTGAAGTAGGAGGAATACACAGCAGAAACTCTAAATCTGTTTTGGGCCCCTACTGGTCCTTCAAATGCATTGAAAATATCATGGAGTGTAAAACTAAGGCATAAACAGCTTACTCCTTTCATTTCCGTCTTACTTTTACACTCTAGTTTTGTAAAAAAAATACCCCATATACCACTGCATTAATCACCTACGTTTACACCTAAAAATAGCACATGCTCAACAGCAGGTACTATTTGTTTGTGTAAAATTGGCTATTCACAAAGGTAGGTCAAATCAGCTCAACAATCACTCCAACAACCCTCAACATTATACACATTCGCAAAAGAGACAATTCGTGTTTTTGAACATCGTGCAAAAAGCATACACACACCAGCCTTACTTTCCACCACCATGAAAAGAGCAGGACCGTTTTCACTATATATCAGGCAGTATGGAATCCTGTTATAGACATAGATGACACAGCCACAAAAAACACACGCTTTGGCGGTAGCCATGCCCCTTATAAGGGCATGGCTGCTACCAAAACCGGGTTGGGTCCGGGTTCCCTGAATGGGGAATTACCAGGCCATTCCGAGTTCCCTACAGGGAACCTGGGCCCGGACCTTCCACATTCCCATTTGAGCCCCCATAGGGCTCAATGTGAATGGGTGCTGGGAGCTAACAACGGGCCGATTACGACCGGCCCGTTGTTAGCTCCCTGGTCCCCTCGCGGGACCCGGTAAGGACGTCTGGTAAAACTAGACATCCACATCGGGTCCCGCGAGGGAACCTCGTAATGAGGCGGAATGGGTTTACCGGATCCGCCACCATTAGCGGCACCCGTTAACCCATTCCGCCAGGGTCATAATGAGGCCCACAAAGTCCATCCACCTGCCCCAGGCCACCCTGCTGGCACTCCAGCCACCAGCACCCTGAATGCTCATGCGGCTTAGTAGGACTCCCTTTTTCGTTCTCTTCATTATTATTATTATATTTGCCTTTCTTTCCCATGTTCCCTCCCTGCTGCCCAGTGGGCACTTTGAAACACAATTTACTTGATGTATAAGTGCCTTGCAAATGCACAATAAATACATAAATAAATACATATGCAAGCAGCCCATCACCCTGCACCCAAGACCCCCGAAGGCCGCACGCCCGCCTGCTCCCCACGAACCTCCCTACAAGCTGCCCATTGCCTGTACCCAAAGCACCCACAGGCAGTCATTAGGTTGCACCCAAAACACTCCTTGCAGGCAGCACATCAGCGTGCACCCGAGGGTCACCTGCATGCAGCCCATCGGCCTGCATCCCAGACCCCCATCAGCCTACTCTCTAGGCCCACCCAGAGCATTGTTAGGGCTGAAACCCATGAAACATCCTGAACACCAATGGCACCTATGCCAGACTGTCAAACAATGATTTTACAGACCTGCCGCCTGGACCTCCCCAACACCTACAGCCTCCTGACAAAAATGGAGTGCTACATTTAGCCCAACAGCTAGATTGAAACGTCTACCCCCTGTGGAAGCTTCTTACTGTGCTTCATTTCTGTACCACAAGCACCTTTTTAGCACAATGAGTGTCTCATGTACAGGACAAAACCAAGCCATACTTCGCCTGTATCCTCTCACAGGTGGTATTGATCATGATGAGATGGATCTGTCACCACATATCCTTCCCCACTGGCTCAGTGGCCCAAAACCACATGAATCTCTAGTTCATAGCAAGCTTCTCAATGTTATTGGGGCTGTTGACTGGACATATTCGGTCCCTGTAGCACCTAGGGCAAGAGAGTTGGTCTTATGAAACAGAAGCCTGCAACACGTCATCAATATGCAGAGCATCTGTGATGCTGAACTGCTTATTGCAAATGTATGTGCAAGATTACCAGGCTCTACCCATGACTCCATGATCCGAGCTTCAAGCAACTTCCTCACATCATGAGTGTATTACAGCAACACTGCATGGCTACTTGATATGTACAAGAAAATTCACAGCTTCAAGAATGCTTGGCATTACACTCTGCATGTGACCCAACCTCACTCACTGTACACACAAAACACACATGCTCATTCTGAATGTATGTTTGTGCATAACATGTGGATCAGTGAAATGCCCTCCCGGCAGCAACAAAAGAGTGAAAGCCATTTCTGCGTGTGGCAGGTTGACTAGGTGGGAACAATGGATGGCTGGGCATGCATATCCAGCCATATTCAAGCGCTGGTGGGGGTGATGGGGCGTGAGGAGGCCAATGGGACTTCCTTACAGAGGGAGTTGGGGATAAGATCTACATCAGAGACTAAGCATATTATAGGGACTAGCCAACATTTCCTGAGGAGGAGAGGGCTGGGCAGGAGATGCAGGGAGGCAGAGATCCCAAGGGCAAAAGTGTCACAGACAAAGTTAGTAAGGAATGCCCCTTGTTAATCACCAGCCAAACACCAACTCTACATAAAGATGAGAATGAAGAGTGAGAGAAGGCATCAGAGTATGTGAACAATCCATAACTAGTAGCAAGGTCAAGAGGTGATCACACTTCCAGTGATGGCTATAACTGCCCCAGTGATCTTGTGCATTCAGACTGAGCAGGACGGTTAGATGGATATATAAGCGTTGAGAGAGTAGGTCAGTCTGAAGGCAATAGACAGGTGATGCAAAGGGCAGAGTCACTATTGGAAAATAATGAGGACATAACAGATAATATAAGGAGGGCGTGCATGGAGGAGAAGGTCCAGAAGGAGTGTGTACATGCCAATGAGCAGTCAAATAATAACAATAAGGGGATTGAAAGGTGCCTGAGTGGACAACACAAAATGTTGAAGTGGGCAGTTTTGAGGTCACACAGATGAGGCTCATGTGTGTTGAGAGAGTATTGCAGGAATTGAGTAGCAATGTAAGGATGCATTTGAGTGTAGGGCAATATACAGGAAAAAGAAGGATGATGCTAAATATTTGGAGGTCACCCAAGTGAAGAACAGAAAGGGCTGTGTGTGCATGTCAATGAGTCACAGCACATCCACTTAATACACACATGCACAATGCAGTAGGGTGGATGTGTTCAGCTTGGAGGAGGGTATGGCCAGAAAGGGAGGTCACTTGGCCTAAAACGACCTTAGAGGGATACAGTCATCTTGATCCAGCCTAATGTTCCACCAGCAAGGGACAGAGAGTACTTATGCGGTCATCATCTGGAGAGCTGATCATCGTGATATCCAAAAAACTGAAATGGCTTCTAGATATCATAAGCACAGGTGATGTAGTCAGAAACATCAGAGACAGGGGGAACCTTGGGAAACCCATGGGCAGATGATGTGGATCACAAAGTGCCTACAAAGGTCAGGAGTGTTCCTAGATTATGGTTGTCATGCCTCGCTTGGCCCATGGGCTTGCGTCATGTCCGCGGACATGCGACGTGTTTGCTTATTGGACGGCGTGGGGCGTGGAGTGCGTCAGATTTTCTGTGGCGCCCGCCATCTTGTATTCGCCGTCGACCGCGGACAGCGCGGTGAAACTTGGATTAAAAATTGTATTTAGTGGAGTGTGTTGGTGTGTAAGAATGTTTGGGGAGGGTGGGGGAGTATGAGATAGGTTCAATGTTTTGTTTTTTTATGTGCTATATGCTTTTCTTGTGTTCGATTTGTCCGCGGAGAACACGGCTGTTCTGACATTTTGTAAATAAACTAAATGGTGGGGTGTTCAGAGGACGGAGTATGTGTCCTTTTTGTTCGCAAGGAAGGTAAAATTGAGCTAAAAACACTCGCGGTGTATTTAAATGTTCGTAAATACACAAACTGGGGGTGTCCTGAGGACGCTGTCCGTATTGTAATCTGTCAAGTTGAATGTGTTCTAAGAACACTCGTGGTGTCCCGAAATGGTTGCAATTACAGAAAATGGGGGTGTTCTGAGAACGTTGTTTGTATTGTTTGTTGTCAGGTTGAAAGTGTTCTACGAACCCTCCTTTTGTCCGCTGATAGTACAATTTCCTAGGGGCCTCACCCGACTTTTTGTCCACTAAAGAAACGATAAATCAGGCTGGTGTGCGCCGACATTATGTGATAATCCTATGACTGGCGCTATTGACCTGGCTGACTTGCTTTTGCGACACTAAATCATATCTCCCGCCCCTAAGCCTGACATTCTAAAAGCATTCATATTCCCCGCATCTCTCCGTGACGTTACAGGGTGCGTCATCAAACGCGCCCAGTCGTCTCCAGTCCTACGCGACTTTACACAGAACCCGGAAGACAACACACATTATATCACAACAGAGCATGGCACAATTCGGAATATGAAACTGTGATTTAAAAGCAAACAGCAAGATTGTACATTTTGTAAAGTACATTTATTTGACATCAAATGTTTAGAGAATATTCAGCGATTTGCATTTGTCTTTGTTGTCGATCCGCAAAAGTTCATGTTGAGCCACGCGATGTTCCTTTGCGGTACAGAGGGTGTTAGATCAGCTTAGAACACAGTGCGCCACAATTCGGAATATGAAACTGTGGTTTAAAAGTAAACAGCAGGATTGTACATTTGGTAAAGTACATTTATTTTACATGAAATGTTTAGTGAATATTCAGCGATTTGCAATTGTCTCTGCTGTCGATCAGCAAAAGTTTATTTTGAGCCAAGCGCTGTTCCTTTGCGATAGATAGGCTCTTGGTTTATGATAAAAGCAGTAAATGGTCGCACTGATAATCGGAAGGTTGCTCCAACAACGAGGCATTAGACCACCATAATGGTTGGTATGTTGCTTCTAGCCACTAGTACTGCGTAAGGGCATATTGGTCCTTGGCGATTGTCCCATAAAATGGTGAGGGTCATGAAGTTGCTTACATGGAGCTGCACCTGGCAGTTGAACAATCCATCCGCTGGAGTCTGAAAATTGTGACATTGGCAAAATGGGGCAACGTACCTGTTTTAAAAAACATAAATTAGTCTCACCAGCCGATCTTTATTAAAAATATTCATTTTATTTATTAGGGCGTGAAACTATTTGCTAGTGAAGATAGTGCAACGGAGTATGTTAATAATAAAATAATAATATTTTCGCATTTATATAGCGCTAAGAACCATCAGGTATCTCAGCGCTGCTTATTATTACCCACGGTGTGTGGTGCTCATTTATCGACCACGGAAGGATGAAAGGCTGAGTTTGGCTGTGCCGGGATTCGAACCTGCGTTAGCAAGCTGTGCAAGGATGTCAAAGCAAGCGCTCTACTCGCTGTGCCACTTGACCGGCAACAACGAAGTGGCACAGCGAGTAGAGCGCTTGACCAGCTACAGACCGGTTAAATTATTTCTATTAACCCATCCTGTGTCGTCTGCCTTTTTCAGAGCCCTCTAAACGACAGGGGATCAATTCGGCGGTGATAGTGCGCGGTAGAAAACAATATGCCACATTGAACGAACAAGTACAACTTGACCGGGCTTTAATGCCACGCTATTGTTATTATATTCCGGTATAAAATAATCTAAAGGGTTACTTACATTATAATTGCATTTTCCATTGTCCAAGTGTAGTGCAGTCCCAAAATACGACTCCGCGTGTGCCAACGATCTTTATCAAAGTGATATAATATACAAAAGTGGTTTCGTTTCAGAAATTTCATCTTTATCGTGACTTAAGTTTTTGCTACACTTCTTCAAAAGAAGTCTTTCAGCACAATCTCTGTCTGTCAAGGTAAAAAAAAAATAGAACCTTATACTGGGAGTCGTGGGCCTCTCCGGGCCGCGAGAAAAAAATGGAAGCAGCTGACCTTCACTGTGAATGAGCATAAATGCTTACTTTGCAACATTCTGTGTAAAGCCATCTGTGAGAACTTGCTGTTTACACTACATCTTTGTATATTGTTTGCGTGCTAATAAAAAAAGTTTGTTTAAGGCACGTTATGGTTCCAAGTAAAGCCAAAAAAACCCTGAAATTCACCAGTTATGGTAAGCTAAGCAACCATAACTCGTGCCACCACCGTGTACTGCTAAGACTAACACCCAGGACATCAAAGATGACATCGCAAATGTCATTGATGACATCACTGATGACATCACATGTGCATTTACTTTTCATGAAATTTGTGTACTAGGGATTTTTATTATAATGTTGCGAAAAAAGTGTCAAGGATCATTGCAATAAATATCATACCGTAATTAGTGCTTTGAACGATGCATTGATATAAATAGCATTGTATTATGGGGTTCTATCTAGTATACTGAGCTACTAATGGAGAAACATAGCATTGTGTGCAGCGTACAAGATGAAAGTATAATATTTGTAATGTTAATATGTTGAATAATGAAATGATAATTGTCCTGAAATGTTCGAAAATAAACAAAATGGGGGTGTTCTGAGGACGTTCTTCGTATTGTGTGACTTCTTAGCTGTATGCAATGAGTGAATGGCACAGAGAGTAAAGTGGAAATGGTAGAAGGTTTGTCGAAGAGTTACGCGGTCCGCGGACACAGCGGCTGTCCGTGGACAGGGCGTGCTACATCTGGGGTTTTCCAGAAAATCCAACATGGAAAGAAGACTGTACGGATTAGCCAATCAGATGTCGAGGTTGTGGATTTGTGTTGAAAGAGACTGTGTGTGGTGAAGATGGCAGAGGTAGAGAAAGTCAGGGTGTTGGTGCTTGGAGATATGTTTGTGCATGGTTTACAACAGTACGCTCGATGCAGGCATGTTGAAAAGAACTTTGATGTGAAAGGAGTGGAAGTGGTGTGGAGCACTGTGCCTGATTGCAATGTACAGGGAATTGTACAAGTTTGTGAGGATATGGCCACGATGAACAGTCCGCATGTGGTAGTTTTGCACTATGGTGCTTTCCATTTGGGCAACGTCAGTGCCCCTACTTTGTTGGCTGATTTGGAACACTTGGTTCAAGCCGTAATGAAGATCCTTCCAAATGCGAAAGTAATTTTTTCTGGATTACTACCTAGGGCAATATGGGACAATAGTTCAGTTTGTTGTCCTCAGCAAAACATTGCTAGGTGTGTCATCAACCGAGGCATGTGTGCCTTCATGCTTAGAGCTGGTATGTTCTTCTGTAATAATGAGAATATTGATGCCAGTAATACTGTTAATTTTAAAGAAGATGGCATCTCTTTATTTTTTACGGGAAATGCCTTTCTATTTTGGAATGTAAGGGTTGCTTTGGAGAAGGTTATGTGAAGATTTTAGGAGTAAAGTAAGAAAAAAAACAAGAAAAAAAAACAAAATAAAAGGTGTCTGTCAAGCATCTGTAAAAAAAAACAAAAAAAACGTCTCTTTTCAGAGCCAACTTCAAATGGGAAATGGGGCACACTATTTAAATTTACATTCACCACGCTCAGATTCTTGATATGTCTACGGACATGGCGGTAGTCCGCGGACATCAAAATCACTACGTGGGGGTTCAGTATGTTCTATGTTACATGTATATGAAGTCAGGGATATTATGGTTAAGTTGTGCTACTAAAAACCTATGAAATTCAGTGAAAAAACTTTGTTAAAGGGACGTTATGGTTAAGTTGCGCTACGCAAAAATTTCATAGGTTTTTAGTAGCGCAACTTAACCATAACGTCTCTTTAACATTATGGTTAAGTTGTGCTACGAAAAACGTATGAAATTCAGTGAAAAAACTTTGTTAAAGGGACGTTATGGTTAAGTTGGGCTACGCAAAAATTTCATAGGTTTTTAGTAGCGCAACTTAACCATAACGTCCCTTTAACAAAGTTTTTTCACTGAATTTCATACGTTTTTCGTAGCGCAACTTAACCATAACGTCCCTTTAACAAAGTTTTTTCACTGAATATATATATATATATATAGTTTATGCAATCACATGTGAATGCGATTTACACTATATTGGATCAACTATAGGAGCCCTTAAACTGCGAATACTACAACATTACAGAGCTATCAAAAACAGGGACCTCACTAATCCCCTAACGGGGCACTTTATTGAAAAACATAAAGGTGATGTCAATGCTATGACATTTGTGGGGCTTGCCCATATCCCAGTACATAAAAGACTGGGGAATCGAGAGCTAAAACTGCGGCAGTTAGAAGCCACATTAATCTGTAAATTTGACACAATGAGGCCCCTGGGACTAAACATTGACCCGGAAATGTTTGTGTTTTTATAATAACTGTTTGTGGTTTTCTTCATGGAGGATGAAACCAAACCATTTAATGATATTTTAGCGCATTGGCGCTCATAAACACATCATTATTGTTTTTAATGTTTTGTCAGGAAATAGGGTATGGCATCTGGTATGCGCCTTCTCCCGTGCTTTCTATTAATTTTCCATTATAGCATTTGCTAAAATGGGATTAGCGCTAACCGAAATTTAGTCACTTTGAACTCCTTCAAAGATGGCCGCAAATTTGTGAGTTTACTACTACTGCCTTTTGCGATCACATGATCGGGTACTTAAAAGCAAATGGGAGGAGCCTAATACCGATGCTGACCCGTTTCCTGTTTTATAAAAGAAATGTGTTTTCACGTATTTGGGAAGAAAATAGCCTGAGGAAGCTTGTTAATCAAGCGGAACGCGTGGCGGTTTCCACCCTGGTGGGGTGAGTGTTCTTTTTAACCTGATTGTCAGCGAGGGAGGCATGGTATTATGTCTGCCCCTTTTAAGCCATTAGGCAGTGTTGGTTGCACGAGATTTTTTGAAATGCAACAAAAGACGTTTTTTTTTAGCAAGCGGTTTGGTCGTGTGTGCAGGGTTTATTTTCTACATGGTGTTGTTGTTTTTTTTTTGAAGTGCTACAACTTTCCTTCACACATGTGTATTTTTGCATATATATATATATATATATATATATATATATATATATATATATATATATATATATATATATATATATATAAAACACAGCCCACAGTAGCGGCCGTGTAGTTATGGTTATGTTTCTAAACTCATAGGAAGACCACTTTTCCGGCGGCTTATAACTTCACTCCCCCTGGAGGAATCCCCACCAAACTTTGCAAAAAAAGTATATTGCCCGTTTGGTGAAGTTTTGTGCAGAGGGGGAAAAGTTATAGGAGGGTCACAATTATTTTTTTTCCAATAGACTGAATGGGCGAAAACTTTGCGCAAGGCTACAGACCGAACTGGACGGATTTACACCAAATTTGTGTCAGGAGCGGAGGCTTGTGTCATAAAGTGTGTTTTTGTGTGTTTGGTGGAAATCCGACCAGTACTTTTGTTGCAAAGAACTGAAATGTACGTCTCAAAAAATGTGCGATATCTGGCTCCGCTCCGCAGACCCTTTTCCCTGTTAGCTCCGTGGACAGCAGGCTCACTGGCTTGCAGTACGGTGTGCTGTCAAGGAACTTTGGTTGCAGCCAGTGGTTGGCTGGAGAGAAGAGTGCTGTGCATCAAAGTTTTTGGGAAATGCTGCCATGGTGTATTGGAGGACAGTGAGACGCCGAAAGGGACTGACAAACATAATGTACGGCATGTGGTGGTGGGAAGAGGGGATGGAAAGGGTGGGGGAGAGTGAAGGGTTCATCAGAGATATGTGATTATTAGGTGGATGAAGATGTTGGTGTGCCTGCAGTATCCGTGCATGCTGCGCCAATTTGCTGGTCCCTGCACAGGCTCCAACCTTGTGTGTTGAATGCAGGCAGCCTTCTTTACGGCACAATAGCCTGTGCCGCAACCTCTTACCATGCTAACTGGTGGTGCCTTAATAGCAGAAAGGGAGTGCATTGCAAAACAAATATTACGCCATGTGGTGGTGGGAAGAAAGGATGGAAAGGGTGGGGGTGTGAGAAGTGAATCATCTGAGATATGTCAATAGGTGGACGAAGACGTTTCTGTGCCTGCAGTGTACTTCTGTACGGTGCCAATTTGTGGGTCTCTGCACAGCCGCCTCCCATGTGTGCTGAATGCAGGCAGGCTTTGTTACAGCATGATAGCTGGTGCGGAGACCTATTTCCGTGGTGTCTGGTGGGAGCTCAATTACAGAACGAGAGTGCATTGCACTCGACATGCACATTATATGATAGTGTGTACTCTGGTGTGTTGCATGGATGGAGGCCTTGCAGCGACAACTATGTGCCGTAGTTGGAATTAGGTTTCACATTGTTCCTTTCTGTGTGTGGTACGTCAGCATTGCATAGATGGTTGATTGCACGGGTGTGGTGCTTCTTAGCACAACCTACAGTGTTTAATCCATGGCTGCAGCTACTGGAGGTAACAGTTGTGCAGTGAGTTCACTGAGTGCAGTGTTGTAATACTGACAGTATTGGAAAGGGTAGTGATGAAGTGCACCTTCTATGTACATAGATACTGCAGTGTGTGAAGTGGGTGCAATTCTTCATTAGTGTGTGCATATAAGTGGAGATGGACTAAACTGCCTATCGCATCAGATTACGTAGTGTTCATTGCGTGGAGTAGTGACTTCTGTACTGCAGTATGACGTACTGCTTTTCTGTACTGAATAGAGAGCTGGGAGAATTATTATTTGAATGAAAGTCGGTATGGGTGCTGGAGGCTGTGTTATGATTCAGTGAAGAGCTGTATTATGGTGTGGAGGTTGGGTAGTAGTGGCAGTGGCTGTGGTATGTGTGTGCAGTGTGATAGGTGATCACATGATAGTATGCATGGCTATATTATGTCGCGGTGGGTGTGGGCAAGGCCTAGACTATTGGGTGCATGGCCAAAGGCTGTAGGCCATAGGCCATGCACCCAATAGTCTAGGCCTTGCCCACACCCACCGCAGCATAATGCAGTATCACCACATCTGTCACATAAGTCTCACCTTTACAGAATGGTTGTGGAGCACATTGTACACTTGATAGAGCACTAGAAGTCAGCTGACAGGCAAATACTGTTGTTTGGTTGGGTTGGCAGTAACGCCATCATATGTGAATGAAAGTGGGTAGGGGTTCCGGAGGCTGTGTTACGTTTGTAGATTCTGGTAGAAGGTGAATCTTTTTGTATGCACAGCTGTATGATGGTGAGGAGGTTGGGAAGGAGTGCTGATGGCTGTGGTATGTGTGTTCATTGTGGTTCTTGATGACATGTTGCCATGTATTGCTGCATTAGGTTGCAGTGGGTGTGGCCAAGGCATAGACTATTGGGTGCATGGCCAAAGGCCGTAGGCCGTAGGCTGTAGGCCATGCACCCAAATGCGAAGGCCTTCACCACACCTACTGCAGCAATGCAGTTTTGACGGCATCTCTCAGAGTTTGATCACCTTCATAGAATGGTTGTGGAGTACATTTTCATAGAGCATCAGAAGTGCGCTGACATGTATACATTGTTGGTTCCATGGGTGCGGTCATTGTTGGAACATGCTACGGTTTTCGGTGTATGGCTGGAGATTGTGCAGTGAAAAGTCCTGCAGTGTGCACACTGGATGCAGTGTTGGAACACTGTCAGTATACAAGATGGTAAGCTTGAAGTGAATCTTAGATGTGCTTGGACATTATGGTTTGTGTAGGCCCAATGTTGAGAGGATTGTGCGTTTTTGTTGCCAGTGACATAATATTTTGTACATGGAAGTGGGTAGGGGTGGCAGACGCAGTGGTATGTTTGTGGAACCTGCTAATTGTGACATGTTTCCATGCATTGCTGTGTTATGGTGCTGGGGTTGGGTATAAGTGCCGCTGGCTATGTTACATTTGTGGATTGTGGTTTATGGCCACATGTTCTCATGCATGGTTCCATTATGTTGTGATGGGTGTCAGCAAGCAGTAGATTCTTCTGGGCATGGTCAAAGGCATGATGGGTGCCGCTCTGGACGATTTTGGATGCTGATATTGTGGGTTTTTTCCCCACACCATTTTACGGAAGGTGCTTTGGAAGAACACGCAATGTGTACTCGGAGCGTTGAACGGTAAATATGGAGTGCTGTACAGAAATTATAGTGTTGAAGGCAGACGTCTTGGCTGTGATTGGTGCACGCATGCATGAACATTTCACAATCCTTAATGGGGGAGTGCTGGAAGAAGAATGGTGGAGAGGGGAGAAGGACTGCCATTGCTTTAATGGGGTGCATCCCTCGCTGTAGCTGGGAAAGCGCACACGCCACATCCTGCATTCTCAGCATGGTGGGTATGCAAATGGAACTGTGGGAATTATGGAATCATGTGTCAAAGGTGTCGTTCACAGGAAGGGGTGGTACTACTTTCTCCCAATGCTCTCCCTATAATGAGGTTGGTGGACATGGAGAGATGTACAGTGCTGATTGTGGGTGATACATGTGTACAAGATCTGTACAGATATGCCGTGAAAAGAGGCGTTGCTGTTAATTTCGCGTTTGAAGGAGTGGACGCTTTGTGGGCCAGTCTTGATACGTGCGGTTTTGGTGGGATGGTTCACCTTTGCAGATATGTGGCCTCCATCACTACTGGTGAAGTTGTTGTGGTGCATTATGGAGGTCTACATTTGGGTTACATGTCATATGGACGTTTGCCCCATCACCTGAAGAAGTTGATGACTGCAGTGATGCAGATTTTTCCCACTGCCAAGGTCTTTTTCTCACCCTTTCCCCCAAAAGGAGTATGAGACCATGCTGGTGTAATTTGTCCCAAGCCACAGCTCGGAAGGTGTCTTATTTTGCATTTTTAAAGCGCTCACACAGCCCGCGGGCTTCGAGGCGCTGTTACAGGAATTGTTCATTTATTTTAGTAGCGTAATTGTTTTTTGTCTTAGTTGTATTTACAACGTGCTTAAACACCCAGAGGTTTCTAAGCGCGGACCCGGGGATCGAACCTGTGTTGCTTCATGTTGTCTTGCTTCCAAGGCGCGCACGTTGCCGTTAAGCTATCCTCCCGGTACAGAAGCATGTCTGGATGTATGTGCACTGATGGCATGTTGTCCACCCACTATGAGAGCATGCATTTCCAAAACATACACTGCTTTCATGCACATGGCATTTCTTTGACCACCATTGGCAATACCGTGTTGTTGTACACTGTGCACAAAGTCTTGCCCCTAATTCGGTAAAAAATGAAGGAGGAGAAGCAAACAGAAAGCCATACAAAGAGAAAAAAAACAAAAAAGGTGGTTTGCAAGCACTTAAACATCAAAACAAACATGTAAAAACACAAAAACAAAGAAAAAAGAAAACCTTTTCAGAGGGGCCACTAAAGACCCAATCGCCGACCCTGTTTCCCAATTCCACCCCCCTTCCTAGGGCGAAAACTCCATGGATTACGCAGTAATTTCAGGATTTCACGTGCCACATCCTGCCATTTTCAGGATGCAAGACATATAAATGGGACTGTGGAGCGAAAGACACTACTCAATAAAGTTTGTGGTTGTGGTGTGTACGCAAAAAGTGTAGTCGAAGGTCTCTTTGTACAAAGAAGTGCAGAAGGCTATGGTGGAACTGGGCACGCTAATGGCCAGGCATCCTGGGTGTATGCATGAACTGTATGTACTTGTTTCAAGTTCGTAACATGAATGCAGTGCTGTTTGTGAGCTATATTTTTTTAAGTGTGCAGTAAGTGGGGAACTGCAGAAAAAAAAACCTGTGCAGTGTACAAGGTAAGGTGCTGGCATCCTACTGTTATAAATTGCAATCTGTGTATATCATATGATGTGCAATTGTATGCTATGGCATGCATAATGCGCCTTTACACACGTTTAGCAAGGCGCAATGAGACAAGGGATGGGGAACAGAGGGGAGACAGAGACAACAAACCTAATATGATAGGTGTGACTTATATCACCCAAGTGCATGGGTGGTGGGATGGTGTTACTGCCAACCCAACCAAACAACAGTATTTGCATGTCATCTGACTTCTAGTGCTCTATATCGCCCAAGTGCATGGGTGGTGGGAGGGCACAGTGCAGTACATAGGTAGAAGAAGAAATTACAATAAGTAAAAATACCGGCCGATTGTGCCAAGTGCAAGGATAAGTGCACACAACAGGTGGTGCAGGAACTGTTAGGGATACAGAAAACAGTCTCCTAGTTCGGGGTTTGCTAGAAAGGCAGTGCAGAGATTCGCCTGGCTGGGGGAGGTGGCATGTGCCCGACATCACAGAGTCGCCAGGTAACCAGTGCAGAATCAGTTTACGCCAGGCAGTCAGCCATGGAGAGGAGGAGAAGAAGCAGGCGCAAAGGGAAAGGCTTTGAGGTGCTTCCGGAACCGGCAAAGGTTCTCCTTAAGTTTCAGAGAGGCAGGGAGGCTGTTGCAGAGGGAGGCCTCAGCAGAAAAATAAACACCTACCACCATCAGGTTGCTTGCAGAAGCTTTTGGCCCTGAGGGAGTTGGAGGTGGATGAGGGAAGAGCTCAAGCACCAAGATATATAGTAAGTGAGAGTTGAAGGTATTGACGTTCCAGGGCCCAGAAGGCCTTGTGCATAATGCAGAGGGGTTTCACTTGATTCCTCACAGCCACTGGGAGCTATTGCAGACATTTCAATGCAGAGGAGATACCATCCCAAGATGTGCAGTCCTCTTCTGGATATGTTTCCGAGGTCATAGAGTCAAAGCGGGCAGATTTAAAAAGAGCCTGTTGCAATAGTGCAGCCTACACAGAAGCACAGCTGTGCAGACAGTGACCCATTGGAAACTTGCTTTAGGTTGGTAAGATACATGCAGTGCTGCTTTTGGTGGCATATCTTTACAATTTATGTAGGAGATGGGTTAGTGGGAAAAACATTTTGTAGCATTGTCGGAAGGAAAGTAGAGAGCTTCTGTTTCGATATTACAATGTTTGATATGGGTAAATGAAATGTTGCAAGCACATACCATTGAAGTGCCACTTGATGGTAGG
The DNA here is from genome assembly GCF_040938575.1 of Ambystoma mexicanum. Taxonomy (NCBI): domain Eukaryota; kingdom Metazoa; phylum Chordata; class Amphibia; order Caudata; family Ambystomatidae; genus Ambystoma; species Ambystoma mexicanum. The sequence continues at coordinate 1,090,074,254 of NC_090925.1, read as the reverse complement.
GTATGGGAAAAAAAGACAGCATGCTTTTAAAGACCGTAATGGACGCTCAGTGGCAGATACCATGTGCAGAGGCACTTATAACACAGTAGTAAACATACTGCAGAAAAAGTTTTCATACCTCCATTTTATGGTGATGGGTGCGCATGTGGAGGCATGTGGATACACAAATCATGCAATCTTTTACTGAATTTCTAATGCACCTGCTTTTGAGCGACAGGACACTTTCAGGCTGATTTTGTATTGTTACCTATGAAGTGTGGTGCAGAACTGACAGTGTTATACTAACGTCTTGGATGGCATTGGTGGAATCGTGTGTGCCTATTTACCCGTACCCAATGAGGTAGTTGTGGACAAAAGATAGTGGAAAGGGAAGAAGGACTGCTACTGCTATACCGGGATGCGGCCCTTAAATGACTTTAAGAAGCGCACGTGAAACAATCTGCGCTTCTCACCATGCTGGCTAATAGACATGGGACTTTGGGGATTATCCAATCAGGTACTGTGGGTGTTCACAGGAAGTGGTGGTCATACTGTTGTACATTACTCTGCGCAGTGAGGATGGCTGACATGGCGAAACGCATTGTCTTGACTTTGGATGATGCCTTTGTGATAGTTCTGCACATGTATGCCCTGGAAAGACACTTTGATGGCAATTTCGGTTTGGAAGGAGTGGACGCATTGTTGAATGCTTTCTACGAGCGCAGTTTCGTTGACATGCATGCACTTTGCAAAGGCCTGGCCACTTTTGCTACTGCCGATGTCATCGTCATCTAATACGGCGGCATGCATATGGGCTCCGTGTCTTGTTTAGGTTTGTTCCGTCGACTGAAGAGGTTGCTAAATCTAGTGAAGAGGCTTTTTCCCACTGTCAAGGTGCTTTACTCATCCATAACACCACAAAGAGTATGGGACAATGCTTCTGGATGTTGTTCCGAGCCAGAGACAGGAAGGTGTCTCATCAACAGAAGTATGTATACTTTTTTGTCTACTGGTGGGATGTTCTTCTGCAACAATGACCTCATTAGCTGTGGAAATGCTGAATTTTTTTCCAAGCAAATGGCATTTCATTGTCGCCCATTGGTAACGCTGTTTTGTTTGCCCATCTACAAGATGCAGTGAAGAGTTTACTGTAACAATGTGAGCACAAGAAAACACAAAATCAAATAAAAAACAAAAAAAGGTGTTTCTCTACAAGCATCTAAAAAAAGAGCCACCCCTTACAACAAACTCCCCCTACCCTGGTTGCAAGTTATTCCCCCATGCCCGCACGCAGCACGAAAGCCACATCTGGGGATTTTGAGGATGACAGACATGGAAATGGGACTGTGGGACTGTGGGTATTATACAATGAGGTACTCAGGGTGTGTGTCACAGGAAAGGGTGGCAATAGGAAGGAGGACTCCTCCTGCTTTACTGTGGCGTGGCCCTCGCGGCACTTGGAGAAGCGCACATGCCACATTCTGCGCTTCTCACCATGCTGGCCAATGGAAATCGGACTCTGGTGATTGTTCAATCAGGTGCTCAGGCTGTGCATCACAGGAAAGGGCAGCAATTTTTTTTTCATTACTCTGTGTAGTGAGGGTGGCAGGCAGAGATGGAGAGATGCACTGTCTTGATAGTCGGTGATGCATTTTTGGAAGATCTGTTCCAATATGCTGTCGAAAAAGGCTCTATGGCAATTTCGATTTGGAGGGAGTGGAGGCTTTGTGGTGCTGTGGCAATGTGTGCACTTTTGGTGCTTGGCTTGCAGTAATGTCGACGAGTGGCCACTTTAGCTACTCTACATGGTGTGGTCATTTACTATGGAGCATTTCATTTGGGTTCCAAGGCTTGTTATGGTGTGTACCAACAACTGAAGAAGTTGATGAAAGTAGTGCAGTGCATTTTCCCACTGCCAAGGTGCTTTTTTCATGTATACCACCAAGAATAGTATGGGTCTATTCCAATGATTGAAATCATTGAAAGTCACCAGCCAGAGGTTGGAAGGGGTCTTATCAACATAAGCATGTGTGACTTCTTGAGTGCTGGTGGGATGTTCTCTTATGAGAATGACAACAATGGTTCTCGATATATACACCTTTTCAAGGCAAATGGCAAGTCTTTGTCGACCAGTGGAAATTATATTTTGTTTTCCAATCTACAGTCTGCACTGATTACCCTATTGTAAGAATGTGAGCTGAACTAGAAAACACAAAAATACTTAAAAAAACTGAAAAAAGTTGTTTCTCTGGGAGCACCTTTACAAAACAAAAAAAGGCTCTTTTCAGAGCCACCTCTACGTATGAAGTCCCCTACCCTGGTTGCAATTTGTTCCCCCACTCCTGCGCGCGCACAGCACAAAAAGTCTGTGGACATCACGAGACTTGCCGGGTCGCACGTGCCACATACGCCCCTTTTGCAGATGGCAGCCATAGAAATGGGCCCGTGGAGGCTACGGGATTGCTCAATAAGGTTTCTGGGTGTGGTTTGTATGCACAGACTGTGGTACACAGTGTATTTGTCGACAGAAATGCAGAAGGTGCAGTTATGGCTGTGTATTTCAGGAGCCACAGCGTACACTTTTTGGGGGAGTTCTGAATACATTGAAAGTGAACAGAAAACACTGTGCACTGGTTGCTCATTTTGCATTGTATCATGTGGATTTGTACTGCTGTGGAGTACCTACAATGAAGTGACTGATTTTGGTTTATCTTTGTGAGACATTGGTGAGGCACGATGATGTCGACATTACTGTTCTTCATTGTGGAGGGAAAATTACACAATATGTTACATGACTTTCAGTGCCATTTACGATGAAGGAGGCACTTGCCCCAGTCATGTGTCTGTTTCCGATCTCCTGCATAATTGTTTATCGCATTACGCAGAGACAGATGTGGCTGTGTTATTTTTCATTTGCTCCAGCAATGCAGAAAGTGCGGCACATTGTGCAGAAGTCTATTTCTGCCTTTTTATGACATATGCCAATGTTGTACTTCACAAATTGGGAATATGCCGTTTCACAGCACAGAGAGTTTTCCCCAGAAATAGCATTTCTCTTGCTATTTTTGCCCTTCTGATTTCTGCATGCACTATCCAAAATGCCTTGCTGCCCTTCTTGGAAGTACAAGAAGAGTTTTTGTACTAGGTCTTGCACACTTAAATTGTTCAAACCGCACTGCCACACGTAAAACCCCTCTTTTTACAGCAAGCCCTTTCTATCCGATTTCACTACAGTGTTTTCCCCACAGTGCCACGCCTCCCTTTATTTAGCGCACATTCTGTGCAGCGTATGCGGTGCACGGCACCCTACATCCGTCCATTGGCAATTCCATTGGTGAACTCTGAAAGGATCTTTCTTTACTTACCTGTTCTCCTTTTCCAGTTGATTTCTATTTATTTTGGTATTTTAACGCACGACACAGAAGGAACGGAAGGCAAGGGCTGGTACAGAAGGGTCAGCACCTGCAGGGATTACATAGGGGATGTGCACAGAGAGATGAATGTTGGGTGGCCTTCACTTAAATAGGCGGCAGTCATTGTCATGCTCCCGGACTGATCCTTCCCAAGCACTTCCAAGTACCTTCCCTCTGTACAGTAGTGCCTCGCAGTACATGCACAATACAATGCCCTTTGCCCGGTACGGGTCCATAGTGCAGCATATGGTCTGCAAGGATGTTGTAAAGATCTGCTGCACTACAGGAGTGTCCCTGTTGTTGGCCGCAGCAGATGTGGAGAATGCTGTACATGAAATTCCCCTACTGCATTGTTGGAAGGGCAGTACCCTGCCCACTGGTCCCTTGTGCTTCGATTTCAGTTCTCGTCACATGCAGTACAGACAATTCATAGTACGGCATTAGCCGATGGACCAACATTCACAGAGATGAATACATTCTGAAATACAAGAATGCTTACAACAACGAGAAACAAAGCTTCATTACGTGGAGTAGGAAAATAATTATTCTGCAAGACCCATGCGCCTACACTACTTTCAAAACACCACTGATATTCTTTGTGCCCCGAAGAATATGCTATTTCCCTACTTCTCTTTACATGCACTAGTATCTGAGTGCCCAAGCCACACCAGCTTTGCCATTTTGCAGACTCACTACAAAGTGACACCTGCAGTAAAATGTTTTCTCCAACTCTACGACCCATAGGTGAATCCTTGACACTTTCAGTCACAGTGTTCTATGCAGAGATGATTTGTTTGTTTCACGGGTCAAGGCAAGCAGCACATCAATAAAAGTAATGTGACATTTAACACGCCCACTGTACACTCAAGGTTGCTGTTCCTTGTTTTCCAGTGAGCCTCATACAGGCAGGCGTGCTGCAGCCATAAATTGGTAGGTTTACACAGCAACCCACGTAGTCACCAAGACTACGTGAAATGCAGTAGCCTACCATATGGATCTATAGGGCTGGCAACAGGGGCGGTGTTACCAGCACACAGAGGATGCCCTACACATGCACATAGCTGTGCAAAGGACAGACGTGCGCTCCCACAACTAATTAAAAGTGTATTATAGGATGTGTCCATGCGGGCAATACAGGAGTCCTACGGATACCTGCCTTGTGATTACACATACGCCAGCCAGGTGCAGTCTCCCCATGAAACTCCACATTGCTTACCTGCACTGATCTCGGACAGTAATGTACTGCACAGACACACCATGCAATGTTAACACACAAAGAAAAAACACTCACACACTCACCAACACTTAACATGTACACCTTAAATTTGTAATACACTGACACGATTAGCAAAGGGAAGGGATTGCACAAATGGATACATACACAGGCTAATCTTTGCTTGCAACACGTTCGTCATGAGGGCAGCCAAGTAATCTGTGACAAAACGTTAACAGGGCATTATGGGTCAGTTGCGGTACCAAAAATCTATCACCTTTACAGAAAGCACTATGCTAAAGAAAGTTCTGGTTACAGTGCCCTACTAAAAACCTATGAAATACACTACCGAAAAACATTCTTTAAAGGACGTTATGGTTAAGTTGCACTACTAAAAACCTATCCCCTTTACTCAAATAACTATGCTAAAGGAAGGTTCTGGTTACAGTGCCCTACTAAAACCCTATCAAATTCACTGACAAAAGACTTTGTTAAAGGGATGTTATGGTTAATTTGCGCTACTAAAAACCTATTCCCTTTACTAAAAAAAGATGCTAAAGGAACATTATTGTTAAAGAGCCCTACTAAAAACCTATGAAATTCTCTGTTAAAAGGATGTTATGGTTAAGTTGCCCTAAGACAAACCTACAAAATTCAATGCAACAAATATTTCAAAGGGACATTACCGTTACTTTGCACTAATAACAACCTATCCATATTATAGTTACAAGTAAAACCGAAAAACCCCAGAAATTCGCCAGTTATGGTAAGCTAAGCAACCATAAATCATACCACCACTGTGCACTGCTAAGACTAATACCCATGACATCAAACATGACATCACAAATGTGTGATTTCAGTGTATTTCATAGGTTTTTACCAGTGCACCCTTAATTTTCAACAACTTACTAATATCATACTTAGCCCAATATAGCAGCATTTTTCTCCAATTTACAAAGTTTCACATTATAACTCTGCCATTCCCCATCTTCTAGCATAATTTTTAACACTTGTAAGCACTTTTTCCAGCTTTTTCCACTGTTTCCGCAAACATCTGTCGTCATCACAAACTGTTCAGACAGTGTCACGTGACCATGCGCTTGTCGCATGATGAGGTGTTTAAAAACAAATTTGCACTTTGAAAATCGGTCTGTGCTTCGCGAACAGTTCGTACTGCATTTTGGGCTGATATGGGAACTTTCAAGCTCATGATTTACCCTTGCAAAGCTCCTAGACCTATTCTTACACATTATCCATTAACAATCTTGCACAGAGCAAATCCAACTACTACAATGCTCTAAGAAAGGTTGTTCCTTTCTTGGCAAGTATTAGGCTGTCTTCCTCCACCTTATCTTCCTTAAACAAGTACGTGGGGGTAGAGTCAAAGGCTTCCCAAGCCAATAGCTTGACAGGAGGTCGCTATAGCCTTGCAAAGAGAGCTAGATAACTGCTAGCTCAGAACACAGAATCACCGTGGATGAATAAAACAATATAAATTTATTTAACAGGAAGACATTTTTGTGCCATAGTGTGGCATATATACATACATTAAATCTGCATTGTGAAGGATTAGTATACAGTGGTGACAGTCTATTTACTGTGTTGTTTTTTATCACAACACATTGACGTTGTCATACAGTGGTGACAGTCTATTTACTGTGTTGTTTTTTATCACAACACATTGACGTTGTCGACACTTGAGTTTGTGTTTCTGGTTCGGTTGATAGCTGACATAGGCAGAGGCTGATAGAGATGGGACAGCGCTGCACTGAGGATACCGAACTGTCTTCAGGACTTGGAGGTCGAGTTCAGACCGGATGAATGAGTAAGGTGTCGTCCTATGGTAAAAGAGGCTATGTTAAAAACGGTGAGGATAGAATATGTTCACTAGTGGTGAGAAGAGCAAGGCAAAGGACCTACCATGTGGGCGTTGATAAGCGCCATGGCTGTCTGAGTAAATTAAAGCTGCTGGATATGCGGCTGGGGGGGTCGATCTGCAGGTGTCAGAGGCCCCAGTCTAAGTAAAAGAAGGTCAACAATTGACTAGTAAGAGTTAATCTGTGCATAAGGCCGTTACTACAACAAGGACTAACTCGTGCTGCTATGTCCAGTGAGCGGCCGTGACTCAGAGTTTATAGATGAGGAGTGCTCGAGTCAAAAGTGGGTGGGAGTTGCAGTTCTAGTGATTAGTTGGGAGTCCGTTACTACGTGGTGCTAAGATATGAGGGTGGTGTGCAGTGGTACGTAGCATGAGTATAGAGGACAAAAACAGAGGTGAATCGTTGGAATAAATGCTAGAGTATGATTGTGACCAGAACAAATGGTGCCAGCAGCGCGGGGTATTGCGGATCTTACCTGTGCGAGAGACAGGAAAAAGAGCTGTGTCACTGCCGTCGGTTGCGCTGGACTAACTGCGCATGTCAGGGTTAAAACGAGGCCGTAGTGCCTGCAGGGACTGCGCATGCGTCCGGGGATAGTGTAAGGAATGGGCGCGGTCGTACTAAATGCGTCGGTGTGCGCATGTGTGTTGGTCATATGTGCGTTGGTGCGCGCAAAGGTGGATGAGTCATGTATGATCATGGGCAAAATTACAATTGGCACCATTTGTGACATGCTTTTGTTATTCCTTGAGACATCAATAAGGAAATACAGTTAAAGGCTTGTGTGCGGATATTGACGAGTCGCTAGGTACATGCTACATACAATGCTGGCACTGCAGAGTTACATATGGAATCATGTATTGCAGTAAGGCGACGTGAGTCATCAATAACATAGTGCCCAGAAAAAACAGTTCACAATTTCTATGTCTTTTCTGTGCGGACAGATTAAGGACATGAATACAATACGATAATGAAAGGAGTCATGTGTTGCAGTAGATCACAGGCAAATGCCAGAAATAGATGAATCACGAAAAAAGGAATAAAAGATCTTAGTGGCGCTCTGTATCGTAGTGCCTAGAAATTCTTACAGGTGTGACCAGTCCACAATGACGGTATTCGAAGTAAAAAACACAGAGTGAAAAACACACTGGGGAGTGGCAGATTAGACTTAGAGTAACTGAAGGTTGAAGGGAGCGTGCTCTGGTAGTAGAAGGAGACCCATGGAGAAATAAGTGGGTCAAGGCACAGGGGAGCGAGCAACACTTTACTTATTAAAGAACAGGTTCCATTCGATGGAAATGTTAAGACCCTGTCTTACAGAGTCCAGTCGATAAATCCATTTTTGCTCGAGTTTACGAAGGGCAAGATCCCTGTTGCCTCCGCGGAAGGGGTTGCCTACTGTTTGCAATATTGCCCAGAAGATGTCGTTGTGAGTGTGATTCATCATCTTGAAGTGTGCCACTAGTGGTTTGTCTTTTATTTGGTTTCGTACGCTGGAACGGTGTTCACAAATCCGTTGTCGAATTTCTCTCTTGGATTTGCCTATGTAAATAAGATCACAGGGGCATTTGATGATGTATACGGACCATTTGGTTTTACAGTTGGTAAACGAGTTAAAGGTCCACTGGTTTCCTTTCAGATCAATGGTCTTGAGGTTGGCCGTGAGATTGCAGACGGAGCAATTGCCGCATTTAAAGTGGCCTTTGACGGGTGGGAGGTTCCACAGTGTGGTTTGGGTACTGTCTGGAGCATCCCCTTCTGTGTACGTATGTACAAGTCGGTCTTTCAGATTACGACTTCGTTTGAAAGCAAATCTAGGTTTTTCTGGTTTAAAAGATTCTGTTTGAAGCTTGTCCCAGTGTTTTAGAACTGCCTTTTTGATTGAGTTACTCAAGGGAGTGAAAGTGGTGACGCAGGTCATTTTGTAACAATTTCTAGGCACTACGATACAGAGCGCCACTAAGATCTTTTATTCCTTTTTTCGTGATTCATCTATTTCTGGCATTTGCCTGTGATCTACTGCAACACATGACTCCTTTCATTATCGTATTGTATTGTATTCATGTCCTTAATCTGTCCGCACAGAAAAGACATAGAAATTGTGAACTGTTTTTTCTGGGCACTATGTTATTGATGACTCACGTCGCCTTACTGCAATACATGATTCCATATGTAACTCTGCAGTGCCAGCATTGTATGTAGCATGTACCTAGCGACTCGTCAATATCCGCACACAAGCCTTTAACTGTATTTCCTTATTGATGTCTCAAGGAATAACAAAAGCATGTCACAAATGGTGCCAATTGTAATTTTGCCCATGATCATACATGACTCATCCACCTTTGCGCGCACCAACGCACATATGACCAACACACATGCGCACACTGACGCATTTAGTACGACCGCGCCCATTCCTTACACTATCCCCGGACGCATGCGCAGTCCCTGCAGGCACTACGGCCTCGTTTTAACCCTGACATGCGCAGTTAGTCCAGCGCAACCGACGGCAGTGACACAGCTCTTTTTCCTGTCTCTCGCACAGGTAAGATCCGCAATACCCCGCGCTGCTGGCACCATTTGTTCTGGTCACAATCATACTCTAGCATTTATTCCAACGATTCACCTCTGTTTTTGTCCTCTATACTCATGCTACGTACCACTGCACATCACCCTCATATCTTAGCACCACGTAGTAACGGACTCCCAACTAATCACTAGAACTGCAACTCCCACCCACTTTTGACTCGAGCACTCCTCATCTATAAACTCTGAGTCACGGCCGCTCACTGGACATAGCAGCACGAGTTAGTCCTTGTTGTAGTAACGGCCTTATGCACAGATTAACTCTTACTAGTCAATTGTTGACCTTCTTTTACTTAGACTGGGGCCTCTGACACCTGCAGATCGACCCCCCCAGCCGCATATCCAGCAGCTTTAATTTACTCAGACAGCCATGGCGCTTATCAACGCCCACATGGTAGGTCCTTTGCCTTGCTCTTCTCACCACTAGTGAACATATTCTATCCTCACCGTTTTTAACATAGCCTCTTTTACCATAGGACGACACCTTACTCATTCATCCGGTCTGAACTCGACCTCCAAGTCCTGAAGACAGTTCGGTATCCTCAGTGCAGCGCTGTCCCATCTCTATCAGCCTCTGCCTATGTCAGCTATCAACCGAACCAGAAACACAAACTCAAGTGTCGACAACGTCAATGTGTTGTGATAAAAAACAACACAGTAAATAGACTGTCACCACTGTATGACAACGTCAATGTGTTGTGATAAAAAACAACACAGTAAATAGACTGTCACCACTGTATACTAATCCTTCACAATGCAGATTTAATTTATGTATATATGCCACACTATGGCACAAAAATGTCTTCCTGTTAAATAAATTTATATTGTTTTATTCATCCACTGTGATTCTGTGTTCTGAGCTAGCAGTTATCTAGCTCTCTTTGCAAGGCTATAGCGACCTCCTGTCAAGCTATTGGCTTGGGAAGCCTTTGACTCTACCCCCACGTATCTGTATACTTCTCAACCCTCTCGAGTCAGGCCCCCTAAAAAAGAGGGTTCGCCCATCCTTTTTTCTTCCTTAAACAATACTGTAACCACACACCCTACTTCTGTGGTACACAGAATCCCACCAGCTACCTTGCAAGCGATAAAAGAAGCTGTAGATCTATATCTTTCGAAGACAACAGTACTCTGTATATACTGCAACACACCACTCTGCAGGGGGAGCAATTTTGAAGTGTTTTGAAGCTGTAAACAAGGAGCATGAGACACTCTGCCCCTACCTTAGAACACACACAGAACATTTTCCACTGTCCACCTGCTCCTCCAAATTTTTGGTTGGTGTCTCTTCCCTCATTTCCCTCCCCACCTGACTTTCTGACCACTCCTGAAAAGAAAAAAAAAACATTAAAAAGGTTTCCTTTGGAACCATCTTTCACAGTAAAAAAAATATAACTAAAACAAATAATCTTATAGATTCCATCTACTTTACATTTCTTAGTAAATTAGTTAGACCCAATGCGATTTTCCAACATTACCATTAGAATTTTCTGTTATCACAATGGGAATAATGGACAATTGTATACTAGCGAAAAATATAAAAGGAAAGAAACAATTTTCTGTCCTAAATACATTTCTCTAGCATACAATAAGGACCATAATCGATGAACCTTTATGACTATCCGCTGTCTCCACAGTCCCCTCTTCAGGCGATGGATCATTAAAAGAACCGGATGGCACGATCACACCATTCCACAGGGAAGCCCTTCTACCCTGTTTAATTTTATATTTGTAACACTCCCTCAATGCCTGCTTTCAAAAAGTCACACTTCCATCCACCAATCACTTCAAAAAGCTGTACATATAACCCTATGACCATATTAAGCTTACACACACCAACTGCCACTTCACAATCTTCTTCAAATCTTTAGCATCTGCATTTCTCTTACATGGCTCCTATAAATGCACATTTGTACTGTGCAGTGAGAGAAGTGCGTACACAGAAGGGGCAGTATATTTGGGCAAGTGCTCATGAGAACCCAGGAGGGAAATGCCAAGGGATGCCAAGGTGGGACGCCACTGGCTAACTACTGGAGCAGAGGAGTCTCAAGGGTGGGATGCATCTTAACCGTAACATCACTTTAACAAAATCTGAGGATACAAATCATCGTTCAATTGGCTGTGACATAAGGCTCAACCATGGCCCCAGCCCAACCAAGCCACCCCTATTATTCACTGCACCTACCCTGCATCCTAGCTCAGTGTCCACTATACCCTAATAATGGAACCAATGGCCAGTGCTCATGACTTGCAGCCATGGCCTGTTGACAAATAAATGGGGCATGGGCTTTCGGCCATGCTGCATTCCCCAATAAGCAAATCAGAGTACACATTTGCATTTGCCGAGGGTCAGGCCCACTACCCAGACACCAAATGTATATCACTAGTTTTTCTACTTACATCCTTACACTTTGGAAAAATAAAACACAGGACATATTTCCAAAAACAAGATTTCAGGTCCTTGCTAATGCTTGTCGCGCAGGTTTGTTGTAATTGAGTCCACCACTTCAGGCTTCAGGCTGAAACCAAAGGCAGAATATTTTTTCCCATTCAAACCTACAGCTTCAGCCAACCCGCATGCACCAATAAGCAAATTACAGGACACATTTCTCCTTACTGACGGACAGGCACATTGCCCAGACACCAATGTTATATCACTGTGTTGTGTACTTGCATTTTCACACTTTCAAAAAAAAGTTGTTGCTGACCCTCCTTGTGCATATTTGCTGCATTCCCATCCAGCACTGCAACCTGTACCCACGAGCAGATTTTTTTTCCCCATTCTAACCTATCCCAATTAAAAAAATCGTTACCACATAGCCGGTCCCTGGTGGCCATGCCCACTTTAACCCCACTGCTGGTCCCTCATGCTCATGGCCAATAGCCAGATTGTCCGGGGCATAGCCCTAGGCAATGACCCGGACAATCTGGCCACTGCCAATGGCCACAGACTGGACCTCAGTCACCAAAGGCACATCACTATTTTTTTTTACCTACATTATGACACTTTTCAAATAATAAAACATGGACAGTTAGTGTTAGACCTAGCAGTGCACGGTGGTGGTGCGAGTTATGATTTCCTAGCTTACCAAAACTGATGTTTTTGGGTTTACTTGTAACCATAACGTCCCTTTAACAAAGTTTTTTCATTGAATATTTATATATAAATCTATACACACAGACAGATATGGTATGCACCCCAGGGTCCTTTGCCAGCACTCTTTGACAAACACAACCCATGAAACATCATATCAGGCAGTTTGACAGGTCACAGATGAGAACTTAACTTCCCAGGCATGTTTGTCAAGGGAAAGCTCAGAGACAGACATGCTGGTCTTGCCAGCTCAGGGATGTCACCCACCATCACCTCATCTATTTGTCTGGGGCCGTCACATGGATATCATCCTCAACTCAGACACAAAAACACACACACACACACGCACACACGCACGCAAACACACCCACACACACAAACACACACGCATGAGTCTGACCTGTCTTCCATCCACCACAGACCATGAGCACATACTTCACAACCAACGGCTAAGGACATTTGGCAGTATTAGTCCCAAACTGTGCATTAACATCCGATTGACAGGTCATTGATATGACAGGTGAAACCTGGGCGGGTTGTTGTTTACTTAAGCAGTTGTTTTGTGTTGGGTCATCGGAAACGTCATTTGTTTCTGTCACTCAGTTTGCAGGGACCATCATGCTCTTTAGTACTGCGTGCATGCATTGGATCCACCTTCAGCACCAGTCTCAACGCCTCTAACTCCCACTAGGTGTCTGAAGTTGTTCACTTCACACTCAGGGCCAGCACCTCCCATAACTGCAGATCAAGCTCTGATGGGGCTTCACTGAATCCTGTGGCCAGGCATTCCTTCCAGTGGTCTGTGACAGCTTGCACAGACACCTATGTGGGTCCTGCCAGCGCTTCTGTATCTGTAAAATAGTCCATTGGGTGAGTGCAACAGCATTAACGATGATCAGGATGGGATCCCAAACCTTGCACTGGTGGGCTGACAGTTTACTGTGCCCAGAGCTTGTCAGGCACGTTGCATTCCTCAATATGACCTCCACTGTGGCTATGGCCCCACCTCAGTGAATTTCTGCCGTCAAGAATGTGTTATGGTCCTGTTTGATGCCTGGTGAGCCATATGTTGTGGTTGCAGGAACACACAATAAGCACCTGAGAGTTGAGGGGGACATTGAGGCAAAGGGAGGAGGACAGACACAGTCCATGGTGGCTAAAGTGACAAAGGGGGTCATGGCAGTTCAATGGGTTGCAGAGGGGAAGAGATGCGGGTCAGATGAAGTTCATACTAAATTACAGAAGGAAATAGGACTTAAGTGCTGTTCAGGTCAGGTTCAAGGAGGCGAGAGTCGGGGGATTTATAGGGGCCAAACAGGTATCAGAGCAGTAAAGGGGATTAAAGAGTTTATAGGGAGTTAGAGCAGACAAGGGGGCTTAGAGCAGGCAAGGGGGCTTACAAGGTGCAATGGGGGTCAGAGCAGTGTAGGCAGGTTGCAGGAGGCAAACGAGAGTCATACACAGTTCTGTATTACGGGTGGCAACAAGAATCATAACAGTCTTGGGGGGTTCGCAGGGGGCAAATTGGTGGTCAGATGCAGTTCATGGTGTGGTTAAAGGGGACAACGAGGACTCAAAGAAGGTAAGGGGACTACAGGAGGGGAACGTTCTGTCAAACGAGTGCAAGGGAGTACATGGGGCAAAGGGACTCAGAGTAGGCAAGCAGGTTACAGGGGCAAGAGTATGCCAGAAAGTGTCACGGTAGGCAAGGTGGGGTCGGGAGTGCAAAGAAGGCCACTGCAGGCAAGGGTAACAGCATCAGAGAGGGTTATGGAGGGATACCCACTAGCAATTGTTTGCTTTGTTGTATTTTAGTCTTGGCGGGGAGCCAGTTGGGGTCTTTCTGCAGGTGGGGTGTGCATTGGGTGGCGTTGGGGCTTGTCCAATGGTTTTCACCAATTGCAATACATGGGGAAGTGTCTCTTCTCTTCTACCTCTACTTTCTTCTAATGCAGTATGAATAATTGCCATCTGGCTAGTGAGTAGAAGCCCTGGCTTTTTTGATTTGTATCAATTAATAAAATTATGCAAGTAATTCAATTTCTGCTGAACAGATTCACCTTTTATAAAGCTCTATGCTAAACGCATAGTGTGTGCCTGTGCCATGCTGCATCAGCATCCAGATCTGCAGTTCCTGCTCTAGAGGTAACAAGTGAGTGCCCATTTGACAGCCACTGTGACAGCCAAGTGTCGGCAGCATAGGGATTGCATTAACAACATAAACCCCTGTGAATGATAATTATGAGTCTACAATCTGCTGGCAGAGAAATATTAAAATATAAGCCATACCTGAGTTATGTTATGGTGGGTGGTATTCTCTTAATTATTACAGCCACAGCAATTTGATATCACACACGTCAGCCCCGTGAGCCCATTATGTGCATTGTCCCAAGACAGACTGAGCCTGGCAACTGCTGGCAGGAAGGTAGCCTTGGGTGATTGCCTCTCTTTGTTACTTTGGAGGGCTGGTCACTTCTCCCCAGGGAGACAGCCACTCCACAAAAGACTAGGACTCACACCAGGGTGTTGTATATCTAAAGGCCTTTAATTCTATTGAGAAGGGACGGGGGCAGGGTTAATGTAGACAGAGAGAGCACTTTACATCTGGAGCAAGGTTGCAACCTTTTGATTTTCTCTGCCTCTATCGTCCCTTCCTGTCTCTTTAATTTACTGTAGTACAGAGCACTTTGAGTGGGATATCAGAAGGCAAAGTCTACCTGTTCCAAGAACAGGGACTGGACTTCTAAATCAAGCTAACTTTAGTCCAATCAACTGTGTGCCTTTTCCATTAAAAGAAGGAGTTTCTCACAACTTCCTTGAATTATCTTAAAGGCTTCAACCCTTGAAGAATTTGTTGAACCCTGTTGGGAGAGCAGTCCTTTTCAAGGTCCTCCAGCTGTAAGGTGAAGACAGCTGGTCCAAGCCAGGGGCAAGCTCTGTCCCCTTACAGTCCCCAAGGACCACTGGAGGTGAGTCTGCTGCTGCAATAAGTCTTGCGTCTCTGCCAGCCACATTGGTACCCTGGACCTCCCCGTGGTGAAGGACCCCTGTTGTTGTGTGCCAGCCTCCCCCTGTGTTAGCATGAGAAAATAACTCATCTTGTACCCGAGCCCCTGGATTGGGACTCTCAAACACCCTGAGAGCCAAGACAGTCCGGATCCTACCATGTTTTCTGCTGTTGAGCTGTTTAATTGCTTGGAACTGTGTTTCAAGAACTGCTGGACACATTTGAAAAACCAGGACCTTCTGCTGCTTCTTTTTGCACTCTCCCAATCTTTCAATGACTTGCAGAGCACTGAGAAGTCTGATTCGGGGCTGCCAAACCACCAAAAACCTAGTAAGGATTTATTGACTGCTAACTGCCTCCTTGTTCCATTTATGGAGCCTAGAGACTTGTTACTACACTTGTATCCCATTTGCACACAAGAACATATCCTTCTACAAATATATTGTGGTTATGACTTGCCTTACACCTTTGATTCATTCCTTGGAGTGCTGCATCTTGCTATCTTTGTTTATTCTATGTTCTTTCCTCAAGCGTGAGTTTTGTGTAGTGTTTTTCTATTTAGTTATTATTGTACATTGTGTGTTTAAATAAAGTATATATATATGTGTATATATTGTTTTTTTTTTTTACAGAACCTTGAATGGGCTTTCCTTTATTTTGGACTGTTATACTTCGATGTTTGGGTTGCTACTGAACCACATTTTTTACCCCTCTCGAGAGTATAGCCTTTCCTTGGCCCACATTACCAAAAAGGCAAAGAAGCTATAGATCTCTTAACTGTGCCTGCTGTACCTTTATGTTAGTCTTTGTTCTTGGTTTGTAGCAGGGTGAGGGCTGAGTTGCATTTTAGCCCCTTCTCATCCTTGTGCTCCTGCAGGGTAGAAGTCAATTCATCGCATGCAGACTCAGAAGCAGATGTGACACGTTGTGTGGGTTTTACATGACATAAAAGTGAAATGTTTCCATCTTGCTATTATGCCATACTTGATGTGTAACAGCAGAAACATTAAAAAAAGAGTCTTTAACGCTGTGTCGTGTATGCAGAATAGATAAAGGCTTTTTACAGAATCCAGTTAATGTACTCTGTAAAATGAGCATGTGGAAGGAATCGATTGGAGGATGTTGCACAATCATCTGCTACACTCGGAATGGGGCTAAAGTCGTTAGCCAATTACTCCTTGCTTTTACACGCCGGGTCATTTTACAGCAATTTGGAGGCGGAGAAGGGACCTGAAATGGAATTTACATTTCTGACATATATTTCTTCTCCTACTTCAAAGGGTATGTTCTTTTATGCCTGCATGAGATTTTCATGCAAATATAAAAGGAATGGATTCCCATGGAAACCGCCTGTTTGAATCACCTGCTGATTACGAATCTTGACTGGTGCTCATGCAGTAGATAGCAATGGTCAAAATCTTCTCGAGCGACTGGTGAAGTCCTAATTTAGCGCTGTGATAGGATCTGGTAGTTTTGAGATGGGACAGTAGGCAGAATCTGGAGGCAAGCAGCCAATTTGAGTGGAGAGATTTGTCAAAGCAGTCAGTGTTGTTAGATGCAATCATCAAAAGGGAGTTTTTCAATGTAACATTGAACACAGGTCCAACAGGAGCTTGGTAATGTTAAAGGATATATATATTGCGCACTATCACCACCGGAGTGGTCCCCTGGCGCTCTGGTGGATCTGAAAAAAAGGGATCAGTTGGGGTACATTAGTAAGACAAAGTTTGGAGAAAGAGCAAGGGAGTTGTGATGTGCTGATGGCAACTTTAGTTCATTTAACACCGTTCGCTAAGCTTTTTCGTGTGGTATCCATTCAGTATCCGCTATGTAAGGCTATGTGTGGTTAATTTATTGTTGCAGTGTAGTGGAGTGTGTGTGGTTTGCTGTGGTTTTAAAGGTATGATTGTGTTTAGTTAGAGTTTGAGAGGTGTATGCAGATGGTGAGGTTTTAGTAGGGTTGGTTATTAGCATTGTTGTCTGAAGAGACGCACAATCATTTTGTGGGTCCTATCTCGGTGCGACTCAAGATAATATTCACAATTCTCTTTGGATGCGACACAGGCCAACACTCACAGCTCCATCCGAATGAGGCACAGGACAATATTCACAGTTCTAGCCTAGTGTGGCACAAGTCAATAATCACAGTCCTCTATAAGTGTGACACAAGGTAACATTCACAGACCTCTCTGGATGCGATGCAGGCTAACACACACAGTTGTATACTAGCGTGGCACAGGCCAACATTCATAACTTCATCCCAGTGCGGCACAGGCCAATATTCACAGCTCTATCCTACTGTGGCACAGGCCAACATTCACAATTCTTTCCTAATGTGACACAGGCCAAAGATTGCAGTCCTTCGCGAGGTGTGACTCAAGGTAATATTCATAATCCTCTCCAGATGCGACGCAGGCTTACATTCATAGCTCTATCCTAGCGTGGCACAGGTTAACAATCACAGTCCTCTTCAGGTGTGGCTAAAGGTAATGTCCACAAGAACATTACCATCAGAGTGAGACTGGACGAACCCGGTAATCTATCAGAAACAATCGAAGTCCTTAAGGGAGTACGACAAGGTTGCTTGGGTGCACCATTATTCTTTAATTTGTTTCTTTCAGATATTGGAGATTTCCTAGGCTCTACATCATTAATCTGCCCGAGAATTAATGGAAGAAGACTCCATTGGTTAGCCTAAGCGGATGACCTGGTGCTACTGGATGGCTCAGCGATAGGGCTGCAACAACTCCTATCCAAACTTAACGAATATGAACGGCCTCATAATTAACCCATCTAAATCTAAGGTCCTCATTTTTAAACATGCAAAAAAAAGGTGACCTCAAGGAACTGGGTCTTGGGCAGCAAAGTAATTCCACTGGTGGACGAGTTAACATACCTGGGATACGAAATCCTTGCTCACCCAACCTCAAACAAGGTGATACACTCCATTCTTGGAAGAAATCAAAAATTATTGCACAAATGAAAAATCTGAATGGAAGATTCTGCAAATTCTCAATAATTCCACTCAAGAAGTTCTACATAGGTAAAGTATTCCCGGTCCTTCTCTATGGCCTCGAGGCAAAGCCTCTTCTGTGGAACTATGATTGGAGCAGAATTGAGGGCTTTTTGTGGAAATCTTCCCTTCATCTCCCATTGTGCACTCCTCTCGTTAGTCTGAGATTTGAGTTGGGTCTGACCTCTTTGAGTTGCTGCGCGGAGTGGAAGCTACTGTCCCTCTATCGTAACATAACCACAGCCAGTGTATCCACTCTTTTCTTTGACGTAAACCAACATCTAAAAAAGGCAAAATCAAAAAAACTTTTTCGGCTTGGAAGAAAAGATTGGCTGCATTTTATACAGGCTGGAATTAACAACAGAAACTCTCATACAAAATCCTAAGAAAGTCAAAAAAACATTAGAAATGGAGGACTGGATCAACACGATCGAGGGAGTCAGAAGGCTCGACCCCCAAAACCTATTCCTGACAGCGGACAGAAAGCTTGGTACCATCCCACACTACTTGGAAAAATTCCCGGACCAAAGAATTAGAAACAACTTTCTCAGGCTCAGACTGAACATAGCCCATACGGGTGAAATACTGGACCAAAGAAACCAGGGCGAAAAGGCAATAAGCCTTTGCAAGATCTGTGCCTCTCCGAACTTACAATCCCTCAAACATTTGCTGCTGGAGTGCGAAGGCACATGGGCGATTAGAGTATCATCACTGGGGAGATTTGTAACCAGAGAGGAGAGCCTAATCCAGGATGCATTTTGGGATAGACTGATCTCTGGCCAAGAAGTAATGCTAACTGCTGAGATAGTAAAAATTTTGGAGAAGCTAACTATCTTAAGGAACTATCAACAGACTAGCCATGTTCTTGAACCCTCCAGTCAATGGGATCAGTCTACTTAGTTAATCCCTGGTTTCTGAGCCTTTATTTTACCCTTTTATTTTACCCTTTTACTTTACCCTTTCACTTTCTGTTTTCTTAAATATGCAGGAAAAAAATTGCTTTTTGTATGAAATCTGAACTTTTAATACTCTTCTTTTGTATGGGTTTTCTCATAAACCAAAAACAAATAAATTAAAAAAAAAGTAATGTTCACAATACTCTCTGGATGTGATGCGTAATGGTGTGTAGCTTTTTCAACATATAGATCTAAAGAAAGATTGGGATGTCTGTGATTTTTTTTAAACACGTGGTTGGTTTTGGGAATGGAAACAGTGTGTTTATGTGTGCTTCAGTTGGTTTGTTGACACATTAGTAGTAGTATGCAATGGTTTTTCTCATTCAACTATTTTTTTTAGTGCCTCGTCTATGATTTGCTGGAGGTGTTCTCCTCTTCATTGCGGGAGTTCTACCATTGTCATTCCAGCTTCTGGCCTAATCTTTTGTAAGTTAGCTCATTGTGGGTGGTGCGATGTGTTGGCTATTTTTGTTTACAATTTGTATTTTTTAACATTTTTGTAGCGGAGGAGACTGTACTGTCAAGAGTCCTGTCTATGGCAGGACCACTCTTTTTGCCGGTACAGTCCTCCTAAAAAGACACAGCTGAAGATATGTCTGAATTCTGTCCTTTAACCATATGTTGGATTGCTGGAATATGATTGGTTGGAGGGTGGTGAAAGCTTCATATGAGGGCGACGGAGGTATTTGACATTGGTAAATTGGAGAGCTGCCCCTCAGGGTTGGTCATGTTGCCATTGGGTGGAGATGCTTTGTGCTTGCCTCTATAGCTTTGAACTCTCACTCAATGCCTGAGGCCCAGTATATCTATGCTCCTAGTTAGACCATATGTTTGTTCTTTGTACTGTCATTTCTTAGTTTGAAATCTCCTCAAATCAGGTGTTTCCAATTGTTGGTCAAAGGTAGGGTGAGTATTCCTCTGCACAAAGAAGAGTCGTAGTCTGAATGGATAATTCACTTCAATAATAAAGTTTGTACTTCCATCCAATGTTCATCATCTTGTCAAAGGTTCAAATACACTTCTAATTGTACCTACGGTCTCTTATCGTCATGACAGTCCACTGACACTCTGTCCCCTCTTTTCTGTGCTTCATTATTTTGCCATTTATTTTGTAGAAAACTGGAGTAGGTTTTCCGAAAATGTAATGACATTTTCTTCCGGAAACCAATATTCAATGCTAAACATGAGGTACCCTTCATTTTCAGTAATTGTGATGCACTTTAGTAAATCACAAGTCAATTATTCATTAGAAAAGAAACATTCCTAAGGCTATTCACGTCACACTGTTTCCATTTCAGGGCTTTGTCAAATATTCTCTGAATTACACTAAAGGTGTTTGGAATAAGTCAATTCATAAGATTCAATTGTTATCAGTGACTAAGATCGGAGTTTATGTTCCTCCCCAATGATTAGCTCTTGAACAAAGACGTTAATTATGCCTGTGTAGAATAATTTGTTTCCTTTAGCTATCATTACAGTTTTTGTGTGTGGCATTATAGTATAAGAGTTTCCCAATTTGGAGATCAATGCACTGCAGTTCCTAATCATTGATCCATACATTAGCTGCAACAAATTGCTCACACTGGATGAATAACTGTTTTTCCTTCTAGCTATGTTTTTTTTCAAGATTGGAAAGTATTGTATTTCCTGCATTTCTTTAGCATGTCATCCTGATCGGGCCTTGACAGGCAGTATGGAGCTTTAGAGAGAGAGAGAAAGAGAGAAAGAAAACAAGTGAAAGCTTTGCAGCAAGCTTGGTTTACACTCAAGTCATGTGATGAATTGAAATCTGGCAAGAGTGTTGAAGGCTAGGCTCTTTTGATTTGTATTAATAAAACGATGCAGGTAATTCCATATCTTAACTACTGGAGGAAGGTTACACCATCTTGTATATCTCTAACTCTATTCCCCCTTCCTGTTCCTTCCATTTCCTGTAGCACAAAGCACTTTGGCTGTGATGTCAGAAGGCAAGGTTCACTGATTCCAGGAGCTGGGGGGATTAAGAGGGGATATTGGACACATAAAGTAGGCTAGCTTTAGTCCAATCACATGTGGGCTTTCACCTTTAAAAGGAGAGGTCTCCCACCACTTCTTTGATTCACTCTGGAAGAAACACCTGAAAAGGATTCATTGGAACTCTTTTAGGAGGTAGAAATGTCCAAAGCCCTCAAACACTGATGTGAAGAGGAAGCAGTCCAAGGCAGAGGAGATCTCTGCTTTCTAACCACTCCCATAGTATATTGGGGGTGACTACTGCTATGGACCAGGACCTGCCACTCTGCACCAGAATCTCTCAAGGCTGAAGGAGCAAACCATGAGAACTTATCCTCTCTTCAAGCCCTTGAAGTGTGTCTCACAGCATCTGGGAGACCAGATCAGCAAAGGCTCTGCATTATGCCTTCTCAGAAACTGAGGTCCAACTGCATTTAACACTAAAGAATCCTACCAATGTTGCTTTTTAGCACTCCTCTGGACTTTCGAACTACAGCACTTGCATCTCGAGCAAGCTCAATGCTGCAACATGCCGTTGCTGAGCCCATCACCTGCTAGGTCACACACACTGGAACAATAGGATCACTGTTTCAACAATCCCTGCTAACTGACTCGGAGCGCTGGACCATCACTCATCCGTCCCTCCCAGCGTTTGCAACCTGACTCAGCCTGATTCAACAGATCCTGGTGAGGGCTGCGACCTGCCGACTAGCTAAAAGCCAACTTCAAACCACACAGAGCTACCTAATTCTAACCTGCTCAGTGATCGCTTGCTGATTGTGCCCACATGATCCAATGTTTCCAGTACCAGAATTTCAATCCCATCAGTGCTGTATTTAATAACATTCTTTGGCTGCCTGTCTCCAATTCAAGATGTCTTATTTTGCCCACAGTGTGGTACAGGACTCCCAGAAACCTTGGGAGGAAACTGAACATATACGGTGGTTTGAGAGGTTTAGACAATGTGGACACCTTCAGGTTGGGGGCCACAATATTTTGCACTGTCTCTGGGCCTGATTCAAAAAATGTTTTCCAATGAGCTGTTCCTACTGAAAAATGTTCTGTGAATCAGGCCCTCTATCACTAAGCAGGTCTTCACAGCACTGCTATGACTATCTAGTTTTCTGTCTCCATTCATGGGGAATCATAAACCACAGCAGGTTGCAGACCACTGATTTAAAAGCATGCTTGCACTGTTATTTCTGGGCTCAGATTCTTGGCTTGACAGATGTTGTTCTGGGAATGTTTATTATCAATGTCCCTTTCCCCTGGAGGGGACTGTATTCTGGGGTTGCGATGTTAGTGGTCCAGATTCATGGTATTTTTTGTGCCGTTCAAAGTGACTTTGCACTGCTGAAAAGTGACTTTGCACTGTCGACACAAACCCTGAGTCATGCAATTGTTCAAAGTGTATTTTTGCAATGCAAAGTCTGTGCAAAGTCAGTAGATAGTCATTTTTGCAGTACAAAATGACCTTGTACGAAATACACTTTGCACAGTTCTATGAATCAGGGTTTCTGTCGGCATTGCTAAGTCACTTTTCAGCAGTTCAAAGTCACTATCAACCGTGCAAAGAATTCCATGAATCGGGCCCAGTAAGTTTAACATGGAATTGTACAGCGCTCTGGCACATTCACTTACCTTGTTTACATCAACATGTTAAATAAACAGAAAATATATGAAGCCCTGTCACATTATGCGTAAATATTCAAATGACTATCACTTTTGTTTATCATATTTTTTCATTTATTCATTTGAGTTTGTTCACTAAACAACCAATGCCAACTCACCAAATCAAAAACGTGACATGCTCTGCAACGATTGGCAGCATGTAAATTACATCAGCATTACATAAAACCCAAGCACATGTATGAACACGGAAAATACTTCATTTAAATGCGTTCCTTGAATATTACTGTCTTTTAAACCCCTTAAGTGCCAAGGACGAGTATGCTCCTCCATTTTGCATAGACTTGCATAATAGCCTGGCAGTTAAGTTCAAAGGATAAAGCAGCAGAAGCAATGTCCCAAGTGATGGAAATATATTATGTTCGATTAGGACCAAAAGACGTACCTAGTTTCCCAATGCACCAATAAATCAGTGAAATTTAAAAAATAAACAGCATCCATTTTGCAATTTGGATAATCACTGACTTCCAAAACGTGTTCTATTGTCCCATTAAATTCATTACAAATTTAAACTGTTCTGCGTTGCTTCATGATTGGTAGTCAAAACAGTCAAGACAATTAATATCTGTAGATTTTTGAAGAGGTAGATTTACTAGGAAAATCAGCAATTAATCCAAACGTTTGCATCCGTGAAGACCATTTCTTTCTCTTGCTCCGCTGATTAAGTGTGAAATGTGCATTTTGGGAAGGGTGCATTGTAATTGGGGGTAGGGTGATGTGTGCATTTGTGATAAAATGAGAGGGCTCCCATCACATGATATTAATACCGACAAAAGGATGCACTCTCAATGTGTGGAGCCATCTGGTAATTTCACTTATGACACCCTGAGAAGAATGCATGAATGCTAAGGACCCCAATTCATGGAATTATCTGCGTGTAAAATAATATGATTGTGTGTGCAACAGCGTGAAAAACTGGCTCGTCAATTAATGGAATTGCATATGCTGTACTTTTCCTGGACGTGCGTGGAGATCGTACTGGCTCGGCATGTCAGTGTGAGCTGTCGAGGGCTTTGTGTGAGATTCCAAGCAGAGCATGGGTAGAGGGCTAGGAAGGGGGTGGAACACCAAAAATGGGAAGAACGTGCGAAAAAGTGGGAGTTAAGAGGGATAGCCTGCAGGCAGCCCCTTGCACGACGACAATTGCCCAACACAGGAGGTATTCATGTATTCAATCGTACAGCGCCTCAGCTGGTAAATGGCCACGCAAGTCCTTCATATGATCTGCCACCCGAAGGCAGGCATAAGTACACTTGCGCGTAGGATTTCCTGTGCCGAGGTAGGTTGCATGTCGGATTTTGGGGTGTGTGTACTCGATCGAGCAGTGTAGTAGGGTGCAGGAATGGTTTACGGGGTTTGCACGCAGATTTCCTGAGTTATTGCCAAGTTTATCTGCATGTTGTTGGTGTGCCAGATACAGTTATGAGGGACCCTGCACAGGGTCCCTGAGTTGCAGGCCTGCTTACGGGGGACCCCATGCACTTTTTGAAGGGTTTGTGTATTTGTGGCTGGGGAACTCGCAAAGGAGCTGTTCTGGCTGTTTATGCTTTGCATGTGGGTGTGTCAGGGGCGTTCTGGGCACTACTTGCGAATGCCGTTTCTTTGCACTGTGAATTCCATGAATACATGGGGTGCATATTTTTCGAGCAATGTCCTTCTTGGTGTGCGGCCCTTGCAGGATTTCTGCATACATTTCCATTGATCGAACCCTTAAAGGAATGGTTCGGTCAAAAATGTTTATTGCCCCTACGGGTCGGCCATGTGTTTTTAAGCCTAAATCGCTCGATTTTAGAAATATTTCCTATGGACCATACCCGAGTATTTGTCCATTAAATGCACGTGAAAACAGGCACCAGTGAGCTGCCATTTTGTGATAATCCTATCATTTCCCCCATCGCCCCGGCTGACCTGCTTTTGCGGCACTAAATCATATCCCCCGCACCTGAGCCTGTCATCACTAGACGCGTACCGCCCATTTCACAACGCCAAAGCACGTCTCATGTCAACATTCGCTGCGCTTCAGCTAATGACGTGTCGCCATGGAAATGGCAGGACGCCTCTTTCCTCAATAAGTATAAACAGACCGTTTCACAACACACAGCAGCAGATTTTCGATTCCATTCCTCTCTCTGTGTTACTTTGAGTATTCTGTGACTCGTTTCTGGGCTCTGGTCAGCTACCTTCATTGCTTGTAGCCCGTGTGGACAGATACCAGTACCACCGCTATCAATTATTTCAGTTTGTGCAACACACAATGGATACAATAATGCCCTACATGTACGAGCCCGAGTATACTGAGGAGGAACTACTGGAAAGGGAAACACGCAAAAACGATGGGGCTTCGGACAGCTGTTGGCAGGACTAATCAACGGATGAAGACACTGGACCTAGTCGCATGGACGGTGTTTCCACCTGGTGCACATGCAATCGGTGTGAGCTAATGCCGACCGAGGAGGAGAACTGCTGCTGTGAAAACTCGGGATGCGTGGCCTACATTTCGGAAGGCGAGCCACGACCGCAATGCATCACCGAGCTGCCAGACTTCTGGGCAGCCTGCCTCACACGGTCCGTGTTTAGGATAATGATGGTGCTTATGCACGAACTTCGCGCAACTGTTCGTCCTCGTAATCCGATTAACAAGTAATTATACTCTGCTTGTCATGCCACTCCTATTTCATGGTCTTCTACTATATCCAAAATTACATATACGTATCATTGTGACGCATGAAAGTCATTCAATAGTGTGCAGTGTCTAGATAGCATTTGTCTGAGCAGAATGCCATTAGTTACAAGAATTGTCATTGACAACAAACGTTTATTAAACTTATCTTGGTCGTTTAAAAACAGTTTGTTTCATTCCTTTTCACAGGTGGTAAAGGCTGGTGGCCTGTCATTCCTTTACATGGTGGCTTCACGGGAGGCTTGGACACCGCGTTCGAAGAGTGATACCCGCCTGTGCTGTTCTTGCCATAAGAGAAACTTTCCCGAGTGACAGCGGTCAGTACAGGGGATTTTCTCTCGCTGTGCTGCAACCTGAACTGTACAATGTATAAAGTTTTTTATTTTTGTGTCATCAAAATAAGCTACAAAATAAAATACCACATATATTTTAACAACGGTTGTTTCGATTTATTAAATCAATCAAGTGTGTCTCCATTCAAGGATGGACATCAAACACCTGTGCTCGGAATGGGTGAAGTTCAGGTCGCTGTGAAGCGGGGTGGTCACTATCTAAGCTAACATAATATATTATCAATAATGCATGCACTAAATAACACTTGTTCCAAGTCTTTCAGTCGATTATGTCTCTATAAAAGTCACACATATATCAATACTATCAATTAACATTGGATTATACAGGCCTTAGGTCAAGGGTCTTGACCACTATATTACACTGTTTGAAGTGTGGGTCTGTGCTCACAAGAATCTCCGATATGTGGCATTTGTTATTGATAGGCAACGATATACTGCAGTAGGGCTCTAATGTTAGTTGGGGATCTGCTAGGTGGCCATCATGGCGTGGTCAGTGGTCTGGCACATGAAGAGAATACCTTGCAAGGACACAGGGTCAGAATGGCAGTAACTTTCCACTGGCGAGGGTGCGTGGGCAAGGACACGTTTGTGGAGATGAACGAGCCATGTGCTTGGTTCAGGCTTGTTCACATGCAGGACCGTGATCTCAGAGAGTGATGTGTTACATTTATTAGCTGTTGCAAATACCTCTGGAGTTTTCCAGTCAGAGTGGGAACGAGGCTGTGGGCCATGTGCTCTGCGCGCTGTACTATCGCAGTGAGGCCTGGTCACCAAAATGGAGTGGAAAGGGGGTACAAAAATGGATGCCCCGTGTCCTGCTCAGTGTTCCCATCTACGCGAATGTCATGCAAAGTTAACATCACATAAGGGCAAGGGACGGGCGCAAACGGCCAAGGTGCCAAACAGCATGTACACTTCAAAAGGTATCCCAGGCCCAGGGGCCATCGCTCACATGGCCTCCTCAGACCCTGTGTCTCCATGTAGGCCTCCCCTGAGGCAGGCCGCCCCCCCTCCAATCCACATAAGTGTGACTCCATTCAGCAATCTTCCTGTGCCTTATCTGCACGCCCCAGGCCCATCCATCCCACCCCCTCTATCAAAGGCGGTTCACACCGGGGGATGAGCGCTGGCATGGGGGGCTGTGACGGGCGCAAACGGCCAAGGTGCCAAACAGCATTTACACTTCAAAAGGTATCCCACGCCCAGGGGCCATCACTCACATGGCCTCCTCAGACCCTGTGTCTCCAGGCAGGCCTCCCCTGAGGCAGGCCGCCCCCCTGCAATAAACATAATACCACGACATACACACGTCATTCATTCACAAACACACCCCTGTTTCTAATACTTTATAAACCACTTGATATGTCTCATGAGAACATCTTTGTGCTTTGCAAGTCAACTCCTGAACCTTCTACCTGAGAAGCTCTGAGATCTATGCTAATCTGCTCGTTGCCGTGCTATCTGTGCTCGCTTCGAGCAAACTCGTCAGTGTGCTACCTGTGGCCATCTACCTGTTATCCTGCAACATACTGCTCGGCCTGCTGAATCCAACTGTTTGTTGGTCAAGGTAAGGCCTTGTATCCTAGTCTTATTTCGGTCATTTTTACATTTCAATCTATTTGCTATTATAGTACCCAATCGAGCTATGGTCATTGGTCTCATTGCTATTGACTTGAGTTTCAATTGTTATGCTATCAATAGATCTATTTATTTTCATCTGTGTCAATTGTCATCGAATTGCATCCTTCGGGGGTCCAGTCTATAATGTAGCATGGTTCCTTTTCGTGCAAGACAAAACAGACATTTCTGTAACTTATGCAAATACTAAGCCACACATGATGAACTGGTATAGCTCCGGCGACCAAAACAAACCTTGCATTGAGCATGGTATGGTTCATTTACTTTTTTATGACATTTTTATTCATCAAGGTTTTATAATAATCTTAATATTTACTTTTCAGAATTTTCAACAATGCCTGCCTGTTTGATTAGCGGTTGCCCTTCGAAGACCCATGCTAAATCTGAAGGCACTACAATGCATGTATTCCCGAAAGCTGTTGATCGAATAAGAGAATGGGTCAGACATTGTGGATATCCACTGGATGAGCTGGAAAGTAGAGTCCAACAAGTCTTTGAGGACAAGAGGGGTGATCGATACCGCATCTACAGCCGGCACTTTCCCTCAAACATGTACACCACATCTTGGGTAACAAAGAAGAACAAACGGCGATCGACACGAAAATTGCTCGCAAACGCTATCCCCACTCTATTCATCCACAATCCGCCACTGGTGAGTCAAGTGTCCGTTTTTAGCTTTAGGCCTTGCGGTAGTGTGTAGGTAGCCGAATGGATTCATTGATATTTTAGGTGTTGTTTCCAATTTGTAATACTTTCGACATTGATATGAGTGTATAGCTTTTTGAATAATGACATTTATCAATATATTATTTTTAGATTTCATAACCCACAAAGGAAATCTATATATGGGCACACGGAACTGTGCTATATTGCGCATTACTCAAGTATTCTGTCTCCTTACATGGCAATTTTAAATATTGGCATTTCATTATCAAACAATAATTTACCTTTATAACTTCTTGACTATCCCTCGAATCTGAAGCAAGAACATTCTACTTCTGTCACGTGCTCGCAGTTATCAACCACTTCTAGCGCGTATCAGGTAATCAATCAAACTTGGCTATTCCGCTACAGACTTGTTTTATGCATGTCAAGTAATAGTTTGTATGTATCGTGTGATTATTTTACCAATTGTTTGGTTAGTGCTTTCCAATTGATGTACACCTTAGTTGTCGTCCAATGGTGTTTGTTTTCAGTTAGAATTAGTGTTATCCATACTAAAGCAAGTACTGTCTTTCAGGGAGATGCTGAAGCGTCCACCACATTGACAACAGCCCTAAATGTTCTTCAGCAGCCCGAGGTATGGATACAGACAGCTGAACTGACCGTGATCATCAGGACTGGAACACTTGTCGTTTGATTGTTCTACACCATGTTTCATTTGTGGTTAGCCGTTGATATGTACCTGTGCGGTCGACCCCAAGTGTGTGTTGTGTTTTCAATATTGTAATCCTTACTAATGCAAATACTATGTTTCAGGCAGTTGTTGAATCGTCAACCCACGCACTTGATGCGGAGCCTGACATTCAATTAATTCCAGTGGAAGCGGGACCATGCGGATACGAATCGGCGCAACAGCTTTCAGAAGTGCGCACCACATTGACAACAGCCCTAGATATTCTTCAGCAGCATGAGGTATGGATACTGACAGCTCCATCGAGCGTGATCATATAACGTGATTCCAGTTGCTATACTTTCTTCCCTATTAACGCAAGTACTGTGTTTCAGGGAGATGATGGAGCTTCCACTACAATCACAAGATCCCATTTAGATGATGCAGATGTAAAGAAATCAGAGAAATAAGTCGATTAAATCTGATCATTTTAAAATATTCCTTGATTCTTTTAGACAATGCAACATTTGTGGTTATCTCTTTATATGTACCTGTGCCGTCGACCCCAAGTGTGTGTTATGTTTACGATATTGAAAACCATACTAACGCAAGTACTGTGTTTCAGAGAGTTGCTGATGCCTCCTCTTCAATACAATCATTCGTGGCAGTCCATGTAGAGCCAGAGGTATGGAAACTGACATCTCCATCGAACTAGGTCATCAGAGCTTGAATACTTGTCGTTTGATTGTTCCACAAAATGTTTAAATCGTGTTTGGCTATTGAGATGTACATGTGTGTTCGTCGTCACATGCGTTTTATGCTAACAATATTTTGATACACAGTAATGAAAATACTATGTTTCAGGGAGTCAATGGAGCCTCATTCCGTGCTGTGTATGCGGATACAGAAAATATAGTTGTTGCAGCGCAAGAGGAAGGGGAGACATGCGGATACGTATCGGAGCAACAGCGTGCAGATGTTGAAGGTCGAGTCAAAAAAGTTGTAAAGAAAAGGAACCAAAATAAGGTTAGTTATAAACAGTTCATAACTTTAGACATTTTTTTGTGATGGGGACTTTTTTATGTTTTTGTTCCAGTCAATTGTACTATACTTTATCTTGTGTTTAAACTGAACATCCCTTTTCCAATCTGTCCTCTAGTTACCCATGGGTCTACCAACTATACATACACAGACCGTGAAGCGAATGAGAGATGTTGCTTGCCAGACCATTTACACTATGGAGGAACTATTAATTCAGACGCGGCATGTTGAGACTAGGGATGCTCATGTCCAATGGCCAGAACATGAAATGAATGTGTCCGGAGAATCCAGCAAAGTTTTATTGGACCATTGCTACAGTACGACCGCACCACCGCAACAACATGATACTGGAAGTATTGAAGATAGCTCTGAAGTAGTCGCAGATCAATTCACACAATCTACACCCGCCAAAAAATTGCCACCAAAAAAGCTGTCGACATTGTTGTGTTCTCCCATCAATGTTGAGGTAGCAGATGTTGAAATGACAGAGAATGAACCAGCAGCAGCATTCACTGACGCATCAGAACTTGATAGCAGCAATATATCTTTCAAATGCGGTGATATGTCCTCAACGTCACAGGCCGAAACAACTTTGACGCAGGATGACAGTCTAATGAAAGAGGGCAAATACATAGTATTTGACAGTTGTTTGATGGATATTATAAGTATGCTGAAATGTGGGCATTTCGTCAGAGGGAAAGTATGTGGGAAGCCATTGATTCATGTGACTCGTCAAAAACATGGCAGTAACATCACAATACATGCCGCCTGTAGATTACATCATACGTTCTCATGGTCTGCACAGCCGATGCTGGGGAAACTGCCAGCAGGCAATCTACTGTGTGCAGCTGCATCACTTTTTAGTGGCTCCAGTTTTAGAAAGTTAGAGTCTTTCTTTCAGTTTGTGGGACTCCATTTCATTTCAAAAACGCAGTACTACAAATTCCAACATGATTATCTGTTTCCGGCCATTAGTGATACTTGGAAAATTTAACAATTGTCTCTAGCAAGTACATTCGAAGGCAAACGATTCAGGCTAGCTGGCGATGGACAGTGCGACAGCCCTGGATTTTCTGCCAAGTACAGCACCTACCGCTTTCAAGGCCAGGAATGGTAAGGAAATTGTGAGTTCGGTGGTCGTGCAGGTAACACAATGTACATCCTCAGTGGCCATGGAGAAACTAGGATTTATAAAATCAGTGGAATATCTACAATCGAGGGGAATGCACATCAACCTCATAGCCACGGACAGACACGTGTCAATTGTCAAGACAATGAAGAGCAGTTCCCACATATTAAACATCAATTTGACGTATGGCATTTTGCTAAATCAATCAATAAGAAAATCTCGGCTGCAGGGAAAAAAAAAGTTTGGAAAGTATTTCAGAGTGGTCCCAGTCTATCAGCAACCATCTTTGGTGGAGCTCCAAAACTTGTGAAGGGTCAGTGGAAATACTACTTGAAATATGGCAGTCACTGATGCACCACTGTACCAACGTGCACCGCTGGTCAGAAAACCTACATTTCCACCAACGTGAACATGGCCCTTTATCCCCAGTGGAGGCACGGAAGAAGAAGTGGTTGAATCCATCTTCACCGACACACAAAGCCATTGAGAAGATTGTTTTCAATAAAACTCTATCAAGAGATTTGAGGGGACTGACAGAATTCTGTCACACCGGAGGTTTGGAGTTGTTCCACAATATGTGCCTAAAGTACAGGCCAAAGCGCTTGCATTTCAGCATACAGGGCATGAGACATAGGACTCTACTTGCCGTCTTGGTCCAATCTCGGCCGTGAACAATCTAGGACTAAGGGTAATGTAAGGATGCCTCGCTACACTAAGGGCTTTTCAAAAAGAAGTAAGCAATGGGTGATCAAACCAGTCTATGAGGAAATGGAGTTCGACTTTGTCAAAAGCCTTATTGTTGCTGTATTAGAGAAGCACAGATATGGAATTTTGAACGTTTCTGTGCAGAGCACTGATCCATTGCCACCCAACATTGCCACTGTGCCATGTCCACCCAAAGGAGAGCTGGTTGTGAAGTACAAATCCCGGTTTAAATAATTGTAATACGATTGTCTTTTTGTAAATAAATTGTATTGTACAGTGTGCATACAAAGTACGCTAACCCTAACCCCTACCTTCACCATCCTGGGTGCCGAACTGCCTGGGTGTCACCTTTGAACTCTCTCTCTATTCACCTCATATTGCTGACCTTGTCTATATGTGTATGTATATATTTTTGTTGATGTAACTAATTTCCGCAATCTCTTATAAATACTGGGCACTGTTAACCGAGGGAAGGCTTGCGTATTGCAAATAATAAAACAAACAAACAATAAATCTCACTTTCAACTCAACTCCTCGGGTACTTTATACTTTCCCTGACCTTCCCTAAAAAATTAAAAGTCTCAATAGTTATGGTTCTTTGGGGTTTCAAAGCTCGCAGACAACAAGGACAAAATTGGGGCCTTTGAATGCGCCAAGCGAGCCGTTGCAGATGGGAGAGAATCCAGTTCGCATTTGCACATTGAGGCGCACTACATAGATGGATTCGAAACTTCAAGTTCTCACAGATGGCTTTACTACAGGATGTTGCAAAGAAAGAATGTATGCTCATTTCTAGTGAAGGTCAGCGGCTTTGATTTTCAGCTCGCGCCCTGAAGAGGCCCACAACTCGCACTGGCAGTATAAGGTTCTATTGTTTTTTTACCTTGAGAGACAGGGACCATGCAGAAAGAACTTCATTTGAAGGGGGAGTTTGGGGGGTGCAATAACGTTTGAGACGATACGGCAGAAAATTCTTAAACTAGACCGAGTTTCATGTTAGTCCAGTATACGAAAAATCGTTGTCAAGAGCACAGTGGGATTTACGGACTGCATTACGCAGAGACACAATGGAAATTGCAAATATAATGTAAGTAACTCTTTAGACGCTTTTTTACCAGAATGAAGAATTAATGAATGGATGCATGAATAAAGGAATGAATGAAGAGCTTTGAAAAGGTCTGTGGGATCATCCTTGTAGCGGGCACATGGGCTTGCAGGTCCACATTCCACACGCAGGTAGACAAAAAGTCGTTTCTCATTGTGTACTAACCTCGATTTATTTTGTTAGTTTTCGCATTGATTTTAGAGCCGAACATACTCCATTGCACTATCCTTGGAAGCAAATAGTTTCAGCTCGGCCGTAATAAATAAAATGAATAATGTTAATAAAGATCGGCTGGCGAGACTAATTATAAATAGGTACATCCTTCCCTTTTGCCCCTGCCACCAGTTTCAGACACCGGCAGATGGATTTTTTAACCGCCAGCTGCAGCTTAATGTAAACAACTGCACCATTCTGATGATCTTATGGGACGATCACCAAGGGCCCATATGCCCTTACGCGGTCCTAGCGGCTAGAAGCAACATATCAACCTTTACGCTGACCTAGTGCCTACTTGATGGAACAGCCTTGCGGTTCAACATGCGACAAAAGTGCTTCTTTGAACGAAAACCAACACCCTGTGTACCATAAAGGAACAGCGCGTGACTCACGATAAAATTTTACGGATTTGCAGATAGAGATAAAAGAAAATAAATGACTTTCGGAAGTTCATATGGCAATTGCAGAATATTCTATAAACATTCAATGTCAAATAAATGTACTTTACCAAATTTACCGTGTTGCTGTTTGATTTTAAAGTACAGTTTCATATTCCGAATTGTGGCGCGCTGTGTTGTGAGCTGATCTGTGTTGGTTTCCGGGTTCTGTGTGAAGTCGTGTAGAAGATGACTGGGCGCGTTTGCCTACGCAGCACAGTAACATCACGGAGAGAGGCGGGGAATATGAATGTTTTGATAATGTCAGGCTCAGGGGCGGGGGATATGATTTAGTGCCGCAAAAGCAGGTCAGCCAGGGCGATGGGGGAAATGATAGGATTATCACAAAATGGCAGCTCCCTGGTGCCTGTTTTCGCATGCGTTTAATGGACGAAAACTCTGGTAAGGTCCATAGGAAATGTTTCTAAAATCGAGCGACTTAGGCTTAAAAACACATGGCCGACCCGTAGGGGCAATAAAAAATGTTGACCGAACCATTCCTTTAATGCACAAAAGGGCCAATCCAGAGGCTGTCTGGCACAGGTATGTGAAAGTCGCTTGCCTGTTGTTCTCCTGCTAATATTCCTTTGAATTTGTTTGGGTATCACCTTGATGGAGAGGCTTCTAAATGGCGTCCTTATTATGACTTCCCAATGTGGCGAAGAAAGGCATCCGTATGCCGCAATAGGGCCACCTTCACTACCTATCCACACATCATAGGCCACCAATTTAAGTGACGCATGTAGGCAAGTCCATGGCACAGGTTGTGAAGTGTCTGTTCATCTACCCAATGACTCCCCTCTCCACCAAGCAACTCATATCAAAGTATATCAGAGTTGTTCAGACCCCTGTAACCATGTGGATCTGAACAGTACAATGTGATGAGTACAGTGGCCCACTGTGGTTATTAAATGAGGTGCCCCTGAAGGTACAACCGTGGCTCATTGAGTTATCTACTATTCTCCTATCATGGAGAATGACAACAATCTAAGCAGGGACTCTAAGGCCCAAGGTGGAGCAAGGGGTTGGTTTGCACAGGAGTTACCATGGGGAACTCCGACTCACACTCAGCTTGCTCCTGGAGATTGCTATTTCATAAATGCAGAATGTATCGAAGTAACTTTGAAGTTACTGTAAATTACTCTGATTTACTAGGAATATGTGTGAAGTGTGCACACCTACTTTGTAAATAGAATAGTCCACTTTGTGAGTAACTTCATATTAAGTTCTTTCTGTTTTAACCCGTACGTGTGTACAGGCACAAACAGTTTTCAAACAATGGGCTATCATGCTTATGCAACATGAAGATCCAGACGTTACTTCTCACTGCTGTGATGTACTATATATGTGTTGCATGCTGCAATATGGAGGGGGTTGAACCTTTTTTTTAAGGTTCACCTCATTATGGAAGAATAGTACACTGGTGTGTGCTTAGCAGCTCCATGGGATCAAGTTGACATGTGGTATGGAAACCCTGATATGAGGTCACTGGGCAGGACATGGCAGTCTTTAGTTCCTTGCTGACATTAAGGTAGTCCTTTTGGGATTGAAGTGCCAGGCTCAGCATACCCATGTTCTTGTACCTTGACCATGCATTAGTCATCCAAAGATGTCTAAAATGATATTAGTTCATATTATTAGATTTTGGAAATCTTTTGGAGTCTATAAATGGATAGCATTACAGAGTGCAAGATGGCATTGCTCCAAACTGCTGCCCCTGTGCTGTAGTTATTTATCCCTTAAACTACCATCCTATCTCTAATAATCCCTTTCAATTGAAGATCCTTGACAGGGTTGCATATATTCAAGTGCTAGCCCACTTGTGAGACGTTGACATACCTAATAAGAGACAATCTGGTTTTAGGGGAAAGCACGGAACAGAGACTGCTTTACTGGAGTTGAAGTCCAGACTTCTCCACCACATGGACCAAGGCAATACCAGCATGCTGATGTTATTGGATCTGTCTGGTGCCTTCGACCTAGTAGACCATACTGTATTGGTCTCCAGGTTCAGGGAGGTGGTGGGTTTCTCAGCATCAGCAGCCTGTTGGGTCGAATCATTCCTTGGAGAGCGACAGTGGAGAGTGAGCAAGGAACTGACCCAAGAAGTTCCACAGGGAGAAAGTTTTCCCCCATTGTTTATAACACCTGCACGGTGCCTTTTTTAGACTTCTTGGACATCAACGGCATGGCATTTACGAACCATGCCGATGACACCCAATGTATTATCCCTATGACTGGTGTCTTTCTAGAAGATGAAATAAATTTGAATAGGATCTACCATCTCATCAGAAATTGGATGTGTCTCAACGGTTTGGCATTAAATGCAAGTAAAACCAAATTTATGCTTGTAGGTACTGATATAGAAATTCGGTAGGTTGAAGATAAGTACACTAAAGTACACTAAACGTCTAATTGGTGATAATCCCACTGAAATAATAAAAAAAAGGTCAAGACACTGGGATCCTATCTGGACTATAATCTCAACATGAAGGCACAGGTCAGCAGCCTTATGGCCTCGTCAACATACTACATCAAACTACTGTCCCATGCCCGTCCCTTCCTATCACAAGCTAGTAGGAAAACTATAGCAAGGGTTTTGATAATCTCGAGGTTAGACTATTGGAGCAGTCTTCTGATTGGTATACCCAACTGCAAACTGAATAGATTGCAAGGGCTGCAAAATAACGCAGTTAGAGTTCTTCTGGACCGTAGGAGATCAGATCATATTTCAGATGCCAGAAGGGAACTATAATGGCTCCCCATTAGGGAAAGAATTTTCTTTCGGCTATTGTCGATCTCATTAACTTGTATAAAAAATGCTGGTCCTGGCTACCTTATGGACGAACTGATGTCTACAACTAGTAAATACAGTCTTAGATCAAACAACCATCATTTGTTAATCATCCTCGCCTGCAGACTTTCACGGGTCAAAACTGGAGCATTCTACGGAATAGCTCCCATTGTCTGGAATAACTTGCCCAGCAAGCTCAGAGAAGAAACCTCCAGTAGAGTTTTTGAAAGGGCCTGAAAATTCACTTTTTTAATTTAAGTCCTTCTCTGACACATCTGTTGTAATAAATATCTCTTCTAATTCCTGGCTTATCTTTTTCCATACCTGGTTACTCTGGCCTTGGTCATGTTTGTTGTTTATGTCAGTGCCCTTAAGCCCGTGCTATATAAATTATAATAAATAAATATAAATAAACATGATTTGTTCACGTTTTTTAGCATCAGGCACAACAACCCACCATGCTCTTTCTGCATTGGTTGTTTACTGCCAATTACACATTTTAAAATGTTAATTTAAGAAATGCATGCAGTAGGAACACATACCACCAAGATGGTGTCTTGTTGAGAGATACCAATAAGAGGCAGTGTGGCAGAGTTACATTGTAAAAAAATAGATCTTGATTATTGATGACCCTAAAGGTGAGAAGGTGAACAGTAATGAACCTGATCTCTGAAAGGGTGAGCTCCAGAAACCGGGAGCGGGAAGACATGGCTTCCAACCTGAGCCTTGAAAAGCACGCAACCTGTGGAAGATGTGCCGTGTACCAGCAGAGGAGTCTGGCTAGAAAGTAGTGCTCAGGATTTTGGGTCAGGAATGCATGGGAGGTGTTGGTGGATGGCATTGTGAACTATGCAGAGCCTAACATGTTTACAACACTTGTGTACGGGCACGTTATGAATGACTTATCATATATCATACACAGAAATCAAGTATATGGAGGCCATCCAAGGAGTAATAGGGACTTATTTCCAGAGGCTCAGTAGCAGACAGGCTGCAGCATTTTGGATTTCCTTGAGACTGTGAATGATGAAAGAGGGAACGCAAAACATGAGGCTATTGCCATTAAAGTGTTAGGAAACAAACCGGTTGTTGAGTTGACAACAAACATATTTTTTGGGAATGTTTGCCAAGGAAGAATTCTTTATAGAGTGCTTAGGTGGAAGACGTAAGAGTGTACCAGTCTTAGATTTGGGAGCAGGTGTGTGGCAGACAGTTTGATTACAAATCAGATTTAGTGATTCTTTACTACGTAAGATGGAGGGGCTAGGCAAAGGGGGCAGTGGGAGCAGGGGGGTTCCAAATGTCAACCCAAATGTCAGCCATCACTCAATTCAACTTGAAGCAGTTGAACTGCATCCATGAATGTTCAAAGCATTTACCTCTGGAGTGAGAGTTTTCAACCAGTCTTGGAAGACTTTAGAATACAAATGTGGGTATTATCTTAACTGGAGTAGAAGATGAGGGTGGCGATCTAATTTTAGGGGGTAGCGAGTGAAGGTAGGTACAAACAAAAGGAGTGACAGACCTTCAGATTCTCTACAGGACATAAACAGCAGTGTGGTATGAAGCTGGGAGAAAGAGAGCGAAAAGGAGAGAGACAGACAGAGTGAGAGAGATACTTTCCACCAGTTTCTGTATACAAAGGATAAGGAGAGCGGATTGAGAAATAACATTGAAGGCTGCAGACAAATGTCTAATAGGCATCATCACCATCGCTTTAAGGAAGTCTTTGTAGGTCATTTATCACAAAAACAATAATGGACCCCCTGCACCTGAAGGAGAACAAACAATCCGCATTGCCAGTGGGTAGTCTGTGAATTTTCAAGAATACCTTTAAATAACTACAAGGGGGGGTTGGAGATCAGTCAATGACTTTTGGGATCCTCAAAGTCTAGAGAGTGCTTCTTAACCGAAGGGAAAATACTGAGCCAAGTTGTGGAGCTATTTCACAATTTAATGTAAGGCTGGTGTGAGCAGATCTGCAAACTTCTACACCAGTTAAGTTGGCAGGGTTAGGATGAACAAGAGAATTTGGATGTAAAAGAAGGGGTTATCAAATCAAAGATGGGAGAGCTGAAAGGACAATGTCCCCTGACATGGTGATGACCTTTTCAGAGAGAACAGAAGACAGGGAGAAAGGAACACCACTTCAAGATCATTTCAAATATGTATTTGTATTTGTTCGTGTTACAAACCATATGCAACATGGAGTAGGTGTCTTTGGCTGAGAAAATTATAATTATTTTGCTTCTAAATGCACAGAGAAACCCACAGTAAAGGATTTTGTGGTGGAATTAGACTTTGAAGAGCATTATGAAAAGCTGAATTTGGACTTATTTTAAGCTACTTAGGGAGGGAACATGTTGGAAAGGAGTGTTTTGTTAGGGAGCTTCGAATGATTACGAGGTGCAAGTCTGTCGATTTCTTCTCAGCATGTGGAGTGACAGAAGATGAGACCGTTGTGGATAGAGGAACGTGTAGATCAAAGCTGTTGGGTTAATGTTAGGTGTGGCCAGCCACCATGCTTATGTGAGACAGGTAGCATTGAAACAGGCTTCAGAAGAAGAGCAAGGTATGCAACTCCTGAACGGGATGACCTTGTGATCTGAACATCCCCGAATTAACAGGACCAAGGGTCATGTCTGTGTTGCAGTGGCCTGCTCAAATGATATGTGTCCTGAGATCAACCTTCTAGCAAATAGAGTATTTTAGTCTTAATAGTGCATCCACACTAATTTATACACCAAAATGATACAGGTAGTATGCAGGATTCCTAATTTCAACCACTTCCAATGATTTGGCGATCACCAATTCGTTATTCCTGAAATGCTCAACAAACCATCTGCACCCCAAACGTGTTAAACAGGTGTAATTTGATCTACTTGTAATATAACAGCACTGCTGCACGTCATTAAATGTATAGACTGCTGTTTTCCATCAAAATCTCGTTGATGAATGTCCTATTTGGTGCTACCAAACCTGTGATATACTGGCTATATATTCTTCACAAGTGGGAACATTCAAATTAATTTATTTAACTAAACCTGTGAAGACAGCATGTCTTTTTCTAGGATGGAATCTAAGACCCCTAATAAATACATCTGGGGACATATACCCAGACAGACAATCTAATTCTCTTGTCACAATGTGCTCCAGATTCTTTTTGCAGGCGTTGTCTACAATGTGCCCAATCGGAATATTTCAGGCGAAGAAGTAATAATACAGAAGCAACGCACTCTCCCACTCCTCTCTCTCTTGTCCAACATTCCATGGAACTCAGATTGGTCTCAGACTCTTGGAAGCGCGTCTATGCCATGAAGGGGAGCATGGGGCACCTAGTGTCATCCTCTCCTCCACCCAATATGGTGGATGGCTGCTTCCATCTATCAGGGACTCCACTGGGTTCTGCACATAGAAAACAGGCAAATGCACAGGCCTAGGTCTCCTCATTCCACACTGCCTCTAAATGTATGCCAGGTAGATAGATTCCTGCAGCATTCGCCTTCATTTGCACTTACAGAATTCTCCTTGCCCACAGAAAAGGAGTGTGTGGGCAGTGGTCCACAGATCCCAGATGGGGAAGTAGGTGTCCTTATACTGCGGCTGGCATTTATTTTTTTATTCAGTTTTCTGAATGGTATATGTGAAACAATGTGTCAATAGGAGCACAGAGAAAAACTTAACATCACCATCACTTGATGACTGTGATCTGTTTCCTACAAAATGTGGAATCTGTCTCATTGGGCAAAACAATATGTATCCATAATTTTGGTTAGAAACAAGAAACAGGCAACATTTCATAAACCAAACATGGAATCTTTGGCAGAATGCCATCCTTATGCAGATTAACAATGGTCCAACAGACAGAATGTCATAAGCAGAACACCATTTTATTGCATTTATATATTTTATTGTTTAAAGCGCAAATATAGTTCGAGAGCAGTGGAGCATTGTGCAAGGTTTGGGTAGCCAGCATTTGAGCTGACATCATTTATCAATATAGCAATAATGCAGTACTCTGAGGTGTGTTCTGTTTGTTCAATCGGATTAGCCCACAGTCAAATGCTGTTTAAAAAGCTGTGCTTTGAGAGATTTGAAAAATTGGAGAATTGCGGATGCATTCCGAGTCAATAATGGATTGAGTTTCCGACGGTGAGGGCGTGAAAAGAGTAGACTTGTTTGAGGGTTGTCTCTTTGTGGACTAGTTGTGATTTCAGCCGGTTGGTCGATTTGCTGTGCCGGGCAAATTGTGCCATTACATATGTTGAGCTTAAAGTCTGGCTGGTGTGTTACTCATGGCTACTTTGTAGATAAATACATGCAATCTGGAACAGTATCCTGGCCTGGAGGAGAAGCCAATGTATTTGCATAGGGCACTAGTGATTCAGTCAAATTTCGGAACACCCGTAACAAGATGTGCTGTAGGGGAGACAAGTCAGTTGCTGGTAGCCCTGTCAGGAAGGTGTTTATTTCCCCCATTGATGTACGAGAAGACACATGCCTGCAATACGGTCTGGAAGTCATGTGGTGGGATGAAGAGTTTGATTTTGCAAAGGGTGGACATTTGGAGTCAGGCCGGTTAGGCACGCTTGGTTATGTGTTTCTGGAAAGAGATGCTGCTCCTAATGATGAAGCCTAAGGATTCTGCAGAATCCGAGAGTAGCAGATTACAGCCTTCGACGGTCATATCATTGAGCCATTGTTGGACAAGTTGTTGTTTAACGGGGAACTGATGAGGATGAAGTCGATCTTGGCTGGTTCAAGTTTGAAGAAGGCATCCCACATCCAGGAATGGACAATAACAAGGTAATCCCAGATATGACTGAGGTCCTCTGGGCTTTTTATTCTCATGTACAACTGAATATTCAGTTCCTTCGCCATTCATTCTGCATCAGCCATAGGTGCGGAATTCCAGAAGCAACCAATGCAATCCATCTACTGCTAGCACATTTCACCGACCCCTACCAATTCCCAAATACTCCATAATATACCGACTGATAAACCAATGTCACAGTGTTAAACCATGCCACACAACCCAGACAGTGCCACGTGTGGCTCTCTACCACTATTGCAAGTCCCGATCGGCAGAACATGGCCACCACTTTCCCCCATGCCTTGTCGATCCATATCTTGCTTTTTCACCAGAAGCTCCCAGTTTTTTATTTATTTTTTATTTAATTTTGTATTGTGCATATAGGCACAAAAATGACTTTTAAACGCATTTCCTCATTTTAAATTGCATTTGCCAGCTCTATCATATAACAAAGCCAGAAAGTACAATACAAACAAAAAAACTGCAAATCACTCAAACAGTACAAATGGCAATTATAAAAGTAACAAGAAATACATAATGTCCAGAACCTTATCAAAGCACCAAATAAAAGAGAAAATGCAGTAACTCCCAATTTTAATAAAGTGTTACAGTTTCCCCTTCACGAATTTAGACCCACGCAGAACATGTTTTCTGCCTTGTGCACGAAATAATACATTCATGAAGTCCTTGGAAGTTCAGTGACTCGTTCTCTTTGTTCCTTTTTTTCCCATCCGTATTGTGTGTGTTTCGCTTCACAAGAAAGACACAGTGGGTTGAACAGGACTTACAAAACAAATACGCCTGCCGCCTGCGCCAGCTCTGGGGCCGCAAGCGTGAAAATCTGTTTAAGGGAAAGGGCCGTCTTCCTACTTACAGAGATAAATGGCGCCTAAGTGCGCACCATAAATCTGCGCGGCAGAGAGAGGCGCAGTATCTCATTCCTGGAGCTCCAATTAAAGTTCAAAGTCGAATATATATGGGACCCGTCTGCGCTACCAGTCGGCAATTTGCATTCCCACATTTCCACAGGGAAAACAACACAACGTTATTTCATCCTAACTTTCATGTGATCTTGTATTTGCGACAATGCTGGTATTGATGGAGGAGGGAGGCTGCGCTTAGGGAGTGTGTCTGCAAGGCCCTCGGAATCGTTGGGCGTAAAACCTAATTAGGTGCCTATGGACTCTGAACACAGTTTGGAAGAAGACTAATGCTATTGTCTGTTTTATTGATATGGAAACGTGATCAAGGAGTTGTGTGCACAACGCCAATAGCTTGAAGAGCATGCTGCGATCAGGGTTCCTTCTAACTGAAGCCTGCAACACATTAGGTGCCATTATTACAAATTGCATTTATCCCTTGCCCACCAATTAACTAACATATCCCACAATAATCATTAGCTGTGTTTATCTTTGCTCCAGCCCTACTTAGTAATTGGATAACCACCTTCATTCAAAGTCATCACCCTTGCCTGTTACTCACCATATAGATTCCTATTTGACCAATCAGTACCACACCCCTCCTCTTTCTATCAGTTGCAGGACAGTTGAAAGGGGCCGAG
This sequence comes from Ambystoma mexicanum, assembly GCF_040938575.1. NCBI lineage: Eukaryota > Metazoa > Chordata > Amphibia > Caudata > Ambystomatidae > Ambystoma > Ambystoma mexicanum. The sequence continues at coordinate 1,090,031,630 of NC_090925.1, read as the reverse complement.
CTTCAGTGGAGTACTAGCAGCTGAGGATCCCCAGACACGAAACACGTGTCTGGGGATGCTGTTGGTACTCTTGTTCAGAGGAGAATTGCCTAGCATTTCGGTGCTGGACTGCCCCAGGGCAGGACAAAGACTGATATGTTTGGGATATTTCATCTCTGTGAAAGATAGTGAGCTAAAGACTCAGAGTAAGTCTCTCATAACCAGGACTAATGTCTGGCAGAGGGACTCCCAGGACCCCCCTTGTTAATTTGCTCCTATGTTGGCAGCCAGAAGTCGTATGAAACTGCAGCATACTACTCATTCAGGAGTTTAAATAATGCGCTTTGCAGTGCATATTTCACAGACTGCATTTGCTGTACCCCTTCAGGCAGTCACCCCCCTCAAACTAGAGGTTTGTTTATATGAGCTCCTTGCTGACAAAGACTGATTAATAGCTTTTCAATGGACGTTTGTTGTTTCAGCTTCCTGCTGGCTGCCTGTTCCATGATAATCTGTACTATTACTTGCTTTACTGCTTTGTAGCCATTATAATATATGCCCTAACGGATGCCTGAAACTGTTCTTCATGCAGTCGGCAATTGTGCCCTAATATATCATGTTGAAATGGGCCCCCACTATCCATGACACAACATTAGCCGGCTTGGATTAGCGGTATCGATTGATTAATTGAGATATTTATTATGGGCAGGCTGAGCCGAATTAATTGCATCTAAGCGCAGGTGGAACAGATAGATGAACTCTGTCATATAAAACAAGAACACACATTCCTGCTATCATCCCTTTTAAATTGGTTATTTGATGATAACAGTTGTCAGTGATTTACTGAACTGCATGAAAGTTTTATTCTTCCTTAGAGCCCACGGAAGGCTATTACAAAGTTTGAATTTGTAAACCACACACCGTCTATCTCCTGGAGAGACGCATTTAGAGGGTGGAGCCGCTAGCAATAATTGATCTGAAGACGCAATGTTCAAGGTGATTGATATTGCAACAGTTTTTCAGTCAAGTATGCAGGAACCAAGTTACTCAAACATTGTTTGATCAAACAGAGAAACTTGAAATCAATTCTGTCCCCTACCAACAACCAATGGAGAGAACAATTTATAGTGGAGATTGGAGAAGATTTCGGGACTTTGTAGATTAGCCTGACTAGTCTGCTGCAGAGTCTTTTGGTTGCGGTTGTGAGAAGACTCTACAGCGTTTGCTCCTGTACCTGTGAGGAACTGTGACCTGCTTCTAGTCCTCTTTTTGTTTCAACTGGTGCTTCCTTCAAAACACCCAGAAAGCCACGGAGCGGCCGCGCAGTCTGCTGCAGAGTCTTTTGGTTGCGGTTGTGAGAAGACTCTACAGCGTTTTCTCCTGTACCTGTGAGGAACTGTGACCTGCTTCTATTCCTCTTTTTGTTTCAACTGGTGCTTCCTTCAAAACACCCAGAAAGCCGCGGAGCGGCCGCGGAGTCTGCTGCAGAGTCTTTTGGTTGCGGTTGTGAGAAGACTCTACAGCATTTGCTCCTGTACCAGTGAGGAACTGTGACCTGCTTCTAGTCCTCTTTTTGTTTCAACTGGTGCTTCCTTCAAAACACCCAGAAAGACGCGGAGCGGCCGCAGAGTCTTCTGCAGAGTCTTTTGGTCTTTAGGCTCTGGAGACTCCACGGCGCCCACCAAACCCTGCCTCCAGGCTCGCTGGAAACCTGTGCAGATTGACTGCCTTTTACTGCTGGATGCAACGCCTTGACTGCCTTCCCGGTGAGACACACTCCTCCCCCCCCCCTCGGGGGCGATATTTCCCTCTTCATCCCCCAGTCTCACTCCTATTCTCCTTTCTACCATTCTCTCCCTTCCCCCCTTTTTTCCCTCCTCTCTCGCGCTTCCGCGCTTTCCCACCTTCCCACCTGTTTAGTTCAACTCCTCGTTCCCCCTTCCTTCCTTCCACCCTTCCTCTATGCTACTCCACCCGGACCCTCTCCTTTCGCCCTTCTTTTTCGGCTTTCAACCCTCCGGAGGTTACTTTCTGCTCCGACTTCAGCAGAGACGGCCCCCTCTACCCTCCCCACTGTTTGTGCTCCCTGCAGGCCCCTTGGATTCCACTCTCCCCCTCTCTGCACTGCTCCACAGACCCACAGACTCCATAGACCCCGCGGTCTTACCTGCTCGTCTCCAGCGCCCACGGCTTCGCTGTTCTCCAGTGCCCGACTGCCACCTGATCGACTGCAGAGTGGACGGCGAGCCCGCGTTCGTACCGCTCTACCTCAGCAAACTCCACCTATTTATCTCCTACGCCCACAACTTCGCTGTTCTCCAGCATCCGACTGCCTCCTGCTCGACAACAGAGCGGTCGGCGGGCCGGCTCTTGCACTGCTTCGGCTCACCGCTCTTGACTGTTGATTCTCCGCGACTACGGCCTCGCCGCCTTGCAACGTTTGTTCGCCGCAGTGCTGCCCTGCCTCAACATCTCTGCCTGTCGACCTCCGATGTCCACAGCCTTGCTGTATTCCCGCGTCTGCCTTCCTGCTGAGCGGGCGCCTGGCGGACGGCGAGCTTGCGCGGCCACTTCACCTCCACAGATTGTGATTCGCCTTTTCACCTAGATTGACATTCAGCGCCTTCTTAAAAACGTTTTAAGAAAAATAACAAAAAAATTTAAAAATTTTTTAAAAAATAAAACATTTTTTTGGGAATAGAAGGAAAGAATCAATGAAAGACGTCCGCCCCTAAAGAACCCACTGGCCCAGTCTCCCATTGTGCCCATAAAACATCGAACTTCCAACATCTGCCTCCCTGTTGACATCTACCCCGAAACAAAAGCCACCTCCAACATCATACTTTCAAATTGAAGAAAGCGGCGGTCAGTGCGAAATACAAACAGGGGACCGAAAGAGTTTACCCCTTGGATCCTGCACCACTGACCATCCCTAATATAAAAGCGAAACCAGTAGAAGATTCTAAAGCTTCATTTTACCGAGCTGAAATAACGAAAACCGACATCTACATGCCAACACCGGCCAGGAGACCGAAAGGGTTCGTCCCTTGGATCCTGAATACCACAACATCTATACTATACCTTCAATTACTACTATGAAAGGAACACAGCCTTGGTTCCTGTCGCTATCCAGGAGACCGAAAGGGTTTGTCCCTTGGATCCTGAACGCGACACCATCTAAATTCTACCCTCAAATACTGCTGGGCGACCAAAAGGAATCACATCCTTGGATCCCAACACACTCTGAGCCTACCATTGCTCAGAGGACTGAAAGGGCTCACCCCCCTGAACCTGAATTCTACATCAATAAAACCCTATCTGCAAAAACTTTTGGGAGACTGAAAGGACAATTTCCTTGGATCCCAATCGAATACATGGTGACCCAACGATGATGACGACAACTCGACCCACCAAGCAACATCCCATCCAACGTCCAAAAGCAAGACAAACAACCAAACTAGCAACAGCTGGCACTACGGAGCAAGATCTATTACAGCTATCAATGGAACAATCTTTTAACAAAGCAGCAACCCTTAAAGGAAACCAAAAACCTCTGCTATTAAACCCTCAACCCACACAAGAATCTCAGTTCATCACAGAAATTGATGCAGAAAAGGACAACTTTATCCAGGAAATTTCCCAACCGCCACCTGAGACACAAATTACTGTAGACACCCAACAACTCAACTCAACAGAGCTGCTACCTCTGGAAATCAAAGCACAAGTTCACAATCCGTGCTCTGAATTTCAACAAGACACTTCACCCGCTGCACCCTCGTGCACTTCGCGACCCCGATCTGAAAGGCCTGAAAACGATCCTTCTGTCAGCCTTAGCAGAAAAGAGCGACCTACAAATCACAATTCCCTTGGTAACAAGATACATGAACATACTCCAAATCTTCCAACCAACATTGAAGAGCATACAAAAACGGCATCTGAACAAATCCAAGCAAGTGGAACAAACGGCCAAACTTCTGAAACTAGTGCCACATCATACGAAATGACCACCAAATAAAAAGTAAAAGATATCCCCAATCACCCTGTTGGTAAAGACACTGCACAACACCAGTCAACTGAACTTCGAGAAAACACAAATACCCAACACTCAGCACCGATAACATCTCAACAGACGAAGAAAGAAAAAGCAAGACTTGCAAGACTCGCGTGGCTTCATACCCACAACTCTATCAAATCCACACTTTCAGTGGACTCTACAATCCCTAAACCAAGAATCAAAGTGGCAAGATTATCAATGGACATTACAGAAATCGAGTCAATAATGACAACCATAGAAAAAAGAAAAGAAATATTTGGAAACATAACAGAACCAAATCAAATTCAATTAACATCGACACTGTGCATCTTGCACGGCACTCAAAAAAAACCGGTGAAAAAAGAACAGCAATCTGATCTTGCTGAGGAAAAACAACTCATACACGTTTCAACTATGACTCAGATGACTCTTATTACACCCCAGATCCCATAACTAAGAACTCAAAATCAAGCAATCCCCAACAAAAGAATGTCAACGCCACGCAAAATCATGATCCTTCCGAAGAAAACATAAACCTGAGGATTCCTACAACAATGCTAGATCTGCAAAATATGCTCATCGCAACACTCTCCCAAGCGATGATCCCTTTCTTGAAATTACACGAAGATATGAAAGACACTATTAAGGATCAAGCAACTCTCCTATCTTTAATTCATTCAAAACAGATTCACATGGAACACTTTGTTTCAACAGTTGAAACCCGCCTGTCAGTCGAATCAGACAAAACACATCGATGGCAACAAAGACTGGCTGAAATAGCGAGAGATGACCGGCAAGAAAAAACAAAGCTCACAGCAGAATTACTACAGATGCTTAAAGTACATCACCAGCAACAATTGAACATACCAAACGACCAAGGAACCACGAGCCTCCTTCATCCAAACCCAGCACAATATCAAACGGAAACAAGTGCGTCAGTCAAACAACAGGCACCAAATGAACCAGACAAAACTACCACCACTCAAAAGCCAGAGGCAACAAACTTAAATAAAACAACTAAGAAACCAACAGAAGCCTACCACATCTTCACAAAGGAAAAAACAATAAATGAAACAAAACCCACAAAGCAGAAAAATATCAAAAAACGACAAACGGGATCGCAAGCATTTCTAAGAACCATGAACCAGAAAACTCAACCTCCACAACCACCAAAGCAAAAAACCACAACCCGTACAATACTACTACCTACCAGTACACAGAGAGATCAAGAGCCCACAATTCAGATACACTCTCAACTATCGCAACTGATCCCACCGCAATCACCCATTGATGAAGAACTGCTCAACTTATCCACTCATGAAGAACAAGCATTAGAAAACAACCCATATTCCTTTCAACCAATAAACCAGGCGGGCTTTATAATAATTGATGAATACTCTTCAGCTTACGAACAACAGCCAAATAAAAATCGAGACAAAAGTAGAGACCTCTCATTAGAAGAAATCTCAGACATTTCGATGGAAAACGAGACACTAGAAGAAACGAGAGACGAAACCTATTGAAGTGGGAAAATGGAAAAACAGGCTCCCATCTTCCCCCTCTCGCGCCTGGCCTAAAGATTCACGGCCCAAGCACCCGCCACGAGAAGAGTTTGCCCATCTACCAGACGACCAGATACCCTGGTACAGGAACATAAGGATGTGTCCATCTGCCTGCCCAGAAGCCCGCCCTGCCCATGCCGATGCCTGCGGCATGGATCAACTAGACTAAAACCTATAAGTCGTTAGAGATGCCATGACGACCTAGCTAACGGATAGCACACCTGTGCCAATATACACACTGGACACTCCCGCACCAATCTACACGAAGCATATACTCAGTGCTATGACGTAGGCGACAGACATACTCACGAACGTGCATCTTTATTATTTTCCACATAGGCTCTCAAAATGCAGAAACGCAAGACGCACCATGAATTAATCTAAAGAGCTTGCTTACGCTTCTTCTAAACCTAGGTGCCATAATTAGAATTATAACGAAGACACGATACTGGTCATAAGACAATATGAGACTATAACCTAAAGCGCCTGTGCACCAAACGGTTCCACCTATACACCAGGCCTAAGTAGGCCGCAAGCAAGAGCTCCCGTGGACGTTAACAGAACAAGAGTCAGGTTGCTGATCCTGCAGAATGAGCCTGGCGAGAGCAGACAGCCAAGGTCGTAATGTTGCAAACCCACATTCCAAAAGCAGACCATCAAGGGCACGATGTTGCAACCTCGCACGCCGTGCACCAACATTAAAGTCGCACCTGCAAATCAAACCAGGCACACAGTGGAAAAACAATATTAATTGTGCAGAATTCTGCCTCAAACACGGTCCCACCTCACGTGACCAAGCCGAACCTGACAAGATGCCAAGCCCAGGAGGAAGGAGGCGTCTGGATCCCTCGTTACAAGACACTGGCAGATACACTTGAAAGGATCAATGGACATCTGTGACAGTGGGAGTAGTCGGCCGTCCAGCTCATGAATAAGTCTTCACATTGTCTGCATGTACCCATAGTGAAACATTGTTGCAAATTGCAGGTACACCGAGAGCTGGGAACAGCGATGGTCCCAGGCTGGGAAGCTCACGGGCGCACCAATCAGAACATGGGGCTCTTATCACTGACGCCATTAATATTAACCAATCATTAGGAGTCTTCATGTAACAATTCTCATGTATCTAATTGTAGGGACACCCCAGATATATCACCTGACTAACCCTTGTCCACTCATATTATTCTCTATACGTATGCTATACTAACCCTACCACTCGAGCAACCAATTAAGAGTGGCGATAGGTTTTTTTGTTAACTTTCGAAGTGACGCAAGTAGCGCGTCATACTACAGTAAAAAGGGCCTGCGAGCCCCACGATTGTGTGTGTGTCAGGTCAGACGCGTATGATCCTTGACCCATCCCTGCCGTTTGTGTTTAATAAACAGCAGAGTCACCTTGCTTCTTGTGCGTGTCTCATACTCTATCTCTTTTGGGATATACGGGAGGAGTTGGGGCCTCCCTGCCCGGAGGTCTGCGGACGGCCCGGCCGACCCCGGCAGAATTTCCCCCCGACAAGTTGGAGGCACTGCTGAGATCTGTTTAATATCGGCATTTTTATTTTTTACTTTTTCCAAGCACTCCAGTTGCGAGGAGGCCCGGCGGCGCGGCCCCCTCTGCCGTCGCCCCCTTCTGAGGACTACAGGACCATCGCGGAACTGCGAGAAGACCGGACAGCGCAATCCGGATATTGGTCCTCGGGAGCCGGTTGAGAAGTATCCCGCCTGCGGTTGGCGAGTGTCCAGACGTGGTCCAGACGAGGGGAGGTGGCGAGCCGCTTGGAGGGGTGCACGCAGTCGAGCGGCCCCGCATCAAGAGAACTTGGTGAGCATGCCACGCACAACAAACAATGTGAGATTGTGAGGGAGGGGGGAGGAATTAAATACGGGAGGTGGGAGGTGTTGCACAGGTGAACGGCGAAGGTTTGAGAATTTAGTGTTAGAAATAGAATGAATGGTAGTTGAACAAGCGCGAGAGCAGTTGGCTACGTCACGCGAGAGAAGGGGGCGGAGCATGAAAACATCGCGTGCGGCCGCTCGTAGACACTGATTGGCCTAGGTCGCGACTACGTGTAAGGGTGTGTGTGTGTGTGGTTTCCTACGATTTGGCATTTGTTGGTCAATGAGTAGATGAGGATCCCTATTGTTCGAGCAAGACACTCGATAGGTAGATGACGTTTCCCTCTAGGCGGTAGCTAGTTAGTTGCCCAATACGGAAGATAATTGGCTGGTTAAGCCCTCCTGTCGAGGGGCGTATCACACGCGAGGCGACGCAGCGTGCGCAGTTCGATTATATTGTTGATTTGATTACCTTGTTCCAGGAGTGACAGGAAGACAGCTGTGGGGTTAACGGGGGTAGATTGCAGGTGTATTTTGGATTTAAAGAATATATGAAGAACTTACCAGTAGCTCTCGAGATCGGTGACGTCACCAGTAGGGTTTTCATAGGATATCGCAAGCATGAGGCATCTTCGTTTTGAGAGTGGTGGGGAAGAGAACTGTGGTAAGGGAGTGGAAACGGAGATAAACGGTAAACGAGTTGATCAAGGAAAGGCGAAACGGGGAACGTGGCTACGCACGGAGAACGCCGGCCACGGCAAGTGTAGAAGGGGGAGGAGCATGTGAAAACAGGACGACTGTATAAGAACGTAATAAGGGGTACGCAGCCGCAGGGGGCTACGTACGCCTCGGCCGCAGGGGGCCATAAGGGTGTTGTATAAAGAAAGAAAGGCAGAGGAAAATCTACAAATGTAACATACTATATTTTTATCATTTTCCTTAAGCGGACTATCGTAAGTCCCCAAACTTACGGGGCCAGGTAACGATATAAGGCTGTATATTGTAAACTACTAGTGGGATAAACTGATACCAGATTAGGGAAGGGTAGCAAGTGGCGCTTCTATGTCATACAGAACAGGATCGGGAGGGTGGGGGAACACCATCACCACACCACTACAATACATATGCACAACACTGCCACCCCATAGGGAGAAACTGATTAAGTATAGCATAGAATGGACCCAGGGGACGGATAACAAAATGTTAACACTGTGGCCGCCTAATGGTAGCTTCGATCCATATGCCCAACATTCACTATTAAACCATCTGCACAATACATATAAAGGGAAGAAGTTGGCAAACCATGTGGAGGTGTTAACTTATGGAGGATGTTCCAGGGGTCCCGACCAGGACCAAATGGAATATTCACTATGGGGGAAATACCAGAAGAAACAGAGATTAAGGAGGAAGGAGAGGATGGGACACAGGGGAATGAGGACCCAAAGAACACAGGAAACAGAGGTAAGGGAGGAGAAAACAATAATAAGGCAGATGAAATAAAAAAGGAACCGAGCAATGATATATCCATAGCAACGGGAGTAAAAACAGAGGGAGGGGGGTTGTACCCTTTAAGAGAATTGGGAGAAATAGAAAGAGGACAGTTAAGGGCGGCTGAGGGATACTCGAACCCGGTATACAGCCCTCCACCATATGTGGCTCACAGGAAAATGCCAGCAGGGGAGGGGAGGACTGGAGAAGACCAGACTGTGGAAATAGGAAATGATGAATGGGTAGCTGCACAGATATTATTAAAATTACGAGGTTCATTAACAGGAGAAGAGAAGGAGGTAGTAAAGAAAACAGACGAGGATAATGCCAGAGAGAGTGAATTGAGGGGGGAAGAGCTGTTAAGACAAAAAGAAGAGATTTTGGAGGAACGATTAGCAAAATTAAGGGATGAACAGAATGAATTGATCAAGCAGCTTGAGAGGGAGGAGAGAGAGAGAGCGAGGAAAAGGAGAGAAGGTAAGAACGAATTGGAAAAAATAAGGGAACGAACTGAGGAGCAAAGGAGAGAAGCTGACAGGGTAAAAGCAGCAGCAGAAAGGGTATCAAGAGTAGTACTGCGGGAAAAGAAAAGGGAAGAAGAAGAAAAAGAAAAAGAAATGGCAATATGGAGGAGGAGGTTACTATCAGAATCAACTAAGAAATACGAAGAAGGGAGGGTGATGGAGAGTATAGTAGAAAAAGAAAGGGCGAAATGGGAAAGGAAGGAAGAGGATGAAAGAATATTAGAACAGATGAGAAGTGAAGTGATGGAGGAATTGAAAAGGAAAAGGGAGGAAAATAGTAAGGAGATGGAGGAAAGGTATGAAGGAGAAAGAGGAGGTAGGGGAAGGGAGAGTGGAGCATGGAGGGATGTATATGATGACACAGAAGTAGCAACAACATCAGCACAAAGGGGAGCGGTTGATAAAGGAGAAAGAGGAGAACTGGACCTAATAGACTTACATACAGTAACGATCAAGGGGAAAAAGACCGAGTGGGGGGTGCCGTTTATGACTAGCTTTTGTAGTGAGGAAGAGGGAGTGGAAAATGAAGGAAGAAACAGTGAAAGGGAAAGCTTAGATAAGCTATACATCACCCGGACCAACCTAGACTCACCATGGATCAGTAGGAGAAAGGATGAGATGGAGAGAAGTGAGGAGGGAAAGAAAGGAATAGAGGAAAGACAGGCACATGAGGCCGCAACATCCCCATCCCCATCACGCCCTCCCCTATCGCACCCTACATGCTCAACCACCTCACGTTCGTTACGCAAAATAAAACTAGCTCCCTTCACCGACGAACTGACACCCTATACATGGCGGCTTAGAGAACTCCCTAGTCGCAGGCAGGAAAAAGGTATACACATGCCCACATTAAATACAGAGAAAGATGGAAGAAGGGGAAAAGATGGAGAAGAAAAAGGTATGAGCAGGGGAAATAAAAACTAAAGTGAAAATGGGGAAGAAAGAGAAGAGGAGGAAGGGTGTGAGGACTCAATATTATGGAACACAAAGGGTGAAACGAAACATAATTTAATGCCACTTTTGGAGAGAGGTGGGGTTAGACCACAGTATGTTCCTTGGAAGCATACCGATAAAGAAAATATCAAATGTAGGCTCCCATCATTAAGTGGAGGTGCGGGTAAATGGATATATGAAATGGAAAAACACACCGCAGGACAGAAGCTGGCAGTAGGAGATGTAAAGGGCCTTTTAATATCAATATTAGGGGATGGAGCAGATGACATCTGGAAGAGAGCGGGATTTCATGGGGTAACAATAACAAATACATCACACGATGGGGCCCCGTTCGCAAACTGCAGACATGCACTATGGCAGGCACTAAGGTACAGTACCCAGACACATCAGATATAGGAGCAATTACATCCCGCAAGATGCATGAGAACGAAGATCCTGTTGATTATATCCAGGAAATCCAAGAGAAGTGGCGCATGGAAACTAGAGAACAATGGGATAAAACACCAGCAATATTTTACCATATACTGGTACAAGGTCTCCCAGAAGGAGTTCAGAAACAACTAAAGAAAGTAGTGGGAATGGAAGCAAAACCATGGCCCGAAATACAACTGACTATAGTGCATCATTGTAGGACATGGCAAGGAAAAATGAAACAAAAGGAAGAGGACAGGAAAACGGAAGAGGCTAAATTAGTACAGAAAAAGCTTACTAAATACACAATGGAAGGGGCACTAATAACTACACCTACAACAATGACCCAAAGCCCCACACAAGTAGTGGCTGCACAAGATTCCTCCCAAATACCATCTTCACAGACTACAACACAACAGGTGCCGCAACTCCAACCATACACGCCAAACATGGGAGGAGGATACCCAATGCCAGGAGCTGGGTATTATAATTATAACAGGGGGAGAGGAGGAATTATGAGAGGGAGAGGGTACGGATATGGCACCCAACCGCAGGTGGGAGGATTTAGAAATTCCTACCCCACAGGGCAACCAGTATACCAGGACAACACAGGGAGCTTCCCATGGCAGAATAGGGAACCACCGGTGTGTTGGAGCTGTGGACTATTGGGGCACATGTCACGCACGTGTAGAGTTAGACCAGGAACACCATCATGGAGTGATCAGGGACAATCAAGGCCCTCACAGGTACAGCAGGGCATACCACAACAGCAAATGTTGCAACAAGGAAATGAACAACAACAACAATTAACACAACAACAGCCCCAAACACTGCCACAACAACAGGTAGCGATGACACAACAACCCCAAACACCACAAACACAACTGGGTAGGGTGACGGTTTTGGGACACAACCCTTATACCGGAAATGGCCAGTCGTTGTACCCCCAATAGGACAGCCCACAGACGGCCTTGGTGTGTCCCATCCTGTCAGTAACACCTAATAGTGCGGAGGAACCACGCATAGAGGTAACGATAGGTGACAAAAAATTATCATTCCTTGTTGACACCGGGGCGACCCGGTCTTGCATAAAGGACGGTAAATTTAAGATGTCAGGCGAGACCATGAACACCCAACGATTCTCTGGGGCTAGAGGGTTGGTTCCCTTTATTGATAACATTCCCTTATCTATTGGAGATTACGATCTGTCAGTTCCACTTTTATATTATAGTGCCTCACCAGTAAATATACTGGGGAGAGATATAATGAATAGGTTGAATATGACGATCTCCTTTACTGAGGACGCCATAATTTGCTCTACTCCGGGGATTAACATGCTCACGGCACGACAGATTATGCAAGCATACTGTGGACAGACAGCGATTAGGGCGGAGCCAGTAGATGGTGAACTCTTCCAGTATGGAACGGACATGGCAATTGCATGGATGCCAGGGATAGAAGGGAAAATATGGAGAAGGCCAGCAGCCTATCTGTTCAGACCAGAAACACCTGTTAATGAACCAGAAGGGAAGGTGGTTTCAATGGATATTGAAAGCATTATTGCAACAGCTGATTATATTGCTGTACATGCCCAAGACAGAGAAGGAAGAGCATGGAGGGCAGTGATAGCATTAGCAGAAGGATGTAGGCTCACCCAGGTGTCAGATGAGGAGCTGTTTTCAGATGAAAAGGAGGAAGGTGAAATGGTGTTTATGATGAGTGTGGAAATATGGCTAAGAGTGGCCTACAAACAAGTAGCTCAGAAAATTGCAATGGCACTTGAGGCACCCGCATGCACCCCGGTCCCTTTCTTTAAGGACGATATGTCAAAAGTACCCAAATCATTGTGGACTACTGGCCCCTATGACGTGCGCTGCATAAAAAGTATAGGGGGAGTAAAAATAAAATTGAAAAAAGGTGCAATACTCCCCAGAGTAAAACAGTACCCACTATCAAAAGAGGCAGATGAGGGCATATATGAAACCATAACGGCCCTTATAAATAATGGTATATTGGTCCCCTCAGAATCACCATGTAATACGGCTGTGTACCCAGCGCGCAAGGCTAAAGGGGGGTCTTGGCGCTTTATACAGGATCTCAGGCCCTTGAACAACATAGTAGAAGCGGAATATCCCGTAGCTGCAAACCCGGCCACAATCTTGTGTGGCATTCCAGCAGAAGCATCACGATTTACAGTGATCAACCTTAAAAATGCTTTTTTCTCAATACCATTACACCCAGACTCACAAGATCTGACGAGCTTCACTTACAGAAACACTAAGTGGAAGCACACCAGAATCACCTTCAATTTTCAATAGAGTGATACAGATGGATTTGGGTAACATTGAAGTAGAAAGCACGGTGTTGCAGTATGTGGTTGACATAATAATTTGCAGTAAAAACGAAAAAACATGCAGAGAGGACTCCTTAAAGATGTTGACAATATTGGCTGACAAAGGTTACAAGGTAGACATGGAGAAAATACAGTACTGTCAAGAACAGGTACTTTACATTGGTCAGTTTATATCCCAACATGGAAGAAAGATCGCACCACAAAGAGCACAAGCTATTTCGACCACTCCAATGCCACAAACTGTAAGGGAACTGCAGCAGTTCCTGGGGCTCTGCAACTACTGTAGAGCTTGGGTATTTGATTACAGTTCGTACATAGGACCCCTGCTTGAGGCGTTACGGGAAGCTAATAAAGGGGAGAAAAAACTGGGGTGGACGATGGAAATGAAAGAAGCTTTTGATGAATTAAAAGATGCGATATCAACTGCTCCAGTACTGGCATCCCCAGACTATGAGCGGCAATTTTTTATATTTTCACATTGCGACTCAGCAGTAATGAAAGCAGTGTTGGCTCAAAAAACAAGCATGGGCTACAAACCAGTAGCATTTTACAGTGGCCACTTAGATCCTGTAATGTTAGGCCACTTCCCCTGCGAACAAGGTCTCGCCGCAGCTGCTTTTGCGGTGGAAAAAGCATCAGCAATCACCATGGGGTGCCCAACTACACTATTTGTGGAACATGCACTTTTTGCGATATTAAATAAACCTAAATCCACCCTAACCACGCAAAGAGCATCAGGTTATGAGATCATTCTATCCAGAGCCGAACTATCAATTGTTAGATGCAGCACGGTCAACCCTGCAAGGTTCCTAGCAGAAGTAATTGAGGAGGGAGATTATGCCCATGACTGTACACAAATAACTGAAATGTACTCATGTACTAGAAAAGTTGAGGAAAACGCACTAGAGGGGGGTGAGCTGTTATTTATTGATGGGTCATCAACTATCGATCAGAGGGATGGTGTGTGGAGAACTGGGGCTGCAGTGGTAAAAATGATGGAGGTACCGGTGTGTGTGGCAAGGAAATGTGTACAACTACCACAGCATTACTCCGCTCAAGCAGCTGAACTGGTCGCACTGATCTTGGCCTTGAAGGAAAGCTTTGACAAACGGGTGACCATATATTCCGACAGCGCATATGTTACATCCACTGTCCACTCAGGGCTGTCGAAATGGAGAAGAAGAGGGTTTAGGAGAGCTGATGGCACTCCAGTGCAACATGCCCTCTTATTGGCTGAACTAATTGAAGTAATTAATGACCCCTAAGAATTAGCTTTAGTAAAATGCACCGCACACACCAATGGTGAGGACCACGTCTCGAAGGGAAATGCAGCAGCGGACGCACATGCGAAGTATGCTGCATACTTTGGTGAGATATGGAACCCCCCAGAGTCACAGAGAGGGAGAGGGAGGGGAATGGCTAAGGAGATGTTGATAAGAGAAGGGTACACCCATCTCCCAGCCACACAGATTATGGAGTTACAAGCGGCTGCACCAATGGCCAAAAAAGAAATATGGGTAAAAAGAGGGTGTAGGGTGTACAATGTCACCAACCGACGCACTATGGCGCCAGGGTGGCACTGGAAAGGTTGTAATACCATTGGCACTTTTGAACACCGCCCTGAACCAACTACATCATCCAGCCCACACAGGCAAGGAAGTAATTGCAGCACGAATTAGGGAAGACTGGTTCTGCCCCGAGTTAAATTCGCATGTGTCAAATTTTATCAGTAATTGTCTCACATGTCAACAGTTTACGGCTGACCACACTCTAAAGGTGATAAGAGGTACTATACCCCGGCCAGGGGGACCTTTCCGGCATCTCCATATTGACTATGTTAATATGATCAATATATGTCAAGGAAATAGGTATATGATTGTAGTAGTATGCCCATTTTCTAGGTGGATTGAGGCAGGTCCCTGTTCACACCCAGATGCATTTAGAGCAGCCAAATTCCTAGTGAGGGAGGTCTTCCCCAGGTGGGGAGTGTGCGAGGTGTTAAGGTCAGACAATGGCCCACATTTCGCAAACGAGATGTTTCAGCACATTACATCACTGCTGAACATTCAACATAAATTTGCATGCGCATACCACCCACAGGCCAACGGTATATGTGAACGCCTGAATGGCCTATTAAAGGAGGCAATTGCAAAGATACAACAAACAACAAAGAGGAGTTGGTTATATTGTCTTCCATTAGCCTTATTTGAGCTAAGGAATAGGCCAGGGTCCGACCACCACCTCACTCCCCATGAGGTGGTTACCAGACGTCAAATGCGCCTTCCCCTAACGCCAACGTCAAGAGCATTTACCGACCACGAAAGCACAGCTAGTGTTCTGGGTGATGAAATGTATCAATATGTGTTTGATTACTAGTGTAGTGTTTGTGTCTCAACAGCTCGAGCGCACACGGGGCGGGTCTAATAGAAGCCAACAAGAAGACGCGGATAAAGAACTGGAAAAGGAAGGACTGTGTAAAATTGCTAAAGGTGACCACGTACTACTTCGCAACTTCAATAGGAAGTGGAACAGCCCACGCTTTACTGGTCCCCATCTGGTAGAGGAGGTATCAACAAGAGCAGTAAAGCTACAGGACAAGCGTGCCTGGAACCACCTACACGACGTAAAGATCTACAAACAACAGACCCGCCCCAGCGCCACCGACAGGTCCATTGAGAGAACAGCAACAACATCGACAACGGAAGAAGAAAGTTCTACCACAGCCAGCGGCCCAAGTATTCCCATACCTTGTCACTCCCCAGACTCCCCAGAGACAATAACTGAAGAAGAAAGTGGTGATCCCCATACAGCCCACCCCATGATCACACGCTCAAAGAGTAAAAGCCACGCCCACCAGTTGAGCCTAAAAACCCCCTGCCCACCATCCACTGACCCCTCTCCCCATTACAGTAGTAACTGAACTTAAGGACATTGCCTTACACAAATACACATGTAAACACGTGAATGCTCTCTTTTCTTTTCTCTCGCACATGCAGGAACCGCGTATTATTGTACTGCTAAGAAAGTAGATAACTAACAAATTCACTGCCCAGGAGTAGATGGTACCCTCAGACGATAATTACCCAGAAGAATTGTCACACCAATTTGTATATGAAATAAAAAGGCCAACGTACCTGAAAAGGAATAGGGTACGTGTCTACTACACAGCGTTCCTTTTGGCCATAGAATACTCGATGCCCCACCTCCACCCATACTTGCCTGCCCTAAGAGATAGATCGCTTAGATTAGCATGGGAACAGCTCTTCGCCTGGGCACTGAATGATTATTTGATAGGGAGAGCTTAAAAAAAAAAACAACAACTAACATTTAATAACCAGCATATTGAGAATTTTCAGGCGGGCAACTCTAACGTCGCAAGAATACGCTGCCGGACTGCAGCAAGGTAAGAGCAAAATGCCGGTGAAATTAGCATATGTAATAAAAGTAATAGGGATTTTGGTAATCACCGGGTTCGTAGCTGCCTCTGTGTGGCAGTACAGCTGTGCTATCAATATTATTGCTGTACCCAAACCTAACACACCCCCATCCCCAGCTGCAACAGGTGTTACGTCAGGTGATATTAGTAAAATTGCGCACAAGCAAAATAGAGTTCAACGCAGCACATACTCAGATAATAAAGGTATTGACAATTACATACAAGATTCAGCACACGTCTCAAACAACATATGGTATCAACACATGACCCGCATTGGTAAGCAGACAACAGAAGACAGCTGCTACGTTTGCTCATTAATACCATACGCCATGAGCGCTTCTCGGACATTTGTTGCCACAGAAATAGACGAAAAAACAGCACGATGCATAATATACTTGGCACTGTTCCAAACGAAAGGAAGATTTCAAGGGACAGTGGTGCATATGAAGTGGAAGACACGAGACTCATACCCATACGAAAACAACTTCCTCAAGACTTATTTGAGTTACCACAAGAGCAGTTTACATGCTGAAGCATTCAGATACATAACAAGTGGTCCTGCAAAAGGAGAAACAAAGAAAGTAACACTGCAGTATTTATCATGTGATTGGTACGCCACTGAAGTTCCTGGTTAACTAGGATGCTGGGAGAGGCCACTGGTGACGATAACGGGGAAAGTGTACTTGGACAACAAATGGGAGATAGGAGTGGTTGGCAGCAACATGGTAACAAAAGAAACTATTTCAACTATCGATGCACACAACCACAGATGTTGGACGACTTGGATCAAATACGTGCCTATGCTCACATGGATAGAAATGGATGAAGACCTGATAACAATACTGCCGCTGACTGCGCCTAAAGTATGCTACCAACATAAAGGAGAGGTGGACGTAGGATACAACACCAATTGTGGAAACGTGATGGAGTTACCTGAGGGGGGAGCAGGAACAGCAGTGATGATGGACCATTACTGGGCCTGTGGAGAAAAGGCATATCACACACTGCCCCCTCTGTGGAATGGTGTATGCACGATGGTGCACGTCAACGTACCATCACTAGTGGTACCCCAGAATCATGTGAATGTGGCGAACTTTCCCAAAATGGATGAAGGGGACAAGAGAAATAAGATATCTACACCACCTCAGGTGGAGCCAGGAAACAGGACCAGCGGCAATGATACTGTCCTAAATAGACGGAAAAGACAAGGAGAACCTCTGACAGGAAATTACCTATGGGGAAGGTCGGAAACGGCACTCACTTCAATCCCGCCAGAACACAGACTATTCAGCAGAGCAGCAATGTTCTTCTCCTCAATAATCCATCCGGGACTACAGGCTTACGCAAAAGCAAAATGGCTCCAGATAACTAGATGGGAACTTATGATGACCATCAATTCTACAGTAAATGGATTCAACGCGATAAAAGAGGAGCTGCGAGCAATAAGGATGGTAGCACTGCAGAACAGATATGTATTGGACCTCCTCACTGCCATGGAAGGAGGAGTTTGCGCAAAGATAGGGCAATCATGCTGCACATTCATTCCTGCCAACGATGCTGACAACGGTACACTGACAGAAGCAGTTTCACAATTGGCCCAGTTGCACTCCAAAATGGTGGATGAAAGTAAAGGTGTGAAAAAGGATGAGAGCTGGTTTTCGCTATTATGGTCATGGATGCCATCTTGGCTGTCTGATGGACTGAAAATTATAGTTGGTTGTATTATTTTGGCTGGAGCTACACTGATCATAATAAGATTTTGGAAAGCCCGGAAGGCACGTACCACTGACGAGTTGCTTGAAATGGTCGGTATGCACCCACTGATGCCAGCAGATGACGGCCAACACACAGGCATAATCATACAAGAGAGAGAGAAATTGCGCAACCAGATCATCACCAACCACCTGGACCCACCATCGGTGAAGGTCGAGAACCCAAGAAACCCCAGGAGTTACATAGGGAAATGGGTATACTGTACTCCTGGAGGAACCTGTGAATATATGTATTGGTCATTTGAAGATCATGTTAACCATTATGGACATTTAGGAGGAATAACTAACATATGGAGAGTAAGAGGAGATAACGAAAAGGATATGTTTGTGGTCGACAAGTCCACCAGAGGGGGGACTGAAGTGGGAAAATGGAAAAACAGGCTCCCATCTTCCCCCTCTCGCGCCTGGCCTAAAGGTTCACGGCCCAAGCACCCGCCACGAGAAGAGTTTGCCCATCTACCAGACGACCAGATACCCTGGTACAGGAACATAAGGATGTGTCCATCTGCCTGCCCAGCAGCCCGCCCTGCCCATGCCGATGCCTGCGGCATGGATCAACTAGACTAAAACCTATAAGTCGTTAGAGATGCCATGACGACCTAGCTAACGGATAGCACACCTATGCCAATATACACACTGGACACTCCCGCACCAATCTACACGAAGCATATACTCAGTGCTATGACGTAGGCGACAGACATACTCACGGACGTGCATCTTTATTATTTTCCACATAGGCTCTCAAAATGCAGAAACGCAAGACGCACCATGAACTCATCTAAAGAGCTTGCTTACGCTTCTTCTAAACCTAGGTGCCATAATGAGAATTATAACGAAGACACGATACTAGTCATAAGACAATATGAGACTATAACCTAAAGCGCCTGTGCACCAAACGGTTCCACCTATACACCAGGCCTAAGTAGGCCGCAAGCAAGAGCTCCCGTGGACGTTAACAGAACAAGAGTCAGGTTGCTGATCCTGCAGAATGAGCCTGGCGAGAGCAGACAGCCAAGGTAGTAATGTTGCAAACCCACATTCCAAAAGCAGACCATCAAGGGCACGATGTTGCAACCTCGCCCGCCGTGCACCAACATTAAAGTCGCACCTGCAAATCAAACCAGGCACACAGTGGAAAAACAATATTAATTGTGCAGAATTCTGCCTCAAACACGGTCCCACCTCACGTGACCAAGCCGAACCTGACAAGATGCCAAGCCCAGGAGGAAGGAGGCGTCTGGATCCCTCGTTACAAGACACTGGCAGATACACTTGAAAGGATCAATGGACATCTGCGACATTGGGAGTAGTCGGCCGTCCAGCTCATGAATAAGTCTTCACATTGTCTGCATGTACCCATAGTGAAACATTGTTGCAAATTGCAGGTACACCGAGAGCTGGGAACAGCGATGGTCCCAGGCTGGGAAGCTCACGGGCGCACCAATCAGAACTTGGGGCTCTTATCACTGACGCCATTAATATTAACCAATCATTAGGAGTCTTCATGTAACAATTCTCATGTATCTAATTGTAGGGACACCCCAGATATATCACCTGACTAACCCTTGTCCACTCATATTATTCTCTATACGTATGCTATACTAACCCTACCACTCGAGCAACCAATTAACAGTGGCGATAGGTTTTTTTGTTAACTTTCGAAGTGACGCAAGTAGCGCGTCATAATACAGTAAAAAGGGCCTGCGAGCCCCACGATTGTGTGTGTGTCAGGTCAGACGCGTATGATCCTTGACCCATCCCTGCCATTTGTGTTTAATAAACAGCAGAGTCACCTTGCTTCTTGTGCGTGTCTCATACTCTATCTCTTTTGGGATATACGGGAGGAGTTGGGGCCTCCCTGCCCGGAGGTCTGCGGACGGCCCGGCCGACCCCGGCAGAATTTCCCCCGACACTATGATCAAATCTCATCGGGCTTGCTTACGAGAACACTGCAAGATTCAACTGAGCATAACCAAATCCTCCCAATATTTGTCAATCCACTACGACAGAATGAAATATGTCAAATCCACATTGAAAATGAAATCAAAAGACTGGAACCAATAATCTTAAATAGAACCAATTTACTTCATCTCTTTGGCGCAATACCTCACCTGAATAAACTAACAACAAAAGACATCGATCTCATAACCTTCAAAGACGTCTCAAATTTATATAAAATTGTTATAGAGATACCTGATCATGACAATCAAGACCTCATTCTATCAATGCGAGCCCAATTACAAAAACCTGGTTTCACATGTTGGGCTACAACATATACAAGACTACCCAATAAACCGAAGAACAAAGAAACCACAAGGAGCGAGAAAAAGAACTACTACCAAACAAAATCAGATACGGTAGATCAGTTACCCGAACATAACAGAATTGACAGATGCCTAAGTAACCCGCCACAAACACGTCAATCACGCAGAAATGATCTACCGAGTAGAAGAAACTATGATTCCGCCACCTCTTTCACCGACATTGTATCTATGGAAGACTTAATAAGAACACGTCAACCTCTCAGAGCCGAACAAGCGATCAGAAGAACCTATGACTCTGAAACTTTGTTCACAGATACTGCATTTACAAACGACTCTACAATGTCCAATTCATAACAACTAATCAAGCTCGGGTTCACATGGTCCCTCTGTTTGTGGAACACTAGAGGGAACCTACACCTTTTTACGAACCCATCTACTGAACTTGATCAATACCAAATCATATGCCTTCAGGAAACCTGGCTCAGTGACCCACCGGCATGCGACGGTTTTATCACATTTCTCAATCCGGCTATTGTGCAAAAACAAGGAAGACCTGCATCTGGACTCCTCACCTTAATCAAGATAAAGCCCTACAGCACAGTAATGACCTCTGAAAACATAAATCCTTGGACTCAACTCACTACACTGACCTGTACAAAGATTGATCAAAACGGAGAAAGTAAAAATAACTCAATACTTTTAATCCTAAACCTATACTGGAACCCAGCAGCAATAACAACGGATGCTTTCCTAGATGGAGTGTTCCTGTCAATTGACAATACAACAAAACATCAAATACTGGAAATAATAATCTGCGGCGACTTGAACATCAAGCTGCACAACAAGAATGGCTGCCTGCTAACCCTCTCAGAGCTCTCCCCAAAAGCAAGGAGATGGATTAAAGAAATCACTACACAAAATCTGACTCTCTTGAACCATGCAACTACCTCTACACCCTACACCCCAACATGGACCAGAGGATCATCTCATGCAATTATCGATTATATATTTCTATCGGAGAGCCGACAGCAATCATTCACAAAAGTACAAACGGTACCCACCGACAAAAGTGATCATAATCAACTCACTGTTCACTCTCAACCTTTCACCCAAATAAGTGAACCAGCAATAATACCGGTGCTCGAGCTAAATGGTACAATATCAAGACTAAGGATTCCACAACCAACTCTAGCCACTCTGCCAAAGAAATTTCAAGATGCCAACTTGACAGATCATGAAAAACTCAACTATGAATGGATATTACTCCCTTTCCGACAAACCATCAAAAACCGTCTTCATAAAGACCACCGTCACACATACAACCAAGAAATTTGCTGAAAGAAAAAAATGTCTAAACCGAACAATACGACAGCTAAAGAAAACCTCATCTGCACAGAGTAGGAACCAGATTAAATTCTTGAAACAGAACCATTCCAATTGGATCGAATCCCAAAAAATCGTCATCCAACAAGCAGACGCAGAAAACATACTCAAACTCCATAAGACTCACAATACCAGAGAGCTCTGGAACTTGCTCAATGACAACCATCAAAAACAACACAAACTTACAGCTAACGTACCACAAGAAACTTGGATAACCCATTTTGCAAACATTTATGCATCACGAAGAACAGACCCTCAGAACACAAGGTCTGTAATAGAACCAACATGGAAAGTACATGTGGAATTCGAAGATTTCATGCAATTGATCAAAAATGTAAACACCTCCAGAGCACCGGGCCCTGACGGCCTATCCAATGCTGTCATTAAACAAGACCCAACTGCCTGGGCGAACTTCTTGTGCCACATTACAATTTTGATCAACACACTTCACCGAATACCCAACTCTTGGAGGTCGGCAATAATTGTACCAATTCACAAGCAAGGACCAAGGGAAGATCCTCAAAATTTCCGTCCGATTGCCCTCCTCGATCCGTTAGGGAAACTATTTGCATCAGTACTCTTAAAACAACTAACCACATGGGCTACAAAAAACAACAAATTCTCAACTAGGCAAACAGGATTCACGGCTAACGTTGGAACAAATCTCAATTTGATATTATTACAACTAATCAAACATGAAGCCATCAATTCTAACACCAAAATATATGCAGCATTCATTGATCTAAAGATGGCCTTAGATGCAATCTCACGTGAAAAACTATGGGCGAAACTTAGAACATGGAAATGCCCGCTGAATATCCTTGAACCGATCATCCTACTGTACTCAGAAACATCCATAAAAGTAAGATTAACGAAACAAGGAGCCATAACTTCTGCTATACCAACAGCAAATGGACTAAAACAAGGATGCCCTCTGGCAGCAACACTCTACAACCTGTACACTGCTGACATTAAAGAACATCTAACATCCAACAAAACCAACCCTCCAAAAATCAACTCGATACCAGTTCCGGTAATGGCATATGCAGACGATATTGTTCTGCTAGACAAAACACCAACTGGACTACAAGCCTCTCTGACAGCCTTGAGTCAATACATGGAAACTAACCAATTAACAATCAACACTGGGAAAACCAAGACAATGATTCTCACGAAACCATCCACAAAAAAATCATACTAGCCGACTTTTACCACTAACGACTCCAAAATTGAAACGGTGACATCCTTTAAATACCTTGGCATTCCAATAAATGAATCGAAATCAGAAGACCAATGGATAGACAAAATTGATCAAACAGCGCAAACCCTATCAAGACAAGGATGTATACTTCATAGAAAATATGGCAAGTTTTCTTTCAATCCCATCATCACCTATTACAGACAGAAGTACATACCGATATTAACATACGGAACAGAGGCAATGCTGAATGCCTACACAATTAACTGGACGATATACGAATCAATATTTTGGCGAAAAATCCTTCGGCTTCCACAAACATACCCAATGCCAAGAATACGCTACGAACTGGCAACCCAGTCAATCGACTCCTTTGTACAATGGAAAATATTAGACATTTACCGCAAAATACTTACAGATGAAAAAACACCAGCTATCCAAATTCTACGAGCAAAAGAAAACACCTTTAACACTACAATACTACAAAAATGGAAAGCCTCAATGAGAACTGAAATGGAAAACGAAGATATATCAGAAGAATTCCTCACGCTTCGCCCACAACATGCATAAATAAAACTCTTGCATAACGACTGGATAAAGACCATTCAAAAAAAGAATACCTACAAACAGAATCTTCAGTGCACAAAAGACAATCGAAAAATTCATGAACCACCAGCCTACTTGCAAATCTTCCCAGACCAAACCATTCGTACAATGTTTCTAAAAGTACGTCTGAACATTCTTCCCACAAATTCATACTTATCTATAACAAGACAGATTGATGCTGTAAACAACTACTACCGGTTCTGCAAAGACAAAGAAATAGCTGAAACTATTTTCCACTTGGTCATGGAATGCAAAGAACTCTCCCCTCAACGTAAACAATTTGGAACGTTCTTTCAACTGTCAGCCAAACAAATGACCTCTCAAGAAAGGTGGGCCACACTCCTCATTGGTAATAATAACAAATACATCTACACAATTGTTCTTTTTCTAAGCTCTATACTCGAACTAAACAAAAAACAAATACACAACAATAATTGCATTTTAAAGCACCAAGCTTAGATACGAACAAAATCTGGGAAATGATGAAAAAGTTTACAAATAAACTATATCATCAACAAAAAAAAAGAAAATTGCCTGTCTGCCGTATTTTGTGCCCTTTGTAGCCATTGCAAGTGTTTGTGTCAATGACAGCTAATAGACCATTAGCATAGTCCAATTGAGAATTGACCAGTGCCCCCACAACTGAGGCATGGTCTTCAGCTTGGACATATGGGAGGGCAAGCCGAATTGGTAAACACACGGAATAAAAGACTGATTGGATTTTGGCTCCTACCTGATTATCACATCCTGAATTATCTTGCCACCTGCAGCCTAGCATTTTTATCTTTGAGGCAAAATACAAGCTAGAGCCCGAAAAGCAGGACGTGAATGGATACTTTTCTATAACATGTAACAAATGTTTAGGTCCAAACTAGGCCACCTCTGTTCAGTTAGGATTAAGTTGGAACCTATTCAAGGGCATACAATTTCAAACTTCTTCCAAAATCTGTCCAATTTTGTGGAATTAGTCCTTACAATTGCCCAGCTTCATGAAAATCTGGTTATCATCAGTATATCAGTATCAATGTTTACTGTTCCTTAATAAATGAATTATATATTTATTTGTTTATTTCCAATGATTCATGAAGTACTGACTAGTCAGCTTGCTGACAATTCAAATCAATCAGTGTGTATGAATTCACAGAGTAATCCCCTAGATGTCGTGCACATCAATGGTGTGATAGGGAAAATATGAGCGGGTTGTAACCAAGGATAGGTGCTATAGGGTCTTGGAATCTACTTTTGAGGATCTGGCTCAAAGAGTATAAGATGTTTGTGAGAGAGGTCCCTGTGTAAATATATGTTTTCTGTTCCGTTTTCGAGGCAGAAAGATTAGATGTGGCTTTAGGGTTAGGAACCAACGTTTTGAGGGTTAAGTACATAAACAGTTTGACCTCCATGCTTGCTGCATGCTGAATATGGGTGTTAATGGTTCAAAGGTGCTCCTGTAGATTCCTGATTCCCCAGCATCTTCCAATCCAATGTCAAACGAGAGCTTTATGAGACCACCTGGTTCACACTTTGATAGTGTGGCTGTACTCACTGTACTTATTATCGGTTGGTGGGCTTTGATGACTGAATCACTTAAAGTACTTGAGAGCAATATTTGGAAATATCACTCTTTAACTCCCCTGAAATGGCTGTTTCATTGACCTATATCAACAGTATTTCGGCCTATAATATTCCAAAGACACCACTGATAGAGCTGCCTCCAAATAGAAAGATAAGTGATCATGCTTTTGTCCAAACATGGGATTTGAATGTATAGAAAGCAGCCAGGAACACTCATTGGTTCAATTTGTTCAATTAGAAAGAGCAGAAAAGGAAACAATTTATTTAGATATTTTATATTTTCAGAATGTGCTTTGCTCAGTAAGACAAGAGTTACTGGTATGACAACTACCAATACTTAAAGTGATCATTAGGAATGAACATTGCTTTAAAAAATAGCCAGTTTGTAATGTAATTACAATAAAATAATATAAATAAATATAAACAAAAAATTAAAAACGTGTACTACTTTATTTTGTCTGGAAATGCACTATTTTGACTCTCGAAATGTTGTAGTTTCTTGGCAAGAATCATTATCATATTCAAACCAATTGTCTGTTGCTTCTGTAAGCAACAAGGGGGAATCTAATTTTGTTTGCTGGCCACTGAATGGTTGATAGTTTTTGCAGTTTTTTAGGCGGTCACACTGAACTCTGGGAATTCCTCCCCCCACCAAGCAAGGTGGCACACAATTAAGTGCTTTACAGATTCAAAGCAACCTACTAATGAGCTAGGAACCAGGCTGCAGAATATTCAGAATATAAATGTATTTAAGTTTGGACAAAGAATAACAAGACAATCGCAACTCAGGCACCAATGACGTGGCTCGACACAATATCACAAATTTCAGTTGTCTCCACCAATTGACTAGCATGTACTTCTACTAAGCTGTTTGTTACTACAACAAACAGATAGAATTTCAAGATTTGCAGTCAGAATTAAATTTCGGTTTTGTTGTAATGGAAACAATATAAAGCATTCACAATATAATACAAGATACACAGGGATGGCTTATTTTGAAACAATACTTATCTCCCATCAACCCCTGCCAACCAAGCCTCAATTAAATATAATCCCTCTGATTTAAAGGCAAGATGCCAGGAGTGAGAGCACAATGGAAACATCGTTTTGGCTTCTTACTTGAAATGCAATATTAGGGAAAGGAATACATTGGGAAGAATGTGCTTGCAACACACATGAAATGAAAGGCAGGGCTTTGTGATTTGGGTCAGATTAAAATGGGAACAAAGGGGACATTTTGTTTTCTAACACATATACAGATGAGATGCAATGCTTTGTAATTCAGATTTTAAATGAATGTGGATGAATGGGAAATTTCGTTTTGTACCCTCTACATTCACTTGATCGATAGAGTTTAGGCTTATTTACTTGGGATTATGGACATCCCCCTTCGGACAGGTTTCAGAAGGACAGTCACCCACATCTTTATGGTCTATACCGGCTCCAACACGCTGGGTATGAACTTTGTTAGTTTTAATTTCTAAACACACTCATCCTGTGATTTTCTATATGGGAATTAATTGATTTAACTTCAATTCAATGTGCAGAGGATATATACAGCTTACCCCTACCCACAATTTAATGAAAAGGATAAGGTGGGCTGTTCCCTACACAATACAATTTAAATGTATAGGGTGCTTTTCCAGAGTGGAATTAATTTGAATTGGATTTAATACAATGTGTCAAGGGACCTTTCCAGTTTCAACCCCTCTTACCCACTAATGGAAATAGATAAGTCTGGTAGCTCCCCACACAAATGATGGCTTTTGGATTGGTTTACTTACATGGGAGGCTTTGTTCAGGGAAAACACCAGGGCTCCTCTGAAAGCAGCCCAGATCTGGTCAAGGGCATTTAGTCAAGGATTTTCTCCTGCACCCAGACTCCTTCTGGCTCCTCTGGTGCCAGCTAGCATCTAGATTTCCCTATCACTGTCTCCAATGCAAAGATTGAGGCCTCTCTTCTAGTTGTTCCTCGCAAGAGTCCGTCAGCAGGCAATATCCCACAATAAAGTGAAAAGGCCCTATTCTGATGCAAACATGCCATCTTATAGTGCTGATGACACTCCAACATGGTCATAATTCCCACGGTAAGGATTGGCTTGCACTCTCCCTTCATCTCCCAATAAGATGCTCACTGGCTGCTAATAGGACCCAAAGTTGGGAGATGTGTATGATGTAGAGTGAGGGAGGAGAAAGATTTGTCATCCCAAAGTGATATGTGGGTTTTACATTTTCTGTTCTGAAAAATCTCACAATATGGCAAATCCCTTAATCCTTCAGATGACCACATGAATATATATATTTTTGAGTTCTACACTTTATAGCGAGTCGGGCAATACTAAGTTTATTTCGGCACACCCTTCCTTGGCAGAGCCACTGTTTTTTTGTGGTTTGCTGCTGTGCTGGAATAGTTACAATTCTGACACTACATACTTCCAACATTAATTTCACCATCTATTAGTCTATCACTATTTCCAATTCCTCAGATTCATGAAAATGCCACAACCATAATTTTGATTATAACTTAATTTATGTACATCACAAAAATGTCATTGTTACATGATCCCAGATGGCTTTTTATCCCCTTTAAAATGAAACCAGGGTGGGCTCGATAGGACACATGATGCACTTTCTATTTGGGAAAAAGTGTCCAATTTGTAATCAATGGCACTGCATGCTATGAGAGGTAGTTTTGTTTCCCCTCCTAGTATCCATTTATCCTGAAGCACGTGACCAGCAATCTGCTTGAACCAATGTTCATCTTACCCTTTCCCCTTGAGCTTCAAAAGGCCTTTGTTCAGAGCTAATGCACATTTTATGTGAAACCTGACCTTAGAGGTAATTTCTGTTGGTCAAGTTATCTGTAAGTCCCATGCTTTCAAACTACTTCTTTGTATATCTGAGCATTTACATTGACAACCAGACCCGTTTCCTTGGTAGGTCCACCCCAAAGGTCTTGGGGAACAAGTTTCAGCTCAGAGAGAAAAACTAGTTGCAGTTCACAATTCTGAAAGGTTAGCACATTGGATGTACCCACCATATTCATGTGACTTTCAATACTGCACCAGGGCCTGTTGTTCACAATATAATCTTTATTTATACACTGTATAAACAGAAATAAGTTCACTTATAAATGTTGTCATGTTCATGTGCTGAATTAAGTGTCTTTATTCCTAATTAAGGCAATTTGTCATTCAACTCTACTTTTCAAAAGTAAGGCATCATTCCTCCATTTTAGCTTCCAGATACACAGTGCTTCAAGTGTATTTATTCTTTTCATGGGCACTGTTACAGTGTTGAGTCTGTCAAAGTGGGCATTTACACAAAGTCAGCCTCTGAAATACCACATGTACTTGGAACCCACCTGACGCAGTCAACAATATTCAAGTCTCTTTTCCAGCTGAATGCCTGTACATTGAAACATAATGGAGAGAGGCTCATTCTTGCTCATTCACTAGGGCTCATGTTGAAATCACTGTTTTGTACTGGCTTTTATATTTCAATGGAACTCCACAGTGAGCCAGCTTCACTCCTCACAATGGGGCCTAGCATGGTCTCTCCAACTCTGTTGCTGTGGGGCTATCTTTTTACCCCACATAGTACTGCTGAATCTCAGAGGCTCTCCACAACATCCTCAAGGCTACTTGTATGAACAACACCCACTAAGTATGATGGTAAATTTCTAATAGGACACAAACAAAGACAATGGGCCTCATTACAAGTTTGTTGGTCCGGAAAAAAGGGTTCCGGTAAGCTCACTGCTGTAGCCGCTGTGCCCGACAGGTCTGACCTTGCCGGGTGCAGCGACCATGGTAGGCAGATCCGTCATGGAAGCACCGGCACTGTTGCTAACTGTTCCAGTGCTCCTGTGTCCCCACTCCCATAGAGTCTCATAGGACTCTATGGGAATGGGGATTAACAATTTACCGGCACCTGACTTCCCGGCCACCGGACTCGGAATGAGCCTGTGGCACCAGGAGATCAGGCACCAGTAAATTATTCCGAGTCAGGTCACCACCAGACACAGAATGAGGCCCCATGTTTGTTTTCAAATATCAGACCGATCCCCACCCATGAGGATGCCTCTATTTGTTCTGCTGCCTTTCTACTTTTACCATTAATAACACACAACACACCTTTTCTCAATATGTACATTTTTTTCCTCAGATCACATTGTTCCAGCAGCTGTGAATTCTCTAGCAGATAGTGAGCAAGCATAGTGTTTGTGATCAGAGTTCAGAGAAGACAAGGTGCAGGGTGTCTGTAAAAACAGTCATCCCTACATGGAACCCTGATAAATGTTGCCACTTTGGATTACCGTTCGAAGTGGCTGTCTTACCGCACATCTCCTTGAATAACAATGCAAAAGAATTATGAACCAGTACATTTTAAATTTAATTCAGTAGAATTACACTTTAATGGCATATTTTGTTATAGTGCATACGATTTTTCAAATTCCGAGGAACTCGATTAGCATTACAAGCTCTACAATCACTGGCAACGTTATGGCACTAGAAGCAAGAACAGAACCTATGTCCATCCCCACTGTGCACTATTGAAGTGTGCTCCTACCTTTGTATTGGTATCCACTGTAAAACTGCTGTCCTACTTTTATGTCAATGGCCTGTCATTGTTTTTGGTCACCCTACATACATAACGATATCTCCTACTCAAAGCCCCTCCTTTCCAAAAGTCAGACAATCTCTCTACATCCCGTCGTACTCCACAAACAATTACTAAAGCACAGCAAGAATCACTGGACAGCTACAGCCCTGCTCCCCTGCTCAGCCTCTCTATCCCCAACATCCCATGATGCCTTCTGGGAGAGCAGGAGTGGGGAGCTCAGTGAGGCTCTTGCACTAAAGCACAGAAAGAGGGTATGATAAAAAATAAGGGGCATGAGTGACAGAGAGAGAGAGAGAGAAAGAGGGAGGGAAATAAAGGAAGCAAGAGATTGCTAAATCGATATATGGCATGCCAAGCACAGATAGCAAATAATCATAATTCTTTCTGCATATGACAGGTTTACATGCACATGAATGCACGTTTTAAGATGGTGACAGGTTATTTTCCACTGAAACCTGTATGCACTAAGAACTTTATATTGAGGTCATCATTCCCCCACAACCGTCAATTATCACTGCTGAATCCCAACTTTAATTCCCAACCTATTACCCTGAAAGATCACCCTCTCGACAGCTTTAATATTGACATCATCACTAATAAGAGTTTCCGCCCACACCACCACGTCCATGTGTACTAGACACCTGCGCTTTGCTAACTGATAACTAATTAACCCCATCTGTCCAGTTTTCTCCCATAGAAGCACATGCCCCATGTCCCTTGCCCCATGGTTGCCAGGGAGAAGACGAAGCAAGAAGAACAAGTTCCCACAATAAGAGAACTCCCATCCCCTGCACACTCTCAAAGGCCAAGAATTCAAGATAAGAATATGTTTATTTTTATTACAGGACTACATTGATCTTCTAACACCAATTTTAACCCTAGGGTATGATAACAGTCTCTAAATCAGGCTCCCCTATTTAGGGTCAACGTATATTCTCAATGTAATAGTCATTAATCCTCATATGAGCCTTTTCCACAAGGTATACTATTCAGTTCACCACAAATCCGGCCCTTTGCGCACTGGCTGTCACAGTGTAGAGTGAACTCACACTGTTACCATCAACATCAACAACCTCCCCTGGAAACATAACCGCGCACACTAAACCTTGTCTTGCTGGTTACTGCGTGCGACACACGTGATTATGTCACCACATTGCACGTACAGGCCGTTGATTACAAATGCCTGACCTAGCAACGTGGTTGTCCCTTTCATGCACAGGACGTCTGTAAGAAGAAACTTTAGAACGCCTCCTCTAGTCATCTCCTGCTGAGCTACAGTACCCACGTTTACTTGCAATACAATGACAGCAGTCAGCGTAAGCACCGCTTTAATGATCCTCACTTTCCAGATTGCTCCAGTTTGGGACAGATCACGCACAATTTAATTTACGGCACGAAACCATTCCAGCGCGGCCTTCAGCGTTAACGCATGTCACACACCATGTAAGTGAATAAACCTTAATAATTTATGTCGCTATCCCTGCATCACCATTTCCATTTAAAAGTGGTAGTTTCCACTCATTATCCACTTATGTTTCCACTCCACAGATGGATGATTTCTGGAGGCCAGTGCGCTCCAATCGATACGTGGAACCTAATACTTCAAGTGTTCACTCTTCTCACAACCTGGTGAGGTGAGATATAGCAAGTGTTGCATGTCAAACTAGGACTTTGGAAAAATGTGCATTGCATAGACATTTTCACAACAGTCCCGCCTTATTTTCTTTACATGTTAATGAATGAACTCCCTTGGACCTTGTCCTTTGTACAGATTTTGGTGGCACCCAACGGTGCACCCCTCCTTTCTCACCAGGACCCCTCAGGAGACCCCCTGTAGTTCTAGGCCCTCCATGCCCATTAGGCAACCCCACCCAGCCTACGATGCATACACCACTTCACCTTCCACCAGGTCTCCACAAGAGATGCCCTGCATCTGCCAGGTACAACCTCCAACGCATCGACCTTCATGAATCTGAACGCCAGACCCATCCCTAGACAACCCCACCAGGGGCAGACCCCCTATCCACCAACCTCGATGGGGGCCAACCTCTCTCAGGGCATGACCAATAACCAACAGAGGTTTACCAAGGAACTCATCTCCCAACCTTCCATTACAGGGCCCAACAGGAGCCGCTGTATCCTCAGAACACCTACTCACTGTACCAGGACCCCACAGGGGGCACCAGACCTGAAACCGATAGGTAAGAGGCCACGTTCCTCACACTTGAATTAGCTGGACCAAACCAAATCTTTTGCTAAACTTTTTCTCTCTTCTTTCCCCTTCCTCTGCTTAACTTTGACTGCCTTGTATTGAACTTTGTGCCATAATTTAACATGTATCTTTTAAACCTTTCAATTAACACCACTCACTGTACACCAGTGTAACAATATATGTCACAAACATATCACAAATTGCTCACCTCCCATGATTTTGAATACCTATCAGCCTTGATTAAGACCCACGGGTCGAAACACGTGTTGGCTGACAATTAGGGGATGTATTAGCCCCAGATGTACTATTTGTATACCTATAAATCGAACAAAATCCTACCACTTGCACAAATTAAAGCAAGAGTGTATCACATCAACTAGTGTGGAAGAAAAATGTCTTTAAATCGCTAAAGCAAGATAGCCGGGAGAACTATGATATGATAGTATGAGAGAACTTCTTGATATGTATTTATTTTATTTTTCTGTACTGTTTATATAGAATGTTTTGTAGATCTCTGAAATAAACATGATATGATGATGAGTTCATCGGCTAATCAAACTAGCAGGGAGGTCGATTGCCAATGCAAAAAATGTGTGCTAATATTGAAAGTAAGAACTTTTATAATCACGGCCAATTGACGTTCCGTCGCTTTGGATTTGAGAACCTAAAAACAAAATAGAAATGTAGAGCATTGGTTGAGATGTTCAAATGTTACTCGAACAGCAGCCCCCTTCCAGTGCTTTCCTGTAATTGATCTGATATTGTATGTCTTTATTTGTAGTGCTCTATGCCAATCTACCTAAGAAACAATAACACATATCATTGAAACAAGGTCATGTGTTTTTAAATTAGGCACTTTAGGGCTGTACAGTTTACATAGATACATTTTATTGGCAAAAAGAAGGTAAAATAAAAAATGGCAGAGTACTGGTGGAGAGGTTTGAACTCAATTATAAAGGCTGCTCTGCTTTTTCCATGTGTTGTGATCATCTGCACTACCAATGCTCTGGCTGGGAAGTCGCATAAGATCTGGGCATTCAGTACAGTAGTTAATAAGAAATATTATGATTGACTAAACCCTTGTGCTGGAGCCTGCCGTTGATGTCTAGCACATCAACATAGAAAGAGTGCAGTGGTGGAGTTACTTTTATTTCAGGTGTATCAACAGTGGGGAAAAAGAAACACATATGAGGGAGAAATGTCAAAACATAGAGTATCGTATCACACCAAAGGGTATATTGTGTGTACGCTGATATGACCAAAGCACTGTAGATGAAGTCATAAAATGTATGGAAATAGGTTCCTTTAATTAACAGAAACAATATAACTTAAATACACTTTTACAAAATTGCACAGATATCAAAGTACTAAAGCTGTAACTGGTGTTAAAAGAATGCAATTACATGGGCCATTAACAAGAGTAGAATGGTCTCCTCAGGACATCAAAATTTCTCAATCCAGATAGTGTACATTTCAGCTTTTGTCTAGGAAGTGCTGTGATGCACAGGTCTGGCTTGTAGGTGAACTCTAGAAACACATCTTTACCTACTGGGCCGACGGACCAGTTGCCAAGGGGCACCGAGCAGAGACCACTTCAGTGGGGGGAGGGGCAGGAGACATCACATCTTGTCCAAAGCACGCACATCAAAATCTTATGTTTGGGAGGATTTTTGTAAGCAAGATGACTTCTATCAGCTGGAGGCACTGGATTCTCAGCGGGTATTCAGCCAACATTAGTTCTTCAAACACATAGCCATATGTAGGGGTATCGCTTCCCAAACCTTAGGATGCTGGTGATCCAGCACTTGGACACATGTTTCCGCTTAGCAGAAGAAGACTTTACCTATTCAACTAATTCTAGGTCAATAGTGGGCACCTTTACAGTGTGAAAGGAAAGCAATTCACATGCAGTAAGTGAATCACACAGCTGATTGTGACAGGAATTATTACATCATACATATGATTTCATGGGAAGACCATTTCAAAGACAAAAACATATCCTTCATTCATAATTGTGTAAACCTCTCAAATACAGAAGTCTACACTGGGAAGGTAGAAGAGGAATTTCCCAACTCTGTAATTCTGGTGTTGTACTAGCCCATGTGGTTCTCACTGTGGTGAGACGTATGAGGAGTTTAATGAGGTGTTCACTTCTCAGCACAGCCCCACAGCCAGCACGTTCATGCTTGTCTGGTGAGGTGGCATTCCTCTGCAGTAAAACACAGCTAATAACATAATCACAGCAACTAAATAGCATAACACACAATCTTGTGTGAGCTTTGTAAACTAGGAAATGCATTATGCCACTTAAAGCATTTGAAGAGCATATCCTTATTATTTAAGTCACGGCAAGAGAAAAATGGGGATAGCTCAATAACTTAATTTATAAACAATTACCTTTCAAACTACATTGTAACCTACATTAGTGTGCTTCTTGGTGACATCATTCCTCTGCATGTATCATTTAACCCTTTTCCTGTTATTGAATTATTACGCCCTATTTAAAAAGTTGTAATATTGTATCTCTTTTTCAGTATACCCTCTGTAAGTGGTTCTCTATCTCCTCATTATTACCATCTTTATAGAATGTAATAATCACTACCCTATCATCACTTAGGACCATATTAACCCTCTCTGTTTCCATTTTACCTCTTGTAAGAATAAATTCTATAGCTTGCATAGCTCATGTATTAAATCTTTTTTAATCTCCCTCAGTCACATGTCAGATGTGACTATTAACAAATGTATCACCCACTACTCCATCCGTTATCAATATTTGATCACAAATCCTAATTACAAGGTCCATAATCTTTTACTTGAGCTTTCTTGATTAACGTTCCCATCACAGTCTCAGGATTTCAAATGAAATGCCGGGTTCCATTCTGGCCTCACAGAATGCATGATCAATTTCCAGAGGGTCCACATGATTTGCTTCACAGGTGGACTGGAGACTTGCGATAAGGGGTGGCGCCTGTATCTTCATATTCACTTGTACTGTTAGAGGCTAAAGCATTAGTTTGGCTAGGAAACACCTCTCTAGCATGTCTTTCTGCACACGTGATTGTACAAAACACTGAAATAAATAAACCTTTATAAAAGATTACTTTTTAAAACCCACTAACATGTACCTGTTTGAATCTTTTTCCAAAAGGCCCATTTCTGCTCCCCCTTTTCAATGGGGGTACCTTCTTTTGGAAATTAGTTTTGAACTTTATATTTAGCCCTTTAATTGTAGATGGTTTCATGATGGATGTTCTGGTTTTATGACCTTAAAATACAGTCTAACATGGATCCAACATCATCTGTGTAATCCATGATTAGAGTTAGGGAGTGAGCAAACGTAACTGGTATTATTAATGGAGATAAAAGCGTGCAGTCCATTTATTTAAAAGAGGTTGGACAAATGATGCGTTTTTATATGGCGTTTAGGAATGTTAAGGTGCCCCATTCCCTTGTGTGCCAGAGGCAGAGCATTCCATAGCTCTGGAGCCAGTCGTTGAAAGGCTTTGCCACTCACACAAGTCCTCACCCAGCTATGTATGCAGACTTGGTGTTGATAACTGGATCCCTAAGAACGGATCAATGTATTTATTGTTATTTTGTTTTGAATAAACAGAGTCTGTTGACCTTTGCTTGCTCTATGACCTTTGCTTGCTCTATGAATCTACTTTTTAAAGCAACTGGTAACCAATGCAGGTCCTGCAGAGCAGGGCTGTAATAGGCTCTCTCTAACTGAGATTTAGAATCTGTTTGACTGAAGTGTTCTGCAAAAGCAGCAGTTTTGTCAGAGCACACGCGGGGAGGACAATACGTAGACGATTTGCATAGTACAGCCTGGACAGTCTAATGCAACACCCAATGATGTCCTATTAGGTCAATTCACGAATGTGAATCTATATTTTAATGAGTGGAGAATGAAAAATCACAAGATTTTGACAAATGTTATTGGGCATTTAATAACAGAGAATAATCAGTCATACATCTGAGATACTTACATCCTGGACCATATGAGGCAGTTACCCAAATCTGTTCTCCAATATCTTCTGAAGAGTTAGATTGTAATGAGTCTGAAAGTATCTTTTGAATGCTATGCACAAAACAAGACAAACATGATGTAATAGAGGATTGGGAATTACATATCTTAAAAATGAGTTGCATGTCTTAATTCCACTGAATTGTAATATTGAAGACCAAAATATAAACCCAGTGACAGAAGTCAGTGGTTCTAAACATAAAATAAGTGGAAGCAGAAAAGAGCACTGTAGTACTCAGCATTCTTAAATAATATGAGGGAACATAAGGGTATGAAGAAATGGCTCCCATCTTCTCACTGGGACAGTGACAGTCTGGTGCGGAGCAAAGAGAAAAATGCCAATGGCCCTCGCTCTATCTGATAAGAGAAACGCCACAAGCAAGGCAAACAACATCCATGCTGTGGTGTGGCCTTCATCTTCCTAATTCTGCAGGTCACACACAGTCAATGTGACGGCAGATCCCATTCAACGAGCAGGCGTAAAACAACGCTGCTTCATTCCCAGAAGGTTATTCTTCTCTATGCATTCTACGTTTTCCTGAAGCTGAGCCACCATCCTCTCCATCAACTTAGGTGCAAATGGCAAATTTCGGGTGGGTATATAGTTACTGAGATGCTGTGTATTTTTTGCAAGTGTTTTCAGAATAAGCAAAATCACAATTAAAAGTAATCTCTGTGGTGCGATTCTGGAATGTTGTGAACATTTAATGAATGGTTGTTAAATAGTAGCATAGGTTATGTTAGTGCAAGTTTTTTGAAGAGATTCGGGAGGAATGCATCGAAGTAGTCCCTACATGCTTACACATTCTCATTAGATTACTCTAATCTTCATCAGAAAGTGGAATGAATTCTGCAAAACCTGAGGTATTTCGGGTTTGCCCTGATCTGGGGCAGCAGTATTCTTGGCCCTTTAAATTCTCTCATAAATTGTTTGAAATGTATAATCAACAAAAATCAGCTAATTGATCATGCAAGGCTTTGAAAGGGATTATATCAGAGCAAAGTGCAGCATTGATTTTTAATTTCTGTACATTCTCTAAATAATGGGTTCTACCAGCTCTTTCAGGTTTTTATCTTTTTTTTTGTCTTTGCTGAAAAACTCCCTGGTGAGGCATTTAACATACAGAAAATGTGCTGACACTTTACTACCAATAGATCAAAAACTCTGTTGTGCAAATAATGATTTGTATTATATATGTCTACATTTTTTCAGACACAATTCCTTTGAGGAGGCTGTGTTTCTAAGAAATTGTTAATTGCAGAAGTATTTGATTTTCAAAGGCCTACTTTTAATGGGCGACAAGGCTAAGACTGAGAATAGCGTAACAATGAAATAATGGCACATAAGTAAAGTGCAAATGTTTGGAGAAATTCCTAGTTCAATAAAATTCAATAAAATCACATGAAGTCAACCTAAGGTAAAATTAAATGCAAATATGTAAGCATTAGAAACCATTGATCAGCTTTTCCACTAGCGTGAAACAACTCCAGTCACGCTTTGTTTTGGCAATGGTTTGCTCCATGCATAACTTCACTGCCTGGCTGCCAGAGCCGACTGAAGGTGAGCAGGGACCCATTTCAAAGGTCTGCTTGGGGGCCCACCAGTCAAGACCCGGTATTAGCCATGTCTGCGGGGTACAGATTATCCTCCAACTGCATTCAATGTTTGATTACTTATTAGGATGTTTAGGAAAAATGATGCAGATATTTAGAATTGTAAGAAGAATTTGTTGAATGAAAATTGTCATGCCATATGATAAAAACAAACTATTTTAGGCCACCCCCGGTATTGCCCAAAATAATGGGGACAAAATGCTGAATGCACATTCGGCATAGTTGAAAATTACGAATCCCAAAATGCCGAACTAGGTGAGTGGGGGTTGCAGGGGTTTCCCCCACTCCCCTAGTTTAGCATTATTTTTATTTTTATTTTATTTTTTATTGACTTAAAGTGCGCTTTGGTTTACTTGCAACTTTTTCATACTAAACATATACAAATTGTATTAAGATATATCACAATACAAATTAAAACCAACACTTAAAATACAGTTCAAACATTCAGGTTGTCTAATTTAGGGAGAGATAACCCCTCACCCATTAGCACATCTCTATTTAAAAGCATATAATCGTTATTAACCTCATATTACATTTCTTGTCATAACTGTCTAGCAAACTACTTCCCAAACATGCATTGCTGCCGTTGACAGCACCAATGAGTCTGCTGCAAACAATATGCTCCAAAATTGGTCGGAGGAAGGATTTTGGTATTTATCATATGTACCAAAAGTACTTTCTAACATCGTGCATTGGGTTAGTACGTGTCTGGCTGCTTCAATGGCCTTTCCACAAAGTCTACACAACCTATTGCCATGGGCAATGCCTATCCAAGCTCCCATATTTTCAAAGACCATGATTGTCTGGAGACTGACGGAGAGGATAAACCCAATCAGGGCGGGATAGCGCCTCTTTATTAAATAGGACTTAGGGCTTCCTATTACAAAGGATTTATCATTATGGGCGTCGGGGGTCGCAGTGTTAAGGATTTCAATCAGGCAACACACACCTTGGTCTCGGCCTAGTATGCAGTGCACGACTGAAATGCTTATCTCTTTATATCTCTTTATATATAGATTCAATATTGAAATGGTACTCACTCATATCACACCCCCTTTTCAAAAACCCTGGGTCACAATGGGCCATGAACCAGGCTGGTTGGTAACATACTATATATATATATATATATATATATATATATATATGTATATATATATATATATATATATATATATATATATATATATATTTTAATTCAAAATAAATCATACACTTTTTAATATAGGGCAGCAATCACCAATGTGGTGATAATTACAATGAGAATGTGAGCAATGCACTGGCTTTAACCTGCTAGTGGAACATAGACACAGCATAGCGGAATAGGAGCACTTTTTGGTTTAGAAAAAATAGCACAAAAAATAGCACCCAAGTTAGAATTTACCCGTGAAATGTTCCCTCAACCCAGAAATAATCAATTCTGAGTGGATAAACAGAAGCAGCAGGTAATCAGGAATAAGAAACAGGAAACGGAATTCAAATCTGACCTTCCCTCCCCAAATAAGAGAGAACATTTAAACCCCTTGCAATGTTATGAAATGACACTCGGAAATGGACAAATAAATAATAAATGTGCGTTAAAAACCTTGAAGCAAATATGATTCCTCTCTAAAGCAACAATGCAAAGACACTAACGTTCACAAAGAATGGATTACCAAAAGCATACAGTTAAAAATGAGTGGAAAGTTTAAAACAGATTGCAGCAAAATGACACGTTGGAAACTTTGCAATTTTTCTAATTCTCGCCTGAAATTACCCAAACGGTTTTTAATAAAAATGGGTGAAATACACTGATTTGGAGTGCAGGTTGGTTGGGGGATAGAGATATATCCCAGGGGGTATTCTAGAAGTGAAGTACTATATTATAGTGATATAAAGAGATGCGCTTTGAGTAAAACGGAGCTGTGAAATAGGAAAGGAAATCAGTTGTGACAAGAACAGTTTCACTTTAAACTAGAGCATTCAGGCTAGCCCAGCAAAGAGGGACCCAGTAATAGCCAGGGTTGATTTGCGATTTCAACACCGCCACCCCAGCGCCCAACCCTGGTGGAAACCAGTCCGATCAGTCAAAATAGCACTAATGGCTTAGGATTACACCAGACAAAATTACTAAAGAGATGGTGCTAGCACTAGAAATCAAGGGCAGGGTTGCATGAATGATTCTGACAGTTTTAACAAGTTAGCAGGATTAGAGTAGGATGACTTAAAGAGTGAGATAAGGACAAAGACAAGATATGCTATGGGTTTCTATGGGATGGCGATTATACTCACAGTCCACTTTTTAGTTTTGGGATTTTGGATTGTCAACGGCTCTGCTCACTACACGGCAGCGTGCCTGGCAAACAGCTGGGTAGTTCTGATCACCGGATGGCACTGGACTGGAATGGAAATTCTGGTCACTGGATACTAAAGGTCATCTGGATGGCAGAATGCAGCGAGCATGCAGTTAGGGGGCAGCAAACCAGGCTGGTTCAGGATGCTTCCCCAAAACACCACAGCTTTCCCCTTTGGTTATTTGGGAATTTTAGTGGGATTTCAGAATTGAGGCCTTGCTGGGAATAGGATCAGGACTGCTTGGGTTTTGCAGTGGGCTCTGGAGTAAGGTCAGCAATGCTTTGGCCTTGTAGTTGGGATCTGGAATCTGGATGGATGGAACAGGAACGCAGCACAGGAACGTCAGGAAGAGTATGTGTCTAGAGTCTTGTCTGGGACTCTTATTTATAATGCATAGTGACATCATAGACTATATTGCTGGGTCAGCTTTGCTAAGCCCGCCTCTAGACAACTGGATTGGACAATCAATGTTGGTTGCC
Source organism: Ambystoma mexicanum (assembly GCF_040938575.1). Taxonomy (NCBI): domain Eukaryota; kingdom Metazoa; phylum Chordata; class Amphibia; order Caudata; family Ambystomatidae; genus Ambystoma; species Ambystoma mexicanum. The sequence goes on along the minus strand of NC_090925.1, from coordinate 1,089,990,964 downwards.
TCCCCTAGGATGTGACTCAGTTCAGGAGGTTGCATTTTATGATGTAAAAATACTTCCCACAGACCTTTTTGCCAAAAATCTGTCATACCAGAATGTATACATTTGTACATTTGTGACACCTTAATAAATGACATAATCAGGTTACATATTTTCTGTAGAGCACAGCTGTCCAATCCTGCAATCTATGAGACATTGTTTTGTCCTTTTATACTTTTTTGGTCATTTTTAATGTGAAATATTTGGCCTAAAATTCCATAACTTTATACATGGGTGTGGATGATCATAAGGGAGGTATGTACCAAAACATTGCATTTGAAACATGGATGTATTTTCACCAGCCAAAAACCCCCTCACATTGCTAGGTAATGGCAGGCTTTCCTTAACAGTTTACTTTTCAAACGGGAAGTTTTCTCCTTTAGTTTTGCAAAAGCCCATTTTTACACATGTGTTGAAACCTGCTAGCATTTCCTTTCAAATTCGATTTTGCCATCTGACTTCCCAATATTGCCCCACAGCAATAGTTATTTTCTTCCAGGCAGTAGTTTATTTGAAGCACAGATGCATTGAAACTGACATGGCTCATATATCTGGAGTCTCTTTTGAACTACTGAGCTTTAATAGTTTTGTGAAGAAATGAACACGTTTTCCTGTGCAAGTAAAAAGTGAAGTTCCTTGTTCATTTCTCTCAGAGTTGGTTTGACAGGGCCTGTCATTCAGAAATCATGCCTGGTTTTTCAGAGGCACAATGAGATACTGGGCATGGCAGGGCCTTATTAATTACAGTGATTTAAGGGAGAACTGATGGAAATAGTGTCAGCAGCATTATTTCAAAGGTGAAAAGTTTCATTTATAATGGAGATCTTGGGCTTTCAGCAAAGCAGTGCTGCCTTTTTACTCCATTTCGTTTGTACAGGTAAGAACACACTGGCACGCTCCGTTAGTGTGTCCCCTTGTTCCATTCTGCCCCTTTGCACTTGGAAAGAAGGTGCAGCCATCTTTTTGTTGCTGCAAAGTGCAGTTTTGAGGCCATAGCGCTCACAGGAGCCAGCACAACCATTTTGCTGTTTCTGCGCACATGCAGCTTGGAGATGTGGGGAAATACTGTTGAGTGGGTCAATATATCCCACATATCCCCCCTGACTTCTTCTGCAATTCCGAGTCGCGGGAGAATCGGGCAAGTGGGATTTCTCCATGGGGAAAAGCAAGATCAGTCAGGTATCAGTCCTTCTTCCATCAGACAGTGGTGTGTCATGCTCCTCTTGCTGTCTCTGGTTGGAACGTGGAACGACACCCCCAGATTTCTCTTGGTACAAATCTATGAAAGTGAACACAAACCGGTTACTACCATTTCCCACTAACTGCCCTCCAATCGGGTTGACAGCAGTGGGATATGCAGGCAATCAATGACGACAATTGATAATGAAGAAAAATACTCCCTGTTACATAATTATACTAAAAACTCGATATGTTCCCTTCTGGTTCTTCTTTTTCTAATTCTCATGTTTCAGATGTCTCCTCTATTTCATTGTCTCTGGGCTCTTCAATTTGTTTCAAAGTGTGCCTAGGGTGACAACTCTTATTAATATGGACCCATTTCCCTTCTGTCAATTCGCCTTTGGGGATGCGGATTCTGTAGGCTAGGACTGGGATGTTGACCTCTCAATTTTTGAATTTCAATTGCCTAAGGTAGCAGTGGGGCTGATCGAAAGGCTTCTCTAGGACTCCCAGGGCCCTGAGATGTACTCTCCAGTTGGGACCGGGCTTGGCAATAACTGGGATCCAAAATAATCTCTAGTCGGTTGAGGATGTGACTGCCCATGTAAAAGGCGGAAGGAACACCTTGTACAACCCAACAATTGTGTTATATGCTTTTGTCACCTCTAGAAATTTTTATCATACAACTGCTAAGCAGAAGATGTTTGGAACAGGGCATTTCCAGACCCCATACCCACTGATAAACTCACTAAACAGCGGGCAGGGTCTGGTTTTTTGGGAGTTTCCTGAATAATACTTTGCTGGTGATGCTTTCTTCGCTGTTCAAGTCAACTTGGACGAGAACAGACTCCTTCCTGTCATTTAACTGAATCGGGAAGAAGAGCTGTTCACCCTTTGTGCTGGTTTGTTATCAATTTTGGCTATGGAATTGGGATTTTTAGATTGTGCATCAGCATAAAATCTCAAAGTATTTCCTTCCAGTGTGGAATGCCATTTAAGACTGCAAGGAAGGTTGATTTTCAGGAATGGAGAGGAGTTCCCATCACCAGTTTGTTGTCCTAAAGCAATTATTGTGACGTCGGGTATTTCATTGTTTTGAAGATGAAACTTAATTTGATCTGATTTTTGTTCAACCATGTGACATGTGCCATTTAGACTAACATGGTTGACACTCTGTTTTAGTTTTATTGGCCTGTGAGTCTGAGTCCAGAGTAACTTGTTCACATAGTCTATTAGGGGAGACAACCTACGAAGGATGTCATTCCCTAATAGACAGGGGGTTTCCTCTGGTGCCACGACTATGACCCGGTGCTTCATCTTGTGTCACCCTATTTGAATGTTTAGCTCTCCAGTCCCCTCAACAGGAATTTCATTCCCGTCGAAGTTCTGGAGTTGTCCAGGAAGAGGGGTGAGAGGGATCTGGTATCTCTCCCCCCTTTCTGAATTTAGCTGATGAAAGGCCCTTTTTGACAGAAGAGTGACTTGGGATCCAGTGTCTACCAGCGCCAAAATGCACATTGCCCTTGCACCTGGACCGGGGCATAAAATCTACCCTCCTTCTCCTCAAGGGGCAAAGATAATGTGCATTTTGGGCAAGATGTGTGGTCAATTTCCTTATTTTTGACTCCGACACAGGGGTAGTTTGGACATAATTATGTGTGGGAGTTTGGGGATCTGAAAGAAACATTTCACATTCAGATATTTGGGGAGGTTTTGGGTCCCCTTTTTCTGATTCTGGGCATTCTTCCCCCCCTTTTTGGAGGCAGTCAAAATAATTGGTTTGTGAGGTTTGGGATCCCTCTGTTACTATTGGGTTTCCTGGATGCTCATTCTGGGGTTCAAGGATGGGCGATTCTAACTCAGTCCCCACACCCACCCAGTCTTCATTTAGATTTCTTGGGACCCATTTTTCTTTGTGAGGAAATCCCACTTCCCTGAAGGAGAAGATCTTTTTTCCCAGAATCCTCTAAGGATTCTTCCATTTCAAATTGGAGGACACTAACTTCCTCCATAAAGTCAGTCTTTTTGAGTTCTTTATTTATCCTACCCACCCTCTGTTCCTTGGGTTGCAGATTTTCAGGGGCAGGACATTTTTGTTCCAATTCCTGGGTGCCCAGAGGCTTTTCACGAGTGAGGAAGTAAGCTTCCTCTAGTGCTTTACACCTCCCTTCCACCCGTGCCTCCTCGTCTGGAACCGGTGAGTTGTCAGGGTTCTCTCCCTGTCATTGTTCTGGGGTACCAGACCCTTGGTTTGTGAGGTTCTGAGCTGCCATGTTTATTTGGGGGTTCTGTTGAGCCCTCAACATGCAACCTAGATCCTGGGTAAGGTTTTGGACCTGGCGCTCCAGTTGGGACACCCGTTCTGGCTGGTACGCGGGTCTTTGGTCAACCCTAGGTGGATCACAGGAAGGGTACTATCCCTTCTCCCGTAGTACCCTGAACATGATGAATTTTGGTAACCGTCCACCCTTGGCCTCCCTTCTCCTGGATTGGTTTGTCTGGGTTCCTGAAATTGGGGAATGAAAGGAGGGTTGTGCTACAGGTTGGGGTTTGTGAGTATAGGGGGAAGAAACTTAACCCAGCATTTGGGGAATTAGTGATCTCCTGAGGGAAGTTAGGAGAGAGGTTTCCTGGGGCAGTACTTACCTGATTGGATCCCCCCTGGGACTGGGTGAGTCCATACATACCCCATTATGGGTTGGTTGCCCTTGTATCAGGGCTGATATAATCAGGGAAGTTAGGGGTCCCATTTGTGGAATTACCTCCTTGACTGCCACCTGTTTGTGATTGGCCTGAAGGCCTTCTGGGTCTTTGATTTTGCTGATTTTGTGTAGGTGTATTTTAGGCTCCCCCATCTCTAACTCTAAAATGGGGGCAACCTTCACCTCCGCCACCTTAGCAGCAGCAGGTGTGTTGGCTGGTTTGGGGTTCTTGGCCAAATTTTTATTTTCTGCAGGTTTTTAAACCTCATAAATGCGGGTCGCCTTCTCAATGACCTAGTCCAGAGATCTTTTGTCATGTTCCTCTGGCAGGCATACAACGGCATTGCGTGTGAGGGGTCCAAAGTCCTCTTTGGCTTGGCTGCTTAATCAAAGTGCGGTCCATCAATGAGCTGCAGCATAGGGGAGACCATTTATAGTCTATGGCTGGGCTGTGTATATCAGATGCAGCCCTGCATTGATTGCAGCATGTACAGGGGCACACACACTTCGTCAACCCGGACTGCATCTACCGGGAGGGGCCTGGGAAGTCCTGTAGGGCCACCTGGTAGGAGGAAACCAGTTTAAATAATATGTTGCAGCCCATGAGGCTGTCAACTGTGGGTGCTTCCAGCTGTGGGGAGTGCTAATTATTATAGAGCCCGGGTCTGGAGATGACAGGAGGTCCCCTGGGAGTCGGCAGTGATTATGGGCGTTCCAGGGATGTCAATTCACCAAAATGCCTGGGGTAGGAGAAGTGACATCACACGACCCTTGAACCCCGAAGACATCACAGGAAGTGTTGAAATTTGACCCCAACCCCAAGTGACATCTGTCACGCTCAGCTGAGTGTCTGGAGAAGCGATGAAGTCCTCCTGTCCCTGCTCGTGTCTTCACTCCACCCCCGGGGTATTGGGAAGATTGCCTGAAAGGGAATGGCAGGGTTGAAATACTAGAAGAATAACCCTAAGAGCTCCCTCTCCCCCCTTTAGTCCTCTCCCAAAACTAGTATTCTGTGGTGGGGCTAGGACTGTGCGGCTCACCTTTTAGTTTAATGTGACAAGCTCTCCATCCTGAATCTGCAGGGGCGCTATGGTCCCGATGTCCACTCTGGGTGGGATTTGCTTGTTGCGGCTGCTCTGCCGCGTAACAGGTTGTAGATGGAGTTTGGTGAATGAACTGCTGCACAGTCGCTCTTTCGTTAAGTGTCCCGGGATCTAGTTCCTACACTGGTTCCTTTGGCTGTGGAGAGGGGGAGAACCCAGTTAGCTTCACTATGTTCTTATTCAGGCAAACATGGGTTTGGTGAGACCCTCTCCCAGTTGCCTCACTGGGTGTGAGAGTATGGGTTGATCAGGTAAGTTTGTAAGTTTTGACTGGGTTGGAGCAAACATATAAATTCTGAGTCTAACCTGCTTGCTCTTCTTTTTCCCTTTGTTACAGGTTTTGTGGCATTGCAGTGGAGCCGGATGGCAACCAGCGATTGAAGAAGGTGGAGTGGGTACGATCCGAAGAGTCCGCACCGCTGATGAACACAACCGGAGTCCTGCAGAGCCGTTTCACTGTGCGCGAACACTAGAAAGGTGAGTATGCCTGATTAGATGCTTCAGAGATGCACTAACTTCTTTCTTCTTTATCTTTTCAGATGCTTGGAGTCTGTAACGTGAAGAACGCCCGGGCTGGGCGCGTGGTCATGGAAACGCTGGATTGGGAATCAGGTAACCATTTGCCACAGGCTACAGATTACACACAAAGCACGATTGGTTCTCTGGGTGTGGCTTAAATAGGCCACCATGCCCAGAGACTAGAGCGTGCTGTACAGATCTGAACTGGCACTAAAGAAACCATGTTTGAGGAAACAGGAAGTGTCCTTTTACCTTATGGGCGCTGAATGTCTATGGGATGCATGAATGCTGATTTGTTCCTGGCTTGCCAGGCTCTCACACAAGACGCTCCTGCCTGCCCTTCCCTTTTACCAAAAGTGGAATGATTCAGGCCTATACCCATGACAACATCACAAGAAGTGATGGCAAACAAACTTAACATTTTTTAGATGGATCTAGCACCCGTGTTTTCAAGTGCTCTTATTTCAGCCAGATATGAGAACCGAGACACAGGGGGAGGCAAGATTTGTCCACAGTAACTCATTTGGGGACTTCCATTTTCCAGCTTCGACGCGGGTTCTATATGTAAAACATACATAATGCAGTATTTTAACAGGGTAACTAAAATCTGTAATGTAGGTTACAGCTAGTGTATGAAACATCTACAGATCCATGGACACAGAAGTGCGTGTTCTCTGTGGCGTTGCTATGTTAAACAACCCTAAAAAAGCACTGACGTTGGGCGGCGTGCGCTGCTGTTTAACCAGGAGAAAAATGCGACACGAGAAATGCCTGAAAATTAAATCATTGACCAGGATTTACTATCGACAAAATTCTGTGGTTAAAAATGTATACATGATTCAGCTACCAATATGATAGAAGAACCCTATTAGACTGGCCTGCGTGCACAGAGGAGAGTGCACCCGTTAATGTTATATTTGCTGTAGTATAATACCTGGGAAAGGTTCTTTCAATATACACAAGACTCCTGCCCCATAGTTTTTATTATCTAAGCGTAATACTGTGTGCCAGAGTACTTTAAAAAGAAAATACCATTTAATATAACATCATTGCTGCACACAAATTCATAGCACCACACAGTTATTTAAAATTGAAAACACCCATGAGTTGCTTCACACCCGGGGACTCACTGGCAGACTTTAAGGCACACACTGCACACTACCCCTTTGTCAGACCCAGTGGTGCCCAATGGCGTATCACACAATTTGGAAGCTCGCCTGCAAGCCATGCTTTGGGGGCCCCCCAAGCTCCTTAACAGATCACAGGACACGCCACACCCCGGGCCGGTCTTGACCACCACGTATGCGCAATGTCCATTATGATTATGCTGCTGCAGGGGCATGCACTACGGCAAGTGAGAGAAGTAAATATGGTTTTCATTCGGAGCTTAAAACATTAATGTAACATAGACAGAAGGGGGGGGGGGTGCCTGGTCCACAAATATACCAGCGACCAGTGGTGGCAGGTGTTTTTTTTTTTGGAGGGTGTAAATATTTGATATGATATGATATGATATTTATATATAGCGCGCCTATGCACAAGTGTTTTAAAGCGCGACAAGGCAGGGGAGGGGAACAAGAGGGAACAAGACAATGACCTTACTAGGCCCAGTGGCACTGAGATTTTGCAAGTGCAGGGGAGAGGAAAGGGGAGAAGTGCTAGGGGAAGGGCAGAAGGAGCAAGTGCAGGACATGGGATAAACAAGAAGTGCGGCCAGCAGGTGGCAGTGCAAGGGTTGTGCATTGTGTGCATATTTGTGCATTTGCCACAATTATTTGATTGCGACTGGGCAATGAAAATGGGATGGGGGAGCAGGGGATTCTTCTCCCTCCCCAGAGTAAGTGTTTTGAATAATGGGTTAACATTTTCAATTACACAGCTTCCTTTCTGGGAAAATGTGTGTAAAAGGTAACAATGCAGGTAAAAGGCCAACAATCAGTTTTGTACGGTGTAGGGTAAATCATGAAAAAAGTACAATCGATGCAAGTCACCAAAAGTGCACAGCGCATTTCCCAATGCATTATCATGCAGGTCCCTTCAATATATGCCTGTATAAAAAATATTTGTATGCTGGCTGTGCCCATACATTTCCATGCTGGCTCCACCATCATATGCTAGTATTCCCATATAAGACCATATTATGCTCACTTTAAGATGGTTTTCTATAGTATCATCACTGGCACGGGTCACAAAACTTGTTCTGCCAATATATGCCAGTACTCCTATGTAAGTACAAACTTTGGTTGGTTTGGCCATTACAAGTGATACGTCACAATAGGATAGGAAAACCTGTCCAAACTGGTTCCAATGTAAGACATTCTAGACACACAAGAACACTTATCTTGTTTGATTAATCACAAATGCTCAGTTAATAAAAAGATCATGCTACAGTGAAGAATATACAGGCCGCTATACCAAAACATCAGTCTAGCAAGGTAACACTACCTATCATGCTTGCTTTTCTAAAGATGCCGAGTAATACATGTCATGTCACAGTAAGCAATGGCTAGGACTGCACCAACATGCCAGTCTAGCCAGGGAATGGCACACATGAACTTGCCTTTGCCCAAAAATACCAGTAAAACATGCAAAGTCAATAAAAGATGTGGCAAAAATGTTCCAGTGATCCCCAGTGTCCCAGGGCCATACCCACACATGCATCCCATTTCACCCACCTGTCACTCACCCGTACATCTCCTCTCACACTCACTCATATCGGTTCACCACACAGGCACCCACCAAACCCCACCCAGAACATTAAAACACATGCTACCACATGTATGCTCATTCACCCACCAGTCAGTCACTCACACCTACCCACCCAGAACATTCAAAAACACACCATCACATTCACACTCATTCACCCACCAGTCACTCAATAATACACCTTTTCTTACCTCCACTTATTGCATTTTCTACACAGGCACACGCCCATCCACTCATTACATTCTCCACACAGCCACACACCCATCAAGATAGAACATTCAAAATCACACATCACATCACTTCTCATTCACCCATCAGTCACTGACACCTTCACTTGCATCCGCTCATTACATTCTCTACACAGGCACACACCCGCCCACCAAGAACATTCAAAATCACACATAACATCACTTCTAATTCACCCACCAGTCACTCACACCTTTGCTTACATCCACTCATTGCATGCTCTACACAGGCACACACTCACACACCCAGAACATTCAAAAACACACATCATTTCACTTCTCATTCACCACCATTCACATACATACATCTGACACGCACTTCACACATGCAAAACACAGATCATATTACAAACAAAAAGCCTTCTTACCTTTTTCTTGCAGCTTCGGTCCGTCCTTCCAGGCCCCCTCGGCTCCTCCGTGCTGCTCACAAACAGAAACCAGGCAGCGGCAAGAGCTTCCTGGTACCTGTATGTGAGTTGCAAGGAAGCCGAAAGAGAAGGGGTTGGACCTGACATGGTATGTGACATGTGCCACATGTCACAGTCAGCTCCAACCGCTACTGAGTGCCTCCCCATCCCAGCCTTCATCCTGATGGGTGGGGACTGGGTCCGGGACCCACCAGAGCTCGTGTTGTGGGTCCCCCCGCACTGCGGAAGGGCACAATACACCAGGAGCACATTTTTTTCTTGTAGAAAAAACAAATCTATATTTTGTTTGCAGCAAAAAATGATTGTTTTTTTGAAGTTTGGGTCGCAAGGGAGTCCCCAGGGGTTGCAACTGTGGCCCCCATGGATCACAGTTGTGGCCCCTGGTGACCCCCAAATGACGTCCCTGGAGTGCTCCCTGTCAGGTGAGTGGCTCCCTTTAGGGCCGGGAAAAAGTGGTGAAAGGGTGCAGAGTGGAGTGCTCTCAATGGTCGAACCGTTGATCTAGCTCTCCGCTTGCACTGACAGCAAAGTTTTTTTTTTCTGTTTAAAGAAAAGGATACCTCGCACAGCCACGTGCGAGGTTCCATTGCACAATTCTTTTCCTTTTTGTTTGAAAGGATTCGTGTGCAATTCTTCGTGTTGGGAATACTTAGGGCCTCATTACACGGTAGGCGGGACCAAGGTGCTATTAGCAACTTGGTCCATGCCGGCAAAATACCGGCACCACCTTGGAGGATAGGGGAATTACCGCCCTATTCCAAGGTTGGTGGGGCAGTAATTCCCCCTTCCCCCATTGCCCTTCCCCATTCCCATTTTTGCCCCATAGGGAATAATGGGAATGGGGAAGGTGCTAATTACGGTACCGCAAATTGCGGTACCGTAATTAGCACCCTGGTCCCTTTGCAGGTTGGTTTTTAATGCCTGCTAAAAAGCAGGTGTTAAAGTACCAACCCGCAAAGGGACCTCGTAGTAAGGCAGTGAGGGTTAACGGTCACCTGTACCATTACCGGTGACCGTTAACCCTTACCGCCTTCGGTGTAATGAGGCCCTTAATTCCTTTTCTTTCTTTTGTCACCTGCAAGAGGCCTACACTTCTACTACAGAAAGCGTTTCATTTAGGATAATTGCATTTACCTGCAGACAACTTCTATATCACAGGAGAATATTATATGCGTACACTGATCACTCAGTTTTGCATCCCATCTACTGCACACAGTGGGCCTCATTACGAGGTTGGAGGTAGCCATGGAGCTGTTAGCTCCATGGCTGCCTCCAAAAACCTTCCGACTCCGCCCTGGTGAATGGAGCAATTACCGGTCCATTCCGAGGTCGGAGGGACCGGTAATTACCCATTCACCAGGGCTATTCCCCATTCCCATTTGAGCCCCCATAGGGCTCAATGGGAATAGGGAAGGCGCTAATAACGGTACCGTAAATTGCGGTAACGTTATTAGCTCTTGAGTCCCTTTGCGGGTCCCGTCCTTAATGCTGAAAAAAACAGGCGTTAAGGAAGGACCCGCAAAGGGAACTCGTAGTAGGGCGGTAAGGGATTACCGGCACTGGTGCCCTTACCGGTGCCGGTAATCCCTTACCGCCCACCTCATAATGAGGCCAATTGTGTCTTCTCTACCCTAGTGGCACGTTTTTTTGACTTTGTGGGGAGCCTTATTTTTTCTCTCACCTACCTTAACTATATCTCCCTATTTTGTCATTTCAACATCCAGCATGCCAATTCTTCACACTGACAATCCTGTGAACTGGTTCAGCACCACCAGATCACCTTCTTGGCTTCATATAGAGGGAACTCATTACATTTCATTTAGTTATTTATTGTGCATTTGTAAGGCGCTTATACATCAAGTCAATTGTGTCTCAAAGTGCCCACAGGGTAACAGGGAGGCAAATATAACAATGAAAGATAGAGGTGAACTGCTAGTCCTTGTGAGCATTCAGAACGTGCACGTGCAGAGTGAGAGAGAAAGCATGAGGATGTGGGGGTTAAGTGCTAGGCAGACCAAGAGGAAAGTGCTAGGGAGCAAGCAGCTGTTAAGTGACTTGGTGAAAGTGGTCCACTGTCAATAAATTAGTAAGTGCAGGCCTTCGGTGGCATAGGCCAATGGGTGCCAAGGCAAGTGCTAGGAGTGGGCGAAGGCTGAAGACGATTCGGTGTAGTAGGCTCCTAGATAAGCCTACACATTCATGGAATGGCCTAAGCCAACCTTCCAATCACACACCAGGGCATCTACCTAAGAGTTTGGTGGACAACCAATCAGGTTGGCCCTCAAAAATACCAATCATTCAGGTCTACTCCCACAGGATGTGTAATGACTGTTTTAGGGCCAGGAACTTGTCTAAATAAATCTAAACCACTAAACAAGGCACAAAGGCCATGTTAGGCCTGTCTCATGAATCCAACTAAGAAATACTGGCCCTAGAAACAAAATGGCTGAGAGTAGGACTTAAAAAACACTAGTATCCCAATGGCGACCAATGGGGGTGCTAAGGTGGAAAATAGGCTTACACCACTAGTGTGGCGAAAATTAAGTTACAGGTGCCCCCCCCACCCTATTCCTTAAATGAAATGTGGCAATGTTATAATCACCCTAGAACCACAACTCGGGAATTTAAAAAGCACTCCTGACCCGGGAGCCATATGCAATATCATGAGACTGAATACTAAAAAAGGGCTGCAGGTAGACATCAAGAGGTCAGAGATCATACAAAATCCAAAGGTAAAAATCAATTTCAGCAGGCCCTAAAGTACCAGAGCATGGATGTTTCTGATGCACAGTAGATCGAGAAGCCAACGTGTTAGAGTTGGGCTGGCACTGGTAGGAATCTCTGTTTTTAGTTTGATGCAGATTTACCATTAATAGTGTCTGAGAGATGTGAGCGCTAAATGGTATCTGCGCATGTTGAATGCTGAGCTCTGAAAGCGAAATTGACCCATTTACATCATGTTAAAAAAGAGGAAGCCCTAAAATGGAAGTGTGGCTGAAGTGTATAGTGTGTACAACATGTCAAACGCTGCTGGGTTAAGCAAACCTTTTACCTAGAGATGTCACAGATGTGAGGAAAGAAGGAGCGTGTGGAGTCAAAGATGACCCCGAGGTTTTTAGCCTCACAGGTGGGAGCAGGAAGAGGGCCACGAGAGGCTGGATAAATGGAAATGATGAAATGGTGTGGGAGAAAGTTGTAATATCTATTACCAAAATATTATAAATAGGGTAAAGCACCCAGACTTTACCTAAAACAGGTAAAGAAACCTTTTCTCTACTGTCTGGGAAACGGCAATATACTTATCTATGAGGAAGAGAAGAGAAAAGAAAAGGAAATATTCAACAAAAATGCTGGTGACCTCAGTCGGGATTCCAAGGCCTTTGTCCCCGGTGGGGGGCGTGGCAGCCCCTCAGCCAATGAGGAGGCTCGAAGCGGGCCATCCCGGCTCCGAGCCTCCCCGCGGCTGAGAGCCTGCCTTCGCACCCCGCCGGGGACTCAGTAAGACTTTTTTTTTTATCCCTTCCCTCCCTCCCACCCGCCCCCCCAACTTACCTTCTTGGTCCTACGTCCCCGGCGGGGGACGAGGGAAGCCTCCAGCCGTGTGGGGACTCAGAGCAGGGCCATCCCCGCTCCGTGCCTCCACACGGCTGGAGGCTTCCCTCGTCCCCTCCCGGGGATGCAGGAATGTTTTTTTTTTCTTTTTTTTCCCGTCCCACTCGTGCCCTCTCAACCCCACTTACCTTCTTTTTGATCCTTTTTTCAGGAGCGGACGCGCTGGGAACACTTGTGTTCCCAGCGCGTCCGCTCCCGATGGCCGCCATGGAAAGGGAAAACAGACTCCGTTTTCCCTTTCCATGGCGGCGGCCGTTTTCTTTTTTTTTCAAAACGCTGCAGCGTTTCGGGACAAAAAAAAAGCTTTTAGTGCCCAGGTAACGCAATTTCTGCAATAGAATAGCAATAGAACCCTTGCGTCGGGGGCATTACCTATGGGCCCCGGGGCATTACCTAAGTCGGTAATGCCCCAAACGCTGGGGTTCTATTGATTAAGTGTAACTAGACCATCTGCTGTGATTAATAAAGTAGATATTTTTAATATAACCTTGACTGGACACTCCTTTTATCATTGGGTAATAATTGTATTTTAGCAGTGCTGCAGCTAACCAACAGTCCACGAACTTTAGAGGTGATAAGTCTGCTTTTCCATCCATGTTACCAGAATTGGACAAGGAGGTTTATCATTTTAATTGTATGTTTTTTTTAATCCAATCTGTTTGGATCCATTCTGGTGTATTAGAATTGTGAAGCTAATTGATGGTTTAGAAACCTATATTCACCCCTGGACCACTGGCATCCAGAATTGTATTGGTCACAAGTGGTTTATACAACATTCAATTTAGGAAGGGCATACAATCTGATACGAACGAGAGATCAGGATCAGTGGAAAACTACGTTTAAAACCACTTTTGGATTGTCTAAATATACTGTTATGCCTTTCAGTCTCCATAAAGCTGTTGCTACCTTCCAAAGGTTCATTAATGATATCTTCCAAGAAATGTTAGTCCCCTACATCGAGGCATACTTTGATGATATCTTCATATTCTCTAATCCCTAGAACAACATATACATCATGTCAGTTCCATATCACAGAGGCTACAGGACCATTCATTGTATGCCAAACTTGAGATATGTACATTCCAAGTACCAGTGTAAGTGGAATTCCTCTGATTGTTCTTGGCACATAGAAGAGTATAGATGAGCACAGCTAAGATCCACAGTTGTTGAATGCCTACACCCACCTGTGTGAAATTGTTCCAGTCTTTGCTGGGTTTTGCCAGAGAGATTCATACATTCCTATTCTACTGTTGTGGCCCCACTCACAATTCCGATAAGTCTGTTGGTTCCCTTTATATAGACCGAGGAATCCCAAAATGACTTAGGGACCTGGAAACATGCATTTACTTCCTCCTCAGTCTTGCAGTATCCAAACCTCGACCAACCCTTCGTGGTGAAGGCTGATGTTTCCACCCTGGCTATTGGCTATCCAGTCCCAAGAATGCCCATCAACCTGTCGATTGCATCCCGCCGACTTTTACTCAAGGAAAGTGTGTCAAGCTGAATAGAATTACACCACTACAGAATAATAACTGCTGGCAATTAGAGTTGCAGTCAAAGAATGGCAGCATCATCTAATGGAGGTCAAACACCAAGTGATGGTGTATCCACGGCAATCTCCAGGCACTCGCATCCCTGAGGTGACCTAGTTCTAGGCAAGTTAGATAGCACATGTCCTTCACTCTATTCAACTTTAGAGTCACATACCGACTGGTGGTGCTTCAGGCAAAGGGTGACACTTTATTCTGGCTAGCCGACGTCACACAGATCGAAGAAGTGGACAGTCTCATCCTTCCATCTGTGCATCACGGAAGGGCTCAACTCAGATGAGATGCACCACTTCCTATGAAAACCAATAATAACATGAAAAGTAATATACAATATGTACACCTCCGCAAGTATACGATGATGTAACAAGTATGAAGTATGAAATTAAGGATGGAATGGAGTTTGTATTATGAAACAATGCATGGTTTGGAATTGCAATGTAACTGTTGTATTGTGCTTGGAGTGAATGCAGGTGCACCGGAATGCATGAGGTAATGTTGGTGTGTTTGAGAGAATGTTTCGCTGTGAGTGTTGGAGTGCTTGTAGTGAAAGTTCCACAGTATGTCGGTTGGAGAGCTCCTGCCTGGGTGATGGGAGCCAGTGGTTCATACTCGGTTATTTTATAGCAACCAGATGTAACAGGCATAAAGCTGACTAATGGAACTTACCCAAGGTGTCAAAGGATCTTTGATTTCTACACTGGTGACGAGTTGGTCTTCCATAAGAGAAGACATGGACCAGCGTGGCAAAAGAGTGAAGAAGGAGAGGACCCACTGCCCCGACACAAGTAAGTCCCATCACCTAGTGCCAAGGAATGATGCAGAAATTATGAGAATAGGGAAGGCATTCCCAGGTGTAAAAGAGAACTAGTCCCCAGCGCAAGAACCATGGTCCTACCGGAGACTCAGGGCAAAGTATAAAGGCAGCTATGAGACAAAAGAAAAAAAAAAGGAAACTCCTGCTCCACAAGATTACTGAGTACTGAAAAGAAGGGGTGGAGGTGTGGCCCTTTTTTACTGGGACCCAAGAAGAGATGGAGCTGCAGGAGGCACTAATATGGGTAAAGGACAAATGTCCGAGTGCCCAGGGCATGGAGTTGTCTTATTCAGTGATGCGGATAAGTTCCCTCAGAGGTTGGCTAACCTTAGGTGGGCACATGACAGCAGGAGGCATTGAGAGTGCGAGTCAACGTTATCCCGAACTGTGCATTTCCTGCAAGATAAGTGTGAGCAAAGAGACAGGGCCGACACCACTTAACTGGTCCAAGTGGGTCCGGTAGCGTGGGGCCAACCATTGGTTACATGGAGCTCCGCCATGCTTCGCTGTTGGGAAGCCAATCGTGATGTCAGGTGTGTGCGTATAGAGCTGGCGACCCAGTGGAATGCAATGCCTGCAACAGCATTCCATTGTTGTGATATAGAAAAATGTAGGCGCAGAGAAACGTATGCAGAGAAACATATTCGGCGTCTTGAAATAAAGGACCCTCAAACTCTGGCGCCTATAGGACGTACCCAGCTGTGACGTGATTCACAGCAAGAAGGAGAAGATGTCTGTGGAAGGCGGAAGACATATTAACATGTCACCGGCTGTGGAACGTTCACAGGAAGAAGGAGAGGATGTCAGTGGAAGGCGGAAGACATATTAACATGTCACCGGCTGTGGAACGTTCACAGGAAGAAGGAGAGGATGTCAGTGGAAGGCGGAAGACATATTAACATGTCACCGGCTGTGGAACGTTCACAGGAAGAAGGAGAGGATGTCAGTGGAAGGCGGAAGACGTATTAACATGTCACCGGCTGTGGAACGTTCACAGGAAGAAGGAGAGGATGTCAGTGGAAGGCGGAAGACGTATTAACATGTCACCGGCTGTGGAACGTTCACAGGAAGAAGGAGAGGATGTCAGTGGAAGGCGGAGCACGTATTAACATGTCACCGGCTGTGGAACGTTCACGGGAAGAAGGAGAGGATGTCAGTGGAAGGCGGAGCACGTATTAACATGTCACCGGCTGTGGAACGTTCACGGGAAGAAGGAGAGGATGTCAGTGGAAGGCGGAGCACGTATTAACATGTCACCGGCTGTGGAACGTTCACAGGAAGAAGGAGAGGATGTCAGTGGAAGGCGGAGCACGTATTAACATGTCACCGGCTGTGGAACGTTCACAGGAAGAAGGAGAGGATGTCAGTGGAAGGCGGAGCACGTATTAACATGTCACCGGCTGTGGAGAAGGAGAGGATGTCAGTGGAAGGCGGAGCACGTATTAACATGTCACCGGCTGTGGAACGTTCACAGGAAGAAGGAGAGGATGTCAGTGGAAGGCGGAGCACGTATTAACATGTCACCGGCTGTGGAACGTTCACAGGAAGAAGGAGAGGATGTCAGTGGAAGGCGGAGCACGTATTAACATGTCACCGGCTGTGGAACGTTCACAGGAAGAAGGAGAGGATGTCAGTGGAAGGCGGAGCACGTATTAACATGTCACCGGCTGTGGAACGTTCACAGGAAGAAGGAGAGGATGTCAGTGGAAGGCGGAGCACGTATTAACATGCCACCGGCTGTGGAACGTTCACAGGAAGAAGGAGAGGATGTCAGTGGAAGGCGGAGCACATATTAACATGCCACCGGCTGTGGAACGTTCACAGGAAGAAGGAGAGGATGTCAGTGGAAGGCGGAGCACGTATTAACATGTCATTGTTTGAGGAGTAGAAATTCCGATGTCAGCTTAGAAGGGGACCGTCATCCAGCAAAGCGTAGGACTAGTGAACCATGCAATGAGGGAAAGAGCATGTGATCTCTTTCACAAGGAGATAAGTTCATCACTGGAACAAAATGTGATATGCTGTGCACCAGGAGATCTGAGGTACTGTTGCTGTGTGGTGATACAGCATTTGAGGAGATCTGAGCGCTTATCTAGTAATGGGATTACTGATGTTTAATTTCAGCACTCGTCTAGTGATGGGATTGCAGATGTTTTATTTTAAGAAGTTTGAGAAGTCAATATGATTGGAATTCGGTATTATGTTCACTTGGAGTTTGTTTTAGGGTGACGCTTCGCCACGCTGATCTGGGTGCTTGTAGTTCAATGTATTAACTTCAGTCTGTGCAGTTATAGGAGCTAACGTTTAAGATTATAACGTCTATTATTTTTGTTTCTTTATAGGTATAGAGCTGGCTCCCCAGCTACAGACCTTTAAAGTTAGTATAGTGTGGGATAGAATGAAATACTCACACATGTAATGTTAAGGTATGATGTATTTGAGTATGTTTAATGTGATTAATAGTGGCATGTACAGGAAGTAATGTGTATAAGGTAGTAGTTGGCACAGTGTGTGAGAATGCTGCAGTGGTGTGAAAACTTGCCATTCAACAAGTTGTGATGATGTGTTTGGGTTATAGCTTAACTTGTTTCTGGAATTTTAGCTTTAGGTTGCTGGCTGCAAAAAGGACTTTTAGGGTTTAACAACTTGCAATGTCAAAAGTAGTAATCCTATTGAATGCAAGGTGCATGGGGAAAATGCAAGGTTATATGGGAAAATGCGAGGGTCTCACGCATTTTGAGAATGTACAGGTTTAGAGCTGCATTCAGCTATGGACTTATAGGTTGTGAATTTCATCGCAATTAAAAAGATGAAGAACATTTCAGTAAAAAAGTTGAGGGTATGGGTTTGAGATGCCTGTTTAGCGAATTTCGGGTAAAAGGGTGTTTTTTGTGTACTTTTAGGGCAATGTCAACATTTTTAAACTGCCATTGTGTAAGTATTGTAGAGTAAGATGTTTGGGTGAGGTATGTATGGTATGGTACGCAACTTTCCCTGTGTGAAATGGGTTGCTGCTTTGTGGTGACATTGCGCCAAGTGTGTGTGTATGGTTTGGAGGGGGGACCTCTCCTGTGGTGTGAGGTATGGTCACTGGTACTTTTGGGCAGGGTAGTTTCATATATATATATATGTAAGAGATGGATGAGATGCTGTTGGGTCCAGAAGGGGGCACGCCTTCCTATTCATGTGAGAGAGGTGAAGTGAGTGTGTGAGCAATGTATGTGCAGCGAGGGGTGGATGCCTTCCATCAAGAGTGAGTGGATGAACAGCCAGAGTAGTAAGGAGGGATGCCCTCCGCCTTGTCTTTGAGTTGCATCTCTCACTAAAAAGGTGCACTGTGTGAGTGTCCCCTGTATGTTTCCTCTTGTGGACTTGTGTGTGTGAAGAAGGGAGATGTGTTTTATGGTGCTTGGTGTGCCTGAGAGAATGTTTAGCTGTGAGTGTAGGAATGCTTGCAGTGAAAGTTCCACAGTATATCAGTTGAAGAGCTCCAACCTGGCTGATAGGAGCCAGTGGTTCATACTCTGTTATCTTATGGCAACCAGATGTAACAGGAATAAAGCTATCTGATGGAACTTACCCAAGGTGTCTAAGAATCTTTGATTTCTACAGTAACCATGCCTATGAAATAAGACATGGCAAATGCACACAGGCTCTAAAACAGAGGGGCTCTATTAGGGGCTAAAACACTTCTTTAGCTCTCTATCATTAAAATGTTCATACTTTGCTGTTTTAATTTCAGCCACCTAAAATAATGAACAATACAATCATCATGCATAGGCAGAGAACAGGTACTTTTCCCACCGCTGAACGGACTAGCCATGCTCTAACTTTATAGGGGAATACCCCTGTTTGAATGACACTAGAGGACATCCTACAAATGGATAGGACATGTTTATACAATTTAGAGGAATGTCCCTCTTCTCAATGAGATAGGCTCACTTGAATAAAATTAGCTTGCATCCAACCAATAGATTGGCCAGGTTTGTCCCTCTTTTCAGCTTAACAGGCATACCCAACTCAGACTGTAATAATTGTGTATATTTTCTACTTACTTTCATACACCAAAAGGTTAACAGACTCATACTGCTGCAACGATCGGTATTTGTGGCCAATGATGATGTCATGACATCGTAGAACGCATGATGCATCACATTTTGACGATATAGCTCACTTTCAGGATGGCGGTGCTCCCACACACACGTGGAGTGCTGCCATCCTGAAAGAGATCCCAACTCAGACTAATAAGGTAGTGAACTGTAAATTTGGGGCTCATTTTGAGAGATTAGTTACTTGGGAGCTCCAAAAGACCTAGAACACTGTACTTCTTTCCCTATTAGGTTCTATATATGAGGATACTAAGAAAAACTGAAATGTGAAGCCCACAAGCACACAAATTCCATAGATGTTGATTGCTTAAAAGGTATTTTGTATTTTACTTTTTATTGCACCACCATTATGACCCAATATGACCCAATATAATAAGAAAGAAAATAGTACCAATTTATATATGGCCACTGTCCAAGGCAAGGTTTTAGATTCCACAGATAACTCCAGCAAGAATGAAGATCTGCTCCAGTTTATAGTGATACATTTTTTACGTTTATTTTCGACATTATGTCTTTCGACATGATGTTATCGACTTAATCACTGCCTACCCTACTCAATTTCTGTGCCACCAAGTTTCACAATTATACATTCTCTGGCCATATGGAATATTGTAACTTAATACTAAAATAACAAATTAGAGAATAGTATTAACAGTTCAATGATTTGCTACCTATTACAGTGCACATGCATTGATGCTTAAGTATAGAATAGTAACAGAGATTGCATGATATCATGTTACAACCACCTCTAACTCTATCCTTGCAGTAATGCCTAAGACTAGACTAGAAACAAGAGATTTTGTGATGGCCTGAGGTAGACTTTAAGAAACAGAACTTGATAAGCAGGGTGACTAGTTGTACATTTTAGTCTAGTCAAACATCTAAGAATGAATTACAGTACATAGAGACTTTTTATATTCTCCCTCATTTCTTTCATTTTTCTCTTCTCTTTTCCCCACCTTACCTCCCTTTCATATGTTTCTTTAGAACATGGGCAATAGCCTACTGTAAAGGAACTTTGTGATAATACATGTGGATGGTTAACATCAATCAAAGTGTATTGATTATGACGGTGTATGAAGAACATGTGTTACAATGTACAATTTGGGACAAAATAAGACAAACTAATGGTTGTTAGCATCTAAAAATTCTTACACAATGTAACCAACTAAGGACACACTGCATGATAATGAAATCTAGGACATAACTACCTGCACTAGTAGACAGGTGAATTGGCAGTACACTGTATTAAGAACAGGCTTTCTGCGCCGTGACAAAGCCCGGTCACAGGGGAAATATTAGCATATGCGGTCATTTGAATGATGTTGAGTTGGGAAGTCCTATTTAGTGTAACGCTCACCTGATTCTCGCAGAGGCGCCGGTCTTGACTGGGCGACTACCGTATCTTCAAAGGTGATGTGCAGCACCCGATTGGCTCTTTGGGCTGGACCTCTGTGCCCTGTATGCCTGACGTGCAGAGTAAGATGTCTGCAGATAGAAAATACGGGGTTAATGAACTGGGGTTATTGGGGTGTCCCTATCTCTTTCCTCTTCTCCTCTCCTGTAGACCCCCACAGGTTAACGCTCTCACCTTAGGTAAGTGAATGCCGAGCTCTCCATCTGCCTCGGGGCAGGGTGCTGTAGCCAGTTTCTTCACTGGATAGGTAGCGCAGGCCTCTTGACTTCAGAGGACTGCTGTCCGTCGTTTACTGCACGAACGGTAAGTTTCGAGTAACTCAAATGTCTTTAAAGTCTTTAATAATGATGTCTCTTGTTTTGCAGGGTTCCGGCAATGGCGGATGACGGGCTGAAGTGAGTTGAAGATGGAGCCCGTGTGATGAATAGAAGCGCCTGGAAGCACGTAAGTAAGCGCTTGTTGCCAGCTTCACAAAGCGCTCTAACTGTCTTTTTATTTTGCAGGCACAAGTTCGGAGCGGCTGCAGGGTGCCGGGATACCCACTGGGTTAGATGTGGAAAGGAGTAATGGCACGTGAGTATTAAAGTTCCCCAATGTCTTTAAACGCACCTTGTTTTGTCTTTCAGATGCGAGATGCAGCGCCGACGGCCTCCGGAGCGTGCGAAGAGTTGGTAAGCTTTTGTCTTTCAGATGCCGGAATGCAGTGTGAAGACCTCCGGAGCGCACGAAGAGTAGGTAAGCCTTTGCCTTTCAGATGCCGGAATGCTAACCTGTTCTTTCTTGTCTTTATAGGTGTTGCTGAAGACTGGATTCAGGATGGTAAGCCTTTTTCCTTAGGCCCAGGACCGGATGCAGAAGACACGATGAGCGTTCTGCTGCAGAGGGTGCAGAATAACGCAAAGCAATATTCATCCACCGGGTGTGGTTTAAATAGCCTCCTGTAGTGCTTAGGTGTCTCCTTCCACAGCCACGCCTAAGTAAGAAAAGAGTTCCTGGTAAAAAAAGAGTTCCTGCCTTCCAGAAGAGTTCCAGTGTTCTGAATCTAGGGAGTGGCTCCAGCCCCATCCAACAGGAAAAGTAGTTCCAAACAGAAGAGGATCAGAGGCTCAACTGGCAGGCAAGTAAGCAGCATGGTCTGCTGCAGGTAAGTCCACCCAAGCATTATGAGCCCGGCGCTTCCAGCGCTGGGACTGGGCATATTTATGAGCCTGGTGCCAATGGCGCCAAGACTGGGTCCAAAAGGTCCCAATTGGGACTGGTTGGCACTCAGAACCTGGGTTATGGATCTGCTTCCAAGGGAGTTGGGAAAACCCTGACCTTTTGGAAGCAGAGATCATGACAGTACCCCCCCTCAAGGCCCCTCCCAAACCGGGCTTCTCCGGGGGTTTTGGCTTGTCAGGAAATGTTCGGTGAAATCTTTTGATTAGGCGAGGAGCGTGGATATATTCAGCAGGTTCCCAGGATCTCTCTTGGGGGCCGTAGCCTTTCCAGTCAATTAGGTAGAATAGTTTAGATTTGGAGATCTTGGAGTCCAGAATGCTTTTGACTTCAAACTCGAGTTCTCCATCAACTAGGATAGGTTTTGGAGATTTGGTTAGTCGGGTTTGAGGTTGCACGGGTTTTAATAGAGAGACGTGGAAGACCGGATGTATCTTCATGTGCGGGGGCAAGTCCAACTTGACCGCTACTGGGTTTACTATGGTAGTGATGGAATAGGGACCAAGGTATCTTGGGTTGAATGTGCGTGGCCCTTTTAGAGATAGATATCTGGTGGATAACCAGACTTGATCCCCTACTTGATAGTGAGGGGCTTCCTTCCGATGTTGATCTGCTCCTTTCTTGTATTGTTCTTTAGCCCTTTGAAGGTGAGAAACAGCTTCCTTAAAGGCTTGGGTGATTGTAGAATGCAGGTAGTCTACTGCTGGTGTTTCAAGATCTTGGAGGGGATCCAACTCCGAGGTTCGAGGGTGACTGCCGTACAAAAGAAAAAACGGGGTTTTCCCAGTTCCCGAATGGACAGAGTTATTGTAGGCATACTCGGCTATCCAAAGGATATCTTTCCAAGTTTTTTCAGTTTGTTGCAGCATGCAGCGTAAATACTGTTCCAGAGTTTGATTGGTCCTCTCGGTTTGTCCGTCGGTCTGAGGGTGGTGACTGGTCGATAGTCTCACATCAATTTGAGCCGACCGACAGCAACTTCGCCAAAAATGAGAAATAAATTGACTACCTCGATCCGAAATTAGAACCGAAGGAAAACCGTGCAGTCGTACGATGTTTTCGAGAAATTCTCGGGCCAGAGTTGCTGCTGTTGGCAAGCCTTTGAGCGGAATGAAATGCGCCATCTTGGAGAATAAGTCCACGATTACTAGAATCGTATTGTATCCGGAGCATGGAGGTAGATCGGTGATGAAGTCCATAGAAAGCGTATGCCAAGGGCGAGGTGGGATGTCAATAGGGCGTAAGAGGCCTGCTGGTCTTTCCTTTTGACTCTTGTTTTGGGCGCATACTCCACAGGACATTATAAAGTCTCTGATATCTTTTTTCCAAGACGGCCACCAGAAGTAGCGCTTGATCTTTTCTGAGGTCTTGGCTATACCGGGATGACCTTCCATTAAAGAGTCGTGATAACAAGAGATTACTTTTTTTCTGTAAATCTGTGCTGGGTAGGTATAATCGTTCTTGGAAATACAATAAGTTGTCCTTTACTGCAAAGTCCTTTCCCTGCAGATGCCAATTCTGTATGTCTGCTGGAGTTACAAGTTGCCTGGCTTTATCCTTAACTTCCTCTATGGATTCTGTGGTGATTACACCCAGAATTCTTTGTTCGGGAATGATTGGTACAGGTTTAGGGTTGATCAAGTGTTCTTCCACTCCCGTCCGAGAAAGGGCATCGGCTTTACTGTTCTTGGTACCAGGTCGATAGGTAATTATGAAGTCAAACTCGGCAAAGAATAATGCCCAACGGAGTTGTCTAGAGGATTGGGCTTTTGCGGTTTTCAAATATTGCAGGTTTCGGTGATCCGTAATCACAGTAACGGTGTGTCGGGCCCCCAGCAGATAATGCCGCCAAGCCTTAAAGGCAGACTTGATAGCCAGAAGTTCCTTGTCAGTAATCGTGTAATTGACTTCAGGAGGCGAGAATTTGCGGGACCAAAATGCCACGGGATGCAACTGATTGGTTACCGGGTCCTTTTGTGATAGAACTGCCCCCATGGCAAGGCTTGAAGCATCAGTTTCCACGATATAGGGGAGTTCGGGGCGAGGGTGTTTTAAGATTGGTGCAGAGATAAATTTAGTCTTCAAATCCTGGAAAGCTTGTTCCGCCTCGGTAGACCATTCAAAACGTTTGTTTTTCTTTAACAAGGCAGTGATGGGCTGGACTATTCGAGAGAACTCGGGGATAAACCTGCGGTAAAAGTTAGCGAAGCCTAACATGCTTTGCACACCTTTTACGGAGGATGGTGATGGCCATTTGAGAACTGCATCGACCTTCTTTGAATCCATACGCACTCCGCCAGGTGATAATATGAATCCCAAGAATTCAATTTCAGTCACGTTGAAAACACATTTTTCCAACTTAGCGAAAAGTTTGTGTTGACGCAATCTTTCGAGGACCATTTTCACGTGTTTCCGATGTTCAGATTCCGATGAAGAATAAACGAGAATGTCGTCGATGTAAACAACAATACACACATCTATGAGCTCTCTGAGGACATCGTTCATAAAATATTGAAAGGCGGCCGGGGCATTGCAAAGTCCGAAGGGCATGACCTGATATTCAAATAGCCCATACTTGGTGCGGAAGGCCGTCTTCCATTCATCGCCCTCTTTTACTCGTACCAAGTGGTAAGCTCCTCTAAGATCCAGCTTTGTATATATGCATGCTTTTCTGACTTGGTCCAGGAGTTCAGGGATCAAAGGTAACGGATATCTATTCTTAACGGTGTTCTGGTTCAGGGAGCGATAATCGATACAAGTTCTAAGGTCTCCTTCCTTTTTTGGAACGAAGAACAAAGCTGAAGAGGCAGGGGACTTGGAGGGACGAATAAACCCATTTGCCAGGTATTGATCCAGGTATTGTCGAAGGTGAAGGTTATCAGGCTCGGTGAGGGCATAAATTCTACTACAAGGAGGAGTAGATCCAGGTATCAGGTCTATCTGGCAGTCATAAGACCTATGAGGAGGTAGAGAGTTAGCCTGCTCCTTCCGGAAAACATCTTGGTATTCTAGGTATTCAGGAGGTAACTGGGGAGTCTCTGAAGAAATTGCTGCCAGTGCAACACCAGGTGGAGGGTGACACGTAGAGACACATTCTGGAAACTGGACCGTTCTTGCTCGCCAATTGATCAGAGGATTGTGTTTCTCTAACCAAGGTATTCCTAGAATAATCTGGAACTGAGGGGCCTGGATCACATCGAACACGATCTTCTCATGGTGTCCATCTTGACTTACTAGCGTCACCTCTTGAGTGGTGTGCGTTACTGGCCCGGAGGCTATCTCCGTACTATCCACCGTAGTAATGACGTCCTTTACAGCCTTGGGACAAAGAGTTAGATTCATCCTCAAAACCATTTCATGATCCACATAATTGCCGATGGCACCGCTGTCGACGTAAGCTTCAATTGCATGTAATCGACCCGGATTATCAGGGCTAATGAGGACCATAGGTATCACGAAATGCGAGGTCACGGAACTGGTTTTCACGCTCGGCAAGAGGACCTCTATTCTTGTCGGGCGAGGTCGTTTCCCTGCTCAGAGTTTGTAACTGTGGTAACTGCAGCTCCTACTGCCTTCTTGGCAGGTTTCACCGGACAGTCTCGAAGAAAGTGCCCTGAGTTTCCACAATATAGGCATAATTGCAACTGTTTTCTCCTTTCTCGCTCCCTTTGTGTTAGAGGACCTTTCAGACCCCCTATTTGCATGGGTTCCCCGGAGTCTACCCCTTTGGAAGGAGTTGGCGGTTTTGAAAATACTCGAGCATCAAACTTGGAACGATCGGCCTTCCTGTTCTGCAGTCTGTGATCTATTTGAACGACCAAGTCTATATAATCCGAACAGTCTTGTGGGGGATTCACTACTTGGGCTAAAACGTCTTTGAGCTCTCCACGTAGACCTCTATAAAACAGCGTAATCCTTTTGTCCTCAGGCCATTGAGTTTCCACTATTAGTCTATTGAAAGATGCAATATAAGCCAAAAGGTCTTGATTACCCTGTCGCAACGAAAGAAGCTCATTGTCCAAGGCCTGCCCCTGTGCATGTCTTGCGAACAGTTTTTCCATACTAAGCTGAAAGGCTTGAAAATCATGGAGAACCGGATCATCTTGATTAACTAGAGGGATCGACCAGTCTGCCGCATTGCCACTAAGGTACGAAAGTACAAAAGCTACTTTAGCTTGATCAGTTCGAAAGGCTGCTGGCCGGCATAAGAAGTGCAACCGGCACTGATTGATAAATACCGCAAACCTCTTTGGGTCACCAGAAAATCGTTCGGGCGGAGCCAGAGGTACATTCCCAGGTAGGTTGATCTGCACTGGATTCATAGAGGATGTTGAAGGAAGATTTGCCCCTGATGCGGGTAGCGGGGTCTGTCCGGCTTGTGACTGTAGCAATTGTCTAGCAAGATCATCTGTTCTCTCCTTGGAAATAATTAGTTCCCTTCTTAGAGCGTTCGTTTCCTGACGAGCTGCATGCACTTCTGCCCTTAGTTCCCCAAGTAACCGGGCTAGGTGGTCAGTATCCGAGGTTTCCATAGCGCCTGGGCGAGAGTTTTGCGGTAGGCTTTGCGTTCTGTAACGCTCACCTGATTCTCGCAGAGGCGCCGGTCTTGACTGGGCGACTACCGTATCTTCAAAGGTGATGTGCAGCACCCGATTGGCTCTTTGGGCTGGACCTCTGTGCCCTGTATGCCTGACGTGCAGAGTAAGATGTCTGCAGATAGAAAATACGGGGTTAATGAACTGGGGTTATTGGGGTGTCCCTATCTCTTTCCTCTTCTCCTCTCCTGTAGACCCCCACAGGTTAACGCTCTCACCTTAGGTAAGTGAATGCCGAGCTCTCCATTTGCCTCGGGGCAGGATGCTGTAGCCAGTTTCTTCACTGAATAGGTAGCGCAGGCCTCTTGACTTCAGAGGACTGCTGTCCGTCGTTTACTGCACGAACGGTAAGTTTCGAGTAACTCAAATGTCTTTAAAGTCTTTAATAATGATGTCTCTTGTTTTGCAGGGTTCCGGCAATGGCGGATGATGGGCTGAAGTGAGTTGAAGATGGAGCCCGTGTGATGAATAGAAGCGCCTGGAAGCACGTAAGTAAGCGCTTGTTGCCAGCTTCACAAAGCGCTCTAACTGTCTTTTTATTTTGCAGGCACAAGTTCGGAGCGGCTGCAGGGTGCCGGGATACCCACTGGGTTAGATGTGGAAAGGAGTAATGGCACGTGAGTATTAAAGTTCCCCAATGTCTTTAAACGCACCTTGTTTTGTCTTTCAGATGCGAGATGCAGCGCCGACGGCCTCCGGAGCGTGCGAAGAGTTGGTAAGCTTTTGTCTTTCAGATGCCGGAATGCAGTGTGAAGACCTCCGGAGCGCACGAAGAGTAGGTAAGCCTTTGCCTTTCAGATGCCGGAATGCTAACCTGTTCTTTCTTGTCTTTATAGGTGTTGCTGAAGACTGGATTCAGGATGGTAAGCCTTTTTCCTTAGGCCCAGGACCGGATGCAGAAGACACGATGAGCGTTCTGCTGCAGAGGGTTCAGAATAACGCAAAGCAATATTCATCCACCGGGTGTGGTTTAAATAGCCTCCTGTAGTGCTTAGGTGTCTCCTTCCACAGCCACGCCTAAGTAAGAAAAGAGTTCCTGGTAAAAAAAGAGTTCCTGCCTTCCAGAAGAGTTCCAGTGTTCTGAATCTAGGGAGTGGCTCCAGCCCCATCCAACAGGAAAAGTCGTTCCAAACAGAAGAGGATCAGAGGCTCAACTGGCAGGCAAGTAAGCAGCATGGTCTGCTGCAGGTAAGTCCACCCAAGCATTATGAGCCCGGTGCTTCCAGCGCTGGGACTGGGCATATTTATGAGCCTGGTGCCAATGGCGCCAGGACTGGGTCCAAAAGGTCCCAATTGGGACTGGTTGGCACTCGGAACCTGGGTTATGGATCTGCTTCCAAGGGAGTTGGGAAAACCCTGACCTTTTGGAAGCAGAGATCATGACATTTAGCCTAGGTTGACTTAGGTCTGTATTTAAGTACCAAAGGACAGACAGAAGTTCTTTAATAATAAATATTTTTTGTATATATACTTTTTCAATTGAGTTCATTTAATTCTGGTGGTGTGCGGCTCAATATGTTTCGTGTGTCAGTACTGGCAGGAGACTCTTGGTTCCTGGAGCACCTAACGCTGGCTGCAGTCTTTGTACCTTTGTTCTAGCAGGAGAAGGAGCAACCCCATAAACACACTACACCTGCGTGGAGCATGATGTGGTGTGCTGCTCAGTGTGTTTAGTGTGTCAGTACTGGCAGGAGACTCTTGGTTCATGGAGCACCTGACGCTGGATGCAGTCTTTCTACCTTTGTTCTAGTAGGAGGGGGAGCAACCCTATAAACACACTACACCAGCACAGATTGTGGCGCAGTGTGCGGCTCCGTGTGTTTAGTGTGTCAGTACTGGCAGGTGACTCTTGGTTCATAGAGCACCTAATGCAGGCTGCAGTCCTTCTATCTTTCTAGCAGCAGGAGGAGCAACCCTATAAACACACTACACCTGTGCAGAGCGCAGCATGGTGTGTGACTCAGTGTGTTTAGTGTGTCGGTACTGGCCGGAGACTCTTGGTTCCTGGAGCACCTAACGCTGGCTGCAGTCTTTGTACCTTTGTTCTAGCAGGAGAAGGAGCAACCCCATAAACACACTACACCTGCGTGGAGCATGATGTGGTGTGCTGCTCAGTGTGTTTAGTGTGTCAGTACTGGCAGGAGACTCTTGGTTCATGGAGCACCTGATGCTGGATGCAGTCTTTCTACCTTTGTTCTAGTAGGAGGAGGAGCAACCCTATAAACACACTACACCAGCACAGATTGTGGCGCAGTGTGCGGCTCCGTGTGTTTAGTGTGTCAGTACTGGCAGGTGACTCTTGGTTCATAGAGCACCTAATGCAGGCTGCAGTCCTTCTATCTTTGTTCTAGCAGCAGGAGGAGCAACCCTATAAACACACTACACCTGTGCAGAGCGCAGCATGGTGTGTGACTCAGTGTGTTTAGTGTGTCGGTACTGGCCGGAGACTCTTTGTTCCCGGAGTACCTAATGTTGGCTGCAGTCTTTCTACTTTTAGTCAAGCAGGAGGAGGAGCAACCCTATGAACACACTACATTGGCGTGGAGCTCGGCGCATTGTGCGGCTCAGTGTTTTTAGTGTTTGGTGGATAGTGTGAGGTGATGTGGCAAAGACATAGCTGAACTGCGACAGTGCAGACAGGAGAGCGGAAAGGCTCTATGGCTGGAGGAAGAGGTCTCCGTTGACTACTGGGATCACTTACCAGGTACGCCCAAATCCTGCACTGTGCGCTGGTTCTAAATCCAGTCTTTTTACATATTTGCTTGTAAGAAGCACTGTTATGGGCTGCAGAGTGCTGGGACTAGCACAGTGTAACGTGCATGCAGTACATCACAGGACAAGACAAACAAAGCTGCCCCCATGTTATAAAAAACTTTAAGAAAGGCAGGAGGGATGGGCAGAAAGGCACAGTTGGAAATCACACGCTTTTTAAAAAAATCCATACATGTCACAGATGCGGCAAGGATCTCACATGTTGCGGGTGGATGATGAAATTACCCCCTTTCAGGGTGGCAGATCCATATAGTCTGCGGTAAATTCAGGGAACTAACTGACTATAGATAACAATGAGTCACTGTTAAAACTTTGCCTGAATTTAAAACGGAACTCACTGGGCCCCTCTTGCAACACAACGCCAATATTGACTTACCCACAAACCCTCTCTGACTCTCTCGAGCTGCAACAATATGCTACTAGCTCTGACTTTTCTAACAGTGAACGCAAAGGTAGGGGATAGCATCTCCTACAGCATCGATTAGCCCTCCTGCCCTTTTCCCTAACACAGCTTGCACCCTGGCTACAATGCAGTCCATCAAAGTAAAAATAGAAACACTACCACAGTTGTGTGCCAGCATAGCATCTGACCAGGTAGACCTTAAAAGGATTTTGTGTGTGCCAGCATAGCATCTGACCAGGTAGACCTTAAAAGGATTATGGCGAAGTTGGTGGAATATATGCCTGGGAATGGCCCGACATGTGGAATGGTCAGTAAAGAATTGTTGGATGTGAACGTGACTGAGAAAACTGTCACGGGGAGTGAGCATGAGGTGGTCGACTTCACCTCACAGGCACGTGGTACTGAAGAGCATGACTCTGTTAACATCATTGCCTCCACTGAAGATCAAGCAAATGACGTCCTGTGTGTAGAACTGTCAATGCTAGTCAGCCCTCTCTCCTTATGGGAATGATTCTCTAAAGGAATCTACTCAGAAATGGAGCCGACCTCGACCCGCATTAAACCTGGAGAAAAACATAAGATGGCAGAATGTCAAGAGGACTAAGCGGGATGCTGATGGTAGGGCGTGGGTCACTTCTACTGGCCTATACACTATCACTAACAGGGTTGGTGATGGAGCTCTGTTCCAGGTGCAGTTGCATGGGCCTATGGATAAATGGCTGGGAGCTTCTTGCACTGTGGTGACTGAGCACCAGATTGTGGAGCAGCAGCCTCATAAAGGCCCATTGGGAAATCTACAGAAGCCTGTGCTTAACACAGTTAAAGGGTCAAACCCATGGGTCGTACTGCTAACAAGGCCCAGGCTAGGTGCCCTGTACAGTCTGATTTGGCTCCCCCCCTACAGATGGAGAGGAAGGAGGGGGCGAGTACTCGAATTGGGGAGCCCTTTGTTTTGACACAGAGTGGGACATGGGAAGAGGAGGTCAGCATAGACATGGGGCCAAAGGACATCATGTTTACGCAGCCTAAGGGGAGGGCGGGCACCATGTTGGCTCTTACCCATGATAGTTGGCTTGTGCATATGGAGGCCACTCGGGCTGCATGGACAGCCTTTATTTCGTCTCTGCCTGATCCGGATTGCGGCACTGGTCTGAAACATCTAAAATTCGTTGAAAGACACCCCACAGGGGGAAGTCCTTATTTCAATCAGACTTGGTTATTGGATGTATTACATCAAATTCCTGACCTTTGAACATCACAACAAAAGACATTGCGGGACTAGAATTACCTACCCTCTACAGTGTGACAGATTGGGTTTTAGCTGCCTTTGCATAGCCTCTCGTGGTTGAACGTATTTGTAAATATTTAAGGGTTTTTCTGAATTTGGGATTTGAAATATGTCTTTTGCGGGGCTCAGCAGTCAGATCATCCCTCCGATCCTACAGGCATGGCATATACTGATAAGGTTGTATCCAGGGGACTGTGTTCTGATTTTGGGAGAGCGGAAGAGAGGAAGGTGGGCTTTTGGGTACCCCCCCATCTGTCATACTGATACAGGCTCTCTGCCAATGATCCCTTCCGGTTCATGTCTTGGAACTCTAGAGTAAATCAGTCATTTCTGAACAATAGGGTGGTACTTGATTATATGATGTCAAATGACCTTTTTCTTTTACAGGAGACTTGGCTCACCTCACGATTTGATTTAAATGGCTACACACTATTTTTCTCATTATCCCCCATACCAAAAGCTGGTTGCCCGGTGTGTGGGTTTTGTATTGCAGCGAAAGCCATTAATGAAATGAAACAGATTACTAATGTATTCATAAATAAGTATCTACTCTGCGCAGCAGGGAGTGCATGAAAAGAAGTAGTGGAACCTTATTCCCTGTTGGCCTGTACCGCTCCCCACGAGCCCCATCACCACACCTCCTCCCACACACAATACAAACCCCCAAACACATGCACCTGCTGTTTAGGGAATGTTCAATGCATTGCACTGAAGGTCTAAGCTTCAACTGCTTCCGAAACTTTTATTTGAAAACGAAATCATTCCGGAGTGGTTCATTTGTAAAATAAAAGTATAGGAAGAGTGAAACTTAATTTTAAAATGTAGAGGAGCACCGCTTCCACCCGCTCCCGACCACTTCGACCCCTGCTGCGCAGTACTTACGGGTCACTACTTGGTGGTGGAAGCATGTTGGTGATAATTCTGTACCATCACCCCTGGGCTAAGGAAGGCCCTTAAAGATACACTTTGAGGATGGCATCTGCAACAATCTAAAAGGAGCATTTTGATGGTAAGTGACTTTAATGTGGACTGTTATGATGATCGTAAAATAATGAATTTGGGGAAGGTGGGGAAAAAGATTGGTGAGAATTGATGGGGGAGTTCGATTTACAGCTTTTACCCCCATCTCCCATCACCGCGCTTAGAAACCTCTGGCTATTAAGCGCGTTATAAATAACCAATCATATCATACCAATGAATAACACTATGCTTGGACTAGCAGCAGACAGTGTAGCTGTCTTGATTTTATTTGTGTTAATGGCGTGTTTCTCAATCACTCTCCCATGCTCAAAGTATATCCGGTGCCCATTAGGGACCATGCAATTTTGGTAATGGAATTGCAGGCAGTCCAAAATGAAACATTTGATAAAATTGCTTGTAATCTACTGTAAATGTCCAGGGAAATAGACTGCCATAGACGCAGGGGAATATTTATGAACTAAATGCTAGATTGATGAGGGCGGACACTATGGGGGTTCCGACAATGCAGTTATGTAACTGGAAGTTGGAATCCCTGCTGGATAGGAATGGACCCCAACATGACAGGCACATTGGGCCTCATTACGACCCAGGCGGTAAGGGGTTAATGACGCCGTAAAAGGTGGCGGTGCCGTTAACCCCTTACCGCCTAATTACGAGGTCCCTTTGCGGGTCCCGACCTTAAGAGCTGGTTTTTACCAGCCGTTAAGGATTGGACCCGCAAAGGGACCTTGGAGGTATTTACGGTACCGCAATTTGCGGTACCGTAACTACCGCCTTCCCCATTTCCATTGAGCCCTATGGGGGCAAAAATGGGAATGGGAAAGGACCAATGGTGAATGGGAAATTACTGCCCCGCCAACCTTGGAATGGGGCGGTAATTCCGCCATTCACCATGGCGCAATTGGTAAAATACCGGCGGCAACCATGGCGCTAGTAGCGCCATGGTTACCGCCTGAGTCGTAATGACCCCCATTGTCAGCATTAGGCATTTGAGTAAGCCAGGTACCCCTTATGAAATGGCTAGAGCAAGAAGGAATAGAGAATTGCAGGCTGCTACACGCACAGCAAGGAGGAGCCATAAAGAGAAACGCAAATGCATCTGTGCTGCTAGAGCCCTATACAAAAGATGGCTGCTCAATCATCGACGCAGTAAGGCTAGTCCTGTTTGTAAGTTCATTAACCGTCTCATGGAAGTGGGGGTCTCAAGAACATTCTGTTATCCAACACAGACCCATGTGGCGGGCATCAGGGCGATTGAAGACTGCAGTTTAGCTGGTATTGACTGGGAAGTATTTAATAAGGAAAACTATTTACAAGAGCAAACCAGAATATTGGCTAGCAGCTTTTCAGCTTTTATTCTTGCAAATTTGTGAAAATGGCTGCATCCCTCGGTCTGGGCAGCAGTCGATACTAATCCCGGTGGATAACAAGGGATCTCGGCAGCTGCCTCAAAATTACAGATTGTTGGCAATGCTGGTCAGATTTTTTTGAGGCTACTCTTGGAGATGTTGTCTTGATGGGCCGAGGGTGGAGGTTTCTTGAATCTCACGCAGATGGGCTTTCGGAAAAACTACTGCATGTCCCATCCATTGTGGGTATTTCTCACTTTGATCTCTGATACATTGCTAACCCTTGACCTCACATTATACATATGCTTTGTTGACTACAGTTCTGCATTCGATAGCGTTCATTGGGACGACAAACTCTGGGAAAAGCTGGAAAGTTGGGAGCTTGATCATTCGGTTTTGTATTTTCTTAAACAATTCCGTAGTGACACACAGGTAAATGTACGCCTTTCACAAGCCGGAAACTTAAGTGAATCCTTTCTCACCAACAGAGGACTGAGGCAGGGTAGCGTACTCGCCCCACTCTTATGCAATCTATATGTGTCTGATTTTGAATCGTGCTTGAGGACTGTGAATACTCACCCACCTCGATTTGTTAATGAGGACATATCTTGTCTCTCCTACGCCGACGATACAGTAATTCTTGACCACACTGCTGTGGGCTTACAGCATTCACTTGAGTTATTAAATTCATACGCGATGGAAAATGGACTTCAGGTCAATGTCGCTAAGACAAAAATAATGACAATAGCGAGGTGCGCATATGGGGATGCCCTCCTTTGTCTGGAAAATGGGTGGCATGGCTCTGGGTACGGTAACAGAGTATAAGTACTTATGTATGAATGTTAGGGCCTCCAAGAACCAAGCACATGTGGGCAAGACAGCCCCTTCTAAGGCCTGGTCCAAATGGCTCACTCTTAGGCCGATTATTGACAGTTTGGGGGGGTCCTATTGAGGCCAAGATTAATGTGTATAAGCATTCAATAATTTCAGGGATGCTGTACTCTTTGGAGTGGAGGTGCTACTAGACAGTGCTGTGGGCTGGTTGACATGTTTGGAGGTGAGACTAATGCAGTCACTATTGGGCTTGCCTAGTGCGGTACCCGTCCAGGAGATTAGGCTCGAACTTGGTCTTCAGTCACTGACCTCACTTTGGAAGGTGGCAGTGTGTAGGCTGAGGGCTAAGATCAGTTATGGTGACCCAAATAAGCCAAGCCTCCTGAAACTCATGGTGGGACATTCAAGCAGGTGTTCTAGGAGTGTTTGGTTTAGAGAGATGGAACGAATGGCATTGAGTCATCTTTCAGGCATAGATGTGAGTGAAGTGCCAAACACTGATGTTGAATTCATACTAGCCAGGATTGAGAGGAAACCTAGGTATCAAGATCATATATTGTCCCTGGTTCACCTGGCATTGCAACCTAAGTATATCCAATACACTCACCAAGGCATGTTTGGGGATATACCACGTACCTATCTCACAAAGCTGCAAATTCCTGAGTTGGTCCATTTTATCCTCTATTTTAGGTTTGACATCTTGTCGTTTTTGGGTGACACTGGAGCCATGGAAGGCATTCCTAGAGAGATGAAACTCTGCAGGATTTCTGGAGAAGCTGTTGAAACAGCTCAACGCATACTAACACAATGGCCTAAATTACATAGATTGTATTCCAAGGGATACGCTAAGATCTTTGATTAAGAACAAGATCAATTCTGGAGCATGCTTTATGGGGTGAATCACTTGCTGTTGTCTCAGGTGCTTACCACATTTGGAAAATTGTCAAAGACAGATTGCTGGTCTGAATGGGTATATATGTGATTCCTTTATATCATAAAATGCACTTTGAAGCAAATTGTTTTTATACATTTTGTTATGAAGTGTGAAAGCTTTTAGATATGTTTTGTATGCATTTTAAAGACTGTAGTGCGAAAGGTTGAATAACCAAAAGCACTTAATAAAAAAACAATAATAATAATTCTGGCATGGAACCCTACCTGACTAGTCTGCACTTTTATCTTATTTCTTGGACATAGTGAAGATCAGTCACAGTTAGGCATCTGCAGCCAAGAACCTCTTTAACCTATATATCAGACCCACTATGCTTGATTACTCTTGAGTGGCACACAGACATACTATTCACTCTTAACCATGAGGTATGTGCCTGTACCCTCAAGCCACTGGTGTTGGATAGCATTAAGTCCTGAACCCAGGACCATTCGGCAGAGATAGACGAGACCAACATGACTTAATCATAGTCTACCATGCATGCAGGAAATGTTGTTGCTCCCTGCCAGTCCTGTTCACCTGCAAGCTCTCCAGTGACGCTATGATTCTCGAATTGCAGTTCACAAGGACAATGGAAAACCCTAGAGCTATTGCAGCGTTGGTGGCCCAAACAAAGGAGAGATTACATTACTTTGAGTGTAAAACACTCACCCAGAAACGGGTGGGCTTACTCCAAACCATATACATGCCACATAAGGCCTAGTATCTGCTTACTATGGACTTCATCATAGAACTCCCTGTAGTGAAAGGCATAAACACAATCTTAGTAGTGGTGCACCTTCTCTAAAATGGCATACGTTATGCCGTATACATTGTATCAGCATTCCTTTAGCCCCTGCACTGGATAGCATGTTCTGTCACTTTGGGCTCCACTCCATTATCATCTCTGATAGGGAAGCACACTTTACTTCCTGGCTTTGGAAGGCCATAACAATGTTGCTTGGCATCGATTTGCAGGTTCCTTCATCATATCATCTCCAAAGAGATGGCCCAACTGAGCGTTGTAGGCCACATCGGAACAATCTCAAATATCAAGCCACCTGGCTATCTGTCCTAAAGGTGGCAAAATCCTCTTACAATAACGTCTTCCACTCTTTGTTGGGTTGTTCTCCATTCTATGCGGTGTACGGGCAGCATCCATGCTCCTTGCCAGTAGAACTACCTCCTGTAGAAACAGTTCCCGTTGCCAACTCATGTATTTGAAAGGGTACGACGTCCCTTCATCGCGGGATGTTTTTTCACTGGGTTTTTTGCTGTGAAATATTTTCACAAAAAACCATCACATTTTTTACGGGGGGGTTGTAAATTATATACATGGGCTGTGGCTGTTTGGGAATTAATACAAATTAAAGAAAATGGGGGGGCTGGTTGGATGAACCCCCCAAAAATAATTTACTAAAAATGAGATGGGTTTTTTCAAAAAAAGAAATCGTGGTAAAAAAACACTGCCAAAAAAAACATCCCGCTATGAAATGACATGGAACCTTTGAAAGGTACCCCAGATTCACAAAAAGTTTTAGCCACAACTTGTGATGGACCAGGCTGCTGATAAATAGCATGTCGATCAACGTGGATCGACAGCACAAAGCTATCAGTCTGGTTCCTGGCATCTGCAAAATTCTTCTATGATTCGTTGGACCCTATGAGGTCAGTAAAGTACTAATTATGGCAGCCATGCAGCTAAAGATACAAACAAGGTGGTGTATCCATCCTTAATTGTATGTTTAGCCTCATTAAACCATGACACCTTGATCTGTCGAGGTACTCACTTCTATCTAGTACACTAGAAGGGTTATGGACCTGAAAACGTGCCTCAGAGCTGCTCAGAACATCCACTTCCACGACTTTGCCAGGATTTCCACGATAGAAATGCTCAGGCATCACAGAGGGGTATTGTCAGGATCTAAGCATAAAGGGGCACAAAGTCCGGAACCTGTCTGTTTCCATGGCAGTTCCCGTAGAGTTATGTGACACTCCTCTGGGCATACAGAAGGACACGACGCAGAGCGCATTGACATCATCACTGTGAACATATTGACGTCAGACACAACGGTTCCACTCCCACACTGGAATAAGAGCTGGAATATATGGAATCTCTGGCTCCATGACTACGCGTCTCAACATTCTTCTGTGAGTAGCATGTTTATATATATCTGATCTGGATATTGGTATCAGATCCTGGATTGTGTTTTGTGGATTCATTTCTGGATATCGCTTGGTTTGCTGTGTCTGTGTTATACACTGCAGATTCTTTTGGCCTGATTTCTGGAATTGCCCTTGCATGTGACTTGACTGCGACATTCTCCCTCTGTATTGTGTTGTGGACTACTTTGGATTAACTGTTAGTTTTCCGGAATCAGATTTCTTCAGACTTCTTGGAATTCTCAGGTCCACTCTACTGCCTTCCTCCCAAGTCTCAGCCTACTTTTCCACCGATCGCCATGCTGCCTAATTGTACACCCAAGGACCTTGTACTTGTCTAGTTCTCTCTTCAGGGCTGTCTGTCTTCCCAATTGGTGTTTCTTTCTGGGAGATTTCCTCAACTGAATCCCTTTGCCTTCTCGTTCATCTCCTTGCAGACTTTTGACTTTTTTAGACCTTCCTATCCATGCCAGACTACAGCGTAGGGTGGGCACCTCTGTCCTGTGGACTATTCCCCATCTGGAAACTCAATGCTGACATTAGCAGGCCGATTCATGGAATCAACGTGCGCCGAAAAAATGGCGCACACGTGCGAAAACGTGCGATTCGCAGTGAAATAGCGAAAATCGCAGTACAAGTGCGATTATCGCAGTGCAAGTGCGATTATCACACAGAAAACATCGCACATCTATTCATGGAAGTCCGTGCATGCGCAAAATGTGGGATGTGCGCTGAAAAAGTGCGCGGCGCACGCTGGCGCACAGGTCATCGAACGCCGTGCGATAAGGCCACAGCGAATTCGCACATAGCGCGGCGCACATAACAAAAGTAGGCGTAACACGGGGCGTTACACGCAGAATGGGGAACAACTCGTGAAAATGTGGGAGTCACGGGGGAAGTACAGGAGGCAAGTGCGCAGAACGCCCACACGCTCGCCTACAACACGTATTCATGGAATCGAATAGGTAAAAACAGTGCACGGCCAAAGGCGCGCACAGGCCCATACATGTCCGCCACATGAAAGCAGGCGGAAGCGTCCCTGCGCAGGAAAAAAATGTGCACCAAAGTTCTACACGCGCGAGAAGTACCACACGCGATCGGGCCTGGGGGAGCGTGTGCGTGTATTCCAGGGGTGCGCTAGAAGTTCCACACGCGATCGGGCCTGGGGGAGTGTGTGCGTGTATTTCAGGGGTGCGCGAGAAGTCCCACACGCGATTGGCCTGGGTGCGTGTATTTCAGGGGTTCGCGGGTGTTTTCACACGCGATTGTCCTGGGCGCGTGTTTTTCAGGGGTGTGCGAGAGGTTCCACACGCGATCGGGCATGGGGGGAGCGTGTGCGTGTATTTCAGGGGTGCGCGAGAAGTCCCACACGCGATTGGCCTGGGTGCGTGTATTTCAGGGGCTCGCGGG
The DNA here is from genome assembly GCF_040938575.1 of Ambystoma mexicanum. Lineage (NCBI taxonomy): Eukaryota > Metazoa > Chordata > Amphibia > Caudata > Ambystomatidae > Ambystoma > Ambystoma mexicanum. The sequence continues at coordinate 1,089,952,603 of NC_090925.1, read as the reverse complement.
TGTTTTCACACGCGATTGTCCTAGGCGCGTGTATTTCAGGGGTGCGCGAGAAGTTCCACATGCGATCGGGCCTGGGGGAGCGTGTGCGTGTATTTCAGGGGTGCGCGAGAAGTTCCACACGCGATCGGGCCTGGGGAGCGTGTGCGTGTATTTCAGGGGTGCGCGAGAAGTCCCACACGCGATTGGCCTGGGTGCGTGTATTTCAGGGGCTCACGGGTGTTTTCACACGCGATTGTCCTGGGCGCGTGTATTTCAGGGGTGCGTGAGAAGTTCCACGCGCGATCGGGCCTGGGGGAGCGTGTGCGTGTATTTCAGGGGTGCGCGAGAAGTCTCACACGCGATTGGCCTGGGTGCATGTATTTCAGGGGCTCGCGGGTGTTTTCACACGGGATTGTCCTGGGCGCGTGTATTTCAGGGGTGCGCGAGAAGTTCCACACGCGATTGGCCTGTGTACGCGATTCCATTGGACCAAAGGCCCTGACAGCGCAGGCGCGTCTGTGACGTGACACGCGCGGGCGTGTCCCTGTACCCAGGGGAATGTTACAAGACCAAAAACTGCATGTCCGAGTGTCAGCCCGCGTGATTGGAGGATAGTGCCTCACTGCGTATACGCGGAAGTGTGAACATGTGGTGCGGTTTAAAAGGTGCATGTAGTACGTCATTTCCTTGTACTTGCTTCCCGTGGAGAGCGAGTGGGTGAAATCTGTACTTCTTGTCGGTTCACACGCGATTTACTTCACAGCGTTTCTAGTTCGTACTCCCTGTTACCTCTGTCAGTATTTTTCTGATTTTCTCTTCGACCTGTTTCCTCAAACAGAGTTGACTTCTCCTTTTGTCCTGTCTCCTCAGACAGTGTACAATTCTTCTATTGGCGGGGGTGTTGCCAACGCGCACACACGCTCTTTTCCCAGGCAGACGGTGAGTCGCGCACGTTTTTACCAACTGTGCTAGTCCCGTGTGTAGCGTACCCCTTCAGAGGTCATTGTAGGCTGCGTGTGACACGCATACGTTCATTTTTGTGTTTCTGGGTGCCACAGCGTAGTGCAGGTTCCCTTTCCCACGCACGTGGTCTACGAGGGGTCGCGTGCACGTCATTTTCTGTTTTAGGGGTGCCTGTGCGTTGCGTGACCCGTCATCTTTCCCCAGGGGTTACATACAGCCTTGCTAGATCACTTGGGTACGAATTCCATCTAGTACCCTACCCATTTGACACCCAATTGCCCAGGACAATTGTCCACTGCAACTCCCATACACACAACTCCATCAGTGCCATCGCTGGGAGGCGAGCAAGTGGTAAGGGTGGCAAAGGTGACTGAGCCTCAAGAAGTGGGCGTGGTGGGCGCGGTAGGGGACTTGGCCAGGATTTGCAGACTCCCCCAAGCCCCCCACGTGTGGAGGACCAGTCAGGGACACACATTCCCCCCCCCATGGTTGAGGGAAACGTGGCTGACACCATCCCTACTCAGCCCTTGTTGGACCGGCCCATTGTGGCACCTGACCTAGCACAGGGTGACTCCCAGGCTGACTTCCAGGTCGCCAAGTCTAGGCCACGGGTGGCGGCGCAAGCCAGTGTCACCAGACCACCTGGTACAGGGGCAGCCATGTCATCTGCTGCCCCGAGTAGGCGGGGTGGGGAGGCTGCAGGGGCAGCTGCAGCTCCGTCCACCCCAGCTCTGACTCCCCCAGCAAGGACAGTGTTGGTCCCGGTACATCAGACTGAGGTTCCCCCTGCCATCATCACACTTCAGCTAATGCCTGCAGAAAGTCATGTGGTCAGTGTGCCATCGCACACTACTACTACACAGTCCACCGGTGCTCCTGCCTCTAGTGTCCAGAGCGGCGTAGGGCACTCCGGATCCCCACCACCCACAAAAAGAAAGAGGAAGAGTGCTCGTCCAGTACAGGCTGATGACCCCGACACGGCTACACGGTCCGGCACGCCAAGGAAGCCTAGCTTCAATGATGCCGAACTGGATGCACTTGTGCAGTATGTGTCCGAACATGACGCCGAAATGTTGGTCACTTCAGGGTGTAGGATTACACCTGCTCGACGTCAGGCACATTGGCGGTCCATCGCGGACAGCATAAGTGCCCTTGGGTTTATGAGGCGCACAGCTGTTGAGTGCTACAAGCGCTGGAACGACCTTAAGCGTAGGGCAAAGAAAAAGCTGGCCTCAAGTCATGCCGCAACTCTGGTGACTGGAGGTGGGTCTCCACAAGAGGACATAGAACTCACTCTACATGAGCATGTTGCTGGGACCTACGTCACAGAGGAGCAGATCCAAGGTGTGGGAGAACTGCCAGATTACGAGGCATTGTCCGGTGAGTGCACATGCATGTGTGTGTGATCCATGTGTATGTAGTTTGTGGGAGGGGATCTGGTTGAGTGCCAGGTCAGGGTGTGTGTGCCTGAGTGTTTTCTCCCACCCATGTGCTTCATCCAATGCATTCTGCGCCCCGGGTTTTGGGTATTACAGTATCCCTTCTGGCCACAGTAGGCATTTTGCACTACATTGCGCCAGTTGCCCTTGAAGTGGCATCTTGCTACCACATTGTTCTGTATTTAGCTGTGTTCATTCAGGCTGATTGTAGGAATTCACCTGGTTCTACTGCGCATCACTATGCCCCATTGTCACATATATGACATGCCCATGGTACATGCCATCTGTGTGATGGCATGTGTCATGTATGTGTATTGGACATGCCACTCACAGGCCAATGTGTGATGGCACTGCTAACCAGCATGCAGCTGATGTATTGCTCTCCCATCTTGGTGTCATCAGTGTCTGACAGTTTCCTCCCCTTCCAACTCATGGACAGTGCATGCATGGGAGGGTTATAGTCATGTGGGACATGTGTAAATCAAGTACTGGTACTGTAGCTTGTCTGGCCTAATAGCATGCGATGGTGCTAATGCCTGTTTCCATTTTTTGTCTTTCTTGTTTTTGCAGAGGATGACGCACCTGATGCTGTTGAGGGAGAGGAGATGGTGCAGGCCCAGGAGGGATCTAAAGCACGACCAGGCACCAGTGGGGGGCGTGGTTTGGTGGTGGGGGAGAACCCTCTCTTGCTGCAGGCCATTCTGTTCCGGGGTGTCCCTGGCTGCACCTCCCCAGAACTCTTTTCAGGTGTTGATTCAGATGAGGCCTATGTGGATTCGCAGGTATGTGTTCATGGAAGGGATACTGCTCTGTCCGACCGACCTGCATCAGGGGTAGAGCCCACTATGGGGATGTCAGTGTTGGTAGGTGCGCCTGTGGTGGTTACGGATGCAGGGCCACACTCTGCAACATCTGATCCTGTTCCTAGGCCAGCAGTTCAGAGGGGAAATACAGTCCTGCAGCCTCAGGCAGTGCCGACACAGCAAGGCGCAGTTCGCCTTGCCCCAGACAGGTGTAGTGCCCGCCAACGCGGTGGCTGTCCGCCACCAGGCAATACTGCATGGGAGCAATCCATTTATGGTATGGCCAACCAACAGGCAGCATCGTCCGAAATGATTGCTCAAGTCATGGAGAGGGTGGCCACTTCCATTGTCCCCCCAGAAAGGCAGATGGAGCTACTACAGCAGGCAACAGACTCCATTTGCCAATCAGTCAGGGAGGACATGTTGGCGTCCAACAGGGACAGACAGGCGGCCCTGGACAATCTGAGGGAATCAATTTCTATAGATGCCCAGGGACAGAGGGAAGCCCTGAGGGGAGAGGTCCGGCACCTCAGGCAGACTCTTGTGGACCTTGAGGCTTCCACTGTCACCAGGACGGAACAGCTGCTGGAGTGCGTCACCCGTACGCTCTCAGAAGAGATGCAGGCAACTCGGGCGGAGGTCCGGGCAACACGTCGGGTGTTGCATGGGGATCTCGGCACCATATGCCTCCAGAATGAGGCCTTCCAGGCCTGCATGCTTGCTGACATGGAGGACAAACTAGGGCATTGCGTGAGCTGCCTCCCATGGCACCACCACCTCCTGTGGCAGCAGCAGCAGAGGTTCAGTAGAGCGAATCCACAGTGAATCTCCCACTATTTAGTAGCCGTGCAGGCCATGAGCCCATGGAGGTGTTTTTTTTCTCGCAACATTCACGCAGGTGGCTGTTGGTGGGCACCCTGTCCTCGGACCTCCTGGGTGGCCTCCCCCACCCCCCTTCACCCACACATGGCCATTTTTGATTTTTGATTTTTTGTTGCAGTGTGTTACCTTGTGTGGCTCCCGTGGGCATCCAATGTATTCCGGCTGGGCACATGCAGGCTTGTCCTGAGTTTGGGTTAGATGCTTGGGTCAGTGAGACACACACCCCTCCTGCTTCCCGTTTCCATGGGCTTGCAAAGGGTGTGCCCAAGTGACAGTGAATTACACAGTGACGTTGGACTCCCATGAGCTGTGTGGGCAGTCTGTAGTCAATACTGTGTATACATTCCTAGTGCATATTGTTGTTGTATTGTGCACTGCATGGTGTATTGATGTGTGCTTGTGCATCCATGTCTCCCTCCTGATTTGCAGGTTCATTCCTCATGTCTTCACAAGGCCGTCCACTTTGGAGATGGAGCTCATGTTGTGAGCAGTGGACTTCCAGATGTGCGTGGCAACAACACTTTACAGTTGGAGGTGGTGGATGTTCTGGCATTCTCATGTTGTAAGACTACGTATCCTTTGCCTTAGTACTGTCATGTTTATGCTATGTCGATTGTATTGTGGTAAGTATTTGGTCATGTGTGTTGTTGTTTCTACATTCATATGGGCATATTGTGTGTGGCCAGTTTCCATTAGGGACACTGTACTTTGTGACACGTGTCATGTTTGGGGGATGACTTTGTTTGCTCTCACATGGCATGTCATGCCATGGTGTGTTGGGTGGCGGTGCTGGGGAGGAGTTGGGTGACATGGCACTGTTGTCATGTTGTGTCTTGCAAGGGGGTAATGGTTTTAGCAGCATAGAAGTGTGTCTTTTGAACACAGCATTGCTGCTGTTTGTGTAGGTTGGGAAGCACACAATGGAACACTTCCAGATGTACAATCTCAGGCTGGTATGGTTGTGACAGTTGACTGTCCATTGAAACATCATAATTTTCAGTAACAATCATCATTGATTGTCAGCTGGTATGTGCCAGGGCTGTGTGCACTCCACAGGGGTGTGATTTTATGTGAAGTAATTAGCCACGAGCTGCGTACGGGCTGCCTCACCCCGTGCCCTTTCGCCTCCCATGCGCAGTGGGCATGCATGTGGTTGGGGATGTGGGGGCACCACCATGTCCACGGCCAGGCCCCGGCGTGTTGCAACGTTGCGCAGGACACATGCTGCCACTATGATCCTGCACACTACTGGGGGAGCGTATAACAGCTGCCCGCCAGAACGGTCAAGGGAGCGGAAGCGTGACTTGAGCACTCTGAATGTGCGCTCCACGATGCCACGGGTTGCAATGTGGGCTGTGTTGTATTTTACCTCGGGTGGCGTGGTGGGGTTCCGAATTGGCGTCATCATGTGGGTGCTGAGAGGGTAGGCACTGTCCCCTGGGGAGGTGGTGATGGGTATCATCAGTGGGGTTGTGACATTACTCAGTATCTGACATGCATGCATGCGCAGTGGCATTTATACTCACTGAGCAGCCATGTATCGCCATGCCGCCCAGCTTCTATGTCCCGGTTTAGGGTAGACATTCTGTAGATGAAACTGTCATGGGTGGAGCCTGGATAGTTGGCGTATACTGAGGTGATGATTCCCTTGGCATCACATACTACCTGGGTGTTGATGGAATGCCAGTGCTTGCGGTTTCTATAGATGTGCTCAGTTGCCCTGGGGGGACGTAGAGCCACATGGGTGCAATCAATGGCACCTAGCACTTTGGGGAATTGTGCCACCCTGTAGAAGTCCTGGGCAACAGCCTGCCTTTCTGCAGGTGTTCTGGGCAGGTATATGTGCCTGCGGACTGATGGGTGTGCAGTGATGATGGCCAAGACCTGGTGTAGGCAGCGTGACTGCGTGGCCTGTGACACACCCCCCACTATGGCACTTGTCCACTGAAATGATCCAGTGGCCAGGAAGTGCAGTACATTGAGGACCTTCTCCAGGGGGCTGAGTGCTTGGGAGCACAGGGTGGTTGATGTGAGGTCATCCTCCCACTCACTGACCAGATCGAGTATTATGTGAGGTGGAAACCTGTACCTCCCATACACATGGTCATCAGGCATCCCAAAAAGGCTGGTTCTGGGTGTAAAAATTCTGGCCCGGACTATCCTCCTCCTCCTCCTGCGGTATCCCACGGCCACTGCTGCTAGGAACGGTATGTTCATCCTGGCGTCTGAGCTTGTTTGTTGTTTGCGTGCACTTTTATGCTGTGCGGGTGGATGTACGCCTACTTCCTGCTGGCGTACGTGTTTCCGGATTGGCCACGTTCGTTTCCATGAATACGTGTTGTAGGCGAGCGTGTAAAACTTCCCGCGCAGCCCTGGAATACCCGCACCCAGCCCAATCGCGTGTGGTACTTCTCACGCACCCCTGAAATACACGTACCCCGCTCCCCCAGGCCCGATCGCGTGTAAAACCACCCGCGAGCCCCGGAAATACACGTACCCCGCTCCCCCAGGCCGATCGCGTGTGAAACCACCCGCGAGCCCCTGAAATACACGCGCCCAGGCCAATCACGTGTGGAACTTCTCGCGCACCCCTGAAATACACGCACACGCACCCCCAGGCCCGATCGCATTTGAAACCACCCGCAAGCCCCTGAAATACACGCGCCCAGGCCAATCGCGTGTGGAACTTCTCGCGCACCCCTGAAATACACGCACACGCTCCCCCAGGCCCGATCGCGTGTGAAACCACCCGCGAGCCCCTGAAATACACGCGCCCATGCCAATCGCGTGTGGAACTTCTCGTGCACCACTGAAATACACGCACCCAGGCCATTCGCGTGTAATACTTCTCGCGCACCCCTTAAATACACGCACACGCTCCCCCAGGCCGATCGCGTGTGAAACCACCCGCGAGCCCCTGAAATACACGCGCCCAGGCCAATCGCGTGTGGAACTTCTCGCGCACCCCTGAAATACACGCACCCAGGCCATTCGCGTGTAATACTTCTCGCGCACCCCTGAAATACACGCACATGCTCCCCCAGGCCCGATCGCGTGTGAAACCACCCGCGAGCCCCTGCAATACACGCGCCCAGGCCAATCGCGTGTGGAACTTCTTGCGCACCCCTGAAATACACGCACACGCTCCCCCAGGCCCGATCGCAATTGAAACCACCCGCGAGCCCCTGAAATACACGCGCCCAGGCCAATCGCGTGTGGAACTTCTCGCGCACCCCTGAAATACAAGCACACGCTCCCCCAGGCCCGATCGCGTGTGAAACCACCCGCGAGCCCCTGAAATACACGCACCCAGGCCAATCGCGTGTGGAACTTCTCGCGCACCCCTGAAATACACGCACCCAGGCCATTCGCATGTAATACTTCTCGCGCACCCCTGAAATAGACGCACACGCTCCCCCAGGCCCGATCGCGTTTGAAACCACCCGCGAGCCCCTGAAATACACGCGCCCAGGTCAATCGCGTTTGGAACTTCTCACGCACCCCTGAAATACACGCACCCAGGCCATTCACGTGTAATACTTCTCGCGCACCCCTGAAATACACGCACACGCTCCCCCAGGCCAGGTCGCGTGTGAAACTTCTCGCGCACGCGTGTTCCAGACACCCATAATACGCGTTCCCCGCTTTGCGTTTGCTGTTTGCCAGTCCGGTAAACTGGTACAGGGTTGGCGCAGCCCTTTGCGATGGTTTTGCGATTTTGATGGCTTTTCCTTGCGCGAGGGCGTTCTTGGGGGCGTAACTGGCGCTGCTGCAGGGTCGCTGCGCCACTCTGCGCCACGTCTGCTTTTGGAGGTGGGAATCCATGAATACGCTCTGCGCGGAAATTGATTTTATCGCACGCGGCTGGCGCAGACATTCGCACGGGCACGCTGTGCGCCAGCCGCGTGCGACACTTTTGAGAGGAATTACATGAATCGGCCTGTAGGTCTCCTGTTTTCTTCTCTGGGTGTAAGGTCGATGTGGTAATGTACTTCTTCTCTTGGCACCTTCATAGGCTTCCTGTGCTCTGCTGACCTGTCCTCTTTCCCATACAGCCTTGGGAGAGAGCCTGATGGCATTCCTACCACTGTCCTTTGTATCGCAAGTGTTTAAGACCTCTTGTGAGGAAAGTCTTTTCGCACCCACAATCATTACAGGTATTAGTTGTTGTACAATATGGCTTTAGTGAGCATATAGGAAAAGTGGAACAATGTTTAAACATTCACTTACTCATTGATAGCTATATCTGTGTGGGCAAAGTCACCATTACGTTACCTTTGATAGATTTAAGCACAGATTTTAATCTGATTGAGTCGCAATTGCTGGGTCGCAATTGCTGAGCTTGGTCTTGACGGGGCTTTATTATTTTCCTCAGTCAACTTTACTCTACGGAGTTAACACTAAAGGTGCAAAAGAGGGTTCAGTGCTTGCCTTACTTCTTTTCTCTCTGTATAAAAATGGCCTGAACGTTCAAGTACGGAAGCTGCCTCTAGGTGTGCAAAGGGCAGCTGATTACCCATTTGCTCTGCTGTTATATGCAGTTAATGAGGTTCTCATAGGGCTCGTCCCTATGTCACTCCAGCAGTTTATGTCCGCTTATGCAGAATATAATGACTGCAGGAGTCGACATTACAAAATGTGCCGCCATATGGAATGGAGCTAACAAAAAAGCCGAGACCAGACTCTATGATGAGTACTAACTTGGGGGTGGAGGAATTGTGTTATTATTTAGGAGTGAGGCTCATGAAGAAGGAGATCTGGAAACACCATGGGGGGTGAGGGGTACAGTAGTGGTTGCTCAGCTAAATAGAGCTGTGCTGAAATTAATTAGACGATTTCTTGAATTGAATACAGATCTAGTCTTGATAACGTGTAAGACAAACAAACTGCTCCACATTAAGCAAATGCTGTATACGGGAGGAGTTTGGGGCGTGTAGAATGCCCGCCCACTGATTCTGAAGAGTGTAATTCACCCAAAAGATGTCTAAAGGTCGCTAGCCCCACTACACGTGACACGAGGTTTATCTTCCCCTTGTGACGAGTCCAGGAATAGAACCATATTTAGATTATAAAGCATCCTCTTCCCTCACTATGGTTGAGGTTTTCTCAGTTAGAGGCCAATATAGTGTTGGCCACCTGTGCCTGCTTAAATCATATATAACTTGATTCAGATATGGGGAGACACCTAAGCGCCTGCGCCCCAGGTGCTAAGGACACCCTGACACATGTTGTTCTTTTCAATAGAAATGTTGATGATCTTCGGAAGAAATATTGGTTGCCTGCACTAGGCAAGTAGAGGTCTATGACACGCAGAGTTGCTTTTCTACTCTCATAATCAGCACAAGGTGCACATTTGACGTTAGCCTTAGACCTCTTTTAAATTATGTTTAAAAGAGAAGAACTTTGAAGCACAAGTATGGCATACTATAATATTGCATGCAGAGATATTATCCATATTTCATGAGAAAACAACACAAGGGGTTTACTGAGCTCTTAATATTCCCTTTCAAATGTATTGGTGAAGAACGCATGTAGTAATCAGCAACTGAATTAATTAATATGGCACAAGTGTGATAATCTGTGTATCGCAGGCCTATGGCTTTATGGGGCTCGGCCAATACCGAAGCAGAATGTGAAGCTAGAGCCATATTTTGTTTGATGAATTTTGTTAATGTCATAATTGTTATAAGATGTTTTTTATAAGTGTGATTGAAGGATTCTTTGATGTTTTATCACCTATGTGTTTGTCATGGAGTTTTACTGCCTTTTAACAGGAAATAAGCCAGATCTGAAAATATTCTTTTAATTTTCACCGGCTACGCAGAACTCAGATCATGCCAGCTTTTGGAATATCACATTTTATGCTCGTTTGAGAAAGCGTTTTATTCACAAATCTTTATGTAAATTCTTTGAAATTGCACACATGGATGCCATATGTTGATGTCTTTTGAAAATGGGTTAAAAGAAGAAGACAAGCGCTGTGTATTTTTCTGATCACCACTTTGTGAGATGTTATGACAGAGATGTTTAAAGCTCTACATTACCATTGATCGAGAAGTTAATTAAACAGGTCTGAGAGCGCAGAGGAGAGAACTAAAAAAGGTGTGCAGCCTTTGGAGAAGAGCTCTCAACATTTGGGATCTGGTGCATTGACCATTGCGCTTTCATTTTGTAAAGTTGGTTTTCTTTTATCTGCAACATTTGATGGAAGTATATCCAAACTAAACAAATTATAGTGCGAAAAACGTGATGTATTGTGCCGCTGGAGATAATTAGGTAATTCACACCCTGCACTTCTGTACTGTGCAACAACCTGAGCTGTGCATGTTTGAGCTAGTATGCATTTTGCTCAGGTCACCTTGTTGACAATCGTGACTTGAAATTTAACCCCTTAAGTGCCAAGGACGAGTATGCTTGTCCTTTTTGCATAGACTTGCCTACGGACGTGTGAAATGCCAGCGCTGCACAGTCTTGCCAGCATGACCATGGCACACACTTAATTAATGGTTGGCTCCAAGCATCCAAATATGTTGAGCGCTAGTGTCTGTTGACGTACGCAGCCCAGCCCTCCCACAAGGCAAGGACAATTCTGCATGGCGGCCATCAAAGCGCCCATCACGTGGAAATTAGAGTTCAAACAAATACAATTATGCCCAAATCAAATGGATAGAAATATATATTTGGACATCAGGCGTTAATTCCGGCTATCCAAAGCTAAGACAATGGCGAACAGGGTCAGTAACGGCCCTTCTGCGCATCGGGTTTTCACCCAGTAAGGCCACGGTTTGGTTTGTGTTGTGCCTGTATTTGTGAGTGTTGCTGTCAATGAAAAATGGTGCTTGTGTACATGTGAGGTCACGGCCTTCTGACTCGCAAAAACACTTCGGCCCTCATTACAACCCTGGCGTTAAGGGGTTAGCGGCGCCGTAAAAGGTGGCGGCGCCGTTAACCCCTTAACGCCTGATTACGAGGTCCCTTTGCGGGTTGGAGATTTTAACGCCTGCTTTTTTCAGGTGTTAAAAACCAACCCGCGAAGGGACCTTGGTGCAAAGTATGGTGCCGCAATATGCGGCACCGTACTTAGCGCATTCCCCATTCCCATTGAGCCCTATGGGGCAAAAATAGGAATGGGGAAGGGCCATGGCGGCATGGGGAATTACTGCCCCGCCAACCTCGGAATGGGGCAGTAATTCCCCATTCCGCCATGGCAGAGTCGGTAAGTTACCGGCATGGACCATGGTGCTGTTAGCACCATGGTCCAACGCCAGGGTCGTAATGAGGGCCCTCCGATCTGGACACTTAACACCATTTTCACAAATCCACCATTGCAGGCGCGCCTCAAAAATGCCTGCTTGCAGGAGCCGGTTTCTGATTTGCGCAATGCACACGTGTGCGCTCTTTTTCCATTTGCGCTTGAGCTGGTGCAGGTACTGTGCAAGTTGCGGTATGTGTTGCCGCTAATGGTGTTTTCCTCAAATGTGGGAGGTATTTGATCCCCAGTAAAACATCACTATGGTATCTTCCCCTTATATCAACCCCCAACGATCAGCGGCAGGGAGTGATGAATGCTATTGGCTGCACCGTCGTGTCCCCCGGGCTTCTTTTAATGGGGTTGAACGGTGATGAAATGCAGCGTACAGAGCTCCGTGTCAGTTGCCATGTCAGCAGCATATTTATTCCATATTGACATGTGGACAAATGTGCCCTGAAGTTATTCTCAAATCAGGTCAGCGTGCCGACCCCTTACGCCTTGACCTTCTCAGGGGAGATTAGCGAAAAAAAATGAACAACCTCGACAAAGTCGTGATTAGAAGGGCCAAATGGCGAAGCTGCGCCCTGAATACTAATATCAGAGTCCTACCTCCATATCACGGCGCCGCTTTTGCTTTCACATATAGTATTATGGGCCCCATTCATGTAATTTTTTGCACACTTCAAAGTGACTTTGCCCTGCTAAAAAGCTGTCTAGACAGTGCAAAGTCAAATTTCAGCAGAGCAAACTCACTTTGAACTGTGCAAAAAAGTGCATGAATCGGGCCCTGTGTATGTATGCATTGGCGTCTCTTGCGGCCTCTAATTCTGGCGCAAGCACACTGGAGATAGGTGTTATAGGGCAGTGCTTTGGTAGCTGTCTATCGCCCTTTTCATTGCGAAATATGGTATTATACAAAAGAAGACATTCTAATTTCAAATCACAAAAACACAATAATTTGATTATGCAAATAAAATAAGGAAAAGCTCATTCTTGAGTGAAGAAGGCTGGTTTGGATATGAGGTCATCAAACACATCTTTAAAACTAAAACTACAAGACCTGGTGCCAGGTAAGAAATCAGGATAAACAAAGTGAATTATGTGCATCCTACACGTACACTGGGTTGTTTCATGTCCTTCGCCCCAAGTGTCCTGATGGTCAGTGGGTAAAGTTTGCGCCACTAGGCAGATCATCTGGTCTGCGGGAGGGAGACAGGATGCAGAGTGAGAAGAGAGAAGACTACATTCAACCAGGCTGAAGAGGCACATTCAAAAGCAAATCCTCAAAAGACATGGGCCTCATTACAACTGTGGTGGCCACTGAATGACCGGTGCCGGTAAGGGACCAGGACCGTTCATTCCGGGCTGCCATATTACAAGTTCTGCAGCAGGTCCCGCTCTGTACGCCTGGCCAGACCAGACGTGCGGAGCGGAACCCGCTAGCAGACCAGGATACTAACAACAGGCCCATCATTAACGGGCCCGTTGTTAGCATCCTCCCCATTCCCATTGAGCCCTATGGGGGCTCAAATGGGAATGGGGATGTACCGGGTCTGGGTCCCGTGAAAGGGAATTACCAGGCTGTACAAGGTCGGAATGGCCCGGTAAGTCCCCTTTTGCGGGACCCACACCCGGGTTTGGAGGAAGCCATGCCGGTAATGATGGCATGGCTACCTCCAAACTCGTAATGAGGCCAAATGGACCTTATTGTAAGGTTGCCGGTATCCTGGTGGTAAATCCAACAGGATACTGCCAAATTTTATTACGGTTTCCGGCAATTGGTCCGGCAGCATTACCGCCAGATTACATGTGCCAGAATAATGGTATTAATCCCCATTAATGGAGTCACATAGGACTCCATGAGGGGATGTGCCGTAATTACGGGCACCGGAAATACCAGTGCCGATAATGATGGTGTGTCTAGCCAGAAGGGTGCTTGCGTTAACACAAGTGCCCTACCGGCAAAATGTAGGTGGTCTGTAAAGGATTTCAATCAGGCACACACCCAGGTCTCGGCTAGCATGTAGTGCGCAATGAAACCCTTATTTATTTGTGTCTATAAATTCAATATTCTGAATGATATACCACTCATATCACACCCATCTCAAAATACCCCCCAGTCACACTGAACCAAGAATCAGGCTAGTTTGCAAAAGTAAATATTTATTTTATTTATTTAATATTCAAATCACACATAAGTTTAATATATATATTATATACATATATTTATAAACATATATATATATATATATATATATAAATATATATATATATATATATATATATATATATATATATATATATATATATATATATATATATATATATAAAATTGGGACAGCAATCACCTCTACTGGCGACAGTATAATTCAGAAAATAAGCTAAGCAATTGAATTCACTTATAATGATGCAGAAAAGAAAATGCAGGAAAACGAACAGTGTTGGTTTGTGAACAAATAGTGATAAGGTTAATAGTTCCCCCTGCAAAGTACTGAAGTACAAATGAGCAATCCTACACAAATGTGAGTAATCAGCAGGTATTCAGGAATGAAAGACAATGGCCCTCATTACACGGACGGCGTTGGACCAAGGTGCTATTAGCACCTCTGTCCATGCCAGTAAAATACCGGCACTGCTTTGGTGGAAAGGGGAATTACCGCCCTATTCCAAGGTTGGTGGGGCGGTAATTCCCCCTTCCCCAATTGCCCCTACCCATTCCCATTTTGGCCCCATAGGGCATAATGGGAATGGGGAAGGTGCTAATTACGGCACCGCAAATTGCGGTACCGTAATTAGCTCCCTGGTCCCTTTGCGGGTTGGTTTTTAACGCCTGCAAAAAGCAGGCGTTAAATTCTCCAACCCGCAAAGGGACCTCGTAGTAAGGCGGTAAGGGTTTACCGGTACCGGTAAAATACCGGTACCGGTAAACCCTTACCGCCTACCGTGTAATGAGGCCCAATGTCTAGAGCTTAAATGCAATCTTCCCTCCCCAAACAAGAGAGAGAACCATTTTGGAAAATGACGCTTTTTAACTGACAGGGGAAATGGCTTGGTGAAACAATGCAAAGGGGTGCAAAAATGCTTAAATTGATAGAAATTCTGAGGAAAGCAACACTAAACAGCTCCTAACACACAAGAGCTATAATATAAACAACAGTACACACTTTAGATTAGGATAGGATTGAAGAAACCTTTGGATGGGAAAAGACACGTCGGAAACTTTTTCTAAAATGTAATTTCGTGGCAAACTTTTACTATGCGATTTTCGATAAAAACGGGTCAAATACACTGTTCCGCGATTTTAGTTGTCGATGTAGCTAAGGGTCTTAAGTATCAGTGAGAGTTGAAATTTAGTTTCTATCTTCAAAATGGAAGAAGTTATAGAGGTTTTAGTAAGAGGCGAAATGAAGCAGAACTTTGGTTTTGAAAATGAAAGATAGGTTTTATTACACTTAATTAATGACTATGAAAAAGAGCAGGCCACACATGAATCTTCACAGCTACATGGTTAGCGCAACCATTCACCTTGTGGATACTCGATTTCTTTCTGGGATTTACTTTAGTTACTCAAAATCACTAAGGAGTTATGGTTTTGTAACACAGATGAGAAAAACCAGCGCAAGAAGGATTCTAACAATACTAGGGTTCTGAATTTAAAGATGGGATGGATTGAGATTCGGATGATACACTGCTGATATACTATGGGTCACTGTTCTTCCTATTACAGTCCCTTGTAATTAAATTGGGCCGTCACGCTCTGGTCATTGGATCGGGTCAGGTCTTTAGGCAGCAGGTCACTTCTGGAGGGATTGGATCAGCTGCATGGTTCTGGTCAATTTTGGACTGCACCTCAGACTGGATTTGGATGTGCCCTTCTGGTCACTGGACATGGTAGATTACAGGATGCAAGTTTCAGTGGGCAAGCCTTAATGAGAGCAAGCCAAGCTGAATCAGAATTATTCTTTTAAGTTTTGGATGTTTGAAATTGGGTCTAGCTAGCAAGTGTTCAGCATGCTAAAGTCTGGATTCTGCAAGGAAATCTGGATCTTCAAAGAAGTCTGGAGTCAGCTACAAGATGAAGAGTTCTGGAACAAGGTGCTGCGTGGAATGCTGGATGTGTTCTGGAAGCAGTGTGGCCTATGTGTTGTGTAGTTCCTATATTTATACTACCATAATGACATCACCAAGTTTTATGGTGTGGGCAGAATTTCAAAACACACCCCCACAGCTGTGACTGGCCGCATGGCACATGCTTTGTTTTTGTTGGCAGTCAGAACGGAGCTGTCATCTTTACGATGGGATTTAAGAAATCCCACATTAATTTTGACCAAAACATATCTTTTTCCCAAATGCACATTTCTAAACTTATGCACCCTAATAAAATCAGACACATACATATCATATTTGATTGTCTATATTCACATTCAATCCCTATCTTTGTGAGAGCTGTCTTTGTCATTCTACAGATTTTTATCAATTTTAACCGTAACAGTTTGGATTAATCATTTCTAATTCGGTACATCTCTGGGCGCATCTCTGGACATACAATCTTAGGTTTGCAACATTAATCGTTCTGCTACAATGAGAATTTGTTCATAACTTTGGTACCTTAAATGCTACAGATACCATAAATATCTTCAAATCAAAAGCCTGAAATTAGGTTAATGTCTATCAGTTTTCTGATTCATCCCTCTTTAGGTTGCTCAGTTAAAGAGTTTCAACTTTAATCACAAATAAGGATTTAGCAAGTCCCAGCTTTTTTTTTCTTTGTAGCTCCCCTTCACAGGCAACAGCTGTCACAGTTCTTTGATCAGGGAGGTGTGCCCCCTTCCTAAGAGGGGGGAAGCTCCCCTTTAGAGATCAGTTGGGCAGCTTGCCATTGTTCTTGGCTCAGCCCCAG
Organism: Ambystoma mexicanum; assembly: GCF_040938575.1. Taxonomy (NCBI): domain Eukaryota; kingdom Metazoa; phylum Chordata; class Amphibia; order Caudata; family Ambystomatidae; genus Ambystoma; species Ambystoma mexicanum. Next base: position 1,089,936,385 of record NC_090925.1, on the reverse strand, counting down.
ACGAATGTCTAATGAGGTCTCATTGTGCTTCTTGTTGTCATTATGCGGGAACCATTAGACTTCCTGTTTTTAAGGGAGTGTCAAGCTGAGATGTCAACTTTCCCAGGCTAGGCACTGCCCAATCAGAATTAAGCAGTTACTTCCACTGGGTTACTCTAAGATTCACAATAACGTCTTTTCTTTAACACATATAAAAATAAGCACAGTTTATAAGGGATTTGTACATTTAAAAGAATTAAGCTCTTCACAAACATGCTTTAAATAGGTGCATTTTGCAATTTCTTCCAGGAAAAGAAACACTTTTAAACTGGGTTTGACAGCTAATTTCCTTAAGAAGCTGTCAGGAAGTGAGGCCTGATTCCTCTGACTGCCTGGAGAATCTATGATTTCAGCACACTTTTCCTTTCAATAATTCACTGGGAAAATGACTGAATTTAGCACCAAAACAGCACTTTGAATGTTGCCATTAATTAGAAAGCTGTATTTAAGGGCATCTTTGGTTTTTAGCCCTTCTATGGCCTTGTTGCAGGTGACAGGTGACATTTGACAGGTGACAGGTGACATTCAGTGATTCCTGTTTTTACACCCAATTTGACTTTGTGTGGCAGGGTGTGCAGCCTCTCGTGATAGTGAACCATGCACAGTTTCGCAGATTTGGCGCGCACAGGGGTTAGTGCCTCCATTTTTGGCTGTTTCTTTCCCCCATTGGCAAAGGGTGCAGTGGCATGGCTAAAAATATTCCAAGCCCCACCCGACTCCAGCGTGACGTCCAGTCATGGGGGAGTTGGGCATGTGGGATTATTTTTCCTTCGGTCCAATGTGAAGAAATCCTGTTGCTTCTCCCGTCAGCGATGGATGCAACACACTCTCCTTCCTGGTTCTGATTGGAAGTGTGGAGCGACACTCCGGGCTCTTGTTTTATTTTTTTCTCCTTGTCCCAGAGGATGTCCTCCTTGGTGCTGCTTAGGTGGATTTAGTTCCAGTACTAGAAAACAGAAAACAACACGGTCATGGACATTTCCCCACTACTGTTACCCGAGGGGTGTAGTGGGACAGATGCATGCATTTAATAACAATTTACAATATTCCCGCCTCTATTTAATAATGATCTTAACACTCTCCTCGCACGTACTCAATGAACATTTAATAATTGTTTTTAGATCTCTGGATTTTCCCCTTCTGGGTTTCCAGTAGGCTCTTATATTTGCTGCAAAGTATGCCTGGGATGGCAACTCTTTAGCTGGTTTATGTTGACCCACTTGTCTTACCCTTCAGTCAAATTTCCATTGGGGATGTGGAACCCAACTTTATTCTGTATAAGGGACACCTGTGTTGCTCTATGTGATGTGCTTTAATATACTTTTAAACCTACTATCACAATTTACCACAGCACCTTAGAAGATGCTACTGGTGGCACATGAGCAAATACTCTGGTCAGGAGCCCACGTGAGGCAGTCCTAATGCAGTGTTAGGATTTCATTTGCTTTTGCCTTATATTAAAATGGGCCACTGAGTGGCATTCCTAAGGCAGAGATAGCAAACCACTTATCAAAACAGCAAGGCATTCTGTACAAGAGTCCTGATGTGGCACTGAGAAACTGAGCAATATTAGAGCACTTCATTCAGAAATCTAGGTCGATGTGTGGCACGCGCGAATGGAGCTCTGCTAGCTTTAAGGAAACACTGGATCAGCCACTAGGGCCACAAAGCCAAGACTATTTTCACCATGCCACCAAAAACAACATCAGCCTGCTTACGGAAGATATAACCAAAATGACAACTCACAAAGATCTTCTGAAAATCAACTGATGGGGTCATATAAAGAGCAGCGGACAATCTGTCAACCTACTGACAATAAGCACTCAATACTCGCTCAGACAGCTGCTGGAACTAGTGCTAAAACATTCTCGCTCTCAAAATGGCATGCTTATTAGCAGGGAGCCATACAAACACAGAGTCCGCTGCCTGAATTTGTATGTTTTGGACCACTTTTTGCTAAGAGGAAAGGACCCCAGGGGATTTACAAAAAAACGTTACCCTAATCCTTGGACACTTTATGAGCGCCTCTTACTGGAGTGTGCTTAAACCCACACGCTTCTCTCTCGTGAGATTCTACCCAAGCTCTTCTGTCACCTTTCAGCATTCTGAAGCCAGCGGGCCTCTTTACAAGCTTGCTGGTCCAGTAACAACGGTACCGGTAAGCTTGCCGGCACCATTGTTACTGGACTGGCAAACTACGAGATCTGCTCGTGGGTGCCTTTCCGCCCCCTGCCAGGTCTGACCTGGAGGGCGGACCGGCACCCGCGAGCAGACCTCGACGGATGCACCATCATCGATAGAAATGCCCATTCATGAATGGTGCCGGTGCATCCAATAGGACTCAAATGGGAATGGGGAGTAATAATTACCGGTACCCAGCAATGGGGATGTACTGGGTCCACCGGGGCTCTAATGCCCCGATAGGTCCCTATTGCCGGATGCTGGTAAATTCATGACTCCGGCGGCATCCATGACAGCATTTACCGGTATGGCTACCGCTGGACTCATAATGAGGCCAGTGTGTCATAGCCATTTCCCCCCACACAGCTGTCATTCACTTGGGGATCAGCCCTCTGGGTCAATGACACTACTTCTACCTGCGGAGATTACCCCACTCCAGGCAGAATTACCAATGAAAGGCCAATGATGTCACAGATAAATTAGTAAGGAGAGAAATGTTACCCTCAGTTTGCCAGAAACTGCCCCAGTCAGAACACATACATTTTAAAGGTCAACACAGGCTTCTACTAGCCCCAAAATAAAGCTGGGCTAATACATGAGTGAGAATGCTTGCTTTATCATTGGCTGAGGTATCTGAATATTGAATTAGATGCCTGCATGATCTAAGTAAATTGCAGGGCACACCTCAACGCACCCCCTTTGGTCAAACTACGCCTATTGATCATAAGTGGGTGGGTCAAAACAGACTCTCTTTGATCGAGGAAGTTGATGTAGTTCCAAAACAAATTACCAGTGGGGGCAGCTGTCAAATCCATCCAGTTGCAACAATTGTCCATAGAAAAATGTAACTTGATGTCCATCTTGTACTTGCACATGTCTGCCCAAATCCACAGTTGGTCTGGGAGCCAATAACACACTGTTACCTTGATGGTCAGGGCACTAGACTATATCACCATGAACACTAAAGTCTTCAAGTTGGGAATATGAGTGCGTTGAGGAAGCCAATCTACCAATGTTTCCATGCCTGTCATTGTAATCGTATGGTGTTACTTGTTAAGTCTGGTCAGCTAATGTGTTTACAGCTCTATCATAAATTCCACCCACCATCCCATGTATGCCATCTTTTCTGCATGCTGACTTTGAATGTGGACAGCACAGCCGTTACTTCTTGTGGCTACATAGCACTCAAGAACATGTAGCACTAACGTCCCACTGTAGCAGGCCAATGGGACCTTTTGAACTCCATTTAGATGTTGATTCATGGGGGGAACACACCAGTCTTGGATTGGTTTCTGAAAGCTAGCATGCTATGCTGTTTGTTGTGATCTGGTAGTCTGGGTCAGGGGGCCTGTGCTGAATTTGGATACAGTGTGGAGAGAACTGCATATTTCAATGTCTCGGGAGGATAGCTCAGGCGAAAACGTGCTCGCCTTGGAAACAGTACAACACTGAGCAACACAGGTTTGATCCCCGGGTCCATGCTTAGAAACCTCTGGGTATTAAGCGCGTTATAAATAACCAATCATATCGTACCAGAACACCAGTTGTATAGCCCGTGCCTTTCTTTATAAATCACTAGAATCGGTTTATCATGAAGAATCTGTTTAATAGAAATGAACCACGACTCTCCACCCCACGGAGCATTCGTTTCTTAAATGACAGGTTAATAGTGGCCAGCATAGATTTCCAAATGTGGGGCGTGTAAACCAGGGTCTTAGTTTTGGGGCTTCACTTGATTATCCTGCTTATAAAATCAAGCACCAGTTCAAGATTTGTCACATAGGTTCACTCCCCTAGGTAGTGCCCACTTTGACTTTCAAACTGGTCGAATCACATTTTACAACATTTATTTTTACTTTATTTACCCCCCAAAAAACATAAATGATGGGTTGGGGTTACTTCTATGGAAAGGGGCAGAGGTGGTTGATGAAGGGTCCTTCCAGAGTCTCCTTCCTCAATTTGAGGTAACAAAAAATCGGTAAGAAAATGAAGCAAAATGTGATTTTGCCAGTTATTTTCGATAAACTTCATAGGTGCCTCCAGGATATGTGTGCCAGACTCCCGAGGTGTTTTGAAATCGGATATGTGGTTTCTTAGGCTCGGAGAGCTTGTGGGCTATTGAATGAAGATATCTCTCCCCCTGGGCCCTTCACAGCTGCCAGAATTCCTTTCAGAACTCCTTTATCCGAGACATCTGAGCAACGACTGAATAAAAAGGTCATTGGGCGCCTGTCACCGTGGGGCGTTTTCGAAGGTTTTCTTGAGCTGGAACGTGTCCTAACTGCATTCTAGCAGTGGAATGCTGCAGCCTCACTTATCAGAGCTGCCTTTTCCCATCAAGACTCGATGCCCCTCGTCGCTGTGTATTTTTGCTATTTTGCGTCAGTTGGCAGAACAATGCGCAACACTGATCCGTGATTTGCTCTGAGATGCACAACAACAACATTCTCTAGATTAATAGTTTTGTCCTGCAATCTCTTACTGAGCGGACACACCTGGCTGAGTTCTTCCGCATGCCACCATTCATCTTATTATTAATTGCTGTAACTCCAGGCTCACTACTGAGATGTAACTCTACTGAGCCGGAACCCAGTGAACACAAATCTTACATAGAGACATGGACTTCTCAGAAAAGCATAGTCAATATGTCTTTGTGCACAAAATGTGTCCCAGCTTTTGATTTGTTTTCCTATCAGGAGCATGAGAATCGCCCTGGACATGCTCAGATTAGACAAAATGGGCCTCATTCCGACCCAGGCGGCCCAGAAAATAAGTGGCAGCATTTCTGTATACCGGCACATTCTGGACCGGCAAAGTACAAGTTTGCCGGTGGGAGCTTACTGATTTACCTCCAGCCAAAAGCTGGAGGTAAATCAGACCGTCACTGCCAAAAAAACGCTGGTATTGCCAGCACTGGTACTACCAGAAATTCCCCATCCATGGAACGGGGATTTACCTGCCGTGGCTGGCACCTGTAATATCCCGGTAATACCGGGATAACTGGTGCCTGTAATGGTAGGTCCGTCTGCCAATATCCTGGTGGATTTACCACCAGCATACTGTCAAACTCAGGATGACCCCCATTGTCTATAACGAGATTACTAGGTGCCTTGAATCGCTGGATGGTTCTCAAACAAGAATTTTAGCTAATTCCACTGGGGTCGAGGCATATAACTTAATGGCAGACAATGAGTGATTTGTCTGTTTCACTGAAAACCTTAAGTAGGGCTTTCATTTGCAGGAGCACATTCGCAATTTGAACCCAAATAATAATCTATCTGTCCCATGCATTCATTGTATGATTTGTAAAGAGTGAAACCAGTGCTAAATATATTTATTTATCCTTTCATTATTTATTCATGAGTTGTATTTTTACAGAAGTGCAATTGGGCAAACCAGTGTGTCAGACACAGTATAATAGTGTTTGAAAAAACGTCATCTGACTCAAATTTGCACTAACAGACCTTCAGTTTCGATGTCGTTATATAATTGTTTATTTTGGAATTTTGGAATTTGCTACATCACAATTCGAGACTGCAACAAAGTGCTAAGGGAAGAGATAGAGGGTCATGTACAAAAATCAGTTGCTGCAAAGCCCGACGGCCACATTGCAGGTCCTGTGTGACAGTGAAGACATAAAAGAGGGACAATGCTAGGACGAATTGACAGACGGATTAGGATACATTGGGCCTCATTACAAGGTTGCAGGTCTGATAGCGATGGTACCGGTAAGCTTGCCAGTACCTGTTGTTACCGGAGCGGCAAACGATAAGGTCTACTCGCGTGTGACTTTCAGCCCAGCAGGTCCGACCTGCCGGGCAGAACGGCACCCGTGAGCAGACCTACACGGTAGCACCAGCACCGTTAATAATGGAACCAGTGCTACCGTCCTCCCCATTCCTATTGAGTCCTATGGGACTCAAATAGAATGGGGAGTAGTTTTTACCGGCACACGGCGAAGGGAAATTACCAGGTCTGGCAGGGCCAGAATGCCCTGGTACATCCCCATTGCCGGTAAAAAAAATGACTCCGGCGGCAGCCGTGCCGGTATTTACTGGCACGGCTACTGCCTCACTTATAATGACCCCCCATTGACTTCTTATCCTGAAGGACGGAATCAGAATCATAACAAAGGGAGAGGGCACAGGGAACAGTTAAAGCTGGAAGGAAGCTTCTGCAGCCGAGCGCTAAGGCCCCTTTCTGGGACCCGATAAAGGGAGGGAATGAAGAAGGATTAGAATCTGCAGCTGGGAAAAGCAGACACGGTTAAAACTCAACATTACAAATCCATCAAGTGCTGGAAAAAAGTGAGAAGAATTAGCAAGCAAGAAATGTCAATGAGGAGAGAAAAACATAAAATTAGCAGTTAACAATGCATTTGTTATCACAAACATTAAGGTACAACCTAACAACAGTGGGCGAGAGAATTACAGATTAAAAGCTGCCCTTGACACTCTGTGAGGTATGGAGAACTGAAATTATTATCTTTACAAATCTAATGTTGGCTGAAAGTAGCCAACTTCAAGTACCAACATAGAGCACTTTTTTTTCAGAATAGAATTCAAAGGGGCTTTATTAACCCTACTTCCTATTTTCTGCCTTAACAGGGGGGCTTCTTTTTTTGGAAGCGAAGAAATGGAGGTCTATCCACCCTGGGCAGATGTGTACATACTGTAAATCCGCACGCTGCTCTGTGGATTACAAAGCCTGAGGGCTGTCTATGGTGTGGCTGCGAGGGATGTGGATGTAATGTGGGCCAGTGGGCTCCCTCTGTTTCTCGCCAGTGCTTCTGAAAGGGAATTGGGCTGGGATAGAAAAGGGCTGAGGCAGTGCTGGGGCTCTGGGAGAAATGGGAGTCCTGGCCCAAGATTTCTTCTGGGGAGCTTGCTGCTGTCATAATATACTTGTTTGTGTGGAACGAGCACAATTAATGGTTCTTCCAGGTGGACGGCTCTGCAGTCACATGATAAGGTATTGGCCAATCAGATGCCACTTTCTTTTCTCACAGGTGGCTGTCGGAGGGAGTTCATCTGGGGGCAGGATCCAGGTTTAGGATGGCAGGGTTTGGCAGGTGGGCACGGTTGTCCCACAAGATGGCGTTAGATCTTGCTGCCATTCCAATGTACTTGTTTGAGCGGAGCAAGCACAATATTTCCTTATTGGAAGTAGGCTCGGGTTGTTCAAAAGATTACGTTCGGCACCTGCTTTGGAGTAGCGTTTCCTTCAATGGCTGGTCTGTAATGGGAACATGCATCAGTGAAATGCTTATTTCCTGAACTCTGTAGTGCACTCTCAGTGCAAGTCATGGGATGCGGCCAATGAACGTGCTGCCAAGCACCTTCTCATTTGTAATATCAAAGTCTACACCCTGAAAGGTGAATGCTGCTGCGTGCTGTTTGTGTACCATGCACCCTTATTGTGTTACGGCCTATTGTTGGAACAAGATGGCTTTCAAACAGTCACTACAAAGTGACCGTTTTTTGCACTTAGCACGTTTACACTACATTTTTATACGGTATATTTCACTCTCATAAGGAGTGGCCGAGAACCCTAATTAACATCAACATAATAATTAAAAATGTAAATAAAGATGTTAAAAAAATGATGCACAAGGTTGTCTCCAAATATCTTTCCAATCAGAGTCACTTGTGAGGATTTCTTTTTCACAAACAAATCCCTCATAGTATGTCAAAGCTATGCAGCCACAGTCAGGACTGCACTGGGAACTAAAAGTGCCCCGGAAATGTTTTTTTTCAAAGTGACCCCATATTAACAAATACTGGAAGCTTTGTAACACATTACTTAGTTCATCCCTCAAAAGAGGCCCATGTTGCAGAGGCAGCACAGGTCACAATGCCTTCCGTGTTTTCTGGGGTGTACCAGGCTTATAGAGTGCCTCACATTTAAGCAGCCAGTTCATATTGGAAGCGTGGTGGGCTAGGAGTCTATGTCTGCTGAGAAGGTGACCTCTATGCAAAACAGAACCACCACAAAGAGTCAATTTACTACCTTTGTTGGAAGAGTCAGAAGAGAGGCCAGAGATCAAAGAGCATGGGCTGTCTTCCGATCCGCGCTTGTAGTGGAAATATTACAAATAAGACATTACATACGGCTCGTAATGACAGATTCCTCCAGCAGAGAGGTGCTGTAATAAAAGGAGTTATGGTTACCCAATTTAATGGTACTCAGTTTATCAATGCCAGAATGATGGAAAACTGAGTCATGGTTGCCAGATTCAAACCTGATGCTGCACTATGTTCACAGATGCCTGAAGTAAGCACTTAACTCACTGAGCTATGTTACCAGCTATGTATTCCACTACACAATGTCCCCTTTTCATTAAAGCTCTAACGAAAGAAGAGGCTCCTAGCTGCTGCAATGTTGGAAGACGATTTTTGATGTTTCTGCCTGGCCCAATGCTTGGCACCAGAAGGAAAACCAATAGCAGCCTTCAGAGTGTTTAAATAGTAATTGTTGGAGTTCCGCACTCCATTTCCTTGAAGCTACCACTCGGGTAAGCATTCTTTTTGTGGTTTGTGCTCCCGGTCTGTACAACTGGCCATTTTGGATGATTGGGGTCCTGTACTCGTGTGTGTTTGCCTCTGTTTCCCTCCCTAGCCTTGTTCACTCCCTGTCCCAACTTCCACCTTCCCAGCCTGCCCTTCTTGTATCGAATTGGCCCAAACCACGTTATCACGTGACCAAAAGCTAACACAAGCACTAGAGTGCTTTAAAAGTAATTGTTGGAGTTCTGCACTCCATTTCCTTGATGTTGCCACTCGGGTAAGCATTCTTTTTGTTGTCTGTCCTCCGATCTGTATGAGTGGCCACTTTGGGTGATTGGGCCTTGTACTCATGTGTGTTTTCATTTGTTTTCCTTCCTAACTTTGTTCCCTCCCCATCCCGACTTTCACCTTCAAAGCATGTGCTGCTTCAACCACATTGGTCCAGGCTGCAGTATCAGGTTGCCAGAACTGCCCTCTTTAGTAGCTCTACCAGGGCAGCCTTGCCAGGGCAGCCATCAAAGGACCACAGCCAAGGGGAGCGCCTTCTGTGCCGCTCTCTGACATGTTTGCCCCTGATCGCCCCAACTGAGCCCTGTCTACAACTGTACATGCAGAGTGTATAAGGTGAGACAAAACCACAACCTCTCACTCGCTTCTTCTTTGGACCCACTTAGGTTCTGCTCCTTTTGTAAGCCTTTTACCCTGTTCCACCCTCTCCCTCCCTTGTGTACCCTTGCTAGACTCAATTACTTGTAGCCTCACTTACCTCTGTCTACTCATCTCCTCTTTGGACACTGCCCTTCTTGTGCGTGCCCCCTCCACCTTATCTCTTGCACCCAGATTCTTGATTTATACTCCTTGCCCTAAGTGTTTGCTCACCCCCCTACCCAGAACTTCCCTACACCCGCTACTGTAACAATTATTCAACCCTAGGTGCATGCAAGCTAAAGCAAAACATGTTTGCAAGTTGTATTTCAGACATATGTCAGCCCAACTCCTGCTGGTCTCTGGGCACCTTGTCCGGTCTCTATTCCTGCTCCCACTAAAGCGTTCTATTTGTTTTATATCCAGGTACATCTTTAATCCTGTAATTTGTTTGAATCTCGGTTCATTTTTACATTTTTAATACTGCAAATGCTTTGAATTTAGGTGAATTTGTAATACTGTGAATGCTTTAAATCTAGGTGGATTTTCATTACTGCAATTGTTTTGAATCTATGTGATTTTTTAATTTTGCTAATGTTTTGAATCCAGTTGAATTTTTAATACTGCAGATGATTGGAATCTAGGTTTATTTTTAATACTGCAATTGTTTTGAATCTAGGCAGATTTTTAATACTGCAAGTGTCTTTAATCTAGCTGAATTTTTAATACTGCAATTGTTTTGAATCTAAGTACCTCTCGCTACTACAAATGCAAATGGTTTCAACCCACCTATACCACACTTGTAGCACTTGCTTCCTTCCCTGGTACTATCTCAACATGATAGCTATCCCAAACCCAGCGAAACCATTTATTTAATTTCTTTGCTTACCTATAACTTTTCCCACCCTTCCACTGTGAAGACTTTCCTCCTTGCTGATGCCCCCCACAAACATATTAAGCCCAAACCCCCGCCTAGGGCATATTTTCTCCCACTTCAGACCTCTTCCACATTATAACTAGCCACAGTTTAAAGGTCATAGGTGCTCTTTTGTGCACCACGAAGGAACCCTCATCCCCTCCCTGCCGCCCACTCCTTTCTCCCTCCTTTCTCCTCCACAACTAAGCTCTGCTAGACCCCCATCCGCCACTGCAATCCCTTCAAGCAACTCCTGCATGCACCCCTCATCTCCACCGCTCCCCTCCATCCTAGCACCCCCTTCACTCTCCATCACCTTCTATCCCCCTCCCACCCTTCCCATCTCTAAGTGCATGCTTGCACAGCCCTAGCTAAGACTCCCCATTCAGCAGACCTTCTAACCCTCACACAAACACCTCAGGCACTCTCACTTCACTAAACACTCAGACGCCACACCAACAGTAGACTCACAAGCTTCCAATCCTCCCCTATTCTCCCACCAAGAACTCACTCTGTCCCACTCTCCTATACCCTGACAACCTCCCCACCTATTTCTAACTATATCCATTCACTCTTCTCCGCCCCTGCCAACTCGTCAAGCTCTGCCTCCACCCCCAATTTACTCCAAGTCCCCCCTACCTTCACATGCACTCTTCCCTCCCAGTCACAGTCCACCCACAGTATGAACTTGCCCCACATCCCCATAAACACTCTCCCCTTGTTATCCTCTCTTCCTACCCCTGATCCCCCTCCTCTTCCCCCTTGCACACCACTCCCTCCTCTGTCCTCTCCCTTGAATTCCCCCATAGAAGCTCACCCCCCTCAGCACACACTCCCCACCACACCAAGTCACCCAACCCTGCGCGCACCCCCTCACATTGCCACTCACCACACCCTCTCTCATGCATACTTATCAATGCCAGATCCATTGCCAAACACAAACACATTCTATTCAATGCTATCTTCTCCAAAAACCCAGACATCTACTTCCTTACTGAAACATGGTTCTCTGATGACATCCTACCCACCGCACACAAGGCCTTCCCCTCTGGATACTCCCTGGTCATGAGAAATAGATCCAGCAGAGCAGTAGGGATAGCCATCCTCTAGAAACTACACCTCACAGTCATGCTCACTGAGAAACAGCCCAGTAATGCTGACTGCAAACCTCGCCCACAGCTTCCTTCTCCTTTACAGACCCTCTGTCTATAACAGAAACTTCACAGGCTCCCTAATTGACTTCCTAGTGGTCATCCTGATATCTCGCCATTCACTTACCCTCCTAGGAGACCTTAATATCTGGTTTGACACCCCATCTAACCCTATGACCCATCCACTCCTCAACAACATGGAAGCCCTCAACATGGCCCAACTTATAACAGGACCCGCCCACGTACCAGGGTACACCCTGGATGCTGTTCACCAATCTGATCTCTGTTCCCTCAACCCCTCACCTAGTATGGCCAGATTACTCCACCATCTTCTTCTCACTCATGACACCCCCTCACCCGCCCTGCCACACCACCTCCAATCATTTCCCCTATGCCTGCCTTTGGAACGAGGTCATTATTTCCATGGACCTGGCTAATTCCCTGCTCTCCTCCATTCCCACATTCCTTCCTCAAGCAGGAAAACCACCCATCAACTTCTTTGACCGATGGCTTTCCAATACCCTCACTCCCCTCAACCCAGGTAGATCATCCACCCACAGGTCAGGTCCTTCTCCAAAGTAGTTCATCCACTCAAATCCTTCAAAACCCTCAACCACCACCTGTAATGTAAATGGTGGGCTGACCCTTCCCCACTAATTTTATGTATTTATTGTGTGATTTAGTTTACAAAAAGAAATTGTACACACATATTTACATAGAAAACATTCAGCATCATTAAAACGGAATTTACAGCATACAAAATCATTCAACATCCTCAAAGATATAATGATAAACCATCTCAAATCAAAGAAATGTCATATAAGGACAAAGGCAGCTTTAATTCATTTATCATGCTAATTAGCAAACGATCATTGGGGTTAACTAATACATTCCACCAAAAGATTTCCCAATTTAACAAAGGGTGAGTGACAAAATAAGACTGAAAAACTTCCTCACGTAGAACAGTTAGAGTCGGACACTCCACAATTAGGTGTTTCAAGGTTTTGCCAGTTAGTCTACATCACTGAGATAAGCGATCACTAGGTGGCGTTGAGGACCAGCCACCCAAGACATCATTGGTTGGGAAAAAATGTCATTGTATGCGTAGCCAGAACTTTCTGGGAATCTCGAGGCATGTTTTATCATACATTTCGGGGGAGAATCAAAAGGTTTAATATCCATAGAAAACTGCCCAAAAAGCAGAACTGAGGTTCCTTCTCAGACCTTTCAGATAGGTTAGCAATGCATTAGAGATAGTTGGCGGATGCAGCGGTTACTCAGATGTCAATAATAGACACAACGCAGGTATTTTGCAAAGTACACTGTTTTAATCTCAATTATCTAAAACAGGGAGTACAACGGACATCAACAGACATCTCTCATGATCTCTCTCGTGACTTCTCAAAGCATTTAAAAAAAACTTACATTTTTATAGAAAATATTCATCATTGATGACGTTTCATCTGCATATCACTAACGCCATCCTACGTGGCAAACTACAATAACCTAGTGACAAAAATGATAGGTTCTACAAGGATCCTTCAGATATATGATCCATCCTCGTCTAGGGCAGTGTAATTATGTGATAGGTCTCTTAACATCATGTTGGGCAACTAAGCCCTTCCCCAAAATGTGTCACTATAAACATCACTAAATACACAACGTTTAATTGGTTATACAACTATAGGACCCTTAATTACGCAGTCCTCTATCATTGGTTACACTTTAACCTCCGTCAGTGCTCTCTCAACCTACGTTGGCACTACGCAGGTGGCATATCCAGGTGCAGATGAGCTAGTCTTCACCATAGCTTCCCACCAACTAACAAATCCATCCATCATCACTTCAGTGATCTACTGTCAATTAGGTCTTTTGAACTCGGCCTTGAACATGTTCTTTGCTCCGGGAAATTCTGGGGAGTGAAGGCACATTCTGCCCTCATGCGTAGGTGTGACCACCATGCTTGTCCAACTTCCTCTCCCCACATGACTAGAGACCCCAAAATCAAGCCTTTCAGTGTATTAAAATATTATTCTTTAATACACCTCTGACGTCTTCTTGTTTTTGTCCATGCCTTCTGAACAGAAGCTTCTTTCTTTCTCACGATTTGTATTCACTGTCAGCTCACTCCAGTCTGATACGGCCTTGGCGACTTGGCTCATCCAGTTTAATCTTTTTAAGTGTTTCCACTGTAATTCACTTAATCTTCTTTCTTTCACTTAGCACTGCCATTATTCGTAATGGGAGCATCCATCCTTTACTGACTTTAGTATACGTATATGTATATATCTGTTGACGCATGCCACAATCTATTCACCATAAAGCTAGCCTTTTAAGAATACTTCACCTACTTGTGTGTCTTTGCATGTATACACGTGTGAAATAGCTTGATCTCTCCCTTATGTCTGCAGCATAAGCTTCTTTATCTTGATCCCAGGATATCTATAGTCTTGATACTTTCTGGATGCCTTATCTATTAGTCTGCATTCTTTTGGTTTCTGCCTCTCTTCTCTATTCATCAGCATTACTCTGCTATGATGTCATTAGTGATGATGACATTACCATTCTTCTTTGTCCTTCAGTTTCTCTGTTTCTTCAGGGATTTCATTCAAACGACCATCATATTGTCTCATATGCAGGCATGGTTTTCTCAATGGCAACCTTGCCTCCCAGATTCTTCTAGGTATCAGTACTTTTACTGGTACTGCTCAAGTTTCAAATTCTGGTATCCAACATATAGGTGCTGCAGGTGAGATGGTTGAGTTGGGGGTACTTAGCTCCTTCTCTACACAGCTTATAAGAGAGCAGTATTTTTCCATTTCCGATCCAGTCATTTTCATATAGTATAATTTTAACCTTGGCTGGATTGCACTCTAATTCTTTAAGTGAAACTGCTCTATCATTCAGCATAGCCGAAACAGACTTTACCCAGGCCTTAAGAGGCACACAGTTACCAAGATTATAAAGTGCATTCAGATGAATATATAGGGTCGACGCCGGCAGAAACATAATAGATTGTAAGAGCAGAATTCTTCTCCAATGGACTTTAGTATCTAGAGATGTAATACCCAAAATAAGTTTAACCGCAGAGTACGGGGTGCCCCCTAGAAGAGCCGGAAATCGTTTCCAGATAAAGGACTTAATCTTGGTCCACTGCAAGCTGACCTCTTGAACCTCAGCCCCACAGGTCAACTTTGGAACTAGCACCTGGTTATACATTTTAAGTGCTTGCAGTAGTGAAAAGCGGCCCTAGTTTCTGTCCAGTGCTCGAAGTTGTGCAACTGCTGAAATAGCATCAAGCTTCAAGTCCTGGTTAGCCAGGGACACTGATCGGTTTGTTTTGATCACAACACCAAGATGCCTAAAGTCAGTGACCACCTCCAGCTTCTTACCATCAATGTACCAGACAGAATTCGACCTACCCGATGAGATCTTTCTGCGGTTAATAACCAAGATTTTAGATTTGGTCACACTGATATCCAACCCAAGGTCCATAAAGAAATCCTGTGCCCGCACTAGAGATTTCTGTAGACCTATTGGAGTATGGTTGAGTAACACAATATCATCAGCATACAGAAGATATAGAATGTTAAAGTGTCCCAGCCTCAGGGGATTAACAACTGTGCCTTCCAATGCTGCTCTAATGCTGAAAATATATAGATTAAACAAAAAAGGAGCTAGTACACACCCTGGCACAAACCACGGCCCACAGAGATCCACCATAAAAACATGCCCTTTTTGTCCAGCCTTACCTTGATTCTTATGTTTTCATGCAGAAGTTCCGGCATCTGAACCAAGGCCTCCGGAGAACCCCATGTCCTGAGCATTCCCCAAAGCCTAGCTCAATCCACACAGTCAAATGACTTAGAAACATCAAGAAAAGAAAGATACATTGTACGCTGGGATTGAAATGCATGATTCTTCAAAAGTTGTAACAAAAGGCAAGTCAGAGCTGTGCTAATTCCCTCGCGAAAATCCAACTTGTTGGCATAGGTAGTCCATATTTCAAGCATGTGCAAGAGGAAGCCAGACAAAATCTTGTAGGAAGCATCCAAAAGGTAGATAGGATGGTAATACCCCGGATTCTCCCTATCGCCTTTTTTGAAGATAACTACCACAAATGCCTCTCTCGAAGTTGCGGGGCACCTTGCCCGCCCAACCACATTGGAAAACAATTGAAACAGCACCTCGGCCTCACATCATCCAAAGTATTCCGGTTTAATGGTACAAGGTCCATACTGTCCAGAAAAACATGGAATAATATCCGTCTAGCTCTTGCAGATTGAGAAAAACACCTGGTCACCCAAATACATTAGGAACGGATGATGTAAAATCTATCAAGGAAGTCGATACAGGAGTAAAATACATATTTAAGACAATCACCAATCTTAAAACGTCTTCAGATGGGTCAAACACTGTTATTTTGCAACCTAGGATTCAGGGTGGCCCATGCACACATTTTCAATGTTAGATCCGGGGGACACACGCCAGGCACAAATAAAGCTGCCATAAAGCCTCCCTGTTAATCCTTTCCTGGCAGGCTCATATACTACAGTAAAGCCATCCACGAGCGAAGTATCAAGCATGAAGGATTCTTGAATACAAATAAGATCCGCCTCATTCTGTATTTTCATATTAGAGCGAAGATGGCAGAGCCCACGCGTGTTCCAGGAGATGATCCTAACTGGTGCAATTCAACAGGTGCCCCTTTGCAATGGGTTATTTTCATGTAGGGGATTAATGATGCAATACCAATCGTAGATCACAAGACTGCTTATCATCCGGGAAGGATCATCATTGGATGTATTTGTTGTGGCAAATTTTATATTTATTTTTGAGGGTTCTCGTAGATTGAACTCAGGACTGCCATCTACACCCTGAATAAGTCCCTTTGAAATATCTTGCCACCAATCTTCAGACAAGGAGTACCCCATATTTAGCAAACATTGTGCCTCAGCAACAACTAGATTATTAATTAGCTTAGAATAGAAACCAATTTTGACAATATCAACAATCCTAAAATCTAGAAATAAGATTCTGGCCATATCCTTTAAGAAAAGGGATTGTAGGCTTGTTATTTGACCGCACAGTTCTAAAATATATTGGTGATATAATGTGTAGAGCTCTTTAACCTTAAAGGTTCGGCTCAGGCATAGATAGCTCAAATGATCCCCTGTTGTTGGAGACACACCTGATGGCGAGGGCTCTTGAGTGTTGTATGGTGCCTCCCCCTTCACTGGTAGTCTAAAGGTAGAGCCCCTGGATGGACCCTTAGGTAATCTTGCAGGCCCTATAGGCAAACATCCAAACCCAGTCGGCTGAAGCAGGGACTTCCTCCTTTCTTCCATCGTCAGGAATTTAGGAGGTCCCGTGGCCAATGGCTGGGCAGTCATCCTTGCTGGCTCAAAAGGTGGGGCTGCAATTTCATCAAGACAGGATTAATGGACACATGGGTACCAGAAACCATTAGGCTATCCCCACCTAGTACGTAGGTTGCAACAGGGGCCCGTCCTCCTTCAGCAAGAAGGCCTGAAGGGCCTCCTCATTAGATTCAATTGAGTATGTAAAAAGAGAGGAAACATTGAATCCTTCAGTGGCCACTTCTACCTTTTAAGGGTTAAGGTATGCCCTGATCAGCGATTTTTTGTTTGCCTCACATTCAACAGTACACAGCTGACCACAGGCCGCCTCCTGAATCAGTGAGTGAGCCTTGCCCTTCTTTCAGCTATCCACCACCTTAGGGGCAGATACCTGTACCAGGCAGTTAGAGGACCCATTGGGAGAATCCAAATCATCAGAGAATACTTCCGTCTGTGCCTTGATTGATTGCAAAAATGTAAGTGAACCTTTTTTATTTACGGGAGGTACCAAACTATCTTTTTTACTGTTCTTGGCTTTCTTTTTCCTTCTACGGCCGGCTTCTACAGGTGCTACTGACTCACCAAAAGTAGCCAGCTTGAGAGAAGGAGCTATGCCCCCAACCACCTCGAATGTCTGTTGCGATGGGATATTATTTACAGCCAGCAGAACCTGAGGTTCAATAACCTTTTGTACTAGGGTCTGCGTGCTAACAGCCTCTACCTCATCTAGAGTAACTGGCTCACTCAACTTTACAGGATATAAGCTAAAATCAGCCCAATAGGTTTGGGCAGCAACAGAGGCTGAATTAGAGGCAGTACAAGTGCCCTCAATCAAAGAATTTGTAAAAATAGTGCCCAGGGCACTCACAGCAAGAATTAAACTATCAATACAATTAACTTTTGCTAGCAAATCCTTCAAAGCTAATTGTACTTCTCTCTATTCATACATATTCACATTGTGACCTCGGTCCATAGTATCTAAAATCCTTGACAAGACAGGAAAAGAGAAAGCATCAACCATTGGCTCTTCCTGAACCTGGCAATCGTGTTCCTGTACCGACTTCTCATCAAAAGATGGTGATGAGCAGCGTTTTAAAGTTGGGCCACGCTGGTTGAAGACATTGTGGGCATTAAGCAAGAGTGGCGAGCCGTGACAGATCGTAGGAAAGATATCAGACTCCAACACATGGGGCACAGGCTGGAAGTGGGGATCCTTGAAAAGTTGAACCGCATCCAAGTCCCTGGTTCAGAAGTGGGTTACCGGAATAAACTGTGCTAGCTGAACACCCAAGGATAAGCATACTCTTTTTGCTAACTCCAAAGAGACCACCAGGGCCAAAATGGACATATCAGAGGCAAAGTTCGCTCCTACGAGATCTGTTAGATCTTCCAGATCTGCATGGGTTAATGAAACTGAGGCGTCTGGACTCTTCTGGCTGGTCGTATTTCCCACATTAGTGGAGTCCCCACGTTGTGGGTCACAAGGTGCAAGGTGGGAACCCGGATCTCAGAACACTGATCCAGGATCCGCTGTAAACACCTTACATCTCCAATGGTAGCGCACTACACCGAGACCCGTCATACACGCGATGACCTCCTATGGTGGGTGCTGGAGAAAGTTGACTTGGGCCCTAACATTCAGACCAGACTCCTCAACCTAGAGAGCAGATGGATCCAAAAACTAGATACTTTTGATCATGGCCTCAACAAACTACATAATCCCCAGCTTTAACAATCTATCGGGATTCCAAGCGCATATTTCACCCACCCGCCTGCCTACACAGGTAGGGCTCTTACAACCGGGCGGGCACAATTTGAGGATCATGCGACCCAGCAGGTTATGCACATTTCACCTCTCTAGATGCTCACCCGACCCCTGTACACACCCTGCAGATGGGTTATAGAGCATGCATTCTAGCTTACATGAGACATGAGATGTTAGCCAAATTAGGCTCTTCCTGTCCCACCGGGAAATCACGACTCGCAACAACGGGGCAGGAATAAGCCACTATCAGATAGGCCAAATACAAGACCTCTACTGCCGGTAGAACTTTACAGTATGCAGGCCACGTGACCCATCCACTCCGTCCGATCATGCATAATTCCGGTTAGCCTGAGGCATCAGGCAACATACACCCACCATGGACATAGGCAGGCCAAGCCGGCAATAATAAATCAGGAGACAAGCCAATACTTTTTTCTTCCTCCCCCTCCTTTCCTTTCCTCCCTTACCGTCCCACTGCGAACGGAAAGTTTTCTCCTCACTAGCTGAATCAAGCCACGCCCCTCTCACTTGGGTTTAGCATCCGTTGCCTAACGACCAGACCGCTCTCTCGCCTTGCACTGACTCAGCAGGGAGAGCGGATCTGGCATTTTCAGGTGACGCTGCATGTCGGGTGCTAACAACCAACCCGCACACAGCGAGTGCTGAGCCCCGCCCCCAACGTCTCTGAGCGAGCAGAGTTTTGTTTGCCAGCTTCCTCTGTCTCAAGACGGTTCCTTCTCAGCGCCACGAACAACTATAAGAGCAGCTTCTGTACACGCGAGCCACAGCGCCCACATAGAGGTAAGATGACCTCCTGTTTGGGAAGCAATCCAATCTATGGATCCCCTTCTCCAATGACTATGTGCCCTAATTTAATGCTGGGTTTTCTTACCTTTCTTCCTCTACCCTTCCCCCTTCCCTCCACTCTCTCTCCCCCTATCTGTCCACCGTCCAGGATTCGCTCCCGCACAGGACACCATCTGGCCCTATCCCCTGCTAACAAGCACCCAATGGTTGGATGTTTCTTGCACGCACTCTCCAAACTCCGGGGAATTGCCGGAATTCAGTCTCCTGTCCAGCTATGTCCAGGACAGGAAACACAGGGTGTGTAGGTAAGTACCACACACGTTAACCATTATCAGGACGTATGCACGCCCTGTCACTGCCCAATTAATTTAAATACTGACTCTCAGCTTTTCCTTTATGTCCGACAAGCCTGATTGTACAGCAGCCCAATTGAACGAACATTGGAAACAGCGATATACATCCCCGGCAGCCCGGTTTCCCTCAATTTGTACACATTTTCAGGACAAATGGCCATTCCTTCTTACATGACCTAGGAAGCTTTCCACTCTCCTGGTCACTAAGGTACCCAGTTCTCACAATATGCAGCTTCACTTGCACCTCCACGATTACAATATGGCACGTTGCCGGTGGAGGGATGTGTGTCTCGAGGCACCGGAACTTGAGAATATTTGGATAGAAAATTTTGCACCTCTTTTCTATCCTCTTCACCATTGATTAGGCAGCCACAGTAGAAAGTTATGTACAAATAACACACTTACTATGTACGCTTTTTTAGTGGAGAATCCTTTTTCTTCTTCTTTTTTCTACATAAATAACATCACAACTAACCTTTGACCATCTTTTGGACATCTACAAAATTGGCATTGACTGCCGCCCCCATGGCTTTCTTAAAAACTTTCCCTCTCACCAGGGTTTCTTTCCTTTCTGTTTTGCAGAACCTGATCATCACTGCCCTGATGAAGGTGGAATACTTTGTTTCTTTAAACTCTTTTTGGTCCTAAACCGCCGATACGCAACAAATGTGAGGAGTGTGTGGCTGTGATCATATTCACCCACACAAAGATTGCTTTTTCCCTCTCCTCTTTTGAACCAAGTTCCCCCACTGTGTTGGCAAACCCTGATCTCGGAAAACGAAGCTACACCCGAGAAGAAATACCATCATGGTTTTTTGTTGGCATTCCCAATACAGACTTTAACTGGGAGTAACAAAGTGACACTCCCCAGCTTAATTTGCACAAATTGTGTTTAGCCAATTGATTTGTTCTTGGCACTCTGGTAGGACAGAAACAACTCTGTCCCAATCCTGCTGCTATCACCACTTTATGCTTCTTCCTTTTTACTTTTGCTAATTATTCAACTTCCCTCTATGCATGCTTCCCCTTCTATCCCACACCACCGCCCAGATTCAAACTTATATTTCTAGTGATCAATGAACATGAATGTATTAGGTGTGTGTTTTTCTTTGTTTGCCTTTTGCTTTTGTCATTTATGCCCTAATTACTACAAACAATTCCTTTTTTTGCTTTATACTGCTAATACAAAATAGTTTTGTACTTTTTACACTGACTGTGTTAATTCTTGCCTCTGATGTCCCATTTGTTTTGTCAATAGGACTAGTTGTGATATACATCGATGGATTTACTGCAATAATGTTGGGTTGACAAGAGGAGGTTACGGAATAATATTAACCCACCCTGTTTTTTCAAAGTAAAAGCCCAAGGCACAGCAATACTCTCTAACCTATGATTTATATGTTGCAATAGTCCATCCTAGAGAGAACCAGTACTCTGGAGATAGTGAGCTTCTGGGGGAAGGAGAGGAAAGGAAGACTACCTCTGAGGAGGTGCAGCTGGTAGTGTGACTTCTTAGAGACGTCAGAGATGTGTGGATAGAAGGAGAGTGTGAAATCGAAGATGACCCCAAGGTTTTTAGCCTTACAAGTGGGGACAGGAAGAGGGCCAAGAGAGGCCAGCCAGAGAGTGGCAGGAAAGGAGGGAGTGGGTGTGCCGATGAGGAGAATCTCAGTCTTACTGGCATTAAGTCAGAGATCATTGGCGGCCCACCACTACTGGATAGCAGATAACAAGAGAATAAATCTGGGACAGCAAAATGTATGACTCCTAGATTATATGTACTGTTGAATAAACTACTGAGGAACATTGTGCATACTATCTAACATAGGCATAGCGCGAATCACCAGCACAAGTAACCAATCCATACCAATGTAGTGTTTATATATTACCTCATCTCGAAATTATGATGCCATCTTCAGATCCCTAGCTGCCCCCTTCTGGTGCATGACAGACCTTGTTTCAGTCTCCAGATGAGGGATCCTTCACGGGCCATGTCTCCATCACCAACCATCAGCATAATTGCCCCTTCAGTTTAGCATGCCCCCTCTGTGAAAGAGCCCCATCTGTATGGACATAGATTACAGTGTCCCATTCAATAAAGTGCAAAATATCTATTCATTTTTGTACCTATGTATTTAGGTGTTGTGTACAGGGCCAGCATGCTGAGTAAACCACTGTGTAGTCATTGAAAGGAAGGTGGGGAGGAAGATCAGGGAAAGGACATGTAAGATGGGAGGCACATGTGGTGAGATCCGGAGTGCACAGCCCAGATGGTTCAATTGCTAGAGATATAAGTGCAAGGAAGAGGGACAGGAGAGGGTCGGGAGATTCAGAGCAAGCCCACGGGATACAGTCCTCAGGGTCTGTGTGCTGAGGCATTTTAAAGAAAAACATGTTACCTCTCGTATGTAGCAGGTAACAGTGTCAGCTTTATTTAATTGTCATGCAAGGAAACAAAGTCGGATATAGTAGCCCCATCTGACAAAGTAGCTCCCACAACCAAGATTCAACACACTTTTATAGGTTTTTCAGCTACAAGAGAACTACTTGGTGCACATAGCGGTGATGCATATTACATCATGTTCTAGTGTGTTTCTAACAGTGGGTTGTCCTTGAAGGAGTTGCAGTCTTAAGCCTGCCCCTTCCATCACTCATGACGTTCTATCTAGTCTAGTCATATGATATTCTCTCCATTGCCTTTTATGCTGGCATCAGTACGTCGCGTGGTTCTTTCTGGAAACACGTGCCTGCTTGCTTACCACTATATCATGTGCTATACCTTTCTGTACCTTTACCACTTCTGAGTGTCAACCAATAATAGGGCTTTTCAGTGTATCACAGTGTAATTTAGACCTTGAAAGCAGTTAGATTGTGATGTGTGTGTCCCTACCTTGGAGGGGTCACTCTGCCTTCCTCCATTTATCCCAAATCTTATCAACTTTGTTGGGGCAGCTTCAGGATCTATATATCTGTTCCTCCATTGCCCTGTAGTTGTCCATGTCTAACACCCAATTGGATGCCCTGGGCACGTCTGTCCCCCTCCACTGCATGACATATTCATTTTGGCCACTATCAAAGCATTAGAAATGAAAAAAAAAAATGTGTAACGTGAGTACGCTGCTTTACCCCATATTCCCAGTAGTATTAACTTTGGTTCCACCGGGATCAGCTCAGACACCACTGCAGACACCCTGTTGACGATCTTATGCCAGAGGTTTTGGATCTTCAGGCACAACCATTGCAAACAGTTAGAATCTGCCACCTGTCCCCACTGAAACAGCATTTCTCGGGTACAGTAGGTTTGTACAGGATTTTCAGTTGAATACGTCGAAATCGTGCCTGATTTCTATCTCCAATGGACCCATTAAGACCTCCTGCAACTCTTTCGCCTTAATATTGCCCATGCCCGCCCCTCTTTTTTGTTGGAGTTTCACCGAGGGGCGGGTGGTAATGCTGAAGAGCTTTTGGTACATTTTTGAGATTGCCTTCTTAACCAGAAGCATGAGGTAGGGTCCTAACAAACATGAATGCCCAGAAATGTAAACAAATCAACAGCTACTTTGAAAGCACAGCTGTCTGGGATTGCTTCTGAGCCCTCCTGTATCCGAAATAGGATTGACTTGTTTCACTTGACCCTAAGGCCACTGAGCCATCCATCATTTTTTATTTTTTATTTAATTAAAATGTTTTCTTTGATTTTACAAACTTTTCATTTATACTTCTGTTACTTTTAAGAAAAAGAAGAAAAACAAAATATTGTTATCTGATTACATTTCTTTCAATTATTTAAACCTCTTTTGTGATCTCCTTCCAGAATTTAATAACTGTAATGATAAACCATTGATCTTTTCCTTGTAGCAATTTTGCCCATCTTTCTTCTGTCGTCATTGGCTTGTCCGAGATCTTGAAAAAGTCTCTGTAAAGATCCCTTTTTTCTTTCAGAGATGGGCAGACCATAATCAGGTGAAATAAAGTTTCTTATACATTTGGTTCATTGCAGAACCGGCAGACTGGGGATAAAGTATCTGTTTTGTCTATCATCGATAAGTAGTCTCGGGTCGGTAAAATATTGAATTGGAAGCGCAAAAAGAGATCACGGATATTGCAATCTGGGAATTGATTCAAATAGTGTGGTAGTTCATTAAGGGCCCTTACTTCATTTCCACATTTGAGATGGCGATTGAATCTTGTTTGTTCGTCTATAGATCTTATCCAATCATTGGTTTGAATTTTTCGTTTCGCGTGCTGCGGTCAATTTATCAGCATTTCCTCTGTGATTTCTTCTATTTGCATTTTTCGTTTAATCTCAGATGACCACTTCAAAAGAGCTGAGATCTGAAAGGCTTGCTTTTTTTTTGAGTATTTCCGATGCTGGTATTTAATCTTACGAGATTATTTTTCTATGGAGATGCATCTGTTTCCACAGAACTATGGATTGTATAGATTGTAGGACCAATTCAAATCGGATTCTTGGCATCGGGAACGACTTCGGAAGTGCTAGAGTTTTCCTCCAGAACATCGCCTCCTAATAGGACCATTTGATTGCTTGCTGGTTGATTAGAGTTTCACTAGCATAGGTCAAAAACAGGATAAGCTTTTGTTTGTATTCATAGTTGTTGCTTTTGCTGAGTACGTTCCATATTTTAAATGAAAGAAACGTCCTTGTCTTGCCAATGATCTTGCTTTCCCCTCAATATGATCTTTCCATTCATTTTCATTCAAGTAGGGGTTGATCAGAGCACCCAAGTATTTTATTGTCTTAGTTGTCATGATTTCTTTGTTTTCTAATTGAATTTTCAGGTTATATTGAAGCTTACTATTTTGAGTAGAGAGTTTCATTACCTTTGTTTTGGTGATATTAATTTGCAGATCGTTTTCCATCATATATATTTGTGCTTTGTGCAATGTTTCTTGTAAACCCTTCACTGTTTTATCTACGATGATAATATCATCAGCATAGATTAACGTTTGAATGGGCTCATTGTTGATCTTAGGTGGATTCGCTATTCTGTTTTGAATTTTTTCTCCGAATTCATTGGTGTACAGATTGTATAGACAAGCGGTTAAGGGGCATCCTTGTTTCAACCCGTTCCAGGTCGGAATAGAATCAGTCACCATACCATCATTCGTGAGCCGCACTCGGATTGACGTACTCGAATAGAGTTGTTTTATTGGGTTCAAGATAGAAGAAGGACAACCCCAAGATGTTAATTTGGTCCATCATTTTTGCCTATTAACGGAATCAAAAGCCATCTTTAGATCTATAAAAATTGCATAAACTTGTTGAGTTCTGACAATCGCTTCATGTTTTACCATACTCAGCAACAGAAGATTCACATTAGTACCTATTTTGGTGACAAAACCTGTTTGTCTTTTTGCTTGTTTTTCATTATCTGCTGCCTAGGTGTTAAGTTTTTTTTGGAGATAGCCAGCAAATAATTTTCCCAAAGGATCTAAGAGGGCTATAGGTCTGTAGTTTGCCAGATTCTTTCGGTCTCCCATCCATCAATTTATAAAATCTCCATGATCCTTGATATCGATCTCTGAGGCTCCGCAACATACAGCAGCAGGTCATCTGCATACAGAGAAACACAGGTCAAAGACAGGTCATCATGTCCAGTATTTTTGATTCCATAGTAAAGAGCTAAATGGGCCTATCAGAAGCAGATTTGTCTGGTAGCTTGTGTTTTTTAGGTATTACTATGACAGTCACTTGTCTAAGGTCTAGGGGCAGTACTCCCTCACTCCTGTTATTATGGAACATTGATAGCATTGGTCCGAATACCACATCACTAAGCCTTTTCCATAACTCTGCTGGGAAACCATTGGGTCCCAGCATCCTCTTTGACTGGAGTGAAAAAATGAATGCAGCTAATTCTTCCTGGATGATTTTGGATTCAGGGCATCTGCTTGCAGAGCTGTGATTTGCGGGAGGGGAATTTCCTCTAAAATGTCTGTGTAAGCTGAGTTGCCATGTCCCTCCAGAACCACATACAAGTACTTATAATAGTTTGCCAACGAATCACAGATCTTGTAGTGCTCCATAATCACTTCACCATCTGCCCTGGTAACTCTGTGCATGTGTCTGTCGGGAGAGTCCCACTGTTCCAGCAATGCCAGTAGTTTCCCAGCTGTATTCCCCACCTCATACACCCTAGCACAGGACACCAGATGGGCTTGTCGCACAATATCAGTTGCAAGGGTGCAGTCGGAATCTCTTGCCTGTAGCAGCTGATGCTGTATTCCCTGGGATTGGTCATTAAGTAATGGTTGCTCAAGATGCATCAACTGTATTTCGCCATTCATCCTCCCTAGCGTTGAGGACAGAAATTGCTCCTCCCATATAATCGCCTTATAACCTTCCCAGAGTGCCCTGTGGCCTCTCACTGATGCCGTGATCAATTTATAGTATTTATGTTGTTTTATCCTGCAGTATACTATGTATTTATTTTTATTTTATTTGCTTGTATAGCATGCTGAACCCAGGGGTAGCTAGGCGCTTGGTCTTGAGTAAAGGTTACATACATGTGAGGTTACTTAATTACAGGAATTTACAGTTACATAATATACATATGAGGTTACATAATTACAGGAATGTACAGTTACATATTATACAATATACAAAGGTGAATAGGTATGGTTGGTGATGTTGGTTACAGACAGGATTAAGATGCAGTGTTAAAGTCATTATACAAGATTGAGTAGTAGGAACACTAATCCAAAACTGGGATATGAACAATATACATGTTTATACAAGTTGAGAGTGGAGGAAGTGGGTATGAAGTTATGTGCAAGGAATTGCGGAGAGAAGCCATGCTTTGACTTTTCAGCGGAAGGCAGGGAAATGGTGATCATCTCTCAGCGATGGGGGCATGGAATTTCATGTTTTTGCCGCTAAGACTGGGAAGCTAGTGCTGCTTGATTTCTGGAGTCTGTATTTGGGAATGTTGAGGCAGTGCGCGTAGTTAGATCTAGTGGGGCTGGAGGATGTCCTGGTACAGAATTTGTCGATAAGGTACCTTGGAGCCGTGTTGTTAAGGCATTTGTGTGTGATCACGAGGGTCCTGAATGTGATTCTGTCTTTTATGGGGAGCCAGTTAGCAGTCTGTCTTGCGTGGGTGTTGTGGTTCGTACATGGGATGTTGTGGGCTGCCCTAAGGGTGTTATTTTGTAAGATTTGAAGTTTGTGGATATTTTGCTTGCTAGTGCCTAGGTATAGTGAGTTGCAGTAGTCAAGTTTGGAGAGTATCAGGGCTCTTGCCAGAATGATACAACAGTGAGTAGATAGAAAAGGTCTGCAGGCCGTTATAAGTTTAGTGGTGTAGGCCGATGCAGAAGCAGTGGCGTTGACCTGTCTTGATAGTGTCAGTGTGGAGTCTAGGTAGACACCGAGTGTTTTGGTATCATTGGAGACCTTAATATGGTTTCCGTCGATGTTGAATGAGTTATATTTTGGGTCGAATTTATTGAGGCATTGTTTAGAGCCGATGAGTAAGAGCTCGGTTTTGTCATCGTTTAGACAGAGCACATGCTTAGCCATCCAGTCTTGGATCTTGCTGTAAATTTCATTGAGAAGGGCTGAGTCTTTTTCATGTGACCCTGTGAGGGTGCTGAGGATCTGTGTATCATCAGCGTAGTTGGTGTATGAGACATTCAGGTCATCAAGGAGGTCAAATAACATCTTACTAAAGATGTTATGGAGGGTGGGGGAGACGGAAGAACCTTGGGGAACTCTGCACGTGATAGGTGCGGGTTCTGCAGATGCGTTGTCTGAGAAGACCCTCATGGACCTTTCGGATAGGAAAGATTGGATCCATTTGGCTGCATTGGGTGAGAAGGAGGCAGAGGTGGTTAGAAATGTGGTTAGGATGTTATGGTCAACCAGGTTGAAGGCCGCCGAGAAGTCAAGACGTAGAAGGAGGGAGGGATGGCCTTTGTCATCCATTTGGATTTTCAGATCTAGAAGGGCTGTCTCTGTGCTGTGTCTAGGTCTGAAGCCAGATTGGCAGCGGCCCAGAAGTTTATGTGTTTTGAGGTGCTTCTGGATTTGGATATATGCTGCTTTATCAAGGATTTTAAGCAGGAATGGGAAGGTGGTGATGGGACGGTATTTGGTGGGAATGTTTGGGTCTAGAGTGTTTTTTTTTTAGTAGTGGTTTGACCCAGGTGTGTTTCAGATTCTTGGGTACAGTGCATGATGCGAAGGAAGTGTTTATGAGTGTGATGATGAATGGGGCAAAGTCTTTAACTCCTTCTTTAATGAAGGGTGCGGGACACATGTACCCTTGACATTTTGAAGGTTTGAGGCTGGATATTATTGCTTCATCCTGACAGATGGTGACTGGGGCAAATTGGAAGAGTTCTGTGTTGTTAGGTTGAGGTTTATGGGTTTGGTTGGTGTTGTTAGTACGTTTGGTGGATAGGAGGAGTTTTTTGGCTACTTTTTTTGATTGGAGTAGGGCTATCTTGTCTAATAGTGCCTTTTGGATTTTGGCACACCATGTGGCGTCTTTGACAGGATTTGGACACCCACCTTTGGCTATCCCCAAAACTATGCGTTCAGTCGCAAGGAAGAGCAGTCGCTCCTTGAAGCCGCCCCCCCATTTAAACCAGCAATAGACAGTGGTCGGAGATGCCTCTCGGTAGAAACTTGGCATACATGACCCTATGAGCTTCTGATTATGGCACAAAAAAGTAGATGATCCTTGAAAGGGAGGGATGCACCCCCAAGTGAAAGGCTTAGCCCTGGGTGTGTGGGTGCACATTACGCCACATGCCCACCAAATCATTAGCATTCACAAATTCATTGAATTTTGTCCGCTTTGGTTGTTCCCCTTCCAGCCCGGTATCCTATCCCAATCATTATCCATCACATTTTTAAAGTCTTCACCCACAAGTCTGCAATCCACCTGATAATATATGAACAAGCCCTGGAGCTTGTGCAGGAAATCTATGTTCAGCGGTCGGGGGGCATTCACGTTAAGCAGCCCCAGATTATCCCCTCTAAGTGACCCTGTTAACAATAAATATCTTTCCTTGATGTCCCAGATCACCGTCGAGACAGTAAATGGTGTGTAATTCTGAATCAGCACCACACTCCCCTGGACACTCTTGTTAACCATGCATGTGCATTAAATGCATAGTTGGATAATTGGAAGAACATACATTCTGTTCCCAACAAATGTGTCTCCTGAAGAAATGCAAACGTGGATTTATCCCTGTTCAGTGCCTGAAGCAGTACCCCCCTCTTAATATTGTCACAGAGACCATTGACATTCCAGAACATACATTTACTTTCTGATATTTAGTGTCATTAATCCAACTGGTTGTGGGAAAATATAGACAGGATGTGTGTCCTAAGTGACTGCAAGTCGGGAATAGTGATAGTTCTAACCTCCAAACTACGCAAAACAAAAACAATCACGATTATCCCCAACCAACTCCCCCCATACAACCTGTGAACTTGGTGTATACATCGCCCAACATTAACTGTCAAATACCTATAACATATGGGGGAAAGAATGAGAATGTAACCCCTGTAAGAGGGACCAAGACTATCTCCCCATTCACCCATCTCTAAATGGATTTCAGCCGCCCACTCCAAACCATTCTCCCCACCTTAATCCCAGTGCAGTGGCATTTCTATACTTTGTCTGGAATGCATACCCAACCTTAACTTCCAGTCTATACCCTTTCCCTCCACAGATACCGCCATGTGTGTCCCCCTTCTCTCACTTTCCTCCGCAGAGCGTCACAGGATTTGGGTTGTCTATGTACCTCCTCAGTGAAATCTGGGAAAATCATGATCCTAGAGTTATACAATCTACATACCAAGATACAACTGACATCCTGCAGGATCGCATCCCAACCTTAAAAATTAAGAAGCTTTGCTATAATGAGTCATGACGGTGCCCCCACCAGGGGCCTCCTGCCAGGAACTCAATGCACCCTCTCGATTAAAAATGATTTTAAAAGACCCTATATATTCAGGGTCTCCACAAAGAGGGCTCCAAGAACAGGTCCATACTAGGGGCTCCTTCTCCCTCCTCCACTCCAATAATCCTCACGTTACTCAAGCGGGGAAACCCTCAGCGTCTTCCACTCTCTCTTCTAAAGTTCTTGTTGTTGCAGCAAGGGCATTAAGTCTGGCCGGCAAGGCTGTGATCATGTCTTCCACTTCACCCACTCTTTCACAGACTTTCTTGAGGTCAGCTTTGACCAGGGACACCTCGAGACCCACCGTCTGTACCTTGTTTTATATTGAGGACCAAGACTCTTGGATCACCTCCAACAGCTTCTCCATGGTGATCATACTGTCCATCGCTGCGGCCACCTGAGGACCCCAACCAGGTGTGCGGTCTGCTTAGGTCGACCACCTTCACGTCCCAGACATTGTTCCAGATTTTGTTCTAGCTTTGACCATGATGACAGCACGCTTTGTGCCCCTTTTTCAATCTCTTCCAGCCTCTTCTTGCCGAATTTCTAGGTGTGTGTAGGCTGCGTGTCTACCGTGCAGCCTGAGGCAGTCCACATGACTCACCTACCTTGAGAGGGCAAGGGGAGGTGTCTGGACTCACTTCAACGTCTATCAGGGCCTAGTGTCTATGGGTCCGCAACAGCCTGAGTCGCCAGCCCGGGCCCACCGTGGTTGGATCCTCTTCAGAGCAACCCTACCGAACCCACTGACTGCTCACCTCCCCATGAAGGTCACTTTGTTAATGGTACCTTTAAAATTGTCTACGTTTCAGGCTCTCTTATCTGTGGTTGGGATCCATGTGGTTTCTAAAAGTGGATCTAGTACCAGCAGGGCACAGCTTTGTCACGAGATACTAAGGAGCGTCTTCTCTGTGCCACGTCACCATCACTCAGCACTCGCCTTCCGTTCCAAGATGGTATTAGGTGGGTTTTCTCTCCCCCTGCCCGCCAGGTGCATTACTGGTGCTTTAAAATGTTACAAGTTATCGCTCTCTTCTCTGTGTTTGCGATCCACTCGATCTCCAAAAGTGGACTTCCCGCCAGTGGGGCTCCACTTTGTAACAAAATGAAAGGTGCCGGAAACCACAAGAATTAGCAAAATGATCAAAAGAGACTATCGCCTCCATTTAATCAGAGGGCCTCACCAGTACTGCTTCACCATCTCTGACTCTGCACTCGCCACCCATTCCAAGATGGCAGACCGTGGGCCACCGCACAACTCCCTCACTGCTTAAAGCCCTAAGCGCTGACTTCCACCCCCGACCCCGAGGATTCAGTCCCACCTCCGAACCTCCTCGGTCACAGCATCCCGCTCCAGAGAGCAGGTGCTCCACCACACTGCCGCCCAAGATGGTACTGCAGGCTGCTGCCTCTGCCCATTTTTCACCTCCTCGCCTCCAAATTAGCTGTGGCAAGTGTCCGAAACGACCTTCTCCCTCTGTGACTTCTCACACTCGGGCGGTTGGGGCAGGATACAGCAGGATTTCGGTGGACGGGGGAGATAAGCTCTGATCCCTCACATCCTCTGCATTTGGCTCTTAATAACAAACATGACATTTCATATATTCAAAATGACAACTCATTCAAATCTGCTTCCGCAGGCAGAAATGCAGTGAGAGAGGGGAAGGGGCTAAGAAGCTTTCAATTCCAGCAATGGCACAAAGCGGCATGAAAGGGGCCTGGGGACGAGTGCACCAGAAATTGGGGTTAACAATTTCCACAGATCTTCAGAGAGTGCTGGCAACTTCGGCAGTATCCCCTGACTTGACCAGGATGCCTCTCAAGGAACATCCACATTTCTAAGGTAGAAGGAGTGCAGAGGATCACAGAGCAGTGTTGAGTCTGGGTTGAGATCTAGGATATGGGTAAGATCATAAAAAGGGTCAGTAGGAGGGTGTTCCATGCTGTGGATCTGGCAGATCTAAATCTGATATCCCCTCTGCCCTTCTTGATGCCTTTTGATAAGCCCACTAGGCTGTTATTGGCTAATGGTGCCTTTCAGCTGATTAAGTCTAGAATCGCCACCCATGGGCAGATCAGGAAATCATCTTTTCCAGTGACCTGGACATCCAGAAGATAATCAACATTTCCTGGAGTTCCCAGAGTATCAGAAAAGGCCACCATTGCTTCTATTAGCTGTCTTTGGATTTAGGCATTGCACATGATCATAGCCATCAGCTCAAGGCCTAAACTGTTCATTTGTGCACAAACACAATCTGCAATGCTTAAGCTTGCAGTGGCATCCACATATTAACGTCAGCAAAGCTTGGGCTTCAAGAGGAGAGGCATGCACGTGGCAGTAGAGGCTGTCTCAACGGCTCTTCCCTCTAGCAGAAAACTCATCATCCTTCAAGCAATGCACGCGCAGTGGATTCCTCCTCCCTCCTTCCTTCCCGCCTTCCTTCCCGCTGAAACATTGGCAATGCCGACACTTCACGTCAGAGTGCTTGATTGGAACCTTTCAGAGCCGGGCTTGATATATGGGCTGTTCATTATAGACGGAGGTGCCTGGAAAACAATGAACATAGATGCCAGCAAATGTTGAGAAAATGGCTCCCACTGGAGAAAAACCCCGCTTGGCAAGTACTTGTAATTGCTAGCTCAAGGAATTAATTTGTCAGATAAAAATGTTCATCCGAACGGTGGGCCACCTGATTCTGATTCAGGAGCTAAAGCACGAATGCAAACATTAGCAGCGGGAATCGGTCTAATGCCAGGGCTGTCACCGCATATGGGAAATGCCCGCGAGGTAGGTACACTTAGACAACATGCCTCCATCAGATTTTGCTTCGGTGGCAGCAATTACCGTGCAGCTGCATTCCAGCTCGCACGTGCTGGGATTTCGCCGTCATTTTTTGCTAGGTACGATTGGCGCCACTCCACACTTTAAACATATGCTATTTTTTTTTTTTACTGTTAACATCTCAAAGTTGGCAATAGTTTAATTTGCAAATTAGTCAAACTGCAGCATTTGGCAATAGAAATAATATATGTTGCTGAAAATGTGCGGCAATTTCACCCAGTGTGTTATCAAGTGTGTCTGAAATTAAACCTGACATATGAGCGGCAGCCGGTGTGGGGAGGTGGGGAGGAGATTACTCGGATTTGCATGTCCTATCCTGCAGCTGTTCTAAAATGGTGGCTTTGTGCATGTAAGCATATAACATCCTTTGAACATCTTAGTCATATTTAAGAGTGAGATCCACAATATTACTAAAGACGTGTTTGCAATAAAGTTCACCATTTGGAAATGGTTGGTGGTAGACAATTGCCATAAACACTACAGCCTCTTGGAACTGGTGGGCACAACACAAGAAAATCCTTACACACGTGTTGACCCACCAACAAGCTAAAACTTCGAAACCCAGTGGACTAGACCAAAAAGAATGTTTGAAACTTGTTCACCCACTTTCCATTTTTTTTTAGCTTTCTATTGCTCAGAGCAGAATCAAACAAGCATCAAAGTGGGGAAGACATGATCCAGTGATAGTGAGGTCGTACATGTGCAGGCTTTAAGTGAGCTGGGGCTCGCTGGGGTACAACCCTGGAAATCTCCAAAAGCTGGAAATGAGCTGGCGCTCCCGCAATCCCGTAAGCACACAGCATCATCATCAAGGGCTTGTTAGCAATCATGGGTGACCTGTGATAGGAATGGAGAATGGGCCGTAAATGAAATACATGTAAGGAAGATGTCTGCCTGCTAAATCACTTCACACATGTAGGGTGTTATCATACATTAAATAAGAAAGGACAGTCTGCACTATGTGCTCTGAAGGGTTGCAGACTTGGATCAATGTCACTGGCATGCCATATATAAAAATGTGTGTTTGTTCTTGTGTTTCCAAAATCCTCTTTGATTGTATGTAAAGCACAAAGTAGCTAACATTGGTTCTATTTGTCTTCCTCTCCTTTCTTACAGGTGCTATTATGGGAGATTTTAATGCCGGCTCAAGATGCATGGCGACACCTGTTGTCCCTGTCCCATTCCCCATTCCAGGGAGGTATTTGCAGCGTAGATTATAAGGAAGATGCATCCTAATGCAAACTGCAATTGGGGATTTCCCTGGTTTTCTCATTTAGAGCACATAACATGAGCCCCACATTATTCAGCAGGCACAATATTCCCACATCAAAGAGCAGAACGCAGAGAAAAGCATGTTATGGCATAGGTGACAACATGAAACCTATTTTTGGACAGCAAACGCACATTTAAAGTGGCACAGCCTTTAGTTTGATATGACATGATAGGTTAATTATAACGCAATTAATACCCAGAGGTTTCTAAGCGCAGACCCAGGATCGAACCTGTGTTGCTTTGTGTCTTATTGCTCTCAAGGTGAGCACGTTGCCGCTGAGCTATCCTCCCGAGACAGTTTAAAAAAGATGGCTCGAAAAGTACGCAAACCATAAGGTATGCACACAAATATATACATTTTATCCATTTAAATGCCAGCGACGAGCCGGCTCATCGGTAAAAACCGCTCCAGGTTGCCACCGACGAGCCGGCTCGTCGGTGGCACTTAAGGGGTTAATGAGGGGGGAAATGTTGGCGGGTTTGGGCGGTGAATACCGCGATTTAAAAAAAAAGCCATTGGCACTGGGGGGGAACCTCAATGGCACTTAAGAGGTTATATATTTGTGTGCATACCTTACCATGATTTGTGTACTTTTCAAGCCATCTTTTATAAACATAGACATATATTACATATTTCTATGTGTATAAGATATGGCTTGCAATGTACACAAACTATAGTAAAGTATGCATACAAATATATAAATTCTTACGTGCATTTATATATCTGTTTGCATACCTTACTATGGTTTGTGTCCTTATTAGGACAAGCCCATCCCGCAAATCAAACACCCCCAAAAGAGGCCCCCCTTTGATTTCTTACCCCATGTAAAGCCCTTATTGCACAGAATTTGCGTTTCTCCACTATTTGTATAATTAATACTTTACATGTAGGTTATCATTTAAATGCTAACTGAAAGTGTGCGGTGCCCAAAAAACAGAGGTCCGGATTAATTAATTGTAATTGCAAAAAAAGCGTAGGCATTGTTAGCAACTTTGATGTTAGTTTGCCCCCATTAAAAATCCTCAACAATAAGGAGCAGCCTGGCCCCTGTCAAAGTCAGCAATCCTTGGACGATACTAACCCGGTACAAATGTGACATCACGCAGGCTGAATTGCCTGCAGGTAAATATAAATGAATATGGCGAGATCATGAAAAGATATATTACAGGTGAATGTTCCAGGTATCCAACACTACCCAATTTCTAGTACATGTGGGAGCACAAGGTCTTTCTTGTTTTGTTTTAAATCGCAGAGGACATTTGTTAGGTTATTGTGGCGAACGAGAATAAGGAGTCGGATCAGACTTGATCATTTCAAAGGTTTTTATTTTAAATAGAAATGCCTGACAGTTATATTGCTTTGATGGATTTCCCCTTCCTATCAAACTTAACTAAGTGTGCTCATCAATTGTCCAAATCAAAGTCAGTTCTCAATTTGAAACCGAGTTACTATTTGCCCCTACCACTGCTCAAGAACAAATAACCTAAAAAGAGCACCGAGCAGTAGCCTTTCCACTCCGGCTCTTCTGGCCAACATGACTTGGGTTGCACCCTAAAATTGTTCATCAGTGTAACATGGATTTTAAAGTTTTGTCAAAACAAAGTTTTCAATCTGCTCTTCACGTTCTTTATAGCAAGTTTTAAGGCTTGCCAGAAAATGCAATAGTTCCAGTTCCTTAAATGGGGAAATGGTTCTCATATTGTGATCCCATTCTATTGTATGTTGTCTTTCATTTGGTCCCTGTTCTATGAGTGAGTAATTGAACCCTTTGGGTCCCTGTCTTCCAAATGCTGAAAAATGTTGCTTATTTTCTTAGGGCTCCCCAAAGCCTTCTGGCTCTCTGATTGACTCAACTCAGCAAGATTTCTCTTGGGCATCAGAGCATGTCCAGCAATCAGGGTTCTCTGTCTCATGTACCCCTTTTGGCTCCTCAAGATTAATTTGGGATTGAGCAATTGAACCCTCTAGGTTCCCAGCTTTCCAAGTGTTGAAGAACTGTTATTAGAGCTGCACAAAGCCTCCTGGCCTGCTGATTTGCTCAACTTAGCAGGTTCTCTCTTGAGCATCTGCCCATACTCAGCATTCATTTTCTAGGGCTCCAATAATCCGACCCTATCGCGGCTTTATCTTCTTGGCAGCTTCCCTTTTCATTTACAGCTCAGCAGAGGTTGCACAGAGGTCTGGGATTTGGCTTCCCTCTTCTTGGTTGAAGGTCCCCCAGTCCACCACAGCTGCGGCGTGGTCCCGCCACCAGCCAAGACAGTTGCACTACACTCTACCGCTCTGCTTCAGATTTTTTGCCCTTTGGATCACTGCCATTAGAGTGTGTCTCTCTCATTCTCCTCTTTCTCCACACTACCGCTGGCTCCGTGGTGTTCCATGGCTCCTCCTTTAGAGGATGTTCGGCATTCGGAATCATTATCCTTTATTCCAGCTACCTCGTCCGTTTATTCTCGCCGCCGTACCTCCATGGGGCGTGTTGATCTCTATCAGCTGATACCTTCACCAGGACTTGAGCATTGCCTTCAGCCAAAAAAATGGGGGAAAGGTTAGTAGTTTGACTATGCCAATCCATGGGAATACTATCAGTTGTTTCCATTCCCATATAGGCAGACATGATGTTCTTTGTAGAGAGCTCTTTGTAGGAATGGGAGTCCATGTTTCCAAGAGGGGAGTCAATGTCAGTGAAGTACAGTTTCCCAGATGCTTAGGCAGGGTTGCTTGGCAGGCTCGCCACCCTAGCCTCAAAGGGTGTGGCTCCTGCCCGGGAAGAAGCGATGAATTTCCCTGATTTGTCACAGTATCCATTTTCTATTGGCAGGAGCCTATGCTTGATCTCAAGAATCCACTAATGGGAAATGTGCAGTATAGAGTGCAGAGATCAGCACTTTCAGTAATTCTCAATGGTACTAGGTGAAGGCCATCTGGCCACCATCTTTGCACTAAACCTGTTGAAACTTGATATTATTCTGCAGCGGAACGATGTCAATTGGTGGTGGGCCGGCACCCATTGCTGGAAGAGGAAATGGCTGGAAGTCATCGCTGGAACCTGTAGACCCAAAATCTTTTTACGTTGATAGATGGTGCAGGAGGCTCAGACTTGCGATGCAACACTGCGTGCTTCCAAACCTTGAGGACCTCTGTGCTCTGAGACCCCCAACCAGCCCATAGAGTCGGGTTTGCTCAGAAGCACTTTAAGACAAGATAATGGCACCCGTGAGATGGATGGGGGTGCAGATGTATTACTCCAACACCAATCAATAAGGACAACTCAACGGTTTGGCAAAGGGAGTCCGATTAATGATAAGTACAAAAAACTGGGAGTTATGAATATCAGCAATGGTGCGATCTTCCTTCTCGCTTCAACTCCAATGAACTTCATAAAAATAATGGCATTTATACTGAAAACTCATCATCATTGATGTGTAACACTCAAAAGTTGACATGCAATTCTATTGGTTCGGGAAAGGTAACTTTAATATAGGTACTATATCTGTATATGGTAACGGAGTGAGGGGATTGGGTAAACACTGTCAGGTGGGCATCTAAGCCCTTCCTTCAAAAAATGACTACTGCAGACGTCAATAAAAGTACGATGTCCCATTGGTTCTACTAACTATAGGACCCTAGATTATTTGGTCCATTGTGATTGGGTTGGCACTAACCCATGCATACTTTTCCAATTTGCTTAGCAGTATGCAGAATGGTCGGCGAGGTGCGAGGTGCCCCTTAGTTAGCTGGCCTTCCTCCAGTCAGTTACAATCAATCATCACTTAAGTAGCCATGTGTCAATTATTTCACTGTGGTTGGCGTCAAGACTGCATCTTCTGTCTGGAAAAGTTCTGATATCTTCGTCTGGCCTCGTTTATGTCCGGCTTGGCTGGTCTCGTGGTTCAGACACCATGAATTTGCCTCTTTTCCATCAATTTGTGTATTTGAATCTCGGTTCACCCACCACCTGCCTTCGTCTTCTTATCTCGACCTTTCAGAGGCAGGATATTCTGTTCTTAGTTTCAATTAAATGTAGCTACTCTTCGGCTCTTCTATTGGTATGACCTTGGCTTTCCTGGCACGAGTTGCCTCTGCTGAGTTTTGTTTCAGCCATATCTTCTCGTTTTTGCTTTTGTCATGTAGCCTTTAGTAGCCTGGGTTGATTCTGCTTCTTGTGCAAAGCAGAAATATGCTTATAATAATGTGCTTTGTTTGAGGTAGATTATGTATAGCAGTGCTTGCTGCACTATTCTTGTACTAAGCATAACAAGCTGCACTGTTTTCTTAGCTTTCTTGCGGTTCCCAGCATATGTACAGGTGTAAACTGGCCAAATATCTTTGCCAAGCTTGCAGCTTAAGCTTCATACATTTTGACATTGTCCTTTCACTTTAGGTTCACGATATCCTTGTTCATGGTGTTTTCGTCTCTTTGCGTCCTTCTCTAGTCATCATTTCTTCTATATGTGAGTCAGTCCGGGTTTTCGTGACATCACCATTCATCTTCCATTAAGACCTTTTTGGTTTCTTCAGGGACTGTACTCAGGCGATCTTCATTCTGTTTCATTTGTTGATATGGTTTTCTCAATGGATACCTTACTGTCCATGGTTTCCTTGGTATTGGTACTTCAATAGGTGCTGTTCTTCTAATAGGTACTTGGCAGAGCCATACTGCGGCTCTCTGCTGGTTTATTTGTTCATCATACGTCACATATCTTGGTGTGAACGTTCTTGGTACTTCAGAATGGGTGATTGGAGTGCAGGCTTTATTTGGGACCTCCTCTACACCTCCTACTGGACACCACTGAGAGTGCTCAAGATAAAAGGTAGGAGACCTTTTTTGATAATTTTCCAAGGTGGGTTTTGAGAGGAGGTTACCTGAACTGGTGAGAATCTTGTGGGGCTGCACAGGGAAGCAAATGTCTTTTTAGGACAGCGGAATGGACAACTCAGGATAGATATCTCTGTCCTATTGTATTATAGTAGTTATTTATATATCACCTTTTTTCACTTAGGGAAAGTTCTAAGATAAGGCTTAAGATGTGTTTGTGCATTTGGCCAAGATAATGAATTGGGAGGACTGGCTAGGCTCCAGGAAGCAACCCAAGAGGTCATCCTCTTGTGTCCTCCCTTAGCAACCATGAGTGGGTGCTAAGGGGGGACACAACAGAGCGCTAGTGCAGGAGACTCGATATGTACCCAGCTAGACCGAATATGTCATAGGTTGTCGCTGTATTCTTATGGCAGAAATGTTGAGGCAAGTCTGGTGTTTCAGTGTGAAATGGTTATGTGAACAACTAGACCAAATTTGTCATAGTTGTAGCTGCAGGTGTCCACCAAAGTGGTGTGTTTATACATGCTTAAGCTCAGATGGACCTTTTCTTTAATGTTGCTGTGTCATCCGATCTTCTGTGGGGAAGAAAAAGCCAACTACCTTTGTAGACTTTTCTAGGCACTATGTGGACAAGCTACCCTCAAGTTTACCAAGTGCAATAGACTGGTTTTCATAGAACCTCTTCTAGGTGGGGCGATTGGTTACCGTAGACACTAGGCTAACAGGATTCACTGAGTGCAAGAGGCAGGTTACCTGTATAGTCTTACTACATATCTCCCATGTTCTACAAACTCTAACCAAAGCAGTCTAATAAGCACAATATCAAGGATAACTGTATGCAATGCAAAAACACTCGACACCTGTATGGACTGCTAATACAGGACAGGGTGACCACTGCTTTACCTCAGACACTATTTATTAATACATGTACTTAATCCCAAATGAACATACAATGTCACACTGTGGTTCAGCAACAACAGAGGATTTCATAGACACTATATAACACATTAAAACATCTTCATAAAAGCACCCTAATTAAAACCTAATAATAAAGTGTGATTTGCTCCACAGTACATGTTTTGGAGACTGCCAAAAATCATCTTTTCACCATAACATTTTGCTGCTGTTGGCATATCCTAAATGTTTTAAAAGTACTATTGTTGTATTTGAGATGTAGTTAGATACAAGTTGGCATATTCAAACTGTTTATTGTAATATACTTTATTGAGTACATTTGGTGTGAAGGAATATTAAGTAGGCAATTGTTGGATTTGATGGTAACGTTGGCGTTTTGTAATTATATTATACAAGAAGTATTGCAGTACAAAGGACTGTGATGGCATATTTGAAGTGTATTACAATAAAGGATATTTTTGAAGTGGTTAGATATCTGTTGGTGTATTCTAACTAACCTGTCTGTTTAAAGTACTATTGTAGTATTATGGATATAGTTAGATGCCCGTCAGCATATTATAACTATTAATTGTGTTATAGTTTAGTGACTACATTTGGGTTGAAGGAATATTAAGTAGGCATTTGTTAGATTTACTGGTAATTTATGTTTTGGAGTAACAGAGATGTTGTTACATTCAAAGCAACCACTTCCTTTTTTGACTTATGCAGTATAGTGGCCTGAAGAGGTTGTAGCACCA
This sequence comes from Ambystoma mexicanum, assembly GCF_040938575.1. NCBI lineage: Eukaryota > Metazoa > Chordata > Amphibia > Caudata > Ambystomatidae > Ambystoma > Ambystoma mexicanum. Next base: position 1,089,896,137 of record NC_090925.1, on the reverse strand, counting down.
GTGTGGTAGGTTATGCCCACTGTTGTGAAGGTTGTCTTGCCAAGAGATACTTGGCTGTGTGTGAAGCAAGTTAGCTAACAGTTGTTTTTGGTACCATCTGCACTGTACCTTAGAAGCATTAGTATCACATATTGGCCATGTGAGATTGTTTGTATGTTGGAACTATTGTCTGACTTTTCAAAAAGGGCATAATGTGCTATGATCTGAATTGTGCAGAGGCTGGTAAAACATACCCAAACACATCATTCATTGGGATGTGGACTTGTAGAACATGGTTGCAGAGAGTGCATGTATGTTTCCATATGTTTGATATCTGGAAGACTTGATTCATAGGAAGGTTTTTGGCTTCCAGTACTTGAAGTAAGTTCATTAGGGATTTGTGTGGATCTTCCTTTGTGTTTATGGTTAATTTTACCACTACTGCACAGTAATCCAATTCTTGCCATATACATGAGACACTGTAGGTGCTGTCAGGATTATTTGTGGGATTTCTATGAAGGACGAGCATATGAAAACACAACTGGTCTGAGCCATTTAAGTGAATGTTGTGAACAATTGATGGAAATTGGAAAAGAAGATTGATTGCTACATTTGCATAGTAATTTACTCCAGTTGTGTTTGCTGAATTTAAATGGACCAGAAAGTTGTGCCTCTCCTTTGATGGGTCTGCAATTGTTTTTTGAGAAGAGATGTGTGTCTCTTTGTATTCTGATGGACGTGCATTTGATTCCCAACTATACCATTTTGTGGTTTTATTATTTAATGGAGCAGCAGTTGTTCTTTGTTTCATTTGCGGTATTGATGGGGGTCTGTCATAGGTTCTGTTTGTATTTGTTTTCCTTTTAAAGATTGTCTTGTTTTAGGTGCAGGGTACATATCTAGATGGGGGTGTACAGTGTCCGTAGCCTTTAGAATTCTAGGATGCAAGGAATGTCAGCTCTGACTTGGTTTGCATTAAAGTTAAGTTGGAATAGACCATTGAAAATTATGCAGACGTGAATGTGTGACATACACATACCTTCTTTAAAGACTGTGTTGTCAATATCAATCAATGCATGATCTAGGGTTAGACATTGCTATTTGTGAATAGTGACAGCACATGAAATAGATAGAGAGAAATATCTCTGTGCAAGTATATGTCTTTGAAAAGAAGGAAATGTACTATTGTGCTGCCTATTTCTTTAACTTCTGCAAGTTTGGCAAAGTGGATGTTGACAAAGTGAATATTGTTGTCGTGTGGATATGTTAGAAAGCCAACAATTTTGCCAATGGCTCCATTGACTAAACCTTGTTATACGTTTAAAGTTTCTCTGCAGTATAGACACACAGTACATACTTATTCTAAGCCAGCTGTGTTGGAGATACATTTTCTAATCTATTTAGTCGTGCTGTTGCTTGTTGACACATAGGGAGTGTCATGCCGTGCAGTTCTAGTTTGTCTGTGGAGCTGGTATGCAGTATGTGTTGTATTTCTTTTTTCAACATTGTATCGTTGAATTGATTACCACTTGCAAGGGTTGGCATTAATGGCATGCATTTAATATTTTGTTTCATTACTTGTTCCATGACATTAGGAGCAGATATGTATTGCCTGTATTGGTCATGGATTAGTCTAATATTTAAGATAGATTTAGCATCTTTAGTAAGCAGACCAGTTCTAATGCTTTTTTTAAATGTTAGCACAGGTGAGATCTGCAGACTGACACATGTTTTGAGTTAGTTCTCTGTAGCCAAAATGTTGCCAGAGATTAACATTTCCAATGCTGCCAAGTGCTAACTGTAAGAGGTCTCTGAAAACAATAACTTGTTTTCCACCAAACAGTTCTTTGTAGTTGGTTTTTAGAACGTCTTGCATTCTGAGATGAATTAAAAGCAACATGAGTTTGAAACCATGCTTACATCATCTATCAGGAGCACTTTCATTTGTTTCAGAATTCTGCGTTTTTCATTAGCAGCTTCTGCTGATAATGTGTAGTGTTCTATTTGTTTTGATGCTCTACTGGGTGGAGCAGTAGTCAGTGTAAAGTTACAGCTCCTATGTTGTAGGCAGCTAAGCCTGTGGGGGCTGTTACAACAGATGAAACGTTGTTCGTTAAGTCTTGAAGAGATGTGTTGATTATTTTAATTGAGAACTTGTTAGCAGAACCAGCTTCAAAACTTACATACAGGAGATGAGGTTTATAATTTGTACAGCTACAAGTTTTAGTTGTTTCATGTTTAAAACCCTATTCAAATTATTTAGTGACTTCTAAACACATGGTGAGCTGTTCATCATTTAGATGTGATTTGACCACTGGCAAGTCTTCTTCAGATTCTTTAAATTGATGCATGGTATTTTCTACCTCAGTCATGGCTATTTCTGCTTCATTTAAAATTAGTGGTTCTCCAAGTGGTTCTTGGCTTTCTGTAAGGGAAGATTGACTGCCCTCAGGAGTGTCTTTATCTAGTACAGCTTAAATGTCTTCCTCTTGTTGGCATTTATTGTCTAGCATTTTATTGTATTGTTTGAAATTGACATTTGTTATTCTGCTTTCATTTGCTTTGAATGCAGCTTCATATGAGTCATGGTTACCTCATAATTCTTCATCTTTTCTCCAAGGTTTGAAAAGTTGAAGTAGGGCCATGTATCAAATTTCTCTATGCTGCAGATGAATACTTTTTATGATTAATTTGGCTGGGTTTGGTAAGTTTCACTAGGCTTCCTTCACAAGTTAAGACTGAATTTTTGCCAGTTCTCTCATCTGGTGCAACATTGTTTTTCTAGAAGTAGTTTTGTTCTGTGTCATACAGGCACAGGTTTTCCAAAGCAGTACTTCTGTTTGTGTGGTAATTGGCAATTAAATATATATATTTTTTTAATGTCCTGGCTGTTGGGATCATTTGTGGCTACTGTTTCTATCTGTAGGATTTTAGTACTCTTTTTTTGGGATGAAGCCGGACAAAGGTTTACCCAGACAATGTGTTCAGATTTCCCGTATAAGTCTGTACCTGTTAAATGGTCTGCAGCTTTGAAGTACTCACATTCTCTATGGGAGAGCATTTTAATACCAAAGCTGTACAATTTTTATGATAGTGTTTTGTCAGATGATATGTCATCAAACAGGTCTTTTAGCTCCGTTTTCTCAGCTTTGGTGAGATAGGCTCTGACATATCTTGCAACTACAGTGGAATTGTCTGCAATGTATTGTATGTCTCTATTTGCATTCCACAAGAGGGAAATTATTAAATTGTAATCATTGAAGTACTTGGATGATTCATCCCTTTTAATGTTGTTTGCGTTTTAGAGCGTTTGCCTTTTATTCTGTGTCTAACAGAAGTCATCAAGCTATTTACTCATCCTTTTATGCAAACTGTCTAGGGAAGCCAAAGTAACATATGGTGTAGTATTTACTTTTGCTTTTATATCTGTGTCAGCAGTATTTGCCACACGTATGTTTTTGGAAGTGTAAGATTTGTGTACGTAGTTCACTATGTGTGGTTTCTGAAGGAAGTTCTCACTTAATGCATTTTTCAATAACCTATAAAACAGTGGTATCACTGTCATGGCCAAATTCGGGAGCATGCTTTATACACACAAGCATGTGGATGGGTGGTGCTCCATTGGATTGATATTCTTTTCTCCAAAAGAAGAGTTCATCTTCTCTTGGTTTTATTGCAGAAGAGGTGCTGCATGGCAATGTAGCATTGGTAAATATACATTCTTACATTGACAGGATCCACAGAACAGAGTCCCCTGATGTTTGTATATCTGTTCCCTCTTTATTTTGTTTTTCAGTGCATGAAAAGTCATGCAAGTCATCTAATGAGCATTCTGCACAACTCAAAGTAACATACATTTGGGAGAGCCTAGGCTTCTTAGCATACAACGTACAGCAACGTGACATCAGAACCAGCATTCTTTTGTACCACACATGTCTGCCAAGAAATGTCTGATACTTGACTGCAAAACTTCATCTTTGTCTTTTATCTTATGAAGTAGTTGGGTAGCGGACATGTTTAAACAATTAGAGCCTGTTTTTAAGGTGTGTGCAACTCCATAACAGTTGCTAGTTCACTTTCAAACAGGAGGTGGAAAATGTGTTCTACATTTTGTGTGAATCTGGGGTCTTCAGAAAACACTTGTAAAGAGAGATATTCAGATGCTGTAATTTGTATGGATCTTTCAACATATTTTCCTCCTTTTTCTTAGAAAGGACTAGAGGAAAAGAATGTGCTTTTACACTTTTCTCCCATATGCTAATTGGGGATCCTTTGGCTTGACACATTTGATTTGTTTCTAATGCATCGTCTATGGTGTCTTTGGAGTGTAGTGGGTGAATTGTATACTGGTCTAAAATGTTGGCTGCAGTAACAGGATCTGGACATTCATATTGGTCAGTTGGTGGTGATTCTTGACATATTCTGGTGGTTTCTCTTAAGTTTTCCTCTATGTTTAAATTGTTGGAGTATTGATTGTTTTCTTAGAGCTGTTGTAGGACTTGTCTAACTTTGTAAAACTTGGTTTAAGTCGACTAGTTGTTGCCAAATTTCTTTTTCTTTTGTTGGTGCACCATTAACTAGTAAAATCAATGATTGATTGATTGGCCGTCGTATTCCTAGAGTTTCTATAGTTTCTTTAATATGTCATGGCAAATACACTACTTTGCCGCAAATGCCTTTTATTAACTCAGATGGAGTCAATTTGGTGGTTTTCAGTTGAAGGTGTTTTATAGCTTGAAATGGGTGTACTGTTTGGATTATAATGCTCTCATACAAGTTAAGTTGTTGGAGAGCTTTTGAAAGCGGCAAGATTTCTAAGTTGTTATTAACAGCACATGATGACATTTGGTTATTGTCAAGCTTTCTATTGCACTATGTGCAAACTATTGAGGGGTCCATTATTATATATTTATTTTCTGTTGGTAGATATAAAGCTAATTGGAACAATTGGGATTGCTCATTGTCTAGTATTGTGTAGGCCATATCTACTATTGTTGTGTTCTTTTTATGAAAAGTTCTGCAATAACAGAAACATACTTTGTCTGGTATTTCAGCAGATGTGTTTTGTAACTTAGCTATTTCTTTTTTGTATGTGTTTGTTAGGTGGTTGTGTTTGTAAGGCTTTTGCTAATGTTTTCTGAAATTACTGAACTTTCTAAGTCAACTTCAGTTCCAAATTATTTACTTTGGATGTGCTCAAAGGAGTTATTTGTCTTTTCCATGTTGGAGAATGTTATTTACATTTTGAGTTCCACAGGAGGACTTTTTGCTTATTATAGTCTATGCACAATATTTGTTATAGAGGAATAGTGTATTGCTAAACTTTTGATGTGGTGGAAGGTGCTTTTGGAAGCAGTTCCTGAAATGCAGGCTAATGAATGTCCTTGCAGTCCAGTGTGTCTGTGCACTGGGCAGGAGTCTAGGGTTTGTGAATATTTAATTTTACTTGTGTCTTTTAGTTTCACATATTGATTGAGGAATTATTGTAAAGATTTGAAGGATTGTTGGCATATATTACATATTGAGCTGAATGTCCATTTGTACACTGGACAGTTTGAGCAAAAGGAACATTCGGGTGAAAGTGTGTTGGGGACATTCTTTCTATAAGGGTTTCATACCCTCGGCCTTATTGTCTATGGCAATTGTTTTTTTTTTTGTTCTTCTTGTTTATAAGACTCTTAATTGAAATATGGTTCTGTCCTGCTTGTGTAAATCAATTCACCTTCACAGAGGTGTGTAGATCTATCTATATTGGCACTGTGCATGTTAGACATACTTTTTGTAATGTATTGATTAATTTAGTTAGTGGTTTCATTGTGTTTAAAATCAATATAAACACATTTCTCTTTAGTTGAATTGACCTATCAATTAGACCTTCGAGGAATAGTTTTCTGCTGTAGTTTTTAACAGTGGATCATGACTTTCTAGCTGTCTTTATAAGATTGTGAAAAACTCTACAGTGGAAAATCTTTTGTAAAATTCTTTTTTTTGGAATGCTTTACTGTTGTCATGTTAACATTGGTAGATACAGTGTTAGGTTCATCAGTAGATATGCTTTTGTTTGTACATGTTTTATTACTTTGAATTTTTGTAAGAGGTGCATTATTTTTTTCAGTGGTCACTGGTTTTGTTTTTTTGAGTGACGTTACTAGCTGTTTTGCTTTAATGTTTTCGATTAATAGTTTTAAAGGTGAATGACTATATGGCTCGTTTTTAATCTTATCTGCTGTATTTTATCTTTCTTTTCTACACAGTTGCTTTTTAGTATTCATTTTGTTCTGTCTGTTGGGAAAAAAATAAAGTTTGGGTTTAAATTTGTGGAATGTGCATGAATGTATTGTGCATGGGTGTGTGGGTGACTGTAGAGATTAATTGAGTGCTTTGTGATTCTTTAGTGGCATTATTTGTGTGGTTGGGAAGGTTGTAAGTGTAAGAGTTTGTAGAAGTGTGATGATGGGCTTCAGTTAGTGAGTGGTGGTGTGATTGAATAATTAGACACATTATGATGTTTTGAGGGAAACAGTGGGTGATATGATGGTGGTGTTTGGATGGGAATAGAAAGAATGTTGTAATATAATAAGAGTGAAATAAATGGTTGTATACTAATTGAACTTTTCACAATTGACCTCGGGAGAATTGACTCCGGGAGAAATTACCTAATTTGGAAGGTCAATTAGGACATATATGTGGGGGAAACCTCTGTACCCCACCACCCGATCCAAAAAACCCTGCAACCCCTCACCCAATCCCCTTATACTATTTATAAACCAAAACCAACCCAACACATATATAAAATAACTAAAATAATATAAAGGTCAATTGTGCAGAAGGTCAATTAGGACAACTATAATTAGGTCAATTGTGCAAAAGGTCAATTGTAAATGGTCAATTTGTGTAATACCAAATAAATGCTGTTGATTTGAAAAGAATACTCTATGCTGATATATAGTGAAAGTACATTGTTAGAATTAGAGTGCTATACATTCAATATGAATGTATTTACTTTGTAAGATGTGAAGAGTGTTCTTTTTTTGGTAGTTGTCTTCATCAATCATCTTCTTTCCTGTAATTGTAAAAGAAATGTGGAGGGTATATGTGTTAATGGCGAAGTACATTTAGTAATGGAGGTTGTTATTCATGAAGGTAGGAGGAGTTCTTGGGAAAATTGTTAATGAAGTTGTGTTTTGGGTGGTGTATCAACGTGTGTTAACTATGTTGTTAGAACAATTGTTTGAGTAGTGCTGTTTGGCACATTAGAAGAAATGGCAACAATGGATTTGAGAAAAAGGTGCATATGTAGGTTATTTTTGGGCTGCTGATTTTAATGAAAGAAGTGATGTGCTTCTGGTGCAATACATTTGTAATTTGTTTCAGTGTTTTTAAAGAATAGGGAAACTGGCTTAGTGGTAATTCAATGGCAGATTGTTGTTGCTGCTGTGTTTGGTGTCTTATAGTAGATGTTGGGAATGAAGAGTACTTTATATGTAAGGTGAAGTGTTGTATATAGATACGTTGGCAGTATACAGATTTGTGTGAGCAGGTGGAGATTGTTGCAGTGCAAGGGATGTAATGAGTGAGGTTGGAAAGTGTGACAATTATATGGAATGAAAATTGGAAAATGCTGACCATTAAAAAAAAAAAAAATCTTTTTTGGAGAATTTCCATGAAAGTAAAACAATGCACATGTGCATTTATAGCAGCACTGTACGAAGCTTTTTTGAAAAAGGAAAGAAAAGCAGATGGAAAAGATTTCTAGAAAAATGTTTAAGTGGCACCTGCTGTGTGGAGGTTTAATATGTTGACGATGCATGCATACTTATCAAAATGATCCATTCCAATACATAGGTACATATTAAGTCTTGTTTTGTCTTTGCATTATGGAAGTTGTAGTTGCACTTTTTGCATTACAAAACTTGAACTACACTTCCCCGAATACAGAGAAAAAACTATGACTGGATAAGCACCTAGAGTTTTGAACGGGGCATGTTAGCAAGTATGCATGTACTGCTTTATGTTTGTTTTATGAAGACGTTACACACTCTGCTGCTATATGAAACATTTCTAAATGCACAGCATTTTCCTTTTATTACATATAAATGTCACACTTATGAATCTTCCAGCCAAGTCTTGTTTTTTTTTGGCATTCTGGGCCTTGTAGTCTGAGTTGTGTAATGGTAGAAGTGGTATTACAAGTCACAGAATGCAAAGAAAAAAGTAAAACTTGATAACCACCTATAGATTGGAATGGGTCATGTTGACTAGTATGCATGCACTGCAACATATTAAACTTCCACCCACCAAGCGACATTTAATATTGTAAAAATCTTTTCAATCTGCCATGAATGCACACATGCTTTTTTAACTTTCATGCAAATGCTCCTGATAAGAAACATTTTTAAACGCACATCATTGTAAGTACCTGCCACTCAGTGGCGTCGCCAGGAATCAAATTCAGGAGGGGCACAGAGGGGGCCAAAGACAAAAGTAAGGGGGCACAGACAAAAGTGAGGGGAGAACATGGTCAATGTTCGTCTTAGGTAGGGGGGTCACATGGGGGCACAGGGTTTCACAGGGGGGGGCCTGGCACCCCTACCCCCCTAGCAACGCCACTGCTGCCACTTGATGTGAGCAGGTGATGAATGCTGCAATACAAGGCATTTGCTAAAGTTGTTAAAAAATAGAATATGCTTATTGAGAAGCTTTTTACAGAATAAGTGGCAGGCACCCTGCATATACATTTGTAAAAGAGTTGAAGAAAATACTTTAAAAAAATATCAGCATATCTGGACTATATCTTGTTAGATGCAGATGTTGAATCTGCGAATAGAAATCTTGAAGGGTTTTACAGTCGTGTTTGATGCAGGTTGCTGTGAGTAACAGGAAACATGTACTCTGAGAATTCAAGAGTACATCTGAAGTGTTGAACTGAGATGAGAGGGGCATATAAAGTTTTTGGATGTGATTGGTGGATAGATGTGTGACTGTTTGAAAAGCAGCCAATGAGGAAGTGTTACAAACATGAAAGTAGAAAAGGTAGAAGGGCTGCACTGTGCTATGGTGTTCACGGACCTGCACATGCTATCCGGGTCTTTTAAGGATGCCTGGCATGGAAAGGGGCCTGCGAGGACCGTGGACATTCGTGGATGTCTGTGGACATCAGGGGATCAGCCAATCAGGTTTTCCTGGGTGTAGTGTACAGGATGAAGGGTAGCAGGAATTTTGCTTTGTGGGTGCACTGAAGATGGCTATGACTATGTCTTTGAAGAAGCAGATTGTATGTATTCTGGGAGACTCTTGGAACGTTTGGCTGAAGGTGTATTCTGAGCACTGTGGATTGTCTTAGAATCTTGGATTAGATGAATTTCATGTTTCATGGTATGGAGTTCAAGGAATGAAGTGGCCAGAATTCCTCCCATGTTGAGAGAATATGGTTCACTTGAAGCATCCACACATCATTGTATTTCTCTGTGGAGCCAACAGTTTGAATATGTTACTGGAATTGCATTACAGTTTGCAATGAACGATACGTTTGCAAAGTTGATGGAACTGTTTCCATATTCAGCAAAAATTATTCTGGGGTAGCTGAGAGACAAATGCGGATGCGTTCAAATTCATTTTGTTCAAAAATTGAGAAGGCAGGGTGCAATGTGAACAAAGTTGTATGTGTTTTTTTGTGGGTTGTTGGCATGACATCTTTACATATCATATTTTTCTTGAAATCATTCAAAATGCAATGAAGCAGTTTGTGTGAACGCATAATATATGGATTCAAATATGTATTAGTAGTTAAAGAAAACAAAAAGGAAAAACAGAAAAGAAATTAGAAGCACTTTTTGTGAAAGTTAGAAAAAATAATTAAAATTAAGTTCAGTAAAATACTTTTTAGTTCAGAAGATAAAACCACATGATCCAAAATATATATAAAAGCCAAAAAGAGAAAAAAAAGTTTGTCTTTAGAGCCACCATTTTTTAATGAAAAACAATTAAAACGATTTTCATTACCCCACCCGACACCTGGAATTTTCCAGGTGTCCAAGGACTACCTTACTGTCCTCGGACTATGAGGCTGCAAAGGGACCTGATCATTTTTTTTTTAATTCTATTTTTTAACTGTGAAATGTGGCTCCTAAAATAACCGTTTTCTTTTGTATTTTGTGATTTTGTATTTTATTTTGCTATTTTTGTTTTTTACAGGAGAGGCAAGTTAAGGTGGGGGAGGGATGAGACAGAAAGGAGGGAAGGGGCACAAATCACAGAGATGGAGGGGCAGATGGATATGGGAATATGTTGGGTGGGCCTTAAATTTAAGGTAGGTGGCAGTGTTTCTTGTACTCTTTCACTGCAGCCTTGAAAGCACTACAAAACTGTTCCCCACTGCCAATTGGTACATCACAGTACAAACATAGTACTGTGAACCTCAAAAGGTAAGGGTACATACCATTCTGTATGACCTGTAAGGTGACCACTGGGATCCTCTGCCCCACAGGAGTTGCCTGAGTTGTGACAGGAGTGGTTGAGGAAGATGTGGTAGAGGTTGTCAACCTGCTTCTCCCTGAGAAAGGAACAGCCTTTCTCAGAGGACGCCAATGGTGGGATCTGGTGTGGTGGCACATGGAGGTGGCCCTGTAGGAGTATAGCCCAGGATTCCGGTGACTGAGTACATTACATACCCAGTGCATCTCACCTTGGCTGCCCAAGCCTTTGGTAGACCCCCAACTGTGGTGAAAAAAACACCACACCCAAGATTCACTCTGGGTGCTCCTTTTTTGGTGCTCTCTCCTGGTCTGCTAGATTGAGAATGACACAAAATAATCGCTATGTCCCTTCAGAGGAACCATCTGCAGAGTGTGCAACTTTCTGCGGACTGTTGCATCCAAAATAGGCCTTCAAAAGTTGTATAAAGTTGATGGATAAACAAAGAATTTAGTTTGACCAAAAATGCATGTTTAAACTGTCTGGGGTCACACACACTGTTCGCAGAAACACAAGAACGCTGCATGGGGGCAGTCCCATGATGACATCCCCAGATGTCTGTGGACACCCTTAGGCGGGAAACAGCCGGGTGCATGTGCATGGCTGTTTATAAACTGGCTAGCTGTCCGTGGACTAATTAAAAGTGCACCATCTGAGAATGGACATGTCTGTGGACACCCTATTTTGTAAACCGGACACCCTAAACAGTCGTAGTCTGCAGACTATTAATTGTTTTTTTTTAAATAAAAATTATGTAAAAACAATATACAAGATATTTATAGCATTTAATAAACATTTATTTATGAAAAGGATAGGGTATCGGAATGGGAAACATAAATGGGAGAATTTGGAATTTCCCTACAATGATCATCATGGGAGGGCGGGAATGAAGTACATGTGCAAGAAGGACAGTGTTAATCAACATTTCTAATAACATGATTTCAAACAAAATGTAAAAGTTCCTTAAAGTCATTACTAAATTCATCCAATTTTGCAAACAAGATCATGATTTCATTATGTACAGTTGGGGACAGAGATTGTCTTTGTGATTCTTGGGACTCTCCATAATTAAATTGGGGTGTTGTTTCTTCATGTAAAGTATGTTCTGTTAGTAGATAAAACATTATTATTTGACTGAGTGCTGTATAAATTACATTATTTGTTTATATCAAAAGATGTCTTGTTTACCATTAGACATGTTATCATCACTCATTTCTTCTTTTGGTAAGTTTTCTTTCAACCACTCAAGTGTGTTTGAAAATTCTGTGAAAATAAAAAAAAGTGTTTTTTGCTTATAAGAAATGTTTATATAATGAATGGTACTATTACAGAAATAAATACAGTCTACTTACTTTTTTTAAAAGAGGTTGTTTTGGAATGAGCGCCTAGTGTTTGTCAGAGATGTTCTGAAGTGATAATATGAGGTGTACAGTTATGGTTTGTGCTTGGTACATTGCATTATATTTTGTGGTGAATGAAAAATGTATTTCTGCATGTTCAAATGATGATTTTTTTACAAATAGGTATATTTTGGTGTAGTAAATAAAATTAATGTTTTTAATGTATATGTATTTGTTGGTTGAAGGGTAGAACATTTTTTGTTCTCCCCTGTGCTTCTGGGCTTTGTGAATGATAACTGATGTCTGCGGACATTCGTGCTGTCCAAGGATTCTGGAGCTGCTACATTGCAAGTGAATATAATATAAGAAGCTGGTAGCAAATTAAGGGTGCAATGGTGAATACATATGCAATTCAGTGAAAACACATTGTTAAAGGGACATTATGGTTACAAGTAAAACCGAAACACCCTTGAAATTCACAAATTATGGTAAGCTAAGCAACAATAACTTGCACCAAAAACCTACCGGGTTTTGTGTTTATGATGTTGGTAACAAGATGTCAGGGGTGAACGGGAGACCTATCATGAACTACTTACTGTGTTAAAGAATGTATTCATCTAAACAAAACATTATATTGTGTTAATACAGGATCCTAATCATTCATACACATAGGCAATAGCTGCAGCATGCACCATAGAAGTACAATATGTTTAATCTGGTAATTTTAGATAGTAAAATAATGAATGCTACCTTATCACAGTTTTCAGTAATATGTTCAACATCGAATGAATAGCTAATAATTCAAGACATACTACACACTTTTCTTATTACAAACAATACATATGAAGACCCACAATGCATACAAAACAGAGGCACATACAGGGAAATTAAAGTAAGGAAGAAAGAAACATCACCAGGAAATGTCAATAACATTGCAATTCATCTTCTAGTATACAAATTAATTGTGTGTTTGAGGCCTCCTTAATGCCCCATGTATATGTACTATGAGCTGAGACCAAACCCTAAGCAAAGTTATTTAAGAACATATGACAAGGTTAACGTCTAGAAATATAGCACCATTTGAATTGTCATATTCTGACTGTCAGTGAACAAAAACACCAAGCCTAGATATGTAAGTGAATAAAAACAAGTGGCCTAGATATGTGATGTCATCAATGACATTTGTAATGTCGTCTTTGATGTTCTGGGGGTTAGTTTTAGCATAGCACAGTGGTGGCATGAGTTCTGGTTACTTAGCTTACCATAACTGGTGAATTTCAAGGTTTATTTTTTTGTTTTACTTGTAACTATAACATCCCTTTTTTTACTGACATATATATATATATATATATATATATATATATATATATATGTGTATATAGAAACATCGATAGACAGACAGATGGAAAGACAGACAGACAGATACATAGACAGATACCGACTGACAGATAAGCACGTACAAGTATATTAATAAGCAGAACACTAGTAATGGGCATAATTAGGAACAGAAATGAGCAGGCACGTATGCACAAGATTCATAATGTGTAATATTGCAAACAAGCACAAGCACAGGGAAATAATATAACATGTGTAATGTGTAGCATCATCCATGATCATGGAAAGGTTACCTAAAAATAGCACATTCTTTCTACATAAAGGAATTAATATGTGTAATATGCACTAATGTTAACTGTGTAATGTGTAATGTCAGAAAGATTGATAGAAAGATAGGCAGGTAGAAAGATAGATAGATAAATAGATAGATAATATAGAACACATAACTTCTTATTGCAGAACGAAAGAGATGGATAGATCTGATGTTGAGAATTTTGACACACCTCCACTTTACTATGAACTTGTTTATGCTTAACAAAACATTTCAATATCACATCAGCCATAGTCAAGATGTTGAGTTAGTTCTAAATAAAAATCAGGAACTTTAACTTTTCCATGTGCACAATGCTTGTAACGGGTGATGTGTAAAACTATGAACAAGCACAAGCATATAAAATATCCAAACAGTCACAATCTGTAGTTTATGAGCAAGCACATGCAGATAAATATGCAAAACACTCATTATGCATAATAATATGAGCACACAGAAGCATAGAAATAAGCAGAACACTTGCAATGTGTAATATTACAAACAGAAATCAGCGGACAAATACGCAGAGTATGTGTAATGTGTGATTTTATGAACAAGCACAACCATATTATATATGTATGTGCAGATATAGATAGATAGATAGATAGATAGATAGATAGATAGATAGATAGATAGATAGATAGATAGATAGATAGATAGATAGATAGATAGATAGATAGATATTATTATGGAACATTTAGAAATGTTAGACTAGTCCTTCGACATTCCAACACAGATTCATATATGATAAAAGAAACAGCTGCAAAGGTTGTCACCAGTAGAACATAGTTGGAAAAGTGGCTGGGTAATTTCTAAACTTTTGTGTGCAATCAGCACAAAGAGATTACTTTAAATGAAACAGAGGTTGTAAGAAAACCTTTTCCTTTTGAAAATAATGGAATACAATTTAGAAAAAATAAATGTTAAAACACAGTTAAGGTTACTATCTACAGAAAGTTAAAACCTACATGCATAGGAGATACTGATGTTAAGGTTTAAAGCAGTATCTCACAAGAAAACAAGTATACTAACAAAAAATAAAATTCTACTTTAAATGCATTAACGATGTAAAGGAAAAGGACTAAAAGGAAAGGTGTTGATGAAGGACTAGAATAAAGGGAAATGACTTGGATGAAGAACAACCAAGACTAATAACTAGTATAAAGGAAGAATACAAGGAAGGAGAAGGATTTTGATTAAACATGTGGATGAAGGGTCAGAACTAGGATGAAGGACTAAGATAAATGACAAAGGATGTGTATGAAGAAGCAGGACAGGGATGAAGGGCAAAGATTAGAACAATGGAGAATGGTTAAAATTAAGAAATAGGGCTAGGACAATGGGCTATCATGAAGGACTACCTTGTAGGCATATGATGAAAAAGACGGATTAGGGTGAAGGTCTAGGAGGGAGGAGAAAGACTATGAAGAAAGAGACTAAGATAATGGACTGTGATGTAGGTGAAGGTCTGGAATCAAAAACTATTATCAAGGGGAAGACATGTGATGACGGGATATGGTGAAGAAGAACTATAATGAGGGTCTACGATTAAGGACTATTACAAAGGGACAGGAGTACAATGAAGGACTATGATGAAGGAAAGGTATTAGGAGGGAGGTCTCTGATGAAGCATAGTTCAGGGACAACACACTTGTCTTGCAACATTGGTCACCAGTCTGGCCCATAGAAGCTAGATGAGTCCTGCAGTAAGCATGCCATCAATCCCCAAAAAATGACATGAATAAATGGCAAAGTACTGTTTTGAAGGACAATGAAGAATATGAAGGACTAAGACAATGGACTATGGTAAATGGAACTTACTATGATGAAGTAGAAGGACTATGATGAAGAAGGAAGACCAGAAAAAAGAACATTGTGAAGACTGACTAGGATGAAGTGCCTTGACAATGGACTATGATGCAAAGAAGGACTAGGATGAAGAACCATAATGAAGGAAACAGACTAGGATGACAGATTTTGCCAAACGAATATGGCTCTGAGGAAGGACTATGATGAAAGACTTGATAACATACTCTAATGATGGAGATGAATAAGGATAAAGAACTATGGTAAAAGAAATGTACTATGACTGAGGGCTATGATGGAGGACTCTGACAAATGACTTTTCTGAAGGAGCATGATTAAGGAGAAGGACTAGGATAAAGGTTCATGGTGAAAAAGAAGGATTAGGGTGAAATGGCATGATGAAGAAGAAGGACGAGGATGAAGGAGAAGGACTAGGATCATTAATTATGTTTAACTATATTAAAAGTGCAGTACAGGATGAAGGACTATGATGGAGGAGAACTATTAGGTAAAACTAATAGGACAAAGGAGAATGGCTAGTGGGAAGAATGATGATGAGGGAGATGGACTATGACAAAGAAAAAAGCACTATGAGGAAACACTAAAATAGTGAACTATGATTAAAGGCAATGACGAAGGAGACAAACTGTGATAATGGACAATGACAAGCAACTATGATGAATGACATTGGCAAAGGGCAGTATTTAATTTTTATAATGAAGTTAAAGGAATATGATGGGTGAATATATACTATGGTGAAGCACTACAGTGAAGAAGAAGGTCAAAGTCAAAGAACCCTGATGAAGGATAAGGGAAAATTACTGTAATAAGGAACAAGGACTAGGACCAAGCATTAAAAAGAAGGAGAAGGACTAGGATGATGGAACACAATAAAATCAAAAGACTAGGATGAAAGACTATAACAAAGGAGGAGGACTATGTTAAAGGACTATGATGAAGGGTTATGAAAATTGAGTATGGTGAAGGAAATTAACTATGATAAAGGACTTTGATAATGAACTGTGATGAAGGACTAAGATGAAATAGAAGAAAGAATAGTAAAAGGTCTACGATGGGGGACAAAGACTAGAGTGAAGGAGTGTTATATAGATGAAGGACTATGATTAAGGAATTTGACAATGGACTATGATTAATGACTATAATAAAAATAGAAAGACTATGTGGAAATACTATACTGAAGAATAAGGACTAGTGCCACAGGCTATGATTAAGGAGAAAGACTTGTACAAAGGACTATGATGATGGCATAGGCCTAGCAGAAATGATTACAACAATGGAGAATACCTAGAAAAAGGCCTGCTATGAAGGAGAAGGGAAAGGATGAAGGACTATGATGAAGGAGAAGGGCTAGGATGACAGACTTGATTGAGGAAAATAACTTTGATGAATTTCTATGAGGAAAGAGAAGAACTATGGCTAATGAATATGACAAATAAATATGATGAATGACTCTGGGGAAGTAGAATGATTATGATGACGGACTGAAGTGAAGAAGAGGGACGATGGTGAAAGACTACAATGAAGCAGAGGGACTTGGATGAAGGATTACAATGAAGGTGAAGGGCTATGATAAATGACTGTGAAGAAGGAGAAGGACTAGGGCAGAATACTGTAATAAGGAAGAAGGACTAAGACCAGGGAATTTAAACAAAGGAGAAAGACTAGGAATAAAGACTATGACAAAGGAGGAGGACGTTGCCAAATGACTATGCCAAAGGGTTGTGAAGAATGAGAAAAATGAAGGGAAATAACTATGAAGAGGAACTTGGATGATAGGCAATGATAAAGTAATGTGATGAAAAAGAAAAACCTGGGTAAAGAACTATGATGAAGGAGAAAGACTAGAGAGAAGGTGTGTGATGAAGCTGTAGGAGTATTATTAAGGACTTTGACAATGGACTATGATGAAGGACTATGATGAAAGAGAAGGCCTAAGATGAGAGACCATGATGAAGAAGAAGGACTAGGGTTGCTGCCTTTAGTGAACAAGAAAAACTTGGACAAGGATGATGATGGCGTAGCCAAACACATAAAGGACTACAACAATAGAGAAGGACTAGAAAAGAGGCTTATGATGAAGGAGAAGTAAAAGGATGATGAACGTTGTTGAAGGAGAAGGATTAGGATGACAGTCTGATGAAAGAGAAGGACTTTGATTAATGACTATGAGGAAGGAGAAGGACTGTGGCTAAGGAATATCACAAGAAACTATGAATAAGGACTATGAGTAAGTAGAAAGACTAGGATGAAGGACTATGGTGAAGGGGATGGACTACGGTATAAGACTATCATGAAGGAGAAGGACTCCAGTGAAGGACTATTATAGAAATGAAGGGCTAGGATAAAAGACTATGGTAAATAAGAAGGACTAAGATGCAGGACTCCAATGATGGGGAAGGCCTAGGATAAAGGTCTATGGCAAAGGATTAGGACTATGATGAGAGATAGTGATGAAGGAGAAGGAATATGCTGGAGGACTATGATCTAGGATTATGACAAAGGATAAGGACTGTGTTGAAGGAATATGATGAAAGAGAAGGACTATGATAAAGGACTATGATGAAGGGTGAAGGATTTGGATAAAGGCCTAGGATCAAGGTCTATTAAGATGGTCTATGGTAAAGGAAGTGGACTATGATAACAGACTATGATGAAGGACTATGATGAAGAAGTAGTACTATGACTAAGGACTATGCCAATGAAATAAGATGAAGGACTTTGCAGAAAGAGAAGATCCATGATATAGGACTATGCTGAAGCAGGACTAGAGCTAAGGACTTTGATGAAGTAGAAAGACTAGGTTGAAGGACTATGATGAAGTAAATCAACTGGCACAAATGACTATGATATGAAATACAAGGAAATTAGGTTTGCGATGAAGGAAAAGGACAAAAGGGATGGGCTATGGTGCAGGAGAAGGACTAGGATAATAGTCTATTGTGAAGGAAAAATATTACTTTGAAGGGCTGTTAAAGACTACTGTTACAAAATACTTTGAAGAAGGATTATGATGAAGGAGAACGAGTATTCTAAAGGACAATGAGGATTGAGTATGTAGAAGTAAAAAATACTTGGATAAAAGACTATAATGAAGTATCAGGACTAGGATGAAGGCCTATGATGATAGTGAAGGACAGGGATGAAGGACTATGATGAAGGTTTGGGAATATTATACAGGACTATAATGTCGGAGAAAGACTGTGTTTAAGAACCATGAAAAGGTAGAAGAGCAATAACAAAGGGCTATGACGAAGGGCAAGCAGGAAAGACTGTAGCAAAAGAGAAGCACCTGAAAAAAGGAAAAAGGACTATGACAAACGATTATGAAAAAGTACTATGAAAAAGGAGTGTACTATTATGAAGGACTATGTTGAAGAAGAATGACGGTCATGAAGTAGAATGACTGTGAGAAGTACTATGACAAGGTTAAAGGCTATGATGAGGGACTATGATAAAGAAGAAGGACTAGGTCAAATTACTACGATGACAAATAAGGACTGTTTTAGGACTATAAAGAAGGAGAAGGGCTATAATGAAGAAAAATAACAAGAATGAAGGATGATGATGATAGAGAAGGAATCCAACAAAGGACTTATCACAGGGGGGGGGCTATACAGACATACTGCGATGAAGTAAAATAAATATGACAGATGATTATGACGGTATATGACGAAGGAGAAGGAATGCAGCGAAGAACTATGATGAAGAAAAGGGACTATGACTAAACATTATGAGCAAGGACTATGTTGAAGGTCTATGGCAAAACGATACAGACTAGGGTAAACGGCTATGATGAAGGAGAAGGACTACAATAAAAGACTATGGATTATGTCTATAATGAAGGGCTATGAATAAGGAATTACTAAATAAAAGGACTATTACGAAGGACCATGACAAAAGAGAAGGACTAGGGTGAAGGAATACAGTAATGAAGAAGTGCTAGGATAAACATCTATGGCAAAGGATTACGAATATGATGAAAGATTATGAGATCAACTGAGAACAGAAGTTGGCCAATAATGCGCCATACTTTAGTCCATTATCTGTATGAATGTCTTTTGAAACATGCCATGAACTAGAAAATTGAACCTTAACCCATATATTAGAATAAGTTAAGTTACCATCATCAGTATTAGTGACAGGACTGGCCACTTTCTCAACTTAGTCCATCAGTCGGGTAACTCACTTTTATGGAAATCAGATTTAAAACACCCCAGCCCTTTTGAAAGGATTGGATGATTGTGGCCTGCTGGATCTGATGCAAGGTGGCCATTTGCCAACCCTTCAGGTCTTCAGGGGTCTTCAGCGGCACCTGTATGTGGTAACATCTGTCAATTTGCCACCTGTGAACAAACGGTCGGTCTTGGGCTGTGCATTGAAATATTAACTGGTACGTGCAGTGCTCATGTCAATGATTGTGTGTACAACATTTCACAATTGTAGAAGTGGACAGGATTTTGACCTATTCTGGGCTATAGGTCAGATCAATGGTTGAACATCCAGCGGACCATTGTTATATTTCTCAACTCATTTTTGCTTAGGGACAACCATTTTCCTCCTGTAATCTCATTTCGGTTTACTTCGAAAGAAAACAGGTATTCTTTTACAGATGTTTTCATGTCATCTTTGATGCTGTTTTTTCTCACCATCATATAGTTCACTGATGTACAGGCACATCATACTTATTATCGTAGGCAGTTCGTTCATAACCCCTGCTCCTTTGCTCATGCAAAATGCACCCTTAAATGACACACGTGCAGGGTTTCGTTTCCATTATGATCTTGCAGTGCTCTGCCTGAAATGCTTGTTCTGTTCTAATGTCACTATGTCATTTGAATATATGTAAACAATTTTTTTTTTTTTTTTTTAAACAAGTGACTACGTGGACATGATTCTTTTGAAATAAACCCAACATGAAAAGACTGGAGTAAAGTAGATTGCATTACACCATGACGAGTGCAGAGATAGCAGCAGAGTATCCACTCACTGAGTGAACATCCGGGTAATATTATGAACATCCGGCTAAATATTAGAGAGGCCACCCAAAAGATTTGCATTCCTTCCTGGCCGATGATTTCTCACCCTGGAAAGCAGTGCCTTTGTACTTTTTTAGTGCTACTCCAAAACAAGTGGCTATACTTTCAGATCAAGTTGCCTTCAATGTGCAGGATCCAGAATTGGTGCTACAAAGAAGCAATTATCGCAGGCATCCCAGGATCACAAGGAGGCTCATTTCGACCCTTAAGCGGGCGCCAAAAGGGCCATTTAACTAGGGCAGCATGAATCTGCGTCCTGACAGGATCCCGTTTCTTTTTCTGCGAGCGCATTAAGCCGGGAACATTGTGTTGCCCCTTTGTGTCTTTGTGCAAAACAGGCTTTTGTTGGAAGATCTGGGGCGGTTTGTTAAAGGTTCTTGCCATAGATCTATGACGGGGAAGTCCTTGCTCTGATCATGCCGCATGTGTTCTTTTCTAGATTATCCCTGGAATTCACCACAATGCCTTCTCTCCAGCTGGCGGGGCGCAGCTGTACTGCTTTTAATTCCTTTTTTTAAGAGTTGGTGCTCCTGTGGGAGAAAATGGCGACCCGGGGTTGACCTTCACCAAAGGCTGAGCTGCTTCTGCAAAATGTATTTTTCTTTGGGGAATGTTGGCTGCTCTGTGCTGAAGCTGTGTAAGTCACTGGAACGAGCACATTTTCTTATGAGAAATGGAAGCTCAGCTATCAAGCACTTATTGATATCTTCCCGGCGCGCTGTATGAACATTTTGTCGACACAGAGCGCTTCTCTTTCTGAAAAAGGCAGGCCGAACCTCACAAACTGAACTAAGGGCGGAAAATCAATTACTTTTCAAGGTACGTCAATTCCCTGTCTTGCTCTCAAGCTTTATCAAACGCTGTATTTCAGGCTATTCACCATGCTATCAGAGGGAATTTTGATTTTCGCTCCGGCTCTGAGGTGATGATATGCAATGTCAAACTCTTATTCTTGAATATTGATTCAAAATCTTCTGGATCAGCTGGGTGCTGCTCTACCAGGCCAAGTTTCTGATGTAACACAGCACACGACGTCGGTTAGCGGCTGCATTTTCAGTTGGGGGTCAGCAAGACACGGGTTGGAAAACCGGTGCACCACAAACTGGTTCCCCTAGTTGCCAAAATGGGCATCTGTCATAGTAAAGGTAACCTGTACTTCTACTGTTGCATACGTGACAGCAACACATGCAGGGATAAATGGTCCAATAGGAATGCAGTGTTGTGTTTTTCAGGGGCCTATCAGAACTAGGCTCTAAGTGGTCTTGTGATCCCTGGCTCTGTGCCACTATCACATTTCTAATTGGCCTAGAGGGGACCCTGCTAGTCTCCCAACCATGGGAATATCACCACAGAGATAGCGCATCTGCCATGGCAGGGCCAAGCCTTTAGTGCCTACAGAATTTGAAACAATAAAGGAGCCATCTTGGTGCCTTGAGGCCTTGCTGCACTTTTGCTGGAAGTAAACGCCTTGCTCTCTTAAAGCATGCCTTCCATCTATACATGCCAAGTACATACAATTACATGACACCGCTTGTGATGGTGTGATATGCATTGATGCCCTTTAATAATGGTTTGACGTTTTTAGTTTATTTTTCTATGGTCTAGTTGTTCTGCAGAACCAGCGCGTGTCACTGCTGGGTCACAATGATCACTTAGACTGTGAGGGGGCCAGAATCCCCAGGAATTCTGAATGGTGGCAGTTGATGGAGTGAGGGGCATTACAGAGCTTTGCAAGCTTCAGGGTTTGAATTAGTTTAGTTTAGTTTAGTTTGTTTATTTATAAAGCGCGACCGAACCCTCAGGTAACTGGGCGCATAATCATGTGAACAGCAGAGTTACATATCGTTACACGAGCATCATAATACCACAGACAGAGCATGCAATGGTCTGTCAATAGTTACAATAGTTTACAATAGTACAAAAGTACAATGGTTTACATAGAAGAGTAGGATATACCAAGAAGGGTATGTACAGAGAACAGGCACAAAAATATTTACAGTGGCGAGTGAGGACCTGGTTACAGGTAGGTCCTGAATAGGCTATGGATAGAGTAAACATTACTTGTTGCATTGCAGTTACATTGCGGGTAGAGAACAGCGGCTGGCCGGTCGTGTCGGTGAAAGACTAGATGTCTAGGCTAAAAGCTATGATTTTACCATGGCTCTGAATGGCCAGAACGCAGTTTCTGATCTAATTGTAGGAGGGAGGGTGTTCCAACATTGTGCTGCGAGCACTGGGAAACTGGAGCCTCCTGCTGTTTTTAGGTTATAGTTAGGGATCTTTAGTTGGTGCAGGTAAGGAGTTCTGGTGGGTCTAATGGGGCTGTGTCTAGAGAATTTGTCAGAGAGGTAACGTGGAGCAGTACGTGACAGGCACTTGTGGGTGATGACCAAGGTTCTTAGCTTAATTCAGTCGCGGATCGGGAGCCAGTGGACTTCTTTGCTAACCGAGGAAATGTGCGCCTTGCGCGGGAGGTTGAGGGCACATCTTAGTGCATTATTTTGCAGGATCTGGAGCATGTCCAAGTTTTTAGTGGTAGTGCCTAAGTAGAGTGTGTTACAATAGTCTAGTTTAGACAGTATTAGCGCTCTAGATAGGGTGAGGCAACTAGAAGTGGAGAGGAAAGGCCTGCAGGCATTGATCAATTTATTGGTGTATGAGGTGGTTGAGATGGTAGAGTTTATTTGTTTCTTTAGTGACAAGGTGGAGTCAAGGTATACACCTAGTGTTTTGACCTCTTTGGATACTTTTATGATATTGCCATCAATGGTGAAAGATTGGTACCTTTGGTCCAGTTTGTTGAGGCAAGCCTGGGAGCCTACGATAAGCAACTCTGTCTTATCATCGTTTAGGCAAAGACTGTGTGTAGCCATCCAGGCTTGGATTTCTAAGTAGATATCATTAAGCTTTGCAACATCTTCTTCATAGCTACCAGAGAGCGTGGTGAGGACCTGAGTGTCATCTGCATAATTAGTGTAGCTGACACCCAGATCGTCAAGACGGTCAAATAAGAGCTTCGTGAAGATGTTGTAAAGTGTAGGAGAGATGCAGGAGCCTTGGGGCATTCCACATGTAATTGGGATAGGGTCCGCAGCCGCCGTGGGGGCGAAGACTCTAGTCGACCTATCAGACAGAAATGACTGGATCCATTTCGTGGCATTCTGAGAGAATGCAGCAGCCGAGGAGAGGTGTTGAGTGAGGATCTGGTGGTCAACCAGATCAAAGGCAGCAGAGGGCTCCAACAAGAGCAAGATAGCCAGTTTACCCTTGTCTTTGGCGTCATCCATTTGGATTTTTAGATCCAAGAGGGCAGTTTCAGTCCCATGCCTTGGTCTAAAGCCGGATTGTCGCAGGCCTAGGAGGTTGTTTTCTTCCAGATGTTGTTGTATTTGGAGATAGGCTACCCTGTCCAGTATTTTGAGAAGAAATGGGACTGTGGTGATGGGCCTGTAGTTTGTGGGGATGTTGGGATCTAGGTTAGGTTTTTTGAGCAGGGGTAGGACCTGCGCTTCTTTGAGGTTATTAGGGACTACTGAATTCTTGAAGGAGGAGTTGATCAGAGTGGTGATGAGAGGGGCTAACTCATTAGCACCGTCTTTGATGACAGATGCGGGACAAATGTCGCCTTTGCAGTTGGATGGTTTGAGACTGGCGATTATCTTGATTACTTCCTCTTCTGAGACTGGTGAGAAGTGGAAGGAGGGGCAATTAGGGGTGGTGAGGTTAATTTTGCTGCTAGGGTTCTGATTGGAGGAAAGGCTAGCTTTTTTTGCTTCTATCTTAGTTTGTAGGAGGGCAATTTTGTTAGCGAGGGCGATCTGGATATTGTTACACCAGGCCTTGTCTTAGATGCAGTCCTCTGTAGGGGGCAGTGGTGAATCAAGTTCTCTTAGTATAGAGAAAGGTTCTTTAGTGCCAGATTTGGCATTTTGTATTCTCAAGTTATAGATCTCTTTTTTAGCATTTAAGATAGCGGATTTGTAGGTGGAGGCTGCTGAAGCGAATTTGTCTTTAGTGGCGAGAGAAGGGGCTTTTTGCCAGCTAGTTTCTGCAGTGCTTTTAATATTGCGGAGAGCTTTTAGTTCTGCTGAGAACCATTTGTTGGAGTGGGCAGTAGGTTTGGCTTTTCGTTGTTTGAGAGGAGCTATCTGGTTGAGGGCTAGTTCTAAGGTATTGTTATATAGGTCTACTGTGGCTGCTGGGTTGTTATTTTGCGAGGGTAGGTTAGCTTTACTGATGGGAGCGAGAAGAGGTTTGAGGTTCTCTATAGTGATGTTGCGGTTATTTCTGGAGATCATTTGAGGTAGCTTAGTGGGCCGTGTGGTAGATGGTGAGGATCTAGGTAAAGAAAAGGTTATAAGGTGATGGTCAGTCCAAGCGCAGGGAGTGATGTCGGTCAGTGAGATGTTGCAGTTGGCATCTGCAAGCCAATCCAAGGATCTTCCTTTTGTATGTGTAGGTTGATTAGTGTGTTGGGTGAAGCCTAGATGAGTAATTGTGTCGTTAAGGGAAGTGGCCTGGTTGTCCGTGGGGTCATTGAGTCCCATGTTGAAATCTCCCAGAATGATGATTTGGGATTTAGGTTTCAAATTGGTAGTGAGTACTGAATAAAAGATTTGGAAACATAACTGATCATGTCAGCTCTCACATCAATTGGTGACAAGATATCTATATCCTGCACTCAATTATCAGTGTGAGTGGAACAAGTAGCATTCTAACAAATGTCAGCCCTCAGCAATCTTGCTGCTCTCTGCATAGGATGAACTGAATCAGGCTGGATGAACCACCAGACAAAGACGTGCCGACATTGCTGCTCCGGTGTCTCATTGCCCTTCAAGGTAGCGGCAGTGAGTGATCTGTCTCACTCACTGCTGCTACCGTGTCCAGGAGTGATCACCCTCCTGGACATAATGTTGCATCCAGAGTGTTGGTTGTGGCATTAAAAATGTCCTGAGGGCCCGGATGCCCGAATTACTGCAGTGGGGAAGGGAGGAATTGAGTTCGGAATGTGCATAATGTGTGCATTAGCAGCATGGTCTACAAAAACTAGCAGTAATGACAGATTATTCTGTGGAAGTGCGGGTGTGCAAGACTGCCAGCTGTGCCCTCACATGCCAACTCAGCTGCTCCATGTGAGGCCTGAATAGTGTTTCATCTTTCAACAAGTTTGCAATTGGTCATTCAAGGCACCATTGTGATGTTATTGGATTGTCCTCTACCTTCAGGACATTCTAACCACATATTGAGATATTTTAACTATTATGACTTTGTGTGGAAGGTATAGCTTCTGTGAAGAATTGTGACACACAATTCTCATTAGATTGTCTCCATTATTGGACTGTCTGCTCGGAATGGGCACCTGAAGTACATCATGGCAATAACATCCGAACCGGTGGGCCATATCGGGTGGTAATGGCCCGGGGCCCAAGTTAAAGGCCAGAACACACCAAGGGCCTTAACAATGGGCCCAGGCGCTGTTTCCATGAAATCCGCCGGGTCAGATTGGCTGTTATTGCTGTTAGCACCCCAGGTTTTAAATCTGTAAACCCGGGTTACTAAAAGCAATGAGTTTTGTTTCATTGAACGGGTGCCCATTGAAACAAAATACTTAAGATGTCCACCACAAAGCTGGAGGAGGGGCTCCATGCAGAATCCCTCTTCCATTTCCATGGTGTCTGGTGGGCCAGGACTGAGGCAGGAGAGGCAATGGCAGTTGCCGCCACCCAAGAAATAAGTTGAGTGTGGTAAAGGGATGGCGAGGGAAGGAAATTATGAATGGAGACGAGGTGAGGGTGGGTGGAAGATGATGGGGGGTTCAGCTGTCAGGATGCACGGAACGTGGGCTGATATCATGGGATTCAGCCTGCGATCCGAGAAACGTGATCGGTTGGCTCCGGCCGTCACAGGTGTAAATGTGGATTATGTGCATCATGTTAGAAACCAAACCCACTCAAGGTCCCTATTGCGTACGTGGAGACAAAGGCATTCCGATGGGAGTAAAACACTAGCAAGATGGTGGGCTGTTTCTTCCATCATGAAAAGAGGACATAACAGTCTAGTCATTCCAAGATGGCTCCGAGAAACCGGAAGACTGCCTGGTCGGGCTGACCATCCAACCAGCATAAGAATTGGGATTAGCAGTAAACAGATGCGTTGCTTCATTTTCTTTCAAGCACTAACGCTTGTAGTGTGATTTCTCTTCAAGCATTACTTTCTTGCTTCTACTCAGTTCCCTGCTCAGTCCCTGCCTCTCACTCTGGTTTTTCTCACAATTGCTGCCTCGGCATTCCTGCACCTTTTGTGTATCCAGTGTTCTAGCCTTCATTCTGTCATCATCCCACTAGAGATCATGAGAGAAAAAACTGCAGATCCTTTTTGCATTGAAGGTTTCCAACGGACAGGGTTTTCTCATTGGGCGCTGCCCCATTTGTACATGCCTTTCTGTGTCTACAGGCCGGCGAATACTCGTTGGCGCAGCATAGCACTCTAGACACCTCGGGTCAACCATATTCTTGCACCAAGTGCACCTGTTTCTACCTGTTATTCGTATCACAGGTCAGTCCATATTGATCTTCAAATGCTTAACGTAACACATCAGCTCTTTGTAGCTAAACGTTGGTCATTATTGTGTACCTCATGTGAGCTCCCGCCAAGTTCAAGCTTGAAACTCATGTGTCGCATGAAGATAAAAGATCCCTAGCTGATCTAACTAGTGCAATTTAGCGCTAGCTGGCCCTGAGCCAACTGCCATGAACACTGCTGTGCAACCCCCACAGTGCTTCCTTCCCAGCTCAGAAGAAAAAGTGGTAACTTGGTGGGAATGGAAAAGGTAATGGGCTAACTACCTCAATAACACTGACGACAAGTCCCTGAGGCCACAAAAGAAGATGTCTGTTGTATTTGATGGGGCCAGACGGGGTGGGAAGTGGCATATGGAGCCAAGGCAGAGGTGGAGGGGCAGTTAATGTGCATGAGAATGCTATCAAATAGCTATACAAATATGACCATTAAAAAAAATCAAATGGTGCACTGAACCACCAAAATATTTACTTGCATAAACAGGAAACCAGACAGAGTATAGATGACTTTGTGGATGCTTTGCAGCAATTTAGTGACGTGACCACGACCAGATGAATTGATGCTAAGATCAGATTTCAAGTCACACGAACGACCCAGAAGTCCAAGAGAGATTGTAGATGTATGATAGCCCCCTGTTATGTGAGACCATGGTGCTTACTATAAATATTAAACATACTTAGTCGTGCAAAGGTAAGCAAGCACCCATGGTGGAAAGGGAAGTCAACCAACAAGTTGCTGTCACTCACACGCTGTATGACTATCAGAGGAATGCCACCGAGGGAAGGAACACCATACTTGTGCTTCAGTTGACCTGTCTAAAATAAAGTGACTCTGCTGTGACAAAGTTGGACACCAGGCTAACACCAGGTTGTGTCCGCTTCAGGGAAAACATGCTGCTAGCTTGGTCAAAGAGTTAACCCCTTGCAAGGTAACAGAGGGGGAAACTGTACAAGATGTCCAGAAAGGAAGAAAAGAAGATTCTGATTAGTGATCATTTCATAACATTAATTCTGTCAACCCTGGCTATGTACCACTGAAATTCAAAGTCAGAATAGATGATATGGAGACAGAGCTAATGGCAAACTCTGGGTCAACCTCATTATAGTATCTATAAAAGAGACGGGACAAACTGTGCAGCAAAGGAGAGTGTGTGAAAGTCTACAAACAAAAGGTGCAAAACATAGGTGAATTTGAAGGATCCACTGTAATCTTAGAAGCTCACACACAAGTCGGAATTAAGCTAAGGGGACATTTGGCTGCAATTGCACTGTATATTTCATGCAAGGCAATTAATCTCATGGAATGTAAGGTTCAGGTGGTGTCAAACATTAAGGTTAACCCACAACAATCAGGAACAAGTACTGGCAACCAATGTTGTACCTGCTAGGATGCTATTGAAGAAGGAGTTTCCAGAAGTATTCTTTATTACTTTGGGCAGAGCAAATTGGTAGACACACAAAGTCATCCTTAAATGGTGCTGCAACAGTGGAACACAGTGCGAGAAACATTCCATTGTCTCGTCCCTGAAAACAGAAACTGGAGTGGCTTTAGGGCAAACGAATCATAGAGCCCATATAGGCCAATTAATGGTTGTCAGATATGGGGGGAGGTGGGTTGAAGGCCAATGGAGGCCAATAAATGGTTGTCAACTGTGGGGGGAGGTGGGTTGAAGGCCAATGGAGGCCAATTAATGGTTGTCAGCTGTGGGGGGACGTGGGTTGAAGGCCAATGGAAGCCAATGAATGGTTGTCAGCTGTGGGGGGAGGTGGGTTGAAGTCCAATGGAGGCCAATGAATGGTTGTCAGCTGTGGGGGAGGTGGGTTGAAGGCCAATGGAAAGATACGGGTGTTTGTATATTAAGGAGACTGAATATCAATATTGTTGATGAGAAATCCCCACTTACAATTACAGTCATTACAGAATTGTTAAACACTTTCAGCAGAGCAAGACGTTTTGCACAACCATTGATTTGTCTACTGCTTACCATCTCAATCCCTTCTTGAAAGTGTCAAAACAACTTACTTTGCTTATCACCCTGTCTGCAGCATTGAGATACTGTAGGATGTCTTTAAGGCTAACATCAGCCGAATCAGTGTTTCAATAGCTGATGACACATTTATTCTGGTGGGTGACGTGTGCTCGAGTGATCCAAGACAAGAGTATGATACATGAAAGGGGCACATTAACACGTGATGAACAGCTGATTGTTTTCTTAAGTAGATT
This sequence comes from Ambystoma mexicanum, assembly GCF_040938575.1. Taxonomy (NCBI): domain Eukaryota; kingdom Metazoa; phylum Chordata; class Amphibia; order Caudata; family Ambystomatidae; genus Ambystoma; species Ambystoma mexicanum. The sequence goes on along the minus strand of NC_090925.1, from coordinate 1,089,867,035 downwards.
ACAGAAACAGTGTCTGACTTTAGAAGAAAATGTACATTCAGCCTAATGTAAATGGAGGGTATGGGACACTTGGTTAATTGTAAGGGTTGCCACCCTAAAGAAAGACAGGCTAAAAGTGAAACCCACTCACCCACAAACAGAATGTGCCAAAGTCGGTGCTTATTATGGCAAGTTATAAAGTGCATGTTTGCTTTCTATCACAACCATAACTTATCCACTCGGATTGTTAGCCAGGAAGGATGCAATGTTTGCTTGGAGCAAGACGTGTGAAGGTTCTGTAAGAAAATTAAACAAGGCATATATGCTAGGCTCCAAAGCTGATATTTCATACAACTAAGGTATGGTTATCATGCTAGACACCAGCAGCAAGGTCTTAGATGGGATACTTTTACAAAAGCAAGGGGACGAATAAAGGATAGTGTAATTTCCCTCACGGGCAGTCACTTAGACTGAAGTGAGATAGACAGCTATTGATCAGGAGTGTCTTGCTTAGTGCTGGGGTACCAGGCATTTCAGGCAGTAGGTTTGGTGCAACCCTATTACCGTTCACACTGACCACAAATCCTTGGTGGAGGCTTTACAATTCAAGGACCTGACCAGAGCTACCCAAAGGGTAGCTGAAATTACTCCGTCATTGCAAGAGTATAACAACTCAGTGTAACACCTTCGCCGGCAAGAAAAACTGCACCACAAATTTCCCATTAAGGATGCCTACAGTGGAAGGACAAGAGACAGAGGAGGTAAAATAAAACACAGTAGTTTGTTTAGTGATATCAGTGGATAAAGCCATCATATTGGCTGGATAGGCAGATGCCAGTAACCAAGATGCCACCATTAAGCTGGGGAATTACTGTAAGGTCAAGGGCTGGCTGATAGAAGTTTGGAGGGAAAGTCCCAAGGGTTCTGGGAAGTCAGGAAGGAATATTCCACAGAGGGAGAACTTTAAATGGGTCGACCCCACCTAATCCTGCTCAAGGCATTGAGGGCTAGAATTATCCACTGGGTCCATAAATTGTCCATTGTCATCTTGAAATTTATTTGGGTATCATACATACAGTTTTACCATTTTAGCCCATGCATTTTAACTAGTTCCATGAGACGTATATGTTGAAAAGAAGTGGTGGGAGAATCGATCCTTGTGGGATGCTGCGTTTGATCGTTGACATTCTTCAGGTGTTTAGGTTCTACGTGTGATGAAACATCTTGTCTGTTTTAGTGCAGTGTTGTGAATCCCGGATTCTTGCATTCTCCTCATTAAAGTTGTGTGGCTGATGCTGTTGCAACCTGCTTATATGCCCTGTAGTAGGAGGTCTGGAAATAGGTTATTGTCAGCATTTAATATTAGGTCTCCTCTTCCAGTAGTATTCTTAAGGAGCGATTTAAATCAGAATGATTTTGAAGTCTTTGATACAAACCCAGTTTCCTGTGATCTGTTCCTCAATTTTGGTAATCAAAAGCTGGGTTTCTTTGTTGATTATGTTTTTGCTAGCCAGCAGGGGTAATTGGGTGATCCGGGCCTATTAGTCTCTTTGTCTATTTTAAGAAAGGTTTCGGTGATAAATGGTCTAAACTGGCTGTGTGCTGTTGGCGTTGTTGGGTTTTCTTTATCAGGCAGGATGTAAATTGTATCTGACGCAGCTGCATTGATGCCCTGCTGTATGTTGTTGATTTTGTTCCTGAACAGGCATGAGATGTCATTGCAGAACATCTGGGAAGGTGTGGGGTGTTTATGCATTTGGCAAGGGTTTTCATTTTTGTTGGCAATTTTGAACAAATCCTTCTGTGGGTTGGCTGCTGTTCTGATTCTTTTGGTGCACTACATTTTCTTGGCTTTTAACTTGGCTGCTTTGTATAGATGAATTTGCTGTTGGAATTTGACTTTGTTGGCCTGATTTTAGTGTTTTCTCCAGTATATCTCTAATTTTGTATACATTTCCATGAATATTGCAGAGTAAAGCATGTTGCTGCTTCTTTTTTTGTGATGCAATAAATGGTTTTAGGGGTGTCAGCATATCCAGCCATTTTGCCATACAGTTATGGAGTTCATTTGCGAAGGCATCAGCCATTATTTATTTCAGTTTGAAAATATTGGGCTTGCGTGTCTCCTTTAATTGTTCTAGGTTCTCTAAATTAAGGTTTTTCCAGTTTTCGTTGGCTATATTTGCTAGGTTATTGTGTATAGTAGGTGCGTGAGTAGAGGTGTTGATTGTACAAGGGATTGTGTGGTTATGGATCCAGACCACCAGAATGGGGGGTGGTAATTGTAGGGCCCACCCTCCTGAAAATTGAGTCTAGTGTACTTCCGGCCAAATAAGTGCCTTTGTTAACCATTTTCTTGAGATGAAGGCTTGGGAAGTAAGTACGGATGGATATGACTATGTTTCATTCTCGTTCTGAAACCAGATGTTCAGATCTACTAGTATGATGATTTCCTCATGTTCAACTACTAGGTTGGCTTCTTCTCTGCAAATTTCTATGCAAAACTGGGATTGTAGGCGGGTGATCTGTATATGAGTAGGAAAAATAAGTCACATTGTTGGCTGAGCTTGAAGTTGATGAGAAAGGATACTTGGATGTAGCTTGATGGTACTGATTAGACAATGAGGTGACCTTTGCAGGCCATGGCAAGGCCGCAAGCTCTCCTTCTTATTCTTTTTGCTTGTTTGAGTTTAAAATTGTCAGAGAGTGTTTTGAGGACCAATACTTTGAAGTTGCCTAATAGCCATGTTTCTATGAGGAATAGAATGCCTGTGCCTCCTTTGCTCACAACTCATGGATGTCCATGTTGTGCTTTGTCATTGTCCGTATTTGACAAAGCTGCAATGCACTGGAGTCTAGCCCATAGGGGGCAGCAGGGTGATGGGGGTGCTGTTGAAAGAGCCTTGGAGGCATCCTTAAAATTCTTCACACCTCCCTCTGACTGTCTGAGGCCGGTGGCGGGGTCAGAATGCCGACCTGCCCTCTGTCTGATAGAGTAATAGGCAGGTGGATGGGTGAGGGGCTTCTCCTGACCCTCTTGAAACACGTGATGATGTTGGAGCAAGCGGGACAAAGTCCAGGCCTTCCAGAGAAGATCACCACCATGGCAGTGATCTTGTGAGTACCATGTGTATGATTGATGAGAGAGGCTGTATGGGTGCGTTACTGCTTGTGTGGATGCTGTATGTGTATATGAGGGTCTGATTATGAGCTCCATGTAAAATAAGAAAAGTGTCACTCGGTGATGGAAATACACTTTCATTATTTTACATGGGGCTTGTAGTCAGGCCCTGAATGTGTGTGTCTGTGTAAGTGTTCTGGTGGTTGTTGTGAATTATTTAGAGCCTGTCTGGGTGTGTGGATGCTGTGTATGTTTATATGAGGGACTGATTGTAAACTCTGTGTAGAATAAGAAAATTGCCATTCAGTGATGGAAAGACACTTTTCTTATTTTGCATGATATAAGTCATTTATAACGCACCTGTACACAAGTGTTTCTAGGCGCGACAAGACAAGGGAGGGACGACAGAGGGAGGACAAGACATACAATCTTACTAGGCCTTGTGTCATTCAGATTGTGCAAGTGTCAGAACGAGAAGTGCAAGGGGAAAGGGAGCGGGGGAAGTGCAAGGGAGAGGGGAGGGGAAAACAGGGCAGCAATATTCAGAATAAGGTCAGGCAGGGCAGTACAGCTCTGGGTAGTGCAAGGAGGACAAGGGACTGTAGGGTTACAGTTACAGCCCCTAAGTGTGTGGTAGACATAGAGGCAGTGCAAGGGTGACTGAGCAAGAATGAGCCTGGTACCAAGTGAGACTCTGAGGGTAGCCAAGTAAACAGTCAGTACAAAAGACAGGTAGGTCAGGAAAGTCAGCAAGAGAGAGAGAGAGAGAAAACTGATGAGAAGAGGAAAGTTTTGAGCCGCTTCGGGAACCTTCAGGTGGTTCAGCTCAACTGTGAGAGGGGCAAGGAGGCCATTCCAGTGGGAGGCACCGGCAGAGGAGATAGATCTATACCCCACTTTCTACCTGGAGAAGCATCTAACTCATAGAGAGTTGGAGGTAGCTGAGTGAAAGGCTCGAGAAGGAAGGTATTTTGGATGAGTGCGTTGGATGTAGAGCGGGCCCGGCCACAGAAAGCCTTATGGACAATGCAAAGGGTCTTCATCTTGATCCTTGCAGCCACCGGGAGTCAGTGGAGAGATTTCAGGGCTGGAGAGATACGGTCTCTGGACTTGAGGCCAAGGATAAGTCTTGCAGTCCTGTTCTGGATTAGTTGCAGAGGGCGGAGAGTAGAAGAAGGCAAAATGAGAAAGAGGCTATTGCAGTAGTCCAGTCTAGAGAGAACCAGAGCTATGGAAACAGTGAGCTTCTGGGGGAAAGGGAGAAAAGGAAGAGTCTCTTTGAGGAGGTGCAGCTGGTAGTGGGACTTCTTGGCAACGTCCGAGATGTGAGGAGAGAAAGAGAGAGTGGAGTCAAAGATGACACCAAGGATTTTTTGCATCGCAGGAAGGTGAAGGGAGACGGCCCAAGGTGGGCAGCCAGAGTGAAAGAGGGAAAGCAGGGGCAGGGTCCCAATGAAAAGGATCACTGTTTTACTGGCATTAAGGCAGAGATTGTTGGAGGCGCACCAATCCTGAATCATGGATAGACAGTCAGGAATGAGTGAGAGAGGAGAGCCTGAAGGAAATCTGAGTGTCATCTGCATAACAATGAACATTAGAGGAGAAAGTGGAGATCAGGTGGGCCAAAAGGGCCAAGTCGAGGATGAAAAACCAGGAGGGGAGGATATAGCCTTGGGGAACGTCACAGTTAGAGAGAGAGAGGTGGCAGAGAGAAAGGGACCAAGTTAGACCTGGTAGGGCCGGACAACGAGGAAGGAAGTCAGCCACTCCAGTGCCTGATCCGTGATGCCCAGGTTCTCATGGATTCAATTGATTAGGATGGGGTGGATGACTATGTCAAAAGCAGAGGAACGATCAAGGAGGAAGAGGACAGAAGGAATTCAGGAATCAAGGTTAGAGAGGAGATCTTCACAGGTGTTCAGGAGAGCAGTTTCTGTGCCTCTATGAGCTCTGAAGCCAGACTGATGGTCATGGAGACAACCAACAGATTCAGTGTGGAGAGTAAGCTGGGAGATGGACAGCTTTTCCAAGAGTTTGTCCAGGAAAGGGGTGATGGAGATTAGGCGATAGTTTGCCAGGCAGGTAGGATCGGCAGACAGCTTCTTGAGGAGGGGGTGAACAAGAGAGTGCTTAAGGGGAGAGAGGAAAGTTCCAGTGGCGAAAGAGTAATTACAAAACTTGGCCAAGGCTGGTGTCAATATTGTCCTTGATGGTTCGGGAGAAGCAGTGGAGCACCTGTTTTGATGACACTTTCAAAGATCAGACTTGTCTAGAAACCTCTTCACGTATTGTCAGAAAGAAAGAGGAGAAAGGAGGAGGAGAAGGAGAGATGGCCAAAGAGGGACCGAGAGAGGAAGATTGAGAGGAAGAGGTGATGGAGGCCAGGATGTCCTGAAAAGTGAGAGACCAGAACCGTTCAGGGGGCCTGGAGGGAACAGGAGAGGTATATACTGCAACAGGATTGGCCAGTTCTTGGCAGATTTGAAAGAGTTTGGCCATGTTGTTAGAGGCCGCAGAGACGCAGGCTTGATTGTGTGCTCTCTTCTTGGACAGGACAGAGAGTCTGTATTGCCTTTGGAGCAGGTAGCAGGTCCATTCATTAGAAGATGCACCCAAAGCCCTTCACTTCCTCTCAGCCACCATGCACTTGCATTTCAGAATGGTGAGGTCAAAATCATAACAATAGTTTGCACTTGTAGGTAGGCTTCAGCCGGATTCTTGTGACAGGTGCAAGGATGTCCAGGGTGTTGGAAATAGAGAGATGTAGATTAGAAAGGGTTGTGTCAAGGTGTGAATCAGCCGCAGGAGTAGGATGAGAAGAGAAAGTATAGGCAAAAGCATCCACTGACATACACTTCATGGACCTGATCAACCAAGAAGGTAGGTGGCAGTGCTGTGGGGCAGGGGCTTTACCTGAGGGATAGAGAGTTTCAGATGAAAGTAGAAATTGGTCAGTCCAAGAGAGAGGAGTGGTGAGAGGGTTAGAGAGGGGGATGTCTGAGGTGATGAGAACATCCAAAGTATGTCCGGCAAAGCGTGTTGGGCCAGAGGACAGAATGGAAAGAGAGAGTGTCACAGACTTTGTGGAAAAGCCCAGAGGAGAGATTAGAAGCATCCAGGTGGATGTTGAGATCTCTGAAGAGGAGAAGTTCAGAAGAAGAGGCAAGGAGAGAAGTGGAGAGGTTGTCCCATTCAGAGAGGAAGAAGGAGACCTGCCAGGTGGCCTGTAGGTGGTGGCCACAGTTAGATAGAGGCCAGGAGAGATAGAGAGCCTGCAGACCAGGCATTCAAAGGAGGAACATGGATGACTGAGACTGGGACCCACTCTGGAAAGATCAGGGCTACTCCACCTCCAGGACCTTTGGTTCTGGGATCAGAGAGGAACTTGTAGCCCACAGGGAGGAGACTGACAAAATGGTTGACAGAACTGGCTGTAAACCATGTTTCAATGAGAGCAAGGACATATAGGTAGAGTTATTCAAGGAGGTGACAGATGTCAGAGGAGTGTTCGACAGCAGAACGAGAGTTGAGAGTAGAGACCTGGAGCAGGTTGAAACATTTGAAAGACTTCCATTGATGGGTAAAGGCTTGAGTTACACCCTGTGGCGGTGGTAGATCGGCCTGAGGGTAGGCAGAGGAGGAAGATGAGAGTGCCTGAGAGGTGGTGGAATGAGTAGCAGTAGAAGGGAGGAAGTTGATAAGACGCAGGAAATACCTATCAAAGAAGAGGAGATTGTGCTGAGGGCCCAAAACCAAGGCAGTGCCGTTCACAAAGACATTAATGATGGTCTTGGAGGAGTGCAACGGGGCTGTAGAGAAGGTCCTAGATCCACCCACCATCAAATTGGTTACAGATAAAATGTCAGGCAGATTATTGTTTCCAGTGTTGCACAAATCGAAATTGTAGCACTTTTTGAAGACAAAAGGCCCATTTTAAGTCGACATATATTTTCTAGGGCCAGAATGTCCCTTGCAGTTGGGGGTATCTCAGGTATTAAACATACATCATCAATATCGAAAATCTAGTCTGAAAACTGGATAGGAAAAAAGTTATGCATACAAGTAGAAATAATAAATCATTGTTTGGTAGCTACACAGAATATTCAGGTCAAGGCTCAGATATTTTCTAAGATGGATGCTGATGAGACAGATTGGAAAAACCTTATTCATGCAGTATGAGGAGAAATTCTTTGGCAGTAATTGAGTAGCAGTTCATTGTCAGTTCACTGCAGCTGGTGTGTATATTTAGAATTCCTTTGCAGGAAAATCACGGTATAGCCTGCCAAAAAGACTCAGAGGATCTCATAAGGACTGCTCCTTTCCAGACATCAAAGGATTTATAATCAGTCTCACGCAAGCTATCAGATTGAGTGTCAGTCAAACCATGTTGGACAAATTAAGTCAGTGGGCTTGATGATTGACAAGCAAGCCAGCCAATTGGAGGATGGGAGGGCTCATATGTTAGCTAAGAGAGAATGTATCCTGAATTCTCATGAAAATATGAGGTCATTGAAATTTGCCTATATAGACCCAGTGATTTGGGAGCTCATTGCTGTTGTTTCCTGGTGACCTGTGATGCATTAAAGATGATTTTGAACACAGCCCGGGCGTCCGTCACCCTCCTTGGCTGGTCTCCAGTACCTCAGTCAACTGATGTCAAAGATTATGTAGGATAAAGGGCCCTCCTATTCACTTGGCAACCAGGGATGGGACCCTGATATATCTTTCCAGCAGCCAAGAATCCAGAAGCTGAGAATAACCTTGCTGCTCCTGCGCCCTCATACCCCCGGGTCTGGCGCGCAATACAAATGAATAAACATAAACATAAACAGAAGCACATGCTGGCAGGACTGGGAGATGGGCTCTGGTAAGTGTGGCAGTGTAAGTAAATGAATCTGCAGTGTGCCTGCATCTTGCCAGGAGGGGTCTCCTATGAGCTAGGATGCCTGATTCAAGGACTAAAAGATAACAGGTTGGCAAAGTTCAGAGGGTAATTTATGATCACAGGAAAAAGTAGGTACAAAAGGACACAGGGATAGTTCTTTGAGTTAAATGTAACTTAGACAGCTTGCACAGGAGAAACAGCAATATGTGGTTGTTAAATGTTTTTAGCAAGGCTATGGGTGGATCAGGAAATCATTTGTATGTGCATTCACATTTGAAACAACAGGGAAAATTATATTTAAAAAGTCATGAAAATATTTATAGAAACATGATTAAAAATATTAGGATTGACACTAGTATATGTGTCAGCATGCAAGGAAGGTGTTTAGAGATTTATTTTGAGAAATTATGAAAAATCTGGTGTTTCTGGTGCCAGGCTGGAAGTGGCCCAGGGCTCGCCTAGATGCATATGGAAATATGGACTTGAACCCGAATGCATTAAATTAATTTGATATTTTTTTACATTTTTAAGGTACAGATGTGTAGTGGTTATGATCCTTAGTTGGGACACTCAGTTAGGGGATGAAATGACTGATTTTTACTGAGCAATTGACAGATGAAAATGTTTTTAAAAATATCATTTTTTATGGCTTTAAGTGCATGATTGTTGAAAATAGATGCTGAGAGAAGCGCTGGCTTTAAGTTGAGATGTTGTGAAGCAATTTAACCCCTGGTTGATGAGTCATGGTGTGTATTTTGAAGAATTGTTGTTTTGGGTAGAAGAGCTTTATATGTTTGAACCTTGTGTTGAATATATTGTTTAGAATTAAGGGCTGCTCTCAGCCATTGCATATGTGTGGGCTGAGGAGCCCCCATTGAGCTGCTGTTAAGGCGTGCAAATGGCAATTCCCATGTTTTAAGAGGTTGGCTGGTCATTTAATGGGGTGGTGATGGATGCTTTACCAGAGCGCCCTTGATATATTGATTTTATGTGTGGCAAGTATGCAAATGAGAAGAAGAAAGGAATTAATATTTGTTTGAATCAGATTCAGGACGCTATGAGGAACAAAAGCAGATTGTCAAATTAAAACATAGAAGAAGTGCTATGGGTGACCACATTAGCTAGAATATTGATAGTTAATGGGATATGTATTACAATACAATGTAGAGGCATGGATGTTATGCATATAGGGGTAAACATATGCAGCAAAGGTTTTAGAGAACCTTGGGTGAGGGGGTGCCAAGAAGGGGGACAATGTTTCCCTCATCATACATTATGTCTGTGCAATATGGGAGCATTTGGAGAAGAAAAAGAAAATAATTGTGTCCAGGATCACAAATTGAAAAAAGGTTCGCTGAGAGTTAAAATGTAATTATGAGTAAAAATTACTGTAAAAAAGTAGGTTAGTGTATTAATGGATGACATTAAAGTAAGCATAGTGAATATTTGTGGGGAATTGCAAGGATAGGTGAGACAAAACAAAGGAAGCCAGGGCAATAAGGGGAAGTGCTCGCAAAACCACACTGAGGCTAAAAGCACACATACAGGAATGTACACATGCATATTCACATGCACAAATGCCCACATGCATGCACACACATGCACACATTCATACACAAATGCACATGCACACTTGCATACATGCACACAGGTACACATGATCTTATGGAAATATAGGTAATAAGTGAACTATAGACAATGCATTTAAGAACACACATGGATAGTCAGAAGAAGAAATTCAATTTTTCAAAGAGAACAAACGTATGGTTTTGTTTTACATTTAAATTACTAGATGGGAACATTATGGTTTATTTGAAACAGAATATAAGAATAGCTGGTCTTTTTTGAAGAAGTGTACATAACAAGATGAAGATTTGCTTGTTTATATTGAGGAGCATTGAACTCTTGAAGAGCGCATGCAGGGTGAAAACAGTGGATGTATTTCACCACTGTTTATGTCAGAGACTGTTTGAGCAAGTACAGAGATTCTTGGGAAGCAAGTGGGAGTGGAAGCAAGATCTTGGGCAAAGATGCAGTTGACTATCGTGCATTATTGCAGGCTGCTGAATGGGGAGAATAACAAGAAAAACAATGTTAGGAAAACTCGAGGAAGCCAAGTTAGTTCAGAGGAATTTGTAAAGGTATGCCATAGAAAGAGGCAATACTGACGAGAGAAGGAGTGCTGGGAATGCAGCAACCTATGGGAGCATCACAGATAAATAATCAGCGACAGGCAGATCAAGGAGGAAGTGGGTTCATGCAGAGATGCTGAGGAATGGGTTTTAGAAGAAGGGGTGGTTTTCAAAATAATCATAACAGTTTTCAGAATATGCAGAATGATAATCAGAATATGTAAGGAGGGCAAATTAGAAAAGTGCCTCTTGCATGTTGGGCATGTGGCATGAAAGGCCACATCACACACATGTGTGGAAGCCAAGGAGATGCACAAGGTGGACGATTCCCAAGAGGGGGGAAAGCTTATCCCCCAGTACATAGCTCACAAGCTAGGGAAGGGTTTGCCCAGGATCAGACAGTGTATCAGATATGAGCACTGAGGGTATGACATGTATAGTAGCTTGAGCAAGTGCAAAACAAATTCTCTTTAGGGGAAATTGCAACAAGCGTGACTCCTTGTGTGGATGTTGTCTGTGTATTTGAGGACATGATTGTGAGCTCCATGTAAACTAAGAAAAGTGTCATTCTGTAAAGACACTTTTATTTTTTACACAGGGCTTGCAATCAGTCTATGAATGTGTGTGTCAGTTTAAGTGTTCTAGTGGGTGTCATGTATGATTGAGAGAGAGGCTGTATGGGTGCATGACTGCTTGTGTGAATGCTGTGTATGTCTATATGATTGCCTGATTGTGAGCTTCATGTACAATAAAAACATTGTCATTCCGTAATGGAAAGACAATTGAATTCTTATACATGAGGCTTGCAATCAGGCCCTGAATGTGTGTGCCTGCGTATGTGTTCTGATGGGTTTCATGTATGATTGAGAGAGAGGCTGTATGGGTGCATGCCTGCTTGTAAGGATGCTGTGTATGTGTATTTGAAGGCCCAATTACAAACTCTGTGGGCAATAAGAAAAGTGTCATTCTGTAATGGAAAGCCACTTATATTATTTTACCCAGCGCTTGCAATCAGGTCATGAATATGTGTGTCTGTGTAAGTGTTCTGGAGGGTGTCATGTATGATTGAGCGAGAGGCTATATCTGTGCCTCGCTGCTTGTGGGAATCCTGCGAATGTGTAATGAATGCATGAGTAAGTGTTATAGTGGGTGCAGAATGCATGATTGAAAGAATATGTATGAATGTGTGACTGCTGGTGTGCTTGTGTCTATATATCGATGTGTGTAAATGCATGAGTAAAGTGGTCTGCTGAATGCCAAGTGAATGAATAATTCACATGGTCCCCATCAGAACACCTACTCAGGTAGATGCAAATATTCATATATATATGCACATAAGTAGAGGCAGTGCCTCATTCACTGATTGGGAGAAGATTGAAGGGGGCGGGACTGTGTGCACATATATGTGCATGTTTATATTGCTGTGAATGAAGTGTTCTAGTGGGTGTCATGAGCATGATTGTGAGAGGATGTATGGATGCATTTCTGCTTGTGTGCAGGGGCATGTGTATATGAAGGGGGAATCGGAGCAGGGCAATACCAAGGTGAGAAAACATGTTTTTACTGACTGCGTGCAATGCAGGTAGCCAGCAAGAACATGTTTCCTTACATTGGTATTCCCCTGCACCAATGCCCGCTCCAAGCCCACACACACATGTTCATATACACATGCACAAAGGCTGTTTCACACCCATACAGCTTTCTTAATCATTCACACAACATCCACTAGAACACTTCACTCACACAGATACACACAATCAAATATATGTGTGAGTGTAGTGTTCTGGTTGGTGTTGTGTGAATGTTTGAGAGAGGCTGTGTGGGTGCGTGACTGCCTTGAGCATGATTATATGAGAGTTTAAGCTCAGCCTTGTAGGCTGTGTTGGTGCAGCAGGGACAGCTTTTTCACAATGGAATGAGGGGTGCCGACCCACCGGCACTCCCTCCAGTTATGGAGGAGCTAGGAGACAGCCCTGTGTAAACATTGAGCACCCTCAGGTATTTGCTGCAGCTGAGGGAGAGCTGCTTGGCTGGCTTGAATTGTCAAAGGGAAACACAGTTTCTCTTTTGACAGTTCTGCTCCCCAGCTGCACAAGTTAAATGAGCCATGCAAGTCACAGGAGTTTATGTTCCCCAACCTTGCAAAGCACTTCGGGAAGGTTGGTTGGGGATTGCATGTTTGTTTGTGCAAGGGAGGGGGTGCTCCTGTGGCACCTCACACAAACATCATCAGTGCCCATGCTCCTGCTTGCATGTGTGAGAACCAAGATGTTTTTTGCTTAATGATTCCTGTTTGTGCTAGGCAGGAGCTGGGGCACTAGGTGGAAACGTCAAGACCGACAGAAGGTAAGTGAATGCTAATTTAATCATGTGTGCGGATGTGTTGATGCTTGTGTTATGAGTGAGTTAATTATGAACGGTACACGTCTGAGCGAGTGAGTGCATGTTGTGCATGAATGTTGTGTAAATGTGTGTGTGTGTGTTTGTGCTGGGCCAGGAGGCTGATTATGACAGGTGGGGGTCAGGGGGTGGTTGTACATAAATGACATTTTAAACATTTCTCTGTTGCACACACACCCCTCCCCACCAGCCCAAATCAGTCCCCTTCAGGTGTAAACGTATGTTTTGCATTTATACCGTCTGATAGTAAACATTGGCCTATTGCACTGTAAATCACATTTGAATGAACCTGAAATAGGCTAAATACGCTGCCATTTTAAGTTATCCAGCATTTTGATTAACTCCTGCTTTCTGTTCCATGTTAGAATTTATTTTTTTGGCTCCAGCAGAGCAAAATGAACTTTGTACTGTGCATAAGTAGATAAACATGCTGAAGCTGCTAAAATGGATTGTTTGTCCTGCACTAAGGAAACCTTGGAGTTAAACAAGAGCCATGAAAACAGTAATTTAGATGCCATCTGTACCAACAGTATCTTCCCCTTTCAAATAGCGAAACAGAAGGATGAATAGCTGAACATGTGCTTTTGCAGAAATCTTTGTTTTCACTCCTTGAAACTAAACTGACTTCAAACTTAAGAACAAATGGTAAACAAATATAAGTAAATGAAATAAGGACTGTTACCTTTGTGTCCATTGATTAAAAGACATATGAAGTGTTTAACAGAAAACAACCAGCTATTCAAGAATGTTTTAACATGTATTAGTTATGTGGAAAGGCTATGTACCCTGGGTTAATGTGTTACACGAAGAGGGGCTGGACGATGTATCTGGGATCGTGAGAAACTGTATAAATACTCATGTGTTTGAAATGTCCAGCACTCTCTCATCTCACAGTGTCTGCATGCACACATTGCGGGGTGTTGGGAGCCAGACAGCTGTTCTGCTAAAATAGAGTGTACTTGTACCTTAGTACTAGTGACTGGAATATTTCTATTATGTGATATTAAGCCTCGATATTCTTTTCATCTTTCACAGAGGGCAAGGACGTTATTGTTTTTTGCTACACATCCGAGAAAGATGTCTTGGAAAAAAGGCCATGCCTGCCCCCTGGTCCTCTCAGTACCTTACATACACACATAATCATATTGATTGTACACATGTGGGAGGAGCTTGGGGGTCCAGCAGTCGGGCAGGTCATTTTCTTTTTAACTAGGCATCTATGATAGATGTTTTGTCAGATGAGAGGTTATATTGTAGAGTTTGCTCCATTTAATGGGGATGTCCTGAAGTATGTTCCCTTGGTTCTTGGTCCTGCACAGCCCCTTCTTGACAGCCATGGCATTATAAGTTGGGTATTTATAGGTTAAAATACATTTTGCGATGTACGCATTTTGCAAAAAGGGTTTTCTTATTGAGAATGTTGATTAGAGGTCTGGTGTGTTGTGAAATTCAAGAAAATGCAATTGTTGTTAGAATTTGCTTTCTCACTGTTTAACTTGTAGTTCTGTTTCACTTCTTGAACTTTGTCTTTCTTGCACTTTGGCATTGTGGTAAGATTATTTGAAGAGTTGTTGTCCGGTTGCTCAGAGGTTGTCCTGTTTGTATTTCGGTTGTGCCACTTTGTCTTTTGCTTATCAGTGTAGGGTCTCAGTATTTATTAGTAATAACTGCATTAGTCCACGTTGCAATTCCCTCCACCCTCAGGTGGCTTTCCTTGCTGAGGAGGATTATATGGGTGATATTGGATGTTGTGTGCACCTACACGCTAAGTGCCAAAAACTGTTTATTTTAATGCTTTTTCTGGGTTATGCAAAGAGTCTGGAACTATACTGTGTGTCTATGTCGGTGATACCTCATGAAGGATTTAACAAAGCGGTAGTAGAACTTGCTCTGTGTTAGTTGTTTAGAGATAGGAATTAGAAACACAAATCAGTGTGCAACTGTGTGCTACCCCTAGCTGGGGTGCACAATTGAGTAATGGAAGGTGCTTGTCTTTGCACCTATATGCAGGATATAATAATATAATAATATAATATAATATAATATAATATAATATAATATAATATAATATATAATAAATGGTGAATATGCTGTCTTGTCTGGTGGTTCCTATTGCGGAAACCTACATTCGACATATAGGGTTGTAATATGCTTGTTTTATGGTCAGCATAGATGGAGGCATAATGTAGAGAGGTGCAATGCACTTGTGTCAGAGATTGTAAAGACAGAGAAACACTCTATGAAGCAGATTCATGAGCTTATATCCGAGAGGACCTTCATGTAGGATGCAACATAGCATCACGGAATGCGCTTAATGAGAGAGCACCTAGATCGAGTGCACACTGCTGTAGTTCAGTGTGTACTTTTATAGGCAGAAAAGCAATATAGAAACAGTCTGATGCACTTAACTCCGAGAACAGGCATAAGCAGAACACAATATGGAGGAGATCAATGTGCTTATCTCTGTGAGCACATAGTGGCTAAACAGAAATAAAGAGCAGCGCAGTGCACTTATGTCTGAGAACACCTGTCACCGCCCAGCGGTGGTCACTTTGGCAGTGGTGGAAGCGTTTCATGGGTGTTCCTTCACGATAATTGCGAACATTAAGCTGTGCTCTAGTGTTTGCCTGTCATGGAAGACGGAGCTTCCAGGTTCACTGCATATCTTCGCTTTGAACTGAGCTGCTTTTCTGAGGTGAGATGCTGTTCTTTGAGTTTTCTCCTTTGCTTGATGAAATATTTTTTCTCTGCTCTCGTTCCTCTCGGGTTGCCGATTTCCTTCCTTCCCTCCCATGTCTGCGCATTGTGTGTTTCTGGTTACTTGTATACTGTACTCATCCCTGATAACTTCTAAATCCACCTGATGCTTACAAGTACCTGTTCTGCCTGTTAGGATCCTCATTGCATTTCCTAGATCTGTTTCACATGATACAAAAATTGGACTTTACACTTTAAGAGGGTTTTTTTCTGACGTTCAGCTTTTTCATTCGTTACACACGGCATGCTCCTTCGGGCGACCCCACCGCCCTCCCCGTCCACCCTGTCCTGTGTGTGTGAACACTCTTATATCCAGCAGCGGTCAAAAGTAACCTATTAACCCAGCGCCTTCACAACCAACAGCACATGAAAACAACAAAGCTGAAGAGGGCCCTTGCCAGACATCATCCCAAAGGCGTCTCGCAGCAAGAGGAGCAGTGATGAAAATAGTGAGAACACTGAGGTAGAGAATACAATAGAGAGGATTGCAATGCACTAATCTCAGAGCACATAAAGACAGGACACCAATAGAGCATTGCAATGTGCAGTCCGAGAATGCATATCTAAAGAATACAACATCAAAGAGTGCAATCGGCCTATGTCTGAGAGCAGCTAGACGCAGAACACACATAGAGAGCCGTGCAATGTGTTTAGGTCTGAGAACACCTGAAATGAAGGTTGTCAATAATGGCACAACAAAACCTTAAAATCTTTGAAACAATTTAAAGGCTTTTATTGTTCTTCTGGGATATAGAGGCGACCCTCTCACGCTCATCTTGCCACGACCCTCCTCCATAACCCAGGCATCCGTAGCCCGTGGTTAGGCACCTACTGTCTGAAGTCTGTCTTTTTCCTAAAGGTGGTGCCTTAAAAGCAGGGACTTCCTAACTCTCCAGTTTTTCTAGTCCGACCCATATTCTCCCTTCTGCTGACCACTTCTTGATGTCTTTA
The DNA here is from genome assembly GCF_040938575.1 of Ambystoma mexicanum. Taxonomy (NCBI): domain Eukaryota; kingdom Metazoa; phylum Chordata; class Amphibia; order Caudata; family Ambystomatidae; genus Ambystoma; species Ambystoma mexicanum. Next base: position 1,089,850,810 of record NC_090925.1, on the reverse strand, counting down.
TCCTTCCCCTTACCCACCTCGCATCCTACTATTAGCTCTTGAGCTACATCTTCTTTCCTACCACGTGATACTCGGAATCTTGATCAATCTGCTTTAACTTCATCTATTTTATCCTATTTATCGGGGCAAACCTTCTCTTGAATGGCTTTCTGATTCCCTTAAATAACTAAGAATCCAGCTTCGTAGAGCTGAATGAAAAAGGCTAAAAGCTTGTACTTCTATTGCTTATCAATTGTTTTCTGCATTTCTTCAATGTTTCTCTCGAACACTTAAACAAGCCGAAGTTAGATACTTTCAGAATCTTGTTCAAACTCCCAAACTTCTCCTCTCTACTTTGCATAAACCTTTTTCAGTTCTTCCCTCCTCTGCTCCTTCTGTTTGTTGTTCTCTTATGCCTATTGACTTTGTCAACTACTTTCTAAAATAGAGAAAATGAGACATTATCTTCACCCTGCGCTTACTTGTACTCTTATGTCAAAGAGTCTTGCTGCCTCGCCACAGACCATCCCCCATTTGCCTCTAGTCCACCTCTGAGAATGACGTTTTTACTCTCATCTCTCGACCCCACCCTAACGCGGCAACCCCTGGCTCCCTACTCGTTCCGCTTACCAAACCTGTTCTTCCTGCATTAGATCATGTTTTATCTACTCTTTTTAACTCTTCTTTATCCTCTGGTTACTTTCCATCTGCATTTAAAGCTGACACTAATATTCCTCTTCTCAAAGAAATCGTCCTTGGATCTTACTGAAGCTTATAATTTCAATCCCATCCCTCTAATACTTTAACTTTCTAAATTATTTGAGCAACTTGTCAATTCACAGTTTAGCTCTCGTCTTAACTCACTAAATCTGCTCCTTCTCATCATGGAAACTGCTATTCTCTCTGATCTAAACTCTATTGCTTGGGCTTGTCATCTCCAATAGCCATCTATTCCTTAGCACCACTTTTGATACTGTGGACTACCCTACTCTACTTTCTACACTTTCTGCTTTAATGTTTTCTGACACTGTTCACCATTGTATTCTTTCTTTCTTATTTATTCGTCCGTTAATTTTTTGTTTCCAGGAAGTGGTCTATCTTTCAGTGGCGTCCTCTCCCATTTGGAGTTCCTCAGGGTTCTGACCTTGGTCCCCTACTATTTTCTCTTTTCACATCTCTCTTTGCTACCTACATCCCTGAACATGGATTGCAGGTGTACTATATGACGACAACACATAGATTCTTTTATTTTGTGCTCCTCATTCAATGATGCTATTCATCAGCAATTTTCTTCTTGTCTCTCTGCTGTCAAGACATGGATGACTAATCGATGTCTTTGCCTTAACCCTAAAAAGACTGAAATGCTGTTCTTCCCGGCCCCTGCCTCCCTATCTTCTCCCATGTCCATTTATTGTCCACCTCTTCAGCTTCGTGTCAGTCATCAAGCAAGAAATCTCAGGTTTTCTTCGATTTTTCTCCGTCTCTTCAGCCCCAAATTCCTTCTGTTGCTCGATCTTGTCACTTTCATCTTTTTAATAATTGGAAAATCCGTCCTTTTTTGACTTTTGCATCAGCTAAAATACTCTTGCAAACTATTGTTCTCTCAAGTCTAAATAATGGCATCAGCCTACCTAATTGTGCTATTCTTACACAGCGCTCTGTCTTACATTCTTACATTCTGCAGTAAGAACAGTTTTTTGCCTTCCTCTGGCTTCTAATATTTCTTCTTACTTGGCATGTCTAGTGAAACACCAGTTTGAATTTCAGTTCTTATATTGCATCTTTAAGAGTATTCATGCACTGACTCCCCCATATATTTGTTCTTTGATTTCTCTGTATCATCCATCTAGAGAGCTTCGCTGTGCTTCTCAATTTCTTTTATCTGTCTCTCGTCCTCCGTGTGCATCCTCCCATTTCCGATCATTTGAACTTCTAGCTCCGGAACTGTGGAAAGTTCTCCCTTTCGATATTCGCGCTTGCCCCACACTTTGGGCCTGATTCACAGAATGTTTTCCTAGGTGATTGCACCATTACAAAACGTATCTGAGTATCAGGCCTATCAGGCCCTTTATCTCTTCAATAAAGCTTTAAAAATGCCTCTACTTCGATCTAAGCCCTCCTATCTCCCCTCTATTGCCTTACATTGTGAGTTTATTTACATGGTTTATTTGCAAAATGTCAACATTTCTGAGTGTATTGCTTGTATCTTTATTCTTCGATTTGGATACAAGTTCTAAAAAGCTTTGTAGTAAATACATAAATAAACTTGTCCACAGATTAGTGTTCTAGTGGGAGTGTGGATAGTGGCTTGCATTTACTGTGCTCGATTCAAAATAGTTCACTCATGGCCACTCACCTCTTTGCTTCTACTTTTATTAACACTCCCCTTCTGCTTGCTCCTCCCAACAGTCCTCTATCTATCAGTTGTTTCACTCCTATAACTTCTCGTCTACACCCTTTCATGTTACATATCTGCCAAACAGTTTTGCCCACTCACACTGCAGAACCACTTTTACTCCTAAGCCTCACTTGCTCCATGAACCTCTTACACAACACGCTGCTCCCTCCTTCCTCCTTCTGGTCTCTTCGTCATCCTCCACCTACACCTCTGATCTCATCCAAAAAATGTACACTTCCTATTTCTTTTCCCATCTTTAAGTGTTCCTCCCCCTGTGCAAATTGAACACCTTTCCCAAGCCAATCTGGGTTTTCTTCCCCACCAGGGGCATGTAGGTGCATGGAAAATTGGTAAAAAGGGGCCTATGCCCTCCCACTTTCTCATTGCAGGCCTGCAGTGTAATGAATATGGTGGAGTAGGACGTTAAATGTCCCATTCCCTTTGGCTTTAATGGTAAGGGTTCACGTGTTGATGACCTTGAGGAGGTGGATTGACTATGGGGTGGGATTGGTCACTGTAAAGAGGGCGCACAGACCAACAAGTTGTTATCATGGAATATAGCCGGCATGAATAGACTGACTGCTGATCCCCCAATTGGCATGTTTTTATCTGCGGGTTTGACATTATAGTACTGCAAGAGACTTGGGCTTCTGAGTCTATCTCACTTCAGTGCCTCCAGGCTGCAGCCACAAAAACATGTTGTGGTAGGCCTAGCCGTGGCCTCCTGGCGTGGGTTGACATCACCCTGGGATGGAAGGTTGAAGTTGTGAATATAGACTTGCTAAACTTACAATTACTCTTAATCTGGTTAACTAAGAACAATCGGCTATTACTTCATAATGTTTCTAACAGACCCTCAGGGTGTCTGGGGACACCTGTTTGTCTTCAGAATTCAATTAATTGTATGATTTCTTCAGAACCCTGCAACTATCATATTATTGTGGTTGGTGAGTTTAACTTTCAGCTTGAACCCCTCAACAAATTGCTAGGATTGTGGGACGATCAGTATCAGGCCTGAGATATTCCATCTTTGAATGCTGTTTCCCCTTTACATAGGCATCGTGCTGCCCTAGAGTCAGTTTGCATATTTTTAAATCTGTGATAGGTTATTTATAACGTGCTTAATACCAGAGGAAATTATCTCCATAGTACTCTCCCTATATACTGCTAACAAAGCCAGAGTCCACTTTGGGCCTGGTGGCGAGCTGTCCAAAGCCTTCAATGTGAATGTTGGTGTTAGACAAGGCTGCGTCCTGGCACCATTGTTTAATATCTACATCCAAGAAATCATTCATGCTTTCTTGGAGTGGTGCCAGGACTGCCTGAGGCTGGCTACAGACAAATATCCTGCCCTATTTTATGTTGAATGATGCTGCCCTAATAGCAACTTCCCTGCTGGACCTAAGAAAGACTATGGGCCTCATTACACGGATGGCGGTGGATCAAGGTGCTATTAGCACCTTGGTCCATGCCAGTAAAATACCGGCACCGCCTTGGTGGAAAGGGGAATTACCGCCCTATTCCAAGGTTGGTGGGGCGGTAATTCCCTCTTCCCCCATTGCCCTTCCCCATTCCCATTTTTGCCCCATAGGACTCTATGGGAATGGGGAAGGCGCTAATTACGGTACCGCAAATTGCGGTACCGTAATTAGCTCCCTGGTCCCTTTGCGGGTTGGTTTTTAACGCCTGCAAAAAGCAGGCGTTAAATTCCCCAACCCGCAAAGGGACCTCATTGTAAGGCGGTAAGGGTTTACCGGTGCCTGTAAAATGCCGGTACCGGTAAACCCTTACCGTCTACCGTGTAATGAGGCCCTATGTCTAGCTTCTCCAGCAAATGTTACCATCTGGGCCTAATTCTGAACCTTGCAAAATCCAAAGTAATGGTATTCAAACCTCTGTTTGCAAAAAGCAAGTCACTGCTGCTAAATGTGTGCGATACGACCATTGAACAGGTTTCCCATTTTGATTATCTTGGGGTGCGCTTTCAGGAACCTGGAGGCTGTGGGGCACAGGTATCTAAATCTATCATCATTAGTGGTGACATTTTGAATGTCAGCATGGTAGTGGGGCCAGTTCACCTGCGTTGGATTTCCTCCACCAACAAGCATCACCTGCTTCATCTTATGGTTCTGAACTATGGGGTTGTGCAAACATTCGTAGGCTACATACATGTGAAAAAGATGCCCCAAATAAACTGTTACTTCTTCAAGCTAGTACTCCTTCAGCCGTGCTCTATTTGGAACTTGACTGTGTACCAGTAGAGATTCAGCTATCTGCTAAACCAGCTTTCTATTGGATTGTAGCATGGAATACTGAGGGTTTAGAAAAACACTGTAATACACTTGCCCATATTATGAGCTTAGAAGGAGGCAAGAGCCTGCTCACCAATCTGGATATACTCACCTGTGGAAAAGTCCTTATGCCTGCGATTTAGACTTGGCAATCTCACTATAGCCCCCTTCATGTCATCATGGAGGAACATTGACTCTGCTACATGCCCTCTATGTAAGCCCACCAATGGAAACCCTGTTTCACTTTTTGTTAATTTGTGGAAAGACCTCTCGTCTGAGACGCATGTATCTGAGGCCTATTTTAAAAGATGCTGGAATTTGTCAAGCAGTGCAGGCCATACGGTATCTAAAGCAGTATCTGCATCCTTATGTGACTTATGCTACAGAATGCTATATTTATAGGGTGCGGATGCTATGTAATAGGGTACTGCAACAAAACCCTGATAGCTCGGTGGCTACGGATTAAACTGGGTGTGATTTAGATGTTACTTTTTATTGTTTTTATTACACATGATTGTTTTTTTAAAAAACCTTGTATTATCTGATGAACTTATTTTATCTTTGTTTTTAAGAATTATATGTATTCCAGTTATTTTATGTATTTTTTATATGTGCTTAAAGGTCAATACCGAATACAAGCTGTTTGACGGACTAACTGACTGGTAAGTTTGAGGCAAGGTATTCTCTCTCCCCCTCTTCATCCGTGGTTGTATAGGGGACTTTTAATTGATGGTACAAGGTTGCAGGTGAACTCTGCCCTGATCACAATGTGGCTTTCCACACTACTCATGGGCATCTGCAGTGGGTCTCTCTCTAGTAGATGGGCTGCTGTGCTAGAATTTCTGTGGAGCTATGCCAGTTTCAGTGCCTTTTTCCTGCTCAGAGCGTTGGGCACTGGTGTTGGTTCTCTCACTTGGACAACTCTGTTGTGTCTCTGCCTCGCATTTGGCTTTCTGGAAAGCAAAAACAAACACTGGCCATTATCTGAAACAAGTGAGAAGCCTGAAGATAAGGGTCTTCAAACAAACATGCCAGCACAAGGGGGTGGCATGAATTGTGTCCCTCTCTGCTACCACCGTTCACCTTAGGAGTAGGACTGTGTGTGGTTTCCCCCCAAGTAGACCTCACCGCCCAGCTGGGAGGTGTTCTAATCCCTCCTTGACAAGAACATGTCACTGCCCTTGTCACAGGGTACAATATAGAGGATGGTAAGGCGCTTATCTCTGAGAGCACTTGGGCACAGAACGCAATATAGAGGAGTGAAATGTGGTTATCTCTGGGTTCCTGCTCTTCTTCACACTCCTCTAGCTGCTTCCTCCAGCCTTCTTCCAACAGGCTTCTGTCTCCTGTCTCCTGACTCCAGACTCCAGCTCCTGCCCTAAACACCTACTCTGACAGACTGAGGCTGCGCACGTTAATGTTTCCTTCTAGTCTCTCTCTGGTGAAAGGGGATTCAGGTGCATTCACTTGGATGGATTTTGACTGCTGAACTCTGCCCCCGTGATGGCTTGGAGCCCAGATATGGGACTTGGCATTTTCTATTGCTTCCTCTTGGGGGGTCTTCCCCCTGCAAGCCACAACATGGCCCATCGTCCTTCTGGGTGAAGTGATTTACGGTGTGTCTCTTCATGCTGCTGGCGTATGGATTGGCTAGTGGTCTCTACCTTGAAGGATAGATTCCAGCTCTTATTCGGGACTTGGACATGGCTAGTTCTCCCTCTTGGTCTTCCCTCTGGTTCTCATGGCCTAACACTGCCCCCGGTGTACACTGCCTTAGCATCTCTGTTTTAGCTGAAGGAGAGCAGATGCCTTGTGATGGGTAGCTGACGGCTTAGTTTCCCTTACTCCTTCAGGTCCCTCTGTAGATATAGATGGCAATCCTACACTAATGAAAGGGGAGCAAAGTGGGCAGGTGGTTCTGCAGTACTTCCACTCTTACATCCCCCTAAAAGGGCCAGTAGCTACAAAGTCCCCAACCTCAGTGAAAGTAAAGCAGTATATTTTGGGTGTGAAAAGACACGGATTTCCCTGAAACAGCTGGTCCCTACTCCTCCAGTATAAGGGATTTTCCCTAAAGTGGTACTGCACCTAGTTGGCTTCCTATGACTATCTCCTGTACTATATATAGAGTGGAATTAGTAAGGTTGCCCAGGAGATCCCCCATGTGTCTTCTTCAGGCCCATCTTCCACTAGCTTGAGGTGCTGTCTTGTCCCTTTAGTCACCCCTGTATGCCTCAGGACCAGGGAGGACCCTTTTCTATCACAGTGCATACTATTATTATTATTATTATTATTATTATTATTAGTAGTAGTAGTAGTAGTAGTAGCAGTAGTATTGTTATTATTATTATGATTATTACAGAGAAATGTGCCTTGTTTTAGTGATTGCATGTGCTTTAAATGTGAGGTAAGGAGCCTCGCTGACATTTGTAAAGAAGTAGCTGAGAGGGTGCACTGATCAGTATATGCTATTAAATCAAATCACCAATGCCACAGGAACACCCCAAATAATAGAATTCATAAATCTTTTTTTTTTATTGCTAGTTATTCACTGGTTTACTGGTCAAAGATAGGGCAGAATGTCTTTCATCAGAGGCTATGTTTGTATGAAAAACAAGGGCTAATGAAACGGGTAACTGTGCACAGGATTATACATAAAGTAAGTGTGCAGCAAAAGACAGGGATCGCCAGCTGCTAGCTGTAACTCACATACAGTATAGGCAGAACAATGAATGACAGAATCACAACTGCAAGAATACACTTGTGAGGCATTTGATCAAAATGTGCCATTGTTACCCCTGCACGAATGCACCTCCTATGGATTTTCTCAAATACTGGCGGCATATCTGTGATGGCTTTGCCACAACATGTCATCATTTGACCCTGTAAGGTCACACATCTGATGGCTTTGCCCCAAAATTCCAGTATTTGCTACTTCAAGGACAAAACTGTGATGGCTTTCCCCCAAAACGCCAGCATGTATTGTTTTAAGGAGACAAATGTGATGGTTTGCCCACATATTGTCAACTTGTGCACCTGTAAGGTTCCCCTGTTATGCCCCAACTATGAGCAGCACTTGTCTCTGTGATGACTTTGCCCCAGAATGCCAGCATTTGCCTCTATAAGAACACGCCTGTGATGGATTTGCCCCCAAAGTTCCAGCAATTGCCACTTTAAGGGAACATCTGTGATGCTGTTGCCCAAAATGCCAGCATTTTTCTTTAAAGCTAAATCAGAGATAACAGTGCACACATGTTGCCAACATTTGATCCGGTAAGGACACACGTAAAATGGATTTGTCCCAGTATGCCAGCATTTTTCTTTGTAAGGATACACCTGTGATGATCCTGTCCCAACGTACAAGCATTTGTATATTCAAAAATATTGTTAAGGTGTCCCCGAAATCCCAGATAGGCCCAGAGGAATCAGAGTCAATCCAAACCAGACTCATTGAGCAGTAGACAAAGTACATGGCAAATCCCAACTTTATTCACAACGAAAAAAAGCCGGGACCGCATACAGGTATTCAAGTCTCTATATTCTCAACATACTAATTAGATACATTTGCCAAAGTACTGTAAACACGTCATCAATGACATCATAATATAATATCAGTTTACAAAATTTACGGGGAATGAGGGTAGGTTAGTGGATTTGGCAATAGATATATACATTAAGGGTTAAACATTTTATTGGGTTACAAGTTCTGAAGACTCCGCCTGGAACTGCCCCAATGTTAATGAAGGTTAAGCTACATTATCTTCACAGCAAGGGGTTGATTGGCATAATACTTGAAGGGCGGCATGACTCTAAGGATTTTGATAGGTTGGCACATTGCTAACCAACCTTGGACATTTGACAGATCGTCTGGATATGAGCCAGACATAGGGTAGGGGGAGAGAGGCCCATGGACCATAAATCTTCCAATTAAAAGTGACCATCCCTCATTCTCAGTTTTTGAGACCTGGCAATCTCTTTGTCCTTGGCCTCATTTGGCACCTCATGTCTATGTGTGTGCTTAGGGTTTACGGCAGGTGTCCTATCTGTGTTGGCTTCTAATAAATGGCCTGTGTTATCCAATTATGGATTATGTGCTATGAGACTGAGTATGAAATTGAATTATCTTCTATTTATTGAGGTTGTAGCTAATATGAATGTGTGTGTTGTGTTTTCTATTGCCACTGGGGATGCTCTTGAGTTATTATTCATGGAGTCTTTTGACTTATTGTTGTACTGTACCTGATCATTAATAGTTTGTTTGTACCCTTGTGAAACTTTTCATTAATCTGGGTGTATACTGCTTGCATCTTGGAAACTGCTATCTCGTGCCTTTGTTTTGCCATTCTAATCCTCCCTTATTTAACTTTAACCATGGCACTAGTTGCCAGCCACTGTCTGATCTCTGCACGAACATGTATTTCTGTGGATTCAGCCATTTCAGTTTGCCCATGGTTTTGAGGCCTGTGTTCATTCAGAGACATGCTGAATCTTGCATTTTTATTAAGATGGCTGCCCAACTACACTCTTCTTTCTGTGTTAATGAGCTGTATTTGCTTTTCGTTTATGTTGTATTCACCTTATACATTGATCATGCTAGTGTTCTTCATGCCTGTAGATGCTATGTTAACTTTCTTCATGTCTAAATGCATATATTACCTATTGTACGTGTTCATTATATGGAGTGCATGTTTGCTTCGTGTCTAATGCCTGTTTTTTTTTTCTGTTACAACATTAGTTTGAATTATTTTGCCATCTTCACCTCATATTGTTCCCATGCCCTGCTGTACCTGTAGGTGAAACGGGCGGAATGGCTGACTCAATGAGTATTGTCTCTTACCTTTGCAGTATTGGTTTGAAGGAGGGGCAGAAGCTATAGAGGATGTATTCATCTGCCTCCCAAAACTGTGCTTAATGTTTTCCATTAAGCATAGAACGAGTATAAAGACATGCTTTCACTTGAGTGAATGCAAGTCTGTTTTCTGTGTTTATGTTTAATGCAATAGTTTGCAAAACATAACTTGCACATATTTTTCAGAGTTAATACTGAATTCTTAATATGTGTGATATTCAGTAAATTATCAGATGTGGAACATTGAGGCATTCTTTTTTTGGACAAATCTATTCATCTAGCACAGTTAGCTACACAGCCAGTTCATGCTTTTAAAAATGTAAATATCTTAATACATACCTGGGGACACATCAGATGTTAAAATACCGAAGTGTTCATTTTTTAACCTAGATTTGGTTCACTCTTGTACCGTTACAAGCTAGTATATGCAACTGCATAGGTAAGTATCACCAAACTAGCACCCTTGAATTTCTATTTCCCACTTCCCGGCCACTCTCAAGGTTCTATGTACCCTCAGTCATCCTTAATGCCCCTCGCTTTGCTTGGAACATGTATTCATCAATCCTGCGCCTGTATTGCCCTCACCTTCAGGCACTAAATAATCCTTAATTAATCAGGGGCACTTTTTCCATTAAACATAAATTAATTTTTCTTAGGCATTAAATGAAACAATGGATTTAGGACCTGATTCATGGAATTATTTTCATGCTGAATGGTTACACTTCGCGCCATTCAGTGTGCAAAACCCTGTTCATCGATTCATGAAATCGACTGTGCTGGTCTTTGACGGGACTTGCATGGACTTGTCAAAGGTCTGGCATGCTGCTGTGAGCAGTCGAGTGCCTTGCGCAAGACTCATTGTAGAGTGTTGGTTGGGCCTACGCAGAGTCCAAAAGAGGAGGTGGAACATGCAAAATGAGGAAGAACAAGGTAAAATGTGGGCGTACAGAAGGATGACCTGCCACAAGGAGTTCTCATGCCCACAGCTGTCCAGAACAAATCGGATTCATGGATGTGATTGCGCAACGTCACGTTGGGAAAATGACCACATAAAGCTCCCGATACAACTGTCACACAAAAGCAGGTATACAGACAGTTGCGCATCGGAATGACCACACACAGGTAAGATTGCATGTTGAATTTAGGGGTGCATGCATGCAGTCAGCGTTCTGATCGAACTAAGGGGTGCACGTAAGCAGTGTAGCAGGGGCAGGCACGGCTTATGGGGGTTTGAATGCTTATTTAACAGGAAATGACAACTTGTTTTACAATAAATAGTATGCATGATGTGGGGGTGCTGGGAATAGTTACGAGGGATCCTGTGCAGTGTTGCCGTGGTGCTGCCTTGGTTGTAGGGGTTCACATGATGTTCTTGCATTGCTTCATGGTCAAGGAGTGCACATAGCTCTGTATGTGCGGCGGGAATTGCTATGCGTGGGGGCCGTCGCGGGCGTTCCGGCCGCTCCTTGCGCATAGGGTTGTTTTGCGTGGGAAATTATGTGAATACTCGCAGCGCACAGATTTTCTTATGTGCGAAGGGATGCGCAAAGTCAATTCAGGCGTGCAGGCTTTGTGGGGTTAATGCACATCTTTCCATGAATCAGGCCATTAGGGCCTGATTCAGGGAAAATGTAGAGCTGAGGGAAGTGACTTTGCACTGGCAATAAACACGTTCCACCGGGCCTAATTCACAGAGCGGTGCAAAGTGTATTTTAGCGGAGTAAAGTCACTTTGCACTGCAAAAGTACTCTTTGCACCACCGTAAATGGGCCATAATTCACATAAATCACTAGGTATGTGCTACATAGTGCTTTTTCTGTGAATTAGGCCCATTTAGCGCAGTGCAAAGAATACTTTTGCAGTGCAGTCACTTTGTTCTGCAAAAATACACTTTGCGTCGCTCTGTGAATTAGGCCCGGTGGAACGTGTTTATTGGCAGTGCAATGTCTATTGGCTCTGCTCTAAATGTTCCATGGTTTAGGCCGTTAACGTTTTACAAAGTTGACTGTGAATACTACATATTACAATACATGCCCAACTAGCACGCACCGCTAGAAATATCAAGCTATATCTCACAAAAGGATTACATTTCATATTTTTGATTTCTGCTCTTTTTACCAACTCACTCAAGCTGCTATTCTCAGCCATCCATTAATAATTCTTTATCATGTTGTCATTCCTGAGCGTACAATTCACAGTACAATTTCAATGCATATGTGCCTGTAAAATTAGATGTTCTCACCTCAAGCAAACTCTGAAGTTTGTTTTCAATATAAGAAGCATCTGACTGCCATTTAAGCAATTTACGAATGTCTCTTTCACGCACCAATTTCTCAAATTCTTTTTATGATTTAACGTGTTCAGTATTTGCAAGAGATACTGAGGGCATTTCAACGCGAAATAATGATATGTTCTAAGCTGTTTTATTTGCCAATGCAAAAAGCAAGTCTAAGTACTGTGTAGAACAGTAATCAATGTTATCACCAGTTCAGTTCATGCTGTTTCAATAATATTGATACGTTTATAACCAGGAAAGATATGCGTATAGGCAAAATCTGTTATAGAGTAATAATAATAATAATAATAATAATAATAACCAGGTTTCTCCTTCAACTAAACTGTAATAACAGCTGTGATTATTACCCAATGTAATAGTACTGCATTTATCAACCTCAGAAGGATGAAGGGCTATGCCAGACATGCCACAAGTCAGAGGTGAGCACTTTATATGTGAGTTATACGCCAGGCGTAGCTGTCTTCCTGTACATGGTAGCACAATGCGGCTGCCAGCTTGGGTCACCCCAACCAAATAGTTTACACCCAGTGACCGAAGTGAGCGGGAACGGTCGGAAGCGGTGCTCCATTACTTTTATTTATTTCTGTTTAGCATTCCTCTACTTTTTACGACCATAGTCACCATTCTATACAGAGGATGTGTCCATTCATGTCCTTGTGCAAGTGTAAAGTTGTAATAGGAGACTTAGTAAAAAGTCACTTAGATGACTGCAATGGCCCGGCCGGAACACCTCGCCACATGTTGACCTATGCTTCCGCCTACCCTCTCCACTGCCGAGACCACAGGTCCACTACTTTTCTTCGGTGCACTTCTACCACTGTTTACACCACACTTTGTAAAATATCACTGTCAGGTGTCAGGGGCTGGTAGGCGAGGACACACTGAAGCTGCCACCTTCCCATGTGCAGAGGCATGGGCAGTGCTTTAGATGGGGTAAGAAATTGAGGGGGGCCCTCGTTTGTGGGCGTGGATTTTAATTGTGGGCGTGGCCTAAACATGCACAAATCATAGTAAGGTGAGCAAACAAATATATAAATGTAAGTGAGCATCTATATGTTTGTATGCGTACTACTATGGTTTGTGTACTTTTCAAGCCATCTTTGATAAACATAGCAATGTTACATATTTCTATGTTTATAAAAGGTGACTTGAAAAGTGCACAAACCATAGTAAGTTACGCACACGTGTGTGCTTACCTTACTATGCTTTGTGCACTTTTCAAGCCACCTTTTATAAAACATAGTCATTTGTAACATGTTTCTATGTTTCCAAAAGATGGCTTGACACGTAAACAATTCAAGGTATCTTTTATAAAGCGTTGATGACGGACAAAACCCAAGGTGGCTTTGTCCGTCGACAAAGCTTTGAGTTGTGTACGTTTGAAGCCGTCTGTTATAAGTATAGAAATATGTCTATGTTTATGAAAGATGGTTTGAAACGTACACAATTCAAGGCATCTTTTATAAAGCTTTGACAATGGAGGAAGGCGCCACGGGCTCAGTGATCTCTGCTGAGAGCAGATAGATCACAGAGCCCGAGGCATCTTTCACCCTCTGCGAACCCGCAGGCTCTGTGATCTACTCTGCATATTAGATTGCGGAGCCGCGAGGGTCAGTGACCTGGGGAGGGCAAACACAGGGACAGTAACTTCCTCTGATGACCCTGATGAGGGGTCATCAGAGGAAGTTACACTGACTGACAGAAGTGCCAGCCAGCCTCAAAATCGCTGTGGCTGGCTGGGACTTCTGTCAGCTTGCCTGACATAATGGCGGGCGCATCTCCCGTCGCGGCTATGGTGGGATAATGCGTCCCGCCAATGTTGTGTGGGACCGGGGGGCCCGGCAGGGCCCTGGATCAGCCCCACTTTTTGGAGTCTGCCGGGCCGGGCCCCGGCAGGCCCCGGCCCACTTAAAGCACTGGGTATGGGAGAGTTTGGCATTCATGGGCAGTGAGATGTGTTAATGCGTCGCTGTTGACATTTTCCATAGGAGAGCATCATTTAGGGAGCATGGTTTATGACAACTTCCTGGCCAGGAGGCACATAGTTACTTCTTTGCTTAACAGTAGCTATCAAGAAGAATAATTTGAGATAGTTTGCTGATCCCTGCGAGGGCAATGGTCTGTTTCTGTTTTGACTGGGCATTTGCAGTAGTATAGTGTTACCTCACAAAGCATGATCAAGGGGAAGGTTATATGTATGCTGTGTAGAGAGATACTATTCTTTTCAGAAGCACTTCCAGGTTACGCTTGACAAAATAGGAAGGCCTGGATTCGTATCCTTTCATTGCAAAATGCATTTCATCATCAGATGTCAAGTTTGTCCTATTTCTGGCTTTCTGCATAATGAATTCACTCCAAAGACATCATAAGCCGGTCAAGTGGCACAGCGATTAGAGCGCTTGCTTTGACAACCGTGCAGAGCCTGCTAACGCAGGTTCAAATCCTGGCAGGGCCAAACTCAGCCTTTCATCCTGCCGGAATAAAAAGTATATCATGCCTCCTATTGTAATAAATATATTAATATTGACCTACGCCAAGCTGCTCGAAAGTCATTTGCGAGATCTGTGTTACAAGGTCCTGACCTTTAATCTATGCAGGCCGCCATTTTAGGTCAAACCGCCATTTTAGGATTTATGTGGAAAAGTCACCCTGTGAGCGAAAATGGTGGACGATGTCATTGCAAAATACAACATGGCCGTCTTGACCTCTGTACATCGCTAATGTGTAATCTGCCTGCAGGCTACTTGTTGAGGTCATGAACTGAGACCTCGTCCTACGTTGACCTATGTGTAAAAGGATTACTCGCGCAAGTAAACCAATCCACGAGTATGTATTATGATAATGTATTTACACATTGGACAAAGAACATCTGTTTTACTATATTGTATTAATGTTTAAGACCTGCAATACGAAACTTAGAATACACAGTTAATGCATACGCTTATTGTTACATGTAATAAAGAACAAACCAGTTAGACGCGGTTATTTGAGACTCGGCAACGAACCCTAGAATTGGTGATGTATAAAGTAGAATATTAACCCGAAGTGGGGTTGGCCATAGCGCTCACAAAATGTATAAAAAGCAAATGGATTCTAATGTACAGTCTCTCACCGAACACACTGAACCACGCTGGAGTTCGTTGTGTTGTACTGAGGGCTGATAGCTATCTGACTTTGCACTGTTTTGTAATTGTATTCGATAGAGAATAAAGTACTTTCTATATTCCTTTGAAACCTGTGTTTGGTGTATTTCCTTGTGGGATACTCAGCCTCGATATTTTGTTTCTGTTTTCACAATCCTTCCGAGGTCGATAAATGAGCACCACACACCATGGGTAATAATAAGCAGGGCTCAGATACCTGAGGGTTCGTAGCTCTATATAAATGCAATATTATTATTATTATGACATCTCCAACATTCCTTTTAACAACTAGTATCGCCACTCCACATAACCACTGCCCTTTTGGATTTGAGCCAAGTGCATAAGTCTCAACCTTTTGTTTCCCAAGGCGGGGGAAAGCAGTTGATTTTGTTTTTAGTGACGGAGGGCCTATTGAAGTGTATGGGCGTGTAAGGGGACTGACGTGTGAGTTAAATGAGTGAGTTGAGAGGAATGCAATTGATGTGTCATTTCATTATTTTTCCAGCTGGCACATTGCTTTCGAAGCACAGCTGTAAATGTTTCCAATGACTGCTGAGGAAGGCCACTGGCTTATTTTGGAGCCATTGAATGTTTTGACCAATGGATGCCGGGTACCTTCCCAAGCTAGTAATGGGCCTCGAGTTGGGCTGTGGAGGATACCCTAGTCACCCAAACCTAATCCCTGCCAGTGGACAGGGGAGTCTCACATGAGTAAGCAGGTCACTACTGGCACTTTAAAAGATGTACATTTTATGGGGAAGTTTCAGTGGTCCCCAAATACTATCTTCCACCATCCTGTGAACATCCACCTTAATATCCTGTCCAGCAGGGAGTGGTGTGGGTGTTTTCAAAAGAAGTTATGATCAGATTGGAACACGCTGGTGATTCAGGAGAGAAGGGGGAGATGGAGGCCAGAGGTAGAGAGGAAAAAGTGGAGGAGTTTGGAAATGAAAGGGGGAGAGGGAAAATCAGGATGTGAACATTATGAGTTGACAGGTGGTAGAAGGAGAACCTCAAGAGGCGGCAGGATGGGAGATGAGGGAGGTGGCAGGATGGGATATGTGGGTGGTGGCAGGATGGGAGATGTGGGTGGTGGCAGGATGGGAGATGTGGGTTGTGGCAGGATGAGAGATGAGGGAGGTGGCAAGATGGGAGATGCTGGAGGTAGCAGGCTGGGAGATGTGGGAGGTGGCAGGATGGGAGATGCGGGAGATGGCGGGATGGGAGATGTGAGTGGTGGCAGGATGGGAGGTGAGGCAGGTGGCAGGATGGGAAATGTGGGTGGTGGCAGGATGGGAGATGAGGGAGGTGGCAAGATGGGAGATGCTGGAGGTGGCAGGCTGGGAGATGCGGGAGGTGGCAGGATGGTAGATGCGGGAGATGGCAGGATGGGAGATGTGGGTAGTGGCAGGATGGGAGATGAGGCAGGTGGCAGGATGGGAAATGTGGGTGGTGGCAGGATGGGAGATGCTGGAGGTGGCACGCTGGAAGATGCAGGAGGCGGCAGGATGGGATATGTGGGTGGTGGCAGGATGGGAGATGTGGGTGGTGGCAGCATGGGACATGAGGGAGGTGAAGGATGGGAGATGCTGGAGGTGGCAGACTGGGAGATGCGGGAGGTGGCAGGATGGGAGATGCGGGAGATGGCAGAATGGGAGATGCGGGAGGTGGCATGATGGAAGATGAGGGAGGCAGCAGGAGCAGAGTATCAGGAGGCCACAGGAGTTGAGAGCCAGGAGGTGACCAGTGGAGAACAGTTCAAGGTAGGAGGAGAAGATAATTAGGAGGAGGCGAATAATACATTATTTGTGTTTTAAAAAGGGCGGCGGAAGTAAGAAGAGGGACCAACCTAAGCGGATCTCAGCAGGATCTGTTATATGTTGGCGCGCTACTTAAGTCCCAAAATTATATTTTGCATTGTCTACTAATAAGTCTAAAAGCAATATAGCTTAAATTCCCAAATTAGGCTCTGTCTGGTCTGTTCATCTGTGTCCGTGACATGACATTACATAATGCATTACCTAGGACACGACTGATATCTTTTATCCCCAGAGTCAATTTTTCCTTTTTTTCTGCACATGCACAATTAATATTTCTGTGCAATTGTTTTGCACTGAAATAGTTAATGTGTATGCATGGCATGGTGTGCATGCATGATACAGTGATGGCTGATGCTGTTTTCTTTGAGCAGCAAAATTGTCCTGCTTCCGAATCCTTTGTGGCCGCTATGATTAAGCACAGTGTTCTGCTATATTTGTTCTCCACCATATAACTCAAGGAAAGGCCACCATGTGAGGAAGTGGGCAAGGGATTAAGTAATAATTCAATGGGTAATTCCAGGTATAATTTATATTATTTCTCAGCTACCCAAATTATGTACAGAAATAATGAATTGACATAGTGGTCACTAAAAAACCCTACGGAAAATGAGAGTCACATACACTTAAAAACATACACTTAAAAAAAATGTCATATACATAAGATCACAGATATAAACAAACAATAAAAATGTACGCCTTAGAGTTATATATATATTTTTTATAAAACAACAAGGTTAATTTGTAGCAAAATATGATACTTTTTTTACGGCAACTCATTGTCCACTAAAACTTAATAATTTCCCTCGGCGAAAGGGCGAGACTGTGCTGTTGTGCTGTCTTCAGCTGTGTGCGAGAGAAGAGAAGAGGAATACGGCTCACTGAAACCATCTCCATTACTTCATATTGCCACAATATCCAGAGGTGTGTGTGCCTTTAACAAGACATCGAGTCAGCTGTGTCAGCTGACTATTTAAAGGCGGCCTCTCTGCCCTTGCGGCGTAAACCCTCGGCGAAAGGGCGAGACTTTGCTGTTGTGCTGTTTTGTGAGTGGCGAGGCAAAAACTTTTTAACATCTTCTTGACCTACAAACCAACACTATGAATACTACGCTGCCTTCCCCACGGATGCGAGCGCAAACAAAGCGATGTATTAGGAATGAGGACGTCATGGTAGAGCGACCTAGACAGCCCCGACCTAGTCGCTATTATTCCTACGTCTCGGACCCTGAAGAGCCGCGCACTCAGGTACACCAGCAGATTCTTTATCTAATCAAATAGGGCATGCAAAGGACTCTGAAAGCTCCGAGAGCGCTCTGTCTGACAATAGCAAAGACAGTCTTAGTTATTACAAAATTTCATCATAGAAACATACACGCTATAGGGATAGGGAGCACATAGTCTTGGGGATTGGGTGGCGTCGACTGTGTAGTTGTGACGAGCCACTCCGTGGTTGGTGGACATCAGCGTGGTGCCAACGTGGGGTAGATAGGTCAGCTGGGCTCATCGGGGTGGGGCTGCCAGGCCAGGCACGGTCAGTGTCGTTGATGGATGGGTGCCCTGACTTTCTGCCCTTGTGGCAACACACACAACATTCATTCATTTAGATAAGTATGGTAGTCCTGTGAATCCTGCAATAGGTTACTCTAAAGGTTAATAAGACATAGGAGGAATACATATAATGTGAGGCTTTACCAATACATCAAGACACTGTTACTTCTGACCTGTTGACCGGGTGTCATAAACCTGGGAGTCTGGTCTGAGGGCATGGGGTGAGCTGCACTGTCATTCTGGTCTCGTTAGATGTAGTGAATAATTATTTTATGATGTGTTAGTACAGGATTGAATATCTGTTTTCCAAGGCCCATTAGGGTGAACCGGAGGGCCACTGGATCAGCGAGGGTGTACCTCTGGCCCCTTGGGGCGGTGGGGTTTTAGGACCGGGCTGCAAATAATTCATTTGGTCGACCATGGCGGTCTGGGACATGGGGGGAGCTGAATACTTGAAGCGGGTCCATCAGAATGGGGGGAGGTGAGGCTGTGTTGCTCGCACACCAGCTTGTCCTGGCGTGCCTTGTTGGGAGGGGAGATGGCCTTGGGAATGTGTGTGTGAGCAATTCTCTGTGCCTAAGCTGCACACTATGTAAAACAAAGAGATGATTAATAAAGTTGGTAATATAAAAAACGATCACACATTTCTACCGTTTATACATTCTTATATTATTTTATATTTGTCTACAATAATTAGGCAGTGTTACATTCATCATTAAACATTGGACGACTATATTTTAGCTATGTCACATGGTATCAGCTGAATAACACATGAGGTAGCATTAGGTTTGATGGTGTACTCAGGAGCATGGAAGCAATACATTCAGAGACGATAATACATTTTCATTCTGGCTTGTACTTTTAAATGTATCCCTCTATACACACACACACACACACACACACACACACACATTTGCAGTAATGCTTCGTTTGCCTTCCTTTGTACTTAGCAGCATTCGTTATTAGCCCTAGGTGGTCAGTCTCAATTTCTTTTCATTAAGTCTTCTAGGTACATGGTATCATGTAGGAGCTGAGGTCATGTTTGCTTTATCAATACTTATGAGTTTTTATCCCTTCCTTAAACACGTATGTTCATATTTAACACAACAATCTTAGTAAAACGTCAGGTACTGGGGTGTAGTTGGGCATTGACACGGGTTCATACAAAAGAGTATTAACACCATACATTTTACATGTTGCGGGTTAGTTGCAGGGTCGAGGCCTGTTCTATTAGGATGGTTTTCTGTTATTTTCCAGACTTGAATCTTGAGTCAGGTCACTTCGGGCACAGTGATGTACTGCGGAAGGTAAATGATACAGTGTTTGTTCTGATACTTGTTCGTGTCTGGGTTCTCGTGAGAACGGGCCTTCAGCGGATCTGCCATGGAGCGGAGGCGCAGGGGAAGGGCATGACTCTCTGTGAGTGGGGGCCAAGCTGCAGCATTCGCAGGCAGGCTGTCTCGTTGGATTTCAGGTTGTCAGTATCTAAAATGGAGTCCTGATGTTTTCCAAAATGGTGTCCATGGTACAGCATGATCCGTCCTGTGTGTCCTGGGCCCTGGTGACAGGGGGGCCCCTGGCAAGCCACCAACCTCACAAGGTGGGGCATGCAGGGGAGGGGGGGTCTCCTGGACCTATCCTCCCATACAATTCCCCCCTTTTTTTACTTAAGTAACGAATACTGTAACTCACCCAACCTTTGGCACTCTTTTTCATCTGCAACAGCCTTGTCCCATGCTGGTGTACCTTTTATTGGCATCCACGCTCTACACACCCCTCTCAGGCTTTCCCCTCTCCTAGCATACTCATCGGGTGTGCAAGTCATATATATATATATACATTCCCCCATCCCCATCCAGGTCCACCCACACCTCTGTATACCATTCCCATTCCTTTTCGTGGGGTTCCCTTATTGTGTCGTAATACAACCTATCTACTATGTCCCTATCATAAGGTAAAGGTACCAATCTGTACTTTGGCCCGGGATCCTCATCTGTTTGCACTTGAGCCTCGTGCATAACCTGTGCCGCTCCTCTCGTGTTGCCCATTGTCACCATCATCATTGAGCCATTAGGCACTGCATTTGCACAACATCGAAGATCCAGCTGGCACACGCAAAAGATCAAAAGTAAAAATACCATGATAAGCATCAGCCTTTTGATCGTCAATCCAAGCCATGATGGTACCCAAGAGAAGAGGTTGTCAAACCAGGTGCTGGCTTCTGCTCCTCCTTCAGTTTTCATTCGTTCCCCCAGGTTGTGCACTGCTGTGATGACATGTGACAACGTACCATTATCTGCGTCTGACAAGGGACGAATGTGCAACATGCACTCCCAATTTTTTGGGAAACACTGCCATCCATCGCCGTTAAAAGGTCTAGGACATACCTGTTCTGCATCGTCATTAACTGCAGGGCTCTTAGCTCCACCTTGATCACGTAAACCCTTCTTCAGTGTCATTGGCTAGCTGGATCAGCTCCCAGCGTGTGATCTGGAGCCATTTTGCATTTGCCCGCGCCTGGATGCTTGGAAAGAGTGAAGCAAAGAATGTTTCTGCCAAGCTGAACAGTCCATACTTGTCTGGAATCTGCGCCAATAATTCTGAGGAGGCTTTGGATATGTATGTAGATGATCGTCGCCTCCTTGATAGCACCTCTTGCTCATTGCCGGAAGACAGGACATACATTTGTGGCTCTTCTGTTGGGGGGATGTTTTGTTCACGGGGGGCATCTGGCAATCCTTTGCCCCCAACAATATGGCTCTCCGAAATCACCATCAAGGCTGACTGCAATGTTGCCAACAAACACGTGCCCCTCCAGGACTGTGGGAGCTGCAAGTACGCCTGTTTGTGCAAACCCAGAAAGTGTCCATAAGTGCTGCTGTTCCCTTCTTCATGTCTGGGATAGTGAGTGTCCGGTTACAGTTCTTGTTCACACCCATTGGGTTCTTTCCTTCCCTATGGAAACATAGATCATACGATATTTCTTTTTGCAATTTGAATGGCTTTTCTATGGCGGTCACCCAGGTCAGTTTCGTGATGTGCTCTTTCCAGACTGGCGTGCATGTTTTTTCAACCCACTGTAATTTTTCTGCTGTCAGTCCTCGTAGTGCCTCAGCGTTGCACGATATTTCTTCGTCCTTTCATTTATTGTCCAAAAACAATGTCCCTTTGATCATGAAAAAAGGCTCTTTCAAGCATATTCTTCCTTTCACTCTTGAGTAGCAGGTTTTCTCATTCTGCTGCATTTCAAAGGATACTTTGTGTGCCTGAAAGGTGTTCTTAATTCTGCACAAGGTGAGATGAAGGAGACACTGAGCATCTGCAAGAGGTAATTCTTTTGGCAACAGGACTTTAGGTGTTCCTGAGGCGTGGGGGATCAGGGACCAGACACAACAACTTTCAGTGGTTGTCTGCTTTGCGGTGGAACTCATGTCCACATACCATTTATTTGACTGGTGTGGATGTCTCGGGTCTTCTATTGTGTCTAGACCCAGACCATAGTACTCAACATATTGTCTCCTCCCCACCTCCCTCTTCCTCCTATTGCGTCTAAGGTAGCCCCTTGCTTCTCGGGCTATGTGTGATGTTGGCCCCCCTTTCCCCGCACCCCCCTTTTCCCATTCATCATATAGAGACAGAAACTTCTCTGACATTTGTTAATTCTCTTCCTTTTCCCCTATAGGTATGGTAATGTCTGTGGTGGGAGTAGTTTCTACTGAGGGAGGTGTGGCAATAGTATCGTATAGCCATGACAAGACAGAAGGATTGCGGTCATTTAAACTGTACACATTATATTCTGAGACATTTGGGAGTGAAGTTGGGTTTATACTTGAGCTACTATGGATATTATTTGAGGGCTGCGCTTTGGGTGGGATTGTACCATAGCCCCATACAAGCTGAAATCCATCCCATATTAAGTAATCAACCTCTTTAACCACTTTGGTTGCATTCTTCGTGTTGATTTCGTCCCCCCCCCCCATTCATCTCGACAGAGATGAATGAAATGAACCAGTATGTAATGAGACCAAACATCATTGTAAAGAATAAAACAGCGCACACAGACAGGCCACATTCATACGAATATCTACACCACTTAAATACATTATTTACATTTCTAACTGCCCTAATACTATTCGTTGAGGGCTGCCTGTTTGTCACCATGGTCACTCCTAAATGGTAAAACATAAAAGTGCATTAAGCATACTTAAACAGTTGACATTTTCATTTCTTGAGTTAGAGAGAGAGAGAGAGAGAGAGAGAGAGAGAGAGAGAGAGAGAAACCTTTATATTTACAATCCAACATTATTTGCATTTTCATTATTAGCTTTCATTTATTACCAGAACACTTTTTGGCATTTTATATTTTTTCATATTTTCAACCTTTTACTCAGTATTCATGTTTCATGTGCATCGTTTTGCTTTCCTCTTTATTGTTGAGTATCTGCTGTTGTCTGTGCTTCCTCTTCTCGTTCCTCTTGGACGCTATCATATGCTCTACGTACGTCTGTTAAATGTATCCAATATCTCAGGCCCTTTACTTTCACAACATTCGGTGTGCAAAATATCACTTCATAAGGTCCATGAAATCTTGGAGCATTCCACCTCTGCACAAAACTTCTGACATAAATTAGGTCCTCTGGCATTAACTGCCCTTGTGGGCTTTGCTCGACAAATGTTACTGTTTCGTTCCCTTCTTCCCGAGTAAATGGTGGTGCAAGCTGCCTTGATATCATGCGTGCTGCTCTTGTGAGTTTTGTTAGATAATCAGTAAACTCTTTTCCTAGTATCGCGGCACTTCTCTGTGCATCTGAATGTCTGCAGAGTGGAGAGTGTGCTGTATGCATGCGTCTTCCCATCATGATCTCGTGCAGTGACAAATGGTGGTTCTTGCTTGGCTGATTTCTCAGCTCGAACAAGGCCAGAGGCAGGCAATGGACCCTGTTCTTTTTTAGTGAAAAACACAATTTTGACAGCCTACCTTTTAGGAGGCCGTTGATCTTCTCAACCATGCCATTACTTTGCGGATGATAAATCGAGCACAGCTCATGTTATATTCCTAACAAGGCAGTCACTTCCTTGAACAGCTCGTTAACAAAATGAGTGCCATTATCTGAGCAAATCACATCCCAAATTCCCCAGCGCAGGAGTACTTCCCTCACTAAGAACTTGCATCGCATTTGGCATCAGGTTGTGCACACGGCCCTGCTTCAACCCATCTGGAGAATGGACAGACAACCTCTATCATGTACCGTGCCCCATTACACCTTTCTCCCATATCTGCATAGTCAATATGCAGCTCTCTGAAGGGCCCTACTGGTTTGGGTATTGTTCCTCTAAGTGTCCTTAGTGTCATTCCTAAATTGTATATTTGACATGTTGTACATTCCATTGCCAGTTTGGATATATGTTTCTGGAGGCCTGGCACAAACCAGTCTTCTTGTATTTCTGCTGCTCTGTGTTGTTTTGCATTGTGGGCAGGGAAGTGTAGTTGCTGAAATGCTGTTTTTGTGAGTTTGAGGGGCATTACCACTTTTCCTGTATTATTCTGACGCCACAAAAGATCAGTTGCTGATTGACTACATCTTCTCTCTTCCCACAGCCCTTTTTCCTCCTCACTTGCTCCTTCCTGTAAGTCCAGTATTTGTGACACGGGCATTGTATTGTATCCTTCTGGAAGCTCTTCTACTGCCTGTTGTTGTACTAAGTACTCACCTGTTATTTCTTTCACTAAATAGGAAGCTTCCTTGGCTGCAGGGTCGGCTGCAGCGTTTCCCAAAGAGATAACGTCCGTGTTGGACGTATGTGCTTGGCACTTCACTATTGCTACCATAGTGGGTTCTTTCAACGCCTCAATAAGTTCTTTCAGGAGCTCTTTATGTTGTACAGGTGATCCATCTGCTCTGTGAAACCCTCTCCGTCCCCACATTGCCAACCCACCGTGTATCATAGTAGTCATGTATGCTGAATCTGTGTAAATATTCACTGTACATCCTTGAGCTGCATGTAACGCTTCAATGAGGGCTATAAGCTCTGCTGCTTGGGCTGAGTAATGGGAGGGCAGGCGATGCTGTACTATCACTTCATACTCACCTTCTTCCAATCTCACAACTGCCACCCACACATGCTTTTCCCCTGTGTCAGTGTCGATTGATGCTGACCCATCTATGAAGTAAACCTCTCCCTAGTTTAGGGCATTTTCACTTACCACTGTGACTTCTCCCTCCTCTGTACTTTCCCCCCTGTCAACCTTGTATCCCTTGTGGTCCAACAATGTCAAGAGAGTGATACAATCTTTTCTGCATTCTTCCTCATTTTGTGCGCAGATGAGCAAATCATCTACGTATTGAATAATCATGCTCTCAGCTGTCTTGTTTCCTAAATCTTCATGGAGGATGCGGTTGAATATACTGGGGCTCTCACAGTACCCCTGGGGTAACCTACAATGTTCATACCTCTTTCCCCTCAGTGTGAAGGCTGTTAGATACCTGCACTCTTCTGCCGATGGGATGGAGAAAAGGGCTTTTTGCAAATCAACCACTTTGAAGTGGGAGGCGTTCTTGGGGATGCTGCACAATATTGACGCAGGATTAGGGACCAAGGGAACTCTTTTTGAATGATGTCATTGAATGGGCGTAGGTCTTGGATCATCCTCCACGCCCCACCTTTTGCTTTTTTAATCGGATAGATACAAGTATTACATGGTGAATTTGAGGGTACTATTATTCCTTGGGCCAATAATGCACTGATTGTTTCTTTTATCCCTTCCTCTGCTTCTCCGGACAGTGGGTATTGCTTTACCCTGGGCAGAATGGCCCCAGGTTTAAGTTTTATTTTGACTGGAGTAACTCCATGCAGTAATCCCACATCATGGGGGCCTGCAGTCCACAGATTAATGGGCACTAATTTCATGTAATCGTCAAAGAAGGAAGGCGGTGCCCCCACCACTGCCATCAGCTGTACTGGCACCTGCCTTTCTTGTATCATGATGTCACAGGGTATTGCTATTTCCATTATTATCTCACCATCACTTTCAGAGTCTGAAAAAAGATCTTCATCTGACAGATCCCGCAATGCAATGTCGGCGTTGATGCACAACACTGTGTGCCATTCTCAGCCGTGTATGTCCATTGCAATTACGGCTATTCTCTTAGCTGAGATTTGGACTGCGTGTAGATCTAGGGACATTACTGTTCCTGGTACAATCTCTGCGCGTGCTATTGGTCAGAAGATTAATTCTGCTGGCACTCACCATTCTAGCTTTTTCAACTCAGGTACTACCTGGGCCAATCTTTTCAGTCCTTGGATAAACATATCGGGATCCACCGGTATGCCACGAACTTCTGGTGCTGTTGCTCCTGCATGCATCACCAGCATTACGCGCAAAGGACAGATCCCTGGGGTGGAGCAAATTATCCCTCACTCCGTGAAGGAGATAGTCATATTAAGCTTGCTGAGAAGGTCCCTTCTGAGCAAGTTAATCGGGGACTGTTCGTAGTATAGTAGGGGTGCTCTTACTGTCTTACCCCCCACTGTGACGTCTAAATCTTCTGTGTAAGGAACTTCGACAAAAGCCCCAGAGAACCCCTGCGTCTCCAATTTACAACTAGATAGCGGAAACCGTCCTTCACATAAACATTATTTTTCAGCTCCCGAGTCCACCATAAATATGAACTGTTTATTCCCTATCTGCGCCCCTATCAATGGTTCCTCTGCTGGATTGTAGGTCATAAATTGAACAGGACATGCAAGTGCTCTCTGTGGGCTGTATTATGCTGGTGTCTCATGTTCCCCCTTGACTGAAGACATTCCCTGATACCACCGCCACTCCACCATATGGGGCTGGTGCACCGTTAGCAGCAGTGGCAAAGGGGTTACCTTGTGTGTATTGCATGTCACCATGGTTTTGTGGATGCTGCTGTACATTGTGAGGGTGTTCTCTTCGCTGTTCTACATACCCCCGCTCTGGCTGCCCCTGTGATCCTCCCATGGGTAATCCATAGGGGCTCCCTGGGTGAGGATGACCACATTGTTTGACATCTTGATACACGTTGTTTGGTCTACTTCTGCATTCTCTTGAGAAATGTCTCCACCTCCCACAGTTCCAACAGTTCCCTTGTCCCCCCCTTGGACCTTGTCCTCCATACCCTCCATTTCCCCCGTACCCTTGACGACCCCCTCTGCAGCCTCTGTACCCACCTCATCCTCCACGGGGGGCCCACTCTTGCCACTGCGGACCTCCGTATTGTACCTGTCCATTCCACTGTGGCTGCCCGTTGCCTGCCCAATTTGCTGCCATCCTCCCTTGTATTGCTATCAGCCCCTCCTCCTCATCCCCCTCCCTGTCATGGGGGAGCGCCACCACAGCTGCAGTGACCTTCACGAGTTTCGTTTGTACTAGCTTGGCCTCATCTGCCAACCTTTTTTTGAGCAATCTCTTTTTCCCTTTCCTTTATTCTTTTGCAGTGGTGTACTATCATGCTTTATATTTCTGGCCACCCTTTTGCTTTGATCCCTGCTATTTTGTCGAGTGCTTTTTGCACCTCCTTTGGAAGCCCTCTCTTTATTATGAAGTAAAATAAAGATGTTGACTGATACCAGGTTGTGCCCGTTTCGTCTCTCCACATCTCCTGCACCCGAAAAATGTAATCCATAGCATCCTCCCCCTCATTCATTGTGCACTGCATTACTGATTGTAAATCTGGTGTGTCTGGAAATGTTTCTCTTAATGCATCTCATACCCTTGCGCACACTGTTTTAAAGGATGCTCCATCATGGCGATCACAATCCAGTTTCACTTCCGGGAAGCCAGCCTTTGCCCACACTCTATCTGCTTGGTCACCCACTGCCGATACTAGCAGACTTTTGACATCTCCTACTGCTAATGGCACTCCTTCAGTGTGTTTTTCCAATGCATATATCCACTTACTTGCCCCTCCTGATAGCGGGGAAAAGTATTTTAGCTTTGTCCACCTGGGCCCAGGGTATATAATTTGGTCTCCCACCTCCTCTGTGTATCAATGGGAGTTGTAGTTTGCCCTTTGTTTTTTTACCAGTACTCACTTCAATCCTTTCCTTCCTAACGGTCTCATTCTTCCCATTCTATTCCTTAACCTTCCTGTCCACTCCTCTTCCATCGTTCTTCCCAGAGATATCCCTTCTCCTCTAACGGACCCTCCTCCCATTGCCACACTTAGCCTCCCACCTTCATGTTCATCGTTTCAATATCGCACCATAATTCTTCCCTCATCACCTGTATTTTCATCCATTTCCTCTGGCCCCAGTTCTACTATTCGAGTTGGCTCTTCCTGAATTCTGAACAGTATTTCCCCTTTCTTCCATCCCTCTTCAGATGTCTTGTCAAGTGCCTGCGCTCTAGGTGTTTGCTCATGTCTAACAACACTATTTCCATTCGGCTCACATATATTTCTTATTCTAGATAACTCATCTCTTGCCATTGAGAGCCTGGAATCTAAGTGCTCTGTCAATGTTTCTATATCTACTGCAGGGTGCTTACCTCCACGCTGCCTGGGGCCCTCGTATGGTGGTGGTGCAGTTGAGCGTGGGATGGCTGTAGGTGCTGCAGGGGGTACATATGTGGGGTCACTATAACCTTCCACTAGCACTGGCTTGTTTAGGAGGGGATACAATCGCGTCACCTCAATCGATCCCTCTATTCCTCACTCTTCCTTTACAAATTCATGAATGAGTAAGGGACTATCAACTGTGGAGGGCAGGTTGGACTCCGACTCCTTCCTTCTGAGGGGAGGCACTTCCTCAAATAACCTCCACAAATCTAGTATTTCTCTTCTATTATGAAATTGTTTTCCTTTGTACTTCATGAATATACATGTGGCCACCATATCTAGGACACTCTTATCAAACGATCCCCCTTCTGGCCATACTTGGGGCAGTCCTTCTCTCTTTAGTTCTGTGACCCACTGATCCTGGTATTTCTTTATACGTTCAGCATAACTAGGTAGATTCTTACAGATATGGGCCAGGGGTGTTTCTACCCCCATATTGTGTTTTCGGTTTTTTTTTTTTTAATTTTTATTTTTTTTGCTATTTGTATCGAATACTGTGTAGTATAAGTGTGTGTGTGGCTTCTATCTTTAGTCAATTCTTGGGCATATGCAAAAGAAATACGTGCTTGTGCTATTACTACCTTCAGATCACAAACACTTGCTTTACAATATTATTACCTTTTGATCTTACTGGGTCACACTTACAATGACCATATCATAGAGCTATACAATGTCATCAATTTAGCATCATTTCTGTGCAATCCATTAAAACAAGATTAACTTAACATATGCAACATGGGACAAACACTTAACCGACTTTTGACATACAACACATAACATTTACCCCTCCTTCTTCTCCCTGCCCTGTGCTTCTCGCCCTGGAAATGTCCTCTTTCCCTTGACCATCAAAGGTCCCTACACCTGTTAGACCTTTTATTTTTTTCGTTCAACACCAAAGTACTTGTGGTATTTACATAAATACTGTTCATGTTATTCATGTTGTTAAGGTATCGTGGTGCCCCTGCCTGCACGTGAGATTCCTAGAATGTTGGTTTATGAGTTGTGCGAGATTCTAGATACAGCGGTTGCGAGAGTGAGTGTATGGAGCAGGAGGGTGAGAACTGCAGTGCAGGGCGCCAGGGTATCACATAAGCAAATATACTATATTTACTTACTTTAGTTGTCCAGCTGGGATACTTCAGTTGGCGGCGAGGAGCACCCGGCATCCTACGAACCCACAAAGAAAGAAGGGGAGGGACGAGAGCAGCTGCTCTGAACAAACGCGCACCTCGTGTTTGTTTGTGCGGGCTTTCCGGCTTCTGGAAAGAGTCGGAAGCAGGATTTGGAAAGCGGATGTCCTTACGGGAGTGAGATATTTAGTTTTTGTACGAGAGGTTTTGGAGTTAGTTGTGCACCCGTTATAGCGCTTTAAAGTAATGGACCTTTCGTAAATCGGCACAACCACGTGACACGTTTCCGGACACCATTCAGGAAGTCAGGCGGAGATGAAGGGGATATATTAACCTCTTCAACTTCATCCTAGTGAGAAAAAAAACATAATAATAATATTTTTTTAAAATCTATTCCCGATTACTGGAGCTGATCTTGCAGGAATATACTACAGGCTAGTTGAATAAGGAAGTAGTGCACTTAGCAGTGATTGCAATCAAATTAATGTGACATCACTGACAGTCTGCATTTGTTTGGAGGAACTTTACACATTGGCAATGCAAGGCATCAGCATTCTGCCACCGGCAAGCTTTCTTCCAACCCCAGGTCAGCCTGTTGTTGCTTGGTCTGAGTGGAAAGAATTCTGGTTGAATTATGTTCAGACGATTGAGCAAGAAGGACTCTCCTCTCATAAGAAGAAGTTACTGTTACTTCATGCGTTGGGGTTGGAAGGCCAAAGGAAGTTTAGAGAATTGCCAGAATTATCGGGAGATGAAGCTGGCAATACTGATGAGCATGAAAAAGCCATAAAATAATTAGACAAATACTATGCTCCGGAGACAAATGTAGCTATAAACAGGTATAATTTCTATACAAGGATTCAAAAGGAGCATGAGTCGATTGAAGAATATTTGTCTGTATTGAGGGTTTTATCTCGCACATGTCATTTTGGAAATGGTATCACTCTGGATGAACTAATCAGAGACCAAATCATTATTCTTTCAAGGGACAGTTTGGTCCAAGACAGGTTGTGGATGGTAGGTAACCCGTCGAAGCTAAACGAATAGAACACAGTCAATTGTGTTGCAGGGAAATGAAGAACAGAATACAGGTAGCTGCTCATAACATGCAGAAACAGAGCAGTAAAGTCACATCAGAAGCGGGGGAACAAAGCATGGTCAGCACGCTGAGAACCAAAGAACGGATAGATGCTGCTACAGTCAAAAGTAACAAATCCAAAGGATTTGAAAATAAGGGAAACTCATATAGAGGAAGAAGTTGGGTGAAGAATGAACCCAGATTGATGAACACACAATCTAGAGAAGGTGACAGATGCTATAATTGTGGCAGGTTTGGCCATTATGCATACGCTAAGAAATGCCCAGCTATAGGGCAGAAGTGTGAAAATTGTGGTGTGAAGGGCCATTTTGCTGTCACCTGCAGATGGAAGAAAAGAGTTTCAGTTATTTAGGATGAAGAAGAAGAATCAGATGAGGAGAGAGTGTTTATGATTCATGAACCACCAAGGGGAGAATTCAAATGCCCAAGTTGAGATGTAATATTTGACAATTGGAAACTCAAAGTGAAAGTGGATAGTTGCTCACCGTGGACGAACATCACTAAGAAAACCTGGCGAAACTTAGTAGCATGTGGTCTTAAACGTGAATTAAAAGCATCTGATATAAAGAATCCCGGAGGATTCGAAGGGTCGAAGATTAAAATGATTGGTTGGTTCTCATGCATCATTCAATTCAAGGACAGGCGAGCACAAGTGAAGGTATATGTGGCTGAAAAGGGAGTAAATATAATTGGTTGGAGAGATCAAGCTGGGTTAAGAATCAGATTGGATCCAAGTGAAGAAGAGCAAATCCTGATTGTTAATAGTAGTGAAGGACAAAAGGACAAAACGATAACAAAAAGAAGGAGGCTAATTGATATTTGGGTTTACTAAAGAATGTTGCACACAAGATACGTCTCAAGAAGGGAGCAGTACCAATTAAACACTTGACGTCCAGACCTATCCCATTTGCTATAGCTGACAACGTTGAACAAGAGTTGGCAAGGTTAGAACCAGAAGGAGTTATAGAAAAGATTGAATCTTCGGAGTGGGTGAGCCTCATCGTGGTTGCAATTGAAAAAAAATGGCAAACCAAGGATTTGTGTGGATTTGAGGGATGTCAATATGAACATCATAACCAATATTTTCCCTCTTCCGATTGTATCTTAAATGTTGAATCGTATTGGAAGTGCAGATTTATTTTTGACATTTGATCTTTCAAGTATCATCAGATATCCCTCACGGAAGACTGTAGGGACATTACAGAATAATTTACTCCACATGGATTGTACAGATATAAACGCATGCCTTTTGGTTTGGTGTCCGCTGCAGCAGTATTTCAAAGGGTTATGATGCATGTTCTTAAGGGACTGAATGGAACACTTGTGTATCAGGATGATATCATTGTATTTGGCAAGGGCTCTGAAGAACATGATAAAAGGTTAAGAGAGGTATTGACAAGATTGGAGAATGCGGGGTTGAAGATTGAGCAGAGTAAATGCAAGTTTGGAGTGGGAGAAGTTGAGTATTTAGGACACACTGTAAATGGTAAAGGATACAAACCTAAGGGGATGACATGAAGGCGATTAGGGATTCACCTAATCCTAGTAATAAGGATTAATTTAGATCTTTTCTAGGATTATGTGAGTATTAAAATAGAATTTTAAGGAATTTTGCCAGTGTGACAGAACCTTTGAGACAACTGTTAAAAAAAGATGCCAAGTTTGACTGGAGTGATGAATGAAATGCAGCAGTGAAGTGCATAAAAGATGAGATTTGTAACTCTGCAGAATTGGGGGGATTTGTGTTTGGGAATTTTACCAAGGTCACAGTGGATTCCAGTGGGAATGGGTTGGGGGCTGTATTATCCCAAATTCATGAAAGTGGTAAAGAGAAAATAATCAGTTATGCTTCCAGAGCTATTTCAGACACAGAAAGTAGATATTCAGTAATTGAGAAAGAGTTGCTAGCTTGTTCCTGGGCTGTGAATTACTTTAGGAAATATCTGTGGGGTAGCTGGTTCATGATACAGACTGATCACAAACCCCTTATAGAGGTTCTTACGGTGAAAGGGATGTGTAAAGCTTCACCTAGGTTAGCTAGGTTAAGCATCAAGCTGCAAGACTACCATTTTATGGTAAGGTATGTGCCAGGGAAGAGAAATGTTATTGCTGATTATTTGTCACGTTTACCTTTAGAAAACAAGTTGATGGGTGAAAAGAGATTTTTAATAGTTTTGGTTGACTATTACTCAGGTTGGCTAGAGGTAAAAGCTGTTAACAAAGTTGACTATTTCTAAATAATTACATTTCTAAAGCAAATTTTCAGGAGGGTGGGGTTTCCCAAGATGATCATTAGTGATAATGGTGTTCAGTTTAAAAGTAGAGAGGTTAAGGAATTTGCCAGAGTATCGGGAATTGAATGGAGATTTTCTTCATTATATCATCCCCAGACAAATGGGTTAGTTGAGAGGTGCAATAGGATGATTGTAGAGACAGTAGAATTAGCATTGTGAAACAACATGCCAGTGGATGAGGCTCTTATGGAGAAGCTATGGAGTGTGAGAATGTCGGTCAAAAGAGGGATGGAGGTATCTCCGTTTGAATTAATGAGAGGGAGAGCCCCCAACACTTTACTTAATCCCGAATGGGTTAATCACAGTGGGGGTTTAGAGGCTAAGGTAGAGAGAGTTAGTGAGCACCAGCAAAATAGGTCTAGATTGTCTCTAGGAGATCATAAGTCCAAGATTTGGAACGTGGAACGAGACAAGGATGCCCGTTGTCTCCTCTTTTGTTTGTACTCAGTGTTGAACCTTTAGCCATTAAGCTGAGAACTGAGGATGGCCTGCAGGGTATTGATGGTTGGGGTTTGAAACAAAAAGCTTGGCTATATGCTGATGACTTGCTGTTGGTCCTTAGGAATCTTGCTGAATCGTTGCCTGTGCTTATGAATATTCTGGAGGTCTTTCATTGGTGCTCTGGGTACAAGATTAATTGGGCGAAATCGGAAGTTCTACCCCTTGTCCCACTATGTGACAAACAATTGGTTACTGGGTTGGGCTTCAAGTGGTGTGCTGAGAGGTTAATGTACCTGGGTGTTTGGATTTTGCCAACAATTGCAGATTTTGTGAGAGTGAATATGAATGTGGTCTGTGCTGCTTTCAAATCAGATCTGGATAGATGGTCCTTGCTTCAACTTTCCCTTTGGGGGAAGGTGAATGCTTTAAAGATGGTGTCAACCCCCAGAGTGAACTATGTTTTAAGTATGGTTCCGTTGGAAATTGAGAAAAGGTATTGGCGGGAACTGGATAGGCTTATGCAGGGTTTCTTGTGGGATCATAAACCTCCGCGCCTGAGGATAAGTAAACTGCAATTGCCCTTGTCGAAAGGCGGGCTAGGGGTGCCAGACTTCAGGGCATATCATCTGGCCTTCATGGCCCGTACCTTATTTGCATGTATTAAATCAGATGGTACGGATTGGTTTGGTGCGGAATCTAGTCATGTGAGTCCGTTGTCACCCCGGGCTTTATTAACGAGTCAGCCATGCAGACGGAGGTTGGAGAATCCGTTGACTAAGAGTCTGCGGACTTCGTGGTTGACTTTGAATGAGTGTTTGGGTTTCGATGCATTGAGAGACCCGAATGCTTCACTTTGGCTGAATCCGAGTGTTACATATGAAGGGAAAGTTATGTTCTGGCATGAATGGTTCCTTGCTGGGGTTCAGTGGATTGGGGACCTTTTCAATGGTATGACTTGGATGACTGCCAGAGAAGTCAAGTTGAAGTTTGATATCCCTACCTTTTGTATGGCGGACTATCGGAAGATCCGGAGAGCAGTAGGTGACGTGAATATGGAGAAAGGAGTCAATTTGGATTTGCTTGGTTGGATACCTGGGGTGAGTGGTTGTGGCTTGGTCAGCTATGTTTATAAACAAATTGTGTCCAACTACAGATAAATGATGCTGTGAGACTGGATTGGAACCAAAGGATTGGTGAGGACATTGCGGAAGAGCATTGGTCTCGAATCTGTGAGAATGTGAAACTGTGTTCTTTGAGTCTGGTTGAAAGATCGCGGCAGATTAAGATTCTACATAGAACTTATTGGACACCGGAGCGTTTGATGGAAAGAGGAATGAGTGATAACTCTGACTGTTGGGCGTGTGTTCAGGAGAGGGGCACCTTTGAACATATGTTGTGGGAATGTCCAAGAGTGAGGGGTATGTGGTTCGAATTTGATCAGATTTGTGAGAGAGTTCTCGAAGAGAGAATCCACTTGGATTTTAAGACCATTGTGCTGGGCAGCACTGATGTGCTGGAAGATTTGAGTACCTCCCAGAGAAAGTGGATCTTTCGGGGAGCAATGGTGGGAAAGAAATTGATATTGAGAAACTGGAAAACATCTACTCCTGTTACAATTGAAATGTGGATTGCTGAGATGCATATTTTGGCTGATATCGAAAGGGTTTTGTACCTGAGGGAGAAAAAGAGTGCATTGTTCAATAAGATATGGAGTAAATTTCTTTTATTGTATTAGGCCTGATTTTAGATCTGATTTGACTCTGGGGGGTTTGTATATAGTTGAGTATGTAGGTTAGAGAATATGTGTTTTTTGTTGTAATCATCTAATATGTTTTTGTTCATCCTATTGTAATTTTGAAAATTAAAATAAAATTTCAAAAAAAAAAAAAAAAAAAAAAAAAAAAAAAAGTCCAAGATCAAGATCTCGCCAGGTGACTTTGTGAGGATAAAGTTACTGCGTACTGTGAGGAATGGTGAATCTAAATACAGTAGCCCGGTTGAGGTGCTACAAGTGTTCAATAGGGTGGTTAGAGTTTGTGGTGGTTCTGTATGGAATTTGGATAGGGTGAGTAAATGGATTTGGAAAGGCGAGTGTGGTAGAGATAGATGCTTAAAATATGACAGAAGAGCAGTTAATATGTTTGGAGATGATGCCCTTATTCAAAATGGTGAGGAGAATGTGAATGTTGATGCTGGGTTGCAGAGTGATGAGGGTGACATGCAACAGAGAGACAACTTTGGTGCTATTACTGAGAGTAGAGATGAAGATGACATGCATCAGAGAAGACATTTTAGTCCTAATGCTGAAAATAGAATTTTACATAGCTCGGGAGAGAGAGAGAAGAAGTTACCGTTTTGGTCCAGGGACTATGTTATGGAGAAGTAAAGTTTTGAGACTATGTCATCTAGGACTAAGGACCGATTATTGGTCTTTAGAACTTTGTTTTCATTTTTGATTTTGGGATTTCAAACCAAATCTCAATTTTGTATATATGTAGCTTTTGCTCGTTTGTCTTGGTTTCTTTTGTTTCACTGAAGTTTTGCTATGTTTCTGTCATGGGGGAAGGGGTTATGTTGTATTTACATAAATACTGTTCATGTTATTCATGTTGCTAAGGTATTGTGGCACCCCTGCCTGCATGTGAGATTCCTAGAATGTTGGTTTATGAGTTGTGCGAGATTCTAGATACGGCGGTTGCGAGAGTGAGAGTATGGAGCAGGAGGGTGAGAGCTGCAGTGCAGGGCACTGGGGTTTCACATAAGTAAATAAACTATATTTACTTACCTTCGGTCTACAGGGTGGATACTTCAGTACCCTCAATATAGAGGAAAGAAAGAGACACTTTTATTTTATTCTCCACTTTTTTACTTATTCCCAGTACTAGTTGAGATAGCACTACGCGGCAAGGCCTTCTAACCCCTTGCAGAGCTAGGTTCCCGTCTTTATGTCCTCTTATTTCACCTTTTTATCCTAATGGCCATATGCAGAGAAAGTAAAGTAAATACAAGATAGTATCAATGGTTGAAAGTACCCCTTTTAAATGACCTCATGTACCCTGACACCCTTCCCCCTTTCCTTTTACAGTCACTCGCACTTAATACTCACGTGCCCGTCTTGAATCGAGATTCTCCTTGACTGGGTCTCTCCAGGCGGTCGCTGCCACACACTCAATGGCCGCCACACGGCTCCGGCGAGCGGTACTCAAAGGGTTTTTTTGGAGCAGGATCCCGTATCCTTTGTTTTATTCTGTGCGCACGTTTAAGCGTACCAGTTTCCATAGGCGGGCAGCTCTCCTGAGCGGGCGCAACATGCATCTCCACTGCCACCCGGAATCTCTTGCGCCAGAGGGGATGATGACGAATTTTAAAAATGTAATCACGTCAGGGTCACCACGGAGGGCAAGCGTCCCCAAAAGGCATTACCCTCCCCGCAATGAGAGGCAATAAGAGACACACCCAAAAGGGAATGAGGCTAGGACCAAGTGCGGGTAAAAGTAAAAAAGATTCTTTATCTAATCAAATAGGGCATGCAAAGGACTCTGCAAGCTCCGAGAGTGCTCTGTCTGACAATAGCAAAGACAGTCTTATGTATTACAAAATTTCGTCATAGAAACCTACACACTATAGGGGGCACATAGTCTTGGGGATTGGGTGGCGTTGACTAACTATAGGTGTAGTTGTGACGAGCCGCTCTGTGGTTGGTGGACATCAGCGTGGTGCCAATGTGGGGTGGATAGTTCAGCTGGGCTCATCGGGGTGGGGCTGCCAGGCCAGGCGCGGTCAGTGTCATTGATGGACGGGTGCCCTGACTTTCTGCCCTTGTGACCACCCACACAACATTCATTCATTTAGATAATTCTGGTTGTCCTGCAAATCCTGCAATAGGTTATTCTAAAGGTTAATAAGACACAGGAGGAATACATATAATTTGAGGCTTTACCAATACATCAAGACACTGTTACTTCTGACCTGTTGACCGGGTGTCATAAACCTGGGGGTCTGGTCTGAGGGCATGGGGTGAGCTGCACTGTCATTCTGGTCACGTTAGATGTAGTGAAGAATTACTTTATGATGTGTTAGTGCAGGGTTGAATATCTGTTTTCCAAGGCCCATTAACTTAGGGTGAACCGGAGGGCCACTGGATCAGCGAGGGTGTACCTCTGGCCCTTTGGGGCAGTGGGGTTTTAGGACCGGGTTGTAAATAATGCATTTGGCCAACCATGGCTGTCTGGGACATGGGGGGAGGCGAATACTTGAAGCGGGTCCAGCAGAATGGGGGGAGGTGAGGCTGTGCTGCTCGCACACCAGCTTGTCCTGGTGTGCCTTGGTGGGAGGGGAGAGGAGATGGCCTTGGGTATGTGTGTGTGAGCAATTCTCTGTGCTTAAGCTCCACACTATGTAAAACAAGGAGATGATTAATAAAGTTGGTAATATAAAAAATGATCACACATTTCTACTATCTATACATTTGTATATTATTTTATATCTCTCTATAATAATTTGACAGTGTTACATACATCATTAAACATTGGGCGACTATATTTTAGCTATGTCACACGGTATCAGCTGAATAACACATGAAGTAGCATTAGGTTTGATGGTGTACTCAGGAGCATGGAAGCAATACATTCAGAGACGATAATACATTTTCATTCTGGCTTGTACTTTTAAATGTATCCCTCTATACACACACACACACACACACACACACACATTTGCGGTAATGCTTCGTTTGCCTTCCTTTGTACTTAGCAGCATTCGTTATTAGCCCTAGGTGGTCAGTATCAATTTCTTTTCATTCAGTCTTCTAGGCACAAGGTATCATGTAGGAGCTGAGGTCACGTTTGCTTTATCAATACTTATGAGTTTTTATCCCTTCCTTAAACACGTATGTTCATATTTAATACAACAATCTTTGTGAATCGTCAGGTATTGGGGTGTAGTTTGGCAATGACATGGGTTCATACAAAAGAGTATTAACACCATATATTTTACATGTTACGGGTTAGTTGCAGGGTCGAGGCCTGTTCTGTTAGGATGGTTTTCTGTTATTTTCCAGATTTGAACCGCGAGTCAGGTCACTTCGGGGACAGTGATGTACTGTGGAAGGTAAATGATACAGTGTTTGTTCTGATACTTGTTCGTGTCTGGTTACTCGTGAGAACGGGCCTTCAGCGGATCTGCCATGGAGCGGAGGCGCCAGGGGAAGGGCATGACTCTCTGTGAGTGGGGGCCAAGCTGCAGCATTCACAGGCAGGCTGTCTCGTTGGATTTCAGGTTGTCAGTATCTAAAACGAGTCCTGATGTTTTCCAAAATGGTGTCCATGGTACAGCAATATCAGTCCTGTGTGTCCTGGGCCCTGATGACAGGGGGACCCTGACGAGCCACGAACCTCACAAGGTGGGGCATGCAGGGGACGGGGGGTCTCCTGGACCTATCCTCCCATACACTGCTCATAAACAAAGCCCGTGCAGCGAAACAATTTCAGGATTCAATTCCAGGAAATGAGCCCAACTCCAGAACCTCTCTAAACGCCAGAGACTAATTGAAGGACAGGACAATCTCGAGTTAGCTCAGACCCATTCATCGAATGTACTTCATTCACAAAAAATATCTAACAGTAATTTGAGTACTCATCTACAAAATCATCACAGTGTAATAAACGCATCATATGTGAGACCTAGTGGGGATTTGACTTCAGATGAAACCTAAACATCAGATTCGTCTTTTGCGGATCATCCATTTCCGAAAATAAGGAGATCAAATACGGCCACTTTTCAACATAAACAGCCCACTAAAGCCTCAGTGCACAGTCTAGGGGCTCTAGTGCCTTCATGCAACCATGTGCCTTTTAATGAACTGCAAGCACTGTTAACTTCTTCAATGGCTATTTCAATGGTGCCGTTTACAAAATTATACAAGTCCATTAGTGAGAGCACTAAAGATTTAACAACTCTGGTAGCCCTAATGAACTCTAAACTGATACATGTGGAAGAGTTGTAGTAAAGACAAACAAACAACATGAGGTTACTCACAAGTTAACAACATTACTTTCATCTGTGAATAATCAAAAACAAAATGACGGTCTTGACAAAAAGCTACTTGCAGAAGTCGCAAAAGAGGCTTTGGCTTTATTACAAAATAACCACAGGGAGGTACCATCACAATTACATCTTTTTTGTCCAATTGCCACAGAAATAGACCCTCATGAACCAACTCAGCCTCTGACTGCATGTCCACAGTCAGTAGGAACTGATCGTGGCTCGGCGTCTGACGCCTTAAAACTTAACTATGGGCCTCATTCCGAGTACGGCGCTAACCAATGGCGCTATTAACGCCTTGGTTGACGCCGTACCCGGACCGGCAGCGCCTTGGTGGTTGGCGGAATTACCGCCCCATTCCAAGGTTGGCGGGGCGGTAATTCCCCAATCCCCATTTACCCTTCCCCATTCCCATTCTTGCCCCATAGGGCATAATGGGAGTGGGGAAGGCGTCAATTACGCCACCGTAAATTACGGTGGCGTAATTAACATCAAGGTCCCTTAGCGCCATGGTATTTAACGCCTGCTAAAAGCAGGTGTTAAAAGCACCATGGCGCTAAGGGAACTCGGAGTATGGCGGTAAGGGATTACCGCCACCGCTCTCGTTAGCGGTGGCCGCTATCCCTTACCGCCGTACTCGGAATGAGGCCCTATGTCTTGCTTGCACCCTGTCAGGTTCCAAATGATGCTACTAGACGATACAACCGACGGTGGAAGTACTAACCCTATCCTTGGGGACTAATAAGGAAAAGAGTGAACCCTCCGTTGATTGCTCCACGCCCATGAGCAATGGTTGCACTGCCCTTGACACCACAGGTGGTAATGTATCGCCGGGAAATGCTGCTGAGACTTCTTTCAACAGCGCTTTTCTTCAGGCAAGAAGCTCTGCCAATCTGGCACATCTCAATGACCAAGTAGCGGGACCTTCAGTTCTGCATAATCCTGTGTCAAGGGATATGATTGAGGAAGTGGTGGATGTGTTGTTAATCTTAAGACCGCTGGACTGTTTGCCATCTTTAATGGTGGAACTCAAACTCCCCAAAAAACAATGAAACAGATACGGCAGCATAAAATTCAAACGAAGAAATCTAAAAATCTTCCAGGGAAAAAGAGGATTCAAGCATCGGGGGCTTGAACATTTCTAAGAAACATTAAAGTGATTCAGATTGTTGAGAAGGTAGACATGAATCACAAACGCCCCTTAACGCAGGCGCCTGAGAATAAGATAACAATGATTGTTCGACCATTAAATCTATCTGAGAGGGAAGTCATACAGATTGATGACGTTGTACAGGATACCTCAGACGCTCTCTTGGACTTGTCTGTTTATAATGACTCTGAATGCGATGACATGGAGAGGACGACTGCCACGCCTGAGAACAACAATTTGGAAGCATCTAAACCTCCCAAAAGTCTGAGAAATGATACTTCTATGATACCACCTGACAAGATTGATGAGGGCCATATGACAAACTTGTCTCCTTCCTCGGGAAGGGTTGAGAAACGACAGAGTGGTAAGTAATAGTGACAGATCTTGCTCAATTGTAGCTGATATCCATGCCGATTTGGCAACTGACTCAGTGCTTTTGAGTCCTCAGGTCCTCACCTTACAAGAAAAAAAGGGACTTGTTAAGGGATAACCCACAAAGCACCTTTTCTTCTACCATTAAGACTACCATTTGGTATCTGTGGCTGCATGCGCTGACCATGAGAAGATTCATATAAATGACTCATTATCATCATTAAAGCACATATAAATGACTCATTATCATCATTGAAGCACATCGCAAAAAGCAAGAGTGGCAAAAGAGTGGCTTGAAGAATTAAAATCACTGGACCTCCATATGCATTATGGATGCATCGAAGGAGATATTCCATCTGGCATAACATGGCAACGTGGCGACCAAAAATCCATCATCGATGACATTTTTACATCGGACGCCCTTCATTCACGAGTCAAATATCTAAAGGTCATTCAAATGCACAATAGCGATCATGAGATGCTAAAAATGGAGCTCCTATCGACTATGTACAAGCCTTGTCTAAAGTGGTCATCGCGGGTCAATGTGGAGGCAAGTAGAATCAGATTGTGATTCGATACAACTGAGGTGGCGTATCTATCTGAACGATTCCACGTGGGAGCCTCGACAGTAGAATATGCACCACTGTTGAGTTCAAAGCAAAAAATATAGGGCTTAAAAATCAGTCCTTTAAAAAGACCCATTGCTTTGACTTAGAAGTGCTGAAGAGGAGGCGTCTGGGGCGATAAATGATCTGTAATAACAAAATTCTCCCGGTTAATGTAAGAACAGCCAGAAATCTGGTGAGACAAAATTACAAGACCTGGCTCAAAAGTCAAAAACATCTTTTGATACAGCACGATGCTGAAGAGATGCTAATATGTCTAAAAAACAAACATAGTGGAGCTTTTTGGCGTGCAATTAACAACTTTGAAGCACCTCAAATGGCACTTCAGGCCTGTATGGTGACGGAAGCAGAATGGCAGACACATTTCGAAACCTTATATAGCAAACCTAATGTCACCCCAAATCCATCTGCCTTAAGTGAATCAGCTTGTGACACATTAACTTCAAAGGAAGAGATCATGGTAATAATAAGAAAATCAAACAACTCCAGGGCACCTGGACCAAATGGCTTAACAAACTTTACTATTAAACAACATCCCGACCTCTGGGCCGATGGGTGCCTGGAGCTGTTTGAAAGGATAAGGTTACAACCACAGACACCTATGTCCTGGAAATCGGTGATAATTGTACCCATCTTCAAGAAGGGAAATAGAGCTTGTGCCAAAAATTATCGCCCTGTGGCACTGCTAGATGTTCTTGGCAAAATTTATGCAACAGTGCTACAAAGACAATTGACTGAATGGGCCATAAAGGCAAATCGGATAGACATAAAACAATCTGGGTGTGTTTAAAATGTTGGATGCTCGCTGAATCTCCTTATTCTAAACTTGATGAAGAT
Source organism: Ambystoma mexicanum (assembly GCF_040938575.1). Lineage (NCBI taxonomy): Eukaryota > Metazoa > Chordata > Amphibia > Caudata > Ambystomatidae > Ambystoma > Ambystoma mexicanum. The sequence goes on along the minus strand of NC_090925.1, from coordinate 1,089,808,912 downwards.
GGAGGCCTTACGAACCAACACAAAAGTTTATCTTGCTTTTATTGACTTCTCCCATGCGTTTGATACTATGAACCGTGAAATCTTTTGGAATAAGCTGCGAGTATGGGGCTGTCCAGCAGGTCTGTTAAATCCAATTAAAGATCTACATACGGAAATCTCGATCCATATTCGATTAGACCAAGCAGGTACGTTTTCAAAGGAGATCAAAACGCATAAGGGAGTGAAACAGGGATGTCCATTGGCTGCTGCAATCTTTAGCCTCTTCATGTCAGACATTGGGGATGCTATAAACTCTGTGCGATCATTTCCGCCTAAGCTGCACAAGTCCCACATTAGCTGGTTGTTATATGCGGAGGACTTGATCATATTAGATGTAACACCTATCAGCCTTCAGAGAAAGTTAGACGCAGTGCAAAAATATGTGACCACGAACCAATTAGAGATTAGTACCTCCAAATGTGAAATTATGATGCTAATAACTTAAGAACAGTGCAAAACAAAAACAAAAGTAAAGTCACATGGAAGTTGGGGCTAGAATCCTTAGGCCTGTCAAGTAATGTAAAATATCTAGGTATCCAAATAAGTTCTAGCATAAACGACGGCCCATTGATTACTGAAACCAAGAAGAAATGTCATCAACTTGCCAATCAAGCACTTGTTTTGAATAAAAGATTTTGAAGGTTTTCTCTAATCCCAGTACGTAACTTTTACCAACAAAAAGTCTCCCCAATATTAACATATGGAGCAGAAAATGCGCTGGGTTGTCCTTACTCGTTGTGGTCCACTTTGGGGAACATGTTTTTGTCCAAAGCACTGAGCTAACCAAAGGGAGTGTCTACAGCATGTATAAGGTACGAACTGGCTTTGACCTCTTCGCATGCTAGAATTTGCTGGAATCTCCTATCTGTATATCGTAAAACACGAATATGTGAGAAAATCCTGCAATTTCAAATTTTACATGACGCACCCTCAGAGGGAAACAACATGATCGCAATGTGGGATAAACGCTGTGAAGACCTTCTCTTGGAGTATGATATTAACTTGGACACATTGCACAACAATCCTGATGCTGCAAAGCTAAAAATCTGGCGTGCTGATTGGGAGGCCACTTGCGCACAAAGAACTGCAAATACTCTGATGATTGATGCACCGAGTGAAGTGAGGGGGTTCAATGAACTTCAACGATATACAGGACTGTTTCCGAGTGCAAATGCAAGGAGAGTGTTTAAGATGTTTAGATTGAACGCCTTTAAGACTCAAGAGCGGCTCAAAGCTTGGGAAAGTAACGCATTCTTAGACACAACTTGTAGAGTATGCTTACGCAATGTGGAGACCCTTAAGCATCTGTTCCTGTTCTGTGGCAATTTGAGGGACATGCTTTCAATTCATCTGGGCCCATGGGCTGAGAAACACCCTTCATTGTGTGCTGATGAATGGTGGGAGAAACGGTTTAATGGGATTGATATGAAGTTGATACTCCCATTAACGTCTTTTCCAATAGAGATTGAAAGATTGTTGAAATCAGACTTAATTCAATCTTAACGAGGGATTTATGGAAGACGTAAGAGTCGAACTGGGCCCAGTAGGAATGAGTGGACTCAATGAGTTATATTGTGACGGGATTGATGTTTGTATGAACTTTCTCTTTTTTTAAAGGTTCGGTCTGAAACCAATAAAAATAATTAACAAAAATAAAAAATGAAAATATTTTCCCTATGTCTACTAAAGACGTCACTTGACATATATTGAGTTAGTTGTCTAATTGGTAGGAATTTACAAATAAAGTGCACTCCAAAGTGATTTTGTGTTCATGCATTTGGGGCGCATTTTAAAGTGTTGACTTTAGAGTGAACGTTTTGGTCTTCGAAAAATAATCTTTCCCGTGTCCATTTTCCCTTTCTACACGAATGGTGTCTGATTAGATGTGATTTAATTAATTTACTTGTATGGCACTATATAGCTAAATGAGTATCTAAGCGCACTTCCAAAAATACAAGGGCATTCAGATTTAGTCTCAAGACAAAATGACTAAACTACTATGGAGAATCAGGGCATTATCAAAACATCCAATCCAGCTCGCTAATTTCAGATGGGAGATTACAAGATTTTTGTGAGGCATGTCTCTTCCAGTAGGCGATTCCAGAAAGTAGTCAAGTGAACAGTAAAGGCACGTCCCAGGGAACGAGCATGCTTCATCCCAGTCATGTGAATCAGGAATTTGCCAAGAGATCTTAGGGATGTTTCAAGTATCTTGGCACACTCCCAGAGAAGGTTTTATGGACCAAGGCTTCAAAATAGGGTGGTGATCAGACTGCTAACCAATGCAGATTCCATAAAATAGGAGCTATATCATGAGGTCTGTGTGTGTTGGTGATAATGCTGGCAGCAGAGTTGATCAGAATCTGCAGGTAGTTAGTTACAGCTTTCACATTTTACAGACAATAATCTTGCTTAAGCCTAGAATGGCTTTGGCTTTGAGTCCAAGATGTGCCTGTGATAGAAAAGGCTTAACTTGTTGGAGGAGCATTGCTTACTATCTGATTTAGATGCTTTACCAAGGTTAGTTTAGTTTCAAATGTCACTTCCAGAGCTTTCACTTTATCGTGTGCCTTAATGATTATACATTGAATAATCAAACTCTTGAAAGAGGCGAGTGCTATTTGCAATGTTGTTCTCATTGAAAAAAGAAGAGTGTTGGTCTTGGCAGGATTTCTCTAGGACATACTCAGTCTCTCTGTGGGGATGAAAGACCAGTTGGGTGTCATAAGCACAGTTTTGAAATACGACACCTTGTTCCAATAGTAAGCCATGGAGAGGTTTCAAGCATACATTAAAAAGAAGGGATGATAATCATGCCCCTCTGAACGCCCCGAATGTGTATTGGGAACACCGAGACTGGTGGGATTCCAGACACAGTCCACTGACTCGATTCCTCAAAACATGTTTAATCCATTCTATTCCCTTGTGTGACAGCAGAGCCACTTCAACCAATCAGGAGAATAGAGTTAGGTTGTCCATGGTGTCAAAAGTCGCAGATAAATCCAACAGCATAAGCATTCAGCCCTGACTCTTATCTTAAATATGCAGTATGTCGTCAGGCCTAGTACGATAGTTGCTTGTTTTGTTCCACTCCCCCCTTCTCTTCTGCTCTTCCTCACATTGTGTAATTTTCTCCGGCTCTACCAGAAATGACGGCAGGCCTAATATGGTAGTTGCTTCTCTGTTTCCCATTTCCTTCCTATTTCTGTCTCAGCACTTGCACTATCTGAAATGGCACTAGGCCGAGTATGATAGTTTTTTCACATTCTTGTTGTTCATGGCCTCCAAGAATGTTTTGTATTTTTCCCTTGTTCCCTCCCTTGTCATAAAGCGTTTTGAAACACATTGTGTATATGTGCTATATAAATAAACCATCATATCATATCATATCACATCATATCAGTAGGCCTTCTTTTATATCTAAAAACCAGTTCAGAACTGTGTTTTGAACTTAAACCTGATTAAAAATCTCCCATTTTGCTTTTTATCCAGATGAGTTTGCAGTTGGTTAGTGGCAATTTTATGCAAAATGTTTAACGAGAAGGGAACATTTGCAATCACTCTATAGATATGAGATCGGAGGGTATCTAGGGATGGCTTTTTTAAAAGTGGGCATGGGAGGAATTGGGCCAGAAGAAGACAGAGCTGCGCTCCCGCAAAACCTGTCTTGCTGGAGCACGGAGTTCCAGAAACGACCACCGCTCAGCTGCAATGCACAAAGACACATTGGGCCTCATTACGACCCAGGCGGTAAGTTACCGCCTGGGTCGTACCTTTACCACGTTTACGCCATGGTGGTTGGCGGACTTACCGCCCCATTCCGAGGTTGGCGGGGCGGTAAGTCCCCAATCCCCATTTACCCTTCCCCATTCCCATTTTTGCCCCATAGGGTGGCGTAATTAACATCAAGGTCCCTTAGCGCCATGGATTTTAACAACTGCTGCAGGTGTTAAAATCCATGGCGCTAAGGGACCTCGGAATCAGGCGGTAAGGGTTGGCGCTGTTTACGCCGCCGTAAACCCCTCACCGCCTGAGTCGTAATGAGGCCCATTGCTTCTCTGCATGCAGCTGAGCAGTGATTTGCAACAACTTTACAGATTGCACCTGAAAGTCGTAATTTGCTCAACAGCCCAAAGCTAAACAATTAAACTGTCCGAAGCTGTATATAGGTCTCATGCTTTGCACACATGTTACTGTCAGGGTGACTATTCTGATAGAATAAATGAGCACCATACTAAGTGTACATTTCATGCTCAGAAGGAATGAACGTTTGAATTATTCGCACAGGCATGTTTGATAAATTGGTGGTCATTCTTATGTTCCCAATGCAGTCTCCTATATTCAGCAATGCACATCATTTGACAAGCTCCACCCCCGGTCTCGCCGACACCACTGGCAAACCGCTGCCAAACCTGCCACACCCGAGAAAGGGAAGGAGGGGGGCGTTCCCAAAGTAAAATTTGTCAATATCTGGCCCTGAGAGTGGGTTAATCCAAATGTAGTTTTCATTTGTGAGGAATAATATTGTTAGTCAAAAGAGAGTTGATGAATTGAGTAACAAAAGGAGACAGCACTTCAATTATTATTATTTTATGTTTTTACCCAAAAGAAATGGGCCGGGATCGCCAGGCTGTAGGGATCATTTTTGAACCCTCCCACCTCCAACTGCCATCTCTGGTGAGGCCGTAGAGAATGTAAAGGATGTAACAGCCTCTTTTAATAAGTTAGAATCCGTGCCAACTGAAGTTTACATTGTGGCTATTATTTCTTTTTAATTTGGTTCAAATATGTGTATTATGAGACCAATTGCCTCCTGACAAACAACACTAACAATGACACATACACAAGCATCTAGTGTCCCCAGGCCGACAGACCTCAAAGCAACCTGTTCTCACTGCTAAATATTTACAGCAACATACTCCTGTGCTGATAACCATTTCTTCTCTCCTCAAAACCAGTAGAAATTCCACCATGGCACCCACCACAAAGCAGCCAAGGATAACCAAGAGTCAAACAGGGGAGTTTCTTGTCTCTGTAGGCCCAGCTGCTCCCCTGAGTAACTTGTAGAAAGTGAAACTAGTAAAAGAAGGACAAAAGCCCCCCCTTCCAGTGGTCAGGCCTGAAAATCATGGGACATTTCAGTTGTGTGTGTAAAAGAAACTGTATTCTTATGTAAGCAGTTTCACCATGTTATTTGCAAGCATCTCACTACAGTGTATGAAGAGTCTCATTATATGGTGTATATATTTGCACATGTAGGGCCTCATTACAACTATTGCGGAATGGGTTTAATGGCGCTGCTAATGGTGCCGGCGCCATTAAACCCGTTCCGCAATATTACGAGGTTCCAGAGCGGGTCCCGCGAGGGTCCAGGGAGCTAACAATGGGCCGGTCATAATGGGCCCGTTGCTAGCTCCCGCACCCATTCCCATTGAGCCCTATGGGGGCTCGAATGGGAATGGGGCAGGACCGTGCCCGGGTTCCCTGAAGGAGGAAATACCGGGCCCTCCATACTCAGTATTTCCCCATTCAGGGAACCCGGACCTGGACACGGTTTTGGAGGCAGCCATGCCCTTACTGAGGGCATGGCTGCCTCCAAAGTCGTAATGAGGCCCGTAGTATATTTATTTCAGTGAATAATATACATATCTTAATGTCGGCTAATGGTGGGAGACCAGTGCCTGTTTAGGCTGCAGTTGCAGTACAGCGCAGCAGTGGAGACTTGAAAGGAGAGGTACACTAGCTCTAAGGAGTTATTTGTATTGTGTTCCTCTTTACAAACACCACATTACTAAAAGTTGCAATGGAAACACAATTGAAGGATCCAAGGTCGCCATGAAATACAGAAGGTCATTACTGCTTTTCGTGGGGCAGCTGTATTTGCTCTCACCAAGTGCATCTACACGAGAATACAGCATACACAGCTGCGAGGCTTCAGAAGAGAACTTACAGAGTAAGGGCAGCCACTTAGGAGGGACCAGAAGAGTGTTCTTACAATTTAAACATACGTCTTTAAAGACATGTAATAATGTACATCATAAAAACACTGCTCTTCAAAATTGATAAAGGGTCCACTCTAGAGTACAACTGAAGGCAAAATAAAAGAGGCAATCGACAGGTTTGATTCGTATTGAGATTTTAATTTTGTATATGTTATGGAGTTATTTTTAAAAATGAATCGAGATGATATGTTCGTTGGACAAACGTGAACTGAATTGCTGACACATATTGATATAATATGATATTATATGACATTTCATATTGTGTATGGTACTGTATTGCGCAATGAGAGTTTATGTTATTCTATGTAAAGTTATTTGCTGCTTGTATAGTGCACATCTTCAATGTTTCTCCCTGTGTTTATGGATACACAAGAGATTTCTTGTAGCAGTGATGCCTTCTAGAGTTGTGCAACACTCACACAATCCCGTGATGCACAAACCCAACAACCCTAAAGTGTAGGTTTCAGAAACGAGCACAGTGTGTTGGTTCGGGTGGTCCCCTTCACAGTATCAGACCCTGCTGTGGTCCTGGGTGCTCGGCAGTTGCTACTGTGGTACCCTTGGACAGCGGCATAGGGAGATCCTCAGCCGACACAATGGCAGAGAAACGTGACCTATGACTTTGTGTGCTCTATAGAAGAAGAATAAGGTCCACCTGGCAAGTGTCAATGGGTAATGATAATACCGTGGGTGGTGGGAGATGTACACATATTACTAAGTATCAAGAGGAAAACATGGGTGCATGTACTCAAAAGTCCAACCAGAAAGGATAGACCAGCATTACCGAATGGGAGAGATACAGTCTATGACCTTGAGAGACGTGGGGGAGGAATAGGTACGATTGTTGTGCATGATGGAGGAGAGACCAACATCACTGTGCCCGCCAAATGTACCAGGAGCCCCTAGTTGGACGTGTGTACCATGCTTTGTAGAAGTACCTCGGAGAATGTTGCCATTAAGAAATGTACGGTGCATTGATGCTGCCTTTTCGACCACGTTCTCCATGGCTGAGGATATCAGCTGTAGGGATGACTGTGCATTGTTTCAAATAGCGGCGTCACCTAAATGCAGAGAATATAATACCCCTACACGTGCCCACTAGGCTTGTGAATATGGTCAGGGATATCAAGTCACAGCCCCTACTTCAGTTACTGTAAGCAGCCATTGCCGCTGGCTACTGCTAGGACGGCCAGAGCCCTGGGACAGACAGGGCCATGTCCCTCATCCCCCTGCACACAAAGCTGATGCCAACATCACCTGCAACCCACTGCTGTACGCGTTTCCTCCAGTCCCCGTCTCAGAAGCATTTCTCCACCGAGGACACAGGAGCTAGTGCGTGGGTCTGCTTTGGAGGATTTCGTGGGCTCTCTGAGCCTGTCTCAGCTGCTGGAGGTGAAGCGCTCACCTTGGAATGGTTTAAAAGTAAGCATGGTGATTTTAGGAGTGAGGTGGGGTGGCAATGGCAGGGGTGACCTAATGTCAGTGGCTAGAGGCAGGGGTGATCATGGAAATCATGTGTCAGCAACAGAGGATAGGGGGGGAAAAGGATGCGACAGGGATGCATTTGCTAGGGTTGGTGAGGTAGAGCAGGGGGATAGTGGTGGAGTGGTATATTGGGTGGGTGGGTGTAGAGAGGTTTAACAGGTGTGTAATAGAGAAGGTTAGGGTGAGGGTTAGGGCGAAAGGAGGGGGAAGAAAGGGGAGAGATGGATGGGTGTAGAGAGGGATCGGTAAGTGTTTGGAGTAGAGAGAACAGTGTGTGTGTGGTGGGTATAGAAGAGCAGGGAATATGGATGGGGTAGAACAGGTTAGGTTGGAGTGGGAAGTTAGGGAGTATGGCTGGAAGGAAGAAGAGGATAAAGTGGGTGATCTAGATATGTTACCTCCCTTGGCCTGTGGTGGTCTTCCCCAGCTTGACAAGCTTTTGAGAGGCACCAATGATTCAACATTCTCAAAAGCCCTCTGGTTGCTACACAGAGTTTCATAGCAAATTGTTACTGAAGTAATTGGCCACAAACATCCATAAACATGAAATGAACAACAACTGACAGTGAATGTGAGTTGGGCTGCTGCGGTTGAAAGGGGGTTAGGGTGTGTGGGTGTACAGTGGGTCAAGTAGGGTGAGTGTGGTTAGAAATGGATGGGTGTTGTGGGTTGGCAGGAGATAGAGAGGGGCAGGGTAGGAATGACTTGTCCAAAGCAGGGTAAAGGAATCACTGGTCAGTAAACCCTCAGACATATAGGACTCTTTTCATTAATCAGAGCTCAAAGTCTGCCAAATGCAACATAGGCACCCCACTCACACACACACACACACAATTACTGTTCGCTTTTCAGTAATTCATCTAATCTCTCTCTACCCCAGCCTACCTCAAGACTGCCTGCCTCAACCCACACACCCTGTGACAGACCCTCCAACCATGCTATCTCTCAACCACCACACACCCAACTTCACCCCTCTCTATTCCCACCTACCTTACCTCACACCAATCTACAACGCCCATCTCTGTCCAAACCCAACCTAACTCACTCCTCTCTATCCATCTCACCCTAACCTCACTTACCTTGCTGCATTCTACCCCACTCCCTCTAACTCGACTCTATCTACCCACATCCACCCACCCTTTCTAACCCCTCTCTACCAACCAGCCTACCTCATCACTCTCTACCACACTCCCCATTCCTGCTGCTTGTCTACTATAACTCTGCACTCACCCTCCCTCGCCCACTCATACTCATCCCTTGCTACCCCACACCTCTCTAACCAGCCACCCAATCCACCCTACCTCACCCCCTCTAACATACCCCGCTATCTCAACCCAACCTCAACCATCTCTATCCCCACCCATCATTAACCTTTTCTAACCCCACCTACACTACCTCAACCCTCCCTAACCCCACTAACCCTACCACACTCCTGTCAGCTCTACCCACCTTACCGCATCCCCCTCTACCCCGACCGATCAAATACAATACAATAAAATACATCCCGAGCTCCATTATTGGCATGACGAATTATACAACTATGTCTATAAATGCATAGTATACATAACAGGTTGTGATCTCTTCAGTAGTAATCATTTTGTTTTTGAGCATCTTTTCCTAAAAATCCATATTGATTCATGCACTTTTTTGCCTTTGATGGCTTGCAAAAACATGTGTTGCTTTTTCTCTCTGCTAATTGAGGTGGGTGTCTGATGATGATGCAGAGCTATTCGTGTCCTGTTTTACTTGTATAGACTTCCTTATTCTCGCGAAATGTGGCAAAACAGGTGCCCTGAATGATATGATATCATATGATATGGTATTTATAACGCGCCTATACACAAGTGTTTCAAGGCGCGATGAGGCAAGGGAGGGGAACAGAGGGAGGACAGACAGCGATCCTACTAGGCCAGGTGTCATTCAGATCGTGCAAGTGCATGGGAAGGGAAGGAGGAGAAGTGCGAGGGAGAAAGGGGAGAGGACAGTGTAGTACATGGGGTAAGAAAAAAAAACAAAATTAAACAGTAAGTAAAAGTACAGCCAGCAGGTGGCAAGTGCAAGGATAAGTGCTGACAACAGGTGTCAAGTGCTGGTAGTGGAACTGTAAGATACATAAACAGTCCCCAAGTGCGGGGGTTGCCAGGAGGGCAGTGCAGGAGTGAAACTGGCAGGGGAGGGGACCTGGGTCCGAGATCAGGGGGTAACTAGTGCAAATTCAGTGTCAGCCAGGAAGTTAGTAAGGGAGAGGAGGAGAAAAAGCAAAAGCAAAGAGAAAGGTTTTGAGGTGCTTCCGGAACGAAGATGATTCTCCTCAAGTTTCAGGGAGGCAGGGAGGCTGTTCCAGAGGGAGACCCCAGCCGAAGAAAGAGATCTACCACCAACTTGTTGCTTGGAGAAGCGATTGACCCTGATGGAGTTTGAGGTAGATGAGTGAAGAGCTTGAGAATGAAGGTATTTGGGGAGAGAGAGTTGAAGGTATTGAGTCCCCAGGCCCCAGAAGGCCTTGTGGACGTTGCAGAGGGTTTTGATCTTAATCCTTGCAGCCACTGGGAGCCAGTGCATAGATTTCAGTCCTGGAGAGATACGATCCCTGTGCTTGAGGCCAAGGACAAGTCTTGCGGTCCTGTTCTGGATAAGTTGCAGGGGGCGGAGCGTAGAAGCAGGCAGATTTACAAAGAGGCTATTGCAATAGTCCAGCCTAGAGAGAACCAGAGCTCTGGAGAACGTGAGATTCTGGGAGAAGGAGAGGAAAGGAAGAATGTCTTTGTATTCAGGATAGTGCAGGAGAGCATGTCTCTCGGACTCTACTTCATCTTTGAGCTTCTTATTTGAGCTGTTTCATCCATTTTCTATTTCCAGCTTGTAGTCACTCGGTCTGTATTTAGCAAGTGTTTCCCTTGGTTTTAGGATGTTTACCAAAGGTAGGCATTGTGCACCTTTAATGTTTTGCACCAGTTATATATATCATTCTTTCATATTATGCTGTCCTAATTCTGCTTCCTCGGATAGTGCGTATTTCTTCTTTATGTCCTCTTTATTCCTAGCGGATTTCTTCTCCTGTCTTTAGTTTCCTATGCTGGGAAACTACAGGCCACGTCTGCAATAAGATTGCAGTTTTGCAACTTCAAGGCCTTGTTTCAAGAGAGTTGATGTATGGTTTTGCTACGCCTGGGCGTGGAGGAGCACCGGAATATTGTTCTTTATATGGTGCCAGAATTTTAAAAAAGTGCTTCTGGATATTGAACAGTAGGGGGAATAGTCATAGTTATGAATTCACATATCAAACTTCTCTCTACTTCCATCACCCCCACTACTCACCTCTAACCCACACACCCTATCCCATGCTTCCCTACTACTGCCAATCCTAACCTACCCCCTCTCCATCCATGCACATACCCACCATACCTCACCATTCTCTATCCCTGCCCACCTACCCTACCTCACCCCGCTATACCCACCCAGAAAACCTTTACTTCCCCGTGCCGTCCTCACCCACCCATTGTAAATCATATCACTCTATACCCACCCTACTTCGGCATTCTCTACCCCAACACTAACTTTCTCACTCACCCCTTTGTCCCCACCCCAAACGTTAACTCACCCCTCCATATATCCACTCGTCCATCCCACCTCGTCCCTCTAAAATGCCTTCCACCCAGCCTGTCTCACACCTCTCTACAAATGCTCACCCCTCTCTATCCCAGCCACCCAACCTTGCTCATCTCCACCTCCCACCATATACCTCACCCCTCCATATCCCCACCTAATAACCATTCATCACCCCTTTCTACCCCAACTTGCTTTTCATAAATTAAGCATTCATAGTTCCACGACGGGTGTACACCCAGCAATAGGTAAACATTTACATGTATATTCCTGAACAGTCTGAATTGTGTGATCACTCACGTTGCTCAGCCATACGTCTACAATAGCATTTCATAGCTCAGTTTGTTTCTTTCTGTATTTCCAGTCCAGTGTTAATTCGTGCATCTGCATGGGAATTAGTGGATGACTACTTCTTTAACATTTTGCTATAAAACTCCTTGTAGTGAACAGTGGTTTTTAGGGACGATTCAGTGATCAGTTCCTTTCAAGAGCCAGGAAGGCTTGGGAAAGCCTGCCACAGACCAAAGGATGTTGGAGATTCTGAGACAGGCAGATACTTATCTTGTATCACCCCACCCTCCACGTTCCGCTACTTATCCATGCGGCCACCCCACCATGCTCTACCTCACCTTCCAACTGCACCAATCTCCACCCCACTCCCCGCACCCAACCTCTTTTGTTGGCAACATGCACCCACCACTCTCTGACCCATCCTGTCAACCCACCACTTTCTCCACCCATCCACTCACACCTTCCTTTCAACTCTCCTCTTCCCGCCCGCTCTACCGCCACCTGAGCTCACACCACCGCTCCCCCTTACCCTACTTCACCCCTCTCTTCTGACACTCACTATACCTTTCCCTTCCTATCAAACTCACCCACTCTACCTCACTCAGCTCTACCTCACCCACCCAACCTCACTCCTCTCTAGCCCAACCAACTGAACCTCACCACTTTCTATCCCACCCTACCAGACACAAATATCGGCATCCTACCTTACACCTCTCTACACTAATTTACCCAAGAGGTGTGGGTGCCAACGTAGAGTTCACAAGCATGAAGGGGAATGTAATGCTAAACATTATACAGCAATCACGTATTTGTCAATTCTCAGACATTTGGGACTCTCTATTATATTGACAGCAGAGCAATCCAAATGTGAATAAGAAACAAACACACACACACACACACACACACACAAACACACACGCACAAAAACACACGGTTCACTTTTCAGCAAATCAAGGTGCCAGAAATATAGAAAAGACGGCAATAATGACATTACTATCGTTGTTTCTGTCTATCACAGGCAGTATTAGTAAGTTTGGACCCAAGAGGCATGAGAAAGGGTGAGTGGAGGGGTGAAAGTAGAGAGTAGCGAAAAAAGGCAGGTGGCTAAGTATTACATAGAAGAGTGAGGTAGCATGGCTGGGTCTAGACAGTGGTGAGGTATCATTGGTGGTTGGGGGAAAAGATTGGTGGGGTAGGATGTGTGAATGGGCAAGGAAGGGATGATGTGCAGTGTGTGGATGGGTAGAGAGGGGTGAGGTAGGCTGTGTGGGGGTAGGGATGGTTGAGGTATGGCCAGTAAGGGTGTAGCAGGATGGTGTCGAGTGTGTACAGTGAAGGGGCCTATGGTGGGAGGGATTGTGTTTAAAAGAAGGCAAAGCAATCAGTAGACTGCCAAACATCATAAAAAGAAGACACATCAATCTGCCCCTGCAAGAATACACGTATGCTACCTTCGCCCTAACATGTCAGGATCTGCCCTATATGAACATGCTAACAATGCCTTTGCTTCAGCATGCTTTTATTATCCCATGTAACACTACGCATGTGATGGTTTGACACAACATGCCAGTATTATCTCCTATAAAAACATGCTTGCAATGGCATGTCCACAATATGCAAGTTTTAGCCCCTGTCACTAAATGCTTACTATGTCCCTGCCCCATCATGTCAGTATTAGCACCTGTAAGAACAAACCTGCAATGTCTTTGCCCAACCATGCCAATATCAGCCGCTGTAAGAACACTCTTGTTATGACTTTGCCCCAGCATGTCTGTATTAGCCCTTGTAACAACACCTGAGTGATGGTTTTGTAACAACATGCTAGTATCAGACCATAGTTTTCATGACTTTGCCCCATCTTGTCCGGATTAGCCACTTAAACAACACATCTGTGATGGCTTTGCCCCAAAATGCAAGTCTTAGCGTCTTTAAGAATACTGCTGTGATGGGTAAAACGCATCTTGTCGCTAATAGCCCTGTAAGAAAACAGCTATGATGGCATCGACCTAGCATGCCTATTATTAACTTATGTAAGAAAATGCTTGTGATGACTTTGCCCCAATAAGCCCATACTGTCCTCTGTAAGAACGTGCTTGTGATGACCCTGTAAGAACATGCTGGTGAGGAATTTACCCCAATATCCAACTAGTAGGCCCTGCAGGAACACCGTTGTGATGGCTCTGCCCCAGCATGCCTGTCTTAGCCCCTGGAAGAACATACTTTGCTTCGAAAGTTGCACATATCAAATTAGGAATCATGAGCAAGCTCAGCAGAAAAGACAGCTGAGTTTGGCAAATGCAGGGTTAGAACATACAGGACTCCCGGTTTGAACCCGAAATTCTGCAACATTTTATTTTTAGTGGATCTGCTCCCAAACACATACACCACATAAACTCCAACACATGCTATCTCTCACGCGCAAATAACATTCTTCTGTTTACTTGTAAACATACGCGCATTTGCACAGACACACAATCATATGTAGGGCTCTTCCCCCTCACACATCTATACTTACAAACACACTCTCTCTCAGACACCGACATTGCATTCTCTTCACACACAAAACAAGCACATTTTCGTTTTCAAACTGAACAGCAGTGGAACTACAGGGACTTCATGTCCCTCCAGCACCACTACAATTCCTTGGCTGATCAAAGGTTCTTCGATCCCTCAGTCTGGGGCTTGACTAGCAAAATGATATGAATCCATCTGATTAGGGCAGGGGTCTGCCACTCTTCGCTCTCCAGGTGTTTTGGGCTGCAACTCCCATCAGCTCTAGCCAGCATGGTCAATGGGGAGGGATTATGGGAGTCAAAGTCGGTTGCTGATCCCTGGGTTAGTGAATCCCGGTGTGAGCAGCCATTCCTCTCTTCCCAAAATCTTGGGCGTGTGCGTGGCTGTACGTGGTGTGCCCAATGTCTAGCACCAATGAAAGCTCAACTACACTTCAACAAGTCCTCAACTTAATAAATTGAGGGTTTGTTGAGCAGTGTGAAAGTGCTCAATACTTTGTATGACAATTTCAATGGGACTGATGTTGGTGTTCAACTTCCCTTGAATGAATGCTTGGTAAACGCTAATTTAAAATGTTTGTATGGGTAGCAGACAGCTCTCTCTTGCCCGCTGCAATGATAAGCTAGTAGGTGCCATATTCTCTGCAGGCCAGCGCACTTCCGGATTTGGGCAGCATGCTTGCCACAGATGCTACTCAAATGAAAAGGTGAGCTGCGCGTTGCCCCCTCCACCCTTTATCAAACACATTTAAAAATAAAGTTTAATAATTGACAGAAAAGTGTCCCTTTTTTGGAGCACTCATATCGTATTCACACAAAGAAATGTTAAATTGATTATGTGATTCTCACTTGGAATGGCAATATCCCAACTCTACAGGAATATGTGACGTGATTAAATACATACAATCAACAAGTCCAATTTACAAGGTAATATGACAGTTCAAAGGCTGTGCATTTTTGTAAGAGATGACAAGGTGGCCTGTTGATTATTCGGAAAGGAGACACATTGCCATATGCTACTGCATTTTTCAAGTTGTTATCCTCGGTACCAATGGGGCAATTTACCATTTTGAAAAATACTTAAGGATCAGGAGAAATTAGTTATTTTGAGGATTACAGTCAAAATGCCAGCGATCTCGATACAGGATTGCGGAATACAGGTTAACCAAAGAAATTGTTTGATTAATTTTCCCAGAGAGTGAGATTTGTTCCTCAGGAAATCCTCTTCGATTAAAGGGAAAAAAAACAGAAAGAGAAGGAAAGAGCTATTTGTGTAATGACTTTCATCCTAATGTACAGCAGATGAAAGAAAAGCATCTGCAAACATGTTTCCTTGGTAACTTTGAGCATTCCTAATTTGAAGCATAAACTCTTCTCTTTAAATAGAGCAAAACACTTGAGGGAAGAATTTGTGCATTCCAAATGCAAGCCAGCACAGACAGTGGAAATTCAATACACAGTGGCATTTACGCACAGTGACAGGACCCTACCCATGTTGCATGTGTTCTGTAAGTACATTTACAGAGACGATGACACGAATTAGATGTTCAAGGCCGAATGTGTACTTTAAGAAATTTTTCAAATCACTTCATGAAACTAGCCATACATTTTAACTAATGGGACATATGTGGGTAAATATTCAAGGATTGTAAAAACTAGAATTCTGGAACAGCGCTCACATTTAAGAAGTCAAATAACAGGCGTACAATTAGTGCAAATGTTTGTATGGAAAATTTGTTTAAATGGTGAATTAGTGATGAGGTGTGTCATAAGGCCTGGAGTAAGTCCACAGTCAGTAACCTAGATTATAAGTACAGCAATGGTTATACCATCTTAAAATACACACTTTAAGCCTAAATGTTCACTCTGAGTGGCCCATTGTATGTTAAAATGCCTGACTATAATTGATTTTGACTCTGAATTCTACCATTAAGTGGCAGAATCTTTAAAAAATGTCTTCAGCTATAATAATACTGGGAATCATCGTTCTTCATAGTTAATTATAGCTTTAATATTGACAGAGGTAGAATGTGACCATGTATGTATGCTGTACGACTCTTTTTAATACATTTAGAAGCATAGACATTTGAATAATAAATCGTCAATATCAGTATCATTTCAATCTTTTGAAATATGTGAACAAATGGCCCTTTTTTGTTTCCTACCAACATGCATTCCACATGTTACGCTAGCTGCTTGATAATGTCACACGTTTTGTACATGATGACATCACATGCGGGTCACTGCATATGAATAAATACAAAATTGCAGATGCATACTTAAAATAAAGGAGACGCAATAAGAATTGATCTGAAAGAAGTATATAATTGACCTTCTACTCTTGTTTGTAATAGCTAAGCAGGAATGTAACAGTGTTTAGTCTTTCAGCAGCTAAAGAACATTTGGACAATAATGTAAAAAGCGATTCCTAATGTGAAGGTAAATTAGCATATACATTTCTATAGTCCATTGTCTATACAATCCAAAAAGCAATATCACCATTAGGGATGTAAAAGACAGTCAATTGCTAATTAACATACATATCAAATACTGACTATATGAATTCAGAAGAGTGGTAAATGTTTACTTTAACAAAACCAAAATGTGAAGACTGGAAGGTTTTGAACAAATCATAACCACAGGCACAGCTCTGGACAACCCACAACACCATCATTTTTTAGCCTGTCAAACCATTAAAGAAGGAGAAATACCATGTGCAAATCACAAACGGGGAAGTCAAGCACAAACTGCAAGGTCACATCCCTTCTTCACCAGACCACAAGCATTCCTACAGACATGTTTTAGCCTTGTCGGGTGTCACCAGTGAGGAGCAGCTTCCGTCTAGCAGGCTCGAGACCCACATCTGGACATACCCATCCCACTCGGGGTGGCTACAGCAAAACCAAACTTTAAATGGCTGGAAAGTTTTGAACACATCATAACCATGGCCAGAGCTCTGGGCAAACCTCAAGACCATTGTTTTTCAGCCTGCTAAGCCACTAGAGAAGGGGAAATACCATATATTTACTTTAAGTAGTGATATTACAGGATACATGCAATTAACAGGTTCTTACTGTTTGATCTTTAAAGATAATCCTTCCCTCTGCTACTCCATGACATCAATTAGCATGCTAAAAGAAATAAGTATGTTTGAGAGATGAAAGATTATTCTACAGAATCCTAAGGGGAGTCTGATTTTGATTAATAACTATATGACCCAATAGCAATCATTTCACTTTGCATTCTAACAGCTAATTAGCATAACAATACATGTACACCCTTAGAATGAACTACCCCTGCATATTGAGTTAATTCAGATTAGATGTCGAGGCATTGCTTATGCAACCACCTTCCTATCAGCAAATATCTACTGTTTGTTAAATGATGGCTCAAAGAAAAGGTAACATACCTGAGGCTCAAATGTACAGGTATATATATATTTTTTTTAAATGTATGGATTGTAATCAGGTGTTTTTACAATTCATATTGAATTTGGTCCTGAGGAAGTTGTTTCAAGTTTTGATATGCCAAAACATCTATGGTATGGACCATATCAGATGATTTCAGGAATGATTGTGTCAGACTACATTAGGAATAAACATCTTCATTAAAAAAACAACATTATCAAAAAAGGAAAAGACTTTGAGTAAATTGTTCGGTATGATTTATAATTCTGTTTGTCATGTTATGTCCTCATTTCATTTTTCTTGAGTGTTTTTTTTTCCAATTTTTGGAAAAATGTTTTTGATAGTGGCATTCATGCTCTTTGTTTACCTTTTCAATTGATTGTCCTTTTTTCTTTGAGATAATACATTGGCAATCATAAGCTGAGTATTGCTTTAGTCCTTTCTGTTGAGACAAAATGCTCTATTTGTATGTAGCTAAATTATGTCAATTTGTATTTGATGATTAATTAATGCATCGTGTCAATTCAAATCAAATTCAGTTTTAATTGGATTAATGTAATGTAATTGTGTAAATACGTAAATTTAAG
This sequence comes from Ambystoma mexicanum, assembly GCF_040938575.1. Classification (NCBI taxonomy): domain Eukaryota; kingdom Metazoa; phylum Chordata; class Amphibia; order Caudata; family Ambystomatidae; genus Ambystoma; species Ambystoma mexicanum. The sequence continues at coordinate 1,089,790,982 of NC_090925.1, read as the reverse complement.
GAAATGTTTGTGTAAGGATGTACTTTGATGCGCTGACGGCCGAATAAAGTTATTTCGATTGAAATGTCATTTCTATAACGCCATTTCCCATTGCTATGGCCTCAAAGCGCTGCACGTGAATGCTCTCGGGGGACTGAAGTCCTAGGTATGGGAACTTCATCAGAGGAGCTTAGAATGTGTGCATTCATTTTAGCCAATACGAAGGTAGCTAGGGGTGGCCAAGTTCCTGCTAGCTACCCATGTCGGGCTTGCATGTGGAAAGGTGCTGTGGCATAGTTTGGAGAGTATGCAAGTGCACCAGACTCATTATGTGTCCAGCTAGACCACATTTTTGTCATGGAGGATAGCTGCAGTCTTGTGGAAGAGGTGTTGTGTGATGTGTCTTAAAGTAGTGCATGACAGCGGATGTGTGAGGGTGGGTGCCCACGTCTTAGACAATCTTTCATAAGCATGTAATGTGATACATACCCATATGTCCTGACTGGTTTCTGGTTTCGTAGATGCAGCTGAATTTAGAAGACAGTGAATTCAAAGCCTGGTTACATTCTACAGAGTGGTTATTTTCAAAATGCAACTGAATTTAACTCAGTGGCTATAATTAAAATGCTGCTAAATATAACACAGTGATTGTACTCAAGAAAGCAGCTGAGTTTAAAACAGGGCTAAAGTCACAATAGATCTAGATTTAGAAGGGGGGAGTTCAAATTGATTGATTGATATTTTATTTCTATCGCCCTCGTACACAAGTGTTTCAGAGCGCGACAAGGCAAGGGAGGGGAATAGGGGAGAACAAAATAGCGATCTTACTAGGCCCAGTGACATTGAGAACGCGCAAGTGCATCGGAGAGGGGGGAGGGGAAAAGTGCATGGAAGGGGGGAGAGGTGGAAAGTGCGAAGCAGAGGAGAAACAGAAAAATAACAATAAATAAATAATAAAGGCAACAAACAGTGGTAATGCAGCCAGCAATTTGCAAGTGCTAGGTTTAAGGCAGCAAACAGGGTAGGTCTGATAAGTGCAGGAAGAAAAAGGGGGGGCTGTATGGGTACAGATACAGACCACAGTGCAAGGGGTGACCCGGAGGCAGTGCGGGAGGGTGGCAGGATGAGCAGGTACCTGGGCCCAAAAGACAGAGGATGGCCAGGTGCACAGTGGCAAGAGAGAACAGATCAGCAGGGGAGAGGGGGAGCGAAGGCAGAAGAAAAGAGGAAGGTCTAGGAAGGTCTTAAGGTGGTTCCGGAACCAGAGATGGTTCTCCTCAAGTTTTAGAGTGGCAGGGAGGCTGTTCCAGAGGGAGGCCCCAGCCGAAGACAGAGATCTACCCCCAGCTCATTTCTTAGAAAAACGACTGACCCTGAGTGAGTTGGAGGTAGAGGAGTGAAGAGCTCGAGAGGGGAGGTATTTGCTTAGGGATAGCTGAAGGTCTTTTGGACCCAGGCCCCAGAAAGCCTTGTGGACAATGCAGAGGGTTTTGAATTTAATCCATGCATCCACTGGGAGCCAGTGGAGAGATTTCAGAGCTGGAGAGATAAAATCCCAGGGCTTGGGGCCAAAGACAAGTCTCGCAGTCCAGTTTGGCTAAGTTATATACAGTGGCTATATTAAAAAAACAGCTAAATGTAACTTATTGGCTATAGTCAAAATGCAGCACAATTCAGCAGAGAGGCTATACTCAAACAACAGTTAGATGGAAATGGTCTACACGTTGTAGGAAAGGCTACATTCTACATAGAAGCTATACTCAAAAAGCAGATAGACATAACATATTGGCTATACTAAAAAATGCAGCTATATATAACAGTGGCTATACTCAAAATGCATCTAAATATAACACAGTGGTTATACTAAAAAAGTAGCTGAATTTAACACAGAGGCTGTACTAGAAGATGCAGCTAAATGCACGGTATTGGCTATATACTCAACATTCTGTTAAATATAACATTGGCTATACTCAAAAAGAAGCTAAATATAACACATTGGCTATACTCAAAATACTGCTAAATTCAGCTCAGTGGCTATACTCAAAATGCAGTTAGATCTAAATGGGCAGAGTTCTAAGTGAGGCTAAATTCTATACACAGGTTATACTAAAAACGCAGCTAAATATAATGCATTGGCTATGCTCAAAGTGCAGCTCAATTCAGCACAGTGGCTATACTCAAAAGGCAGTTAGATTTAAATGGGGGTGGGTTAAAGTGAGGATACATTCTAACCAGAGGCTCTACTCTAAAGTGCAGTTACTTCTACATAGTGGTTAAACTTACAAGGCAGCTGAATTTAACACAGTGGCTATACCAAACAATTCACCTAAATTCAACACTGTGGCTGTACTCAAAAGGCAGCAGAATTTAATACAGTGGTAACATTCAAAACACTGCTAGGTTTAACACAGTGGCTATACTCAGAAGACAGCTGAATTTATCAAAGAGCAGCTAGATTTAAAAGGGGGGTTTCTAAGCGAGGCTAAATTCTACACTGTGGCAATACTAAGAAATGCAGCTCAATTCTATACAGTGGCTATATTCAAAATGCATCTAAATTGAACGCAGTTTCTATACTCAATAAGCAGCTAAAATCAAACAGAGGCTATACTAAAAAATTGAGTTACATTATTCACAGTGGCTAAACTCAAAAGACAGCTGAATTGAACACAGTTGCTAAACTAATAAAATGCAGCTCAATTCAACACTGTGGCAAAGTTCAAAATGCAGCTACAATCAACACAGTGGTTATACTATAAAATTCAGCTAAGTTCCACACTATGATATGATATGATATATGATATGATATGGCATTCATAACGTGCCTATACACAAGTGTTTCAAGGCGTGACGAGGAAAGGGAGGGGGAACAAAGGGAAGACAGAGACAACGATCTTACTAGGCCAAGTGACATTGAGATCACGCAAGTGCAGGGGGAGGGGGCAAGAGGAAAGTGCAGGGGCGGGGACGGGACAGTGCAGTACATAGGACCAACAGTGGTAAATGCATTAAATAAATAAAAATAATAGGTAAGAAGTGCAGCCAGCTAGTGGAAAGTGCAGACATCAAGTGTCAAGAGCTGGTGGGGACTGTAGGGATACAGAAATATCCCCCAAGTGCAGGGGGGTTGCCCGAGAGGCAGTGCAGGTGTGCAGCTGGTGGGGGAGTGCACCTGGGCCCGAGATTGGAGGATAGGTGACCAGGGAAGTTTCAGTCAAGAGTTCAGTAGGGGAGAGGAGGAGAGAAAGCAGAAGCAAAGATGAAGGTCTTAAGGTGCTTACAGACCCAGAGATGGTTCTCCTCAAGTTTCAGAAAAGCAGGGTGGCTGTTCCAGAGGGAGGCCCCAGCTGAAGAAAGAGATCTACCACCAACTCATTGCTTGGAGAAGCGTTTGACCCTAAGGGAGTTGGAGGTGGAAGAGCTTGAGAGGGAAGATATTTAGGAAGAGAGAGTTCAAGGTATTGAGGCCCCAGGCCCCAGAAGGCCTTGTGGACAAGGCAGAGGATTTTGAAGGAACATTTTCCTCGCAGCCACTGGAGTGCAGAGATTTCAGTCCCGGAGCGATACGATCCATGGGCTTGAAGCCAAGGACAAGTCTTGCAGTCCTGTTCTGGATGAGTTGCAGAGGGCAGCAGTGGTCGAAGTGTACGAAAAGAAGTAGTGGAACTATGTTCACTGCTTGCCTGCACCCTCTCCCCACAAACCCCATCACCACGCCCCCCCCCACACACAATACAAACCCCCAAACACTTGCACCTGCTGTTTAAGGGAACGTTCAGTGCAGTGCACTGAAAGTGCAAGCTGCAACGTCTTCCTACACTATTATTTTAAAACAAAATAATTCCAGAACGGTTTCTTTTAAAAATAAAAGAATAGGAGCTGTAAAACGTAATTTCAAAAAGTAGAGGAGCACCGCTCCCGACCGCTCCCGCTCACTTCGACCACTGGAGGGCAGAGACTAGAAGCAGGCAGATTTGCAGAAGTCCAGCCTAGAGAGAATCAGAGCTCTGGAGACAGTGAGCTTCTGGGGGAAGGAGAAGAAAGGAAGAATACCTCTGGGGCAGTGCAGCTGATAGTGTGAGCTCTTTGTGATGTCAGAGATGTGAGGAGAGAAGGAGAGTGTGGAGTTGAAGATGATGACGTGGGTTTTAGCTCACAGGTGGGCGAAGGAAGAGGGCCAATAGAGGCCAGCCAGAGAGCGATAGGAAAGGAAAGGAGGGAGCAGGTGTGCCGATGAGGAGAATCTCAGTCTTACTGGCATTAAGGCAGAGATCATTGGCGGCACACCACTCCTGGATAGTGGAAAGACAGTCGGAAATGAGAGAAGGAGAAGAGGTGGCGGAAGGGAGCCTGAAAATGAGCTGAGTGTCGTCCGCATAGCGTTGAAATTTGGGGCAGAGAGCGGCAATGCAGTGGGCAAGAGGTGACAGGTATTGGTTGAACAGCTGGGGAGCACCACAGGTAGGGAGATAGAGGAGGGTAAGGACCCAAGTTGCACCTGGGAGGGTTTATCGGAGAGGAAAGAGGTCAGCCAAGCTAGGGCCTAAACGGGGATACCCAGGTTATCACGGAGATGGTTGAGCAGAATGGCATGGTTGACAGTGTCAAAGGCAGAAGAGATATCCAGTAAGATGAGGACACAGGGGGTATTGGAGTCAAGGTTTGCGAGTGGGTCTTCACGGATGTTCAGCAGAGCAGTTTCCGTGCTTCTGGCAGCTCTGAAGCCAGACTGATGGTCTTGGAGACAAGCAACAGATCCAGTGTGGACTTGGTGTGACCAGAAGATCACATATCTCAGTTACTAGGCACCAAAATAACTGGCTCTCGACCCAAAACAAAATCTTCCTAAAAATTGCTTCCCTCACCCATAAAGCACTCAACAATGCCACCCCAGCTATCTCAGGGATGGAGATCATCTATCAGCCCTTTGAGATTCTGCCTTTTCTGCCTGTCTTTTTGGGTGTTTCCTTCTGTCAATGTCTAGAATGTATTCAAAACATCCACATGGCACAAGCTTTTTCTAAATTGCACTTGTCATATGTGTTTTTACTTTTGGCCTCATCACGAGTTAGGCGGTAGCCCTGCCAGGATACCGCCCAACTCGTGATCAGGCCCTTTATCTTGAAATTCCACTCCCTAATCTCCAGCAATATACCTGTGCTTGGAGAGACTTTCAAGGAATGTTTAGAACTAAAGCTGGACAAACATGCATAGTTTTTTTCTAAAAATATTGGAAACTCTCTTTCACAGTTCTATATATTAGTTTTTTAGTACTGTTATATAAATATGTATGAATAATACATATAAATGTCAAGCAGTTATCAATTTTAGCTAAGCTTATAGCATTTAAGCAAGTAAATCTACAAAAGGCCTGATTTGTGATTGTCATTTATTTTTTAACAATGGGAACATTGGGTTAATTTTGACTTTAAATATACAAATGATTATACTAGAGTGTTTACCTTGTAAGCATACTTAGATTCGATTCACTCTATTTTCAGTCATTAATAGTACTATCCACAAAAAGGTCTGGGAGCTCCTCTACCGAGAACAAACACAGCCAAATAACCTGTTCTATGGGAAGTTGCCCAATTTGTTGGGTCTACAACGACGTTTTAGCTCACTGTTCCTTTCATAGAGGAGAAATATCCATTTGCATATCAGTCTTTTTCCCACCCACAACGGCAGTCCAGCACCAAAATGCTAGGCAAGTCTCCTCTGAACTAGAGTAACAACAGCAACCCCAGACAGATGTTTTATGTTGCCAGAGGCCGAGTACGTTTCCAATAACCCTTTCTTGAAAAGGTTTAAAGCAGCAGCCCCAGCTACCGCAGCTCCCAGCCCTTCCAGATCACCAACTCTCTTTTTTCTCAAACATCACATTCTTCTCTTCAACATTCTACATATTATTAGACCTCCCTTCCTTTCTGATGCCACTGCACAATGCATGTGTTCACTAATCAACCAAGTAAACTATTTGCAAACTCTATATATAAAACACACCTCCTTCCTTTCCTTGGATGAAATGCAAAATATTACTAACCTCAATCTCTACCACTCACACTCCCAGCTCCACTCTTGGTTCCTTTGCCACTCTCTCTTTGTTCCATATTTCCCCATTTTCCAACCTCACAGATTTCTCCAGACCCTCTTCTACCACCAATTCTCTTGAGTATTTCGAAAACCCTTTCTGCACATTACTACCCAATTTAATTCTCACCACAGTTTCCCGACGGCATGTACTTGGCCTTTACACAATTCACCTTGTCATGCATCATCTTGGATTGAAATCTTCTTCTCCTCATTCTATCCCTCAATTCACCTTCATCCACATCAACCACACCCGCTCTCTTCAATCATCCCAGACACAGCCTTGTGCTGGGCTTCAGGCGCCTCAGGCTCTTGAATGTAGATAGTCCTATTGTGTCATGCGCTGCCATCCTATATCGGAATACCCTCTCCATAACTGCACGGGTCCACTCTCTGACCTTGGCCATTGCTATCCTTATGACATCCATTAATTAATGTGTGATTAAAACACTCCACCACATTGCATTTGGGATAATACAAAGTGGTTGTTACATGTTGAGTCCCATTTTACTCCAGAAACGCTTAAAATTCTCTAGATATAAATTATTGACCATTATCTGAAAACAATCTTCCTCTTACTGAAGTCTCTCATTAAACACATTCCCAATCAATTTGACAATATGTCCACCACCATGACTATATAAATCCCTTGAGCACCTCTTACATTAACCTTTCCTAAAATATTTATTTCAACCACATCCCAGACAACCTCTAGCACTGTTAGTTCTTTCATGAGTGGCTTCCTTATCTGCAGAATTGTATCACACGCTCTACAGCTTTTTTTTTTAGGGCAGCAACAAACTATGGAGGATTATATTAAAATACCACAACCAACAGAAGGAGCCAGAAGTAAAGAGAAGAACTCGCAACTGGACAAAGCACGCAATGATCATCAGATCCTGGAGGTGATAGCAGACCTAAAGGTTGTATGGGAATCCAAACTAGAAGCAGCCATGACTAACCTTAAAATGTCTCTTGAATTCAAAATTGGCGCAGTACAAGTGGACGTTAACTTACTGAGGCAAGACGTAAGAGTGATAGCGGAACGCACAGGCGAGCTGGAGAAAGAAGTCAAATCGAACACAACCGCCTGCACGGCAAATGCCTCGGAGATCCACAAACTGAGCAACCTGGAAAACAGGGTTGAGGAAGCCGACGTACAGGCCCGAAGAAACAACATATGCATCGTAGGGCTCCCGGAAGGTGAGGAGGGAGCAAACGCCACTGATTACATCGAAACTATACTGTTACAGGAAATCGAAGGAGGGGCACTCACCCAAGGATTTGCGGTGGAGAGAGCACATCGAGCACTAACAAGCAAACCGGTGCCGGGAGCCCCTACAAAGCCGATCATTGCCAAGATTTTGAACTATGGAGACAGGGAGTAAATCCTGGAATACTTCCATAAAGGTGGCACAATAAGGAGGGCATCCGCTTCAATAACAGCATACCCGGACTAGACGATCCAGGTGCAAAGATGACGGCTAAACTACAGCACAGTAAAGAGAACATTACGCTAATCAGGCCACAAATACATGCTGAAGTACCTGGCAAAATTGAAAGTATTCCACAAAAATAGGGCACTGTTCTTTGAAACTTCAGAAGAGGATATGGAATGGTTGGAGGCACAGAATGGCCCGTCGGGAATGGATGACCAGCGGGATGGCGGAATGGACAAGTGAGGCGGCGACTACTGAGACCGAGGTGCCATATAAATAATGACAGTGGGACTCGAATTTAGATCTGCAAATAGCAGCAGGATGAAGTGCTGTGGATACGGGTGGGTAGAACATGAAGCTGTTAAAATGTGGGAGATGCGCAAAACCCACACTCACACCCCATTAGATAGTTTTGTTGGGTTGCAAGTAGTGCAGCAACCCCTTGCTGTGTTCCTAGTACCGGCGTAGCCAGTGTAGGACTAAATGCATGATAGCCTGAGATCAAGGGATGGAGCTGGGCAACAGTTGGTGAATGGAAGGACAAAAGGAGGGGGGGAGTTGGGGAGTTTGCAGTGGAATTTGTAAGGGAACAAGCTTACCTACATGTACTATGGTGCATCAGACGGTGGACAAAGGAGGACAGAGACAGGACAGGATACGGATGAGGGATGGGGGACCTCAAGATAGCAACCTGGAATGTCAGGGGACTCAACAGCTACTTGAAGAGAAACAAGATTATGATGTACCTGAGGAGGCAAAAAATAGACATGGCCCTATTACAAGAAACCCACCTCACAAAAGAAAAATAAGAGATGATTGGGGAAAAAATGGAAGGGGACCACTATTGGAGCAAGGTATTCAGCAATGCAAGGGGGGTACTCACTTGGGTCACGCCGCATGTACCCTTTCAGTTATTGCAGTCCACAGTGAAGCCAGACGTGAGAATGGTAGTGATATGGGGAATGATGGAAAATAGAGAGGTGCGCTTTATAAACACATACGCCCCAAATCAAGACACAGTGGCCTATTTCAAGGCCCTATATGGAACAATCAGTCCATACCTAAGGGGCGCGGTCATATGGGGAGGGGATTTAACTGTACACTAGACCACAGAGTGGACATATCGGAAAGGAAATTAGACAAGCCTACCCCTGCAGCCAAAACCCTGAAGACCTTGCTAGGTGATATACGGCTGGAAGATATATGGAGGCAGCATCATCCAAATGATAGACACTACTCTCATTACTCAGCCCCACAAAACTTGTATACACGTCTAGATTACATGTTCGCCAAACCAGAATTTATCAGGGAAATGGTAGGGTCAGAATATAAAGCAAGGGTTCTATGGGACCACTCACCCTTGGTCTTAACATGGCAACATCAGCCCCACAGAGCTAAAATTCCAACGTGGCGGCTCAGAGCACAGGCACTGAAAGACACAGTGTTTAGGGAGGACCGGAGGGAAGAAATAATTAACTATTTTGAAACTAACACTGGAAGCATAGCATCAGAGGGTACGCTGTGGGAGGCATTTAAGGTGGTGGTGAGTGGAGCAGCTATATCCAAATCCAAGGGGCTCCAAGGGGGTATAACACGTGAGCTACAAGAGGCGGAGAGGAAACTAGAAGCAATCCTGAGTAAAGGAGACATCTCACAGGAAGATGCCATGAGCCAATTACAACAAGAATGCGGTGGGCACTGGGAGAGATTATGTAACTTAAATTATAAGAAATACATAGAAAGGCAGCACGCAGGCGGGGAGAAGTCAGGGAGGCTGCTGGCATGGCTATATAAAAATGAGATGCCTAGACCAGCGATAAGAGAGTTAAAGGGAGAGAACAGCCAAATATTGGATACCCAGGAAAGCGTAAACTGAGGATTTCTTAAATTCTATCAACACTAATATGAAGACATTGGGGAGGTAGACGTGCAGGAGATAAGGGAAACATTAGAAAATATTGGGCTACCTAAACTGAATGCAGAAGAGAGAGGGAACCTAGATGCCCCAATTATATTAGAGGAGTTAGAAGCAGTGGTCAAAGAATTACCCACCAGCAGAGCCCCAGGGGCGGACGGGCTCCCCAGCGAGTTTTATAAAACATACAGGTTGGATGCACTTCCCCCACTATTGGCAATGTTAAACGAGGCCTTCGAGACAGGGAGACTACCGGAATCCCTGAGAGAGACAAGAATAATCCCTCTCCTCAAACCTAATAAGCCAAGCTCAGACTACGGGTCGTATAGACCGCTCTCCATGCTGAACCAAGATAGTAAAATACTCATGGCTGTGCTAGCAAACATAGTTAGAGTGGTCATAGCCAAACTCATATATCCAGACCAGACTGGATATGTTACAGGAAGAAGTATATCAGACAACCACAGAAGGCTCCACCGCGTCATGGAACAGGCAGAAGAAGACACGAATGATGTAGCTATTGTCTCGCTAGATGCAGTGAAAGCCTTCGACTCTGTAAAAAGGCCCTGGTTGATGGCGGCCCTGAAGGAATATGAAATGGGGCCTGGGTACTTGATGTGGGTGAAACTGTTGTATAGCTCGTAACTAGCCAGAGTCAAAACGGGAGCGATCATCTCGGACAAATGGCAACTCAGCAGAGGCACTAGACAAGGCTGCCCATGGTCCCCAATGCTGTTCATCCTCGCACTAGAACCCCTAGCGATCTACCTGAGACAACAATATGACGGTATAGGGGCCTATACTAAGGGGTTGGGGCGCACCTAATATCATTGTATGCAGACAGCGTGCTGCTGTATCTGAGATATCCGGAGGAAAATCTGCAATATATCTTGGAAGTAATGGAGCGATTTGCGTCTCTCTTCGGCATAGCAATCAACCCCAAGAAGTCGTGCATATTTCCCCTAAGGAGATACAAAGGAATCCTGCAAGAGAATTTACCAGTTCTACAAATACCCTGGGAGATTAGAACGTTTAGATACCTTGGGATCGATATCTATCATGCTATAGAAAATGAACACCAATATAACACAGAAAAAGCTGTAGCAAACATCAAAAAAAGCATGAGGTTCTTGGCTAAACTCCCCCTGGAAATGGTGGGAAGGGTGGCATTGCTGAAGAGGGTCATATTGCCTAGGCTGTTACACTTTTTTGCAAATATCCCACACATGTTGCCCAGACGCTTCTTTGGTAAACTTCAGAACGTATGCAGAGGCTTCATTTGGCACAATACTAGGAACAGGATTGCCTTATGGAAACTACAAAATACGTTTGACAGAGGGGCTATAAAATGGCCCAATTTCGAGATATACCATCTGGCTGGGCAGCTACAGTATGTGGCTAAGTGGCTGATTGAGGACTCAACAGCAGAGTCCAGACTGTTGAGGACTGAATGTGCCCCTTTCTTTCTGAAAAAACTGATATGGCTGCCCAAATCAGAGTTGAAAAGGCGATCGAAGTTGTTAGAATTGGGACGGAAGACATGGAGAAAGGCATGTCAGGCCATGGAGAACCCGTTTCCCTGCTCCCCTCAAGTGCCGCTAGTGGCCTTGTGGGGAATGGATGAGCAGCTACGAAAGACGATCCGTAGACACTGGGAACCAATGGGAATAGCAACACTGGGTGATGTGTGGCGAAATGGGAAGGCACTGGAATTTGAAACACTGATAGAGGAAACTGAGGTACACCGAGGGCAATATATCACCTACACTAGACTGGTTAAGCTTAAGCAGGTAAGAGAGTCATGGTCTGAAATAGAACTGGAAGACCAAACAGACTCGGCTATAGAGACGAAATATGATATCTCAGAAGGGGGGCACAAGTTATCTCAGATCTAGGAACTGGTAATGTCCAGGGCGGGAAAGGAAGTGACCCAGCTGAGACAGGAGTGGGAGGAGGGCCCTTGGGAACCCATGCAAGACGGGCAATGGGAAAGAGCACAGAGGTATCATAAAAAAGTGTCTCGAAATGCAAGACTACAACAGATCCAGCTATATGTAACCCATAGGGCATACATGACCCCTCAAAGGTTAACCCGATTCAAGTGCACAGAGACACCAACATTCCCCAGATGTGGTGAATTGAACGCAGGGATGATACACATTTTCTGTGCATGCCCGGAGATTGGGAAACTCTGGGGTGAAGTCTCCCAACGCTTAACGGAGAAAGGTATTAAGCTAGAAGTGGAATTGGTGTGTTGGGGGGGGATTCACCAGACCACGTAAACTGAAACATGTGAGCAAACTTAAGGACTTAGCCTATTTTCTGGCCACATGCAGAATAGCTATGGGACGGAAAGTGTGCCACAGACCCAGGTTAGAGGTGTGGTGGCACGATCTTCAGAAATGGGCTGAAGCGGAAACGGTAGTATGGTATGAAATGGCTGACAGGGGGGAGGACGATGAAGTGGGATCGCTGATGGCCTGGAGACAACTAGTGGCTACATTATCTGGGTCCGTCTAGGCCAGTCCAAAGGAACAAGAGACCTCTGGGAGCACGGAAGCCGGGGTGTCCCCGGAAGAGTGACAACTGGGCGCATAGTGGAGTAGGCTCGGTTTAAGGGGGGAGGGTAAAGGGATGACAGTGGTAAATTCACGGTGATATACATGATATAATGTACCTGTACTGCCGGGTGTGCTTTGGAGTTTGTTGATTGTAAAAACCACTGGTTGGTTTCTGTTGGTTGTTTTGTTTATTTTGCTTGGAAAAATGAATACAAACTTTCAGACTCCCTCAATTTAATTTCAATATCTTCATCCATCACACTCCACCAGTAATATTTTCTGATCAATCTCTTTGCTTTACTCAGACCAAAATGCCATTGAGGAGCAATCTCCAGTACATATGCCCTCATACCCTCCAGTACTACTACGTCTATGGCCCCTGACTAACATGTTTCCCTCCAATTCTAGCTCATTTCTAACCTGCCTATATCCTTTATGCACTTTGCTTACCTCTTCCCTGGACCAACCATTACATGCAAACTCGACCATTCGTTTACAGTTCTCATTGGCCTCACAACTGTCCAACCATGCTTTTTCATGTACCCGGGAATTTGCAAGTAACTAATCCTCGTTAGTTTCAACGTCTCTTCCATTTTCCTCACAATCCTTGCTCAGATTACTCAACAAAGCTATGGCTACTATGCTCTGCTCACCTTTAATATACTCCATCTGAAAACGTAAGACTTATTTTAGTTATCCACCGGACTAGTCTCCTAGATATCCCATTTAGCCTTTTCTGCAAACTATCAACACCAGCAACTTCTATTGTGAAAGGCCTAACCCACACATAAAGTTTAAACTTGTCCAATCTAAAACCTCCCTTTCCAAAACTGAAAGTCTCCTTTCAGTATCCCAGGGTGTACAAGATGCAAAAGACACAGTTTGCATTCCTAATTTGCCTTGTTGCATTGACACACACTGCTTACACTGGCATCAGTGAATAAATACACCTGCACTTGTGCATCCATCAAACACTGGTTCACACATCTGATTTCGCTCTTTCATTCCAACCAAATTTGAATTTTATTTGGTCAAACACCTCGTGTTCTTTGTCTTGTCAGCTAGATTCTTCATAAACTTCCCATAATAATAAAAGTATCCAAGAAAATATGCCACCTCACGTTTGTTCTCTGATGGCTTCATCTTAGCTACTGAAAGGGGAGAAGGTGGGCACCACCAATCACTTCACTCTATGTTATTCTGTGTTTAGTTCTTATGTTATCCCATGTGCTCACAATCTGCTCTACTAACCAACAATTGTAAAATACAATCTGTTCATGCAGTGCCTAATGTTATTGAAACGTTAGTCACACAAAGTTATAATTCATTAAAGTGAACATATTTTTAATGTTCTCAAATGAGGAAGGCAGTGTACATATATTATATGGGGGCACCTATGCATTTTGGACATTGTATGGAAACCAGCACATACATTTGTTACACCACCCACTTTTTATGGATTTAAAAGGAAGTGACATACTCGTCAGAACATATTATCTTCACAGTAGACATAAAAAGTTTAAATACAACCATTCTGCATGATCTAGGAATCAAAGCTGTTGAATGTTTTTTGTTAAAGGATGGACACATTGGTGCTTCCAAAGAATATATTCTCATTCTACTCTAATTTATCTCAGAGAACTCTTATTTCCAATATAAATATTAATACTATCTTCAAACCTCAGGAACATCCATGTGGGCCATAATGTCATCCCCTTATGCAAATTGTTTCATGCACAGATTTGAACATGACCGCATCTTGGAACACCCAGTGTGGCAGCATTACTTAAAATTATGGGTCAGGTTCATAGATTACATCTTTGGAGTATTGGATACTCTAGAGGGGTTTGTGACATATTTGAATGAAATTGATTCATAAATACAGTTTACAGCTGAGATTGTTTGTTTGTTTGTTTGTGTGTTTGTTTATTTATTTATAATGCGAGCCTCACCCAGAGGTATCTGGGCGTAGTACATGGATATTCAGATTCTTAGTTACACATGATAAATGTACAGTTGGTAATACATGGTAATGGTGATACATGGTAGTACAAAAGATGAGTACATTAGGATACAATGGAGAAAAAAGCAGTGGGTGTTTGAAACGACACAAGAGTATAAATCACAGAATGTACACCCTGGGACAGTTACAAATTGATCAGACAATGTCAAAGTGTGCAGTCGAGTCGGCATAGAATATTAACTGAGTGCTGTACATGGTTCAAGTTAAGGGTGGCTCACCTGGTCTAGTATGGGGCATCATTGTCGATAAGCTAGCTTTTCATATCTTTCCTAAATCTATAGTAGGATTTGTCAGATCTTAAGGTGGTAGTGAGTTCCAGAGTTGGGTAGCCATCACTAGAAAGCTGCTGCCGCCTGCTTTTTTTTTACGCACTTGATGTTAAACAATGGAATTCATGTTCTTGATGTTAAGATCACAGTGGTCAACAATTGCTACATCATAAATATTTTCAATAAGGAAACAAATAGGAATAATTTGCTGCACTACTTGAGTTTTCATCAACCTAATCTTATTAAGAACTCGTCATACAGCCAAATATTAAGAGTCAGAAAGATTTTAAATGATGAACAGGAGTATGAACGTTAGGCAGAAATCATGAGTGAAAAGTTTCTTGCCTGTGGGTACAAAGCTGAAGAGGTCAGTGCATCAAGGGAGAGACTGATATGCAGCAAGATGATATTCTCTTTGACTCCCCTGCCCAAAAAGAAAATCACACCTTTCTTATGTTTCTAAATATTCAGTACAAAGTAGAAAAATTGAATCTGTCATTCAGAAACATGTGGCACACGAGCAGAACATATATTTCAAGAATTCCCAATTTGTGTGTATAAGCGGAGTACCATTTTGAGAGATCCATTGGTTAACACCACACCAATTAAGAAACAAGGTCAGCAAAAAAGAACATGCACTTAACCTTGCTTGCAATGCTCCAACTGAATTTTTGTTAAGGACATATTTTAAATTACCCAAGATTGGGTGAAAAGATGATGTTACGTGACTTTGCTACCTGTGATACAATGTAGTTTGCACAATAAGATGCCCATGCAGGATATATTATGTTGGTCAGTTTAAAAGACAATGGAGACTACGTTGAAATCGCTCATGCATTCGAACTAAGAATACCAATTTGGCAGTCGAACGTCATTTGATGGAGAAGCATCACAATAGCTCTCAGATTCAATTTCAAGGGGTTGACGTGGTTAAGAAGACTGGAGCTCATGAGAATTTGGCGGAGAGGGTGGACCAAAGAGAGACCTTCTGGATGGACAAATTAGATGTGGTAGCCCCAAATTGGATGAATGAATAAGTTAACTTATTGTGCTACCTATGAAAAAAGGATGTTTATATGGAACTTTTGTTACAAGAAATTAGTTAAAAAACCTTTGTAACATTTGAGTTTTGAGAAATTGAGCATTGAAAGAAAATTCGATTGCTGAGCTTACTTGTGATGATGTGGGTTTATATGGACTTGATAAAAAAAATGTGTTTGAATCTTTTTCAACTTTTAAGATTTTAGAAACTGAGCAGTAAAAGGTAATTTTTTCTTTCGATTATAGTATTTCATATAGTTTTTTCATTGGCTATAGAAGTATCGCGTGATGGTATTCTTTGATGATGGATCGATGTTGATGTGTATTTGAACCATGTCAGAGCTTCCCTATATTAAATTGAATATAGGAGTGAGGATCACTTGAATATAATAGTTTAGGTGATTTCTCAAATGCAGTTTTGAGTTTAAATTTTAAAATGAATTGTTTAAGTTAACACAGGCATGAGTATTTAGTTGACTGGGAAACTGATAACACTAACCTATTACTGTTGCTTTGAAATTCGGGGGCGGAAAGTGAAACACTATGGAACTACTGGAAGGTGAAGTTAGACGTGTGTGATGTCATGACGCCGATGACATCACAGCATGTTTTCCATGCTGATTTTCAACAAAAAAGGTAAGCAGGCAGCATGTTTCCGGAGATCAGGGCGGTGTATAATCTCAAAAGGTTAGATAGCTAACAGAAGATACTTTATTGCTCAGCATTTTGCGAAAGAAAGGTAACCTTCGGTCTTTCTGTGTGTTCTTTACAGGAGAGCTAGCCCCTTTTCTTAATTTTTCATTTATGGTGCATAGGTGATTAATCTTTTTAGGAGTAAGGGCATATGTTGGGAATAATTGAGGATAACTAATGGTTATTTGTATGTTTCTTTTGGTTAGTATTCTGCAGCAAGGGATAAGGTCAAGCACATTTGAAGTAACAATCATGACATTTTAGATTACTTTACAAAATGGATAGCTATCATTTTATCTTATGTTTTCTTTTCTTTTCTTGTCTACTTTTCATTGTGGTTTGTTTAATATGATGGCAATTATTACCTCTGTTAATTTGTCTGGATTTTTGCATAATGGGTCGCTTATATCATTATGTATATGTTGTGACTACATTGGTTTACATATAGGGAATGCCCCGAAGACGGACAACATCCGAAATGCATAGGTGAACCCATGTCATATATGTACACTGCCTTCCCCATTTGAGAACATTAAAATGTGTGCACTTTTATAAATTATAACTATGTGTGACTAACATTTCAATACAATTACACACTGGATGAAGAGATTGTAACGTACAATTGTGGCTCAGTAAAGCAGACTGTGAGCACACAGATTCTAGAGTTTAGATTCTAGGATAGTTATATTGTTCATCTTAGCTACTGCCTCAATTGCATCATTTTTCGGCCTCGCTCCCGTCCTGACAACTCATTCCTCAGGTAATCCACTGTTTCTTTTCGAAGTGTACACTTCTATAATGAAAGGGGTGAACCGGCATCACACAAGATCCTCAAAACATCCTTTAATCATCCTTTAATCAGCCATCATGCTCACATGGGTACCTAATCCAAATCAATATGTCATCTTGGTAACACTTCACCCCTTTTTTTTCTACCTATCAATTTCTCCATCTCTCTCTGCAACACGTTTGAAACCGAAATGAACTCGAATGTCATACTCTTGCTTCTATATAGATCAAACTGTGTAATAAAGGTGGTCAAATCAATGAAACTATGATGCAACTTAATCTGGTGATTTGCACATTTGAGATCAATCACAGAAAATAAGTTTGCTCCTGACACTGTTATCAATTCATTAATCTCTGGTAATGGAAATTGGTCCTGTATCAGACTTTCATTGAGTCCCTTTATATCTATACACAGCACAACACTACTATAGGGCTTATCTTTTCCGCAGCCTCTGTCTCTTCAATAATGCCCTCTTTTTCTAGTCTTTTTAACTCATACTCAACTTTTGACCTCAACGGCAATGGAAAATCACATGGTTTAGCTTGGGTGGGTACCACACAAGCTTTAAGCTTTATACAGTGTACAAATCCCTTGAGACAACCTGTGCTGTTCTTAAACAAATCTGAATACCACATTTCAGTTTCATTTTCATCATTCTCACTCCCCACACTCTCACCCATTACTGCCAAAACATGGTCAGAATGATCCAGGTTCAATTGTATTCTTAGATCCGCCTGAGCATCCCAGGACCATAAATCACCCCCTTTTTTGCAAATTGTAAGAGTCCTAATGCTTCCAAGTCTTTAAATTGAAGTTGCACTTTGAATTCCCCCAGTATTTCTCTGGGTGATTCTCCAAAAGTATGTGCCGAAACTTTGGCCTCTTGCAAAGTTCAACATTTAATCTTTTGTCTTCATGTATCCACACTCATCAAGGTATTGTCTGCACTGCTGTCTATTAGCATGTTGATCCCAACTCTGGGGTACTAGCACCAACCTGATGTCACTCTGTGCCCAAATTGTATGTATTGTGTGTTCGAATATGGATGTCGCAGAGTCTGGAGGGACAGAGGTCAAGACCCCACCTCACACAACAAGCATAAAGGACACGCCCTCCATCATTGATTCTGTCCCACACTCAAATTCAATTTAGAAGATTGATTGTTTAAAATAAATCACACTTTGCCCATAGGTGACACGTGTTTTGGCAAAAAACGAATTGTCTTTTTCAAACCAGGGCTTTATCAACTGTACCAAGTAGGTCTGAGTGTTATACCGTAAATAGTAGTCAGCGTAGTAATTGGGTTAAATCCCACTGTGTATGTGCTCTCCAGCTTACGTGCTATTCAGCTCGGCATACACAGTGGGATTATATACTCCATGTACACAATGCAGAAATCCTTCCTTCCAATTGCCCTGGGCGCGTGTATTTCAGGGGCTTGCGGGTGGTTTCTCACGCGATCGGGCCTGGGAGAGCGGGGTACGTGTATTTCCGGGGCTCGCAGGTGGTTTTACATGCGATCGGGCCTGGGGGAGCGGGGTACATTTATTTCAGGGGTGCGTGAGAAGTACCACACGCGATTGGGCTGGGTGCGGGTATTCCAGGGCTGCGTGGGAAGTTTTACACGCTCGCCTACAACACGTATTCATGGAAACGAACGTGGCCAATCCGGAAACACGTACGCCAGCAGGAAGTAGGCGTACTTCCACCCGCACAGCATAAAAGTGCACGCAAACAACAAACAAGCTCAGACGCCAGGATGAACATACCGTTCCTAGCAGCAGTGGCCGTGGGATATCGCAGGAGGAGGAGGAGGATAGTCCGGGCCAGAATTTTTACACCCAGAACCAGCCTTTTTGGGATGCCTGATGACCATGTGTATGGGAGGTACAGGTTTCCACCTCACATAATACTCGACCTGGTCAGTGAGTGGGAGGATGACCTCACATCAACCACCCTGTGCTCCCAAGCACTCAGCCCCCTGGAGAAGGTCCTCAATGTACTGCACTTCCTGGCCACTGGATCATTTCAGCGGACAAGTGCCATGGTGGGGGGGGGTGTCACAGGCCACGCAGTCACGCTGCCTACACCAGGTCTTGGCCATCATCACTGCACGCCCATCAGTCCGCAGGCACATATACCTGCCCAGAACACCTGCAGAAAGGCAGGCTGTTGCCCAGAATTTCTACAGGGTGGCACAATTCCCCAAAGTGCTAGGTGCCATTGATTGCACCCATGTGGCTCTACGTCCCCCCAGGGCAACTGAGCACATCTATAGAAACCACAAGCACAAGCATTCCATCAACGCCCAGGTAGTATGTGATGCCAAGGGAATCATCACCTCAGTATACGCCAACTATCCAGGCTCCACCCACGACAGTTTCATCTACAGAATGTCTACCCTAAACCTGGACATAGAAGCTGGGCGGCATGGCGATACATGGCTGCTCGGTGAGTATAAATGCCACTGCGCATGCATGCATGTCAGATACTGAGTAATGTCACAACCCCACTGATGATACCCATCACCACCTCCCGAGGGGACAGTGCCTACCCTCTCAGCACCCACATGATGACGCCAATTCGGAACCCCACCACGCCACCCCAGGTAAGATATAACACAGCCCACATTGCAACCCGGGGCATCGTGGAGCGCACATTCGGAATGCTCAAGTCACGCTTCCGCTCCCTTGACCGTTCTGGCGGGCAGCTGTTATACGCTCCCCCAGTAGTGTGCAGGATCATAGTGGCAGCATGTGTCCTGCACAACGTTGCAACATGCCGGGGCCTGGCCGTGGACATGGTGGTGCCCCCACATCCCCAACCACATGCATGCCCACTGCGCATGGGAGGGGAAAGGGCACGGGGTGAGGCAGCCCATACGCAGCTTGTGGCTAATTACTTCACATAAAATCACACCCCTGTGGAGTGCACACAGCCCTGGCACATACCAGCTGACAATCAATGATGATTGTTACTGACAATTATGATGTGTCAATGGACAGTCAACTGTCACAACCATACCAGCCTGAGATTGTACATCTGGAAGTGTTCCATTGTGTGCTTCCCAACCTACACAACCAGCACCAATGCTGTGTTCAAAAGACACACTTCTATGCTGCTAAAATCATTACCCCCTTGCAAGACACAACATGACAACAGTGCCATGTCACCCAACCCCTCCCCAGCACCGCCACCCAACACACCATGGCATGACATGCCATATGAGAGCAAACAAAGTCATCCCCCAACCATGACACATGTCACAAAGTACAGTGTCCCCAATGGAAACTGGCCACACACAATATGCCCACATGAATGTAGAAACAACAACACACATGACCAAATACTTACCACAATACAATCAACATAGCATAAACATGACAGTACTAAGGCAAAGGATACGTAGTCTTACAACATGAGAATGCCAGCACATCCACCACCTCCAACTGTACAGTGTTGTTGCCACGCACTTCTGGAAGTCCACTGCTCACAACATGAGCTCCACCTCCAAAGTGGACGGCCTTGTGAAGACATGAGGAATGAACCTGCAAATCTGGAGGGAGACATGGATGCACAAGCACACATCAATACACCATGCAGTGCACAATACAACAACAATATGCACTAGGAATGTATACACAGTATTGACTACAGAGTGCCCACACAGCTCATGGGAGTCCAACGTCACTGTGTAATTCACTGTCACTTGGGCACACCCTTTGCAAGCCCATGGAAACGGGAAGCAGGAGGGGTGTGTGTCTCACTGACCCAAGCATCTAACCCAAACTCAGGACAAGCCTGCATGTGCCCAGCCGAAATACAGTGGATGCCCACGGGAGCCACACAAGGCAACACACTGCAACAAAAAATCAAAAATGGCCATGTGTGGGCCAGGGGGGGTGGGGGAGGCCACCCAGGAGGTCCGAGGACAGGGTGCCCACCAACAGCCACCTGCGTGAATGTTGCGGAAAAAAAAACACCTCCATGGGCTCATGGCCTGCACGGCTACTAAATAGTGGGAGATTCACTGCTGGATTCGCTCTCCTCAACCTCTGCTGCTGCTGCCACAAGAGGTGGTGGTGCCATGGGAGGCAGCCCACACAATGCCCAGTTTGGTCCTCCCTGGCAGCAAGCATGCAGGCCTGGAAGGCCTCGTTCTGGAGGGATATGGTGCGGAGATCCCCATGCAACAACCGACGTGTTGCCCAGACCTCCGCCCGAGTTGCCTGCATCTCTGCTGAGAGGGTACGGGTGACGCGCTCCAGCAGCTGTTCCGTCCTGGTGACAGTGGAAGCCTCAAGGTCCACAAGAGTCTGCCTGAGGTGCCGGACCTCTCCCCTCAGGGCTTCCCTCTGTCCCTGGGCATCTATAGAAATTGATTCCCTCAGATTGTCCAGGGCCGCCTGTCTGTCCCTGTTGGACGCCAACATGTCCTCCCTGACTGATTGGCAAATGGAGTCTGTTGCCTTCTGTAGTAGCTCCATCTGCCTTTCTGGGGGGACAATGGAAGTGGCCACCCTCTCCATGGCTTGAGCAATCATTTCGGATGATGCTGCCTGTTGGTTGGCCATACTGTAAATGGATTGCTCCCATGCGGTATTGCCTGGTGGCGGACGGCCACCGCGTTGGCGGGCACCACACCTGTCTGGGGCAAGGCAAACTGCGCCTTGCTGTGTCGGCACTGCCTGAGGCTGCAGGACTGCATTTCCCCTCTGAACTGCTGGCCCAGGAACAGGATCAGATGTTGCGGAGTGTGGCCCTGCATCCGTAACCACCACAGGCGCACCTACCAACACTGACATCCCAATAGTGGGCTCTACCCCTGGTGCAGGTGGGTCGGACAGTACAGTATCCCTTCCATGAACACATACCTGCGAATCCACATAGGCCTCATCCGAATCAACACCTGAAAAGAGTTCTGGGGAGGTGCAGCCAGGGACACCCCGGGACAGTATGGCCTGCAGCAAGAGAGGGTTATCCCCCACCACCAAACCACGTCCCCCACTGGTGACTGGTCGTGCTTCAGATCCCTCCTGGGCCTGCACCATCTCCTCTCCCTCAACAGCATCAGGTGCGTCATCCTCTGCAAAAACAGGAAAGACAAAAAATGGAAACAGGCATTAGCACCATGGCACGCTATTAGGCCAGACAAGCTACAGTACCAGTACTTGATTTACACATGTCCCACATGACTATAACCCTCCCATGCATGCACTGTCCATGAGTTGGAAGGGGAGGAAAATGTCAGACACTGATGACACCAAGATGGGAGAGCAACACATCAGCTGCATGCTGGCTAGCAGTGCCATCACACATTGGCCTGTGAGTGGCATGTCCAATACGCATACATGACACATGCCATCACACAGATGGCATGTACCATTGGCATGTCATATATGTGACAATGGGGCAGAGTGATGCGCAGTAGAACCAGGTGAATTCCTACAATCAGCCTGAATGAACACAGCTAAATACGGAACAATGTGGTAGCAAGATGCCACTTCAAAGGCAACTGGCGCAATGTAGTGCAAAACGCCTACTGTGGCCAGAAGGGATACTGTAATACCCAAATCCCGGGGCGCAGAATGCATTGGATGAAGCACATGGGTGGGACAAAACACTCAGGCACACACACCCTGACCTGGCACTCAACCAGATCCCCTCCCACAAACTACATACACATGGATCACACACACATGCATGTGCACTCACCAAACAATGCCTTGTAATCTGGCAGTTATCCCACACCTTGGATCTGCTCCTCTGTGACGTAGGTCCCAGCAACATGCTCATGTAGAGTGAGTTCTATGTCCTCTTGTGGAGACCCACCTCCAGTCAACAGAGTTGCGGCATGACTTGAGGCCAGCTTTTTCTTTGTCCTACGCTTAAGGTCGTTCCAGCGCTTGTAGCACTCAACAGCTGTGCGCCTCATAAACCCAAGGGCACTTATGCTGTCCGCGATGGACCGCCAGTGTGCCTGACGTCGAGCAGGTGTAATCCTACACCCTGAAGTGACCAACATTTCGGCGTCATGTTCGGACACATACTGCACAAGTGCATCCAGTTCGGCATCATTGAAGCTAGGCTTCCTTGGCGTGCCGGACCGTGTAGCCGTGTCGGGGTCATCAGCCTGTACTGGACGAGCACTCTTCCTCTTTCTTTTTGTGGGTGGTGGGGATCCGGAGTGCCCTACGCCGCTCTGGACACTAGAGGCAGGAGCACCGGTGGACTGTGTAGTAGTAGTGTGCGATGGCACACTGACCACATGACTTTCTGCAGGCATTAGCTGAAGTGTGATGATGGCAGGGGGAACCTCAGTCTGATGTACCGGGACCAACACTGTCCTTGCTGGGGGAGTCAGAGCTGGGGTGGACGGAGCTGCAGCTGCCCCTGCAGCCTCCCCACCCCGCCTACTCGGGGCAGCAGATGACATGGCTGCCCCTGTACCACGTGGCCTGGTGACACTGGCTTGCGCCGCCACCCGTGGCCTAGACTTGGCGACCTGGAAGTCAGCCTGGGAGTCACCCTGTGCTAGGTCAGGTGCCACAACGGGCCGGTCCAACAAGGGCTGAGCAGGGATGGTGTCAGCCATGTTTCCCTCAACCATGGGGGGGGTGTGTCCCTGACTGGTCCTCCACACGGTGGGGGGCTTGGGGGAGTCTGCAAATCCTGGCCACGTCCCCTACCGTGCCCACCACGCCCACCTCTTGAGGCTCGGCCACCTGTGCCACCCTTACCACTTGCTCGCCTCCCAGCCATGGCACTGATGGAGTTGTACGTGTGGGAGTTGCAGTGGACAATTGTCCTGGGCAATTGGGGGTCAAAGGGGTAGGGTACTAGATGGAATTCGTACCCAAGTGATCTAGCAAGGCTGTATGTAACCCCTGGGGAAAGATGACGGGTCACGCAACGCACAGGCACCCCTAAAACAGAAAATGACGTGCACGCGACTCCTCGTAGACCACGTGCATGGGAAAAGGAACCTGCACTACGCTGTGGCACCCAGAAACACAAAAATGAACGTATGTGTGTCACACACAGCCTACAATGACCTCTGAAGGGGTACGCTACACACGGGGCTAGCACATTTGGTAAATACGTGCGCGACTCACCGTCTGCCTGGGAAAAGAGTGTGAAAAATACACGTGTGTGCGCGTTGGCAACACCCCCGCCAAAAGAAGAATTGTACACTGTCTGAGCAGACAGGACAAAAGGAGAAGTCAACGCTGTTTGAGGAAACAGGTCGAAGAGAAAATCAGAAAAATACTGACAGAGGTAACAGGGAGTATGAACTAGAAACGCTGTGAAGTAAATCGCGTGTGAACCGACAAGAAGTACAGATTTCACCCACTCGCTCTCCACGGGAAGCACGTACTAGGAAATGACGTACTACACGCACCTTTTAAACCGCACCTCATGTCCAACGTCACTTCCGCGTATACGCACTGAGGCACTATCCTCCAATCACGCGAGCTGACACTCGGACGTGCAGTTTTTGGTCTTGTAACATTCCCCCGGGTACAGGGACACGCCCGCGCATGTCACGTCACAGACGCGTCTGCGATGTCAGGGCCTTTGGTCCAATGGAATCGCGTACACAGGCCAATCACGTGTGGAACTTCTCGCGCACCCCTGAAATACACGCGCCCCGGACAATCGCGTGTGAAAACACCCGCGAGCCCCTGGAATACACACACCCATGCCAATCGCGTGTGAAACTTCTCGCGCACCCCTGAAATACACGCACACGCTCCCCCAGGCCCGATCGCGTGTGGAAC
The DNA here is from genome assembly GCF_040938575.1 of Ambystoma mexicanum. NCBI lineage: Eukaryota > Metazoa > Chordata > Amphibia > Caudata > Ambystomatidae > Ambystoma > Ambystoma mexicanum. The sequence continues at coordinate 1,089,766,401 of NC_090925.1, read as the reverse complement.
TTCTCGCGCACCCCTGAAATACACGCACCCAGGACAATCGCGTGTGAAAACACCCGCGAGCCCCTGAAATACATGCACCCAGGCCAATCGCGTGTGAAACTTCTCGCGCACCCCTGAAATACACGCACACGCTCCCCCAGGCCCGATCGCGTGTGGACCTTCTCGCGCACCCCTGAAATACACGCGCCCAGGACAATCGCGTGTGAAAACACCCGCGAGCCCCTGAAATACATGCACCAAGGCCAATCGTGTGTGAAACCTCTTGCGCACCCCTGAAATACACGCACACGCTCCCCCAGGCCCGATCGCGTGTGGAACTTCTCACGCACCCCTGAAATACATGCGCCCAGGACAATCGCGTGTGAAAACACCCGCGAGCCCCTGAAATACACGCACCCAGGCCAATCGCGTGTGAAACTTCTCGCACACCCCTGAAATACATGCACACGCTCCCCCAGGCCCGATCGCGCGTGTAAACACCCGCGAGCCCTTGAAATACATGTACCCCACTCCCCCAGGCCCGATCGCGTGTAAAAACACCCACCAGCCCCTGGAATACACATACCCCGCTCCCCCAGGGCCGATCGCGTGTGAAAACACCCGCGAGCCCCTGAAATAGACGCGCCCAGGCCAATCACGTGTGGAACTTCTCGCGCACCCCTGAAATACACGCACCCGCTCCCCAGGCCCTATCGCGTGTGGGCCTTCTCGCGCGTGTAGGACTTTGGCGCACATTTTTTTCCTGCGCAGGGACGCGACCGCCTGCTTTCGTGTGGCGGACATGTATGGGCCTGTGCACGTCTTAGGCCGTGCGCTGTTTATCCCTATTCAATTCCATGAATATGTGTTGTAGGCGAGCGTGTGGGCGTTCTGCGCACTTGCCTCCTGTACTTCCCCCGTGACGCCCACATTTTCACAAGTTGTTCCCCGTTCTGCGTGTGACGCCCCGTGTTACACCTACTTTTGTTATGTGCGCTGCGCTATGTGCGAATTCACTGTGGCCTTATCGCACGCTGTTCGATGACCTGTGCGCCAGCGTGTGCCAGCGTGCGCCAGCGTGCGCCGCGCACTTTCTCATCGCACATCCCACATTTCGCGCGTGCACGGACTTCCATGAATTGATGTGCGATGTTTTCTGTGCAATAATCGCACTTGCACTACGATTTTCGCAGTTTCTCTGCGAATCGCACGTTTTGGCACGCATGCGCCGTTTTTTCGGCGCACGTTGATTCCATGAATCGGCCTGTTAATGTTTTGCTAGCTCCCGAAAACAAATATATTCACAAGAACCAAAAGCAGCCCAAATTCACCCACATATAAATGCACATTCAAGATTTGTACAGTAGTGTTCAAAAGTGTCTCTTAGGTGGTTGTGTGTTCCCATGATGGGAAAGGCAGGCTATGTACCAGAGGTGAAACATGTTTCCGAAAAGAATTTGCAATATTAACTGTCATTTGTACAGTCACAAGGCTGAGAGCGTTCAGAGTGAGACATAATTTGGGTCCCATGAGAAAGCGGTGATGTGTTCGGTTAAAAGTTGCCACAATGTCTCCATCTCACAAAATGATTGGTTAATGAAGGGGGAAGAAACCCGCAATGGCACACTCGAGGGTAGGATAGTCAATGGGAAAAAGATCTGAATGTTGCAAAAGGCAAGAAGCTGCAGCAAATAAAGTGATTTTTGATAACATGAGCATTTGGTCATAACTAAGAGGAGGTTACTGATTTGGTCATGCGGTGTAGGTTAGGCCAATAGGGCTAGATATTGCATAGATTTCTGTAGGTGACAGCAACTACCACTGTGAAATCAGGTGGATAATAATGTACAGTTATCTCAAAACATTGTTAAAGGTGTAATGTCACTCACTCCTATAAAAAACCACCATTTAATGATGACACGTTGAATGATGCTTGTATTATTCCCGGCCGTGACTGCATGTAAAAAACCTTTGTTTTTCTTGCTGCTCATGTACTTTTATTGCTCATTGGATTGATTTTCTTGGCTAATTGGGTTTGTGGGACTACCTTACATTTGGGGACCCGCAAAGTGATTCCAGGCTCCTCCAAAGGAGCTGGGAGCTCTCCTGCTGCATTTCCTTGGGCAAGCAGCGCCTACCTTTAGAAAGCAGAATCGGTGCACAGAACAAGAAGGCCAGCAAGCGCTGGGGTTGTCCAAAGGCTTGCCTGATTGCTGGAGGTCTAGTGCTGCTCTTAGGTGTGCATGCCTTTTGAAGGGGAGAGACAGCATTTGTGGCCCTGGGAAGAACATACAGAACGTGAGTATTTGGAATGAGTGAGGAGTGTGTGAAAGAACGCACTATGTGCTGTATATTATTTTTTCCTTTTCAATTTTGAGTAAGAATGAAGAAGAGGGCTCCTGCAGATGGGAGCAGCTATTTTACAATATTAGCAATAGTGAAGAAATATTGAAATGAGGACTCCCTCGAGAGAGGAGTGATAGCAGTGCTGCTTAGAGAATAAGTTAAGGTCATGTAGTGGAGAGGACTGAATCCCTCCATCCCGAGATAAAGAGGCGAGAGGAGGAAAAATAAACCATTGTGTACATAAGTGTTCTTTTAGCTTTGCTGTAGAAATTTCATATAGAGTTGTTTTTGGATTGAGGCAAGAGTAGTTTGGTGTATGTGTGGAGAGTGTTAGAAGAAATGGAGGTGAAGTACACATTGTGGGTGCAGGGACACACAGTGATTTTGTTTTATTTAAAATTGGGGTGGGCGTTGGTGGCAGCCCCTGGAGGTCTTTGTTGGAAAATCTTTTTGTTTTGTTGTAACAGTCTTTTGTTAGTCATTATGTTGTTGTGATTTTTGGTTGTACAAGAAGTGTATACCGGTTGAGCACATATGTAAAGAGCTCCCGAAATAGAAGAGAACATTCTTAAGAATTAATGGGTGACGGGGACTGAAGGGAAAATGTATACTGTGTGGCCCACAGAAGGTATATACAACAGATGTATTATTGAGCATATGTGTTAGCACTTAATCACGGTCTGTGGAGAAGAATTTATGTTGTACCTATTACATGTGTATACTCAGTACATCATATACTTTTAAACAACACTCACTGGGGGGCCGTCACTCTGCAGAGAGATATGGGACCCCCAGTCTAGAGGAGAAAACAAAAGGAACTAATACCGCTTCTTACAAAGACAAAACTCATTTATTAAAAATCAGACTTAGTGTTTTAGTAACAACAATAATTAATAAGACCAAATTGGAACAAATGGGGCATTTTACATTAGATAATGCCCGGTATTAGATTTTTTTAGGGCTTTCTATGCAGCACGTTGTATATTATTAAAATTTATTTAAACAACGTAATACTAGCACCTATAAAGATCTTACACCTCTTGCTGATATCACACACCTAAGGATCCTACCCAATAAGGTCCTTACATACATATAGACACAGTAAAACAGACCTATACCTAAGGTCACTTTCAATTCTTATTGATTATGTCAGGTTGTTTTATGACATAAATCATAGAAAAGCATGAGTCCAGCTCATACTATAATAAGGTCGACCGGTTTCATAACCACACTTGTTTAGGTCATCTTCTTCAGGACATGTAGTTTCAAAGAAAGGGGTGTTGACTCCCTAATGGAAAGACTTTTTCCAGATGTGTGTTCTTACTCCTACAAGGAAGTAAGAGAAAAGTAAGAGAAAAAAGGGGGGGTTTATATCACTCCTCTGGTCCCTAAATTACATTTATATTTTATTTTAAATACAATGCTTATAAAAGTATTTCTGAATCTATTAGCCAAAAGGTCAATTTTTTATACTGAGGCTGCTGTTTGGCATTCAAAACAGCGCCAAGAAAGGCACTTAACAAGGGAGGGGAATGGGGATGGGGCGTGCCCAGGGGGACTCCTTATGATTTAATTCATTCATACATGCATCAAGGGCTCTTGTTGGTACACCTTATAGCCCTATTGTGCAGCGAGTATATGCAAAGGTAGTTTAAAAGATAATGTTTATCCTTACCGCCCACTTCAAACTAGTGGCACTGTCTTGTGTTGCCTGCCCATATATGCGTTGTGCAATTTGTCTTATCCCCTGCTGTAAACAAGAGAAAGCAATGGAAGAATCACCTTCCATACGTCACTTTAACTATATCATAGGTATTATCCTTATCATTAGCACAAATGCCTTTACAAAAGTGTATAAGTTAAAAGAGCTTACCAGTTCTTTTAATACTCGTTGCTTATCGTATGCAAGAGGAAAAAGGGGGGGTGTTGTAGGCGCCGTTAGATCGCCTCATCAAGCGGCTATATTATTACTTTCCTGAAAGGAAAAACGAAAAACCCGCGGATGCACTCGCGTTATATAAGGCTCTCTGTTACGGAAAAGTGGTTCTTTATTTATACCGTCATGCTATCTCAATAAGGCTGTACCAGAAGAAGATAGGGCTGCAAATTCATACCTTCGGTCCTCGCGTATGTAAGCACTATCCGGGTCTGCTGCTCTGATTACTCTGCAGCGGCTGTTAGTAACGAGCCGCCCTGCAACACTATCCTATTTTGATTACTGGCATACGTGGCCACTCTATGGTTGCGACGCCATATTGGACAGGGAAAACTAGGTCGCCATCTTTGATCAGGTCAAAAGTGACCTGTTGTAACCTTGTATGCTTATTTATCAAAGTAAAATACGGATGCGTGTTTGTGGGAACTTACTATCTGTTCTACACTGTTTTTTCTTTGGGCAGGTCGTACTTACACAGGAAAGGGCTTATAGACTTCTAATATATATCTCGGAGTTGGAAGATTCTAAAAGTAAAAAAATTCCCTATACAACAAAAGATTAATTCTCATCATTGAACAATTTAGTCAACATCTTTAACAGCAATGATATATATTACATATTCAATGGCATTTGTATTAACAAAAGTTGTGAGAGATACATAGCAAGCGGACACATCCCAGTTACATAATCAAATTGAAATGGGATGGGAACACGGGGAGATCCTATTTGGTAGAGCATTCTCTCATCACATGATACCAGATCAATGATCAAGAAAAGCAAACAAGGAAAATGAATGTTTTTGTTACATCGGGAGCGACTTTTGCGCCTAGCTTGGCTAACTTATACGTTAACTCATTTGAATGCGATGCCATCTATCCAGTTTCCAATCCATTCCTACAAAAGATTAAACTCTGGAAAAGATACATAGATGATATCTTTATGATATTCACTGGTTCAGAGACAGATCTTCAAGAGTTCTATACTTGGCTTAATGTACAGAATCCATATTTAAGATTCACGTTGGAATTCAGTAAGAAAACAATACATTTTTTAGATCTTGACATCATGGTAATAGAAGACAAGTTATGTTCTAAAGTCTATAAAAAATCAACAGACAAAAATTCACTTTTAACATACTCAAGTTACCATCCTCAGGCACTTAAAGACAATTTGCCCTTTGGCCAATTTCTTCGCTATAGAAGAACGTGCACCCAAGTTACTGACTTTGAAGAGCAAGGCAAAAATCTCAAAAAACAGCTTGAAAATAGAGGGTATCCAAGAAGGATCATTGACTCTACCTACAGGAGAGCTCGTAATATTCCCAGGAGTACTACTCTTCAGCAACATCCCAAACCACCACAACAGGACAATATAATGGCTGTTCTAAGTTATTCACCTATGGTGAACAAACTCAAAAAGGAAATTAAGAATCTGTGGCCAATACTGAATACTGGACAACATAATTTGGAAGAACCAAAATTTGCCCTTAAAAGAAGAACTAATATTAGAGACAAACTAGTAACCACATTACGTGAAGACAAAGTAAAACAGACTGCAACAATCTGGCAAAGTAGCTATCCAACAGGACACTCCCCATGTGGGTCATGTTCGATGTGCCCGCAAACGGCACGTACAAAAGAAATAGACCTGGGATTACGAACTCCTTGAGTACAACGACATCTCACTCACTGTAACACATCAGGAGTGATCTATTTGATAGTTTGTCCATGTAATCTGAAATATGTGGGCATGACAATGAGACCAATTAAAAAACGGATGATAGAACATCGGTCGTGCCTTAGAACCAAAAAACTTACAGCTCCAATGGTCAATCATTTTATAACAAAAGAACATGGCCCTGAAGACTTTAAATGGACAGTCATTGAAAAAATACAATTTCCTAAAAGAGGTGGGAATTATCATAACATCCTCTTGAGGAGGGAACAAAATTGGATTTTTAGACTAAATACACACAAGATCGGTCTGAATGAACAAATCCAATGGAATGAGCTGGCAGTTCTCCCACGTTGATTCATTGGTAATATCTTTAGAATTCCTGTTTTTGACCCCCTGGCATAAAAGTTGTTACAGCCACTATAAGATAGGCATCTCTAATGATAGTAATTGACGCCTTGAGTTAGTCACTGTGTCACTGTAATGTACAGAATGTATTGTTTGCTATAATAGCTGCAACATGGGCCGATGTAACAAAAACATTCATTTTCCTTGTTTGCTTTTCTTGATCATTGATCTGGTATCATGTGATGAGAGAATGCTCTACCAAATAGGATCTCCCCGTGTTCCCATCCCATTTCAATTTGATTATGTAACTGGGATGTGTCTGCTTGCTATGTATCTCTCACAACTTTTGTTAATACAAATGCCATTGAATATGTAATATATATCATTGCTGTTAAAGATGTTGACTAAATTGTTCAATGATGAGAATTAATCTTTTGTTGTATAGGGAATTTTTTTACTTTTAGAATCTTCCAACTCCGAGATATATATTAGAAGTCTATAAGCCCTTTCCTGTGTAAGTACGACCTGCCCAAAGAAAAAACAGTGTAGAACAGATAGTAAGTTCCCACAAACAAGCATCCGTATTTTACTTTGATAAATAAGCATACAAGGTTACAACAGGTCACTTTTGACCTGATCAAAGATGGCGACCTAGTTTTCCCTGTCCAATATGGCGTCGCAACCATAGAGTGGCCACGTATGCCAGTAATCAAAATAGGATAGTGTTGCAGGGCGGCTCGTTACTAACAGCCGCTGCAGAGTAATCAGAGCAGCAGACCCGGATAGTGCTTACATACGCGAGGACCGAAGGTATGAATTTGCAGCCCTATCTTCTTCTGGTACAGCCTTATTGAGATAGCATGACGGTATAAATAAAGAACCACTTTTCCGTAACAGAGAGCCTTATATAACGCGAGTGCATCCGCGGGTTTTTCGTTTTTCCTTTCAGGAAAGTAATAATATGGCCGCTTGATGAGGCGATCTAACGGCGCCTACAACACCCCCCCTTTTTCCTCTTGCATACGATAAGCAACGAGTATTAAAAGAACTGGTAAGCTCTTTTAACTTATACACTTTTGTAAAGGCATTCGTGCTAATGATAAGGATAATACCTATGATATAGTTAAAGTGACGTATGGAAGGTGATTCTTCCATTGCTTTCTCTTGTTTACAGCAGGGGATAAGACAAATTGCACAACGCATATATGGGCAGGCAACACAAGACAGTGCCACTAGTTTGAAGTGGGCAGTAAGGATAAACATTATCTTTTAAACTACCTTTGCATATACTCGCTGCACAATAGGGCTATAAGGTGTACCAACAAGAGCCCTTGATGCATGTATGAATGAATTAAATCATAAGGAGTCCCCCTGGGCACGCCCCATCCCCATTCCCTTCCCTTGTTAAGTGCCTTTCTTGGCGCTGTTTTGAATGCCAAACAGCAGCCTCAGTATAAAAAATTGACCTTTTGGCTAATAGATTCAGAAATACTTTTATAAGCATTGTATTTAAAATAAAATATAAATGTAATTTAGGGACCAGAGGAGTGATATAAACCCCCCCTTTTTTCTCTTACTTTTCTCTTACTTCCTTGTAGGAGTAAGAACACACATCTGGAAAAAGTCTTTCCATTAGGGAGTCAACACCCCTTTCTTTGAAACTACATGTCCTGAAGAAGATGACCTAAACAAGTGTGGTTATGAAACCGGTCGACCTTATTATAGTATGAGCTGGACTCATGCTTTTCTATGATTTATGTCATAAAACAACCTGACATAATCAATAAGAATTGAAAGTGACCTTAGGTATAGGTCTGTTTTACTGTGTCTATATGTATGTAAGGACCTTATTGGGTAGGATCCTTAGGTGTGTGATATCAGCAAGAGGTGTAAGATCTTTATAGGTGCTAGTATTACGTTGTTTAAATAAATTTTAATAATATACAACGTGCTGCATAGAAAGCCCTAAAAAAATCTAATACCGGGCATTATCTAATGTAAAATGCCCCATTTGTTCCAATTTGGTCTTATTAATTATTGTTGTTACTAAAACACTAAGTCTGATTTTTAATAAATGAGTTTTGTCTTTGTAAGAAGCGGTATTAGTTCCTTTTGTTTTCTCCTCTAGACTGGGGGTCCCATATCTCTCTGCAGAGTGACAGCCCCCTAGTGAGTGTTGTTTAAAAGTATATGATGTACTGAGTATACACATGTAATAGGTACAACATAAATTCTTCTCCACAGACCGTGATTAAGTGCTAACATGTATTATGAATACACGGTAGGAATGCAAGTTTGACCTTTTAGAGGTCATCAAATACAGAATACCCTTTGTGTTTCATTATTGAGCATATGTACACGCATTTGTTGTCAACGTTTACAAGTAAAACATTGAAGAATAGACAGTATACTTGATTTATGGAAATTATATGATGAAATAGAAGGGGATCCGGCGGATAGAAATGAAAATGGGTATAAGGCGCCTGTGCTGACTACAGCTCGCCCCTACCAGGACAGAGCTCCAATTTGGCACAGGCTCCAATGCCTACGCAGCTGATAGCTATGCCCACACCCGGAACATATCTTTTACCACCTGGCATGGGCTATACAAATTCCCAGTACCTGCCCCACACAAACCCCAACTCAAGAAGCTTGGAGGAGAGTCCACACAAAGAGAAAGAGTGAGACGCACACATGATAGAGATAGAGAATAGGGAGCGCAAGGACCTAGGTTCTACATTTACAGATGAATCTGCTCCTAACGTTTTTCATATGTATATATATATCCATAAATATATACAAATCCTCATCAAATTCGCTATTGATTGGTAAAGCCCTCTTTTGCTAACCCTTAATTGCCGCCCATATCCCGATGTTATTGTTCAACCGTGCATGGACAGCCACCTGCATCCAAACTCCACTCGCACGTGCCCTAGAATGTTCCCATAAGCCTCTTCGATAATTCAATTTCAGCCTTTTGATCTCATCAGCAATCCCATCAGGGGTGGCACACTTTTGTGTATATTGCAGAGTATTAGCTAGGTCATGGTGCAATTTCCTTTTAGTAACTTGCATGCAGCTATCATAACTTATACTTTTGCAGCCATTCCTATTCCATCTTTCGCTAGAGCTCTTATGGTTTCTCTTCATCGTAATTTCATCTTTGATGTGATTAACCAAATTAGCAAAGTCATGGATAAGGCAACTTCATCCTTAATAACCATGTGACAATAACCTCTTGTAGGTCTGTTTCAGCCACCACCAGCACCTTGTTTCAATTCCATGCATTCCACTGAATACGATTGGCTCCCTTGTTAACGTAGATATCCCCATTCGGATCACAATGGCCTATACTGTCTGCAGATCTAAGCAATATACAAAGTGGTGAATGATCACTTTCTTGCCAGGTTTAATGTGGCCATATCCTTCACTAGACCAAGTGCTGCTTCATTTACAAAAATGTTATCATATGCACTGGCACTTTTCCCACTTGTGTTCATCCCCAGCACACTGTCCATTCAACATGGTTAACTAATGTAAATACAGCATTTCAACACATGCTGTTCATTACAAGCTTCCACATCAATAGGGGTTGACGTTTTATAGTCCATATAGCATTCAAAATCAGATGGGATTTTTGCATTGAAATCCCTAGCTATGACTAGAGAAACACAAGCATCCACGTTCCCTATCAGTTTCTTATCTGTAGAAAAGTTATGCTTATACATCTGTGTGTTAGGGAGATAATAGATGTTAATAATGATCTCCCTGGGTTCCACTTGATCACAGCTAATATTGTCTGATAATACCGTTGGTGTGTTCCCCTTAATTTCCTTAATTGACTATGGATGGTGTACAGTGGTAACAAGGCCCCCTTTTGGTCTACCTTAGGGACCTTTTACTGCTAGTGCCTGTATAGTAGACCTTCTATCAATTTCTAGGTTTTTAGTCATCCACATCTCTTGCAGCATCGCTATACTAAGCAGGTCTATGTTATCTAACAAACCTTCATCCACTGACAGATGCGCATGGCCTGAGTGTTCCATGATCATAATAGTCTATTGGCATCAGGATGTATTTAAGAAATGGGCCTTAAAAACCTTCGGGAGACATTGCCAACATCCTTCGACTCTTTCATTTACAGTATTGACTCAATTGGATTCCATCTTATGTTGTCCCTGAGTTGGTAACCTTTTCCTGTCTAATTTGGCAGCTATTTTCCCTCGGATCCTGCATGATTGGCAACACTTGGGTGTCACATTGGTGTTGCATCGAATGTAATTGACTAAATGTATTGGCCAACAGGTTCACCAGGGAATAACGATAGCCTTTTTTGAATATATCATCTTCAAACTTCAATATATAATCCATTGTGGCCTCTGAACGAAACCAAAATTCGATGTAGTCTGTTCCACATCCTCCAATTGATCCACAGTTCTAATGTCATCTGAGGAAATTACTTGAACCAACACTATACTATGAAGGATACACAGTGCCAAGGCTCTGTTGACAGAAGGGTGTTGATCCATAGAGGAAACTACCTTTAGTTGCAGCGCTCTAACCCCTTCCCTATTGTCTCCTCCAACCTCACCCACACTACTCCTTTCCATACTACTGTTAGCCCTTTAGCTGAATAACAACAGGCTCTTTGATACAGGCTGCCCAGGTCTTCTAGCACAGCGTCTTGTATGCCTAAATGTACCCTGTGTATCTTCTTTCTCACCACCTTGGAGACCTGATATTGCCACATAATTTTGTTGTTGAACCATATAAGTGCATATATCACTATTAGGTGTCTCTCTCACAGATTGTGCATAATTTAAGGGTGACTCAAGATGTTGTACATCAATTGCACTGTCAATAGTCTCTTCCCTGTAATAATGCTGTTTTCCTCTTAGCCATTGCCGATTATTTGACTTCCCTAGCTTAGCACAATTTTGCTGCATACTAGGACCCTCCAGGCCTGTTCTGGTAGATTCATTATGCTTTCCTCAGACCTAGCACATTCAGTACGAGTTTTGACATGCGTCCGCTTTCCATACATTAGTGTTTGAGAGATTTTCTTTTCATTCCGCTCCCTGGTGCCCATTCCATTTAGTCTTTTTTCCTGCCTTGTTAAGTTTGTGCCAGCCTCTAAGGCTATTACCCCAGTCCCCTCCCTGGGTTCTGCTCCAACTGTATTAATGTCCTTATCACACAATATAACCAGGCTACCACCATAATCACTCACAACCTTCTCACTCTTCCCAGTTCAAAACATCTGTATTAGTGCCTTGATCTTTTAAAAAGTTGCGACATTTATTTATATATTTATGTAGTAACAAGGATTGAAGGTCAAGCTTGTTTTCCATACATTCACTATTTAGCACCAAAGTAGTTAAGAGGTGTTCAAAGACAGAAAACATGGCCATAGAAAACATACTAGGGTTGCTACCATGTGAAACATGGGAGTTGTCCAAATTGACCTCCCGCTCATCTAACTGTAATTCACTGTTTGATTCAAACAACATTGGTGTTATGGTAAAGTCATAGGACTCATCCAACATTGGTATCGAGATAGGATCATGTGCAACCATAGGCATGGATTCTACTCCAGCAGAGTTCACCTCAATGCTATATGCATTAGGGACATTAGATAGAGTTATGCCATAGCCTGTCTCCTCCCCTGAATTAGGTGAGCCCTCTACCCCACCTTTTCCATCAAGCACTTGCCCCTTACTCTAATATCCTGCACATAGAAAACATCCTGTAATACGGCATTGGTTTGGTTCCTGTTATCTCACTTGTGCGCACATGGGGGAAACAACCCTCTCTATTCGTTTTGACTCCAAACAATGTAGAGAGATATTAAACTCTGAGGCAAGTACATACAAAAGAACGTCTTCCTCAATAGCATCCAGTGCCTCTCTTTTCAGGAAGAGTCTCGTGATCTTAGACACGTGCTTCACTTTCACATGAGTAGATGGAGCTCATATAGTTTTCGGTGGACACATTCTTGAGTCACACAACTGATAAGTGCAGTTAGTGCTCTCAGTGTTAGCTGCAGCTTGAAATGGCTCTAAATCACCTACGCCTCCATCTGCCTCCTTCTCACGTGTTTGCACGGGCACAGTATCCCTTAGCTTGGTCACCACTGCCATTGCACGTGCCATGGAGAACCTTAAACTGGTTTAATACGTAAAAACTCACAGCTCGAAGAGAAATATTCCACCTTCGCCTCTATAAACTGCAGGTTTCAGAATTACACAGCTTATGTGTTGAAAAGCAACAAGGCTGAATTCCCCACAGTTGCCGCAAAGGGCTACAAATCTTACAAGATTCACAGTCATATTATAATCCAGATAATAATAATCAGCCAATCAATGGCTCAAAGGGCAGATGCCCCACAGTCACTGCTGTGCGCTACACACTCCCGCTGCACAGTCTTGCAAACACGGGTGGCCTACTGTCCCGTAATTTGCGGGATTGTCCCGCAATTGGGGACTGTGTCCCACAGTTTTTCCCGAGTGCCTCGTGGGACGCGGGTTGTCCCGACTTGCTTTGTTCGAGCACAATGTCTGCTCGAACAGAGCAAGTCAGGAGTCATAATTAGGCATCCTGGGGGCTGGGACCGGCCGCTGCAGGGCGCTCTCTCACAGACTAGCTGCCACTTTCCAGCCACTGTTAAGCCCATTCGAAATGTATTTATATGACCTCCTCCCCGCTCCAATACGAGTCCTATTGCCTTGCATTGTATTGGACCCTCAGCTGCTGACGTGACAGGACTGTAGGCCTGTCACGTCAGCAGCTGAGGGTGCAATGCATTGATTCTTACCGGTGAATGACGCCGTGGCGTCATCACCGCCTTGTGTCCCGCAAAAGGATCTCACAAAGTTGGCCACCCTAAACTGACTGATAAATAAGTCGTAGCAAAGTGTTCAGCTACAGCTCAAAGGGATAATGACCTGAAGTCACTGCAGGTAAATTCAGGCACACGAGCTTCTCAGGGTCATACAACCAACAACGTTACACCTACGGCAGCAGCTTCCTACAGCAAGGGGTGGGGTCCGGACAGCGTTACACAGTTTATACCTCGTTCACAGCCCTGACCCCAGTAAAAACCAAGCTGTGCGCAAGTTCACAGTGATCACCTCTGCCCCTGGCCAAAAGTCATGCCATGTCTTGCAGGACTTCAAGTGGTTTAAAGCCACCACAATATGCCCCATTACCTTCAAACTGTAAGGGTTGCACCATAGCTCTAAACGCACACAAGGCACAGGTCCATCATACTTGCTTCTTTCATTCAGAAAATGCTTACACATAGACTAAGGGACCCTCCAACTGTTACTAACTAACCCCTGAGAGTGGACTATCTCTAAACAGAGGTGATGAGCCACCTATCTAGGGTGAGGGGACAGAAAAGAGACCGGCCCTCTTTTCACTATGGCATAAAGTCCAAGCACATGAATGTTTGCAAAGAATGTGCTCAAATAAAACAACCTGAGAAGAAAAAACATGCAGACTCTAAGCATGCGTGGAAGAACGTGCTCTTTAATGCTCCCGCTTCTATGCTCAGAAGCAATTGGAAGGAAATGTTTAAAAAAAAGCTAACTATTAATTGAACTTTGCACTATTTATCAACAGTCAATCCGTTTCAGTGGGTTATTTTATCGCTTTTATCCCAGTTTCTTCAGGACCCAATGGTTAATTAGAATCGTTTTACAAATACCACCCAGCTGGTTACTGGATCATTGGTTGGGGCCACAGCGTCTCAGATCTCGAGTTCCCCGTAGAGTGCAACAATACTGGCTCCTTGTTAGGGTACACAAAGCAATCAATACAAACTGGAACATGCCCACCATGATTCCCTACAAGTATATAACATCATTCGATCTGGGCCCCTGATTTTAAATATCAGAGATCAACTCACCTAATTAATGTGCTCTACTGACCAATATGGGGATGACAGCCATACGGTTTTAGGCTACTTGTTACACCTAAACAAACCAAATAGTAAGGTGTGAAAAGAAATGCTGGCTGCAGAGATATCCAGCGGTCATTCTATCTAGTGACGCCCTACACTAGTTCACTCTTCAAAAGAACCTCTATAGATATCTAAGAGCCTAAAGAAGGCTCCTTACCTCTTCACTGTGCCATTAGGACCTAGGGCCGCATCTAGAACGTTCCCTGGTGTCGGTGCATAAAGCTCTAATGTGGTTTTTGAGCGTCCGCACTTGAAACAACCTCTTGAAGGCATATGCAAAGCATTGAGTCGACACATGGGCAGGAAATCAGATTCCCCTGATGATAAAGACCACCATTACTAAATGGCACAGAACTTTATGTTGACAAGATTACATATTCAGGTCTGCTCTTACATACATATTTTCAAAACCATATCTCTAAAAACATATTTTTGAAAATGTTTTTTTGATACTAGCTTACCACTCTCAGTCACTCTGCACATCTGTTGGTATTTCAGGATATCAACAGGCTACTGCTACCGGCTGCAGACTGTGCACTCGATGCACTCGCTGCTGCTCTCGCGCCACGCTTCGCGCAGGTCTAGGGATTTTGAAGCAGCCCCTAATTAGATGATAGATTGATTTCAACTTCAGTTGCACACTGGTCAAATAAAGATACAACCACATCGACTGCAGATTGTGCACTCAACGCATGTTATGCAGGGGGACGGGCAGGAGATACAGAAATGTATGGTATCTTACAACTTCTGACCTAGGAAAAGTGGGCCTTTTCAAGGGTCGCTGCTGCGACCATCAAACATCCCTGATGGGGCTGGACAGGTTTCCTGAAACGTGCACTGAAAGGTACAATGCTCATTGACGTCCTTCCTTTTGTTCTGCTAATGTGGTGATGACCTCCTACCAGGCAACCTTTTCATACTTCACTGTGCGCGATCGTCTCGCTCTTTGCCCTTCCCTTGTCAATACATAAACTGTGACACTAATCATCTCCCTTTATGCCCCTCCCCTGTCAACAAATAAAACCAAGAATGTGTTTATGCCTTTCCCTCATGGGAGGCTGTAGGCTATGTTAGCGACCTAGGCTATTGGGAGAATCGCGTGAGTCTCAGTTCTTGGGAGGCTTTTGGAGAGGGCTGGGGCTCAGCCACGGCTAACCCCGGCCCACTTAAAGTCCTAATTATACCACTCTTCCTTTCTGATATAACTGCACATTGCATGTGTGCAGTAATCAACCAAATCAATCAAGTAAACGTTTTACAAATTCTATATACATAACACATAGCATAGTGTGTGTGTGTGTGTGTGTGTGTGTATGCGTGCGTGCGTGCGTGCGCGCGCGCGCTCATATATATGTAACTCTTCAGGTGGAGACATTAAACAAACCTACTGTTTATTGATTGATACCTTTGTTGCTTTATAGATTGTAATACATCAATGTGCTTTGTAGTAAATGTGTAAAAAAAGAAAATGGCACTTCTTTTATATTATGCTCTGTGAATGCCAGCATGCAATTGCCATCATGTCAATGCACACTTTGTAATTGCCAAAAAGAATGCACTGTGAATTCCTTTACAAATGGCAGTACACATCCAGATTTTTTTATGCACTCTTGATCCTTCTGTTTGTCTTTTGAAACAAAAACGGGATTTATTTTCCCTTAAGATATAAACACTGGCCTGGGAGTTCCACTGGTTTTCCACAATCACTCTTGGCACGGCACTGCATCTCTGTGCCATCCATCAATTTCATGTGGTAGTGGTGCTGGGGCCTTCTGAAACGTTTGATTTGGGCTCTAACTTGGCCACTGGACATTTATCACTTGGTAAAGCCCCACGTTTAAGGGCTTATTTCTTAATTAATAAAAAATCATTTTTTAAAAGATGTCACCTGTCTCTTTTTACCTTAGCGACCCTCCAGCTCTTTTGCTGGTCTTATGACTTTTTTAATTTTAACTCCTGAGTGAGTGGAACCTTTTTCTCACTCCCTCCTGTGTTTTTCCCTCACTAGGATGTTATGTTTTCACTGTTTTTGGAGTCTGACAAACTCAATAGGCATGTTATTTTTGTATTTTGACAGACAGCATATTCAGTGCAGTGTCACTGAGAAGTCCCTTGGATTTCTCTTAAAGGGATCGTGCGCTCAGAAATATTATTGTCCCGAGGGTTCAGGCATGTGTTTTTAAGCATACGTTGATCGATCGTACAAACAGTTCCTATGCACCTTACCGTAATTTTCCTCTTTTGTAGACATGCGAAATTAAGCAGCAGGGCGTGGCCATCTTGTGATAATCTTATCCGTAGCCGCATCGCCCAAGCAGGACTGCCCTGGAGGCACTCATTCATATGCCCCGCCCCTTAGGCTGAGATCATTAGACACGTACCGCCCATTTCACAACGCCAAAGTGCGTCTCGTGTCAACATTCTCTGCGCTTCAGCTAATGATGTGTCTCCATGCAAATGATATGATATGATATGGCATTTGTAACGCGCCTATACACAAGTGTTTCAAGGCGCGAAAATGGCAGGACGCCTCTTTCCTCAATAAGTATAAACGGACTGGGGGGTGTGGCTTGGCGGCCATGCAGTAGGAGGCACGACTGAGAAGCTCCTTCGAGATCCTGAAGAAGAATCGATCAAACTGGTACCAAAACATTCGTGATTTATCTGAAAGTGACAGAATAGACGTCGGAATATCTGCAGAACATTCGCTGAGTCTCCCGAAGGAAATCGGAGGTCGGATCGCAGAGAAAAGGCAAAAAGAAGAAGCTGCCCGCGTGAAACAAAATGGTGGGCGTGAGTAGCTGAACAGCCGGGGAGAACGCCAGAGCCTTGTGAGAGAGGAAACCACAGGCGCAAAGCTGCGGGCTGGAGATAAACAACATCGAGCTTGATCAGGGCCCTGCCGTAGTGGGGATCGACGATCGGCACAGGCGACCCAGTAACGAGCCCGGCCGCTCATAAAGACACTACAGCGGTCAGAGCGGAGAGAGCACGCCGGGGGCCCCAACCCTGACACAGCGTGGTGGCGCACGGACCGTATCGCCCTCCCGCAAGTATCACAGCCGCAAGCCGGGAAGAGGCCACAGTAGGAAGGGGACCCGCATAGACCTGTAATCTGCGGCAGACAGCAGGCGCACACACGGCCGGGAGCAGACAAGACGCCGGAACATCCGCACAACAAGCGAGGAGTTCCCCGGAACAAATCGGCGCTCGGAGCCCGGGAAGGAGGGGGAGCGGCCGGCCCGAAAACACGCAACATCTGGAGGAGCGGAGGATCAGCCGGAGAAGCGGCTGGAGACCCAGGAAGGGAAACCGTGCGCACAGATAGGGACGCTCACCGATAGTGGGGGTACACGACTACCCACTGCCTGGGGACTAGACCCGGGACATCCAGGAATCGACGGCCCCGGGCACTGTCGGATCCGGACCAACCGAAGGCCGGACTGCACCAAAGTGAGCCCCGACGATATAATGCCAAGTCGAAAGACAGAGGGGAAGGCAAAGCAAACCAGCATAGACACGTTCACTACACCACCTGGAAATAAACAACCTGCCCAGCCTACTACAGCAATGGCCTCCTCAGCTACTGGACAACAAGCAAGAAACACTCTGGAAGGACCGATCCTGGAAGCTATAGCAGATCTGCAAACATCCCTTGAAGCCAAAATGGACGCGGCAAAAGGGGCCCTCAAGGCATCCTTAGAGAACAAACTGGACACTGTCATGGTAGACGTGGGCCTTCTTCCGCAGGATGCCAGAAACTTGACAGAAAGAGTGGCAATAACACAACAGCAAGTGCAGCAAAACACCACAGATGTTGCGGCCACACAAACACAAATGTCGGAGGCAGTACGGAAGATCAAGATCCTGGAACAGAGGGCCGAGGACGCGGAAGGAAGGGCACGAAGGAATAATATTCGCATAATCGGGCTTCCAGAGGGCGAAGAAGGCAGAGATCCTACAGAATATGTCGAAACTATGCTGCTCCAAGAGATCGGTGCCGGATCATTGTCCCAGGGCTTTGCGGTTTAGAGGGCACACAGGGCATTGACCAAAAGACCACGGCCAAGTGCCCCCCCAAGAGCGATGATCGCTAAGATCGTGAACTTTAGGGATAGGGAGAAGATACTAAGATTCTCAAGAGAAGGGGGAGAGATTATAAGGAACTCCTCGAAGATCACTATCTACCCTGACTATACAGTAATGCTCCAGACACAAGGAGCGAGATTTGGTCCAACCAAAGCGCGTCTCAGGATGGCAGGAGTGCGATACATGCTCTTATATCCTGCCAAACTTAAGGTACTACACCAAGGGAAATCATGGTTCTTCGACTCAACTGAAGAAGCCCACATATGGATGGACCAGCAGGGCCTCCCCCAACAGGGATGGAGAAACTTGAACAATAATGAGAATCAGCTCCGGTGAAAAGGAGCACCGACCCCCAGGAATAAGACGTCAAGGTGATTTGACCAGGCCAGATGTATAGCACGAAGGAGCGACTCGCTATAACCCAGCTGGGATGGCACAGGAAAACCACCGCCCAATAAAGAAAGTTCTACAAATTCGGATGCCAGCTTGGAGGCATCACGCTGCGGCGAGCCAGTCCCTCTTCTGGGGACAGAGCAAGAGAAGCGGCGAGGCCCGAGCAGGGGGAGGGTGGCTGGGCGTTAGTTTGAAAGTTATGGTTTATGTGTTGGTTGGATGCAGGCAGGGCCGGCTGGCCCACGGCATCAAGGACGGAAGGAACAATGTATATGTACATGGAACAGCTCAAGTGAGCGGGTATCAGGTCGACAGGCCGCATCGTAACGAAGGAAATCACCCCAAGCGCTGAGGCAAAAAGGACATGGGGGGAAAGAGAAACGCCCCGAGGACCGGACGGAAAGAGAAGAAACAGGGAAAGACACGAATGGAAGGCTATGGGACAACTGAGCCAGAGCAAACAATACAAATATGGGCCCTGACGAGATAACTATAGCAACCTGGAATGTGCGAGGACTCAATGCTTATGTGAAAAGACTCAGGGTGTATGCCTGGCTGAACAGAATGAAAGTCAAGATAGCAATGCTACAAGAGACCCATCTAACAGCAGATAAACAGGCCAGGGTGAACAAGAAATGGGGAGGACAAGTATACAGCACGACATACTCGAACTGTGCTAGGGGAGCATTAATATGGATTGCACCGGGAGTACCGTTCCAGCTAATAAAGCAGGAAAGTGACCAGGAGGGGAGAATGGTGCTGGTGCACGGGATGCTTGAAAGCAGGGAAATATGTTTGATCAACACCTACGCCCCAAACCACGACGCCACTGTTCTCTTCAGGAATTTAGCGCCCAAACTGGCTCAGTACAGGGGAGCCACGTTCATCTGGCCCGGAGACTTTAGCTGCACCTTGAACCCGCTTCTCGACAGGTCGGATGACAAGCACAGGAAGCCAGCACCCCCTGCCAGGGAGCTCCAAAAGACCCTCACACGACTGCAGTTGGTGGACGTCTGGAGGCATGTACATGGAGACGGGAGAGGGTACACACATGACAGCGCACCCCACGGGGTATTTACACTAATAGATTACCTATTCACGGGCACTGACTCTCTGATAGAATTCACGAGAATCGACATTAAAGCATATACACTTTCAGATCACGCCCCGATACTAGCAACATAGGCACACACCTACAGGAAAACCACAATACCAACATGGCGCCTCCGAACAGAAGCACTAGGAGAGGGCGAATTCGAAGCATATCTGCAGGAGGTGATAGAAGACTATTTTGAACAAAATGAGGGGAGCGTGGAGAGTAATGCCACGCTGTGGGACGCTTTCAAAGTAGTAGAGGCAATTGGGAAAACGGCAGGATCGAAGGGTGCAATCATGGCTGAACTGGACGAAATAGAAAGGGAGGTTAAAACAGAGGAGCGAAGGGCGGAAAGGGTGGGCCGGGAACCCTGGGGACTACTCGAGCTAAGAACGAGATGCATAGTACTCTGGGAGAAACCTGGGAAGCTGAATTATGGGAAATACTTACAGAGATTGCACGCAGAAGGGGATAAACCCAGTAGATTACTAGCGTGGCTCACTAAACAGGAAAACAAGAGGGACCCCATACCGGTATTAAATGATGATACAGGAACAGAGGTTAGGAAACAGGAGGATATAAATAACCTATTTGCCGGCTTCTATGAGCGGCTTTATGTCCCTAATCCGGAAGTGGAGCCGGAAGACATCCCAGACGGCCTAGCAGAGATTAGGTTACTGAAGCTAACAGCAGACCAGGCCAAACTATTGGACGCCCCGATTACCGTAGAGGAAATTGAAATGGTGATCTCTGAGCTCCCCTTGGGTAAAACCCTGGGCCCGGATGGGCTCCCAGGGGAGTTCTATAAGACATATAAAAGTACCATTGCCCCAAAACTGCTAGAAACATATCAGGAGGCATATGAGGAAGCACAATTGCCAAATAGCATGCAGGAAACTATAATAGTCCCGATCCTTAAGATAGGGAAATCCCCAGTAGAATGCATGTCATGTTGGCCCATCTCCCTCATCAATCAGGACACCAAAATACTTACAACGGTTCTAGCGAACCGTCTGAAATCGGTTATATCCACTTTGATCCACTCAGACCAAACGGGCTACGTCCCAGGGAGAAACACGTCATGGAACCTCCGCAGATTACACTATGTTATAGAGAAGACGGATCAGAGACAAGGGAAATGAGCAGTAGTGGCATTAGACGCCGTTAAGGCCTTTGATTCTGTGAGCTGGAAGTGGTTGCTGAGCGTCCTCGCCCACTTTGGTTTGGGGGAGGGATTTCTCAGATGGATTAGACTGCTGTACAGGGACCCTAGAGCGAGGTAAAAACGGGAAGGCATATTTCAAAAGCTTGGAGGATATACAGAGGAACCAAACAAGGCTGCCCCCTGTCACCAATGTTGTACATACTGGCTTTGGAGCCGTGGGCGGTCTTCCTCCGGGCAGAGTATGGGGACACAGGGATAGACATAGACGGGGTGGTCCATCAGCTCTCGCTGTATGTGGATGACATACTTCTTTTCGTCGGAAATCCGCGCACCAACCTAGCCTGCCTACTGGAGGCGGCGGATGCATACGCCAGACTCTCAGGGATAGCCATCAATAGAGAGAAATCGGTCTTATTTCCCTTGGCTGACTTAAAACAGGTCCCCCGAGACAGACTCCCAGATATAGGGCTAGCATGGGCTCAGGGCTCCATCCGATATCTGGCAATAGAGATACACAACAACACTGCAGAGTCACACGAATACAACACACAGGCAGCCCTAGATAGAATACAAAAGGCCATGGGTTTCTGGGAGGCACTCCCATTGGGGATGATAGGGAGAGCGGCCATCCTGAAGATGGTAGTACTCCCACGGCTATTATACTATTTCACGAACATTCCCCATGCCATACCCAGAGCTTTCTTCATGAAGTTGAACACAATAACACAGAGGTTCCTATGGGGTGGGGGGAGGTGTAAAATTGCCATGACAACATTGCAGTGGGACCACGAGGAGGGGGGCATTAGAGTACCGGACTTCGAAAGATATTACCTGGCAGGGCAACTGCAATATGTAGTTAAAAGGCTGGGAGAAGATGAATCAATAGACAAAATACTCTTCCAACCAGCACTGAGATCCTTCTACCTACGGGAAATCCCATGGATAGACAAACCTCTGCTCAAGACCCTACCCAACATGCTTAGGTTAGCAACAGAGCTCTGGTCGAGGGTGTGGAGACTCCAGGGGACCATAGACCCTTGTTCGCCGCAGATTCCACTAGCGGGAATAATAGGCAAGGACACAAATATACTTGCAATGTATAGATCCCACTGGGAAGCCAAGGGAGTAGCGCAAATAGGAGATTTGAGGAGGGAAGAACAATGGGCGGAGTTCCGAGATATGGTGAAAGAATATGACATACACGAAGGCCAATTCCTCCTATATAATAGAATGATGCTGACAATCAAGAAGAGATGGCCAGAGTGGCCAGAACAAGAGGACACAGGAGGAGAACTAGATGCATGGTACGATATATCGGAAGGGGGACACACAACCTCCACGCTATACGAACAGTTGCTAAAATCCAAGAATTCACAAGTCCTACAAACAAGAGGGAGATGGGAGGACGAACTCGGAAGACCCCTCAGTGATCATGAATGGACTAGGGTGCTAAAATACCCTAAAAAAAGTATCAAGGAACGCAAGGTTCAAGCAAACACAATGATATACTACACATAGGGCATACCTCACACCTAAGAGAATGAATAGGATGAAGCTGGGAGATCCCCGCACATGCCCCCGCTGCCTGGAAGAGGAAGCGGACATGATACACATGTTCTGGACCTGCCCAGTGATGCAGGTCTTTTGGGATGGAATCAGAAGCAAAGTGGCGGGAAGTGGACTCCAAATACAAACAGGAAACCCTGAAATGTACCTGTTGGGCCTCTTCCCAAGAGGAGGCAAGAATAGGTCGCACCTCGCAAAAATGAAAGACTTGATATGCATACTAGCTAAACGTCGGATAGCAATGGCATGGAAATCGAGAGAGGGCCCGAGGATAGACTCATGATGGGCAGATTTTCAGAAATGGTTGATGACTGAAACGGCGGTGTGGATGAGGGTGGTACAGAAAGGTGAAGAGGAAACAGGACAAAAAATAACGGCATGGAACTCATTGATGCAGAGCTTATTCGAAAATAGGGAGGAGAGCGGAGAGGAAGAGCCGGGAGGGGAGGAGGAGCAGTAAAGGGAAAATACACGCCAGACCTCCAAGCATGGGTGGCGATGAACCAAGACACTTTCAAAACCACTACAGGGAAAGAGACAGCGTAACGAAGAGATTCCTTGCTTACTCGAAGACGGAACAGGCGGAGGAATACCCGCGCTTGGGGCCGACAGCCAGCTTTGTTTTATTTATGTTTGTTTATGATGTGTTAGTTTTTCCGTTTGTAATGTTACCTAAAACCCAATAAAGAGTTATAAAAAAAAAAAAGTATAA
Organism: Ambystoma mexicanum; assembly: GCF_040938575.1. NCBI lineage: Eukaryota > Metazoa > Chordata > Amphibia > Caudata > Ambystomatidae > Ambystoma > Ambystoma mexicanum. Next base: position 1,089,743,134 of record NC_090925.1, on the reverse strand, counting down.
ACAGACCGCTTCTCATCAGACAACATCAGATTTGCTTTTTGAATCGTTTCACTGTCTTTTTTTGAGTATTCTGTGCCTCGGTTCTGTGCTCTGGTCAGCTATCTTCGTTGCTTGTAGCCCATGCAAACAAATACCAGTACCATTACTATACATTTTTTTTCTTTTGCCCCATAATGGCAACAATACAGCCCTAACAGTACGAGCCGGAGTATTCCGAGACGGAATTACTCGAAAGAGAAAGATGCGCAAACGATGGGGCTTGGGACGACAGTTGGGAGGATAATTCAACAGATCAAGAGCCTGAGCCTAGTCGCATGGACTGCGTTTCCACCTGGTGTACCTGCAATCGGTGCGCACTAATGCCAACCGAGGAGGAGAACTGCTGCTGCCGAGAAAACTCTGGATGCTTGTCCTACATATCGGAAGACAAGACACGGCCGCAATGTGTTACAGAGCTGCCAGACTTCAGGGCAGCCTGCCTCACATGGACCATGTTGAGGATTATGATGGTGCTTATGCACGAACTTTGAGCAACAGTTCGCCCACGCAATTCAAGTAACGAGTGAGTGTACTCTAGTTGTGATGTCACTTAGGCCACTACCATTTCATGGTTGTCTCCTATTTTGTTGTAACTTTGATCTATCAATGCCAAACAAATGTAGTCTTGCCATTCTATACATCAATCTCAATTTCGGGATATCATAGTGGTCTCCTTATGTTAATTTCATTTACATCCATGAAGCAATATTTATTTGTGTCCCAAATTTAATGCAATTCATAGTCGTTCAATATTGTACAGTATCTAGGTAGCATTTGTACTGGCAACAATGCCATTGGATACAAGAATTGTCATTGGCAACTAATCTTGTTCATTTAAAAACAGTTTGTATCTTTCTCTTACACAGGTGGTACAGGCTGGTGGCCTATTGTTTGTTTACATGGTGGCTTCATGGGAGGCTTTGACACCGCATTCGATGAGTAATACCCGCCTGTGTCGTTGGTGCCATTAGAGAAACTTTACCCAATGACAGCGGTCAGTACAGGGGATTTTCCCACACTGTGCTGCAACCGGAAGTCTTTAATGTGTAGTACATTTGTGCCATCATAATCAGAAACAAAATAAAACACAATAGAACTTTTATCAATGGTTGTTTCAGTTTTTCAGTGAATCAAGTTTGTCTCCCTTCAGCAGTGTTCCGCACCTTCTCTGCACGCCTCTTGCCCATCCATCCCTCCTCCTTTATCAAAGGCAGTTGGTACCAGTGGATGTGCACTGCCAAAGGGGGCTGGCAGGGGTGGGAATGGCCAAGGTGCCAAACACCATGTACACTTCAAAAGTATCTTACGCGCAGGGGTCAATGTTCACATGACCTCCCAATACCCTGTGTCTCCAGGCAGGATCCCCTGAAGTAGGTCGCGCCCCTGCAATCCACATAAGTGTGTCTCCATTCAGCAGTGTTCCGGGCCGTGTCTGCATGCCTCATGCCCATCCATCCCCCCTCCACTATCAATGGCAGTTCACACCTGTAGCCGTGCCCTTCCAAGGGGGCTGGCAGGATGGGAACGGCCAAGGTGCCAAACACCATGTACACTTCAAAGATATCTTACGCGCAGGGGTCAATGTTCACATGCCCTCCCCAGACCCTGTGTCTCCAGGCAGGATCCCCTGAAGGAGGCCGCACCCCTGCAATCCAAATAAGTGTGTTTCCATTCAACAGTGTTCAGGGCCTTGTCTGCACGCCTCATGCCCACCCATCCCCCCTCCACTATCAATGGCAGTTCACACCTGTCGCCGTGCCCTCCCAAGAGGGCTGGCAGGGTGGGAATGACCAAGGTGCCAAACACCATGTGCACTTCAAAGGTATCTTATGCGTAGGGGTCAATGTTCACATGCCCTCCCCAGACCCTGTGTCTCCAGGCAGGATCTCCTGAAGGAGGCCGCGCTCATGCAATCCACATAAGTGTGTCTACATTCAGCAGTGCTCCGGTCCTTGTCTGCATACCTCATGCCCATCCATCCCCCCTCCCCAATCAACGGCAGTTCACACCTGTGGCCATGCCCTCCCAAGGGGGCTGGCAGGGTGGGAACAGCCAAGGTGCCAAACACCATGTACACTTCAAAGGTATCTTACGCACAGGGTTCAATGTTCACATGCCCTCCGCAGACCCCGTGTCTCCAGGCAGGATCCCCGGAAGGAGGCCGCGGAATCCACATAAGTGTGTCTCCATTCAGCAGTTTTCTGGTCCTAGTCTACATGCCTGATGCCCATCCATCCCCCCTCCACTTTCAATGGCAGTTCACACCTGTGGCCGTGCCCTCCCAAGGGGGCTGGCAGGGTGGGAAAGGCCAAGGTGCCAAACACCATGTAAACTTCAAAGGTATCTTACACGCAGGGGTCAATGTTCACATGACCTCCCCAGACCCTGTGTCTCCAGGCACGATCCCCTGAAGGAGGCTGCACCCCTGCAATCCACATAAGCGTGTCTCCATTCAGCAGTGTTCCGGGCCTTGTCTACACGCCTGATGCCCATCCATACCCCCTCCACTTTCAATGGCAGTTCACACCTGTGGCCGTGCCCTCCCAAGGGGGCTGGCAGGGTGGGAACGGCCAAGGTGCCAAACACCATGTACACCTCAAAGGTATCTTAGGCACAGGGGTCAATGTCCACATGCCCTCCCCGCCCCGTGTCTCCAGGCAGGATCCCCTGAAGGAGGCCACACTCCTGCAATCCACATAAGACCACGCCATATACACATCATTCATTCACATACAGACCCTCTTTTCAAATTCTTTATAAATTACTTGATATTTTTCATGAAAACATCTTTGAGCACTGCAAGTCAACTTGTGAACGTGCTACCTGAGAACTTCTGTGACCACTGTGATTCAGCTCGTCGTTGTGCTTCCTGTGAATATATCCCTGTACTCCTGCCACTAACTACCCTGCTTGCTGAATCTAAGTGTTTGTTGGTCAAGGTAAGGGCAGGTCACCTAATCATATCTCCTTCATTTCTAAATTTCTATCTATTTCGAACGAACGTACACATTAGTGTTATGTTCATTCATCTCATTGCCATTGACTTGATTTTAATTTGTTATGTTATCGATATATATATCAATTGTCATCAGTGTCAATTGGGATCGAATTGCATCCTTCGCAGACCATGTCTATAAGTATGTTTGCTTTTGATGATCGATCGTACATTCAAGGGATGAGGACTACGGAAATCTTTGGGATGCTTCGCTACACAATGGCCTTTAAGAAAAGAAGCAAAATATGGGTGGTCAAGCCAATATGTGAGGAAATGGAATTCAATTTTGTGAAATATCTTATTATGACTGTCTAGGAGATACATACTCAAAGAACCACGCACGATTTTGTTCCGAGGACACATACATTGCCACAAAACATTGCCAACGTGCCCTGTCCACCTAAAGCAGAGCTTGTGGAACAGTTCACTTCCCGGTACAAATGATTACCATCTGTTTTTTTTTTTATCAAGAATGTTTTTATGAAGTGTCAAAATAAAGCATCCAATTTGTATTTTGAAATCTATCCTATGTCAATTTTTTTTTCAGCAAGTACAATTTTTACAAATGCCATACAATGTTACACAATTTTTACGAATGCCATACAATATTACGCTATGCTTTCACACTTCCCAGTTTCGTTGAGCTACCGTGGGACCTTCACTGATCGTGATGGTCCAGATGGATAACAGTATGAAAGCAACTTTGGGGTTCTGCAGTTGCCTTACCAAACAGTTGCCCAAATAGCTGAACTACTGATTGTGAGCAAATCAGCATATCAAAGTGGGTTGTTGGTGAGAAATAGAAGCACTCTGACCAATATATTCATATGGGGGATGTGTTGGGGGTCGTTGTTAATGTAAGCAAGGAGTGGGTCATTTGAGCCCCCAGCCCACATACATTATACGCAAAAGTGACATCCTGCCCTTCTGCTGCAATGGGGAAGAAGGCCCTGACATAAGCAGAGTTGGAGCTGCTGCTAGACAGACTTGGACTCCATTTTGTGTACCCTCGACTCCAAATTTGGACTAGGCCGCATTATGTCATTGCGAAGTTTCCCTTACCCCTCAGCAGCGCCGCGAACAGCGAGCACTGACACCCCACACATTTTTCCTCCTGTGCCTGTGCCTCACAAGTCCCTTTCTAATGCATGCGCCGACACAAGATGTTGCAAACTAAGAATGTATCTTCACTCTGAGTGAAGGTCCCCAACTTTGAATTTTGGCTTGCGAGCTGAGGAAGCCCACGCATCGCACACAGTATAAGGTTCAATTGTTTTTCGACCTTGAGAGAAAGGGACAATTCCGAAATGAATTGAAATAAGGGATAAGATAAAAAACTGGTCAAATGAACATGTAAATTCAGTGTATGAAAAATCGTTGATTTGAACGGAGTCTGCGTTACGGTCTGCATTGTGCCAAGAGAATCGAAATGCCGAATATAATGTAAGTTTGATTTTCGACGATTTTATAGACTTACGAACAAACTTATCATTAGCCGACCTTTATTGCTGAGTTACATTGTACTTGTTTGTTCTGTCTGTCATATTGCAATGAAACGCAAGTACAACCTTTGTGTGTACTGGTCTTTCTACCGGGAACATGGGAAGTCCAGCATCGAGATGCATGTAGACCACCAATTGGTTCCCCCAGGTTCAATACTAATATTTAATTAAAATGCTGTCTATTTGTTCCTCGATTTGTAGTGTCAACTTCTGCATCCCATTTCGAGCTGAACATACTCCATAGCACTATCCTCCAAAGCAAATTATAGACTACTGTCCACGTTGCTTTCTATGTTTTCCCATTGTTTCACGTCTGTGTTCATCTTTAGTTTTAACACAGGGCCAAATTAATTTGTAAAATGATAAATTGTAATAAAGACCGGCTACTGAGACACAATTCTGTTATGTTTTCAAAACCGATACATCCTGCCTTTCTGCGATTGTCATCAATTCCAGATACCAACTGACAGGTTTTTTCAACCGACAGCTGCAGATACACGTCAATGGCTGGATATCAATTACTCTTTTTTGGGACGATCGCTACGGCCCGATATGCCCTTACGCGGTACCATTGATTAGAGGAACCTAACATTGTTTACGGTGGCCTAGCGCCAAGCTGATGCACAAGCCTTGCGATTCACGGTGCATCCAAAGCGGTTCTTTTACCCAAAAGGAACACCGCGTGACTAACAATAAACATTTGCAGATCGAGACCGAAGAAAAAAATGACCCATTTGATTGAATATGGCAATCGCCAGATGTTCTTATTGTGAAATAAAAGTACTTTACAAATTGTACAGTTTTGCTATTTCCTTTTAAAGTATAGTTTTATATTCCGAATTGTGACGTGCTAGGTTGTGAGATGATGTGTGTTGATTTCTGGGTTCTGCGTCACGTCACATAGGTGATGACCGGGCGTGTTTGGTTACGCTGCCCAGTAACGTCCTGGAGATAGGCATAGAATATCACTAGGTTTGGTGATGTCAGCCTCAGGGGTGGGGCATATGAATTAGTGCCGCCAGGGCAGTCCTGCTTGGGCGATGCGGCAACGGATAAGATTATCATAAAATGGGCGTGCCCTGCTGTTGATTTCGCATGTGTAGAAAAGAGGAAAACTACGGTAAGGTGCATAGGAAATGTTTGTGCGATCGATCACTGTATGCTTAAAAACACATGCCCGAACCCTTGGGACAATAATATTTCTGACCGCACTATTCCTTTAATGTTTAAATACCTTTTCCTTGGTGAACTACTGTTCCCAAGAATAGTAAGGTGAAATTGATCTTACTTACCTTTTTACTCTGTAGGTGCAGCACACACCTTCTTATGGGGAGTGCTGGGGAGTTACCTAGTAACCCCGTATCCTATTTACTCATGTAAAAAAATGTGTTACCCTTACTACTTTAAATGGCTGATGGCAGTGGATAACATTTTACTACCAGTGTGTATGCTTACCACAGGCTGAACCCTCAGCTGCAGTAAAGCACCCATGGGTGTCCATTTTGTCAAAATGCCCCTTTTATTCTTTCTTTGCCGTTTTCTGTTTGCGAGGTCTTTCTTGGGTTTTACTCTGTAAGATGAGACAGGTTTGAGTCCTTTGTGTGTTTTGCTTTTGTTGGGCTTCAGGCCTCAATTCCCCCCTGGCCCCACTGTGTCTGGAAAGACAGAAAGTGAGGGAGGGTCCCACAACTCCCATATCCATTGTCTCTAGGTGTGCCTGAATGAAACCAGTCCTGATTGGATGGCTGGCAGTCCGGAAAGGACATCCACCCTGCTGGCTTATTGACAGCCTAGGGCTGTGAATGAGTGAGAACAATCTTAAGAGGCGAGGTTCTTGGGACTATAGGCAGAATCAACCACTGGAAGAAACATCTGAAGAAGAAATCATGAAGAGAAGCCTGCTGCAATCACCTGGACTACGAAGTGCCCAGTGAAGCCCTGCTGCTGTGCTGACCTCCTTTTTCGCATCGACAGAGAACCTCTGGGTGGAATGACTTCTCACCTTGGGTTGTTAGACCAACTAGGCCAGAGACAAACTGAACTTTGGCGCAATCCCCAACTTGGTGTGCCTCTCCAGTTTTGTAGGAACCCAATGCCAGGGGTCGAGTGTCCATTAGTGAGTGCAACATCTTCTGCAGAACGAATCCAACCAAAAGCTCCACGAGCCTCCTAAGGACACTCAAGAAGCAGGCAATCCCAATCCAGAGTCCCCTCACCAGAGTGCAGGACCAAGGGAGCAAGGAAAGTCCAACCGGGGATATTGGTTCTGCATCAGTGCTGTTGCCGAGGCTCTGAAACCACAAAGAGCCACTGAATCCAAGAAAATCCATAGCTTCCAAAGTTCTCTCCCGAGTGTTGCAGCAGGAGCCTGCCAGACGTCCTCCCTCTTGTCCCCATGACTGAGGCACAGCAGCAAGGGTCTGCTTGGCTGTAGCAAGGAGGAATCCAGCTGGAACACTTTCTTCAAACTAGAGGTACGGTGGTGGGCTTGGAGTACTTACCTTATTGCCATAAGTAGTGTTTTCTGACTTGAGAAGTGCACTGGCTTACCTTTTCTGAGTTGATTTCAACTCCCCTTTTGCAGGCTTATTTGTTTGTTTGTTTATTCATTTATAATGCGCGCCAGACCCAGGGGTATCAGAGCGCAGAAAGAGAAACAAGAGTATTTTCAACTTAAAGTTACATAGGTTACATAAGTACTATACAACAGTTTACAAGACAATAAAATTCGGCAGGTGTGCGCAGATGTGGGTAGTGTAGTGAATAAATAAAAAGGAGGTTTGTCACAGGCATGTAAGTGGTCTCTATATTAATCTATCTAATAGTGTAATGACATAGGGCCTCATCAACTGTTGGGTGGTAACACCGGCACTAATAGCGCTGGCGTTATTAGCCCTACCGCCAAACTCACCGGTGCTATCAGTGCAGGATCACGGGTTTGGTGGAACGGGACATCCCCATTCCCCATTGAGCCCATTCGGGAATGCCCCTTTCCCCATTGGGCTCAATGGGGAAATTTTGCGCTTTTACCGCCGACAGATTCCCCGCCGGTGGTAAATGCGCCAATAATTGGCAAAATCTCTGCGGATTTCCCCCCAGCTAAGAGCTGGGGGAAATCAGCCGAAGCCATCATTTGGCGGACCCTTAAATCCATCAGTAACGGCACTACCGCCGTATTTAAGGGCTACCGCCAAACTCGTGATGAGGCCCATAGTTGTCTTTATCTCTAAGCCATTTAATGATGTTATGTCTGAAGTTCAGAAAGGTTTGATCTGCCCTCAGGGAGGAGGGAAGGGAGTTCCATAACTGAGCTGCTGTGACCGGGAAAGCTACTCCCCCCAGCCTTAGTCAATTTAAACCTTGCTACAACTAGGCAGTTTGTGTTAGTAGTCCTGGTGGGTCGGCTAGATGTTTTTCTGTTGATTCTTTCCACAAGGTAGTGAGGGGCAGGATTATTTAGGCACTTGTGGGTTAATGAAGCAGTTTTGAGCAGGATTTTGTCACTGGTAGACAGACAAATATTCTGTTCCTTGCCTCTGAAATATGCTCTTTCCTGGCAATGCCCTGTGCCGTTTTCAGAGCATTATTCTGAAGAATTTGGATCTTGTTAATGATATGCTTGCTAGCACCTAGGTAAAGGGAGTTGGGGTAGTCCAACTTGGACAAAATTAGGGCTCGGGCTAGTGTTTTGCAACTATCCTTAGATAGAAAAGGTTTACAAGCTCTGATCAGTTTACATGTGTATGCGGAGGCTGATGACATGGCATTGACCTGTTTAGCAAAAGAGAGGGTGGAGTCTAGGTAAAAACATAAAGAAGTGTATTTGAGGCCGAGTTTGTTAAGGTTAGATGCAGTCCCCAGAATAAGGAGCTCAGTTTTGTATTCATTCAGGAATAGACCCTGGGCAGCCATCCATGCCTGGATGATGAGATAGATTTTATTTACCAAGGCCAAATCCTTGTCATAATCCCCAGTAAGTGGTATGAGAATCTGGGTATCCTCTGCATTATTTGTGTAGGTGACACCAAGAAGGTCCAGATCATCGAAAGGGGCTTAGTAAATATATTGTACAGAGTAGGTGAGACACAGGAACCCTCTGGCACACCACATGTAATAGGAATGGGGTCTGCTGCCGCTGAATGCTCGAATACTCTCATGGTCCTATTGCTCAGAAAGGATTGGATCCATGCTATGGCATCCTGTGAGAAGTGAGCTGCTGAGTCAAGTTTATTGCATAAAACCTTATGGTCCACCAGGTCGAAGGCGGCAGAGAGATCTAGGAGAAGTAGTAATGCAGTGTTCTGCCTGTCCTTAAGTTCGTCGATCTGGGTTTTGAGATCAATCATTGCAGTTTCAGTACTGTGTTGGGGCCTGAAACCAGATTGATGGATTCCCAGGAGCTGATTGGACTCTAAATAATCCTGGATCTGGAGATAGGCCACTCTGTCTAAGATTTTGAGTATAAAAGGCACTGTCGTAATGGGCCTATAGTTAGTGGGGATGGATGGATCAAGTGTTTGCTTTTTAATTAGGGGAAGGACCCAGGATTCCTTTAAATTATTAGGGATGGAGCCATATGAGAAAGAGGAAGTAATTAGTTATAAATGGTGCGAGGTCTCTCGCGGCAACTTTGATAATTTGGGCTGGACACTTGTCTCCCTGACAGTTTGAAGGTTTAAGGGATAAAATGATTATTTCAACCTCAAGGATTGAGACTCTTGTAAAGCTGAAACATTTTGATGGTGCATGGAAGTACTGACGGGTGGGTCTGAAATAGGTAGGTTCGTTTTTTTGTCAGCAATCTTGTTCCGGAGGATGGTGATTTTGTTAGTTAGGGCATTTTGTATATTGGCACCCCAGATTGTGTCCTTCACACAATTGTCTGTTACGGGTAAAGGGGCTTCCAACTCTTTTAGGATTACAAAGAGTTCCTTTGTTCTTGAGTTTGCTCAATCCTATTGTTATACGTTCCTGTTTGATATGTATTATTTCTTTCTTATAAAGGGCCGAGATTTTGATGAGGTTCGTTTTATTTTCATTGTTGGGTAGATGTCTCCAAGCGACTTCACATTTTCTTTTTTCTGCTCTCAGAGATTTAAGCTGCGCAGTGAACCAAGAGTTCAGATGGGCTCTGGGTTTACTTTTCCTCATTTTTAGTGGGGCGATAGTGTCTAGTGCTATGGTCATGGTATTATTCTATTCCACTACTAGAGTGGTGGGGTCACTAGTATCTGGCAATGTGTTAAGGATAGGTGTTATAAGTGGTATGAGCTTATCTGGCGTGATGTTCTTTTTGTTCCTGGTGAAGATGGGAGGAGCTACTAGGTTATTTTTAGTGGTGAGAATTTTTACTGCGAGCGTCAATGATAGGAGGTAGTTGTCAGTCCACTACCGAGGCATTATGGAAGTGATTGAGGCCTTACAGTTAAGTTCTGCCACCCAATCTAGCATTCTACCTTTGTTGTGTGTGGGCAAAGTCACTTTTTGGGTAAAGCCAAATTCCGTGAGCACATTCGAGATTGCTGTGGATTGCTGGTCATTGGGGTCGTTGAAACCCAGGTTGAGATCCCCCAGCAAAAGTATTTGAGAAGTAGTTCTCAGGTTGTCAAATAGAATTGTAGAGATATCCTCTTCAAAAGCACCAATGGGGCCTGGAAGTCTATAGATAAGATGGATAGTAAGCGCTTGGGAGTCAGAGATGGGTAGTTTTGCAGGAAGTGATTCACATGATTTGACATCAAGTGAAGGTGGAAGTCTCATGGTTAGGTTAGATTTAGTTATGAGAGCTATACCTCCTCCTCACAAATCGACTCTGTCTGCTCTGAGTATAGTATAATTGTCAGGGACTGCAAGCAAGAGGGCAGGGCCTGCTGCTGCATGTAACCATGACTCTGTTATGGCTAGGAAGTCATAGGCCCTCATTACGAGTTTGGCGGTAGCCATGGAGCTATTAGCTCCATGGCTGCCACCAAACCGGGCTCCTTTTCCGGGTTCCTGCCATGAGGAATAACCGGGTCATTCCGACATAGGAGGACCCGGTAATTCCTCCTTGCAGGAACCATTCCCCATTCCCATTTGAGCCCCCATAGGGCTCAATGGGAATGGGGATGGAGGTAACAACGGGCACATTACATGTGTCCCGTTGTTACTTCCCTCTTCCCCTCGTGGGACCCGGAAAGGATGCCTGGTTTTACCAGGAGTCCGATCCGGGTCCCGCAAAGGGAAGCTTGTATTCGGCGCACCCGTAATGAAGGGGGCCGGTCCCGTACCGGCCCCCTTCATTACGGGAGCACCAGGGTCCTAATGAGGCCCATAGTCTTCAGCCTGGATTAGGTCAGCATTCCCGATAGCATGTGCCACTAGAGATCCACTAGAGATTATTAAAGCGCCCTTGAGATCTGGGATGTTTTGGCTAGGCCAAAGTTTCGGTGATTGCATTTACTTAGTTCTTTAGCAAGTGTCGAGGTGGGAAGTTTCTTCTGAGGTTGTTTTTTGAGGGTAAGATCATCGGTCTTAGGCATAGGTGAGGTAATAGGAGTATTGCTTTTTTTTCTTAACAATATGTTTGTTGGGTGGGCATTCTGTCCTAGGGCAGATATTTATTGTGGTTCTGACAGGAAGTTTGTGGAGTCTGGTACATCTAGCACAGAGTCTAGAGTTTCTTATTGAAGTGTGACAAGGTAAGTTAGTTTTAGATAAACCCTGGGTGCTATAATGATTTATAGGTGTTTGTTGGTCCAGGATTTTGGAGTAGTCATGGTTGGTTTGGGATTTAGCATCCACTGACGTCCCTATGCGATGTCTGGAAGGTGTGCAGTGCTGAGAGTTAGCATTCAGCTGGGGTAGAGGTTAAGTGAGTAAAATACCCAAAATGGGTGCCAAGATACTTGTAATGGTGTGATATGGAGAGAATATAGTGGTGTGTCCTGTAACGTGGGTCAGTTGTCCTGGTGCCAGTATGGCACACAATAGGTACAGATGTAGGACGGAGGTGGCGTACATAATGTGCTTGAGATGGACTTCTGTGTGGTATTTCCAGGGCAAAGGTTTTGTACTACACAAAGGTAACACAACAATTTGGTTAGGAAACGGTTAGAACCACGCAGGATATTGTTTAATTTAGGCTAATGGCAATAGGCACTAGTTAGCCCTAGATTTCTTACAAACTACTCAATGTTGGTACTAGACATGAAGCGACCTATACGCAGAATTCCAAGTGGGTCACTATTAACAGGAGGCAATTGGGGGCCCTAAATTGCGTGCCAATGCAGCGTTGCACATGTAGCGTCATCACTACGGAAGGAGGGATTTAGACCATAGAAGTATGTCAGTAGGTGTCTACCATAACGTGTGTGCAATGGAATCCACAATATTACACATATACAAAGGCCTGCAATGCAGACATGCATCTATACAGGGGCATGCAATGGCCGATGAGCAATGAGTCCACAATATTGCAAATATACAGGTCAAAGGTGCAGTATCAAACAATGAGGCCACTACATTGCACATATTCTGGTAGAAGATGCAGAGTCATATCAAGGCATTGATGGTTATATTGATAATAGATTGAGTGATTGATCACCATTTGGTATTTAGGAGGCACTATACGTATCGCAGCAACATGCGTTCTTGGACCGGTAGAGAGTATTTAGGTAGTGACTATACCGAAACGGTCAGGGCTAGGCGAGGCACACTGTTAAACATGATAAGCCTGTGTCGTTCAATTGTGCAAAATGAACTGGGTTGCACCTGAATATTCGGATGAATGGAAACAAGTGTTTCATAAGTAAACAAGAGGGGAGTGGGGGTGTCGACCTGCATGCTGCAATCAGGAGGCGGGGCTGTTAGGGATGTGGTAGCTAGGACGACAGCTCTCAAGGGATGATATGTGAAGTTGTCATTAATAATTGTTGTAGTAAGACAGGGTGGCTGGATACGGGGTCAGTAGTTGCCCCGTTAGACATAACAAAAAAGGCGGCATACCTAGAAAGCAGATACAATAAAGGGAGTTGGAGCAGTGCAGCGGCGGGTGTGTACCACAGTGATGTGAAGACTGATTTTCAAATTACCAATAGATGTGGTAATATATAAGAAGCACTGGTGTCATCGGTATACAGAGAAATAGTTCCGAAGTCCATGGATGTTAGCGGAAGTACACGGGGGTTCGCGACTGCAGTGCAGTAAGGAGGAGCCAAACTTAGAAATCATGAATGACGAAAGATGGATTGTGATGATGCATAGAAATATGAATTATGAGGTTCCATTGAGTGTCACGTGGGATTGAGACAACGCTGCGATAGTAGTACCCAGCTTCATGGAATGGCATTAATGTACTTACAGCTCTGGATGCATATCAGGTCGATGGCGAAGTTGGCAGGGACATGGGCCCATGGCTCCAATGGCCCGGACAGGTCCAAACAGGTATGGGCCTTAGTCTTATGGGGCATTCGCTGTAGGGGGCACGGCTAAAGCGGCCTATAATCGCACTCGTCGGGTGTTGCTTAGCAACCAGATAAACAAACACAGACAAGTGTTGCACTCACCATCTTATGTCCGAATAGTGCCTGTACTGAAAGCGGATCGGTTGCTCCATGTGTGTAATGGCGGTGAGTGACCAGGATCTGCTGCATTTCGTAATTGATGAATAGCTTGAATATGGAAATCAGCTATTTTGTTGAACGGTGGTCATGGGAGCTGTAGTTCTTACTTCCAATCAGGCATCCGAAGGTCTAGCTGCTCATGCAGTGTACAGGTGACAAAGGCACAGCTGCTCCTGCAGTGTACATGTGATGAGGGCTCCTACCCTGAGATGAGGGGTCTGGATGAGGTGGTCAGACAGATGCAGGCCTTAGTCTTATGGGGCCTTCATCGTAGGGGCCAAAGAATCCCTTCAGTGATTTTCTTGAACTATCTGACTTTGCAAAAGACTTTATCCAAGAAGAAGTGCATCACAACTATTGACTGTGTCCAATTTACTTTGGCTAGCCTGGCTCCTTAAAGACACCCATCCTAATCTATTCACTTTGGCATTGCTTGTCCCTTCCTAGGTTGTAATTCGTTGAACACTTTTACTGCTGGGAAAGGCTTATCTAGATTTCTTCAGAGGATACAAACGGTCTTCATGCTATGAAAAAGTATGTTCTAACCTTTCTATTTCCTTAACCCTTCCTTACTGAAACCCAGAGACTAAAATGTATATTGGTGTTTCAGATAAATGCAATACTATCCTTGTTGTTGAAGTCACTTCAGGGTGTAGGAGAAATGTATTAGCATGTCCAAAGGGTATTCTCCAACTTTATTGACTTTGTAAAGTGATTACAAAGTTTGCTTGACTGTTACAAAAAATTGCCCTTTTTAAAGAATGCTTAACTAAAACTGATGTGTAAATAAATAAATATATATATTCATAACTGAAACCTTGAGAGTGTAAGTCTGACTTGGTTACTTGCATTGACTTATTTCATCTGTACAGCTCTACAGCTCACATTTACACCTATTGAAATAGGCCTGGCTGCTCAGTCACACTGCCAACGTGTGTAGCAAAGACCTATACCAAAATGTGGGTTGCCTAATACCAAGGAGATTAGTCTTGTGTAGTCTCACAGTGTGACTGCACTATTTCTTACCTAACATCACTGAAGCCTGATCTGAAATTTGGGGAACATTTTTAGGGGGGTATTTTTTGGGAGGGTACCACCAACATTAGCACTTACATGCTGTTGAGTCTCCTGCATACAATTTAAATTCCACCTGCCATTTACACAAGACAGGCACCATAGACAATGGATTCAAATAGAATCTGCCTACGGTGACTTGAAAATGAGCACCTTGATGTTTACAGGCACATGATCTCTCCACTACCTGTATGGACCTGGCGATTGTTGGCACAGTAACTCTAGTGGAGGTTATTGCTGGCCTAATACTTCTAATGCCTAAATGTTATTACACACATTCACAGGGTGTATTAATGGCTTCATGTTTCTCCTGGAAATGCATTACTAGTACAATATATCCGCCCAGAAGGGATAAATGCTGACAGGCTTCGAGCACAGAGGGGCCAATTACTGCCTGTATTTGTGACTGATTACTCACAAACTTATATTATGTTGATCTGAAGTTGTAATTTCTTGTATTTACTGCAAAACTGCACAGTGATACCGCGTCTCTACTACTGGAAAAATAGGTTTAGCGAGGTACTGGCTTTTGTTTTATCCCCGCTGATGGCGGCAGATTCTTCACCCCCATAGGAAAGAACTGCTTGCTAGCACAATACTGCAAAAAAAAGTGATTCCTCTCTACAGGAGGAGCCAATCACTGGCACAATCACACTACAAGGGATTGTATCACTGAAGTGGCACCTTCATTAAGGCCAATATCTGTGATGCTACAGTACATCTGCAGAGGAACGTTTCCCGGGCTCCCAACCAGCAGTCAATTGATATCTACTGCCACAACAATTCTATTAGGGTGACTATTGGCACACTATCTCTAGTGAGGACAATGCCTACAATGTCAGCATGCAGCTCCTGGCTGTCTGTGCAAATGCAGTACATCAATGATTGGCTGATGAGCCAGCATTACTACTGTGGGGCTCATTTTCCAAGCCCCAGTAATTTGATGATAGGTATTTGTTATGTTTTCACTTCAGCGTTGACAGGTCCCTGCCGCCAACTATTCCTCATTTGCATGGTGGAGTGCAAATGGGGAATGTAAAAAGGCAGCATGCACACGTGTACGCCACTCTTTGGCACTTGCTGTGCAAATGAAGCAAACGCTTGATGCCAGGCAGTGTTTACAATGGACTCCTGTGGCGTCTGCCTGCATTTTGCTGGTTCCAAAAGCAAGCGGACTCCAGAGGAAAACCCAGCATTTGCGCCCGCATGGGATTGTATACTGGCGCGAATGCTGGAGTATTTGTATGGTGGAGAGGAAGGAGGCGGAGGAAAACGTGACTTATGTTCCGCCCCTCCTCTCGACCATACAAATCAGCAAAAATGACCCTTAATGGAAAGAAAATGCGTAAAAAGCTTACTCAATGCATTTACACATTTTATTTATGTTACAACAAGCTCCAAATAAGCTCCTATGTGTTGCTGATGGATTTGTCACATGAAACGACCACTGGATCGCAACACTTCGACAATGCTATTAACTGGCTGGTTACAAAATACTACTAATAGAGTATCGGCTTCTTTCGTAATTCTTTCATGACTGTTACCATAATTCTGTTGGCCTTATCCGCAAATTCGATCCAGATGAAATGTATGTATCACTTATGTTCATAACCTTTGTAACCATTACCTGTAACTAATTGTAACTAATGAACTACTGATGTAACCTTGTTGTAACTTAGTGCCAACACTGCCATCTTGTAAACCAGAGCCCAGATGCCCCCGGGTTGGGTGCGCTTTATAAATGCCAAAATAAATAAATAAATAAAAATCTTTACTGAATTATATCTCTATGAGGGGATATCATTACTGGCCCATTATCAGTATTGAGAATTGGGTATTAACTTCCAGAGGGTTGTGTGTCAGAGTTAGCGAGTGTGCTTGAGGGCTCTCTGCCCTGCTGTAAAGATGGTCACATGCTGTGGCCAAGGAGGGAACTAAATATTCCTCTGTTTGATCATGCCCCAGAGGGAGAGCACTGGAAATTTGGCACCAGCCTCATTACAGTTTTGGCAGGAGTACTGTGATATGGGGCTGAGGTTTTGCACATAATAATGGTCGATGTGAAGGTAGAGTTGACAGCAGTCAGACCAGGGCACACAGGAATGTGTGGCAAATGTAAGCTGTGCATCAGTATACACAGGGCGGAACACAGGGGCCATTTTGCAAACAAATGTTAATTACATGTCGGACACCCCTGATGTTAGCATTCACATGCGGTTGGATCCCCTGATTGCAGTTTTCAAACTTTACAAAATGGAGTGCAAAACTAAAGAGTAAAAACAGGTGAAATCCCCTTTACTCTTTCCTTTAACTATCCAATTTTATAAAAAATGTAAATGGTGCCTCCAAATCAAGGTTTGCAGACAGCATGCACAATGGATTACTATGGAATCAGCCTGCTTTTCCATGGGCAGGTTCATGGGAATCCACTTCTTTCATGACCGAGTGAACATCTCATCCAGTCGTCAAGCATGAGCCTGGTGCGGTCGGAGAAGGCATGCAAGGCACACATGTTAGTCCTGTCTCAAGCTACTTCTCTTCCAACAAATGTGTGCAAAATGCCCCAGGGAGTAAAAGTAAGGTGTAAGTGAATGCCATGTTTTAGGCCTTACTTTTGCACTCTGGATTTAGAAAATGAGGCCCACAGTCTAATGTCTGCCAAAAGTCTAGAGTGGATACTTTAAAACTAACAAGGTGCCCACAGAGCGCAATTTGGGGTAATGTCACCAGGTGACTTAAAGAAGAAACATTATGAATTAAAATTCCAAAATGAAGTCTGCCTTACAATGACTTCAGACATGTTGATGGAATGTCTTTCTTAAGGGGAACATTCTCAAGAGGAACATGGGGAGTACTATGGTGCCCTTCATTAAACTACATAACAATCCCTATGCAGTGGCAAGAAGTTGGTTTCTCATTACTCCCCCCCCCATGGACTGTGCCCTTCTGGATTTTGCATGCCAGCAGTTCCTTCGCGCTGTAAGAGATTAGAATGACGATGTAACATTGCAAAGACAAGGTCCAATTTAGCTTGTCCAATAATGGGTGGCTGCTACGCAGCCTGATCGTAAGCAGATGTGGAGCAGGTACAGGTGGATCTTGGTCACCTAGTCTAAGCCCCGCCCACCTGGTGCCTTCCTGGTTGCCGCACTTTTTCCCCACTTAGCAAGCTTCACCCACCTGGTGCCTTCCTGGTTGCCACTCTTTTCCCCTAATTAAGGCGCCCCCCGGCCTCTTTTCCTTTGCAGATGAAGAACAGGTGCAAGTGGATCTTAGTCACCTGGCCTAAGCCCCACCCACCTGGTATCTTCCTGGTTGTCACTCTTTTTCCCCACTTAGCAAGCCCCACACACCTGGTGCCTTCCTGGTTGCTGCTCATTTTCCCTACTCAAGGAGCACTCCAGCCTCTTTTCCTTTGCAGATGGGGAGCAGGTGCAAGTGGATCTTGCTCACCAGGCCAAAGCCCTGCCTACCTGGTGCCTTCCTGGTTGTCGCTCTTTTTCCCCACGTAGCAAGCCCAACCCACCTGATGCCTTCGTGGTTGCCGCTCTTTTTCCCTACTTAAGGAGCTCTCCAGCCCCTTTTCCTTTGCAGATGGGGTGCAGGTGCAAATGGATCTAGGTCACCTGGCCTATGCACCACCCACCTTCTTAGCCCTGCCTCTTCCTTCCTGCTCTTAACTCTTAGATCAAGGGTGTCTTTCGCCCGGGCGTCTGAAGCGAAGGGTCGACAAAGAACAGGGTAATTCCTGTTTGGACCTGTTCGGACCAGGAGGATCCATGGCCCGAATCCCTACTCATACAGCAGATAAGCATGCACCAGCATGTGTTTACTCCCTCTGTCCCCACAGGCCGTCCCCACTCCTCTGGCCCCCCTTGGATGTTCCCTTGTGCCCCCCTTCTCGCACACAGGTGGTGCCTGTTTTGCTTGATTCTTCTACCCTGCTCCCCCTGTTCCCATCCAGCCTACTTCTGCAGGAGTCTGTCCTGATACATTCTGGTTTCACCATCACTGTCTTGTGGCCAATGCTGGATTTGACTTTTATGAACTTCATTGATACACGGTGCGTCACCCTTCTCATGGTGGCGGCCCTGAATCATGCTGTTCCCATCTTCATCTTGTATCCAGGCTTGCAAAATTGTATGTTACTACTGACTTCTGCAATTGTACTCACTCTACCCTCTTGCTTATCCACTCTTTTTGACTGCTTACTCTCTGTTCTCTCCTCCTCTCCCTTTTCCTATCTCCTCCCCTCCTCCCTTTACTTTCTTCTATGCACTTATTCTATCAGAATTGTCCCTGGACCTAGTATGAAAACAACGTTGTCTGTCTCCTCCCCCCTCCTCTTACTTGCCCCCCCAAACACCTCCAGCACTATCTGAAATTTTGTCAGGCTGAGTACGATAGTCACTTGTTTTGTTCCTCCCCTCCCTTTCTGCACCCCTCTCCCTCGCCTTTTATTTGTCTCTGGCTCTACCAGAAATGTTGTCAGGCCTAGTATGATAGTCGCCTGTCTGCTTACATTTCCTTCCCACTCTCCCCCTCCCTTCCTTATCTATGTCTTAGGTTTTGAAATATCTGAAATGTCGTCAGGCCGAGTATGACAGTTAATTTCATATCCTTACTGTTCGAGGCCTTTAAGAATGTAATTGCATTTTCCCTTGTTCCCTCCCTTGCCTTGAAGAGCTTTGAAACACATTGTGTATCAGAGCTATATAAATAAACGTTCATACCATATCATCATATATTCAAGGCAACTGCCTGGCATTGTGTTTATATCGTTTCTTATTAGGCCATATTGTGTTTTCCCTTGGTAACATTTGGCATCTGGCTAAATCAGCAACTATTTGAGTATGGTATCCCAAGAGCAGTACCTTGCTGCTAGGAAAGGCCATATTTCAGCTTCTGTATGTCTGTATGTCACTGACTTTGACATTAGAGAGAGTAAAAAAAGTGATGCAAATTCTTGAAGCAATACTTACTGACTACTCTGTGACACCCTATCATGCCTTATGTCTTATGCCTTCGTATACCAATGTATACCTCTGTATGCTTCTTAAAGCTAGATTATTGGATGTTAGGCTACAACACACTATGTGAGGTCATATCAAGTCAGGGTTCCAACCGAGAGCTTGACATGTGTTGTCAATTAGCTGAGGCCTTCCCTCGGACTGCCCTTCACACTTCACGGATATTTCAACCGAAATATTGCTCAGCCTTCCATGGACTGATGATACAAGATGGCCCCGGCACACAGTGTTCACTTGCAAGTGACCTAATCATTGCTACAGACAAATCTCAATCAAGCACATTGTAACCACACTATTGCTGTGCTCATTTGTAAAGGTAAAGGGTGGTATATTTTAAACGGCTGATTTCTTATGCTATCCTCTATGCATTGTTGTGCTAATGTCAATGTTCATAATATAAATGTGTCACGGTTTACATTTTGTAATATCCTACTCACTGACAGGTATTGTGCAAGCAGAAACTCAATCCTCTGGAAACAAAGAAGTGGGCAGCCAGGCACAACCCAGCTACCTGAAGCACTGCACGACCATACGAATGCCAAACCAGAGCTCTGCAGGAGGAAGGTTACATACAATAATTACCTGCACTGTTTGGTGTGCTTGTGGAGAAGCTGCCGATAATATCTGCCATTATATTTACAAATAAATAAGTATTCCTACTTCGGGGGTTAAAGCATTGCTTCAAACATTGCAATCACAGTTAAAAATGGGCACAAGAATTGTACTGGGAAGTTGATTTCTGCTAAAGGGGTAATTACTGGCAAACAGCCGCCACAACGTGGCACATTACCGATAGAGATTATCTGTTAGAGCTTGCCTGACTACTAAAATAACATGAATATTGAGAATTGTTTCAAGCATACACAGTACCTAAATTGTCATCGTATGACCATCGCATAATCCCATTCATGATGTTCTTTACTAAACCAAAAAGATGTACCTTAGTTCACGATTTTGACATAGTAGCGGCACGTTGTGGTGGCTGCCATACAATCTCTACTTGAGGGTCATTCTTGATGCACAGCCTATGCCCACACAGCACACCGCCAATGCAATCCTACACATAAAACATACAACTAAAGGCCATCACTAAGTTTACTTGGTAGCCTGAGGATTGTACCTTAATACTGCAATTGCAGAGTCATAATGTATGTTGTCTCATACTGTAGTGCTTCAGAAAACCAACTAGGTGGAGGAATACCTTGCCCAATGGCACACGGTGCTATGAGGCCCCAGCGTGGTGGTTCGGGGATTTAGACATATCCCAAGTAACTTAGGGTTTTGCAAGCATGGAGTACTGCCATTCCCTGCCGTGGTACTGCCACTATGGGCAAATTCCTGCTGGCAGCATATTCATCGACTTATTGGAGACTATAGGATGCTGCAAGCAAAACACATCACTTCTGTTTGCAGGTAATAAGGAGGGTAATGGGAAGGGATAGGAGGCAGTGACAGAAGGTCTGGCGGGGAGGAAAGTTGGTGCAGAAAATGTATGGTGTCACCAAAGCTTGCATTCCTGGGGCTACAGTTATAAAAATGCTTCACAAATAAAAATCAGAGAACCATTAAAGAGGTACAGCTAAGCGTGATTTCTTTTTTTTTTCTTTTTTTTTTTTAAATATGAGTAATCACTAGTGCTAATTCTGGGATCAGCAACACATTTAAAACAAGATATATACTTGTTGGGCCAAAAGCATGCAACTTTTGCAAAGGAGAAAAACATGTTATTCAATGCCCATGATATGAGTTGTGTAATTAAACAGCCACAGAGATTTGGATACATATTAGGACCACAAGCAAACATGTTTTTAAGTGATCGTTTATCAAGCACACATCTCTGTAGACAAGTTCACATGAAACAATGTTTCTTTGAGGTCTTAAAATACATCTCCTTCCTGTGGTTGGTTTCATGGTGAAGTCAATTAATACAAGTGCACTGTACATCATTGTTTTTCTCCTTTGTTTGATTTGTACGCAGAGACGTTTTTATGGGAGGGCAAAAGGGCCCTTGTCCCCAACTTGGAGGGGGCCCCACAAAGCTGCCTGATCTAAATAAGTAAGATTCCATTTCTCACCAGACTTAAACAGCACCACATGTCAGGATATTTGATGGCGTGCTCCTGAGGCTCTAAACCTATTGCCTGTCAGTTGTTCTGCCTTGATCAATTCAACATGTAATTCTGTCTATGTTTATTGCGCTATACGTAGTCAGTGTGCTCACTACTGCACAACTCTTGTAGCATTCCTTCCTTCCTGTGGGAATTACGTTGATCATGTGCAATAGCCAAAGGTCTAATGCGTATTGATAGTTCAGAAGTTAGCTCATTGTGTTAAGCACTCATTGCAGAATGAGTTTATATGCAAGATTAGAATAGCACATTCCAGCAGGGCTGGCTGAGCCTTTCCTATGACTGAAGTTTATAAACGTGCCTGCATATGTATTTGGTTTTGCAGCACAAAAGGTGCTATTATCAGAAATGTACATGCACCAGATAGGTGTTACTATGCAAACTAACATGTCAGCGTATGATGAAGGTCTAGAAATTGGCTTGCTCAGATGGTGTGTTGTAAAACGTAAGCAATCACCTCCAATGATAAGCATAAGCTATTAGCCAAAGTGGTGAATATGTATCCAAATTCAAGACTGTGGAACCAAAGCGTTTATGCTTATATCCTGGATTTGCCAGCAAACGGTACAGTGATCCTAGTCAAATCATCTAATATGTCTACATCACTATGCTGTCTTCTCTGAGGTTTGCCTTCTCACATGCTGGTGGCATCATTTAGCCCATTACTTGATCTTTCTTCTTATGGAGGCCATTTGAGTGGAAGGTGTGGTAGACAGAACAGAGCGCACCAGATGTTGTAGGCCTTGGGCAAGCATATTTTAAGATCTGCTCATGTGACACAAAAAACGGTTTGCTTTTTTATGAAAGTCAAAGGTGTTTCTGCACGTTAATAAATGACAATTTCACAAGCCAGTATTTTGAAAGTATTTAAATCTTTAAAATACAAAGGACCAACCTAGATTGACAGGCCGATTCATGGAATTAATGTGCGCTGAAATTTTAGGCGCAGGCGTGCGAATCACAGCGCAAGTACGAAAATCGTAGCGAAACCCGCGCACAGCGATTCATGGAAGTCTGTGCGCGTGTAAATCCCTGGATGTGCGCTAAAAATCTGCGTGGCGCATGCTGGCGCACACATCTCCAAACAGCGTGCGCTTTGCGCACAGCGAAAGCGCAACATAGCTAGGCACCCACAACAAAAGCAGGTGGAACAGGGAGGCGTAACACGCGGAATGGGGAACAACGAGTGAAAATGTGGGCGGCACGGGGGAAGTAGAGGAGGCAAATGCGCGGAACGCCCACACACGTTCAAAACACGTATTCATGGAATCGAACGGGGCTAATGCGTGCGCCAAAAAAGACGCGCTAATCCGGAAACATGTACGCCAGCAGGAAGAAGGCATACGTGGACCAGCGCAGCATAAAAGTGCGCGCAAACAACAAACAAGCTCAGACGCAAGGATGAATATACCGTTCCTAGCAGCAGTGGTCGTGGGATACCGCAGGAGGAGGAGGAGGATAGTCAGGCCCAGAATTTTTACACCCAGAACCAGCCTTTTTGGGATGCCTGATGACCAGGTGCATGGGAGGTACAGGTTTCCACCTCACATAATACTCGACCTGGTGAGTGAGTGGGAGGATGTCCTCACATCACCCACCCTGTGCTCCCAAGCACTCAGCCCCCTGGAGAAGGTCCTCAATGTACTGCACTTCTTGGCCACTAGATCATTTCAGCAGACAAGTGCTATAGTGTGGGGGGATGTCACAGGCCACGCAGTCATGCTGCCTACACCAGGTGTTGGCCATCATGACTGCACGCCCATCAGTCCGCAGGCACATATACCTGCCCAGAACACCTGCAGAAAGGCAGGCTGCTGTCCAGGATTTCTACGGGGTGGCACAATTCCCCAAAGTGCTAGGTGCCATTGATTGCACCCATGTGGCTCTACGGGCCCCCAGGGTATCTGAGCACATCTATAGAAACCGCAAGCACTGGCATTCCATCAACGTGCAGGTAGTATGTGATGCCAAGGGAATCATCACCTCAGTATATGCCAACTATCCAGGGTCCACCAACGACAGTTTCATTTACAGAATGTCAACCCTAAACCCGGACCTAGAATCTCGGCGGCATGGCGATACATGGCTGCTTGGTGAGTATAAATGCCACTGCACATGCATGCATGTCAGATACTGAGTAATGTCACAACCCCACTAATGATACCCATCACCACCTCCCCAGGGGACAGTGCCTACCCTCTGAGCACCCACATGATGACGCCAATTTGGAACCCCACCACGCCACCCGAGGTAAGATACAACACAGCCCATATTGCAACCAGGGGCATAGTGGAGAGCACATTCGGAGTGTTCAAGTCACGCTTTCGCTCCCTTGACCGTTCTGGTGGGCAGCTGTTATACGCTCCCCCAGTAGTGTGCAGGATCATAGTGGCAGCATGTGTCCTGCATAACGTTGCAACACGCCGGGGCCTGCCGGTGGACATGGTGGTGCCCCCACATCTCCAACCACATGCACGCCCGCTGCGCATGGGAGGGGAAAGGGCATGTGGTGAGGCAGCCCGTATGCAGCTGGTGGCTAATTACTTCACATAAAATCACACCCCTGTGGAGTGCACACAGCCCTGGTACATACCAGCTGACAATCAATGATGATGACATAAGGGACAGTCAACTGTCACAACCATACCAGCCTGAGATTGGGCACCTGGAAGTGTTACATTGTGTGCATACCTACCTACACAAACACCGCCAATGCTGTGTCATCAAAAGACATATATCTATGCTGCTAAATTCATTAGCCCCTTGCAAAATACAACATGAGAACAGCGCCATGTCACCCAACCCCTCCCCAGCTCCGCCACCCAACATACCATGGCATGTCATGCAATGTGAAAGCAAACAAAGCAATGCACAAAACCTGATACAAGTGTCACAAAGTACACTGTCCCTTATGGAAACTGCCCACACACAATATGCTCCCAGTAATGTATTCCTAACAACACACATGACCAAATACTTACCAACAATACAATGCAGCAACACCTCATCAAAAATATAAAAAATATGACAGTACTAAGTTAAAGTAGTCATAGTCTTACTACCTGAATATGCCACCACATCGAGCCCTTCCAACTGTACAGTGTTGCTGCCACACAAATGTCTTAGTGTACTGCATACAACATGAACTGCATCTGCAAAGTAGACGGCCTTGTGGAGACATGAGGAAGGAACCTGCAGATTAGGAGGAAGACATGGATGCACAAGCACATATCAATTCACTATGCATTGTAAAATTCAAACACAATATCCACTATGGATGTCTACTCAGTATTGACTACAGACTGCCCACACAGCTCATGGGAGCCCAAAGTCACTGTGTAATTCACTGTCACTTGGTCACACCCTTTGCAAGCCCATGGAAATAGGAAGCAGGAGGGGTGTGTGTCTCACGGACGCAAGCATCTAACCCAACTCAGGTCAAGCCTGCATGTGCCCAGCCGGAATACAGTGGATGCCCACGGGAGCCACACAAGGCAACACTCTGTAAAAAAAAATCAAAAATCAAAAATGGCCATGTGGAGGCCAGGGGGGGTGTGGGAGGCCACCCAGGAGGTTCGAGGACAGGGTGCACACCAACATGCTGCCATGGTCCTCCATGGCAGCAAGCATGCGGGTCTGGAAGGTCTGATTCTGGAGGATTAATGTGCGGAGATCCCCATGCAGCACATCATGGGTTGCCTGCATTTCTGCACGCATGGCCTCGCGTGATGCCCCGATCTCCTCACGTGTTGCATGCAGCTCAGCTGAGAGCGAACGTGTGAGCTGCTCCAGCTGCTGTTCTGCCCTTAAATTACTGGAAGCCTCAAGTGCAACCAGAGTCTGCCTGAGGTTATGTAGTTCTACCCTCAGGGCTTCCCTGTGGCCCTGGGACTCAATTCAGAGGATTCGCGCAGAGTCTCCAGTGCCGCCCATCTGTCCCTGTTGGATGGCAACATGTCTTCCCTGTGTGATTGGCAAATGGAGTCTGTTGCCTGCTGTTGTTGCTCCATCTGCCTTTCAGGGGGGATAATGGAAGTGGCCACCCTCTCCATTGCCTGAGCCATCATTTCTACTGATGCTGCCTGTTGGGTTGCCATACTGTACATGGAGTTTTCCCATACAGTATTGCCTGGTGGGGCACGGCCACCGCGTCGACGGGCACCACACCTGTTTGGGGCAAGGCGATCTGCACCTTGCTGTGCTGGCACTGCCTGAGGCTGCAGGACTGCATTCCCCCTCTGATCTGCTGGCCCAGGAACAGGATCAGATGCTGTGGAGTGTGACCCTGCATCCGTAACCGCCAAAGGCGGACCTACCAACACTGACATCCCCATAGAGGGTTGTACCCCTGGTCCAGGTGGGTTGGACAGAACAGAATCCCTGCCAGAAACACTTACCTGTGACTGCACATAAGTCTCATCATCCGACTCAGCACCTGCATAGAGGTCTGGGGAGGTGCAACCAGAGGCACCCCTGGACAGTATGGTCTGCAGTAACTTTGGGTTTTCACCCAAAACCACACCACGTCCCCCACTGGTGCCCGGTCTTGCCTGAGATTCCTCCTGAGTCTGCACCATCTCCTCAACCTCAACAGCACCAAGTACGTTATCATCTGCAAAAACATGAAAGACAACAAATGGAAACAGGCATGAGCACCTTAGCACACACATAGGCCATGACAAGCCAGAGATCCAGTACATGAATTACACATGTCCCACATGACTATAACCCTGCCATGTATGCACTGTCAAAGAGTTGGAAGTGGAGTCAAAAAGGCAGACACTGGGGAGAGCAATATGGATAAGCAACACATTTGCAGCATGTTGGATAGCACTGGCATCACACATCAGGCTGTGAGTGGCATGTCCAATACACATACATGACACATGCCAACACACAGATGTCATGTAGCATAGCCACGGTAAATTACAAAACTACAGCAATATGTCAGTGAATGAGTACTGTCACACATCCATGGCACATCGACATGATGCGAAGATTGATGCTGAATAGTGTTGCAAAATATGCATGTGCCACACACTGAAACACATCCAGTGTCCAATAACACAGTCATTGTGGGCTGATCAATGGTTGGTCACTTTAACATTACAGGAAACACCTGTCATCTTCCACATGCAAACAGGCCCTAATAACAAATTTCTGCAGCTCAATACTCCATCGGCCTGAATGGTGTAATCATTAACATAACCAGGTAAAAGTAGTGTCCCAGTGTGGGCAGTAAACAATGACCGAAGCATATCACATATGTTGCAATAGGGCAGAATAATGCGTAGAAAAAATGGGAGAGTGGAAACAATCAGCCTGAATGAACACTTACAAAATCTGAACAATGTAGTGGCAAGATGACAGTTCAAGTTAAAGTGCACTAATGTGGGCCTAATTGGCAACTGTGGGCAGAAGGGATACAGTCATACCCAAATCCAAGGCATGTGAATGTATGGGAGGAAGCAAATGGGTGACCCATAACACTCAGGAGTACACCCCCTCACCTGGCACTCAATCAGAATCCGTCACCCAAACAACATACACATGGATTACACACACACGCATGGGCACTCACCGGACAATGCGTCGTAATCAGGTAGTTCTCCCACACCTTGGATCTGTTCCTCTGTGACGAAGGTCCCAGCAACAGACTCATGTTCAGTGAGTTTGTTGTCCTCTTGTGGAGACCGACCGCCAGTCACCAGAGTAGCGGCATGATTTGAGGCCAGCTTGTTCTTTGCTCTGCGTTTCAGGTCATTCCACCGCTTGTAGCAATCATCAGCAGTGCGCCTCACAAATCCAAGGGCACTTATGCGGTCCGCGATGGTCTGCCAGTGTGCCCTACGTTGACCAGGTGTGGTCTTGCACCCTGCAGTCACCACCATTTCGCGGCTATGTGCCGACACATAGGTCACAAGTGCATCAAGTTTGGCGTCATTAAAGCTAGGCTTCCTTGACGTGTCGGAGTGTGTAGCCATGTCTGGGGTCTCAGCCTGTAGTGCCAGAGCACCCTTCTTCCTCTTCTTCAAAGGTGGAGCTGAGCATGAGTGGCTTGCGCCGCTCTGGTCAGTAGGGGTAGAAGCGCAGGTGGACTGGGTACTGTGAGTGTGCGAAGCCACAATGACCATAGGTCTTGTTGCAGGCATTGGCTGAAGTGTGATGTTGGCAGGGGCAACGTCAGTTTGATGGACCAGGACCGACACTGTACCGGCTGGGAGACTCAGAGCTGGGGTGGATAGAGCTGCAGCTGCCCCTGCAGTCTCCCCACCCTGCCTACTTGGAGCAGCAGATGACATCACTGCCCCAGATCCACGTGGCCTGGTGACACCCAATGTGCACCGACACACGTGGCTTAGACTTGCTCACCTGGAAGTCATCCTGGGAGTCATCCTGTGCCGGGTCAGGTGCCACAATGGGCTGGTCCAACAAGGGCTGAGCTGGGATGGTGTCAGCCACGTTTCCCTCAACGAGGGGGGGCATGGGTGTCCCTGATTGGTCCTCCACACATGGGGGTCTAGGGGCACCCTGCAAATGCTGGCCACGTCCCCTACCCTGCCCACCATGCCCACATTTTGGAGGTCGTCCACCTCTGCCTCCCTTACCGCTAGGTTGCCTCCCAACCATGGCACTGATGTTGTTGTGCGTATGGGAGTTGCAGTAAACAATTGTCCTGGGCAATTGGGGTGAAAGGGGTACGGTACTAGATGGAATTCGACCCTAGTGCTCTAGCAAGGCTGTCTGTGACCCCTGGGGGAAGATGACGGGTCACGCAACGCACAGGCACTCCAAAAACCAAAAGTAACGTGCACGCAACCCCTCGTAGAGCACGTGCGTGGAAAAATGAACCCGCACTATGCTGTGGCACCCAGAATCACAAAAACAAGCATACGCGTGTTATACGCAGCCTACAATGACCTCTGAAGGGGTCCGCGACACACAGGGCAAGCACAGTTGGTAAATGCATGCGCGACTCACCGTCTGCCTGGAAAAATAACATGAAAAAAACGCGCGTGTTCGCGTAGGCAACTCCCCCGCCAAAAGAACTGTCTGAGGAGACAGGACAAAAGAAGAAGTGAACGTTGTTTGACGAAACAAGCCCAAAAAAAGAAAGAACGCTGTCAGAGGTAACAGGGAGTACGAACTTGAAACGCTGTGAAGTAATCTCCTATGAACCAACAAGAAGTACAGAATTCACCCACTCGCTCTCCACGAAAAGCACGTACAAGGGAATGGGGTCCTACACATACCTTTTAAAGTGGCCCACACGTACAGCCTTACTTTTGTGTGTACGCGCTAAGGCCCTTTCCTCCAATTACACGAGCTGACACTCGGACGTGCAGTTTTTGGATGTGTACGATGAACATGCATCCGTGTTGATGGAAATGCCCGCGCACATCACGTCACTTACACGCATAGGCCCTTTCCTCGGATTACATGCATCCACACGCGGACGTGCAGTTTTTCCACAAGCGCTGCAAATTCACAAGGGAAACGCCCACGCGAGTCACGGCACAGAAGCGCTTACGCACTAAGGGCCTTTGGTCCAATGAAACCACGTACGTGTGTTGACGCGCTTATGTGCTAAGGGCCTATCCTCGAATTAAACGCTGATGTGCAAGAATTTCACGTGCCAAATCACTCCATATCAAGTGGGCCATGCAACAACATACGGAAGACCACGCTACTGCCCAGAAGGCTGAATTACTGCCCCCAAGGCCCCCGAGCACGCTCCCACCTGCCATCTGCTGCTGCCTGCCTGCTGCCCACGTGCCCTGCTATTTGGTGCCTGCACGTCAGCCAGGGTTCCAGTTGCTGTGTCCACCCCTGCTGGAACAGAAGACTCCCGACTGGGATACCATTGCTCCACAGCCCAGCCCCAGGACCCAGTTGCCCAACCACGCCAGAGAGGCAGAGGGCCACCAGCTTCAGTGTGAAGGAAGTTGGTGTCCTGGTGGAGCATGTCCTGGGGCATTTTGATTTTGATGCCCTCTTCAGAACTTCACACGGATGGGAGAGGATCTGGGACGACGTATGTCAAGAAGCGCTGGGAGGACTTGAGGTCCAGGACCCTCTACAAGGCCTGGCGCCTCACGGAGGGGGACCGGGTCAGCATGAGTGACATCCAGTTGAGGGTCCTGGAACATGTAGGCCCAGCTCTCCACGCCCGGATCCTGCAGAGGAAGACCTGTCTAGAGTTGAGCCGTAAGTGGCCAAGCATTGGGTTGTGAGACAGGGCATGTTGCAGTGTGCTGGTAGTCTGATACTTGCCTGTATGTGTGACATAGGCCATGTATGGATGTGTGTGTGCAGGGACATCATGGTCATGCATGTGAGACCAGTAATGTGTAAACCACATGGTTGGTGCATGAGTTACAATGCAACGTGAGTAGCTGTATGGCAAATGCACACATGAAAGCATGCCAGTGTCTGTTCTTGCACATGGTGGGGGTGTGAGGGATGGGTGCTGCTGTCATGTACATGTATGGTGCACATGTGTGTGTGTGTCTGAGATGTGTGTGTGTGTGATTTTGAAACGCCATGGATTCATGACACATGTCTGTGATGATGTGTACATTCACTCATGCAGTGCGGTCACCGTTGTATGCACTGTGTCTATCCAGTGTGTCTGTGGTGTGCAAGGCATGATGCATGACCCTCCGGTGATGTGTGTGCATGGGATCAGTGTGAGCCATGATGCATGTGAGTTTGAAGGCAAGATTTTGGTTAATAGAGGCCCTTGTACGTGGATGCTGATGTTGATTGCAGGCGCCGTGCCTGTTCATGCATGTGCGTTGCGTGCATTCACCCATGTGTTGCGGAGGGACAGGATGGAAGTGACATTAGACACTGCAACTCATGTGTTATTGCTTCCTGTCTAGGGGAATGTTGTACTGTACCCTGATGTTTGTATTCTATGTCTCCCTCTATGCAGCGTCAAGTGAAGAAGAGGGCGGAGACGGCACTGTGGAGCCAAGCAGCGGGGACCCTAGGCCCAGCCGCCCTCCCAGGACTTACCATCATCCGGGAGCAAGGGGGCTGGTGCCACATCTGCCACTACGGCTGTGGCGGAAGGGCCGAGTGAGCCCCCACAGGGGCTTACAATGGCGGAAGACGGTACGGAGACATCCAGGTTGGTGGTCTCCACAGAGGAGGAGGAGCCCGCTACTGAGCCGCACATGGGGCCTGGTAGGGGTAGTACCACTGGTGCAAGTGGTGCAGTCCAGGGTCAGAAGGCAGCACAGGTCACCGCGGAGGGGCCTGTGCATGTGCCTGTCCTTGACCCTGTGACGGCACCACCATGCAGCAGCAGGGATGCCCCGTCCCAGGCCCATCCGCAGGTAGGGGAGAGTGCCATGTCATCTGCCTCTCCACTACCTGCGCATGAGGGGGCCCATGAATGTATGGGCTCCGTCCTCATTGGTGTTGTGTTGCGCACACGTGACATTCGTGATGACGTGCGTTCTTCCTGGGCGGAGATCGCATGCATTCACGAACAGCAGCGTCGCGACGTGGCACTGTTGGGAGGGGCCCTGGTCAGTGGGTTCCTACATGTGTTACGCACTCTGGGGGACCTCTCCTCCTCTGTGGAGACTATGCGCCAGTCATTCTCCCTGCCGTCTTCCGGCCCAGATTCCACCAGGGCCCCCTGTGGACCTGGCTCGACCAACACAGCCAGCTTGGTGGAGCTCACATCCCTGCCACAGTTGGGAGTCGGCGGTCCAGAAGGGGTGGACACCACAACTGGAGACCAGCTGATGGAGGATGTGCAGGCACCATCGGACAGGGCACGTGGACAGCAGCAGCAGCAGGAGCAGGATGTAGGTGGGAGCAATGATGGCTCGGGGCCATCAACATCGGAGGGGCAGGCATTGGCCAGAGGGCAGGAGGACCGAGGAATGGGAGTGTCTTCCATGTGTCAGCAGTTGGGCCAGCGGATAGTTGCGGAGCGGCAGCGGGTGGAAGAGGCGCGGCTCACCATGGTCAGGGCGGAGTTCTCCATGTGTCGGGCATTGAGGTGGGCAGAGTGCCTCGAGGCTACTCGCAGGGAGTTGGAACAGGCCATGAGTGCCTCCCTGCGAGACCTCGGGGCCAGGGCAGAGGCCCGCCTTCGGGACATCGACATGGAGTTCGATGATGCACTGGCCCGGGACATCACAGAATGAGCCGCAGGACTTGCCCGCCGCCATTGTATATTGTTAGATAGTGTTAGGTTTCCTTTCTGTTTTTGTTTATTTTGGGGCGCTTGAACAATGCACCACGTTTTTGTATATAGTTCTTTATTAGGTAGTCTTTATTGTAGGTTTCATTTCATTTGTTGGGCTCATGGACCCTGGATTGGTGATTTGTATATAGTTGAACAGTGGATTTGTCTTTTTTTTTTCATTTCACCATGGAGCAATGGATTTCACTTATTTTTTCCCTTGGATTTGCTTTGTTGGACTGAGACTTTGGACCCATTTTCATTTGGATTTCTTTGGATTCTGATTTCATATTTTTGATTATTTTCCAGACATGCTGCGTATATTTCTTCTTCACATTATTGTGTGTTTTCTTTTCATTACATTCATTTTGGTTCAATACATTTTTGTTTCATACTTCGATGTGTGGTATTCTCTCATTGATTTCATGCATGTCATGATGTGGGTTTTCACATTCACTTGCAGCCTCATCACGACCCTGGCGCTAAGTGAAAAACGATGGCGGTAAATGGTTACCGCCATCTTTTTCCGCCAGGTCCGATCATGACATGTGACCGTTAACTACGATGCCATTAGCGGCATCGTAGTCAACGCTGCCGCTAACTGCGACAAGGGTCCGCGCCCGCGCCCGCCCACACCGTACTTAGCGCCATGGCGGAAAGTTACGCAAATCCCGACCCAAGCGGACATGCACCTAATGCCATCACCCAGCCCATTAAGTACCTTACCACCATGGTGCTAACAACGCCATCGCGAACCAACCGTAAAGGGCCATGTTAAGTGAATGCAGCTGCCACAGGTGCACTGAAACAGCACAGGTGAAGGCAATACAGACTCAGGAAGTACAAAAAGAGCCCACCCCACCCCTTCCCACACCCAGACACACTCCACAATGATACCAATTCGAATGGCAATGTTGGGGCTGGAGGACCTGATAGCAATGCATGTGCTACAACAGCAACAACAACAACAACAACTACTACAACAGCAACAACACCAGGCAGCACAGAGGAGACGCAGGAGGAGAAGGAGGGCAAGGCAGGCCCAGCAAGCCCCACCTGCACAGCCAGTGCCACCACGCAGGCAGCCCCCAATCCCACGCATCAGAGCCAATCCATTCAACCTCACTGCTGAGCAGATCCACACCCTGTACCGTTTGGACCGGGACACCATCACCGCCATCGTAGACATGACACACAACGACATCGTCAGCATGATAGAAAGTCCAACCGCCATCCCCCCCCTACTGAAGGTAGTGGCTGTACTCCACTTCCTGGCCACAGGCAGCTACCAGCACACAGTGGGGCACCTGCATGGCATTTCACAACCATTATTCTCGCAAACACTCATCCAAGTGCTCGATGCCCTCCTCAAGCACACAGACAACCACATCTCATTACCACGGACTGCACAGGAGATAGCTAACACCAAAGTGGGTTTCCATGCACTAGCCGGCATACCCGGTTGCATTGGTGCCATCGACTGCACCCATGTGGAATTGGTGGTTCCACGTGCCGTGGAGGTACCGTACCGCAACCGGAAACAGTTCCACTCAATCAACGTGCAAATGGTCTGTGACGCCAACAAGATCATCACACATTGTTGTGCCCGATTCCCCGGATCAACCCATGATTCCATGGTCCTGAGGAACTCCACAATACCACGCTACATGGAGCAACATGCAGGCCCAAGATCCTGGCTACTCGGTGAGTCCAATGTAATGGAAGTGGGCAGGTGAATGACGTACCGATGCGTACTCCACCTGGCAGAAAGGGGGGGGGGGAATGCATACTCCACCTGGCTGAAAGGGGGGGGGATGCATACTCCACCTGGATGAAAGGGGGGGGGATGCATACTCCACCTGGCTGAAAGGGGGGGGGAATGCATACTCCACCTGGCTGAAAGGGGGGGGGAATGCATACTCCACCTGGCTGAAAGGGGGGGGGATGCATACTCCACCTGGATGAAAGGGGGGGGGGATGCATACTCCACCTGGCTGAAAGGGGGGGGGGATGCATACTCCACCTGTCTGTGAGTAACACGGAGATCGGAGACAGAGGATGGGCACTTACAATGCACACAACCCCTCTGCATACATTGGGTGATGGCATGCAAAACAGGCCATGGAAGCCATGAGCATATACAGGTAGCATTGTGTGAATAAATTAGGTCATGTAGATGTGAGCCAAATTAACAATTGGAAGCAAGCCATGATGGAACATCATGTTCCTGATCAGACAACATGACTGACACATACATTCTCGCCTACATACAGGTGATGCTGGCTATCCCCTGAAGAGTTGGCTCCTTACACCAGGCCGGAACCCGCAGAACCAGCACGAGGAGGACTTCAACCGTGCACATACACGTACTCGTGTGGTCATAGAGCAGACATTCGGCCTATTGAAGGCACGGTTCCGAAGCCTCAGTAGGTCTGGTGGGGCACTCCTGTATGGCCATGAGAAGGTGGCAAAGATCGTCATGGCATGTGTAATGCTACACAATATGTGCGTCAGGCAGAATGTGCCCCTGCCCCCTGACGCAGAACTACAACCACCTGACGATGAGGATGAGGAGGGAGCAGATGGGGCGGCACCCCATGGAGGAGGCGATGCACAGGAGGGGCGTGCAATGCGCCAAACTATCATCGACCACTGCGTCTAGCACACATGGCTGGTGTGTGTCATATGGTGACTGCACTTGGGGCACTGTGTGGCACCGGGACATGCACACTGTGGACTGTACACCAATAAAGCACATATGCGCAAAGAAAAAATCAACACACTCTGGGTTTTTTTCCAAGGTAAAAGTGTATTCAAGACATGCAACGTTGTGACCCACCACCTCCCACCTCCCCCCTGCACACACACCCCCCCAAACTCCCCCCTTAACTCCCCAACACACCTCCCCGCCACCCCCCTGCACACCCCAACACACCCACTCCCCCCTCCACCCTCCCCCCCCCCCCCTGGAATCCCAACAAAGGTGTGAGTTAGTCTGTGCAGCAGTGTCAGAAGTAGGATTCCTACACTGTCCGGCCACTATTGGCAGCCCCCTCCACTGGCCCCCGGGGCACCCCTGCCTGTGCTGCGGAGGTTCCTCCCCGATCGGCGGATGGGGCTGCTCGGTGTCGAGCTGGCAACCGAGGAGGATCCTGCCTGCTCATTTGGACGCATGGCCCGTATTGTCTGCACAAGGTCAGTGATGGCGTGCCGCACAGCAGCTAGTTCCGCGCAGATGTCCTTTGTGGACGACTCTATAGCTCCCTTCACTGTCTCTGCACATTTCTCCATTGCTGCACATGACCCCCCACATTCAGCAACATGTTCTTCGAGCAGCGAGGAAAGTTGCTGCTGCCGGGTGGCAATCGCCTCCAGAGAATGGTTGGTATTCTGGCCCATGGCTAATGGCAGTGGTATTCCCATTGGGCTGATCTGCCCCTGCAGCGGGGATGGAGTGGCTGGCCAATCGTCATCCTCTGGCTGACCCTGTGTGGCATCCGCATGCGGGCTGCTTAGGGACAGGTAGGGGGAATGAGGGTGGCCTGTGGGGCTTCTGACATCACTCTCCTCAAAGATCCCTGCTTCGCTGTCGGAGGAGGCAGCAATGGCAGCAGTTTCCCCAATTGTGCTGCTTGCAGCAGAGGCTGTGGCTTCTGTGGGCATGATTTGTGTGATGTCTGCTGCTGCTGCTGCTGCTGTACTGCCTGCTGGGGTGGCTGTCTGTGCCCTGTCCTGTTTCCCTTGCATGGATTTTGGCTGCTGTGGGGTTTTCCTCGGGAGGGCAGAGGTGGAGGGTTGTGGTGTTGGCACAGTTGGCCTGGCCCTCTTGGTGGGTGTGGAGGCAGTGGTGTCCTCTTCCTCAAGGTCGGAATTTGAGCCTGTGGTGGGACAGAGGAGGGAGAGTGTTATTGATGGGTCTGCGGACATTGGCGGGGCATTGTGGCGACTGGCATCTTATCAGTTAGTACATGTGGCACATTTCATGCAGGGGAAAAAAGTTGTCTCCCTTTTGTGTGGAAGTAGCATGGAGGTATGTGGGTGGCTGCTGTTAGGGTGTGCATACTGCATGTGTACAGGGTGCAGATCGGATGTATCTGTGGGCAGTCTCCGGCTGATGTGTTGCATTTACACTATGGGCCAACATTGTACTTCACATGATGGACTTAGGTGAGATTTGCATGCCTTGATTTGAGCCACTTACCTGCATCGCCCGATGTCGGGGCTCCTCTCTCCATTCCTCCTACTCCTTCAATGCTCTGCATTCCGATTGTGGAGGCACAGATTTCCTCCCATGGCTGCAATTTTATAGGGGACTCCGATCCTCCCCCAGTTGCCATTGCCAGGTTCATGTTAGCTGATAGTATGCTCCTGACTCTGAGCCGGAGATCGTCCCACCGCTTGCGGCACTGTTTGACATTGCGGGGTGTTGTTCCCACGGCACTGACCCGCTGAGCTACCAGTGCCCATATGGCCTTCTTCTTGGATATGGCCGGTCTTGTCAGTTGGTTAGAGAATACCACTGCAGCGTTCTCCTGGAGGGTCTCCGCTAGCATGGTAAGATCCTCTCTGGAGAAGCGGTCTTGCCGCTGGCGGTCACAGGCTTTTTTCACAACTTTAGGCATCTTCCTGCAGGTAGAAGGTTGAAGCCGGTATTTGCGGGGTCTCAGGCTCGGATGTCCAGTGGTTTCGGAGGATGGCAATGGATTGTGTTTTTAAAGATGGCCGCCGTGCTCTTTCCCGTTCCGCCGCGGTGACGCTACTTCCGGTTCCGCTTATCTACGGTCAACGCTAATTGCGGTGACCGCTAACTACGGTCACCGCTATGTACGGCGGTGGCGGTGGTGCACCTTGCGCCGCATACGATGCCGGTAGGTGCCGTTTTGGGGGCACTACCGCCATGGCGCAGTTTACATTACCGCCATGGCGTAATGCTCGTGCGCGATGGGTCGTAATGTGGCGCCCTTTACGCCATCGTCCCACGGCGTTAACGTTCATTACGCCATGGCGGTAATGACGGCGGATTACCGCCAGGGTCGTAATGAGGCCCAATTATGTGTGTGTGACGGACATGTGTTCATTTACATACTTGCCATTTGGGTTGTATCATGTAATGGGCATTTATATGTGGGTGGATGCAATACTTGGTTGGGTCTTTAGGCTGGGGTGGCATGGGGTGTGATGTGGCTCGCCATAAGGCCCATGATTGAGGATCGTCATGATGTGGGGGCAGGGGGACATGAGTGAGGGCCTGCTGGCAGGTGCCCCAGAATGGTGGGGGTGCTGGGGGACATGAGTGGGGGCCTGCTGGTAGGTGCCCCTGAATGCTGGGGGGTGGGGGTGCTGGGGGACATGTGTGGGGGCCTGCTGGCAGGTGCAGCTGAATGCTGGGGGGTGGGGGTGCTGGCGACATGAGTGGGGGTCTGCTGGCAGGTGCCCCTGACTGCTGGGGGGAGGGGGGACTGGGGGACATGTGTGAGGACCTGCTGGCAGGTGCCCCTGAATGCTGGGGGGTGGGGGTGCTGGGGGACATGTGTGGGGGCCTGCTGGCAGGTGCCGCTGAATGCTGGGGGGTGGGGGTGCTGGCGACATGAGTGGGGGTCTGCTGGCAGGTGCCCCTGACTGCTGGGGGGAGGGGGGACTGGGGGACATGTGTGGGGGCCTGCTGGCAGGTGTCCCTGAATGCTGGGGGGTGGGGGTGCTGGGGGGTGGGGGTGCTGGGGGACATGAGTGGGGGCCTGCTGGCAAGTGCCCCAGAATGCTGGGGGGGTGGGGGTGCTGGGGGACATGTGTGGGGGCCTGCTGGCAGGTGCCCCTGAATTCTGGGGGTGAGGGTGCTGGGGACATGTGTGGGGGCCTGCAGGCAGGTGCCCCTGACTGCTGGGGGGTGGGGATGCTGGGGGACATGTGTGGGGCCCTGCTGGAAGGTGCCCCTGAATGCTGCAGGGTGGGGGTGCTGGGGGACATGAGTGGGGGCCTGCTGGCAGGTGCCCCTGCATGCTGGGGGGTTGGGGAGCTGGGGGACATCAGTTGGTGATCACCAGTGCAAGTTGACATGTGGCATGGCTGGGGGGCATGCCCATGGTGGATGGACTGCCTGCGGCACATGACCATGGGTGCAGGGTAGTCCCCTCTGGTGTGGGCTGCCTGCAGGGGCCGGGGAGGGGGTAATGTGGACACCTGGGAGGACCTACAGTGCTAATTCACATGTGGGACTCCA
Source organism: Ambystoma mexicanum (assembly GCF_040938575.1). Lineage (NCBI taxonomy): Eukaryota > Metazoa > Chordata > Amphibia > Caudata > Ambystomatidae > Ambystoma > Ambystoma mexicanum. The sequence continues at coordinate 1,089,705,338 of NC_090925.1, read as the reverse complement.
CGCGCACCCCACTGGATACACGTACCCCGCTCTGACAGCAAAATTGCGTGTGAAACTTCCCGCGCACCCCAGGAATACACGTACCCCACTGCACAGGGCCTATCGCGTGTGAAACTTCCCGCGCACCCCCGAAATACACGTACCCTGCTCCAATCGCGTGTGAAACTTCCCGCATACCCCCAAAATACACGTACCCCACGCGCACAGGGCCTATCGCATGTGAAACTTCCCGTGCACCCCCAAAATACACATACTCCACTTGCACAGGGCCTATCACGTGTGAAACTCCCCGCGCACCCCCGAAATACACGTACCCTGCTCCAATCGCATGTGAAACTTCCCGCGTACCCCTGAAATACACGTACCCCACTCGCACACGGCCTATCGCGTGTGAAACTTCCCGCGCACCCTAGAAATACACATACCCTGCTCCAATCGCGTGTGAAACTTCCCGCGTACCCCCGAAATACACGTACCCCACTCACACAGTGCCTATCGCATGTGAAACTTCCCGCGCACCGCCGAAATACACGTACCCTGCTCCAATCGTGTGTGAAACTTCCCGCGTACCCCCGAAATACACATACCCCACTCGCACAGTGCCTATCGTGTGTGAAACTTCCTGCGCACCCCCGAAATACACGTACCCTGCTCCAATCGCGTGTGAAACTTCCCGTGTACCCCCAGAATACACGTACCCCACTCGCACAGGGCCTATCGCATGTGAAACTTCCCGCGCACCACCTAAATACACCTACCCCACTCGCACAGGGCCTATCACGTGTGGAACTTCCTGCGCACCCCCGAAATACACGTACCCTGCTCCAATCGCATGTGAAACTTCCCACGTACTCCAAATACATGTACCCTACTCGCACAGGGCCAATCGCGTGTGAATCTTCCCTTGCACCCCCCGAAATACACGTACCCTGCTCCAATCGCGTGTGAGACTTCCCGCGAACCCCAGTTACACACGTACCCCACTCGCACAGGGCCAATCGCGTTTGAAACTTCCCACGCAGCCCAGGAATACATGTACCACACTCGCACAGGGCCTATCGTGTGTGAAACTTCCTGCGAACCCCAGTTATACACGTACCCCACTCACACAGGGCCTATCGCGTGTGAAACTTCCTGCGCACCCCCGAAATACACGTACCGTGCTCCAATCGCGTGTGAAATTTCCCGTGAACCCCAGTAATACACGTTCCCTGTTTGCCGTGTGCTGTGTGGCGGCCCTGTATATTCGTCCAGGGTTATCACAGCCCTTTGTGCTGGATTGGGGGTTTTGATGGCTTTTCCTTGCGCAAGGGGAATTCTTGGGGGCGTAACTGGCGCTGCTGCAGGGTCGGTGCGCCACTCTGCGCCACGGCTGGTTTTGGTAGCTGGAATCCATGAATACGCTGTGCGCGGAAATGGATTTTAGCACACGCGGCTGGCACAGAAAATCGCATGCGCACACTGTGCGCCAGCTGCGTGCACCACTTGTGCGCTATATTCTATGAATTACCCCCTAAATCTGTTAGATTACATCAATTGGTATGCTGGTAATTACTTCCCTTGACGGTGGAGAGAACGAAGCTAGAAACATTCCCATTTTGCATAGCAGCCTCCTATGACATTTTGTTTAAAAGAATTTGCATGTTTCATAATGTGATTTGTGTACTTTCCAAGCCAGTTTTATAAAATATGATTATTTTAGTTCATGGTAAGAACTGGAAAAGAAAGTTCCTAAATGCAGAAATTGCAGAGTTGGCACAAATCCCAGCTCTGCCCCTTAACCAATGTGTGATTCTGGAAATCTCATTTTTATCTTGTATTGCTTCAAAAAGCCTCACTCATGGTTTCACTGGCTATAGTGTTGCTTCCACTATAATAGTGAGCATTGATATATTGCACACCACAGGCATTTGTTCCTTTGATCTCTAATGGCAGCACTATTTGTAAACCATGTCCCACTTCTAATCTCAGTCTGTCTGAATACAGACACCTTTCTGGTGGCTTCTTTATCTGCATCCTCTATCCATGCTATGCTATGTGTAGCTTTCTCCTTCCTTCCAATTGGTCTCCTGTATCCATACTTGAGCACTTTTGAATTCTGTGAGGCAGGTAATGTGATTCTCTGTCTCTTCTGGGTTACATGGACCTTTAACACATGTCCTGCATTAATGCTACAGGCTGTATTACTTCCTGGATTCTATTGATAAAAAGGTTCTCATATTTATACTAGAACAGAAGTAACCTCTTTGTAGACTGCTAATGTTGGCCTTAAAATGCTACTTGTTTATCTTTCTGATTAGAGCACAAATGTAGTGGGTAAGGGGACATAAAGGGAGTAAGCATGCTTACTGTTGCATGCTGCGAGGCAGCATATCAACTTATACGTTTTGATCACAACAAGGGGTTTAGGGGGGAAAGGTGCGACCAGATATTCTTGATCACTTAATTCCTTTGGTTTGGTGGAGGGGCGGCAAAGAGGTCCAGGGCCCAAAAGTGCTTAAAATGGCCCTGTTTATACGCCTTTTTTGGGGTCAACAAATATATCGTTTTGATTTGTTGTTTTCTTAGGTGGCATTAGTAATAACTTTTAAAATGAAAGTGACATATAGGATGACCCCATTTGTCAACTTTGAAAGTCCAGAGTGAGGTGACTAAGTTCCATGGCTATCTCCACTCATGATATGGGGATGCTTAGGTGAACAGTGCTGCTTTGGTGTCTGTCTGAAACTGAGAAAGTTTTCATTGTGTCTTAAGTGCATAGGGTTATTGTTCCAGAGCAAGGGTCACCTGGTAGCTATAATCACAAGCACGTTTTCTGTCCTTCCAACAACTGTTTATTCAATACCTTCGGATGCCTAATTGTGGAGAATTCCTGCCCTTTCCGGCTTAAAGCTATAATAAGGTCCCTTGGAACAATAGGCCCAGTGCGACATGTAGGGGCCGATTCATGGAACAAACGTGCGCCTAAAAAAGTGGCACAAACTGGCGCAAGCAGGCTCAAGTGTGAAAAAGGAAGCGCACGCGCAAGCGTGTGATTCATGGAAGTCCCTGCGCACGTCTTTCTCAGGATGTGCGCCAAACCCGTGCGTGGCACACACGGGCGCGCACATCATTGCAACATCCCGAACGCCGTGCGCGACGCACACAGGGAAAGCGCACAACGTCCGCGCACACATAAAAAGGGGGCGGGACAAGGGGCGTGGAATGGGGAATGGGGAACAACGCGTGAAAAAGAAGGTGAAACTGGGGAAGTACTGCAGGGAAATACACGGAACGCCCACACGCACGCGAACAACCTATATTCTTGGATTCAAATACGGGAAACCCGCGCAGGGCAAAAGACGCGCACAGGCATCAACGCGTCCCCCACACTAAGGCAGGCGGAAGCGTCCCCGCGCACAGTATAAAAGTGCACGCAAACAACAAACACGTATATACAGCTACGATGAATGCCCTATTTATCGCAGCACTGATCGTGGGATACCGCAGGAAGAGGAGAATAGCCAGGGCCCACATTTTTTAAGCCCGGACCAGCCTTTTTGGGATGCCTGACGACCACGTCTATGGGAGGTATAGGTTTCCACCTCATATCATCCTAGACCTCATCAGGGAGTGGGAAGATGACCTTACATCCCCCACCCTGTGCTCCCAAGCATTGAGCCCCTTGGAAAATATTCTCAATGTCCTGTATTATTTGGCCACTGGGTCATTTCAGCGGACTACTGCCACAGTGGGTGGGGTCTCACAGACCATGCAGTCACACTGCCTACACCAGGTGTTGGCAATCATCACTGCACGCCCCTCAGTCCGCAGGCACATATACATGCCCAGAACACCCGTAGAAAGGCAGGCCGTGGTCCACGACTTTTACAGGGTGCCACACTTCCCCAAAGTGTTTGGTGCCATAGATTGCACCCATGTGACCCTACGTCCACCTAGGGCCACTGAGCACATCTATCGAAACCGCAAGCACTGGCATTCCATCAACGTGCAGGTTGTATGCAATGCTAAAGGAATCATCACCTCTGTCTATGCAAAATACCCTGGCTCCACCCATGAAAGTTTCATATACAGAATGTCTGCCGTGAGCCGGGCCCTGGAAGCTGGGCAGCATGGTGACACATGGCTCCTAGCTGAGTACAAATGCCTGTGCACATGCATGCAAGTCACACAGAGACAAATACCCAAACCCTAATATCTCACCTATTATCACCTCCCCAGGGGACAGTGCCTACCCTCTGAGCAACCACATTATGACACCAATCCGGAATCCCACCACACCACCCCAGGTAAGATACAACGGTGCCCAAGTTGCAACCAAGGGCATAGTGGCGCGCGCATTGGTTGTGCTCAAGTCACGCTTCCGCTCCCTTGACCGCTCTGGTGGGCAGCTACTATATGCACCCCCAGTAGTGCGCAGGATCATTCTGGCAGCATGTGTCCTGCACAATGTTGCAACACGGCGGGAGGTACCGGTGGACATGGTGGTGCCCCCACACCCCCAACCACAGGCACAGGCACTGCCCATGGGAGGGGACAGGGCACGTGGCGAGGCAGCCCGGATCCAGCTTGTGGCCACAGTCTTCACCTAAACTCCCACCCCTGCAGAGTGCACACAGTCCTGGCACATACCAGGTGACAATCGATGATGACAAAGAGACAGTCAACTGTCACAACCTTACCACCCTGACAATGTTGCCACAGAAGTGCTATATTGTGTGCATCCCTAGCTACTTAAACATAACCAATCCTGTGTGACCAAAAGGAACAAATGCAAGGTGTGTATCACACACCCCTGCAAAACAGTCCATCAAAATCCCTGGTATGTCACCCAAACCCTCCCAAACCACATCACCCTTGTCTGCTACACCATCACATGGCATGCAATAGCAAAAGGCCAACACATGACCAACAATATACAAAGTGACATGTCATAAATGATAGCTAGCATGAGACAATGAGGTCTGACATGGAATCCGATGAAATGACTGACCAAGAACCTCCCACACATACAAAGTCAGACATAAATGCTTTCCAACAGTCGTAGCATGAACACAACACTGAATGCCCATTGACATGCACATTGGGCATGGCAAAATCCAGACTCTCAAACCCATGTGCTGTGTGTGTCTCTTGCAACACACTGCTCAGCACACAGCATTTTGAGCAGCCATAGTGTTGCAGATACACCTTGAACATCACATGAAAAAGACTAATGAAATCTAGAACCAAATGACGCATGTACAGGATACCCAAATGGTAATAGATCATGTGCTGCAGGGACACAGCGGGCCTGAGAATGCAATCTGTGTGCACATGTGGCCATGGAAGTGTGGATCTATGTGTGGTGGATCATTGTGCAACTGTGTGTGTCATTAGGGACATGCACTCAATATATGCATGTGAAATCAAGTGACCCTCAGTGTCCTGTACACATCACATGTGAACATTGGCCATGTGAACACCCAGCATGTCAAACCACACCAATCCCCTGACACCTGAAAAGTAAAGACAACACAGGAACAGGCATTGAGCAGCACAACACATCATGTACATAGTACCCCACAATTACAATGTCAGAGTGCCCAAAACACTGTAGGCCAAGCCAACTGTCCAACAACAAAATGTCCTCCCTTACACATCATCGTGACCTTCTGAACAACTGTCACTGGGGTATGTAGCCTTCTTCCTCCAAGTCTACCTGGCCACAGGATCACCCTACCCCATGGTCTCCAAGTTCCAGCTGGCGTGTAAATAGGGTCCAGCCCCCTCAGAGTCCACCTTGACTGCTAAAAATACCAAATCGCATAGAACTCCAAGTAGGCAAACCCACAAACCAGGGAAAAAGGCTGTAAGCACCAAAAAACCCTGGAAGAGTCTCCAGTAGATGACTTGAAGTAGCAGGAAATGTCAAAGCACAAGTACAAGCATAATGATAGAACAACCAAGGTAGCACAGTTGAACAATGGTCCAACAGGATGGGTACCATTTACGGTACATTACATACAATGATGATGCAACAACTGATGGATAGTGTCACAGCTCCGGTGTCCAGGCACAGGAATAGCACGAACCAACCACCCCCTCCGTGGTCTGGGCACCTGCAAGGTCAAACTAACACAGGCCTCTGAGACCCCGGCAGGGAAGGAGGGTCAGGGATATGTTGCATGGACAGGCATTGTTATTCAGGATAACCGGAAAGAGGGGCAGGAGAGTGGATGTGGATTTGCAAGGGAAAGTAAGCAAAATACAACTAATCACAAAAACACACTCAATTAGAGAAAACATGTTCATCATGCACAGTGTACCAAATTAGTCAAATGCAAGCCAAAGAGACACTTATCTCTCGGGTGAGTGCTGGCCTCCTGCCTGCGCACTCTCAGGTCTGGTAACAGGAGCACTTCAATGCTGCAAAGAGAGGGTGAGTTACTGATCTGAATGTGTGTTTACAACACACACACACAATCCCATCCATGCCCCAAATAAAGTGACTTCTCCACAAACAAATACCCCTGTCTGCTGCCATGCACCCCACGTTAGCTTGGCCCACCGATGGTACATACACTCTCAATGCAGTAAGGCCGGTGCATGTGGCTGCGCGGGAAATGGAAGACCAATGGGTCAAGAATCAGAAATGATAGAATGGTCCCTGGATGAGCTGCAAGACACGTATAGCAAGGTGCAACTTCAGTACAAGTTGTGTTTTGGCCATTGCAGATTCAAATAGGCAGTGCACGTGGCAATTTGCACATGCAAATAACATGCACTCACCACCAGTCTGAGCCTTGCTGGTCATCCCCGTGCGCTGTATTAGTTTCTGGCTAGGAACGCTACTACCCTAATTACTCAGCTTCAATGGAGCAGGGGTACTAGAGGATATGTTTGATGGCCCCTGCGTGTGCCCCTGACAACTTGCAAAAGCAATTGGCATTTGGCCCTCAACGCATGTCAGCTGTACTGTGTGCTTCCCCAACAATGCCTGGCAAACCTCCCCAGCACCGGTGCTACTTAGCATCCATGTGCAAGTGGCCTGGTGGAAGGTAGTCTGCGGTGTGGGCCCTTGTGTTGCACACCTTGGCAGGAGCTCCTGGAAACACGTCTGCTTCTGTCGGACGTCTGAGCACAAGCCCTGTGCATCTGCTTGCGCCCACATCCACACATCTGCACCACCGAACGTAGCCAGTTTCCTGGATTAGTCGTCCCTGTGTCTGCTGGCAAAGGTAGTCTGGAGGCTCATCTTCCTGCAGAAAGGGCATTAAACAAAGCAATAAGGCTGGAAAGTTCCCTGTGTGTGTGTCTACATGCTGGTTGTCACTGGGCCAGGTTACAGAGCTACATCCAAACTCCTCCCACCATCAGTGTCACTTTGACAGGCCAAGGGTGCAGATTACTGCATGAAGTTCATCAAGCACATATACAGGCAAGAAAAAAGCATACATCACAATCCACATCAATTAATGGATAAATCAATCACATACTCACCCAAATTAATCACAGACATGAGGTGGATGAAACGCAACCAATCCCCACTAGGGGTGTTAACACAAGTAATACAGCAGCAGACAGGCCACAGTTATGAGGCAAGTCCAAAGCCCTTGTGTAATATTTTGTAACACCGAACCATCCTTGCGAGCCCATGGATAAGGGAAGTAAGAGTGGCCTATGTGAGTCAGGACCCCAAGCTGCAAACACATACACAAGACAAGCTTGAAGGGCCGAGCTGGAACAGACAGTGGATGCTTTCAAAAGCCACAAAGCACCACACTGTCACATGAAAGCACAATAGACAAACAATATTAAACTATATTAACTAATTAAACTAACAGTGAACAACCTACATAACCTAATTAAAATAACTATCAAATAGTTAATATTAACTAACTAAGCTAAAAGCAAAAATCAAAAATGGCCACATACGACAAGGGGGGGCATGCAGGAGGGGGGAGGTACAGAGTGCACCTCAACACCCACATGCGATGATGTTGAGACAAAAAAAAAACCTCCATGGGCTCAATACCTGCACAGCGTGACCTGTGTGGGAAATATCTCGTCGTCCGAGTCTGCCTCATCCTGAATCGGAGGACGTGGCCAGGAGCCTGACCACGCCTAGGCACAACTTGCCCCTCGTCGGCAGCAAGTCTGCCGGACGGGTGGCCTTGTTCTGTGAGGCAATGACACGCAGGTCTGCATTTCTAACCTCCCGTGATACACGTGCTTCCTCTTGCAAGGTAACACGTGTAACACCGAGTTCTTCCTGCAAGGTCTGGCTGGACAACTGATGCACCTCCCGGCAAGCATGTAGCTCAGCCGAGATGGTACGCTCAAGCTGCTTAAACCTCTCCTCTGACTGCACCCTCTGGGACGTCAACAGGGCACCCAGAGTGGATCTGAGGGACTGATACTCAGCCCTCAGGTCCTCCATGTGTGCCTCTGCGTGAGCAGTAATTGCTTGATGCAGAGACAACATTTCAGCCTGGCGTGCCCTGTCAGAGGCCGCCATGCCCAGCCTGAGCGAGCGGGCCGTGGACTGTGCCGCCTGCTGCTGGAGAAGCACCTGCCTAGCAGGAGTGAGCACGGATTGGGCCACACGTTCCATGCTCACAACGATGTTATCAAGTGCTGCCCCCTGATGTTCTGAATTGGCAGTCATGGCAGTCATGTCTTGCTCCCACTCAGTATACCTCGGTGGCACACGGCCACCGCGTTGCTGGGATTGACACCTGTGGGACCCAAGGACCCGGCGTCCTGGTTGGGTTGGCACCGCCCGCGGCTGCATGACTACATGCCACTGTCTACCCCAGGCACATCCGCGACTGGTGTGGATGGTGACCATGTGTCCGATCCACCACAGGCGGATGTCCCACCACTCTCTGGTCCCTCTGTGCAGGTGTCCCGGTAAGAGGAGTGTCCACATCAGAATCACTCACCCCTCACGTATGGACCTGATGCACATACAACTCGACATGGTCATCAGAGTGGTCATCTGGCCTGGACTCATTGCCAGCCAAAGACAAGATGGACTGTAGCACATTTGGGTTCTCGTGGTCTACCACCCCACGACCCCTACTTTTGCCGGGTTGCGGTTGTGATAATAACCCTGTGCCTGGCATGGCAACACCATCCTCTGCCTCCATTGCGTCATCATCTGAAAAGTGGAGAGAAAAAAACATTAGTACACATGTTAGAAGCACTTAACACAGTCACACATGGACATCACACAGAAAGCCAACACATGAAGCAGACATGTCACACACAAAAGAGAACCTGCCATGCATGCCTGGTCAATTTGACATTGCATCAGTGAGTATGCATGTAGAACGGTGTTCCATGGCTCCGAATTGGGTTGATGCAGTGCAGAACATTTGTACGTTACTCACTATCTACATGAACAAGTACTTCATGATGTTCATCAAAACATGTGAAGGCAGTGCATGGGCAAGTTCAGGCATCACGTGCAATGTGCATGCAATGGGTTGCATGGCTACAAGCAAACCCCCCACCTCCCCTGAGTGAAAATGCAGGGATGCCTTGCATGGTGGCAAAAGGGTGACCAGAGACCTGTGTATTGGCAGCCAGTGTTGACTAGCATCAATGGCATCATCTGAGTCAACTGACAACACAGCAGATGATGATGGGACAGTAAGCAGGACACAGTGGTACACCCATGTGTGCAAAACCCACTACAACAGTTGGACAGAGTCAGTGGGCCTGAAACTGGGGGAGGACTATGCCTCACACAGACTGTGACACCCTAAACATGTGTGTGATGCAGGACTGGGCCAGAATGGCCATGGGATGGATGGTGGAATGGCATGAAATGTCAGCCACCCTGGACACGTACTACAATGAGCACCCAGTCAAGGACACATAGGGGGCGTGTGGAATGCACATGGAGCATGAATGGGCAATCAGGTCCTTGTAGAGCATCTGCCATCTGCACAGTCCAAGTGAGACACCCTGCATGAAGGGCAGAGGATGTACTCCACTGCATGTGTCTGGCAGGTTGGCTGGTGGAAGTTAACATGTACACAGGAGGCTTGAACAGGCCATTGCAGTACCTCAAAATGATGCACAACAGTGCAATGGTGAATTTGGGTGCAGGGGGGTGGAGGGGCAAGGGAGTATGCCTACGTGGAGTACCCGCATGCAGGCAGGGGACACATGCACGTCAGTTATGCAATAACATAGTCCCAGTGCTGAGAGGAAGGACACCCCAGGCAACATGCAGAAGGGCCAGTGAGCTGGAACATGGACCGGAGGGGCATCCGGGTGACTAGCATGTGAGTATGGTGCAAGTGTGGTGATGAGGACAATCCCTGTCTGCTCAACATGTCCACCATCCTGCACAGCAGGCACGCATCAGTGAAGCATTGCATGACTAGCACATGAAAACGGTTCTAGGTCAAATGTTCGAATGTAAGCGATCGAATTGTCAAAGGGTCGAAACAAAAGGACCAAAAAAACAATTTTTTTGGGCCAATAGTTTGGGGATTCCCCCCAACCCCAGTTACTGTAGCATAAACCACTTTTCTTTTTAACTACATGAAAACCATTAACCATATATATTCTGTCTAAACATTTCGAGTCCAATTACCTCGACCCTTTCATCATTCAATCCTTTTGGTGTTGAATCTTTGACAGGACACCCATGAGAACCATGTACACATGACATGTAGTGGCAGTCATGCCCAACACATGACACGAGTAAAACAACCATGGCCTTGACGAACAAGCAGCAACACTCACTGGACTGGGCATCAAAATCCTGCATCTCTCCCACTCCTTCGACCAATTCTGGTGGTATGAAATCTGCAACCAGTGACTCATTCGGAGTGAGCTCTACCTCCTCAGGTGCCGGTCCACTGCCAGTCACCAGAGTCATGTTGTAATTTGAGGCATGCTTCGCCTTAGCGCTGCGTTTGAGGTAATTCCAATGCTTTTTGCACTCTTGGGCTGTGCGCACCTCTTGGCCAAATGCACTCATATCTTCCGCAACTTGCTTCCAGTAGGTATCACGATGGGCAGCCGTAGTCTGACAATTCGGCCCCACTAGCATGTCATGGTTGTGGTCCCGCACATAGTCCACGAGGCAGTCCAGTTCCTGCTTGCAGAAAGGCTTCTTCCTAGTCGTGCAGGAGGCAGTAGCTGTGTCTGGGGTCCCAGCCTGTACTGCAGGTGCAACCGTCCTCCTCTTGGACACTGGTCCGGACCCTGGCTGATAAATGCCACCCTGATCAGTATGAGCAGTGGCGCTGGTGGAATGAGCAGAGGGAGTGGCAGGTGGAACATGGAGTGAGGCGCTGACTTGCGTCAGTGGCTGCTGGGTGCCCTGGAATGGAACCTGCACACCAACATCCACTAGGCCAGGGTCATTGAGCGGGACTGTCCTGGTTGGTAGACTCACAACCGGGGTCGTGTTGGCTGCATCTGCCCCTGCAGTTGCCAACACCCGGTTGGTCGGGGCAGCAGATGGGATTACTGCCCCAGGGACATGTGCCTCAGTCTGGGCAGTCCTGTGTGCACCTACGGTGTGCCTCCTGACCACCTGTAAATCTTCCATGGACTCATCAAGTGCCATCGCAGCCTGTGCTGGCAGACCCTGTGCCTGGGTGGTGGTGTCCACAGCTGCACCTGCAGCTATCACTACCCTTGGGCCCGTGGCAGTCAATGAAACGGACTGCCGGGTCACACGGGTGCCAGATGCAAGAACTGCATCTTCTGGAGCCGCAAAGGGTGGTGGCATGACTGCACCAACATGTGGCACAACATCGTCCGGAGCTGGCGCACCCCTGCCTCTTCCCCGTCTGCAGCCAGCCTGGACACCCTGGAGTCCCCCTACTCCCTGCTCACCCTGGCCACGTCCCTGACCACGCCCGCCACGAGGAGTACGCCCAGCTGATGCGCCCCTGACCTTTGGTGGCCTCCCAACCATGGCACAGATGGTGTAGTGCTGGCACAGATGGAGAAGTGCCAATGGGAGGTGTACACGACAATTGTCCTGGGCAATTGTGGTGAAGGGGGTGGGATACAGGATGTTATAGGCACCCCTGCACCTGCAAGGCTGTAGGTGATGAAGTGACGGGTCACGCAATGCTCAAGCACCCCAAAACTGCAGTAAAACTGTGCACGCACCCCGGTATCCCGCGTGTGTGGAATTAACCTCCCGCAGTACGCGGTGGCACCCAGGGACACGAAAAACACGTACGTGTGGGACATGCAGGCTACTATGACCTCGAAAACGGGTACGCGATACACAGAGGCACCTGCAGTGGGAAAAATAGCATGCGCCACTCACCGTCATGCTAGCGTGATAATGAAAAACCCTCGCCAAAAGAAGAGATACGTCCTTGATGCGCTGTGAAGTAGTGATGTGCGTGAAACATCACGAAGCAGCAAAACACACGTCGGCCTCCACGAAAGGCACGTACAGCGAACTGCCAGGAGCCGCTCACCTTTAACCCGTGCTGAGGGAAACGCCCGTGCGCATCACGTCACTTACGCGCGTAGGTCCTTTCTTCGGATTACACGCATTAGCACGTGGACATGCAGTTTTTTCACGTGCTGATTCACTATGCACCTGTCACGAGGGGAATGCCAGCGCACGTAACGTCACAGATGTGCTTACGCGCTAAGGTCCTTTCCTCGATTTACACGCTGATGTGCACTTTTTTCACGTGCCAAATCACTCCGTATCAAGCTGGCCATGCAACAACACACGGAAGACCACGCTCCTGCCCAAAAGGCCATTTTCCTGCCCCTAAGAGCCCCGAGCATGCTCCCACCTGCCATCTGCTGCTGCCTGCCTGCCGCCCACGTGCCCTGCTATTTGGTGCCTGCACATCAACCATCTGCAGGGGTCCAGTTGCTGTGTCCACCCCTGCTGGAACAGAAGACTCCCGACTGGGATAGCATCGCTCCACAGCCCAGCCCCAGGACCCAGTTGCCCACCATCACCTGCCTCAGGGGTCGCCATGTCGGTGCAAACACCATCCGAGACCACTGGCGACCCCCAGCCAGAGAGGCAGAGGGTCACCAGCTTCAGTGAGAAGGAAGTTGGTGTCCTGGTGTAGCAATTGCTGGGGCATTATGATGCCCTCTTCACACCATCGCACGCCGACAAGGAAGGACGGGAGAGGATCTGGGAGGATGTAGTGGTTGCCATCAACGTGGAGGGGGTAGCAACCCGCGACACCAGGCACATCTGGAAGCGCTGGGAGGACTTCAGGTCCAGGACCCTCAACAAGGCCTGGTGCCTCATGAAGGCAGAGGATGCAGAGGGGTGCCGGGTCAGCCTGACCAACATCCAGATGAGGGTCCTGGAACGCAGAAGCCCAGCGCTCCACGCCCAAATCCTTCAGAGGAAGACCCGTCTGGAGTCGAACGGTAAGTGGCCATGCATTGCTATGTGAAACAGGGCATGTTGCTGTGTATTGGTAGTCAGCTACTTGCCTGTATGTGTAACAAAGGCCATGTATGGATGTGTGTGTGCAGGGACATCATGGTAATGCATGTGAGATCAGTAATGCGTGAACCACATGGATGGTGCATGTGTTCCAATGCAAAATAGGGAGCCGCATGTGGGATGCACACATGAATGCATGCCTCTCCCTGTTTTTGGACATGGATGGGGGTGAGAGATGGGTGCTGCTCTCATGTACATGTATGGTGTACATGTCTGTGTGTCTGAGAAGTGTGTGTGTGACTTTGAAACACCATGGATGCATGACACATGTCCGTGACGAAGTGTAGATTCACTTATGCAGTCTAGTGACCCTTGTATCCACTGTGTCTGTGGTGTACGAGCCATGATGCATGACCCTCCGGTGATGTGTGTTGATGGGATCAGTATGAGCCATGATGAATGTGAGTTTTAAGGCAACATTTATGTCAATAGAGGCCCTTGTACATGGATGCTGATGTTGATTGCACGCACCGTGCCTGTTTCTGCATGTGTGTTGCCTGCATTGACCCATGTGTTGTGGAGGGACAGGATGGAAGTGACGTTTGACAGTGCCACTAATGTGTCATTGCTTCCTGTTCAGGGGACTATTGTACAGTACCCTGATGCTTGTGTTCTATGTCTCCCTCTACGCAGCATCGAGTGAAGAAGAGGGCGGAGACAGCGCTGTGGAGCTAAGTGGCGGGGAGGCCTCCACCAGGTGGCGACGCAAGGCCCAGCCACCCTCCCAGGAATTGCCATCATCCGGGAGCGAGGGGACTGGTGCCGCGTCTGCCACTACGGCTGTAGCGGAAGGGCCTGGTAAGCCCCCACAGGGGCTTGCAATGGCGGAAGACAGTGCAGAGACATCCAGTTTGGTGGTCTCCACAGAGGAGGAGGAGCCCGCTACTGAGCCGCACATGGGGCCTGGTGGGGGTAGTGCCACTGGTGCAAGTGGTGCAGTCCAGGGCCAGGTTCAGGAAGCAGCACAGGTCACCGTGGAGGGGCCTGTGCATGTCACTGTCCCTGACCCTGTGACTGCACCACCATGCACCAGCAGGAATGACCCGTCCCAGGCCCGTCCGCAGGTAGGGGGAGGCCACATCATCTGGCTCTCCACTACCTGCGGACGAGCAGTCCCATGACCATATGGGCTCCGTCCTGATTGGTGTTGCGTTGCACATGCGTGTAATTCGTGATGATATGCGTGCTTCCTGGGGGGACCACGCACGCCATCATGAAGAGCTGCGTGGCAACTTGTCACAGTTGGGAGGGGCCATGGTCGGTGGGTTCCTACATGTGTCGCGTACTCTGGCGGACCTCTCCTCCTTTGTGAAGACTTTGCGCGAGTCATTCTCCCTGCCGTCTTCCGGCCCAGATTCCACCAGGGCCCATGTGGACCTGGCCAGACCAACACAGCCAGCTTGGTGGAGATCCCATCCCTGCCTCCGTCGGGAGTCAGCAGTCCAGCAGGGGTGGACACCCCAACAACTGGAGACCAATAGATGGAGGATGTGCTGGCATTATCGGACAGGGCACATGGACAGCAGCAGCAGCAGCAGCAGGCTCTAGGTGGGAGCGATGATGGCTCGGGGCCATCAACATCAGAGGGACAGGCATCGGCCAGAGGGCAGGAGGACCCTGGAATGGGTGTGTTTTCTGTGTGGCTGCGGTTGGGCCAGCGTATAGTTGCGGAGCAGCGGCGGGCGGAAGAGGCGCGGCTCACCATGGTCAGGGCGGAGTTCTCCATGCGTCGGGCTCATGGACCCTGGTTTCAATCTCTGTACATAGTTGGACTGTGGATTTCTGCACAAATATTATTTTACTTCACCATGGATCAATGGATTGTAAAATATAGGTTTACTTTGGATTTGCTTTAGTGGACAAGGAGTTTTCACTGACTTTATTTTGGATGACTTTGGATTGTGAATTCATTATTTTTTCTTTCTTTTTTGGACATGCATTCTTTTTTTTAATTAATATTATTTTCATGCTTTGATTCCATTTGCTTCATTTTGTGCACAATACATTTTGATTTCTTACTTCCGTGTGTGGTATTCGCTCATTGGTTTACTGCATATCACAATGTGGGTTTGCACAATCACTGGCACACAGTGAGTGTGACGGACATGTGTTGATGTGCATAGTTGACTTTTGTTTGTGACAAGAAATAGGCCTTTCAGTGTGGGGTGGATGGGAAACTTGATTGTGTCTCAGGACTGGGGTGGCGTGCAGTGGGATTTTGGTGGACATGAGGCCCATGAATGTGCATCTTTATGACATGTTGGGTGGGGACATGAGTTGGGGCCTGCTGGCAGGTGCCCGTCAATGCTGGGTGGGTGGGGGTGCAGGGGGACATGTGTCAGGGCCTGCTGGCAGGTGCCCCTCAATGCAGGGTGGGTGGGGGTGCAGGGGGACATGTGTCGGGCCTGCTGGCAGGTGCCCGTTAATGCTGGGTGGGTGGGGGTGCAGTGGGACATGTGTCGGGGCCTGCTGGCAGGTGCCCCTCAATGCAGGGTGGGTGGAGGTGCAGGGGGACATGTGTTGGGTCCTGCTGGCAGGTGCACGTCAATGCAGGGTGGGTGGGGGTGCAGGGGCACATGAGTCGGGGCCTGCTAGCAGGTGCCCCTCAATGCAGGGTGGGTGGGGGTGCAGGGGGACATGTGTCGGGGCCTGCTGGCAGGTGCCCCTTAATGCTGGCTGGGTGGGGGCGCAGGGGGACATGAGTCGGGGCCTGCTGGCAGGTGCCCGTCAATGCAGCGTGGGTGGGGGTGCAGGGAGACATGTGTCGGTGCCTGCTGGCAGGTGCCCGTCAATGCAGCGTGGGTGGGGGTGCAGGGAGACATGTGTCGGTGCCTGCTGGCAGGTGCCCGTTAATGCAGGGTGGGTGGGGGTGCAGGGGGACATGAGTCGGTGCTCACTGGTACATGGTGACATGTGGGCTGGCTGGGGGGCACGGCCAGGGTGGATGGGCTGCCTACAGGACATGACCAGGGGTGCAGCGTAGTCCCCTGTGGTGTGGGTTGGCTGCAGGGACTGGGGAGGGGGTACAGGGCACACCTGGGAGGACACACACTGCAAAATCACATTTGGAACTCCCCGCGGACCCCTCAGAATACACATACCCCGCTCACACAAGGCCTATAGCGTGTGATTCTCCATGCGCACCCCCGAAATACACGTACCCCGCTCGCACAGGGCCTATCGCATGTGATTCTCCACGCGCACCCCCGAAAAACAAGTATGTCGCTCGCGCAAGGCCTGTCGCGTGTAATTCTCCATGCGCATCCCCGAAATACACGTACCCCGCTCGCACAAGGCCTGTCGCGTGTTATTCTCCTCGTGCACCACCGAAATACACATTCCCCGCTTGCACAGGGCATATTGCATGTGATTCTCCACGCGCACCCCCAAAATACACATACCTCGCTCACACAAGGCCTATCGCGTGTGATTCTCCATGCGCACCCCCGAAACGCACGTACCCCGCTCGCACAAGGCCTGTTCCATGTGATTCTCCACGCGCACCCCCGAAATACATCTACCCCGCTCGCATAAGGCCATCGGCATGTGATTCCCCACGCGCACCCCCCGAAATACACGTACCCCACTCGCACAGGGCCTATCGCATGTGATTCTCCACGCGAACCCCCTAAATACACGTACCCCACTCGCACAAGGCCTGTCGCGTGTGATTCTCCACGCGCACCCCTGAAATACACGTACCCCGCTCGCACAAGGCCTGTCGCGTGTGATGCTCAACTTGCACCGCCGAAATACACGTAACCCGCTCGCACAGGGCCTATCGCATGTGATTCTCCATGCGCACCCCACTGCGAGCGGGGTTCGTGTATTTGGAGGGGTGCGCGAGGAGTTTTACAGACGTTTTCGTGGTTGGGGGGCTGTATGCTGGTCCACTGGCCTGTGCGCCATGTACAGGATTTGTGTGCTGTTCATGGTGCACGGGGCGGGGTTGGGGGCGTAACTGGCACTGCTGCAGGTTCGCTGCGCCACACTGCGCCACGGCTCATTGTGGATGTTAGAATCCATGAATACGCTGTGCGCGGAAATGGTTTTGGCGCACGCGGCTGGCCAGCCATGTGCGCCACTTGTGCGCTGATTTCTATGAATTACCCCCGTAGAGTCTTGCTTTTGTTGTTTTGCTTGTTGGCCTTTAATTGCTGACACAGTGCAGTTATCAGAGTCAGAGAAGAAGATTGCTGCACATATTGGGCGGTCTGATTGCTGACACGCTTACTGAGTTGAAGGGCGGGGTGAAAGGGTGAGTAAGGGCGGGGTGAAAGGGTGAGTAGTACATTACAACTGATGTGGACTGAATTCTGACACAATATTACCAATGAGAGAGCAATTAATGAAACATACGTCTTAACCTAGTTACAGTCATGTTACATGTGCATGTAATCCTGTTGCTGGCACGGTAATCGGAAGAAATATTGGCTGACAGGAAATCCGATGGATACATTCACTAACACTGTCTGTGATGTGTTTGAGATTTTTAGAAACTCTGGAGCTCTTATTTAAAAACATTTAAATCGCACTGATATGGAAGAGATCTGCTACGTTTAAACTTTCCTGGAATACATGCCCCTCCATGCTATTATTATTTCAAATGGACACTACAAATTCCACATAAATGGCAGCCTTAATACTTGTGTGCACTTTTTGTATTCCAAAAAGTGTAAATGCCTCCTGCAATTAATGCTTATCAGAGGTTTTTACAATGGTTTCATATGGAATATATATATATATATATATATATATATATATATATATATATATATATATATTTTAACCAGGTGCTATAACAGACACATTCCATAGAAATTAATGTATTGGTTTTTGCTAACATGAAAATGCCATGCTGGCGTAAATTCATGTTGTTTTTTCAGGTGAAGTGTAGGGGATACGTAGTCATGAAAATACAATTCAGTGTCCCAGCTCTACCTTACAAAACCTACAAATTCTCCCAAAGCCCTGAACCAGGTGTTAGAATAGGTGTAACATTTTACACCTTTTGTTCACACCTATTTTAGTGTTCTGGTTGGTCAAATATATGTTCTGTGTTTTTTAATATTCTGATGGCATAGTGTTGGTGGTTGGTTTAAAACTCATCAGTAATTTTCTCTGCAACATTTGTATTGGTGAATCACTTAAATTAACTTTTGCTTTGAAAGGGTAACCTTGTTTGACTGTTAGCCTTAGCCTTACATGCTTCAAACTTGCACAGTTTGTCACCTGTATCAGTTGACGAACTACATTGACGAAAATGTAAAGTGGTTCATTATAAAAGGTGCAATTTTAATTATTTTGTTAATATCAAATATAAAAGGAATTGTGCTGATTGCAAAACGAAATGACCTAACACAAAAAGAGATTGGGCCTCTTTACGAGTCGGGCGGTCTGGAATTCCGCACCGCCCGATCCCGACCCCTGCAGGCGGGTGTTTCCACTTCCCCATTCCCATTGAGTCGGCTATGGGAATGGGGATTAACACCATTCCGCATCCGTGACTCCCGGGACACCAGGGCTGTAATGCCTCAGCATTAATCAGTGACTAAGCAATTAACAAAGATGAATAAACACAACTGTGTACTGAGACAAAATGCCTTGTTATAAAATATCAAGAAAAAAGTTAAATGTGAGTTACATTTAGATTTAGCTCAATAAGAGGAAATCAATTTCAAAATCCAGGAGTCTGGTAAGCCAGTAATGTCAAATTAATAAGATTAGTTTTGTACATAAACCTTGAACCGGAAAAGGCAGAGCAACAAGGCCTCATCCATTATTCGAATTCAACATGAAAAACATGCTATCAAAATTATTATTTGGCGTCCCAGGATATCTACTACAGCACATGTTTTCTTTTAATGTCAAGACATTACAAAACATGTAGTGTGCTCTAAAAATGCAAATCCAGTATCCAAAACGTGTGAGCAAGTGCAAGTTAAGAAAACTCCTTTATCAAGCTGTTAGACCCCGAGTAGTGATGTGGCTGTCATGTGATTTTGCAATGTGACATTGCATTTTGGGCAGACATCGTTTTTTTTCACGTTTTTGGCGAGCTTTCAGACTGTCTGCTTCATAGTAAAACATGTGTAGCAAAGTATTCCTTTCTATTCTTTTCACCATCTTTATATTACTAGATAAGGTTATGCAGCTTGGATTTATTTTGAATGTGTAGATTGAGCTTTATTAAGTATATTTTTGAGTTGTTTTAATGAGCAAGAGATACAACATGTTAGAATAGGCCATTGTTAAAGGATGGAGATTTGGCCATTTCAGTGTGTTAGGCTGCATTTCTGAGCTATAGACATTTAGTTGACATGTATTTCTGCTGTTGGGCAGAAAGCTCAAAGCAGCCCAGGTCAGAATGGAAAGGGATGTTTCACAGTTTCCAGCTAATTGTTGTGAGGGAGGAAGTTCTCAGGGGCCTGAAATGAGGCTTGAGGTGACAGGTGCCTTTCCAGACAATAGACAAACTAATACATAATGGTTGTGAAGGACACAGTAATATACACGAGAAGGTCCAGACAGCAGCATTGCCAGAATGAAAAACTATGTTATGAGCACATCGCCCCCAATGAAGCAGGACATAGTGGTGAAAGTGCCTAGGTAGACCGGATAAAAAGAAGCAGTGCCTCAGACTTCTTTTTTCATGTATTGTGAGAAGATAGCTAGGAATTTTCTTCCAGAGTTGGCTACATGCATTGAGGTGGGAGCTGCAAAGTGAGCAGGTGCAAAGGGCGAGAATCCAAGAGGGCCAATTATCAGTAAGGGATTAGGTTCTTGCATGGGTTGCAACAAGGTTTTGAAGACACTGATATCCACTCACTATGTGATTGGTTGTCTCAGTGGAATGCTACAGCCCAAGCTGACTCAAGTGTCATTATCCAATGAGGGCAGAGCTTTTTATCAATCGCACAATGAAGAGTACCAACCAATCAAAATAATGCTTTTTGAGCTGACTCTGAAATTACGTCATGTTCCAGGGGTGGTATTTTGATGGTCACGATAAAGGAAACTTCCAATTATATTGTTCAACATATAGTTTTCTTCAGGGGCTCAATGACAAGTAGCCAATGGAAATGTTAGGATTAGAATGAATGTTGTAAGTGTAGAACATGCTAATTTTGTGTTTTTTTAAACTTAAATATAGTAGCCCAGAGTGTGTATGTTGAGATGTTTTTCAGTCCAGTTGTTTGTTTCTCACAGCTGTATTTGCAAATTTAAAGTATTTTTTTTCTTGCTAGGTGTGCACTCCATTTCTGATTACCTTTCCCTTACGTTTGGATTATTTTGGGGCACTTTTCCTTTATAGTGATCTGCTGGGAAAGAAATTCAGCAGCTACCTTCCCCCCAGGCACCAGCCGCCTTATCCAGAAATATGTGCAACATCACAGCTGAGAAACAACTCCCTCTGCTGCTTCCCATTACTGAATATCCCGATAGCTCTGCCAATGACACTTCCAATATGGTAGAGGTAAGCAACCAAACTCTACTAGCCGCCGTTGACAAAGCAGTGCCACTGAGGTAGTGTAAACCTAAACCTCTAGCCCACTAAACTCTTGATACACCCAAAACCCTCAAAACGCTTCACAACATCAAAAGATCTGCTGGGACAAACTAGAACAAATCCCCTAAAGAAACCAACAAAAACATCTTTACTGCTACTTCCAAAAATGATAAACACGCCATTCTCCAAACCAAAAGTGCCACTTACAGTGAGAGAATTGCCAAAGCCAACTCCGTAAAGTGCTCTTTACCATCCTACGAGAACATGGATCACCAGTACCTCCTCAGGAATCGATCCTCAAAGACCTCACCTGGTGCACAAATATTCAAAAAGCACTCCTCAATAAAATTGCCCTACTACAACTTAAAATTGAATCGAAAAATGAATAACCTAACCCCATGCCAAACTCAGCAAGATGCTACATATACACCTCAGAACACCAACACACAATTTCAATTCACCTCAAACCTTCCAGATGTCAAGCTAATATCTGCCCAGCCTCGCTCATTAAAGACTGTGCCGCAGAACTTACCCCATTCATCACAACCCTGATCAATGCCTCATTTGAAAGGAGCACTGTCCCAAACAACCTTAAAGATGCGTGGTTCCTCCCTCTACTGAATAAACCTATTCTAGATCCTAACATCCCTTCAAAATATCGCCCTATCATAACAGTACCTTTCCTCCTTAACATTGGATAGAGCAGCCAATCTGCAAATCCAAAACCATCTGGAATCTAACAACCTCTGTGGCCTTTGCCAGTCAGGTTTGCGTCCAAGGCACGTCACAGAATCAGCCCTCCTGGATCTAAAAATTCAAATGGACAAGATTAAAGATAATGGCAACCTAGCGCTCTTCCTACTACTGGACCTCTAGGCATCTTATGATTTAGTTAACCATCAAATACTCTGCAAACACCTCTCATTGGGCCCACTTCTCAACCAAAGTAATACTTCGGACACAATCCTTCCTAACTAAAAGAACTATGAGGGTCTTCTCACTGACGGCTGCAGCAATGCCAGTCCCATCACCTCTGGAGTTCCTCAAGGCTCCTGCATCTCCCCTACACTCTACAATATCTTTACAATACCTCTATCCGACATTCTTGATGACTTGGATATCACCTAAACTAACTATGCAGATGATACCCAAATCCTCATCCCTGTTACAGGTACTTTTGACACAGATTTGAAGTCACTAAATATAATCTACCAAACCATCGAGGCCTGGATGGCCCAATATGGCCTTTGCTTAAATGATGAAAAACAGAGCTAATCCTCATTGGATCACAAAACCGTCTAAATAAACATTGCAACTCATTGAAATCCTTCACTCTTGATGGGATCTCCATCAATGTCTCCAAGAAAGTAAAAACCTTGTGAATTTGCTTTGACTCAGCACTCACCTTAACCAGACAAGTGAACTCCACTGCATCGGCAGCTGCTTACAACTCAAAACTCATCAATGACTGTAGACCAGCGGTATTCAAATTGTGGAGTGTGCCCCACAGGGGTCCGTGGCCACATCCCTGGGGGGCCGTGAGACTGTGAGAGCCCAGCATGAAATGTAAAAAAAAAAATATATATATATATATATATATATATATATATATATATATATATATATATATATATATATATATATTTTATTTATTTTTTAGACTGGAAGAAATGGGCTGGGGCGGCTCACATGGTCAGTCTGAAGCATGAGACTGTCTCAGGCACCAATGAGACAAGCCGGTCAAGTGGCACAGCGAGTAGAGCGCCCGCTTTGACACCCGTGCAGAGCCTGTTAACGCAGGTTCGAATCCCGGCGGGGCCAAACTCAGCCTTTCATCCTTCCGAGGTCGATAAATGAGCACCACACACCGTGGGTAATAATAAGCAGCGCTCAGATACCTGAGGGTTTGTAGCGCTATATAAAAGCCTAATTATTATTATTATTATTATTAATGAAAAAATGGCCCAGTGATATTTAAAGAATATTTATTCAGTAACAATGGTCAAAATTACTGACTGCATAGTGAAGTAACTGTTCAAACTGGCCAACATTGGCCAACAAGGTGGGCCATTTTGACTGGCCCACACTAGCATTTTGCATTTTTGGTACAGGCATTGCCCAATTGCCCTATAGGCCAGTCCAAGCCTGGCGGCTCATCCATAATGGCCAGGGGGCACCCACCCAGTGGCTCCCTCACCCATTATGGAGGAGCTAAGAAGCCAGCCCAGTGAAACAATGAGCACACCCTCAGCTGATTTTTCCAGCTGAGGGAGTGCTCCTGGGCTGGTTGAACTGTCAAAGGGAAACACTATTTCCCTGTGACAGCTCAGTTCATTTCCCCAGCCGCACATGCTCACTGACCCAAGCAAGGCTGGGGCGTTTTGCTCCACCAGCATTGCATAGCTCATTGAAAATGCTGGCTGGGGCGCTGTATATCTGTATGTGTGAGGGGGGCTCCTGCGCTTCCTCGCACATACAGACAGAGCAGCCTGGAGCAGGGCATTTCAGCACCCACACGCAGGCCAATGCAGAAGAAAGGTACGTTTATGTTCATTTTTTTTATTAAAACATGTGTATGGATGCGTGTATGCTTGTGTTATGAGTGGGTGTATGGTGATGGATGCTCGGGTGAATGATAGAGTGAATACTGTATGATTGTGTGTGTGTGTTAGTTTGTTTTGGTCAGTTGAGCTGATTTTGGCAATTGGTGGATAGAGAGGAGAAGGAGGGCTGTACAACAAAGGCATTTTAAAAATGCCTAAATGCCTTTGTTGCACAATCCCCCTACCCACCTGCCAAAATCAGCTCTCCTTCTGAGGCGCTGTGGAGACCAGGGGACAGGGTGGTATTTTTTTTTTACTGGATTTCTATCATAGATGTCCAGTCAAAAATACCATGCGTTCCCCTTGGCATCCCAGTGCCTTGCATACACACATAATCATGTTGGTTGTGTTAGGCCCAGTGGGGGCAGGGGACGGATGGGATCTTTTAACTGGACCTCTATCATAGATGTCCAGTAAAAATGTCATGCCTACCCCCTGAGCCCCCCAGCGCCAATTGCAAACTGTTCGGCTATTTACCCATTTTTATTTAAAACTATGCTCTACAATGCAACATTTTAACACATTATTTTTTAAAAATGTTTTACGGGGGAACACACCCCGAACTCCCCTTGATTGGTTCGGGCTCCCTCACTGTGCTCCATCGCTATGGCATTTTTGGGGGAAAAAGTTATGACCCTCCACTTAAAAATTTCACCAGCCGCCACTGGCCCTTGGACTGTGTTGGGAACGGGACGGGGGAGCCCAGGACTGTGGTGGAAGCAGGATGGGCGGGAACCATGGGATAGTGGTGTGAGCAGGGTGGGGAGAGCTCAGGGTGTGTGATGGGGTGGGGAGAGCCCAGGGACTGGGTAGGAGAGGGATGAGGGAACCCAGCGACTGTGATGGGAGCAGGTGGGGGAGCCCAGGGACTATACTGGGTGTAGGGTGCAGTGATGGCGCGCAATCGATACTGTCCATTTTGAGCTTTTGGGGAGGGCCGGCCTGCCCAAATTCTGCTCAGGGTGGGCCCAGGCCGAAAATGTTTGAAGACCACTGCTGTGGACCCTTCCTCTCATCAGCCAGTTGCATCATACTTGCTGGAGTACTCATCTTATCTATGATAAACTATTGCAAAGCCCTCTATGCAGGATCCAACAACCGCAACACAGAAAATCTTCAGGTGATTCAAAGAAATGCTCTAAGAGCAGCACTCAACATCCCTAAAAATGAACACATCACCACAGCTGGACAAATGACCACTGGTTGCCAGTCCAAGAACGAATCCTGTTTAAAACCCTCTCTTTGCCACATAAATGTCTGTCCAACTCAGGACCTAAGTAGCTGCCCAACAAATTCACCAAAAACCAATCCATTAGACCCCCTTGCTCAGCCCACTCATGCTTACTTACCATACTCGGATTCAAATGACAGAAAACAGGGGTCTGTAGTTTCGCAGTGGTAGCAGCCAAATATTGTAACACCCTTCCCTTACCTCTAAGATTTCAATCCTCCTACTGTTATTCACATAAGAGTCTAAAATAGATCTCTCTCACAATCCGCCCAAAATATCTACTACGTCCAGTTCTGTTAAGCGTATGCTTTACCATATGTTTTCACTAGAAATGTTACAGTATACATTACCTAAATTACTATGCATGCATTAACGTACTTTGTGCTTCACTGTCTTTACAAAAAAACAGCACCCAGATGCCTCAGGGTTAGGCGCGCTATACAAATGACAAAATAAATAAATAAATACATTTAAATTGACAAATCAGGAAATGCTTTATAGACTGGAGCATCATCTGAAGCCGTTGCTTCATTAGAAAACCAAGACTAGATTTAAGTTCAGTGAATCAGCCCCAACCACTTTGAAATATATTAATTATTAATAGATTCACATATTGTAACCATTCTGTTATGACTGCAGATTCAGAAACATGAATGTTGTCTCTATAATCAGAATTTTCTTGTGATTCTTAATATACAGGCCTGATTAAAGGGCACATGTCCATACAATAAATTACATTGGAAAGAAATTTTCTGTCCAATGTCGTCATAATTCCAGAGGGGAGAGCTAACTCACAGTTAAATGCATCCTGTTTTGATATGTCAAAATACAATGGGTCAATCGAAGCAAAAAAGAATATTCTTGTGGGTGTAAGTATGTAAAGGAAAACTGTCACAGGCTGTGTCCAATCCAAAATTGCTGCATTAAATGATGTTCCATAGATGGGCTTTGTTAGGTATTTAAAGTTAAACACATTGGAATTGGAGGTTGTTTTTGCAATACAGCAAACAAAGAGTGACACTTGATGGGAGACAATCTTATTGGGGGCCCACCTGGAGTTAGCTATTGGAAATTCCCTTTCCAGAGGGAACAGAAATGCAGAGGTCTTACCCAAGACCAAACCAGATTGTTTTTGTTAGGCTTTAAGGAATGATAGCAAAGTGGGGAGAAAATGTGTCACAGTCTGGTCATGCATGATTTTGGGAGCAGGGGATAATTTGAAGAGAAGTTATTTTCATGTTGTTCTCTGCTGCCTATACTTATTGATGGTTTCACATCATTATTATGTTGTTGCAGAATGTATTCTAAAAGTGGTTTTGTGTTTTGTAATGTTTAATATGCAACGATAATGAGCTTATGGTCCTTTAGTAACCTGCATGCAATGGATGGGGTCACAGAATAACTCTGAGTCCAAATAACCAAACCAACTAAGGAAGATGGCAAAGTACTGTTTTATTATCATTTATCTAAAACAGGGAGTTACAATGGACATCAACAGACGTTTGCTTGATTTCTCTCAGCGATCTTTTCACAAAACATGGACTTTATACTAAAAATATGTCACAGATGACATCATACTACATGGCAAATAATGAAAAACCTATTAGGGATTGTGATAGGCTTAAGGGGAACAGCTCAGTATACATAACATAGGAACTAGATTGTGATAGGCTCTCCACTGTCAGGAGGACAATATATGCCTACTTCTAAAACCTGTCATCTTTAAAACCATTAAGTAGACGTTTTTCAATTGGTCTTCACACTATAACTCTACAATTGGTTGGCATGCTTGTGCTATGTCTGGAACATTTGGTTCACTTAGCAGCATGTATGCCCAGACCTAGGTTCAAGGAAGTGGGCCTGACCCTATCTCCCCACCCAATGAGCCCAACTTCTTCCGGTTTCATGCAATAATCTCACTGTGAAAAAGTCGTCAGGTTCTGGCGACTTTTTCCTGGCTACCAAAATTCTTTCCCCAAATATTCTAGGAGGGGTACAATTATATATTACTACCTCCAGTCCTAGAATATTTAGGGAATGTGTTTGATAGCCTCGAGGGTCCATCATTAATGCATTATTTTTTAAAAGTCACCAACCTGATGACTATTTTCATGGCGACATTATTACCTGATACCCATCTCTCATCACCCAAGCTTTCTGTCATGAAGATTGTCTTTGGACTTGGCCTTGCAAAGTATCCTTGGCTCTGGGAATAAATGGGAGTGCGAGTACTCACTATCATTGTTCTAGGACTCCAAGTTCCACTTTATTTCATCCTTAGCTCACATGACAGGAGACCACGATTTGGTCAATTTTGCAAGTTTTAAATGTCTTAAAAGATTAAAACTTGGCACTCTTGGTGTTCTTCCTTTCCACCTTTTCAAGAGATGATTCATCCTTCGCACATTCACTCAATTCAAGAATAGATAGCCAAGCTTGGCTGCTTCAGTTTTGATACCAGGCTAGACAGTCTTGCCATGCAGCTCCACGATTTCATCTTATTCTTGCTGCAATACAATTGTCCCTCTCCTCTTCATGGGTCCTGGTTTACTGAAATGTATGATACCGATGTCAGCTTCTATACAGTGCTGTGTCCACCTGCATTGAATTCACTTCAAATATCTAGCTTCTATGATGACTTAGTCTACCTGGCGTTTCAGCATCTGTATAATTATTGAACAGTTGATTCTCTGCAGTCTACCTGGCGTTTCAGCATCTGTACAATAATTGAACGGTTGATTCTCTGCAGCACTTCGTGCACATGCAATCTTCCTTTTCATATTTAAAAATTCACTTGACTCTTTACTTCATCATTAGTTTCTGTAGGATGCAAACATCCTTCTCAGCCAATAACTCGGGACATCACGCATGTCTCGTATGACATCACTAGCTTCTATTTTTGCTCTTGTTCATACTCCTTCAGGGAGTTCCTCCCTCAGATTGTTGGCCCTTTGGGAAAACATTCAAAAGGGTTGTCTTAATGGGTATCTTATTTTGAATATACATTGTGGTATTGGAACAACTACTGGTGTCGAACACGGCATGATCTCAAAATTCCAACATATAGGAGGTAGGGGGGTGGGATTTCCTGCAGAGGCATGTAACTGCTCCTCTGTATTCCCCCCCTGTGGTTGAGTCCTTGACCACCTCTTCAATCGTTTCCCCATCCTGATATTTTCTCTTGAAGAAATGTTTCTTTGGCGTCCATATCTTCATGACCACCCTCAGGGTGCCAGCTGATTTAACATGTTCATCTACACTCCAGGCCATGTATTTACATTGTCCATTCAGATTACAACAGACACATCATCCCACATATTTTTTATGATTCTTTGCAAACAGGAACTTCATTCCTTCAGGTGCTACGATGCGGGCCTCTATATATTTTCTGACAGCTTCATAAGTCAGCTCCTTGGGTTTAGGTCCAGATTCGCCATCAATCATGTCCACAGCCTTCTTTGCTGTTTTCTTGCATTGGGCAATCACTGTCCTGATTACACAGAGTCCAAAAATCAACAGCACTAATATTACTCCAAGAATCTTGAATATATTTGCCAACCACTGCGGAATCCATGAGAACAGGGAGGCAAACCAACTGTCATCTTCAATGCCATCTGTCTCATCTTCCATCTTGTTTGCAGGTCTGCAACAACATTATGTCCTCTGTCAAGGTCCCATTTTCTTCATCATGAGAAGGTATGAATTTGCAACATGGTGGCCGATTTTGGCACAAACTCCTCATTCCATTGCTGTGATCATATCGAGGACATACCTGTTCTGGAGGGCCATCAGTCGTATGGCTCTAAGCTCTTCCTTGATATCATTGAATCCCTTTATGGTAGCATTGATTGTCTGCAGAATCTCCCATCTGGTGATCTGTAGCCACTTTTCATTTGCAACTGTTTGAATCCCATGCATGAATATGGTCATAAATATTGTGGCAGTATTACTGAAGAGCTTGTGTTCCTCAGGAATGAAGTCATGTTCTGTTATTGATTTGGCTGAGAATTAATTCTCTCTTCTAGTCCAACTGAGAAGTTCACGAGATCTTCTTTTTCTCAAATGGGCTGCACTTTTGGAAATTCACAGGGTTTCAGGTCGTTTGAGGAATCACTAATTCTGCAACATGAATGTGCACCAAAGAACATACCCCGCAGCAATCCTTGGGCAACCTTAGGTAAGCTCTAGATTCACGAGCCCAATATCGGTCCATAAGGAAGGCTGTTCCTTCTCCCATTCTAAGAACATCAATCGTCATTTTGCATTCTTTGTTATATCTCACATGATTCTTCCTGTGTCTTTGGAAGCACTGTGTTGCATTAACCAACAGGATTAAAACTACTGGGCCTGATTCATCTCCTACCCATGTCAATATTTTGGTGTGTTTAGCCCATTACTTTAAACACCCATCATTCAACCTTTGCACCTATTGTAAGTATTCTGTCTGCACAGGACATTCTTCCCATCCTTTCTTGGACTTCACTCATCTATAGATCAAAAATTGAGTTTGTTCCCAACATCCAGGTGATCCAGCTATTTCAGTCACATCAGGGCAGTTCATTCTCTTCATCTCTTCAATGATCAACAGCAGGATACACAAGCATTTTGCACTTCCATCCAGGACCCTTTTCCATTTGCAAGGTCTTGATGTAATCATCCTGGTATGGAAACAACCATTTTGATCTCCATAGCAAAGTTCCCCAGGTTCCTTGGAAAGGTCCTCGAGTTGTACATGTTGCAAGATGACTCGGGCACCTTGCATCATGCTCTGGAACTTCCCTGGCAATGATGGTTTGTACTGTATTCATGGCATAGGGTATGAGAGAGCAGATGTACCAACCCTCCTTAGACGCTTTCTCCCCCACTTTTCCCATGCGCTGGTACCACATGTTATTCCCCAAGTGTGCTGTGTTATCAAAATAGGTATTTATCCCTTAACTGTCTTCGTATGCATCTCTCTTATGTCTCCCAAAGCCTGTATAGTAATCATGGAGTAAATCAAAAACAGTTTTCACAGTAGGGAGAACCATATGGACTTCTCCTTCAGCGGAAGTACTAACATGATAGTGAATCGAGGGTCCCAACATCCTCTCAGGGCTTCTGGAACCCATGGTTCAGGACTGGAAGGTTGGAGACCAAACAGGAAGGCATCAATGTACTCAGGCTGAATTTCAAAGTCATCCTTTATTCTGCATAGCAAACCAGGATACAGCAAACTTCATACCTCAGGAACGCCAACAACAACCCCACTGAGCTCTGAATTCAGCTCCTTATATACTGTTTCAAAGCTGGTGTAATTAATACACAAAACAATTCTATTGGTCCTTATAATAAAAGACAAAGCCTTATGTGCCTGTGATATGCTGGCTTAACTGCTACTCTCAGGCCCCTACGACATCAATTGGCATGCAGACTAATTACATTTTTGTGAGATGTTCCTGACCTTTAAAATGAATCCTTTAGTACTGGGAGAAAGAACATCTTTGACATTAACCTCAAGGTACTTTTGGCAGGCAATAATGTGGTTTCCTGCCAGAAACTCTACACTCTACAGCTGCCGTGGACTCCCTATGAACCCAACATCTGTTGCTAGCTGACCAGCTGTCTGCACGAATTGCTACCTTCCCTTGAGCAGTACATGGCAGCCCCGGCTCATCAAATGTCAACATTACTGCCAAGAAGTCCAGACAGTATGTCCTCACCTACTGAACTTTCAATTATTTGCTGTGAAGGAATGATATGATTATTTCAGCATGATTTTGCAAAACTCTACCATTTTGTGTTTTCAGCATCCATTTTAGAGTTTGCTTGACTTTGGCCAATGCGCCATTAGCGGTGACCGCAAAATAGCGGTGACCGTAATTAGCGGACACCGCTATTTACGGTTACCGCTAAATAGCGGAACCAGAAAAAGCGTCTTCACTCAGGAACGGGAAGGAGCACGGCGGCCATCTTTAAAAACACAATCCATTGCCATCCTCAGCACACAGGACCCCCTGGGACACTGCTGATCGACTGAAAAGTAACTCCTACAAGACAAGAATGCCTAAAGCTCTGAAGAAGGGATCTGCCCACCTCAGAAAGGAAAGATTCAATCAGGACGAACTCCAGATGCTCGTGGACACTTTGCATGAGCATGCAGGCACAGTCTTCAGCAGCAACATGAGGAGAGAGGTAGTGCAGCGTAAAAAAGAGATCTGGGCACTTGTTGCCCAGAAGGTTAGTGCAGTGGGCAACACTCCCCGCACGGTGAAAGACTGCCGTAAGCGGTGGGATGATCTGCGCCTAAGGGTGCGCAACATATTATCGGTCAATCGCACCCAGGCCATGGAAAGTCAATGCCAATGTTTATCCAAAGAGTCACACCATAGTTGGCCACATACACACACCCTGTAAAGTAGGCCGAAGCAACTGAGACACATGCTGATGCCTGCTGCAAGGCTATATTGTCAGTGGTCGAAGTGTACGAAAAGTAGTAGTGGAACTATGTTCCCTACTGGCCTGCACCGCTCCCCACAAACCCCATTCATGCACCCCCTCCCATGCACAATACAAACCCCAAAACACATGCATCTGATGTTTAAGGGAACGTCCAGTGCAGTGCACTGAAAGTGCAAGTTTCAATGTGCGCCTACACCTTTATTTTAAAATGAAACCATTCTGGAACGGTTTCTTTTTAAAATAAAAGTATAGGGACGGTAAAACCTATTTAAAAGAAGTATAGGAGCACCGCTCCCGACCGCTCCGGCCCACTTAGACCACTGTATATCGTACATGTCACATACCACACAAAGTAGGAAATTCCACGAGGCACACAGTGTGCATTACCAAAATAGTGAGCATGTCAGACAGCACTGTCCCTGGCCAACATGAGTGATGCCGAAAATATTGCTGCATTTACCACCCATGTATGAAATGACGTGCCCTTCCCAACACAAATGCCTATTACCCACAATTGTGTGGATGAGCAATTGTCCCAATGTATGTATGATGCCTATCCAAACATCACTCATGCCGTCCCTCTCATCCACCCCCACAGGCAGTGAGCATGACAGCGAAGAGCAGGACACCACATCTACACAGGCCACACCCAGTAAGAGGTCCCAGGAGGACAGCAACCATCAGTCAACCTCCAGGGGACAAGCCAGGGGACGCCGTGTCCCAGCAACCAAGCCACCACAGGTACACATTGCACCTGTACCACCAAGGCCCATGAATGGCACAGCACCACCACCCCCAACCCACTGTTCTGCCTGGAGATACCTGTGAGACACGCCATTCGGAGGAGTCCAGTGTGGCTGGGGAGGTGGCAGTCACGGCACCCCTCACAGTGGAAGACAGCCAGGAGGACATCTGGGGCACCATGGAGGATGATACAATGGATGTGGTCCATACCCCAACCCAAATTGCATCCCCCAGGTATCTACGAGCGATACCGTGAACACCAACACCCCAGAGCATTTTGGCCATGACCACACCCAGGGACTTATCAGTGCAGTATTCAGTGTTGGGGAGGATGAGCAGGCTAGGCATGCCAGCCAGTTTCCCAGCACACCCACAGGTGCAGCCGCAGGACCACAGCGGGCTGACGTGCTCACTGCACTCATCCGAGAATTTGTACAGGACATCCGTCAGGCCAGAGAGGAGTGGCGTACAGAGTTGTCAGCACTGGGCCGGCCTTTACGGACAACACCAACCGCCTCTGCGAGGAGGTCTCATCGCTGATGCCTTGGAGGCAGGTCGTCCCACCCCACAACCTCAGCAGGAGGCCACACCATCCTCCAGCAGTTCAGCCCAAACCAGCCTGCTCCGCCGGTCGGTCCATGCACTGCGCCGACGGGACATGCCACTCCCTGGCTCTGGGAGTGCCGAGTGAATGTTATGGCAGCCTCATGTAGGCTTTGTGGACTCAATGGGACTTGTGTGGGGGAGTTGTGGGGGGAGGCGGTGGGGGGAGAGTGTGTGGGGGAGTTGTGGGGGGGAGGGGTGTGAGGGTGTGTGGGGGAGTTGTGGGGGGAGTGGGAGGGGGGTGAGGGTGGTGGAGGGTTTTTTCACTTACGTTAATATTGTTACATTCAATACACCAGTTGTGTGAAAAAGAAGCCCTGAGTGGACATTCATCATTGCGCATGTGTCATTTTATCATTAACAGTGCATAGTGTACATGTACCCCCACACCCAGTGCCCTATGTCCAAACATTATGTCACCCTCTGCTGGCATGTGTGTCAGAAATATTGTGCGATCACTGACTGCCGCACAGCACGTCCCTCCTGTGCATCTGCACTGTGATGATGTCCTGCCACATCTTCCTCCTTCCCTTCATCATCATCAGGTGGTAGCAGTTCCATGTCATGGGGCAGGGGCACGTTCCGGCGGATGCACATATTGTGCAGCATTACACATGCCATGGTGATCTTGGCCACCTTCTCATGCCTGTAGAGGAGTGCCCCACCCGAACGGCTGAGGCAGCGAAATCATGCCTTTAACAGGCCAAAGGTCTGCTCGATGACTGCACATGTACAGGTATGGGAACAATCGTAGTCCTCCTCGTGCCTGTTCTGTGGGTTTCGGACAGGGGTGAGGAGCAAAGGCTTCAAGAGATAGCCACACTCACCTGTATGAGAGAAAAATGAAGGTAAATGTCAGGGGAATCATGAAGGACATCTGTACTAGTCACACATGCCTGCAGGTTATGGTTGCCCATATGCACATGTTCCTGGATGCATTGCTGCCATTTACTGTCCCTCCATGTGTCCTGTGCCATGGTCTAATGGTGTGGGTTTCATCTTCAAGATGATGGTGTGCACTGATGTCTAGTTGCACATGCATGGTGGGCAATCAGCATTGGCATTCCCATGGTGACATGCAGCACTCCTGTGATTGTGCCGGCCCTATGCCGGACAGTGGATTCCCTAGTAGGTTCAGTATGATGCACTCCCAGGGATGCTTGTCCTGTGTGGTGATATGCTGGAGACATCAACATGGTGCATGTGCACTGCATGGTGCAGGATGGCGTTATGGAGGGTGAGCGTCGCTGATGGGTGGTGCACGTGTCATGGGATGTGGGGTGGTTTCCTATTAGTCATGTCTTGATAGGTGTGGACCTTACTTCATTCATATGGGATTTGTGTGTCTTGTACGGTATGTGATGGTTTGGGCATAATGTTTGGTGATGTGCACATCGTGCAGTCACATCAACATTGGCAGCATGTTGGTGTGTGCATCTCTCCCCCCTTTTCAATGCCATGTGCCAGTCCTGCTACTTACCAAGCAGCCAGGCACGCCGTCCAGCATGTTGCTCCATGAAGCGTGGTAGCGTGGAGTTCCGCCGGACCAAAGAGTCATGAGTTGATCCGGGATATCGGGCACAACAATGTGTGATGATCTTGCTGGCATCACATACCATCTGCACATTAATGGAGTGGTATTGCTTGCGGTTGCGGTACACCACCTCCATGGCATGCGGGACCACCAACTCCACGTGGGTGCAGTCAAGGGCACCTATACAATTTGGCATGCCTGCCAGTGCATGGAAGGCAACTTTTATATCAAATATCTCCCGGGGAGTCCGTGGTAGCGATATGTAGTCCCTTGTGTGCTTGAGGAGGGCATCCAGCACTTGGTTCAGGATCCGGGAAAATCTGCCACAGATGCCTTGCGCTGAACAGTGAGATGGTAGTCTTGCACTCACTACTATTTCAAATTCTCCATTTAACCTGTGACTTATTACTGCAGTGCCCGAATGCCTTTACCCACTAGTCTGATACATTTTTGAAAAACCATGAATAAAAAATAATCTCCCGTCCGCTAAAGAATTTTCTTTCACACAGGGCATATCATCATAAAATTCAACATAATTAGCACAGTCATGCACATGATCGCCGCGTTCTACTGGCTCAGCTATAAATGTGGCAGGGTTCACTATTTTAATCGCTGGGTTAGAAATCATTACCTCATAGGATGAAGCTCTTCGGGATGTCAATGTGCCCTTGGGTTTCTCTAAAATGGCAAATAGAGCATGCTCCACAAAGAGGGGTCATAGAGCAGCCCATGACAATACTTGTAGACTACTCAATTGTGAACACGGCAGCTGCCAAAGATTGTTCACAAGGGAAGTGTCCTCTCACAACTGGGTCTAAAATTCCATTGTAATATACCAAAGGTATGTATCCCAATGTGGTTCTCTGTGTAAGCACTGCTGTAATGACTGTCCCATTTGTGTGCGAAAATAAATAAAATTCCTCAGCATAATTGAGAATTTCTAAAACAGGGGCTATACAAATTGCTTTTTTCAGCTCTTCAAATCCTCCCTCCATTTATTTAACCATTCCAATTTTATTTTACCAACTTGTGCTTTCTTTAATGTTTGCTGAAGTGGTCTTGTCTATGCGCTATAATAAAACACCCAGGTTCTAACATAGATACATAGACCCAAAACTGTTGCATCTGTTTCACTGTGTTTGGTGTTGAACTTTTCATAATCGCCTCAGCTCTTTCAGGTGTCACTTTCTTTCTTTCATGCAAAATCAACTGACCTATATATAACACCTCACAGTACCCTTGAGGCAGCCTAGGATGTTTATGTCTTTTTTGGCAAAGCATAAATGAAGTCAAGTCTTGTGAGTCCTTGCGAAACGGGATGGAGAAAAACACATTTTTCAAATCGACCACCGTAAAATATTGAGTGTCCTCTGGGATGCTGCACAATATTGTCATCGGATAAGGAACTAAAGGAAACTCAGTGTATACAATCTGGTTAATTGGTCTCATAGCCTAGATAAATCTCCATAATCCCCCTTTAGGTTTCTTAATCGAATACAAAATGATTCTAATGGCACCAGAATTTCCTGATTCATCAGTGCTGAAATAGTGTGGAATATACACTCTTCAGCTTCTCGAGACATGAAGTACTGTTTTGCACAAGATAAAATCGCTCTTGGTTAAGCTTTATTTTAATCTCCCCTATCCCCTTTAATAAACCTGCGTCATAAAGGCCTGTGGTCCATAGGGCACTTGACACCTTTTCCAAATCTTCCTGAAAAAAATGCTGGTTGTTGCTGCACTATCACCATTCGTGTGGGACTTCCCTTTTCTCTATCCTTATCCAGTATGTAATGCTCATGAAGAACACTACTTTGTCATCTTGTTTAGTCCTCCCTGAACATACCGTCATCAGTTATGTCAGTCACTCTATACCCTTCCTCAAGAGCTATCACTGTTCTCCATGGCCTACGCTCATCGTCTATCCCTTCGGGTATTACCATTTCCTTTCGTACTATGGCTGCTTCCAGTTCTATAGAAATAGTCTGTCCACCTTCCTCATCCATAGGTATGTGTGGTCTAAACAGAAACTCAGGCATTCTCACAATCTTTCCTACCAGGCTAGGTAACCATGTCAGTAAAAGGCTCACTTCATAAAGAAAAATCTCTAGATCTAACGGAACACCTCGCAGAGCCACATGCCCTATGAACACCAATATGAACTTGCCCAAGTTTGAATAGTGTATTCCTGGAGTGGAGCACACCATTCCTTGATCAGTTATTGAAATTGTCATATTAAGTTTCATCATTAAATCCCTTCCCAAAATATTAACCGGTTTCTGTCATGAATATAAAAAGGGAATGGACATGTCACATTCTCCTATCGACACTGGTAATTTATCAGTAAAAGCAACTAGACTTGTAGCTCCAGAGAACCCTTAAGCATTCATGGCAATACCTGACATTGGATATTTTCCCTCTCGCATACACAAATGAGTTGTTCCAGTGTCTACAAGAAAAGAATAGGATTTGCCTCCTATCGTCACATCGACCTTTGGTTCCTCTTGGGGGTCTGGTGTCACAGATAGTCCTGAACACCTCAAGTCACCCTGTGAGCTGTCCTATTGTGGATACAGACTAATCCCCCTCCCTGTGAAAGAATTTCCTCCTATCACAGTGACACCTCCTATTCTCGGTGTCAGTACTTGTCCTGTATTTGCATATTGCTGTGTCTGCATAGGGGCTTGTTGTTGTGACTGCCCTTGTGGTGGATTCATTTGTACTTTTCCCTGCTGTGGTACCTGTTGTACTTGCGGCATTGGTGTCTGACAAGATGTGTGATCTTGGGCAAAACCTTCTGCCTATTCGGTACATTCCCTTAGCTTCCACATACACACGCAATATGTCTTGTCATTCCACAATTCTACCATACTGGAGGAACTCTCCTATTAGTCCCTCCTTGGTTATATCCTCTCTGAACATTCTGGTTCTCATTCTGTGTACCTTGAAACTCACCTTGATTATTTTGAAATCTGCCTCCTCTGTAACCCATACCTCTGCCTTGTGGTATGAACCCATATCCACCTTGATCCAGCGGGCGCTGATTGTTCACCTGTGATGTACCTATTGCTTCCTGTATTCCCAATCCTTGCTTGCTTGTCAAATCCGCCCCTTCTATTGCAAATTTTGACAACTGTTCTGAACTAATTTGACTTACTCTATTTTTCTATACTCATCCTTCTTCGTGTTCTTCTCTTTTAATAACCGACAATGGTGTATTATCATCAGCTGTATCACAGCCCATGGCTTTGCTTCCATCCCTACTTGTTTTTTTATCTGCCTCTATACTGGCTCAGGCAACACTTGACATAAACTGTGGTAAAATAATGCCACTGTCTTTTCCAATGGCTTGCGAATTTCAAGCTACCATTTCTCTTGAATGTCTTGAATGTAAGCAATAGGGTCTTTGTCGTCCTTCATCGTACATGTCATAATTGCACGGATATCTGATGTCTCAGGATACTGTACCCTGAGTGCCCTTGAAATATCTGATCTACAGTAATGACGGCAAATCGGGATTTAAACCGATTTGCCTGCACCCATAATCCGGCAACCTTGCCGCTGGACTGGGTGCCGGAAACGTGACAGCCTTTGCTGGTATGCTGGCCATTCTACCGCCAGGATAACTGCAAGGTTGTAATGAGACCCATTATTCGGTAGCTGTTGCCAACTTAGCTGTCGCCAGCTGTAGCTGGTCAGATAGCACAGCGAGTAGAGCACTCGCTTTTACATCCGTGCAGAGTCTGCCGACGCACGGCAGGGCTAAACTTGGCCTTTCATCCTTCCGCGGTCGATAAATGAGCACCAAACACCGTATGTAATAAGCAGCGCTCAGATGCCTGAGGGTTCGTAGCGCTATATAAATGTGAATTATTATGTATTATTATCTTATGGCCAGTTAGGGACTTTATTGCAATGGCTGACAAATGACTGCACAAAAGCCAAAACTGTTGGATTTGTAAGGTGTGTTTATGTAACACATGCTGCCACAGTCTTGCAGTGCGGTGTTTGCTAGTATTAGCTAACGGTATTAATGTCATCAACCCATGAGATTAGGAGGCTTAACCATGATTTGAAACTTAGACCTACAGGCAGCACAAACAATTCTAGAGCAGACGCATTATACCACAGAGCTACGTTAGTCACGTGCCCAGAGATGTGTACATTATCAATCCTCCATAAAATACTTCCCCTTGCCCACATGTCATTCCCACCGTGCACTGTGAGACAATGATTTCTGCATGCTCGATTTCCATCGAAAAACATTTCCTGGCAAATTGAGCCATACATCTTACGGAAATGTGGACTGTTAGAGGAGCGTTCCCTGTTAGGGAAGATATACGGGCAATTGGAAGGTTCAGCGCACTGCGGGTCTTTTGAAAAGTTGTGCGCAAGTGGTCATTCAATCAACGCCTCCACCGCCAGGCCTGGAAGTCGCCTCCTCCTCGCGCTCTCCTGATGACTGCTGCACGTGCTGCCGCTGATTGCACGCACTCACTTTATCCCACCCTGCACCCATTCAGTGCAGTCATACAATCATCTCAGGCTTTCAGGCATTTACAAGGAAGCCGAAGGGGCGTTTCAAGTGTATGTCTCCGCGTATGGGTTAGCGCGGTGACACGTGCAGTAATGATAGATATTGCCTGTGACTCAAAATGCAACGCGCCCATGAAACGGTGAAGATTTGTATTAATTTGTCATGTTGTTTTGTGGTTCTGTGCTCTGTACTCGCATAAGAATGCTTCAGGATGTTTCGAGGGCGTGGGAGACAGCAGCAGGTAGGGGGCAGGCTTATAGAGCAACAGGCCAGTTTAGCTGGTTTTGGGAGGTCGTGCGACTCATTTTAATGTCCATTTAATGTCCTACAGCCTCGTTCCATAGGCTCACAAAGCAGCAAACCAAGACATAAAAGAGATAAAATGTTTACATGTTGGTTTTAACACACACAGAACAGTTAAGTACTACACTTTGCACCTCGCAACTGCCTTTTTATCACCTCATTTGGTGGTGCTACCTGCTTTTTACGCACCTATATGCCATATTTACTAGCACTACCCTTGACTCCATTGTTGCATGTCACCCCTCCTGGGAGCATGGTAGCTCCCAAGCAATGTGACGCATATCATGGAGAGAATTACAGCAACGCTGGCCATGGCTGATGGGTATGTATAATAAACCCCAGACCTTAGCAAATGCATGCCATCTCAACCCTACCCCATCTGTGACCCATCCGCACCCCACTTTGCACACAACACACACATGCCTCTTTCCGACGTTGTACACAGCACGCGGATCAGCAGAATTTAGCCTATGGGAAGCTATTCCTTCCAGAGGCAGGTTGGCTGCGGTGGGAACAATGGCTGGATGGACATGCAGACCCCTGCATATTCTAGCTCTGGTTAGTGTACATTTTGGGCCTCCTTACAAGGGCAGTTTGGAGGGGGTCGACATCAGATAAGAAGGAGATTAGAAGGAGTAGCTGGCAACCTATCACAAGGAGAAACAGGTCTTCTGAGAGATGTAGTGTTCCATAAGCCCAAAGAGGAACGTTTAAAGGAACACTTTTGTGATGGGGCAAGAGGGACGGTTCTTGTTGATCACCAGACCAACGCCACCTCCAAACTCAGGGGAAGTGTGACGAGTGACAGCATGTATCAGAATATCAGTGCAAGCCAGCCCAGGTAGCAAGGTGAGGAGGGGGATGCCACTTGTAGTCATGACCCTGGCTGTTAGAGGGGTCTTGTGGTCACAGAATGAAGAGGGAAATTAAATGAGTAGAAACAAATGTCACGAGAAGGTCACTCTGAAGACTAAATGAAGGTGGGGCAAAGGCAGAGTCACTACAGAAAGACATGAGAGCAACAGGCATGGGGAACAAGTGCATCAAGAAAGTGAATGCCAAGAAGAAGCCAGGTAATATTAGTAGAGATGGTGAATGGGAACTGCAGGACAACACAAAATGTTGCACCGGGCAGTTGTGAAGCTGCACAGAGGTGACTCATGAATAGCAAGGTGAGAGGGTACGAGCATGAAATGGCAATGAAAGGATGCATTGGAGTGGAGGCCCATAGGCTGACAAAAGAAGGAAAATGCCAAATAATTGGAGGGCAACTAGACCTAGAACAGAGGGTGGCATATACACTGGTCAATGAAACCTATAACATGCATTTAGTGAACAACTGCACACTGCTGTGGGGCTTTGATGAATGACTTGGGGTTGGGCATGGCCAGAAAGGGAGGCCCATTAATCCGCAAAGACCTGTTAGTGGCAAAGTGCTCTGACCCAAGACACCAAGGCACAGGGTAAATGTAGATGGCACGTGACCTGGCTAGACAATCATGATGTCAAGTGACCTGCAGTGGCTACCAACTATCACAGTAACAGACTTGTGATGTAGTCTGAATGTTGAGAGGCAGGGGGTAGCTTAGCAAACTCGTGGCCAGATGATTGGGAGTGCAAGGTCCTTCATGGGCCAGGAGCCATTCTGGGTCATGTGATGTGACAACTCTCTTGTGTTACACATGCTGTGTATGCATGGAACATGCAATCTAGGTAGTACTGTACACAGTCAGTGACCAGAACTACCCCCTTTCCACCTCAAAGGCAGTATGACCGGCACACATTGCAAAGCAAACAGGCACAATCACTGCCCAGGCATGACTGGCAAGAGATAGTTCCCTCACCACCACCTCCGTCTTTGTATCTGTGGCATACACAAGGGACATGAGGCCCAACTAACACACAGACAGACTTGACGCTCACCTGTCTTCCTTCCACTAGTGCAGACCATGGGCACTTGAAAGCTGCATGTTCACAACCACCAAAAAGCTTGTTTCACATGAGGGGATATGTATTACTGTCATTATACCCTGTCAATAAATGGAATGACCTTCATTGCTAAACAGGTGATGCTGGATACCACATGCGTCTGTAACTGATGACACAACTGTGTACTGCCTTGAACCCCAGACAGCACAGCTACAATGCTGACCACACCAGCAACCCACTTGAGTGTGCTTTTGGGTTCCTAAGAACCAGTTTTGATGCCTGAACCTGGAGGGTGGCGCATTGATGTAGTGGCCTGAAAAGATCTGCCTCATTGTGACTTTGTGTTCTGCACAACATTGACATCAGGCACATTGTGCCCATGACCGATGAGGATGATGATGACCCGGATTCCAATGATGGTGGTCATGGAAATGGCAGGGATACACCAGGGTCTCAGCAGTGACAGGACAACTTTGATGGCATAGTCATCTGGGATTAAATGATGAAAGATGTCTTCCCATAGATGTGAGGGCATAAAAGCAATTGGTAACACGGACCAACTCATAAGAAGTCCCTTTCTCTGTATAAATGGCACAAATCAAATTCCAGCAACAAGTTAACAACAAAGGACTTTATTGGATAGAAAAGAGTTATAAGGATGATGCTGCCTCATGGGGGTTGGTGGTAAGTTAAAACAAGAAGTGAAAATGGCCATGAGAAGTTCCAAAAAGGAAATGTCTTGGGGAATCCAGATAAACAAGAGTCAAGGGCCATATCCATTATGACCAAGTCCTGGTGGTGGGGATATAATAAGAGTTTTCAATGAGGAAAAATGGGAGTGATCAGCAGGAATTGAACACAAAAAAAAGGTTGGAACATACATGAATTGAGAGAGGAACTGGGTTGGATGGAGGGTAGTGTGTACGCAGAGCGATTGGGTAAAGGAAGTGAGGTGACATCCAGAGTTTTATAGCAGAAAGACAGTTGGAGATGGCAGAATGGAGCAAGATGGGGAATGAGGAGAAAGAGAAGAAGGTGTGCATGTCATCAGAATAGGAGTGATAGGATAGATTATAGGAATATATAAGAGCAGACAGAGGAATAGTGTGAAGATAGAAAAGGAAAGAGCCAAGTACAGAACCTTGTGGATTGCCAGAAAAAGGTGAGAATGGGGGTGATGTATGTCTGGACCAGGACCCGGAATAGCATTAGACAGACAGGAGTGAGAACCATTTAAGAATGGAATCAGAGAACACAAGTGAAGTGAGAGAGGACAATAGAACAGAATCGTCCACAGTGTCGAAAGCTGCTGAAAGATGCAGAATAATAAGGACAGAATAGAGTTTAAAGTGATAACCAGATAGAAGAGCATTGGAAACATGAAGGAGGGCCGTCTCAGTAGAGTGGGAGGAGTGGAACCCAGACGGAAGAGGAGGATGAAGACAATGAAGATTTAGATAAGAATGTGGTGGGAACAGAGGTATGAAGATAGGTAGGTG
This sequence comes from Ambystoma mexicanum, assembly GCF_040938575.1. Taxonomy (NCBI): domain Eukaryota; kingdom Metazoa; phylum Chordata; class Amphibia; order Caudata; family Ambystomatidae; genus Ambystoma; species Ambystoma mexicanum. The sequence continues at coordinate 1,089,662,942 of NC_090925.1, read as the reverse complement.
GCAACACTGGGAAGTGAGGATAAGGTGTTAAGAGAGGAAAGGGAGAAGTGGACAGAGGATAAGAAAGAAAAAAGTGAGAATGAGTGAAGATTACAATGAAAAATGGTGAACGGAATGGGGGAAGGAGCAGCGTGTGAGGGGAGAGAGTGGGAGAGAGAGAAGAGAAAGGGGTCAGAAGAATGCATAGGGTGATCAGTAATGTAGGGTTAGAGAAGGGGATTGAGGAGAAGACAATATCAAGGTAGGAGACATACCTATGAGATGAAGGGGAAGATAGTAGGGTCAAATGAAATTATTTGATAAGGGGCTAAAAGAGGATACCGGATGAGTAGTGAGGAGGGGGAGGTTGACGTCACTGAAGAGGAAGAAGGAAGAAGAGAGCGGAAGAAAGGATGAAAGAAGAGAGAAGTTAGAGAGGTTACAGGTAGGAGCAGGTACCTATAAATAACGAGACAAACCACTGGGTAAGGTTTAGAAAAAGACAAAAGGTGATATTCAAAGGAGGAGAAATTGGGAGTATCCGGGGTAGAGGATGCAGTCGTCCAGAAGGGCTGGTAGAGGCTGTTGCCTTGGTCAAAGGTGCAAGGGCTGTGGCAGAAATTAGCAGAGGAGGTGAGACAAGAAGCAGAAGTCGTAGTGTTGTGTGGAGCAATCCAGGTCTTGGTTAGACAGAGAAATGGAAATTTGAAGTGAAAGAAAAGGGCCAGGAGTTACACGTGATTCCTTATGTGACTGGCTGAGTTGGGCTGGCAGAGATTGGGGAGCACACAGCCCGGTGAGGGTGTGTGGAAGGTCCAGGTGTGACAAGGCTGCAGGAAGACTCCTCGGGTAACTGCGCTGTGAAGATCAGGCGGCTTTTGTACTTCATGCATACTGCTTACTAATCGTCAACCGTCGTCCGGAATCTTCTGATATCCTCTGAGCCACTGTTTTTGATTAACTCCTCATCTGCCTCTCGCACTTCCTCAGCTCTAATGGTTTTTCGCCACAAGGGCTAGGCTGAAATTGTTAAATTCCATTCCGCCAGCCGCGTACGCGGAATCTGTAAGATTTCGACCTGTTTCATCGTAGTCCTCCATTCCGCTGCACCCCTGCTTCGCTGAATTCAGCTGCATGGAGATTCTCATGCTGCTCAGCGAACCTAGCACGAATGAAAGCGAGCGGCATCAAGTGTCATGTGTCACTGCGGGAACCTCATGCTGCGGGGTCACCGCGGGGTTTCTCATGCTGCTGCACAAACCTAGAATGAATCGAACAAAAAGCTGCACAACAATTCTCATGCCTCTGCTCGAACCTGGTACAGTTTGAATAAAACATGCAGTTTCTTGTGCCGCAGCCCAAAACTACTAAGGATCAAAAATAAGCCAGCACAAAGTTTCTTGAGTTGAGAACCTAGCACAAATTGAACAAAGACCTGTGTGAAATTTTTCATGTCACTGCCGAAACTTGCACAGATTGAAAAAAAAAAGACCAGTGCAAACGTTCTCGTCGCGCTACAGGTAATTAAAATGGGAATGAAACACCATGCTCCATGCAAAAAGGCACAAAACTGGGCGAAATTTCAGTGGTGGTGGAACCGTAATTCTAATTTTGCAGAACATGTGGAAGCGGCTTCCAGTGCGGATCCTGCACTTTTTGCTTCGCATGAGCACATTTTCACTCACCTCCTGTGGACAAGCACTCCTCATGATGATCTACAACCAGAATGTGTGCATTCCTCTGAAAGTACTGCCTGTGCTTCCTGACCTGGCCAAGGTGCATCTGGTGAACACAAAAGCAATCACCATGTTGAGGATTGGTTCCCAGATCCTGCTATGTGCCTTGTGTTGTGGAGCTCTGAAAAAGCCAAGCTGTTCAGGTGGGTAGTGGGCCACAGGTTGTGGTTGGAAGAGCAAGGAATCAAAGGTTGCAGTTGGGTTGGGGGGATGAGGATCGAGATGAGGCAAATCAGGGTGATTCCTGAACATTGAAGGAAGCAGGAGCCCTTTGGTGGTACCAGGAGCAGAGGTTCACAGGCGATGAAAGGGGCATATCAGTGAAGGAGGAGGTTAAAGGGACCAAGGGTTGACTGATGTAGTTAGAGGTGGGGCTACAGGGGTCAAAAAGGGGGCAGGTTCAGTCAGTGGAGATTAAACACACTCAAGGGAGGGTACATGGGGTAGGTACAGTAAGTGGTGGGTCTAACACAGGCAATCGGGCCCAAGGGGCACACATAAAGTGAGGGAAAACACAAGGCGACCAATGCGGGAAGTATGGTCTGTGGGAGGGAAAATAAAGTAATAGGGAAAAGATAGGCAGGTGCAGTTAGTGGAGGGTAAAGGCATTTAAGAGGTGCACAGGCCATAAAGGTTTTGTCGGATGGGGCAAAAACATTCAAGGGGGCTTAAGGGGCAAAGAAGGGCAGAATCACAGATGCAGTCGTGGAGGGGGTCACAAAGGCAAACATGCATCAGTGCCGGCAATGGTGTTACAGTGTGCAAAGGAGGCAGCCACTAACAAGGTGGTTCACATGGGGCACAGAGGAGGCAGAAGTTGAGTAGGGAGTAGCAGCAGCTGCGGTGGGGGGTGATTTTGTGGGACCAACTCGTCTTGTGAAGTGGATCTTCAGCGGATATGGCGCATCTTGTATATTTTATGTAGCAGAAAATTGAGACATTTACACACAGTTTTTACATCTTAGCAATGTGGCAAGCGACCATTCCGCCTTGTCACACTGCATGAAGCGTATACCTTAAAAACTGAAGTGTGAACGCCACAGGAGGCATGCAACATTTACAGAGGCATTTTAAGGAGCGCAGTTAATGCACTCCGTAAAATTGCTCTCTTTGTGTGCTGTATAGATGACAGTTTTGAAAGTGATACTGGATAAAACTGCTTTAATTAGCATTTTGCCAGACCTTTCTCCAAAAACGTACCAATGTAGCAAACTCATATTTGACCAAAACCCTTATGGGCTCAGCGATGTCTAACCACTGTGTGAGGTTCTACTTGTGGGATTCCTCAAAGCCCCTCCTCCTGCAGTTCATCGTGTATTCTGCACCCAGAATCCAAAGTAAATGGTTACCCTGTAAGAAAAGGGACCCCTTTAGCCATAATAAGGGGCAGTGCTCCCGCTCCGTGATTTAAGGGGCACACAATCACCCCCTCACTGAGAAACTTTGAGAGACCACTGATGATGCCACCCCCACAACCCTTCTCTCTGAGAGTGCAGCACATGTCCCTGTGCTGGCTCGCAGTTTGTGACAAAACACACACGCTGACGTCACTTCCGAGCAGAGGCGCTCTGCCATGGAGCTGCTGTGGACACCCGCCCAGCCAGGGACGTCATTTCACCAAAATGCCAGGGGTAGCGGAAGTGACATCACCCGACCCTTGACCCCCTGATGACATCACAGGAAGTGATGTCATTAGACCCCGCCCCAAAGTGATATAGCGGGTAGCGATGGAACACGACATTTCACCTGTTGACAAAACAGGAAGTGGCATCACATAGCATTGTACACTATGAAAAATATAGTTATGATATCACTATATGATGTACATTCATACAAGAATGGATCGCCATATGTATCATTAAGTTCAGTGTTTATTGGCCCGTATTACCAAATGACTGTGTATGCAAGCAGACGTCCATGACCAAATGATAAGCGTAAGTGCTATATAATAACACATCATTAAGCGCTTTATATAGAAAAAATATACACCCAATATCACCCAACCTGTGTTGGTACTCATTTATCGACCTCAGAAGGATGAACGGCTTAGGCTTCGTGAGGCGTTTAAGAACAGACTAAATCAGTGACTCACCCCCTGAAGTGTGCCTGAAATAAACATTTAATGAGGCCAGCAATTACTGTATAGAATTCCAGAAAGACACATTATTTGGTATTCCTATTCTTTCTTATTTAGGGTCAGTGCTGAAAGTGTTAGAAGAAAAATAAGAACAGGAGTGCCTCAAGTCTTTTTTTTTAAGGGGCCTCAACAAGAAAGCCAGCCACCCCAGAAATAAAGAGCCACAGCCCAGGAGCTTGCATAACTTAAAAAAAAAAAAAAAAAAAAAAAAAAAATATATATTTTTTTTTTTTTAGTAGAGGTCGCAAGGGACACCACAGAGGTCGCAAGGGACACCACAGAGGTCGCAGTTGCGACCCCTGGCGACCCCCAAATGACGTCCCTGCGCCCGGCTCTCTGCGACAGAAGCGCGATGCCACGGGCACAATTCCACCTGATTACAAAAAGGCAGACCATTCTTCTAAGACCTCAGCCCCCACTGTAGATGCACTAATTGAATACAATTACCAATGGGGAAAGAACAGTGTCAGGTGATACCCCTTAAAAGAGGAGATCAACACATCAAAGGGAGCAATGGCGCAGGAGGAATTAACGATCCATCAATACATTGTTTTTAAAACAATAAGAAACCAGGGAAAAATTATCCAAAGACTTCTCTTCAAACTAATCAAGGGTGCTCAGGGCTCTGCACGAAGGAGAATGACTGGGTTTCCTACCAGGAGACAACACAGGGAGAGAAGGAGTATACGTTGGAGAGCAGGAGCAAAGAAGAGGAACTATGACCAGGCAAGTTTCTGCTGCAAAGACCGTTAAGCTGCAAGAGGTGTTGCCCAGCGCAAAGAAATATACCCTAAGGAAGGAACCAATTAGGCCCAAATGGGGGACATAGCCAGAAGGCGAGACTCCCTGGCTATTGCTATTCAAAAGGAACCAAGAGCCCAGTGAGCAAGCCGTGGGTGGAGAGTGTGAACATCATATCATTACAAAACCCCTAAGAAAGAGGGAAGAAGTAGTTGTTGGTTGGAGAGGGTCAAGAATGTAGAAAGGTGCTACATCCCTTCGACTGACATAGTCAAGAAGCAAGCAAGCTGCTATATCCCCCAAACTGAGATTGATGGTTATGCGTAGTTATTGAACGCTTGGGCCAACAAGGGTACCCATAACTAAGCCATTGAAAAACCTTGAGTGGCTCCATCCATGGACCTTTAATTTAGCGACTCGTATTATTCTATTTGGATTCTCCTAAGCCCTTTTGGTGTTACTCCCCACCCACCTTGACAAAGCTAATAAAGGAATGGAGCTTGCCATTCATGACTCGCAATGTTTTGTTGATCCTCCATCAGAAGAGGCGGACAATATGCAATTGAGGGCTGCTTTTGTTTGGCACTGGATCTGGTGTCTGTCCCAGTGCTGCCATGGTAGGGTCTGGGAGAGAGATTAGCATGAGGCAGACACAAGCGGGTGACTGGAAGGAAGAGTACACGTTTTAAGTTGTCCTCAAGGTGAACGGCCAAAGAGGGAGAGTTCATAACAATGCCTCTCACAGTATAGAATTTCTGCAGATGTTATAATATTTATTTGCACGCCCTTTTCCTTAGCATTTCATTTTTTGCAAGCTTAAAAAGAAGACCCCCCAATACAGAGTTGTCCCCATGTCCTTAATCATTCATGACAGAAGGACGCACTGACATGAAAACCCTGGGCCTGAGTTCCAGAAGCACTGTAGAATGGTGCAATTCCATTGGATAACACTCTGTAAATGAGTCCCCCCTCTGTTGTAACAGAAAAGACAGCACATCTCTGCATTATAAGTGGCACTGCCTAAGTAGCCAGGATTGAAAGCACGTGATGCTAATGATAACCCTTGCCTAATTGGCAACTCTGCTGATTTAGGATATCACAAAGGCCTTGATATCTTGATCCAACTTCAGGTCCTGATGCAGGTCATGTCGAGTGGTGCTATACTTTTGCATCCCTTTCTACTGTTCCGTGGGATTTTCAACAATTTGTGTCACAGAATGTGGATGACCCCATAGTTTATTTAATACCACAGTGAATCCATCTCACTTTATTTGACCTTTCCTTCCAGGCGGTTTGTGGAGCAGCAGGTCTTCAGGGTGACCGTCCACGCTTTATTTTCTTGAGTCATGCTGGTGGCAATGCAGTGGTTTCCACCGGGTAAAGCAGGTGGTTCCAATAGAAATCCACTGCAGATGCTTCCCACAATGGTTAGTTAGGGAGGCCTTTATGCTTCTCCAAACACGTGGTAAAAAAGAAAGCGGAAAGGTGATGTTGCCTTTGTTTCGCGCCTCACTTTTCTATTACGTTGTTAGACAGCGCACAGAGGGGACCTTTTGCACTTGGGTGCACGCAGAAGTAGTCGCCACCGTGCAATTAATGGTTCAAATGAAAATGACCCCACTGTGTTTTTGTTTATTGCCTATTCCAGCACTCCATCCCTTGCATCGCTACAGGACACTCACCGGCTAATTTGCGGATATAAATGTATTCATGAGGTTCTGCTCGCCCGGCCTGTGCTTTGCAGTCGGCTGCTGGGCAGCACTAGCAGTTTGCAGTAATAGCAAAACATGTCACTGGCAGGTGAGCACCAGGGAGGAAAGTCAGGAGATTGACGTTGCGAGAGCAGAAGTTCTTCTCTTAGATGAAATTATGGGAGACACAGTGGAGTAGTTTTCAATTGTCTTTTATGTTTTTAAAATGCATCGCGACTGGTCTCTTTCTATGTAACCCGCGCAGAATCTCAAGTTACTGCCTTTGCGTTTCTATTCAGCCAAGATTATGCCTGGTCCTTTTCAATACTGTTTGAAATTCTTTCCATGCAAGAAGCATTTTTTACAGCTTGTCACCCCAATTCTATCAAGACTGGCTCCCCATATCCAGAGCTTTTTCTCTGCTCCAACCACTTGATGCCAATTGTGCCTCAACATTGGTTAGATGCTAAAAAGACACTGACTAAGGGTGGCATGTCTATGTGCCTTCATCTCGCTGTGTGCACAATGCAACACCAGTGAGAACAAGCTCATGTTCTGGTATGGGCCGCGCCCCCCCCCTAAGTATGTGTGAAAGGATTCGTGGTCATGTGTCTCTGCAGTTATGAAGCCCTTCAATATAGGGATGGTAGCTCCACCCCCACCATGAGATATCATCTGGGGTCTTTAAAAGGACGACCTATTGCTGTACTCCGGAAACTCTCTCACGTTGTTTCCATTTCCTGGGCAGTTGTTGTCTGGAAGCATCTGTACGCAGGTATTATCCAAAGGCTGTTTTTTTTTCTTTGCCCTCTCTATAGCTACCAGGCCCGCTGATATCTTCCTTAACTACCAAAACTCCAAAGAAATCTTTCAAAAACCAAATCCTGAAATGCACCACTTGTACCCCAATTGCCAACTCCGAGGTCAATGTCTCCTTCAAGGGGTCAGTCACAGAAACCCTTGTATTCTACTATGGCAAATTATCATGGGAACAGATACATGTGCAAGACTGTATCTCCTACTGAATATGTTGAAGTGAACAGAAGATTTGACATGCAATGCAATCCACCTCTACACTTGAAACATATGTACAAGAGCCATTATGTTACAGGGCATCCACAAAAACCTCCTCATCTTTGACTCCTTCCCCTCAGTTCCACTGGCTCATCTCCATTTACTCAGTACCTTTCAAGTTAATCCTCTCATCTATATGCCTAATACTTCTCATTATGTATCCTTGACTCCCCTTCAAACCCTCTGCCCTACAGCCCAAACCTCTGCTCCGCTCCCCTTTGCTTGGCCAGTTGTTCTGACTTGTGTCTCCACGCTTCACTCTGAATGTCATCTCTGTTTAATTATCGAGTCCTCCCCATGCAAAACTATGCACTCCTTGACATTACTGGAAAATTGCCACCCTCAATGTCTACTCTGCTTAGTGGTAAAGGGCGGAGAGTGGAGGCAGGTAGATTCAGAAAGAGGCTGCTACAGTAGTCCAAACTAGAGAGAATCAGAGCTTGGGAGACAGTGAACTTCTGAGGAAAGGAGAGGAAAGGCAGAGTACCTCTAAGGAGGTGCTGTAAGAAGTTTGACTTTTTAGAGATGTCAGAGATGTGTGCGGAGAAGGAAAGTTTGGCGTCAAACATGACCCTGATGTTCTTAGCCTCGCAGGTATAGGCAGGAGGAGGGCCAAGGGAGGCCGGCCAGAGAGTGAGGGGAAAGTATGGTGAAGGTGCACCAATGAGGAGGATCTCAGTCTTGTTGGCATTTAAGCAAAGATCATTGGTGTCACACCAATTTTGAATGGCGATTAGGCAGTCAGAGATGAGGGAAGGAGAGGAGGTGGCTGGAGGAAGCCAGAAAATAAGTTGGGTGTCATCAGCATAGCACTGGACATTTGAGCAGAAAAAGGAAATGCAGTATGCGAGAGTTGCCAGGTATTGGTTGAAAATCCAGGGCAAGAGGTTAGACCGCTGGGGAACACCACAGGTAGAGAGGGAGATAGAAGATAGGAAAGACACAAGTTGTACCTCGGAGGTTCGATCAGAGAGGAAATAGGTCAGCCAGACCAGAGCCTGATCGGTGATACCCAGGTTGTCACAGAGACGATTGAGCAGGGTGGTGTGGTTACTGTGTCGAAAGCAGAGGAGAGATCAAGTAGGATAAGGACAGAGACAATGTTACAGTCAAGATTAGAGAGCAGGGCTTCACGGATGTTCAGGAGAGCAGTTTCCATGCTTCTGGCAGCTCTGAAGCCAGATTGGTGGTCATGGAGGAAGCCAACAGAATCGGAATGAAGGTTAAGCTGAGAGATGGCAAGCTTTTCCAGGAGCTTACCCAAAAAGACATTTCTTCCCGAGGGTTGTAAGATGCAGGTGTGGAATAGGTTAAACAAAACTGGAGTACAGATCACCATGATCTACCCTGCCTTCATCCCTAACGCTTTGATCCAAACTATGTTATTCTCCTAATTTAATTGCCTGATTTGCAAATGCATGGTTGACCCTTCTATCTCCTTCACCATTTACCGGCCACTAGAACATGTGTTATGTCTTGGTTCTCCCCTGCCCTCGTGCTTTGTGCATACAAGCTAGTGGAATGTCCGTGGAATGTTCATGAGTGGAATGTTTGTGTGTGAGAGCTCCTGACTGTTCCCTGGTTGACAGTTGTGTGTCTGTTTGAGCAGTGCAATGTTTGCCAATGGGTTATGACCTGACTGTGTGTGTGGTGCAGTGTCAGCTGGTGTGTGCCTGACCTGATTGCCGGCTGCCCGGGATGTTGGAGACCCAGCACTTTTGGGGTGGTATGAACCTGTGCCTTTTTTTGTGTGGTGGTGAGATGTTGGACACGCACAGGGATGTCTTACCTGGGGGTTTTTCCTACCTGCACCTTTGGGATCCTGGAGTTGGACAACCAGTACCCTCAAGGGGGTGGTCCCCTTCTTTCATTGGTGCATTGGTGTGGGTCCCTGATGCCCTGTGTTCAGGTGTTTGTAGTTTGGCCTGTGCTTTTGGCAGTGTGGTGTGGTTTGGAGGTGTGCTGACCTTTCACTACACTGTGGTTGTTAGATGTGTGACGAGAGATGGTTGTAGCTTGAATTATGATGGACTTTGTGGTGAGTTGCGGTGTTGGAGCTGGCTCCCCTGGTTTGACTGTGCCGCTCTTTGGCCTGCTAGTGTGGACTGTTAGTTGTCTTTGTTTGGGCTGGCCGTTAATGATGCAGGATGTTGGGGGGATGGGGTTTGGTTGCAGTGCGGGTCCTTATTCTTATGGCAGAAAGGAGTGAGAGGTTGTGGAAGTTTTTAATTTTTGTGAGTTGGTGCTCTTTTCCATACCTTTTTCCTTTGTCTGTGTTAAAGAGGAAGATGTGTTATGTCTTATTTCTCCACTGTCCTCATGCTGTGTGCATGCTAGCTATTTAGAATGCCAGTGGAATGTTCATGATAGGAATGTGTGTTTGTGAGAGCTCCTGAGTGTTCTATGGTTGTCAATTGGTGAGGTGAGCGCCTTTGAAAGAGGGTGCCGGTGGATGTCTCCTATGTCTTTTTTTAAACTTATCTAAGAACTTACCTTTAATTGTTACCATGTCAACTGGACTTCAGTAAATATGTTACACCTCCCTAATATGGTGTTTCAGAGTCTTCTTCAGCAGAGACACATCTTTGCAAGATGCTTCACTCTATCTAGTTATGTAGATAGTCTTTATGTCAAACTTGTAAACTATTTCTGATGTGATACTTGTTCTTAATGACTTTAACATACGGATAGATTGTTCATCTTCAAGCATTCGTGTACTTTCACTCATCTATGTGACTACTTGATTTGATGATTTGGCTATCACAACCCACCAACACTGGAGGTCACACACTGGATGTTCAACTGTCATAGCCACTTTTTAATCTCGGTTCCCCTTACTCACCTTACTCTCATGGTCAGACCACTCTCTCCTCCTCCAGTCTATGATGGTAAGACCAAGGAAAGCACATCAATCATCACATGTGAACCTAGCTTACTCAGTTGTGAGACCCATGAAGTGAATGTCATCTTCATCTTCTCTAAAATGATCAGTAACACCCAGTGACCACAAGATCATCAGAATCCTGTTTTTAAAAAAACATACCACAAACTTACAAAGACCTGGAAAACACTGATCCCTACAATGCAAAACAGACTCAAACTTTCCACAAAAGCAAACCTATTGTTTGACCATGAAGTGACAGCATTACAAAGATCAAACCAAGCTCTTGAGCACTGCTGGCACAAAACGAAAGACCCTGAACATAAAAGGCCTGCCTGCATCATTAGAAGTGCTACTGTGCAGCTACCTTTAGAAGGAAAAGGCCTTCCTACATGACTTAAATTCATGTGCTCTAATCCTTCAGGAGAGCTGGTCCAGATGTATAAGGAACTTAGATCCACCATAGAAAATTCTTCCCCACTCTCGTCCTCCCAAGAATTTGCTGACCCCTTCTGTGCCTTCCCCGAAGAAACAATTGATGTGACCAACCTGACAATCTCTAATTTGCTCAGATGTTGAAGTTCGGTCCGTTCCTATCCCATTTATGTAGAGGTGTTTGAAACACTACGTATCAAATCGACATTTGAGATCAGCTTCTAAGGGTCTTCAATGAAAATGTTCTTGTTTCCTAGGCAATAGCAAGACTGTACTCTCTGACACAGTCAGGGACATAAGGTGCTTCATTAAGATATTCTGTGCCATGATGCCTCTTTGATGGTGACATGACTATACTTTATAAATTAATTTTTATCTACATCTATTTCTGACATGGTGATGAATGCCTGCTTCTCAATTTTACCCGTTTGTCAATCAGAGCTTTGCTGATGAAAGCATCTTCTGAGCAGGGGGAACGCTGCCCAGAGAAGACTATCAAGGACAATATTCAAACCCTCACTCAAACCCGAATACCCTGGTCCATGTCTCCTTATGATCGGGTAAATTCCCATGGGGTCTTAGGAAAACCTGCATATCACCCCTCCTGCTTTGCTGACCAAAGCAGAGCAGCCCATAACCATGCTATTGCCAACACATCTTTTATTGTCAACATCATAGAAACCACGGCCACTATGCAACTGCTGAACGTCTCTACTTTTCACAGCCTAGTACATGATCATCAATCTGGTTTTAATATTTTATTTTATTTGAAGTATTTACATAGCACTTATTGTGAGACCATGCCGAATGAACTGCACCTGGGCACAGGTTTTAGTGGTTGATGAATTCAAGGACAAAAAGCTTAAGAGAAAAGGTGAGCCTTAGCTTCTTATGAAAAAGGATTATAAAGTCCATCTATCTGAGAGACATTGGGAGGGAGTTGCATAGGCGAGAGCCAGCAACCGAGAAACGTCTATCACCTCTGGTAATATGACAAGAAGAAGGAGCAACTGGAGATGTTGACGGGTGGATTGAAAGAAGTGAGATTGCTGCTATGGCTGCATCCTATTTGACAAATATGGTGGGTGTAGCCCATGGATACATTTTGAAAGTCAGGCAAAGTAGTTTGAAAGAGTTATTTTCTTGACGACTAACCAATAAGGGACTTAGGCTTAGTCACCCTAAGTTTCCTAGGGTCATCCAGACGTGGGCCCCTTGCTCACTGTGCTCAGAGAGGCACAGCTCCACCTCACTGATGAGGCCCAACAAGGCTGACACACCTGTATGAGTTTGCTGTTGGTATTCTTGTTCAGAAGAGAAATGCCATAGCATTTCGGTGCTGGACTGCCAATTTGGGCGGGACAAAGACTGATATGCAAATGGATATTTCCCTTCTGTGAAAGGTTTAGTGAGCTAAAGTGTGGCTGCAGACTCTCAAGTAGGTACCTTCCGAAAGAACAGGTCATTTAACCGTGTTTGTTCTCACAGAGGGGTGCCTATGGACTATTTTTGATTATTTAAGGACTTAGGCTTAGTCACCCAAGGTTTCCTAGGGTCATCCAGCCGTGGACCCTTTGCTCACTGTTTTCAGAGAGGCATAGCTTCACCTCACTGATGAGGCCCAAAAAGGCTGAAACATGTGTATGGGTGGCTGTTGGTACTCTTGTTCAGAAGAGAATTGCCATAGCATTTCAGTGCTGGACTGCCAGTGTGGGCGGGACAAAGACTGATATGCAAATGGATATTTCCCTTCTGTGAAAGGTACCGTGAGCTAAAGTGTGGCTGTAGACTCTTGAGTGGGTACCTTCCCAAAGAACAGTTAATTTAGCCATGTTTGTTCTCGCAGAGGGGCGCCTATGGACTATTTTTGATTAACCAATAAAGGGTGCTGTGCCATTGGGAGATGTAGGAACATTTTGACATCCATAACATTAATCTAAGTGTCGCATTTTGCACAACCTGCATGCATGAAAGATGTTTCACGGAAATGCCTTAAAGAATGTGTAGAGATGGAGCCAAGTACCCCTAACTCAAGCACCGCTCCCATGTTGCCTATGTGTTGGGAACCAGAGTGCGAAATATGTGCAGTGCCTGTGAAGATACCAATACCAAGGAGAATCCTGGAAGCAAGATTCCCATTGAGAAAACCATACCTGCATACATGACAATATGATGGCCATTTGAATGAAATCGCAGAAGAAGAGGGAAACGTGACCAAAAGGGAAGATTGGTGACATCACATGAAGCAGGGCTGATGCACCCAGAAGAAATGAAGAGGCTAGAGAACATAAACAAAACATTCTATAGGTGTTAAGAAAATGTCAAAGATAAGCAACATTTCGAGATTGAGATGAAGATGTTTATGCTACAGAAACGATAAAGATATCAAGTCCTTTTACATGTCTACAGATGCGAGAAACGCAAGCAGACAAGGTATTCTTGAGGCTAGCTATCTAGTAAATAGATTGTGGCATGCGCCAAATATATGTGTATAGGAGTGAATGAACTGTGGACGATTCCACTACGCATTTTAGCAGAGGTGGACCCAGAGAAACAAAGGCTTTTTCAGTGTGTCGCAGTTGAAAAGCAATTGAATTACAAAGGTGAATCAAAGAAAGACGAAGCTGGACCAGCACCAAGATGCCGAGGGCGCTCTGGGCCTGAAGGATCAGACAGTGGTTACACGTGTGTGAAAAGAACAAACTCCTTTTAAGAAGACGGTCACAAGAACAATGAAGATGTCAGAGGTTCATTAAATAGGAGTCTTTTAAATGCAGCAGAACTCTAAAACATGGTCTTCAGTCACATGGATGACTGAAAATAGCTAATCATGATGTGCTACGCCAACTCCAGGAGACAGGGTATGCTATACTCCCTCTTATTCCCAGGCACGAAGAACAAACTCAAGGCCAATCTTCAAAGGACTGATTGATTGGCAGACAGCAGAGTAATGATGGATAGTAGGCTAATTGGTGGGAAGCTATGGTCAAGACCAACCCGCCAGCACCTGGAAGCCAGCCTGCGTGCTGCTGACGTATGTGGAAAAGTACTGACAGATTCTAGGGTGTCAAACTATTATAGAGGGCCGCGTAGTAAAGAGCCCTATAGTTTGTGTAATCAATGGGACGTTGTGCATTTGATGACGTTTATAGTGACCTGCACTAGAGAAAGGCTTAGTTGTTCCACCTGATGTTAGAGACCCAATCACTTTCCTGTATGGAACGTATGCCTAGATGTTCCCTCTAACCCTATCAGTTTCCCAAGTAGGTTTTGTAGTCACTACGTAGGATGACGTTAGTAATGACCATTATTTGTTATATAACCTACTTTTTGATGAAACTTGCTGAGCGAGAAGATCGAGAGAATGGTCGATGTTCATTTTAACTCCCTGTTTTAGACTATTGCAAATAAAACAGATGTGATTTGCCAACTTCCTGAGGTAGTTTGATTATTGATATTTGAGTATCTTCTGCATTCCGATCCATCTCAAAGTATTACTATCTCATCTTAAAGGGCTCAGTCGATAACCCCAGTTCACGTGATAGCAGACAATGGTTAAAAATCCATCACCCTAGTAAGCTTTGGGGTCCCGGAAATATTGGACGTCCTCTGCAATTTAGCTGGAAGGAAGTGAAGCTTCCTGTAGATAGCGGCAGTTAGTTTAAAAATCTTGCAAGTGCAGGTGGGACGGGCCCCTCGGTTTCAAACAGAATTCCTTCCTGATTTCTACAGGAAGTTGAGCGGACCGAAGGCTGAAGAGACAGGTAGAGGAGGCGAAAACGCAAATGGTGAGTAGACTGAGTGAGGTGGCAAAATACGAATGGGTGTTGAAATAGGGGTAAGTTATAAGGGGAAATAAGTAACGGAGGGTTGGTTGGGGTAAAGAACTCGAGATTATGAGCATTGAGTTATTGAGTAATTGACTTGAGACGAGGAGGGTCAAGCAATTAATATACATAGATAAAGGAAGATCTATATGATAAGCCCGAGACCTACATCAATGAATGTTTAGAAGGAGCTGTTTCAGAGTGCCGAGGTGGACAGCGTAGACTACAAACAGATTGTTCTGTTAAAGGAAACAGCTCACACTCCGTAGGAGTAATTTTAGGGGCAAGAACAGTCACTAGGAGGGTGGACTGAGAGATATATGTGGGCCGACCAAGACTGTCAGAGTTGTCTGTCTGGGTGTATGTTGCATAATATGAATGTGGTGAAGAAATAGTGAAAATTGAAGGAATGGGAAATAAAGGGTGAACATTTGAATAAAATAGATTGAAATATAACATGATATAAAAGGCTTGGAGTTGCGATGATTGGTGCACGCTCATATTGTATTATTTTTCTGAAAAGCATTTATAAAAGTGTAAAACCAACGGTGAGTATTGGCAGTCAAGTGTGACTAGTCAAAATGAAGGATATTAATCTGCTTATACATCAGTGCAAACAGTTGCCAAAACACACACCCAAGCTTAAGCAGTACAGTACAGAATGGGTTAAGGGTACGGCAGATAACATTTTTATGCTGTGGCCACAAGGAGGATCACTAGCAAAAGCCGTTTTAAAACACATGACGATATACTCACACGCAGCATTCACGGGAAAAAAGATAGAAAAGGGCCTAGCGAGCTTAGAGCTCTAGAAAATGTACCAGGAGGAAAGGGAAGACCCATCTCCTGAAGACTGGATGCTTAACCAGTGCAAAGAAGGGGGTGAGAAGTCTTCTGCTCCCCCCACCGTGCCTGAAGTAAATGGCGATATTACAAAGGATAGCGGAGTGTACCCATTGAGAGAGCTTAAGGCGGCAATAGGGAACAGCAACCCGGCATATGAGTCGCCTGCGCATAGCAGCGACGAAAGTCCAGAAAAAACTCCAGAAAGAGATTTGATTTCTAAAGCCCCACGGGACAAGGAGAGAAGTGATCAACCAAGTACATCCTTAACCGTAGAAAGGGAAATAAAGAGATGGAAAGGAGAGAAAGATAAGGCTGATGAGGTAGCGCTCATACAGAACAAATGGATGGGCGGTCAGATTTTGCTCAAACTTGACGCAAAGACCATTGAGGAAGTAAGGCAAACGGAAGATCAGAACGAACAAGATAAAAAAGACAGGGAACAAGAGGAACGATTGAAAGAAGACAAGGCCGAAAGAAAGTATAGACAAAGATGGGAACAGCTGTATCAAGATGAGCATCTGAGAAAGCAAGAAAGAGCAAAGGAGCGAAGGAAATATGATAACAGGCAGAGAGCAATCAAAGAACAGGATAAGCTAGAAAGAAAGAGAGAGGAAGAGGAAGAACAGAAATTAAGAGATAAAATAATACAAAGATGAAGGGATGAAGAAATACGTAGATAAAACTAGAAAAGAGGTAAAAAGATAGGAAGAGATAAGAGTAAGAGAGGAAGTAAGGAAACAAAGAGAGCTTGACGAAGAGATAGAACTCAAAAGGAGGCAAAGGGCATGCGACATTGATCGCCCTGAGAAAGTGTTAATGGACCGAATCCAGTAGTAGCATTGGAAGACATAGAAGAATTCTTCCCGACACATGAACCAATGCATGGTTCAACCAGAGCAAATCTAGAAGATAATTTTGACATAAGATTTATTGGGGACACAATCAATAAGGTCTATCATGATATGAGGACCAAAAAAGAATCAAAAGGAAAGGGAGAAAATGATTGATTCAAAAATACGCAGCCGCAAGGCAAAGAGGGAAGTTTGTATAATCTTGAATAAAGAGCTTTGTCATTGGACAGGCTAACCTTGAAAAGAGACGAGAAAGAGGGAAATCACATGGGATTTGGGTACAGGATATGTCAGATGAGGACAGAGAAACCTTGTGTTGGGAGGAGGGAGCTAATGCATGTAGCCTTGAGGGATGTTCTCCGATAGACAGAGAAGTAAAATGGCCAGACTTGGACCTACTAAAATTACGGATCTCAGAGTCCTTGACGCAGCCAGGTCAACCCAAAGGGAAATCCCATAGTGAGAGGGGGGACTCGGCACTTTAGATGAGTAGGCTAAGATCACTACTGGGAAGAAGACATTGCAGAACCATTGTCCCTGCTATGGACAGGCAGACAATGGGGCATGAATTTGATTTTGGGATCTAGCAGATTCTTTTGTTAGAGAACAGAGGGGACAGACCGCAGTATATAGCTTGGCCAGAGATGGATAAGGATCATTTAAGGTGTAAACTCCCCAGTTTGACTTCCGATGCTGGGAAATGGATACATGAATTAGAGAAAATGACAGGAGGAAACACGTTAGCTATTGGAGACATTAAAGGTCTTTTAGCCGCTATCCTTCGGGAGAGAGCTGATGACATTTGGTCGAGAGCCTGATACGCAAGTGTCACTGTGTAGAACACTGCTCACGATGGGGCACTGTTTAATAATTGTAGAGCGGCAGTCTGGAAAGCGTTTAGAGTGCAATATCCAGATACATCAGATATGGGAGCTATAATGGCATGAAAGATGCAGTAAGGGGAGGATTCTCTTGTTTCCATTCGGAATTTTCAGGTGGAATGGAGATTGGGAACCGTGGGGGAAATCAATACCTGGATTTTACCATATAGTATGTCAAGGGCTGCCGGACAGCTCAAGAAGTTGGTTGGTATGAAGGCAAAACCGTGGTCAGAAATAAAGCTCACCATAGCGCATTATTGCTGATTGTTGCAAGAGAAAAGTCGAAGGTAAGATGACGAAGCAAAGTTAGTGCAAAAATTCTTTTCAAAATATGCCAATGAACGGGCGATGTTGACTAGTGAAGAAGGGCCAGGATCGCAGCAAGCAGCAGGCATGCCACAAGTAAATAACAAAAGGCAGTTTGACCAAGGTAATAATTAATTCATACCAAGGGGTAAGGGAGGCTTCCGAGGAAGAGGCTTCAAGAATAATCAAGGAGGCTTCCAGAATAATCATGGATATTTTCGGAATAACCAAGATGGGTTTCAAGATATGTAGAATGACAAGCAGTGCATGCAGGAAGGGCAAATAAGGAGACTCTCTCTTGCATGTTGGACATGTGGAATGATACGGCACCCAGCACAAACATGCAGTATCCAAGTGTTTGTGCAGAATCGGCTGTTCTCAAGAGGGGGCACAGCTTATCCACCTGCATATAACCAACAAAGTAGGGATGGGTTTGCTCAAAATCAGACATCGCATCAAGCACAAGCGCCGAGAATGCAACAGGCTTTGCAACCACAAGATCCGAATCCACAACAAGGGCAGTCACAGCACACACCCATGCAGATAGAGCAGGACCCAAACACGGAGCAGTTACTGACTTCTAGGATAGGGGGTGTTACCGTAAAGGGAGGGAATCCTTTCACGGGCAGGGGAATAAGCATGTACCCACAATAGGACAGCTCACTGGTTGATTTGATGTGTTCATTTCTATCTGTGACTCCCAATACTGAAAAGGAACCGAGGGTTGAGGTCACTATAGGAGGCAAATCTTTTTCTTTTTTGGTAGACACGGGTGCAACACGCTCATGTATACGAGAGGGGAAATGTATGTTATCGGAAAATGCCATGAATGGTCAAGTTTTTACAGGAGCTACAAGTT
Source organism: Ambystoma mexicanum (assembly GCF_040938575.1). Classification (NCBI taxonomy): domain Eukaryota; kingdom Metazoa; phylum Chordata; class Amphibia; order Caudata; family Ambystomatidae; genus Ambystoma; species Ambystoma mexicanum. The sequence goes on along the minus strand of NC_090925.1, from coordinate 1,089,644,698 downwards.
GTTCCTTTTACTGAAAGATTGCCAGTCTCTATAGGAGAATGTGGTATGTCTGTGCCATTATCGTATTCAAGGCAGACACCAGTTAATATACTGGGCCAAGATTAAATGACAAAGTTGAATATGATGATTTATTTTACTGATGAAGGTATAGTGTGATCATGTCAGGTTTAGCCCCAGACAGCACCAGCACTCATTCACTCTTAAGCGACCTGGATACCCTCCTTCGAGCGTTTCGCAACGTGCAGTACCCTGCTTCAGCTGTCATCGTCTCGGAACTCACGCTGCCTTGTTACCATGGCAACTGTGGCATCCTCTCCACAAGCGCAACGCTATTGCGTCCCACAGAGGAGGAGTCAGGCGAGGTTGTGGAAACCCGTTATAACGCTTCCAGGTTGCCGCATTCGCTGCTTCTGATTTTGAATCAAAGCCAGTGTTGCCCGGTATTTCTTGCTCTTCTTCCTTGACCCCCTGCTGCCCATTCCAAACCTTGCTTGTCATTTTGCCTCCCTTGTTACCAACCTCGGCCTGTACTCTTGACCTGTCTAAATCTGCTGACTACCAAACCTTTCAATGCCTGCACGCTGCTGACTTCGGAACGTTTACTGACCTGCCTTGTCTTCGGAATACCAAACCTTTCAATGCCCGCACGCTGCTGACTCCAGAACGTTTACTGACCTGTCTTGTCTTTAGATTACCAAACCTCTCATTGCCCGCACGCTGTGTGGAAACAGAAAAATAATATGAGGCCGGGAAGCCCAAAAAGAAACACACCAACACAGGTTACAAAGAACATACAAGTGCTTTATTTAAAAGCTACAACAGTTACCAAGTCAATTGACAAACGGATAGCTATTCGGCTCTCAGAGTAACATAACGAACTTCAACGAGGGTTCGATGTGTTAGAGAGAGAGACCGCACATTGGAATACTCAGGCTCTTTATACGATTTGTCCAGCCCTTGGCCAATCCTCTCGCGGGTTAACCATTCTGTGAGACAGGCCTATGGGTTCCTTGCCAGGTCAATCCTGTAATATATGCATTTCGATTAGTTTCACTGATATAGTTGTACATTTACATATAGGTCAGCGGTAGGACAAGGTCTCAGTTCGCGACCCCGACAAGTGGCCTGCAGGCATATTAATTATTCATGTGTACGGAGGTCACAACGGCCAGAATCTTACTCAGAATGTCATTCAGCCTCCATTTTGATGTTCAGGGGAGGGGGACTTCCATATTACAAGAGAACCTAAAATGGCAACTTAATCCAAGATGGCGACTTACATTACTTTCTCTAAGGTCAACACCTTGCCGTGGAGTTTGTTCGCATATGATGTTTAGACAACTTGGCGTAGGCCAATATACATACAATTGTTACGATAGGAGGCATAATATTGTTTCAATTCCGACAAACCCTCCTTTTGGCCTATGCCAAGTGCTAATATCATTTCTAACGTTTCTGAAAATAACTCCATTCATTGTCGTTCATACATCCTGAATCATTATCTGTAATATCTATAGCCATTAGGTCGTTCATCAGAACCTCTTGTAACACAAACTCTTTAGATGCTGTATCTGGGGCATACATTTTGTGCCCTATTGTGCTCACTGCCTGAGCACAACATCCCCCTAGCATTGCACATATACTAGGTAGACATTGGAAACAGCAACACAGGAATAGCAGGATTCCCAAAATAACCAGTATAACAGAAAGCACCTTCTAACCCCAGGATCGTAGAGAATCCCAGAACCAAGCGCTAATAGTCCAATCTCCCACAGGAACATGCACTTCAGAACTAAGGATGTGCAAGTTCTGTATTGCTTTGAAAATTGTCGGTGAGGAATCTGGTACGAAAACACAGCAAGCGGACCCCACTAATTTACATACTCCGGCACGTTGTGCCAGGATGACATCTAATGCCATCCGGTTTTGGAGTGCTACCAATCTTATTGCTTTCTGTTCCAGTGTCATATTGTAGAGTATATCCGTGGTCCGGTTGATGGTTCTCTCCAGTACCCTTGCTAGCCCCCTAATATTTTCAGAATTTGCTACCTGTCCCCAAAATGGCACAACTGATTTTGCTATATCTCCCAATACTTGCCCAGGGGTATCTCCGTTCTCGTCCCGCCGTGGGCGAGCCTTAGAAACTTCCAATGTACTAGCTATGAATACCCCAGGTAAGAGGATTCCTAAATAACAGGTTCCTGCTAATCCTTGGGCAACCAGGGAAATGCTGAACTACCGCAAACGAAAAAGACAGGCCCCCCTACATACAGAGGCCTGTTCTCCCTGGTCAAATTTATAATGTTCACACAACCTTCAAAGTCTCCCATTGACCGAGTGCCATTTCTTTGTACACAAAAGGGGACTGAATCGGGGCTATGGTTAATAGAGTAGGAAGGAGGCACAGCGTCCTTATTGCCTATCTGAGCCATTTTAAAGGAAATTAGAGTTTGAAAAGGAAGAGATAGTTTATCAGATGGCCTAATAGAAGCAACATTAGGTTTACTTCTCTTTGCAAAAAGCGAGCATCCCAGGGGAGTCAATTCACGTTTCTCAAATTCATTTAAATTAGTTCCATCAAAGTTCCCTGAGATGCTATCATTCCAACGGCCAAAGAATAGTGCAGGCATCGTAGTTTCTCAATCAACGACCCCAATGTTCGTTGCTGGCGACACTACGGTCGCGCGACTTCTTAGTCCTTCCCCAACCTTAGCTAGCAGAATCCCTTTTTCCCTTTTGTTCAAAAAAAACTTTCTTTTGCAAGAGAAAAACTCTCAATGACTTCTTCTTTCCAGATGCACAGGCAAACCCATGCCGTAGTTCTATTTTCTTCATCGAAGGTCGTACCTGGTGGTACCCGGTACTGTTTGATCCGGAAATAAGGTAACGTAACTTCCTGAGGGAAGCAACGTATTGGAGGCGACGGAAGTCGCAGAACTTGAAACAACGTTTTCCGGAAGTGACCTTCTCAAAGAGTGCAGAGACGAAATGGACTGTTCCCCAAGCTCCACGGGCTCAGAGAAATTCTCCGACACACTCACAGCGCTATTTGCTACTCCAGGATCAGAGATTGTAGCATCAGCGAGGGGTTCTGCTTCTTCTGTAACGTGTGGCGTCGGGTGAGGAAGTTTCTTGACATGCGTCACGTGGATCCAATGCTTCTTTCCAGCCACCCGCAATGCTGTCTGGGTGACCAACAGCACCTGATAGGGTCCCCACCAGCGAGGCGCGAGACAGGAAGGCCTTTCGTAGGCCTTCACTAGGACCCAACTTCCAGGCTGAATATCGTGTTCTGGGCCCGTATACCGTACAGGTAAAGTTGATTGGACCTGATGATAAATGAGATACAGATTTTTAGTCAACTGTTTACAGTAGTCTACAAGCAATACATTTTCGACCTCCCTCAGAGTTTTGGGCTTCGGAAGGCCCCAAATGTTAGCAGGTCTCCCCATCACTACCTCAAATGGGGAGAGCTCAGTCTTAGTTTGAGGTGTGGTACGCATGGCTAACAAAACAATAGGTAAGGCATCTGGCCATTTCAGTTTGGTGCCGGCACATGTTTTAGCAAGCTTGTTCTTTAGGATACCGTTATGTCTCTCTACCAACCCAGCACTTTGAGGATGTCTAGCCGAGTGAAATCGTTTTTCAATGTGTAACGCTGTGCATATCTGCAAAATTACTGCTGCAACAAAATGGGGACCGTTGTCCGACCAAATTACCCTTGGCAGCCCAAATCGTGGAAAGAATTCCTTTACCATAGTCTTTGCAGTGGTCATGGCAGTAGCATCCTTAACGGGGAAAGCCTCAACCCATTTACTAAAAGCACAAATAATCACAAGAACATATTTTAGATTGTTACACCGTTCCATCTCAATAAAATCAAAGTGGATGACCTCGAAGGGAACAGAAGGAGGCCCAAAACTACCCCTTGGAGTTACGGTCCCCTTCCCCACATTGTGCTGTAAGCAAATCATACAATTTTGAACATGGCGCTGTGCGATCTTAAAAATGTTATCATTTACCCAGACTTGTTCTAACATTTTCGTGATCTGCTGAGCAAACACATGCGTAGGACCGTGTGCCATCGTAACCATCGCCAGCACATATGAATCAGGGAGCAACCATTTCCCTTCAGATGTATCCACCCAACACCCATCGTCATCTAGTTTCCCCATCCCTTTGGCCCACTTTTTAGATTCTTCTATTGTGGCATCAGCTTGGATATCTCGCACAGACCCAATACCCTCATCCATTACATAGGCATCTTTTGTTTCTCTTAGAGCATACATGTCTGCGCTCAGGTCTGTGGCCGTTTGCCTGGCTATCTGGTCAGCAAAAGCGTTCCCCTTTCCCACATCATCTATGACCTTACGATGTGCTGCACATTTCATGATCGCTAACTGACTAGGGAGCGAGAGTGCCGAGAGCAATTGCGCTATCAGGGGGCCATGCTGAATCTTGGTCCCATGTGAGGTTAGGAACCCTCTTTCCGACCAGAGCCTCCCAAAGTTGTGAGCCACCCCAAAGGCGTACTGGCTATCAGTATATATGTTTACTGTAAGCCCTTCAGAGAGTTCACAAGCTCGGGTCAACGCTATAATCTCTGCGGCCTGCACGGAGTTATGCAGAATTCTCTTAGTTTCAACAACCGTAATCAATGTAGTAACTGCGTAGGCAGCTGTAGATGTACCATCTGGGAGTTTGAAGCAGGAGCCATCACAAAACAGCTCCCCTTCCGCATTGCCCAAAGGAGTATCTATATGGTCTATCCTGCTCTTCGTTTCCTGTTCAGTAGTATACAGGCAGTCATGTAATTCTTCGTCACCGCAAACAGTATTTTGCAGGAAAGGTAGGAGTTCAGCCGGATTAAGAACACAACACCTCTTAATTTGAATGTGAGGGGCAAACAGAATTAATTCATACCTCGTCAGCCGTGCAGAGGTGAGGTGTTGCATTTGGGTTTTAGTCAATAAGACATCTACAGAGTGAGGTACCATCAAAATTAAATCATGGCCTAGGACCATTCCCTCACTCTGTTTTACAGACGCGGCAGCAGCAGCGACAGCTCACAAACATCTTGGCAAAGCGCATGCGACAGGGTCAAGGGTGGAAGAGTAGTAGCCGCACGGCCTATTCTTCCCTCCGTGTTCCTGTGTTAACACAGCCAAGGCACATCCATCACATTCATGCACAAACAACACAAAGGCCTTGTCATAATTTGGAGTGCCCAGAACCGGTGCAGAGCATAACGCAGTTTTGAGAAGCTCAAATGATCGTTGATGTTCCGATTTCCATGGCAGCAGCGAAGAAATGCCCTTCTTCGTCAAAGCCAACATCGGTTTTATCACTAGTGAGAAGTTCGGGATCCACATCCTACAGTAAGAAGCCATACCTATTAAGGCTCTGACTTCCTTCTGTGTATTTGGAACAGACATGCCAGAAATGTGTTTTATTCTTTCAGGTGTCAATCTTCTCCCCTCCTTTGACAGGAGATAGTCTAAATAGGCGACCTCCTGACAACAATATTGAAATTTTTTAAGCAAAGCTTTATGACCATTTTCAGCCAGATGAATAAGCAACAATACAGTGCCTTCTTTACAAGCACTTTCAGAATCTGCAGCTAAAAGCAAGTCATCGACATACTGAAGCAGTGTACAAGTAGGTGGCAATTCAAGGGTATCAAGCTGCTCTTTCAAAGCCCTACTATAAATGCTTGGACTTTCAGTATACCCTTGAGGTGCACGAGTAAATGTGAACGAACGTCCCCCCAAGGTGAACGCGAACAAATATCTACTCTCCTTGTGTATAGGAATATTAAAGAAAGTATTCTTTAGATCCACAACACTAAAGTGCATAGCTGTAGCAGGGATCATCATTAGTATCGTTGTCACATCAGGCACAATTGGAAATTGTGGGGCGACAACTTTGTTAATAGCACTTAGATCAATTATAAAATGGTATGGGATTGCATTGTCGCCTTTCTTGTATATGGGTAAAATCGGGCTGTTACATAAGCTACCTGCAATCTCTTCAATCACTCCTCGATGCACAAAATCGGAGACAATGCACTTCAAAGCACGCTCGCCCTCAACTGATATTTTATATTGCGGAATGCATAGTAGTTTAACTCCATGTTTCAAAACTATTTTAACAGGTTCAACCTGTAGTACCCCGACATCATTGTCGTCAACCGCCCACAAACATTCCGGGACAACGCTAAGTTCAGGAGGCAATGGTCGAGTCAAAAACTGAGAACTGGGAAGTTGCTGTGGTGAAACCGTTAGTCACACTCCGTCAGAGGAACAGTGAATTACTGCATTCAGTTTCTTCAACAAATTTAACCCCAGCAAATTCTCTCCACAGTTTGAAGTCAGGAGAAAGGGACAATGGTCCGTGAAGGGACCCAAAGAAACAGACACCGGCGAAGAAACCAGGGGTATGCCAGAAAACCCTACAGAAACATTTGTTTGCCCTGACAGTGGAATGTTTGGAACCCGGGAATGATCAATGGAGCACTTCTGTGCTCCAGTGTCTATCAAAAACTGATGTTTCCTATTCCCCACTAACAATTCAACGTAGGGACCTTTCTGATTAACGGGAATAGGTGAAGGTTCCAAACCCTGCATCGGGCAGTCCTAACGAAATAAAATTTCGTCGGAAGGAAGCTCTTCAGAAAGGTAGGCAGCAGAAGGGTGATCAAATATGTTTCTCGTGTCCACACTCGAAGTCTGATTTTACAGTGAAAAAGGTTGATGAGAATCTTGCGAGAACTGACCTCTATCAGGGCCCCCCACTCCGGGGCCACCTCTAGGTCGTCTACCCATACTCCCAAATGTGTTGTTTGACCTTTGTCGAAGGACGGGGCACTGTGCACGCCAATGACCTTCCTGGCAGCAATAGGCACATTGATTAACTTTCACAGGACCCAAAGGAGCGTTTCCTTTTGGAACATACTAACCTCTGGTCTGTGAATTACCTCCTCTGGGATTTCTAACAATTTGTTGTAACAATACCTTAGTCTTCAAATCTCCTTTCCTCTTCTCTATTTTCTCTTTTTCATTATTAACACGGTTCTCGTAATACTGAGCCATGTGCAAAACTTCAGATTGGGATTTCGCCTGCCAAGCGCTCTCAGAGGACATAATCTGTGACTGGATGTCGGGCAACAATCCACGTACAAATTTGTCCACAAACAACCTTTTCCCAGACTCTGTGCCCAAGTCCTGTCCACTGAAGTCAGAGAATACCTGTTCGAATCTATTAAAGAATTCGGTGGCACCTTCAGTTTTTCCTTGAACACAGGCCGTAAGCGTGTCCCAAATAAATATTTTCTCAGGAATTATGGTTTTCAATTTTGCGACAATTCTATCAGGCAAAGTAAGTATTACCTGAGGTGGTTTCTCACCAGCTGGTCTTTCCCCATCAAACCTAGTCATGTTAGCCCACGTATCTCCTAACCCTGGCACATCGTCTATTGTTCGAACCTGCTTCCATAAATCTACGGGCAGGAGTACAGGGAATAGCAAGTCAATATCACTTAAGGTGAACACAGAGGACTGCAAAACGGACTCTATCTCTTTGTAGAATCCTGTCGGGTTTTTCCTAATATCGGGAATTGATTGTCTAATAGTGTTCACTTCCTGTCGTGAAAACGGGACGTGAACAAATTGCGATACATAATGTGCAGGGATGTCCACAGCGGGTGCACCAGTCCCAGTGTTAGCGGGAATCTCAACCTTTGGGACAAATGTCGGAGGAACCTCTCTCATAGGCAACTGAGATCTAGGTAACTCCGACCGCTTACTAAGCAACAGAGCCAGGTCGAGCGCTAAGGCAGTCGAAGAAGTGTCGGGCGAAAAAGCCCTCTTACAAATACCCAATAACTCTATAGGACAACTAACCTTCTTCCTTACACATTCATCCTGCAGGTACTGTACCATTACCTGAACCACCTTCCTCTGCATTTCGACTGTATACTGACTATATGTGTCGTATACTTCATCCGGCGGTATCGATGAATCCGAGATCCATCGAATCGCATCTTTGGTACAAATTCGTACTTCCTCAGATGCCGATCTACGACACGGAAGGAACCGTTTCTGTACATACATACTGTCGTCTTCACCATCCTCATCCCGTAATCTTTCTAAGTCCCTCCTATACTCAAACAACCTCTCAACATGACCATATACTTTCTCCTCTGTGTTCCTCGAAAGCGCTAAAGTATTTAGATCCCTCACCCCTTGTGGGGGATCCGCATTATGTAATCTACCCCACATTCCACATAAATGAGTCCCCAAACCTTCGATAAAAACATCACCCCTCTCCATACAGTGCTTAGCCCATGCAAATAATTCCTGTTTCTTGTCTGCAGAAACAGTATTTTGAGTGACAATCTTTGACCCCGCACCCCGATCAACTTCAGTCAGTACAGGACCACTCGGGAGCAGAGGTGCGGGCAAATTCAATGGAGGTGCAACTATCGGCGCAAGAGGAAGGGGTGGTAGGATAGGTGGAGGAACAACAACTAGAGGAATAAGAACAATAGGTTGTACAGGGGGAACAGGAATAACAGGAGGAATAACAGCAGGAATGGGCAGAGCACCAGGGAGAGGATCATACGGAGGTGGCGCAGAGGCACCAGGCCTGCGTTCGTTTAACAATTTTTCAATAAATTCTTCAGAAACATGAAAATCTTTAGAGGGATAGATTTTCTGGATACCGAGTGAGAAAGCCCTATCCATATTTTTGACTGGCTCCGAATGTTTTTCCTTATCATATAACAACGCCTTTTCGGCCTTTGTTTTATGGCGGCGTGCATGCTTATCCCTACTTTTAAGCTGCTGCAACGCTTCTTTCTTTCCAATTCTGCAAAACATCAAATGCTGCAGGTCTGGCCTTCTTTTTTAGCAAGACTGATTGTAGGTATTCAATACGGGGGATCTCGAAACTACCATTGATTGGCCACTGAAATTCGGAGGCATGTCTGGTTTGTCTGTGCCAAATATCATTAGATACTATACTTCCAATGCCATACTTACAGTACATAGTACATGCCGGCGACCCCTCCTGTGGTGCCGGGCGGCTAAATGCCAAAGATTGTCGATCGCTGCGGAACAGAGCCCTAAAGCAGCTAGACAATTTCCCAGACATTTCACAAAAAATTGGTGTTACCTGGTCAATAATTGTGTCTGCAGATACAATACGACAAATTCAAATTGTCAGGGTTAAATTAAGAGTCTGGTCACGACTGCACCTGACCAAACCTAAGGAGGACCGTACGGTTTACCAAAGAACTTACCTAACAAATTTTACCTTGTGTTTGGTGGTTTCGATAAATCTGCCCGCCTCAAAAATGGACCCTCGTCAAGATGCCGTGTCAGACCACACGACTATCGTCCAAGGATCGAATCGTGCAGCGCTGCCGAGGTATCGCGTCTCATTCGGTCGGGCCCGCAGTATCACACCGTCCGATCCCGGTTCGATAGTCTGCGTCAACCTTCAAAGATCCGGCATCAATCTTGAGGGTCCCTAGTCGGGCGCCAACTGTGGAAACAGAAAAATAATATGAGGCCGGGAAGCCCAAAAAGAAACACACCAACACAGGTTACAAAGAACATACAAGTGCTTTATTTAAAAGCTACAACAGTTACCAAGTAAATTGACAAACGGATAGCTATTCGGCTCTCAGAGTAACATAACGAACTTCAACGAGGGTTCGATGTGTTAGAGAGGGAGACCGCACATTGGAATACTCGGGCTCTTTATACGATTTGTCCAGCCCTTTGCCAACCCTCTCGCGGGTTAACCATTCTGTGAGACAGGTTCCTTGCCAGGTCAATCCTGTAATATATGCATTTCAATTAGTTTCACTGATATAGTTGTACATTTACATATAGGTCAGCGGTAGGACAAGGTCTCAGTTCGCGACCCCGACAAGTGGCCTGCAGGCATATTAATTATTCATGTGTACGGAGGTCACAACGGCCAGAATCTTACTCAGAATGCCATTCGGCCTCCATTTTGATTTTCAGGGTGACTTCCATATTACAAGAGAACCTAAAATGGGGGCTTAATCCAAGATGGCGACTTACATTACTTTCTCTAAGGTCAAGACCTTGCCGTGGAGATTGTTCGCATATGATGTTTAGACAACTTGGTGTAGGCCAATATACATACAATTGTTACGATAGGAGGCATAATATTGTTTCAATTCCGACAGCTGCTGACTCCAAAACGTTTATTGACCTGCCTTGTCTTTGGATCAACCTCTTTACTGCAAGCACGCATTGCAATCCTACATATGCAATTGGTCTGCAACTTGGGAGAGCCATCTGAGACCAAAAGGAACATTATGTTCTCTCCTGACCAGCTTGGCATTGCATCTTGTTTTCGTGTCTGACTACATACCCATACTATCTAGAGTGAACCTGCACTACCCTAAGTCCAAAGCGCCCGAACTAGAGACTTATAATCGGCGCTCAGGTCGATAGGCGTCCTCGTTTCGTCGGGGTAGCATTGGACTAGAGACTGCTGGTTTTCCGCCTAGGCGTCCTCATGCCATCGGGTTTGAGGGTTAGGCTGGGTTAGGCTGGGTGGTGCATGAGTTCTTCGGTAGTACTTGTCTTATGACCCACAGTGGTAAGTCACATCCATCTTAGTTCCTTACTTCTTGTTGAGGTGTCACTATCTCGCCTACCTTATTGTATCTTGTTCTTGTTCTGGTTCTTGGGAGGTTTTTTGTTCTGATATAAGGTCTTTCCTTTTCTGCAGTCAACGGTGTTCGAGCCCTTCAACAGCGAATGCAGTGATTCCATCTTTCGGCTAATTGATTCCTTTGTAGTTTAATTAGAAATACAAAGGGATACATTGGTAGGAAGAACTCTACAGCTAAGCTTCTAGTTCTTCTAACGGACTATCAGCTCAGGACCCGGCATTTCCTGACAGTTCAATGCCAGGAATGCATTATTTAAATGTGAGTGAATTTATTATGGCATTTACAGGGAGAATGGCCATACGAGAGGTACCGTTAGAACCAGAGGTCTTTCACTATGGGTTACGCATTTTGCTAACATGGCTACCTGGGTTAGTGGGAAATACTGTGAGAATACCTGATGAATGTTTGTTCAGACCGAGGATACTTATGGATTATGAGGGGGGAAGAGTCTTTCCCTTAGAATTACAAGCAGCTACAGTGCGAGGAGAGTTAGCTATGCTTGGAGGAGTTAATATTGATGGCAGGACATGGAGCATAGTGATTCTCATTGGAGAGGTTTGCAGGTTGACTGACGTCACTGACAAGGATATGTTTAGAGACCACCCGTCAGATGATGAAGTAGTATTTGAAGTGAGTGTCACTTACTGGATTGAGACACTAAGATACAAATTTCCCCAGAAAATGATGATAGCACGGAAGCGTCCCACATTGTTTGATGAAGACTTGGCGAAAGTGCTAGTTTCATTATGGACTACAGGTCCTTATGATGTAGGCCTATTAAAGGGGGTTGGAGAAGTCAAGATTAAATTGAAGCCAGGAGCAAATTGCCTCAAGCCCGTCAGTATCCCATGTCTCGAGAGGCAGACAAGGGTATTTTAAAGACAATATCCATCATGATGATCAAGGCATTTTAGTGACGTCAGAGTCACCATGCAATACCGCAGTGTACCCTGTGAAACAATTGAAAAGAGGCCGTGGCATTTAGTGCAAGACATGCTCCCAATCAATCACATTGAAGAGGCTGAGTTCCCTCTAGTTCCTATTGCAGCAACGACCGTATGTAGTATCCCTGTTGAGGCACGATATTTCACTGTGATTGACTTGTAAAATGTGTTTTTCTCAATTCCATTGCATAAAGATTCTCAAGATCTGAAGTCATTTACATCCAGACAGACTTACTTAAAAAGCAAAAGATTACCCCAGGGGTACTGTGAGTCCCCATCGATATTCAATAGAGTCCTGCAGATGGACTTGAGCAATATTGATTTGCAAAGTGTTTTGTTTCAATACGTGGATGACATTTTAGTCTGTAGCACATCAGTAGAAGAGTGCAGACGGGACTTAGTTCAGCTAATGATTATTCTAGCAGAGAAGGGATGTAAAGTAGACAAGGAGAAATTTCAGTATTGTCAAGAAGAGGTATTATATGTAGGGCAGTTAATTTCGCATGAAGGAAAGAAAGTTCGACCTGAAAGGGCTGAGGCTATTTTGAAAACACCAAAGCCACATATGAAAACGCATATGCAAAGGTTTTTGGGACTGTGCAATTATGTTAAAGCATTGGTATTCGATTATAGTTCATATGTAAGACCTTTGTTACAGCCTCTGAAAAAGACAGAGGCAATACAGGAAAAGATTGCCCGGACTGTGTAAATGGAGGAAGGGTTTGATGAGTTGAAAAAGGAAATTTACACAGCTCCAGTTTTAGGGATTCCCAATTATGCTGAGGAATTCTTTTATTTCACACATGAATGGCACATTCATTACAGCAGTCCTCACACAGAGTACCACATTGGGGTATAAGCCTCTAGCGTATTACAGTGGGATTCTGGACCCAGTAATGAGGGGTCATTTCCCTTGAGAACAATCCTTGGCATCCGTCACATTCGCCATAGAGAAAGCTGCCAGCATAGTGATGGGGTGTCCCATGACAGTATTTGTTGAGCATGCTTTATTTGTTATTATGGAGAAACCAAAAGGTAGTTTGAGATCTCAAAGGGCTTCTGCCTATGAGGTGGTCATATCAAAAGCAGCAATGTAAATAGTCAGATGCAAAGTAGTGAACCCTGCCATGTTTATAGCGGAACCACTGGCAGAAGATGAGTATGCACATGATTGCTCACATTATGATGAATTTTATGATGAGATCCAGAGGGTGAAGGAAAATGCTTTAGCAGCTAGGGAAATTCTCTTTATTGATGGTTCTTCAAAAATCGATCAATATCATGGGCAGAGATCTACAGGTGCTGATGTGGTAAAACACAGGGCTAATGGGGTATTCAAAGCATTGATAAGTGCATGACTACTGTCTCACTTTTCAGCACAGGCTGCAGAATTAGTGGTGCTGATTCTCACTCTTGAGAAACACGCAGATCAGGAAGTAATAGTGTACAATGGCTCTGCCTATGTGACATCGACAGTACACGCAGGACTAGCACATTGGAAAAGGAGGGCCTACCTCCGAGCGGAAGGCACTCCAGTGCAACACGCTGCAATATTGGACAGACTTATTAGAGCACTACAGCTCCCAGTATGCATTGCAGTCATCAAGTGCAGCGCACACTAAAGGAGCAGACTTTATTTCATGCAGACACCAAGCCGCAGACGAAGAAGCAAAACAAATTGCATATTCCATGGAAATAATGAGCTTTGACACACCTGATGTGGATGAAAGAAAGAATGGTGGTGATGATGACTGTGAACAAAAACTTTAATAACTTGCCTAAAACCCAATTAATGGAAGTTCAAGGGGAAGCATCAGAGGATGAGAAAGATCTGTGGACACGTAGGGGGTGTTCTTTAACCCCTTCCAAAGCATTGTGGCGACAGGAAAGCACTGGTAAACCGATGATGCCTGTAGCCTTATTTTCACGAGAGAAAGCCTTGCAGCTACTATTGCGGAGGACTGGTTTGTACCGAACCTGTTAGAACACTTTGCATTTTATGTAGTTAAATACATTGTATGTCAAAGGTTTACTGCTGGGCACACATTGCAAACAGTCAGAGGAGTTATCCAGCGACCTAATGGTCCCTTTCAGCATTTACACATCGACTATGTCGATATTCTGCAGACCTGTAATGGATATAGATATATGATAGTGGTAGTATGTCCATTTTCAAGGTGGATTGAAGCAGGCCTTTGCAGACACCATGACGCCATTTGCGCTGCAAAACCTTTAGTACAAGAAGTATTTCCCAGATGGGGAAAATGTGAAGTATTAAGATCAGATAATGGCCCACATTTTGTGAATGAATTATTCGAGCCAATCAGCTTTTTGCTTAGTATAAAGCATAAGTTATCTTCGGCTTATCATCCGCAAGCTAATGGACTATGCGAGGGACTCAATGGCCTACTTGAGAAAAGGATAGCTCAATTGAAGCTTACATTGAAGAAAGGATGTTTACATTGCCTGCCTCTTGCATTATATGCGTTGAGGAATCAGCCAGGCTCTGACCACCATTTTACGCCACATGAAATAGTGACAGGGAGGCGAAGGAGGACTCCCCTGACTCCTCCATCGAGAACTAGAAGTGATGCCCAGACAACAGCAGAATTGTTAGGAATTAAGTTACATGCCTACTTAACATGTATGACTACAAGTCTCTCTGTCATTTTAGAACTGCTCAAACAGATGGGGTATCGGGCTCAGAACACAGATGAAGACCATACAGCAACCAGACAAAAGGAGCTATTATTACCACAGATTTTCCCAGGAGATCAAATACTGATCAGGAATTTTGTCCGCAAGTGGCATGCACAACGGTTTAACAGTCCTTTCGTTGTGGAAGACGTTACGCCATGGGCAGTAAAAGTCTTGGGAAGACGAGCTTGGATATTCCTCAGCGACGTGAAAATCTACACCGGAGAGTCGCCTTCACCCCCACCCCAGTCGGAAGCAAGCATTGGAGAAGCAGTTCAGCATGTGCAGACTAGATCAATGACGAGGAAGAAGGATGCAGATGCTGTCAAATAGACAGATAAAGAGTACATTGGACTATGGTTCTTCCGGGACACTCTTGAAGCTGCTAGACAGGGAGTGAAAGAAAAAACTGTTGTTCTTGAACCACAGGAACTTGTTAACATTGGACTGAGACATACTGAAGTCTTGAAAAGAAAAGGCATTGCCAGACCAAAAGTTTATCTTCAATGATTGGAAGAGTGAGCAGATCCCCGATTCCTTTCTCAACGCGTTTCTTTTTGGAGGCACCCATGATAGTGCCTGATGACCACATTCACTGGACCATTCTTAATGTTTTTCTCTACATTCTTTGTGCATACTCTACGTTTGTGGGGAGAACTGTTAGCGTTCATCTGTTTCTTGCAAGATCCTAAAAATTGTCCAATCGTGAGGAGATTGTTTGCAGCCATAATAGAGCAAGTTGTCCAGCTTCCTGAGTACTGTTTGGAAAACACAAATTCCCCTATCTGAGGACAACATTAATAGAATATTTGGAATCACCTTTTATTTCTTGATTGAAGAACGCCCCCATCTTGTCGAAAGACAAACTGATGTTTGTACTTTCCTGAGAGATCCTAGGAACCCAGTGGCAATCAATCAATTGCTATGTGACATCATAGAGCAAGTACATTTATTTTCTGAGGGAACACTAGGAACATCCTGAATGAGGCTTTCAAGAGAGGACATTCAGAACTTACTGTCCATGGTATTCTATTATTTACTATAAACACATCCTAATTTCGTTTGACGGAAAGTCGAATCCTTTGTGTTCATCAGGAATCCTGTTAATCATCCTGCAATCAGCAAGTTGCTTGTGGAGCTTGTAGAGCAGATTCAGCTACTACCAGAGTATTTTATGATGTTGCCCGAATAAAGTTTGATTTTTTTCTTCCTTGAAAAAGATTGAGAATGGGCAACATAGACAGTAATAACAACGTGGCTAACAACGAGAGACCACCATGCAAAGAAAGAAGCTATTGCTGCGTGAAGTGGTCCTACTGGTTATTATTTACACATGTATCCTATTTATTGTGATTCTTCTTTCTCTCACAGTACGTACTGTTTATTATGTAGATCCAAATAAAGCAAGGATCCCTGTGAATCTTCCTATGCTGCAGGAGGGTACAGATGTGGCAAGTGTAAGACCACCAATCTCTTAATGAATTATCCCTACTCCAGTAGCTTATGCGGAGGCATCTTGTTCTGTGACAATTGCCACTAAACATCCATATGCAGGAATGTCTCTTGTAGATATCATTACTGAGCACCAGATACAGAAACCTAGAGAAAAGCAAAGAAAGAGATATTGTGTGACTATCCCTACACCAGTAGCACATGTAAAGACACCAAGTTCACTGACACATGTTTCTACAATTCCCCAGTGAGAAGGGAGTATGCTGATATACCTCATGAGAAGATTAAAAAAGGTAATGAGACAAGAGGGAGACCGAGGAGAAGTACAAGGGAGGTTGATCATGAACTGAATGATTACCTGGATAGTAAAGCACATTTGGGAAACAGCATGTGGTATCAGCACATGAAAGAAGTAGGAAGGAGTACTTCAAAGGAAGAATGTTATGTATGTGCACTCCTGCCTTGTAGTATGGGGAAGTCTAAGATTTTCATAGCTATTGAAATAGATTTCCAGACAGCACATTGTCTATCTCGCATTGCACTCTGTCGAACAAGAGGTCAGTTCATGAGCCAAACAGCCTACCTAAAATGGGCAACTGAATGGACAGATCCAGAAGAAGATGACTATGTTCAAGACACGAAGACAAGATTAAGAGCCCACACTAAAAATCATGTGATAAGATACGAACAGTCTGGAGTGAAAGGAGCTGGAATCAGATGGGGAGTAAACAGAAGACTTGAGAGTCCAGGAACAACTACAGAAGACGTTTGAAGATGGAAGAATAGAGGCCAGGTGCAGATTTGGGGATTCTGTACTTTCACCAGATGGATGGGAGGAAGGTGTGGTCATCTGCAGAGTGTGGGTAGTCATTGGTTTCTACAAACCAACCATTGCTATTGTACAGAATGGATGCAAACCTTTCTGGGCATGACTTTCTAAACTATGGACTTGGGTCGAAGACAAAGGAGGACCTTTACAAATAGTGCCTCTGGAAAATGCAAAGCTGTGTTTCAGAAACAATGGCACAAGAAAGGTTTGAGATAACCAGAATTGTGGTTGAATCCTTGACGTGCCAGGAATGAGCTTTGGAACAGCAGTGATAATGGATCACTACTGGGCTTGTAGATCCAGACCTTACATGAAACTGCCCAAAGATTGGGGAGGATGGTGTTCTATAGTGAATGTTCATTTTCCAGCATTGGTGATTCCTAAAAGCGATTTAAACATTGGTGACTTTCCAAAAGCAGATGCTCACCTGAGGAAGAAGAGATCTGTGAAGCTGATAAATCGAATGAAGAGAGAGAACTATTTCTCAGCTAAGTCAATAGAAGCTTTTGACTCCATTCCATATGAGCACAGATTATTCAGTCAGGCTTCATCGATATTCATGATAATCTTCATGCCAAGGATCCAGACAGCAGTGAATACTAAGTGGTTTCAAATAACCAGTTGGGAGTTGTTGCAGACAATCAACATGACTATCAAGGAATTCACCGCTATCAGGGAAGAGTTGAGAGCCATACGACTGATGACTCTTCAGAACAGGTACGTACTGGACATGAACACAGCCATGAATGGAGGTGTTTGTGCCAATCTCGGAGAATCATGTTGCATGTTCATTCCATCTTATGATGGTGAAAATGGCACCCTGATAGAGGCAATAGAGATGCTGACAAAGCTACACGTCCACATGGTAGACGGAGTGTAAGACATTGCTGATGATAGTTGGTTTGGATCACTCTTTTCATGAGTTCCACAATGGATGGCAGATATGTTCAAGTTCCTTGGAGCCATGATAGTGATGCTTTTGCTTGGATTCTGTGTAATCAGACTGGCTATCTCACAATGTAAGAAGACTGCAAAGAAAGGAATAGGAATGAAGATCATGATTGATGTCGAATCAGGATGGAAAACTAAAGAGCTAACAGATGAAGAGATCAGAGACTGTGTAAAGGCCAGCATCCATGCACCTGAGAGAACAATGTTTCTGTACCCAAAGAATCACAAGAAATATGTGGGGAAGTGGATCTACTGCAGTCCAAGTGGAAAGTGCATGCTTATGGAACAAGGATGAGCATGTGAAATCAGCTGGATGCCTAAAAGGAGGGATGAAAATATGGGTCCCAAAGAAGCAATTGTTCAGACAAGGATGTCTAGATGTGGAGACTGATGCGAGAGCGGTCGATAAATCACCCAGAGGGGGGAGTGGAGAGAAGGATCCAAGTACCCCCACCTCAAGCACCGCTCCCATGTTGCCTATATGTTGGGAACCAGAGTGTGAAATATGTGCAGTGCCAGTGAAGATACCAATACCAAGGAGAATCCTGAAAGCAAGGTTGGCATTGAGAAAACCATACCTCCATACATGACAATATGATGGCCATTTTAATGAAATCCCAGAAGAAGAGGGAAAAGTGAGCAAAAGGGAAGATTGGTGATGGCACACGAAGCAGGGTTGATGCACCCAGTAGAAATGAAGAGGCAAGAGAACATAAAAAACACATTCTATAAGTGTTAAGAAAGTGTTGAAGATAAGCAACATTTCAAGATCGAGATTAATATGTTTATGCTACAGAAACGATGAAGATATCAAGTCCGTTTACACGTGTACAAATGCAAGGAACACAAGCAGACGAAGTATTCTTAAGGTTAGCCATGTAGTGTATAGATTGCGGCATGCACCAAATATATATGCGTAGGAGTGAATGAACTGTGGACGATTCCACTATGCATTTTAGCAGAGCTGGAGCCAGAGAAAGAAAGGCTTTTTAAGTGTGACGCTGTTGAAAAGCAATTGAATTACAAAGGTGAATCAAAGAAAGGCAAGACTGAACCAGCACCAAGAAGCCAAGGTTGCTTTGGGCCTGAAGGATCAGACAGTGGTTACAAATGTGTGAAAAGAACAAACTCCTGTTCTGAAGACAAGGCATGAGAACCAATGAAGACGTCAGGAGTTCATTAAATAAGAGTATTTTAAATACAGCAGAACTCTATAACATGGTCTTCAGTCACATGGATGAGTGAAAATAGATACTCATGACATGCTACGCCAACTCCAGGAGACAGAGTATGCTATACTCCCTCTTAATCCCAGGCACGAATAACAAACTCAAGGCCAATCTTCAAAGGGCTAATTGACTGGCAGACAGCAGAGTGATGATGGATAGTAGGCTAATTGGTGGGAAGTTATGGTCAAGACCAACCCACCAGCACATGGATGCCAGCCTGCGTGCTGCGGACATTTGTGGAAAAGTACTGATGGATACAAGGGTGCCAACCAATTATAAAGGGTCATGTAGTAAAGAGCCCTATAGTTTGTGTAACCAATGGGGCATTGTGTATTTGATGACGTTCATAGTGACCTGCACTAGAGGAGGGCTTAGTTGTCCCACCTGATGCTAGAGACCCAATCACTTTCCCGACAAGTATGTAACATACCTAGATGTTCCCTCTTATCCTATCACTTTCCCAAGTAGGTTTTTGTTTGTTTGTTTGTTTGTTTGTTTATTTTATTTATAACGCGCACCTGACCCGAAGGTAATTGGGCACTGGTAAAACATTAGTGGTTAAATGGCATATAAACAGTTAAGGTAAGGTTACAACAGGAGATATATACATAATATACATATTATACAGTCATAGCATTAGGTCATAATAATAGTACAGTCGATGTATGAGCAAGTTATGCAGTCCACCATAGGGTCAATGGTGGCTAATAGTCGTGGCGTTTATGTTTTGTTGAGTAACCATGTAATAACATGGCTTTTGAATTTGTCAAATACTAGAATAGATTGAATGTTCTGAGGGAGAGTGTTCCAGAGCTGGGTGGCTAGTACCGGGAAGCTGGTGTCACCAGCACTTTTTAGGTTGTATCTGGGCACCGCCAGACATGGAATGTTGGATGATCTGGTGATTCTATTGGACACTTTCCATGAAAGCTTGTCAGTGAGATATGGAGGGGCTTGAAAGTTGAGCGCTTTGTGAGTGAAGCAGATGGTTTTTAGATCAATTTTATCATGTATAGAGAGCCACTTGTGTTGCTTTCTGATTTCTGATATGTGTTCTCTTTTGGAGATATTTAGCACTGCTCTAAGCACATTGTTTTGCAAGATCTGCAGTTTATTTAAGATGGCTTTGTTGGCACCTAGGTAGAGACTGTTACAGTAATCCAGTTTGGATTGTATGACCACTCTCCTCAATGTGAGGCAACTGGTAGGTGATAGTAGAGGTCTGCAGGCTCTAATCAGCCTGCCGGTGTAGGCAGTGGCAGATGAGGTCATGTTCACCTGTTTGGTTAAGTTAGACTAGGCATCGAGGTAAAAACCTAGTGTTTTTACATGTTTGGCTATGGGTATACTATTCCCATCGATAAGGATGCTTGTATAGTGAGGACTTAGTTTGAGAAGGTTGTTAGGTGAGCCAACTAGGAGCAACTCCGTCTTATCATCATTCAGGCAGAGGCCATGAGTGGCCATCCATGCCTGAATGATGATGTAGACTTCATTGATCCAAGCGACGTCTATATCATAAGTTCCTGATAGGGGTAGGAGTATGTGGGTGTCATCTGCATAGTTTGTATAGGTGACACCCGGACGGTTTGTAGTTTACTGCGTAGGATGACGTTAGTAATGATGAGTTTTTACTATATAATCTGTTTTTTTATTAAACTTGCTGAGTGAGAAGATCAAGAGAATTGTCGATGTTCGTTGTAACTCCCTGTTTTAGACAATTGCAAACAAAACAGATGTGATATGCCAACTTCCTGAGTTAGTATGATTATTGATGTTAGAGTATCTTCTGCATCCCCATACATCTCAAAGTATTGCTACCTTGTCTTAAAGGGCTGGGTCGATAACCCCAGTTCAAATGGCTTTAGAATAATGTAGTTTGGAGTTGACCAATCCCCCACCACTGTAGGTCAAACAGCATCTGGGATAAATGCTAGGCAGACGAAAGGACCTGGAGACGGAAGTGGATTGATTTGACAATCACGCCCTGAAGATCAGCTTGCCAGTGCAGAGAGGGCCAAAGAGTCAAGGGGGATATGACAGCCGTAAAGGGTTGGTCAGCACATGTTTGGGGCTCAAAAGGGTAAGTTCTGTCTTGGACTGGTTCTATTGCAATTTTTTGTTGGTCATCCATTGTTTGACTTCAGACACGCACTCCACGATTCTCTGAAGAGAGGCAGTAGAGATATTGATGTGCATGTAAATCTAAGTGCTGTCAGTGTAAGAGTGAGAGGCAAGATTGCATTTTGAAAAGGATAGTCATGAGTGGCTGGATGTGTATATTAAAAAGTATTGGGGACAGCCAGGGACCAGCCAGAAGCACAAACATAACACACTGCTTTACATGAGAGATGAGTTAGTGATGTCACTGGATAACAACTCTCCCACTATTCAGACTGTTCGCAATCTCTCTGCTGCTTTTCTGAGGCAAAAGATCCTCTGCTGCCACTGTGAGAGATCATTTGGCATTTCTGGTTCTGCACTCCATCGGACCTCATTCCTCCTTATTGTCAGGGAGATTCGGGTCGGATCATGCCCTTTCCCCTTGAGGTCTGTCATCCAACACAGTGGAGTTCCCCAAGTATCCATACTGTCACCATAGTTCTTCAATGCCCACCTGCAACCTCTGGCTCATCTCATCACCCCACACACCTCAGTATTCCAAACCTACACAGATAACACACAAATAGCCACCAGTCTAGAAGGATCTACATTGGCCCACCATCTTATCTTAGAATGCCTGTTCCAAATGTTGGGTTCCATAATTGACAAAAAACAATGCCTGAAGACTGATACCAACTTCTTGAGCAAGTCAATTCCCCCGAGTATCCCCTTCAGATGGAAACTCTTCTTCCATGAACTCACAAATAAGTGAGTTAAATAAGTAAGTGATATGTAACTGTAAGTGAGACAAATAAGTCTCACTTACAGTTACATATCCTAAGGTGCATCCATCCTCACCTTAATATGCCTCAAATAGTTCAGGTCTCTTCTGACATTGTTTTAAAGTTTTCTGCCTTATACACAGAACCTAATGTGACTGGGGACCACATTATCTCAAGCAGAAATTTAAAATGAGCACCCCTTCGTGCACTTGAGATCTTAAAGTTCCAAATCACTAGTTGTTACAATCTTTAAGAAAACAAAACTGGGAATCAGAAGTCTGGGTGCATCCTGCTTCGGGGATGGTGTGATTGTTGCCACTAAAGTCTTGGAAAAGCAGCACCACTTCTCCAAAGGACAAAATACCTTCTTCCGGAAATACTTTTGTCTATAACACTAATCACGAATGGCCAATTTGACTTCCTATCTTTGTGAACTTGATTTCTGAATCAGACTTGTCCTATTCCGTTATGCACTTGCTTTCCACTATGCTCTGCTCTACATCCTACTCTTAGCCACTTGCACAATGTACTATGCCTTTCTCCCCACCCTCGTATCCTGGCAATTAACCAATGCAATTTCTTCCAAATCCTGCAAATAATTAGATTCACACACCCCTTCCCTATGCTGTTGAGCCACTGAGTAAACAGTAATGCCTGGGGCAAGCACCTTACAAAACGCTAGTAAAATAAATACCTAAATATTAAATTCCCTATGGGTACTTATAGTCACCTGAAAAGAGATAAACAACCAGAAAATTCCTTACATTTGAATCAAATATCCCCAGAGGCATAGTAGGTACGTGTAAATATAATTCTTTCTGTTAGCCCTCTACTGCTACGACATCAATGCTAATATTCTTATATATAGAAGTTAGAAGGTATATGTGTGTCCTTGGGGAAGTGAATGGGTTAGCGCTCTGGTCTTCCTGGTTGATGTGCTATGCATATGTCATTACAAGTAGGCAAATGTCACACCCATTTTTGCTTTCCCCTCATGATCCCGCCCCTCCGTTACTATTGTCATGATCTAGTATAGGACATGGCAACTGGAAGCGTTACATTTCAGTGTACTACTTGCTAGGTCCCTGCGGTCATAACTATCTTAAGGTTCACAGACTCTGTGATCTCCAGTCAAGACTTTCAAAATAAACACTTCACTTCACTGAAACTACTCTCATCTATGTCTCCAACTTTCTGACAGTCACACGCAGCCATGACCTCTCATCCATCCTTGTTCTACCTGATCTATCTGCAGTCATCAATGTTTTGGGCGATCCCTTCCTCCTAGAAACCCTCTCCTTCCTTGCCTTTAAGGACACCATACTCAAATGGGTAGACTCTGACCTCTCTGATTGCTCTACATCCATATCATGACAGTTTAACAAAACTCACCTCCATTGTGTGTCCATCAGGATTCAAGCTTTAGCTAACTTCTCTTCACACTCTTTACATCCTTCTAGGCTTAATTCATCTCCTCATTGGCTTTCAATACCACCACTTTATCAATGACACTCCGATCTTTTCCCCTTTTGTCTCTTCCACCAATAGCATCTTGGAATGCTCCAAAGGCCATTTCACAATTATCTGACACTGGATGACTCTTCACTGTCTAATGCTAAACTTCTTCAAGATGAAGGTCATCTTTCTCCATGCTTTCAAAGCTAACCCCGCTCTACCATCTACCATCTTCTTTCCCTTCACATCTACTCTCCCTGTGTTCCAAGGGTAACGACTTCTGCATCCTTTTTGATGGAGATGTCAGACTTAATCAATGTATTAACCACAGTTACTATTGCCTGGATACACCTCCAAATCCTAGGGAAGATCTAACCCCCACTTAGCCACCTTACTGATAAAACCATGATCTCTACCCTAAACTGAACTGCTGTTCGAGCCTACTTATTGGTGTTCACCTCTTCTTCCTCTCCCTCTTGACAAAATTCACAACGTTGCTACACTCTTTAATACCTAAACAGAGACTCTGTCACCTACACGTAGCAACACCAAAATGGATGGCTTTCCGTGCAAAATTACTGTCACATCAAATTCACACTCCCTGTTTTCAAATCTATCAAGAGACATCCCCAATAACTTACTGACACACTCTATCCTTACTCTCCCACTTGATGTCTATGATCTGCCGCTTTCTATAACCTTTCTGTCAACAATCCCCAGTGCCTCACCCAGCTTCCACTCCTTCGCTGTGTGTGTCCCCTTTTACTGAAATGCTCCCAGCAGCCATCTAAGTCAGCCCATCAATGGAACTGGTCAGAGCACTTCTCTACTTCCACTTATCCCCTGGTTTGGGAGCCTCTCTACAACTCATGAACTGCCCCCAGCCCACCTTTCCCAATATTGGCATCCATGATTCTAAATGTGTTAATATGTATATTGTTCTTACATAGTTTATGGTGCAGAACCCTAGTTGTGATTCCAATTTATTTCTGGTCACTGTCCCAAGTCTTCCTCATTACCCTATGTACTCTCAGGCATATTGCATATTGTAAAGGTACCCCATCTGGGGATTTATTTTAAATGGGTTTTTTTTAAGATTTCATGATGGTGGGATGGATTTTGTCCTCCCTAACACAGTACAGGATGTTTGTCTCCTTGGTTCAAAGTCTTTGACTGCAAACACATTTATCTGTTTCAAACCAATGGCCTGTAAGGCTTCAACAAGGTGTCCCTGGGTTTCAAACCGAAAGTCTCTGGGATTTACACAAATCTATCTGCTTCAAAGAGAAGTGTTTTGGGTTCAAACAGAATTCTCTTTCATTGAAACAGAAGTGTTTCGTGTTCAAACAGAATTCTCAGTGGTGTTCAAACAATCCAGGGTCTTCTCGATATTCTCCCTTCTCTGTTGTTCACACTTCACTCGCTCAGCTTATTTCCTTCATCTGTATATTTTGCTCCTTCTGTTCTCTTTCTCATTTCTTGGGAGACCTCCTTGTGGGCAATTAACATCATCCTACACGAGGAAGCTGTTCACCAGAGCTGTTTAATAGGCTGTTCCTGCTTTTCATTGCTGCCTTCCTGTGTTAGGGTCTTGGTTCTAGTCCTCAAACACCTTGCCATCATCTACATTCTTTACAAGTCAAAATGGTCTTGTGCCTATTCGGACCTCCTATTCAGCTCCTTGACTCACTCCTCTTTCAACTTTTCATCTCCTCAATGCTCCACGGCATGCGTGTAACTTCACCCAGCCTCCTGTCACACTTATTGCGTCATGGTTTAATTCCATCTATTAACTTATTTTCTATTTTTTATAATTCTCCTTCTTATTCGCCACCACCTCCTTAACATTTCACCCAACTTCCTCCTTGACACACTCTTCAGTCACTCCACCAATGTCTCCTCCAACCATGCCCCGAATACCCTCCTCAATTCTACTTCCAACCTCTTCCATAATGCACTGCTTAAAACAGTCCTCCTGTCATTTTCAACCTCCTCCTGAACAACCAACTTCTTAACACACTTTTTCTCATTTCTGTTGATAATACCTCCAACCTCCAGCTCAGTATACTCCTCTTCTTTTCCCTTGATGCCTCATGCATCCTCCTTATTAGTGCTCCTTTCCTTCTTTCTTTGATGTTACCTCCAACCTCCCATTGAACTCACCTCTCTTCCTTTCCATTGATGTCAAGTCCAGTCTCTTAGTACACTCTCCACGCTTCTGCAACTATCATTTTCATGTCATACCCTTCCTCCTTCCTGTGTGGCTTTAGATCACCCGCTAACAACCTCATTCCTTCTGTTATCCCTCCACACCTCCTCTTACACTCCATGATCTCATTATTTTTTGTTACCTCCAATCTTCCCCCATGCTCTCTGACAACCACCTCTCCAGACACCTTCCTCTGAGTCTAGCTCTGTCTGCTCTTGCCGCTAACCAGAGAGCTCCATTTCACTACCTGCTGCTTTAACACTTCCTTCCACTGCTTTGCTGGGAGCTGGCCCTCATAGAGGGCATGTAGGGAATGGTCACATCCTGATTGGCTGTTGCAGTGACAATATGGGTCCGAGCATGACCAGTGATGTGGATTGTGAAGACCTACCCCTCTGAAGCAAGTCTTTATGGATACTTGTAATGATCTTGAATCTGAGTCCAGAATGTTCTTTCCACTGCATGAGTCATAGCTGCTGCTCATTGCTAGGTCTGATTCTGAATAATCTCCTCTCAAGGATCTTGATGCAACTGACTCATATTGACTCCAGGAAAGTGCAGGACCCTTCCCATTGAGGACTGAGGAGGCTGTAGAATCACTTCTCCTGTCTGTTGCAAATTGAGGGGTTCTGCTCATTAGTACCACTGTGGAGAAGGGTTGTACCTCATTCTTGCCCCTCTGTGTATTAACAGCACAGGTTCACGTTGAAGGTTCCCAGTAGGGGTTCAACAGTCCTCCTGTGTTATACTCCTGTCTCCCTGGCCCCAAATCAGTAAACGTGTACTGCCGGCCTGGTCCTGTTTTTGCTTTCTTAGGCAAAGGCAACTGTGGATATTTAAGTCATGTGATTCAACAGTCAGGTCTACGCAAATTGGACAGGAATCTTTTAAGGGCTCCCCCTCCTGAATCAATCTGTGGTAGACTATTTTGGTTCTGCTCCAGGTTTATCCTCCAAACATGATGAGGATTCTGGGAGCAAAAGTTTTGTGGGGTTGGTGCATTCTGAGCTAAGGTTGCTTACTTTGCCTGGGGAAACCGCTGATCTCATGGACTTGGGAATGGCATTTCTAGGTCCATGTGACAATGACCATAAGATCACTTTGTAACACCTGATTTCACAATTCCAGTGCCGCTGAGGATGGTGAATGAGTCTTGTTCACTCGGGATGATGATAATTACCATTTTGATTTTTTTGTGGCTCCTCCTTGCAGTGTTTTTCTCAAAGAACTTTGAGCATACATTTTAAATTAAATGTTGGCTCTGTAAGTATTTACATTTACAGAGAACATTTTCTGTAGGGTGCACAGGTTTCAAGTGTGTTCCTCTGGCAATACATACAGACAAAGTTATGATTGACCTACCTAAAGGTGTGCAGAACCACAAGTCTGCTGATGTGGCTCGCTTGGGAAATCACAAGCATTTCCAGACTGGATGCAGCACTGCAAAGTCATAACAATGACAGCTGTTTTCTGTTGAGATTTTTACACCTGTACCTTTGTTGGCTACTTTCACACAAGTACCACCCCCAAGCTGGAGGCCAACATCAGGGGGTGCATAACATCACTTCACCAGCAACATCAGAAATGCTTGCATTTTTCAACAAGGCCCTTAAAATCCTTGATGATGGCCACCCTTGCATCCTAGTTTTCCTTGACCTCTCAGCAGCATTTGTCACAGTAGACCACCAAACACTCACCAACAATCTATATCGCTGCATGGGGATCAGTGAGATCATCCTCAGCTGGTTCAAATCTTACCTTGTGAACCACCAATAATTTGTCAAATGGATTCTTCCAGATCACCAACTCTACCCAACACCTGTGGAGTCCCGCAAAGATCCATCTTGTCCCACGTGATCTTCAATCTTTACATGGAACCACTTAGAACACTCCTCTCTCCACACAACATCCACATTCACCAATACGCAGATGACACACAGATCTACCTCAAGATATCCTCCATCGAAAACTTCCCCAGGTTCAAGGCCCACCCCACATTGATCCTCTCCTGGATTTCCAGTGCTTACCTGAAGCTCAACCCCTCCAATACTGAATTCCAACTGCTGATCAACACCGAATATCCTGACATCCAGACCTGGCTCTCTGCATCCCAGATATTCCCCTGTGACAAGTCCCTTGGGTTCAACATCAACAGACACCTCACATTCAAACAGTGCACAGCAAGGCCTGGTATCAACTTTGGGTTTACCCAAAAATACTGAATTTAAATTACTGAATTGGAGATTTGGTCGAATTTTGGCTGTATGAACATTTCGGCCAAACTTTAGCTGTTCGCGTAAAGTTACAAAAAAAAGAAAAGGACCCTGCAGTGCTGGTTACCAATCACAAAAGTGAATGGGAACATGCATTGCAGCCGCCACAAGGTACGTAAAGGTGTGGGGGGAGCTGGTAATATATTTGTTTTGGGTTGTTTTACAGTAACGACTAAACCATATTTTCTTTCAAAACTGCTACAGTTTTTTCGGCTGGTTTTTTTCCGTTACAGTAAAACAACCCAAATCCATCAACTTTCTGACCTACGGAAAATCAAGCCTGTCATCCCAGAAAAAAAACTTTAGATCTGCTGTCCAAGCCTTGGTCCTCTCCTGTATAGTGCCAATTCTCTTTTGGACTACACTGGCACCCCTGAAATGTGTCCTGCATGCTGCAGCAAGAGTCATTAAAGGACTCCGCAATTTGAACCACAAAACCCTGACGCTCATCGTACTGCACTGGCCCCCACTGCAAGCTTGTATCATCTTCAAATTTTGGTGCATCATCTTCAAGTCTGTCTGTCACCCTGAAGTCCCTAAGATACCTCACTGAGAACCTCAGTATATCTGCATGCCTGTGATCCACCAGAAGTATGGAAATGTGCAGACTTGAATTACGACAGTGCATGAAGGAAAGAACCAGAAGACTGGCCATCACTGTCTACACTCCAATACTCTGGAACCTCCTCACTATCAACATCAGACTTGCCCCATCACTTCTACAGTTCAGGGATTAGCTCAAGTCCTTCCTTTTCAAGGAATGACTCCTCCTTAACACCTAGGTCCACACACCCTGCACTGCAACCCTTACCTGATACTCAGTGATCTATTCCCCATGCTTCCAATTGCCCACCTTCCCCTGTTAACTCCCTGCAATTTTTTTCTCTGCTGCCCTCATTGTGTTCGTCCTCCTATGATTGTAAAGCACTCAGTTGTTTCCAGAATCTAGGTATGTGCTCAATAAATAAACTATAATAACTGTCCCTAAAATAACACCTGACAAGGGCCTACTTGGCAACCCTGGAAATGTAATTCTGCATTTGCCTATGCGCAAATAGGTAAAGTCTACATGTTTTTGTAAGCACTTATCTATCTCCAGTATATAAAAAAAAAAAGTATTAAAACAGATCTTCCCTGTTACATCGGAAACAAAAACCCATTACGTTTATATGAGGAATTGTTTTTATAATTTGAATTATACTAATATGTGTATGTGGGAGTTTAAGAGCGCATGTCAAGAAAATGCTCAGCAAAGTAAGTTTAAAAAAAAACGTAATTTGAAAGAAGCATACATCTTAGCCCTGCACGCTTTCTGTGAATGCATCTCCGATATTCTTCCAGTCACGTGCTTTACCGCTTTGCGATGTGGAAGACCCCAAGAGCTGACTAAACGATTCTCTCCAGCCCATTTAGAAGCCACCTAGGGTTTCCGGTTCGGGACCTCAGAGCGGATTTTCTCCGGGCGGACACTTATCATCATTACCCTTTGGGGCAGACAGTGGGGGTGGAGGGAGGTCGCTGAGGCTGCAGTTTCCTGCGGGAGTTGCTGATAATCAAAGAAATGACTGGCCCGTTCTCTCACTAGACACGCCAATTAGGGGCCTAATACACTCTCCAGGCGCGGCCCAGAGATGGGGGAAAGTATTTCTCTCAAAAACATGTTTTATCACTGGTTTTCGAGTGTCTGATCCCTGGACCGAAGCCAGCATCTCCACTCGCGCGTGGTGCTGTCCATGTGCAACCGTGGCCATGTAATAACGCGCATGGTTACAGCACTTAGAAGTGAGAGCAATCCCGAGTGAAGCACTATGTCTCAGCAAGATACGGGTGAAACAGTAAGTGCCGTAACAAAGTGAACCCAGCAGTAGCCCGTTTGGTTGCCAGCGAGAATCGCCACCTAATAAGCGCAGAGAATGCCAACACCATTGCAAATCATTAATTGGCTGCAGCTGTTAAAACATGTCTGCACGTTTGACGCACTACATGCCTTTTAACATAGAAAGGTTGATAGAAACAAATCCTTTTCCCCAAAAATGTATATTCTATGCACACGTTTTGCACACGTTTCTCGTGTGGAACCAGAATCCATGTCATTTGTTTCCCAGTTGCACCTAAAAACCGAGTACATTTAAACTATGCCTAGATCAGAATACACTCAACCTGGCACGGGTGTAAGATCCCCCAAGTGTGTGGGCGAGAGGTGGACAGTTGAGGTAGAAATGATCACTGCCCTGTATCGGCTGCAGCAGTGCGCATGCGGAATGCAGTCTCAGGTCACGCAGAGCAGAGGCTCGGCTACTATGCAGCAATGTCTTCTGGGCAGCGGCCACGGGCATGCCATGCTAAGAGGGCAGCATCTTTCTGGTTGTTCTTGTACTGGGAGCGCGTTACTTTCGCTTTGATTTTGCTATGATTTATTTCGATGACACACTTGTGTGCCTCAAAGTGGGGATTCTTGGCCCTTTGTAACGAGCGTTCTTGGGTTGGAATGCTGGCAGGTGGCGAGAGGCTAGATCAGAGAGAGGGTGTGGGGGAACCCTTGCTCCTACCTCTCTGCTGGGGTCAATCCTGTATGCTGTAGCTGCAACTATAAGATGCGTACTTCGTTTGGCATTAGCAGCTTCTGGTGTTCCTTTGCCTCGGCTTCCTTAGCTCGATTCAGCTGTGAATAATTGCAAAGAGATACAATGCAGTGGAACTGAGACCATTACATCAAGGAACCCAATGGAACGGAAAGAAAACCAGTATCAGAGCCGATAGGACCCAGGGAGAGCATTTCCAAACACTACCCAGACATGAAGTAGCCATATTCTGTTATGTAAACAGTTGGGATTCAAACCAAAAATAAAAAAATAAAATAAAAAAAGAAGTAGCCATAACTTCGATAGGCGGGTCCTCTGCAGAAGCCCTGTGAGAGGGCAGAGGCTGTCACGAGAATTAAAGGAGTAGAGAGTGACCCTTGGGTGTTGGTAGTTCATGTGCATACAACCCACCAGAGTCCCTCCTACCGCTGCAAAGTAAGTTCTGGTTATTTTAAGAAGAGTCAATTTCAGAGGTACATCAAGTCCCAGGCTTGAGGAACCACTTACTCAAAGTAATAACAGGCGGACATGAGGCGAGGGGGTGAGGGCCCCGAAAAGGAAGAGGGCAGATAAGGAAGACACAATCGAAGGGGGGCAACATATCATGAACAGGCCTGGAACAGAATCACAAAAGTGGCCGGAGGAGAGGTAAGCACATGATCACCAGCACAAATCATCATAGCGTCAAATGGAACCAACCAGTTAGAGTACAGAATGGTCAGTTGATGTTACCACTTGTGAAGGCATCTCTAGTACCACCGGATCACCCGTGCCACAGGGTCTCCCATAACTGACGAAAAAGAGGCCCCCCACCAGCCGTCAGCTGTGAGTCTAACCTCATGAAGTCACTCCACCTCCTACAGTCATTCCTTCAAATCCACCCAACTACCTTGTCTCTTTTTGGCAGAGCCCTGCAGCCACAAAGGTCACCAAAGGGGTGGACCGAGCTGTACCACCATATACAAATCCCAACAAGGGCATAGACATGGTAGGGCCTCGGTGGGCAAAGTCCACCCAGAATCTTTAAGTGCCCCCCCCAGTCAACAGCTGGGGCAGCAGCGAGTTGGGGGCATTCCAGCTTCACCACACAGGTCAGGAACCAGAAAGCACTTCCTGCTCCCTGTTCCTGTCAGCTTGGAATACAGTACAAGCAAAAACAAAGGTGGGGACCCCTACATGGGTAGCTGGGGTGAGTTCAATATATACTAAACAGAGAAGATGCCCTATGTGCTGAACAATTCAATAAATGTGTTTCAGAAAGTGCATGCTGAGGACCAGAGAGTGTGTTCTTATTAAAAATATATCATTTTATTCTGTTACAATTTCATAAAATACATCATTTTATCATGATACATAATGGTGGACTGTCAAAGTAGGAATATTACTACTGTAAAAGGTATTTAGAATGTCTCTATACAAAGTTACTTAGATTTGATTGTGAAGATGAATGGTAGAATGGTGTGTTAGTGATATACACATAGGAGACATGTTTACACAAAAATGTGCTATTAGCACAAAAAGACTTTTGTTCACAAAAATGTATGTTGATTGGAAATGAATTGTCTTAAAATTGTTCAAAAATGATGTATTTTATGAAATTGTAACAGAATAAAATGATATATTTTTAATAGCAACACACTCTCTGGTCCTCAGCATGCGCTTTCTGAAACACATTTATTGAATTTTTCAGCACATAGGGCATCTTCTCTGTTTAGTATAGCTTGGAACACAGTAGCCAGAGCCTAGAAGACTGGAGCAGCTGAGGAAGCAGCCTGACTGCATAGTCTCTAGTTCAGACGTGGAGAGAAACAGGTGAGAAAAACAAAACAAACATGTTTGCATGTGTGCATGCATGTGTGAGAGGAGGTGTATCTATGTATACATGTATGTATGCAGGACTGTGGGGATGTCTGTGTAAGTGTGCAATAGGTGTGGAGTGTGAATGGTGTCCATGGATGCGAATAACAATGCAGTATGAATGTTCTGGATGTGTGTTTGAATGATTGAGAGTGAAGCTGTTGAGGAGCGTGACTGGTGGATGAATGGATATTAATGAGTGTCCATGCAAGGCTTTGGGGCATTGCTGCAGGAAGCATGGACATTTTCTAACAGTGTCTTGGCATGTTCTACTGGAATTCTTTAGAAAAGCCTACTTTATGAGTTTTATTGCATGGAGGATTGGTTGGTGTGGGGGGGTGTACTATATTGGGGCAGGCCCTGGAAACAATAATGTTTTCATACTGTGGCATGGCATTTTCTACTTGCATTAAAGGCAAATATAGCATAATGGCTGTTCTTACATGCTGTATGTGTAATTGTGCATGTGTGTTATAAATGGGTGGAACCCTACTTAACACAAAGTCTATCTCCACCAGTAGGGAAAATAATGTGTTTGTAACAGGGAGATATGACAAGGAAGTAACTATTTATTATAGACCTCAAAGAACCCTACCTAAACTTCCTGATGTTCCGGCAGAACAGTCTAGAAAAAATTGGACTGTATGCTGATGAAATATAAAAATAATATCAATTTATTACAAAATATACCACAAATAGTTAAAACATCAATAGACCCACAGACACCAAACACAGTGGAAGAAAAATAACAAATAACCTAATACCTAGACCTATCGCCTAAAAAAACTTCTTACGTAATCGAAAAAAACACAACAAGACTCAAAACTAAAACAATAAACATTCTACATGTGTTAAAAAAAGATTCCCGACATGTTTCTGTTCATCAACGACTCAAACGGTTGAACATTCTTCAGGGGATAAACCTCTGTAAATATGCTGTAGACTGCTTCAACACTGTGCACAATGGGTCAGTTGTAATTGTGCAGCCATAAAGTACATGGTATTGCACTGTTGCAGAGCCGTTTTTACTGGCATTAAGGGGGAAAACATAATTAGTGAACCTACATGGGGTGGGGGGCACTTGAGCAGCCAGCAGGGACATGTTTTCTCCCCGAGGCATGGCTTTTGTTACCGGCATTAAGAGCAAAGCCAGCATGATGAGTGTTGAGGGTACATTTGTGCAGCAAGCAAGGATATGTTTTCTTAGTGTGGCATGTCATATTGTACTGGCATTTAGGGCAAAGCCAACAGAAGTGTTTTCTTACGTGGGGATACTGGCAGATATCGGCAAATACAGCATAGCCATGTTTTCTTACAGTATCATTATTGGCATTATGGGCTAAGCAAACATGAGTATGTTATCATATGGGCATGCTGCTGTATAGTTGTTCAGCCGGGATGAACAGGTAGGGTACAGTGATGTGTAATGTGCTTTTACATTTTCAGAATCCTGGCATATCGTGGCTAAGGGTATCATGAAAATGCATTGGAAAAAGCTCCTGTGCAGTGATGGTGACTTGGCATCTAATGATTTTTTCCATGGCTTACCTTACAAAACCAATTGTAAACTTTGTGGTGCTTTTCCCATTTTTTCACAGAAAGAGTGCTGTAAAATGCACCATCTTAACTCACTATTTAAAAACACTTTTTTTGGGGAGAATAACCCCAATAAACCCTGCTAAATTAATTCGGGCTCCATCACTATCCTCGGTTGCTCCTGAAAATCATCGGGAATCGTGTACACCCCTCCAATTAAGCAAATAACCAGCCACCACTGACAGCGTGAAATTCTTCTCCATTATATTTACCCAGGAAATGCTCAGATTCACAGACCTCTTTAAGGAGGAAATTGCCTAATTACAAACCATGTTCATCTAATAATTTTGAAACTAGGATTTTGATGTTTTATGGAAATGTTTTGTGCAACTTAAAATGTGCTCACTCCTCTTATTCGATATGCAAAATTAATACATTTCTGATCCATTATCTGAGCTAAAAAGCTACAAAATTAACTGAGTTAAACGTTATGGGCCAGATTCACAAAAAGAGTACAAATAAAAAAAAAGCACAGAGGAATATGTTTAATTTGTGCTCATTGCAGACATGTGCCTTATTCTCAATTGCGACCTATGCATTTCAGGGGGACTGAACGGGAGTACAATGATGCGCTGGCTAGTCGCCTTAAATACGTTAGTGTTGGGAGTGCATCTCATCACTTGTGTCAAAAAAGGCTGGCCCTATATGTTTCTGTGCGCCAAGATATCAAATCATTTCAAAAATAAAAGAAAGAAAGGACATAATAAATGAAGATTTCACAATTACTTCTCTCCCATAAAAGCATATTAGTTTAAACATCAAGTGTAAGAAATTAGTTGTTAATGTGAGTTTGGTGCATACATGCAAACCAGAATATTTACATGGATGAACTTGTTTCACATGTTGGAGTTTGGTCAATGCTGATTACACAAGTCCCATGAAATCCATAACAATAAATCATTATAAAAAATGTAATATTGTGAAAGAGATAAAAAGAAAAAAGGCAACAGAAGAAAACATGTGTTTCATGCATGTTATAGCTTGAAACGTAGAGACACAAATGGTTTTCGCAGTATAACATGCATCTGCATTAAGATACTGAGATGTTATATTTCAAAGAAAAATATTTCAATTGATGCTCTGCTAAATGATATTTTCTTTTTTCAAAGGAAAATACTTGAATAGGTATTCAGCTACCTGGCATTCATAAATAACCATGTTTGATAAATGTGCCATCTGTTTCAGTTTGGATACACTGAGGTCATGCTAAATAGAATAAAGAACACACGTGTTATGTGTGCCACAGGACTCATCTGCTTTAGTTGTTACAGTAACTCGGATGGGTGGATTCAAGTTTGAGCTGAATTCAAATGGCCCTACATTTATATTTACAAAATGAGTACTTAAAAGTTGTTCTAAGTAGCATTATTTTGAAAGAAGTCTCCGTCAGATGAAGCTTCTGAGTTATAATGTTTTAGTTTAGGGTCAAAGCTCCCATGGCTTCTTTGCTTCACTGTTATGTTGAACCAAAAGTTCCATAAATAGCCTATCTTGGAACAAAAATAGAATTGAAAGCTGATGTACGTATGCTGAATTAAAATGATGCCTACCTAGAAGATTAGTAAAACGATGTGAAATAGTTGTAGTGTGCAAAACAATACCTTGTGTGGCATTCCTTCTGAA
The DNA here is from genome assembly GCF_040938575.1 of Ambystoma mexicanum. Classification (NCBI taxonomy): domain Eukaryota; kingdom Metazoa; phylum Chordata; class Amphibia; order Caudata; family Ambystomatidae; genus Ambystoma; species Ambystoma mexicanum. The sequence continues at coordinate 1,089,609,399 of NC_090925.1, read as the reverse complement.
TATTGACGTTTCCCTGGATTTCCATTTTGGCCATCAGGTAGCTCGCTATTAGGAAACATGTAGGCCCTGATTCACAGAGCGTTTTCCAACAGAGTTTTGCCATTATAAAATGCTTCTGTGAATTAGGCCCTAAATGCATATTTGGAAAGATTGATTAATTTCCATCCTCAATACAAAAAATGGAGCTAAAATCCATTTAAAAACACCTTGCAGGCTAACAAAACCTGAACCTAGCCCATATGGTAGCTTCCTGTTGATGTGCGTGTTCACGTTTCCCCTGCAGCGTTTCCCTGGCAGTGCCATTTAGAAACATGCAGATGTTCCCTGCTCCACACCCAGGGCTCCCCGGCAGCTGGTCAGATATGTGAGTAGTGCGCAGAGCTCAATCATTTTGCAAATGTCTGCGGGGCACCCTGGCCTCTCTGCTCGTCAGCAGCGGAGCTATTCCAGCACACATTTCCCGGTGTGCTGGCAGGACTGCAAGGTATTTTGAATGTGAGTGCCGGTGGCCTCCTCATACTTGCTGCATATGCGTAGGAACATGTTAGTCGACTTGCAGCCGTTGCGCACCGCCTCAGGGACAATGGACTCCCTTTGAATATACAAAAGTGCGAATGTCTCCAAAGGCAGGTAGAGTTCTTTGGGTGGGTCTTCAAAGACTCTGGCATCTCTGCTGATCCGAAAAGAAATATGGACATGAGTGATGCCACTCATCCCACATCCCCATCAGAGGTGAGAGGTTTTATGGGATGGAGAACCTTTGTGAGAGGTACACGAATGACCTGGCCAAATTCACGGAACCCTTAAGAACTTCACTTGGGAAGACCACCCAAGGGTACGGCATGCTGGCTCCTGCCACTCCAAGAATAAAGTGACATGTTCCAGTTTCGTGCCGATGAGGACAACCCGGCAGATTACCTGTATCTGTTATGCCTTCCGCCGCCTCCAAGTCAAGACAGAGGCGTGGGCGTCAATGTGGACAAACTGGTGCTGATGATAATGCAGGCAGCTGTGCCAACAACAGAAGCAGAGGCATCCACACATCATCAGAGAATTCGGTAGGTCACTTCCTATTTCTGCCAAGGACAGTAGAAGCACATCCTATCTAACCGTGGTCACTGGATGCGGGAACTGCAAGCTCTCCTACATAGCCTGTGAAGGGTGACGTCAGAATTGTCAGTGTCCGAGGAAGCCATCCTACAGTGCCTATCGGCGGTCGTTTCTTAACTTGTACAAATCAGTGCTTAGCAAAATTCAGGGCTGGTTTATCACCTGTGCACATAATTGCCAAATCCACAATTGAATGTCTTCTTTAGTTTAACATTGGCGTCTGTTACTCTATGGTCAGTTCTACTACTCTCTATACATTACCAGCCTCACAGAAAACAAATGTGTGGGAAAAGGCCTGGCCCACTTTTATTCAAAACACAAGACAGATAGCAAAATATTTGCAATACAGTGGGATGCCGTCCTTCTAGCAAGGCATACCACACTTCTTGGCTGAATGGCTGTGACCACACCAGAACTGAGCACACAGGCCAAACCACTTGCAATCAAAGGCTAACTATTTGAGCACCAGTGACCAACCCTGCTCTCTTACAAATGACACCCAGTTGGCACCTAAGCAGGAACCTGTCTTTCATGGCCAGTGGGTCTACCATAGATCCAAAGTAACCCACACCTACAATGCTGTGAGATGAATGAATGAAAATTGCAAACATTTGTAGCCTTCTCTCCCCTAAAATCTGCCCATGTGTCCCCTGAACTTGTCAGAGTTTGGGGTGCCAATTGGCGTGCAAACACAAAAATGTCAGGAACACAGCAAACTCCCACACAGGTGGCCAAAACAGGGAGAGGCACGTATTTAAAAACTCTCCCCATCGTTTTCCTTTGTGGCCTCCCACCCCCAGTCCCTGCAAGGCCCTCATCCTCCACCTCCACGCCAAAAGGACTAGAACAGCCTGGTTGCGTGGAGGTGGCTGGGGCGCGTGGCCCTTAACGGCAGCCAGGGCCCTCTCTACCTTCTAACCTCTACAGCGCCCATGCCCGGCTCCATTGGCTGTGCAGAGCAAGCCTTGCGATTGCAGCTGCGGGTCACACTTCCTAGGAGGCAGATACACGAGCAACCTCAATTGAGCCAAAGGCACTGCCGACATGGACGTTTTGCACAGGCATTTTCAGGGAGCCGTGATCCACCGCCTGCACCAGCGTCTCACTCTCAGCACTAAAGCACATCCAATTGTAACATTACTAGAGTGCTTTGCATTTTAACATTAGTTCTTCTGCCTGTTAATTCCAAACTTCCTCCGGTGAGGGACATCCTTTTATAGGTTTCTCTGTTTGCCCGATTTGTCAAAACAACTTCCATTAGAAAATATGAATATTTAATGAAATGGAAAAAACGGGGTTGAGTAAATTCGCCTCAGCTCCTAATGACTTACTGGAATAGGCACCGGCCTCGTAGGCATTTCAGCAGGCTGCTCATTTAACTCTTTCCACAGCAAGGCATAGATGGTAGACTTACTGGAGCCAAAGGTGTGCTTTCCGCCCTTCCCAGAGTTACAGGGGGCTTTAGTCCATTGGTTGGACAGGTTTCCCGTGTGGCCTGACTTCCGGGCGCTGTGCTGTGTAGTGCCATGGGAATAACGTGGCGGTGGCTGGGGCTAGCAATTACTGCTCGAGTCTCTTGCTGATTTCAAACCCTGTGCGTTAAGCACTCATACTGTTGATCGATTTACAGCGGGTATGCCTTTGGTTTTGATAGTGCTAACGACTAGGTGTCGGTGCCTGTTTCCTGTTGTTGTTTAAGAGGAAGTTGCAGCCCTTAGTAACTGAAAGAGACTGTCGAAAATTAAGGCATTGGCTTATTATAGGGTTCACAGGTCATGTGAAGTTACTTCCTGTTATTCCGATGAGTGCTTCATGGTAGTGTGATGTTACTTCCGCAGCACTGATGAATTTCATGGAATGGTGCAACAGTGTTCTTAGGTGCAATGATTTCGGAAAAAGGTGTGGATGTATCTTAAGTTGAGGAAAAAAACAAGATGTGGGAAGAGGTAACATCAGGGTATTGGGTCACCACCAAATGGCTCTCATTAAATGTCTGACACATTCAGCCAGGGTCTGGCTTTTCAGTTAGCATTTCTTGCCTTTTCTGTGTTGCCTTTTCACATTTCATTTTCCAAGAACCCTCATGTGCAGGGCCTGCTAAGTGCTGTTTGCTAAAAAGCAAAATCTCACTGTAGGTGCTACACAAGGCACAGGAGCACTTGAAAGCTATTGAACGGGACTACACTGTAATAAGGCTAAAATAAGTAGTCACTGTGGGTAGGCAATCCGAGAAGAAAGAAAAGAAACATGGATTTCATTGTAACTGTGATGGTGATAACCAATGAAAAAGTGTTTCCCACATCATTCACCTTCCAGAGAGAGAATCACTGGGTATCTGCCCATTTGGGATCACTGTTTTATGGATTGCACACGTGTCTCATAAGACACAAGTCTGAACAGCAGTCTTTTTTTGCATCTCTGGTGAGCCTCTTACAGTCTGTCTTCTCTTTCTAACATGTAGTTTGCAACACTGTTGGAGTTTGCTGTCAGGGTCTTCGAGCTAGGGCAGCCCTGTTCGTCTACCCAAGAGCACCCTGGCCTTTTCCCAGGAGCTTTTTTACTTGAACCTCTTTGGCAGGGCTGGCAACATGTGCAGGGGCCTGCAGCAGATTCCATAGTAACCATTGTAAATGGCATCCTTCATTCACTGACATGAGGTGTACACATGCAATTCATCCCAGAATATGCCGAATTTCCAAGCATAAATCATTAAACTCAGAAATTGTAGATTTGGAACGTGGGGTGCACCAAGGCTCCTCTTTGTCCCCCTTGATTTTCAATTTGTACTTCCGTCTGGTGTTGAAGATATTTGAGAATTATGCTATGCGGTTTCATTCGTAGGCAGACGATACTCAGATTTATATCGAGATTCAGAACATCAATGATGTCTTCTAGAGAATCAATTGGTGTATGGATAAGCTCAATGAGTGGATGACTTACAATCATCTGCAGCTGAATGCATCTAAAATAGAGATTATACTGTTTGGCCCAAAGGATAAAATGCTGCCATAGGGGTCAAAAAAGATCAAAAACTTGGGTTGTATTTGGCATGAGAACCTGGGCAGTGAGGCCGAGGTAGGGGCAAAGGTGAAAGCAGTCTTTTACGCATTGCGATTATTAAAGAACATGTTCCCTTTCATCCCAACAGAGGATAAGGCAGTGGTGGGGGAGCTTTGACCAAACCCCACATGTATTACCACAACAGCCTTTTAGCAGGAATTACATCCAAACAAGTGGCCAGACTGCAGAGAGCTCAGAATGCGGCAGTCAGAGTGATAGGACATCTTGGAAAATCGGACCAAGTCTCATCAGTGCAGAGATCCATCCACTGGTTGATAATAATAATAATAATAATTTAGCATTTATATAGCGCTATGAACCCTCAGGTATCTGAGCGCTGCTTATTATTACCCACGGTGTGTGGTGCTCATTTATCGACCTCTCTGCACGGATGTCAAAGCGAGCGCTCTACTCTCTGTGCCACTTGACCGGATAGTGGAGGATAGAATTGCATTTAAAGTAGCTTGTTTAGTCTATAAATGTTTGGAGGGCTTTCACCCAATTATCTTGCTGAGAAGATCATGCAATACCACCCAAGTAGGAAGTTCCCCTCGGAAGATACATTTCTGACTTTTGTTCCACGATCTAAATGGGTCTCCAGAGGAGATAGAAAATTCAGAGTTTTTGGGTCTAACATTTTGAACCAACTTCCACTGGAGATCAGAATGTGTGAGACATTGGACCTTTTTAGGAAAAGGCGGAAAACCTTTCTATTTAAATAAATTGAAGCTTTGACCTATTCCAATCCCTGCTTTTTTCATGTGCTGAGCTAGTTGTCTTCTGCGCCCAAATACAGTTTACTCTGTCTGGTGCACGTAGTAAATTCCTCAAAATCAAATTCAAATAAAATAAAATTGCATGAAACCAATCCAACTAGTACACAGGGAACAGCTTACACTTAAGTGCAATGGTATGGTGCCCACTCTATGCTATTTACAGGTTTTACCAAAGTAACCCACACTTTAAAATAATACCTGCCACCAGTTACAGAGGTATACACTTTGCATTACACAGTGAATACGCTGACCTTTACAAGGGGGTGGAAACCCCTCTTTGTCTGAGGTGGGAGGCCTACCAGGGATAAATCCAGTGCCAGTCCTACCAAAGGGGAGCAGAGATGGCATGTTGTGAGGACCACAGTTCCTGTCCCCTCCCAATATGGCAACTTGTGCAGTACTGAATTAGATCACTGCATGCCTTTGACCCCAAATGGTTGCAGACTTTTCTCTTCTCCTTTCAGAAACATAAAAACCCAGAAAGTGAACACCCAAGAAGAAACATCAGTGCCCCACACTTGTGAATGCTCCGGCAGAGAAAGACACCCTCCAGAGACAGAGTCACTGTTTACACAAATGCCAACATATTGGAGCGCTATGTCATCAGCACTGCAGTAAGCGGAAGAACAGAGACCGGAGCCAGAGCTCATACATGGTAGTCCCCCAAGCCACATACGCCACGCCAGCCACAGGGTGCCAAAGGAGGAGTCTTGGACTAGAGCGTTGGCTGCTCAAACAGACTGCATTTACTTCAGAGGGAACCACACCTCATGTCCCCAACATGGGCATGAACACTGTACAGTTGGGGACACCATTCCTGCAGCATGGTAGCCCAGCACGGAGATAATGGGTGGGGCTGAAACTGTATTTTAAAACATGTTGTAATGCTGATCCCTTCCAGGTGAGGAAGACAGGGCCAGTTTGGTTAGGATCAGAGGGCCAATCATGAAGTAGACAGGTTGTAAAAAGAAGCAACTGGAAAACATTGTTTGGGTTAGGTTAGAGGAGGTGGAGGTGGCAGACCAAGAGACCAACATTATGAAGTATGATGGAGTGGATTGTAGAGGTGATTTTTGAAAAAGGTGTGACCTTGGTTAGTGAGTGTAAGTGGTACTGTGTTGTAAGTGTGTGTGAAAGATGGGCAAGTGTGTTTAGGAGAGGAACTGTAGGGAGTGAATGGGAAGCGATTGGGTGAGTGAAAGGTGGGTGTTTGAGTAAACGGTGGGGTGGAGTAGTTATGCACTGCTCTTACTATCTCTTCCATTCTCCTCTGCTCAAAACTCTCTTCTTGTCTCTATCATCACTTTTCATCACTGTCACCCCTCGTCTCACTCGCCGACTCTCTCTATTCACAAACCTCCAAGCCTAACTTTCATCACACTTCCTCTTCTTGCATCTACTCCCAGGGCCTCTCTACTTCGCAGACTCAACATCAGTATGCTTCTACATCTCACTCTCTTCACATTGCTCTTTGGAATGCACAATCCGTGTGTAACAAGACTTCCTTTACTGCTGACTTGCTACTTTTCCATTCTCCTTGTCTTGACCTAATTACCCTTATAGAAACCTAGATTTCTCCCTCAGACTCTGCAACCCCTGCTGCCCTTCACACCCCTGCCTACAGCTTCACCCACTTTCCCCACCCAACTGTTAGGGGGGAGTATGAATGTTCACATCTTCCAAATGTCCTATCTCTCCAACTCCCCCTATTTTCTGCTATTTCTCCCTCTTTTGAAAACACTATCTCCACAATCTCTCTATGGGCCAACTAGTCCAGCTGGTCAATTTATTTACCACTCCTCCCAACTAATTGACTCCCTTCCTCCACGTCATCACCTCAATGTCTTTGGTGATTTTAACCTCTCATCTCGCTCCACTCCTCTATCCACTGGCTTTAGATGTCTTCTCCTTAGTTACTCACGCTCTTCTGTCTACTCTCTACCTACCCATTCTGTCCACTCTCTGCCCACCCCTTGACCTTACTCTCATCTCCTCTCAATTCTCCATCTCTAATATCGCCATCACTCCTTCTCCCTCTGATCATTACATAACCCTTGCCTCAATTTCCACTCCTGATCATTACATCATCTTTGCCTCAATTTCCACTCCTACCTCTGCCCTACTCTCTCCATCTACAACTTCCATCACCATGTGCATGTTTCCCTACTCCCAATTCCCTATTTCCCTCTGTGACCTACACCACTCTCTCTCCTCCAATGCAAAATGCACTGTTCCATCCACTGTTAAAGCCATCACTAAGTTTAACGCTTGTCTTATCACTCTCTTCTCTCATTTCCCTCTTAATACAGTCACCTCTAAACCCTCAATTCCATAGCATTGGATTATCCCATTCATTCATTCATTCATTATGAATTTATTTTGCCACAGAAAGTGCCATAAAATTACATAAAATAAACAGGCATATGCAATAAAAACTACAATAAAAATTAGATTATCAGCAAGATAAAATGCACTATAAAATGGGTTCTAAAACACAATCAAGTTAAACAACAGTAAAATAAGATGTGCCTAAAAAGCAGCTTATTGAAAAGTAGAATTGCTCAAAAGCATAAAATAATATTCACAGATACATTACAGGAAAACATCCTTCATGCAAATACCCGCTGTTTCAGTTCATAGCGGTTAAACCATACCATTTGACTGATACATGACGACCATTGCTTGTAAAACAAAATTACCTAGACAATGGGTTGCCAGTTTATCCTTAGCTGCCAAACACAGGAAAACTGCAGCTCTAGCACTCGCAACTCTACGCTGCTTAAACAGAAGCTTCAGAAACGTTTTTCTTATGTCTAAATACCTTGGACAAACTAACACTACATGGGCCACACTTCGAATCATATTTGGACAATGTGGACAACTTGGTGAGTTGCCCTCTTTCCACTTGTTTCTCAAACTCGCCAGAGGAAGAATCCCCATTCACAATTGTGTGTAGAGTGCCCTCATTTGCTTCTGATGTGTAGCATCAAAGTACGATTCAAACCCATGTCTCTCTTTTAAAAGCGAATAACTCGGGAGAGGGCAAGATTGCAATGTTTTTTGCAGCAATTTCTCTTTTCTATTTGACAGCATAGGCTGATGTTATTTTACTTTTTATAGCCTGAGGGGATTGATGCTGGATTAAGACAATAACTAGTCATCCCAATTGAAAACAGTTCCACCTTAGCAGTCACAAACCAGGATAAGTTCTGCCCACCATCTTGGCTCAATAAGTCCTTTATTGCATCTCTGTATATACCCATGTCGGATTAGTCCACATCCGGGCCCAAAAGAGGGCTGGCTTTGCAAATAAAACCGATGCTGTGCAAATTAATTTCCATAAAAGTTGGAAAGTTTGGCGCATTAGAAGATAACCCCAAAATGTTTTTTTTTAAAATGTCGGTTCTGCAATCTGGAGTTTTCCAATGTTATTCATCCCCCAAAATTCTGCCCCATGCAGAGCAGCTTGCCTTGCTCGACACTTGTAGGTTTCCAAGGAAACACTCACTGCTCCGTCCCCATGCTCGGATGCAAATCTTAATATTGCACCACTGTTTCTAACCATTGTTAACAGAGCCCTCTCTACTTGGTCCCCCAAGAACAATCATTTTTAACTCTGGCCCTGAGGCAATCATACCACCCGACTTGATCTATCAGGCCATCTCTCAGCTTCAAATCACTGGGCCTCACATAGACACAAGGGTGCATATGTTTTGCACAATGTAATTTAGTCACCACCACATTTCAGTTTTGCCCTTCATCATAAGGACACACAATAAAAAAAGTTAGTTAAAACACATAGGGGCTCGTGTATAATTGGCTGTGATGTTAATGGAAAGCATAAAAGTCTTGCATGAGGCTTGTGTGCCATCCATTAACAGTCCCCCCCATTTTCAATCATTTGTATGAAGGAGAGGATGGGCCGAATTCAACTTGAGTTTCCGCATCTCCTTCCTCTCGACCATAAAAATGCTCCAGCATTTGTGCCCGCATGGACTTCCATGTCAGCGCAAATGCTTGAGATCCCTATGGCATCCGCTAGCTTTATGTATTAGCATACAGCAAGCATACCCAATAGTGGTCCATTGTAAATGCTGATTACCATGCTCGCAAGGCAGGCAGCATTTACAATTACAAATAAACACTGTGCAACATGCTTGCATGTTGGACAACAATAATTTTTATTTGTGAGCACTGCTTACCGTGTGTGCATGGTGATCAGTTTTCACGATGATAATTAAATATTTTCTGACATACAAGCATATTGGGAAGGTGTAATTGTAATTGTGAGTGCATTCACAGTAAAAAGTAAATGCTACCTAGCATGCCAGCATGCCAGCCAGCGTTTACTCTTTTTGCACTGCAGAGTGCAAATGTGAAGGGCAAAAGTTGTGGTATAAATATATAATAACTTACCATAACATGACCTAACCAGCTAGTAGCAACATAAATCCAGCACAATAGCCCACAAAATAAACTAGACCAATCCCCCACAAATCACTAGATGCACATTTTCAGAGTCAGTTTAAACCAAAACATAACTATTACACTGCCTTGGTTATATTTAATTGAAACTATTGTGAAATGTGTAACACAACTTGAAAGCTGCAAGCAAATATATTTTAAAGCATCAATCAAGTCAAATAACTTTTAAATACCATTACCAGATTGCGGATGCCGTTTTGGAAGTAAAAATGCTTGACAAATTCACCAAACAATACAAATTCAGCCAAAGAGTGCAAAAAGAGGTGTGGTTGGAGGGAAAATGGGTGGGAATGGGAAGAAAATCCTAAAGATTTCACTTAGCGAAGGGCATTAAATGGGTGCAATGCATGGCCAAACTACATAAATCCTTCCTCTTATGTCATTTGCATTGAGGAGCCTTACAGATCTACATTCAAAGCCCCTTTTCAAGCTCTTATGTTAAAGCTCTTATTTCATGACAATAGTTTCAACTTTAAAGGTAGTGCTTTCAGCGCCACCTAATAGCAAAACTAAAAGGAAGGGGTGAATGTATGCATAAACATGCATCTGAAAAACAAGCAAAGCTCAGGCAGATTACAGATGACATGCATGAAGATATGGGTACAAAATAGATAGATCATAACTGACAAACATCACATGACACTTTCCTGCAGCTTAAAAACACGATGAGGGATAGCATGGTGAACCTAAGCAAGCGATGCATTTGTATGCCGGGTAGAGCACAGATAAGATAGCATAGTGCAGCTGCATTGCAACACATGCAATCAAATAATAACTTAACCAAGCAAAACACCATGCCCCAAGCAAGTCATTGGAGTGTTTACTACCCCTACACAGACACAGGTGCACACATCACCAATTAAATACAAGCATTATGTATTGATCCAAACAGAAACACATTTAGGACCATGTAATAATTTTGAACAGAGACATTACAGGACACAAGCTGGTTAGAAAGGAAACTACATTTTTTGAGAAAATGATGTTGTCGGTTAATAGTTATAACTCAAATGAATGAAATGCGTTATTGCAGTATAAGGAGTGAGTCTAATAGAAACCAGTGTGTTATAAAGGAACAACTCTAAGATACTCACCAGAAAACTAAATGAGTCCTTGAACCATGTTAATGTAAATATTAGATTTAAACATGTCCACATTCTAAATAATGAAAGTACTTCATCCATGTGAATCAGATAACATCAGAAATATCCAACAGCAAAAGAACATTCTGCAATCGTTCTTTGCCCATGTTCAAATAAGTATCTGAATCTCAAATGACAGCACACTACATTTAAATAAGAACACCCTTCTTTGATGTATGTTGTAGTATCTAAAATGACACATTTAAAATGTCTGTCAGGTAAAGAACATTCTGGAATAGTCCTTTGTTTGTTACATTGGATCCTAATCACAAAAACGTCTATACGGGTAAGAAGTTAATTAGAAAAGTAGGTGTCCACGGAAGATGTGTCTAGGAAAATCAACTCGCTCTCCTCCACGGGGAAATAAAGAAACTCTGTTAATTAATATAATGTTAAATAACAGACACTAGTGAAATTAATACTAGAATCCGTTAGCATTCTGCATTGTATTTATCAGCTACAAGCCAATTAAAATAAGGAAACAAAATGGCCAACAGAAGCATAGGGAGCATTACCCTAAAGAAATGAAGTGGGGTCCACAATGTCACAAACAGAAAAAGCAAGAAGGTATTTCCTAAAACATTTCATTTTGTGTCACAAGAAGACAATGTTTAAATCAAAACCCCAGATATGTATCTAGCCCAAAGTATTTACATAAACACAAGCGTGTGTTTTCCACAAATTAAACCTTTGTTGAAATTGAAGTTCCAAATTAAATTCGAATACATGGGGTAAATGAGGACGAAATATTGAGCTATCTTCTCAGTAACTCACTTTAAACTCAGTCAACCAAAACCTCTTTTTTCTTTTCACTGCCTCTTTTTTCTCACTTAACAGTGCATACAAAAATATATTGAATACTAGATGAGTTGTATAGCTGAACTGTCCCTTAAAGGTATAATTGTATAGGGTTTTGTTTATTAAGCACAATAGAGCTTGGAGTGCAATCCAGAATGGATGCAAGTCTGCAGTATTAAATCAAATTATTATCAGCTAACAATGGGCCTCATTACGAGGCTGGCAGAATGGGTTTAACGGCACTGGTAATGGTGCCGGTGCCTTTAAAACCCCTCTGCCCTATTACGAGGTTCCCTCGCGGGACCCGGAAAGGATGTCTGGTCAGACCGACGTCCTTTCGACCAAACGTCCTTTCCGGGTCCCGCGAGGGAAACAGGGAGCTAACAACGGGCACGTTATTGACGGGCCCGTTGTTAGCTCACTCCCCATTCACATTTGAGCCCTACAGGGCTCAAACGGGAATGCGGATTAATTTTTGCCGGGTCCATGGAATGGGCAATTACCGGGTCTGCCAAGGTCGGCATGACGCGGTAATTGCCCATTCCATGGACCCAGTAAAATTTCATTACCATCGGCAGCCCTGCCATTAATAAGGGCACGGCTACCGCCAGTCTCGTAATGAGGCCCAATGTCTTCCAAATCGAATACACTTTGAAACGACTGTTGCAAAAAGCTTCAAACATAGATTAGGCACTGGAAATATTAGATGAGCAAAATGTACTGTTGGTCATGTGCTTATGAGGATATACTAACTAATGAAAGCCAATATGTTTAGGGAATAGCTATCCAAAATAACATAATTGCATCTAAGATTCCAGAGTTGATTATGACAATCACTCTTTTCCATCCTATATTTTTATTTACCACTGCTATTTCACACACTTGAAAAAGCACAGGATCGGCTGTTACATTTTGTATAAATCAAATTGTGTGACGATTTTTCTGCAGTATAACCGTACTGGCTGTGGTATTTTGTACGTAACAGACTGTTTTCTCACCTAAATCTTACATGCAAAAAGTAAATAACGTCAAAAGTGTTGAGTTTTCACAATTGACACATCTAGAATCAAAACACTATGGGTCCAATTTTCAGAGTTCCATTGTAGCAAATCAGAGATGCTTGTGAGCATTTCTGCTTTGTACCTGCTACTTAAACCTGTTTCACAAAGGGTGTATATGGAGAGAGCTGGAGCTCTCTGCGATGCACACATGATTCATAAAGTTTTGCTCAAAGGCAGTTCAGAGATGCTCCATGCATCTCCAGATTTGATGTAGTTTTAGGGTTAGTGAATCATTTATTTATTATTTTTATTTATGAATTTACTGAGCATTTGTTAGGTGCCTGTACAAAAAATAGTGTTTCAATTAGAGTTTCAATGGGCCACAAGGGAAAGTGTGAGGGAACAGGAGAGGAAAAAAACATAATGACAAAAGACAGAAAGCATACAATAGTGGTCCTACTAGACCTTTTGGCATTCAGACGTACAAGTCTTGTGAAGAAAAGTGCAGGGTGGCAGTGGGAGGGGGAAGGGAGCAAGGTATGGGCAAGTGCTGGTGAGAGCCGGGGAGGGAAGTGCCAAGGGTTCCAAGGTAGGGACCGCTGGTTAAATGCTAAGGTGCGAGAATCCCACTGTGGGATGCACAGCCACCCAGTAGGGGGCCCACAAGAGCAGCGCTGGAAGTGGGTGCTGACTGGGCAGTGACCAGGTACCTGTGAGATTCATGAAGGTTCAGGCCAACCGTCTATGCGGCAGTGGGTTGATTAGCAGTGTAGGAAAAGAGGGAAATAAATAGAGAAAAGCAGAGTGTTGGGATGTTTGCAGAACTTAAGGAGGTCCGGCTCAAGTTTCAGTTGGGCAGGGAGGCTGCTCCAAAGAGAGGCACCCCCCAAAGAGAGAGAGCTGCTCCCCACTCTCTGCTTGGAGAAGCGTTTGTCAAGCAAAGAGTTGGAGTTAGAGGAGTGGAGGACTCTAGCAGGGGTGTATTTAGGGATAGAAAGTTGGAGATAGTGTGGTCCCAGACCACAGAAAGCCTTGTGGATGATGCAGATGGTCTTGAATTTGATCCTTGCGGCCACTGTGAGCCAATGCAGAGATTTTAGGGCTGGAGAAATATGGTCCTTAGGCTTCAGACCAAGGATATGTCTTGCAGCCCTACTCTGGTAGCTGAACGGAGCAAATCAGAATTGCTCGCAGGCATCTTTGATTTACTTCAGTGCACGCAAATTAGGCCCTTTGTATTTTATCTGCATAAAAATAAACATTTTAGAACTAAGTAAAAATGTCGTATGAAAAAAATCCTTGGAGCTTTCATTTTGATTCCATCAGTCTGGGTCATTTAATTATTACACTTCAAAAGTATTTTTTTTATTTTTGTTACGTACATTTAGATTTTTTTCGAATAGGGCTATTCCAATTAGCATACATTCCTGGTGAGGTTTTTAATTATGTTCTGTGGTATCGCGTTCATTCTCTTTTGCCACTCTTGTTTATTTTGGCAGCTGGCTGTTGGGCTGCTGAGCTCCCTCACACTGAGGTAGTGTTCTTGCTCCTGGTGAGCATAAGCTGGTATCAGTGTTAAACAGAAAGTTCATGAGCAGCTTAGGGCCTGATTCATGGAATTTCTTGCACTGCTGAAACATAACTTTGCACTGGCAACACAAACCCTGATTCATGAAAATGTGCAAAGTGTATTTGTGCAGTGCAAAGTGTTTAAGCAAGGGTCACTAAATGGCATTAACCGCCTGTTCCAAGGTGGTAACTGCCCAGGGCCCCCATGGGCCCCAGCACCCGAGTTAAAGGCCTGAGCAAAGCAAAGGCATTTCCACCCGTATTAGCCCTTGGAACGGGTGGTTAACACTATTAGCACCCATCCCACTGGTTGGGACAGGGGGGTCAAATTTGAAGTATTTTCGTTCCATGAACTGATCGTCTCATTGTGTCCCGTTCATGGAACGAAAAGATGGTCACCATGGAATGGAAAGGCGGGGCTCCATATGGAGCCTCTCTTCCATTTCTGTGGCAGTCAAACCAAAGCGGAGAGGAAGGCGCTGAAAGTGCGGCATCAGCTGCATCTGCGGCACTCGCTGTTGACATCAGGTAAGTGGGAGGGGGATTGAGAAAAAAGGAGCGCAGGGTGGAAGGAAGGTGGCAGGTTGGCGAACGGGCCATCAGAACAATTCAATCGAATTCTTTCAAACAAATCTTGTATCCTTTCACGGCAGGTGCCAAGTGCTGCAATAATGTCCCTCTACTTGCAAGTTCATCTACTCTAGAGTGGATGAAATGGGAGTGAAGGAAGCCAGGTTTCCACCTCTGCTTCATCTCTTAATGAGAACTGGGATACGGATACAATGGTTGACTCGGAAGGCGAAGATGATTAATTGGTGACAGATTATCAGACATCTTTACATTAAAAGAGTAAGAGGTGACTGTGAAAATCAGATCTTTTCGTATGCAGACATTAACATCCAGTGGTGCATTAATCTTCAGCCATCTTTTGTGTCCTTCACACCTCCTGTGCTTCCTTTCCCTTCTTTTGTATTTTTGTACTCTATGTGTTAGTGGTACCCCTAGTTGGCTCCTTCTGCCTGCAGTCCGGTGGCCGTGTCTACCTCTTCTCTGGATCAACAGAGCAATGGATGGGTATCCCCTACTTCGCTGACTGAAGGGAAGCAATATCAATAATCAACAGGGGTCAAGTCAGCAGGAAAAAAGAACATATTCACTCAAAGGACATCGTCCCACCGTAAAAAGGGCGGGGGCAGTCCTCTTGGCCATGGATCAGATCACCATACAAGCGTCAAAACAAGATCTAAAATATCATATTTATTTAATTTAATTTGTTTCGATGTATTATTGAAAAGAGTATTAAATCAACTACAAAACTTGTACAATTTATAAAAATATATCATACAACTGTGCAATAAAGTGCATACTGTGGTAAAGTGCTAGTTACAATTGTTAACCTCTACAAGATATCATCGGGGAAAAAATCAATCACAATGAATCCTAGATGTAGATATGAGGATGACGGAAAGGATGCCCCAGGCGAGTGAAGGGGATCACTCAAATGGGGAACCCCCAGTCACTCAAACGCAGCTAAATGTGCAAATAACAAATGTATATCAATAGCACAATCTAGACAATGTAGAAAAAGAAAATCAATTGCAATAATCAAATGAGAAGTAAACATAAAACTAGAAAAAAACTCAATACCAGAGTAAAAACACAGGTAAACATAAAAAACACACACATAGAAAATCAACTTAGGGATTCTGTGCCTCTTCTCTAGATGCCTAGAGGAACATAGAAGGGGTCCCACACCTTCCTGATGGAGCCACTTTTCCCTTTCCATGTTGACCATTTTTGGCTGTTTTTTGTGTTTTCTCATGTGAAGTATCGCATCACCCCGGTCAACCCGGTCACCCCGGTCACACAGTATTTGGAGTGCTGTTATCTTTCATATTTAGTCTACTTCAGTACTACATCTCTTGAGTGGGTGTTAATAGTCTTAAAGCCCACCATACCAGGCTATCCCGGACACTGATGGCAGATGCAACCCACATTAAGACTCTCATGTCACTCAGCCTTTAGCTTCATCTCTGGGCCACAACATATCTCTATGGTCTTCTTTGGTGGATTATAAGGCATATACAGTGATAGATTTGTAGGTGATTGATTATTTACACATTCTGGGCACCACCACAGGTCAAATGAATGCTGGCTTAAACAGCATATGGCAAATCATATCTAACTGTACTTGAGAATTCTCCTTGATCGAGAGGTGAGATGTCTTTCCAAAAGCATAGAATTCTAGTCAAGACCGAAAAGCAAAGGCTTGTAAACATACAGAGAGTTAGCAAAGGTACCAGTGTTCATTTATATTCGGGGAAGAACACAGCAAAAGGATTTGGAAATGTTCTTGAAATTCCATGTCTATACAGTTGGATTGTGCCATCACCGCCAAATGTTTATGCAAAGTCTTGTTAGGCGCTGGATGACACACAATTAGCGGGGTATTTTACTTATATTAACAAGACAATATTACTAGCATCATCACACGTTTCTTGGCATACCTCAGGTACACTAGGGTGTTGAAGAAAAAGGGGACATTCATTACATATAATCCATTAGGACTCTTTTGGAAGATTGACATATTTGCTGCTTTCACATCTATTCATTTATTTGAAAGATTCAAAATATTGAGGCTTAATACAGCATAATAGAAATATGCCATTCACGAGTCCAAAGGTACCATGTACATTTATTAACAGGCAGCTGTCTGGTCTCTCAACACCCTGCAAGTATTTATACAGGTTTTCCACAATCCCAGAAACATCGTCCAGCCCCTCTTCGTGTAATACATTTACCTAGGGTTCATGGCCCATCCACATAACTAAGACATATTTAAACATCTTTGAATAGTTTGTTATTTTCCTTTAAACACTTCATATGTTTTCCAAATATAACACACAAAGGTAACATTCGTTATTTTGCTTGCTTATATTTGTCTTTCATTTGTTCTTGAGTTTAAAGTCAGCTTAGTTTCAAGGAACGAAAACAAAGATTTCTGCAAGAAGAGTACATTCAACTATTCATCTTTCTACTTTGCTGTTTGAACGGAGAAGGCACTATTAGAACAGATGGTATCTAAATTACTGATTAGTACGGTTTTTGCTTAACTCCAAGGTTTCTCAGTGTAGGACAAAGAATCCACTTTAGCAGCTTCGACATTCTTATCTACGTTGACATCATGGAAACCGTACAAAGTTCATTTTGCTCTGCTGGAGCCAGAAAACACAATTCTAAACATGGGACAGAAACCAAGAGGTGATAAAAATGGTGGATAACTCCAAATGGTGGCGTAGTCACCCTGTTTCAGGTTAATTCAATGCAATTTAGAGTGTGAGGCGAATGTGCTTAAGCCAATCATTTACTATTAGACAGTATTCATGCAAAATATACTTTTACAAACCCTCCTTTGGCCTAAACCAAGAGCATTACTGGTATGCTCACCTGGATCCCACAGGGGCGTCGATCTGAACTGGACAGCTGCGGCCGCCACCAATGTGACGCGTAGTGCCGAGATGACGGACTGGACTGGCCCACCTAGCTTCGTTTGCTTGGCCCGTAGGAATATTCTTCTGTTGGTTTGGAAAGATGAGCTCTCCATCCTGCATTGAGCGCAGGGGCGCGTTGATAACCAGTTGCTTCACTGGCTCGAAGGAATTGGTGAGTTTGTGAACTATATTGACTCTGAGATTCCCAGCAAGACGCCGTAAATATGTAGTTCGTAAGAGTTCAAATGTCTGACTTTCACTCTTGTCCTATTCCATGCAGGTTGCTGCTTGACCCTAGCGAAGAGTTCCTCGTGGCAACCGGTAATGTTCAGGTAAGGATTTGTATTATCCAACAAAGTTCGATAAAATAATGTCAATATGTAACCTGTTGTTTTCTCCCTTATTCAGGCGCTGAGAGAAAATATGAAGTCTCAGGGAATAATGCCTCCGGTGGTAAAATCAGGTAAGTCTATTGTGGTGAGGAGGTTTCCCCTTGTTTGTCCCTTTGTTTCACCTTGCTGTCCTTTTGTTTCCCCTTAGGGGCCGGGGTTCGGCGAGGATGCAGTGGAAGCTGCGTCGACCCGTGAAGAGGAATAATACCCCTGGTGGTAAATCAGGTAAGTCTTTGGGGGGTAACTAATATTGGCTCTGTGCTTTCCCTTGGCTCACCTTACTGTTCTTGTCTTCCCCTTAGGTGCCAGAGCGAGGCGGGAGAATGCAGAAGGATGCAGTGGAATGTGAAGATGCTGCGAAGGCCGGTGAGTTCAGCGTGGCGCTGCTGCAGGTGAGGCGATGCGCATAAAATAACTTCTTTCTTCCAGCTCGAAGGCGCGATGGATCGGGAATTCAGGTAAGGATCAAAGGTATTGCTCTTGTTCTAACCTTTTCTCCTTCTCTCCCCTTTTTCTAAGAGCTCCGGACTC
This sequence comes from Ambystoma mexicanum, assembly GCF_040938575.1. Lineage (NCBI taxonomy): Eukaryota > Metazoa > Chordata > Amphibia > Caudata > Ambystomatidae > Ambystoma > Ambystoma mexicanum. The sequence continues at coordinate 1,089,591,044 of NC_090925.1, read as the reverse complement.
GAGGCGGGCATGGCAGAAGACTGGATGCAGACTTGCAGTCACGGTGAGCGTTACGCTGCTGGATGCAGAATAACGCGAAGCGTGTGCTGCTCTTCGGGCGTGGTTTAAATAGCCTCCAAAGTAGTCCCAGGTAAGTATTCCTCCCCAGCCCCACCCGAGTAAAAAATAGTCCCTTAGGTTAAGTAGTCCTTTCCAAGCCTCCTTTGGCTTGGAGCTCTTGCAGCATGGTCTGCATCAGGTGAGTTTGCAGCATGGTCTGCATCAGGTAAGTTTTAATCTATGAGCCTGGCGCCTATGGCGCCAGGACTGACTCTCCATATGAGCCTGGCACCATAGACGCCAGGACTGCACCCAAATAGCCCCTAGCAGGGGTTGTTGGGTTTGCTTAGCATAACTTGATGCCTGCTTCCGGGGTTGCTGTACTTGGTCTGGGTCCCCGGGGGTAGGCATCATGACAGCACTCCCCCCCCAAGGACCCTCCTAAAGTCGTTCTTCCCTATGGTTTCGGTTTGTTTGGGAAATTTCGGTGGAATTTTTTCACCAATCGGGGTGGATGAATGTGGTCACTAGGTTCCCATGATCTTTCCTGTGGTCCGTAACCTTTCCAGTCGATTAAATAAAAAAGTTTTGACTTTATCAGCTTGGAGTCCAGGATGTTCTTAACTTCAAATTCAGGTTCCCCGTCTACAAGGATGGGGTCTGGTGGCTTGGCTTGTCTTGTCCCTGGTTGCACTGGCTTCAAAAGTGACACATGAAAGACAGGGTGAATTTGCATATTAGCAGGTAAGTCCAACTTGACAGCCACTGGTTTGATAATGACTCTGAAAGCATTGATCGTCCTGTCCTTCACATGAATCTCTTCCTCTTCCTTTGCTATGCAGCTTCTTTTTTTTCGATATACAGTTTTTGATATACAGTTTCTTCTTCTTCTTCTTCTACAATGTTTTGTAAAAATCAACTAAATAAATAAATAAAATAATGGCCTTAATAGAGTAAGGTCCCAAATATCTGGGGTTAAAGGTCTGTGTTCCCTTTAGAGGTATATGTTTTGTGGCTAACCATACCTGGTCCCCTATCTGGTATTGTGGAGTGTCAAGGATTTTGACCCATGTTGAATCAATAGACTGGGTAGATGTGGGGATGAGCTGTCGCCGCCCATTATTCTACCCCAGAACAAACTAAATCAATAGACTGGGTGGATGTGGGGATGAGCTATCGCCGCCCACATTCACGCCAGTATAGGAGAACTGTGCAGTTGGCACGAGACCACTTCAAAGATATAACCTTCTTGTGGGGGGTTCCACATCACCACTCTACTGTAAGGATGCCATCAAAACAATGTTAAGCAAGGGTCCTATACTATCAAGCAAAAGACCACTCTATTGAAATGCAGTAGTTCAAGACAACTCAAAAATGGATGCAGTACCGACAAATTCCCTAAGGTGGCGCTAGCGGCCTAAACTCTGACAGGGAAACTGTATTTAGGAGTTGCAAGAGGGGCAGGGACTTCAAAGCTTGTTGGTTAATTGAAAATCTAGCCACCTGCTGTTCCCAGAGGCCAAGAGGCTGGGAAACCTTAACACCTCAGAGATTCCACAACAGGAGGCAGGATATCACATGACCCTGTTGATTGATTGAGGAGAGACTTCCAGGCAGCCTGCTGGAGCCCACACAAAAGGTTCTTTCTGTTGAATGGGGTATGTTAATTTTGAGTGTATCCTGTCAACAGCCCTCTGCCAGCAAGGAGAGACATGTGATCACTGACCCACCCAGACTCCTGGAGGCAGACCCAAACACTTTGGGGAGTTGAATTGCAACAAATATATAGTTTATAGGAACAGTGATAATTTATTGTAACCAAATGACAGGAATGTACAACTTTGAGAGTGTTAGTTTGAAAAATGCCCTCACGATTTGAGTCCAAACTCCAATTTGTACCATGTTCTGGGGCAAAACCCTGCTAATTATGATTATTGTAGACAATGTGTTTAAGCTAGAGACATGGAAAGTTACTGGGATATATGTGGAAGGGAATTGTACCTTTGTATAATTTTTGATGAAAATCCCATATGTCACAACCCACTAAAATCGAAAATAAGTTGCCATTTTTGAATGCAAGCTCCTAGAAACGCCAGAGTCGGACAGGGACTATCTTTAGTAATATATGATGTGTGTACGTGATGTCAAACAACTGTGTACCTGGGAAATATGTATTTGAATCAAATATAGATTTGTGGGCAAATTGATCAGGGGAGGATCCTCTGACCCATAAACAGACCTCATCACTCTGACTCACAACCCAATTCCCCAATCATGGGAGAGGAGAGAATTGGGCCAATGACAAGTAGAGAGGGGCAGGCTCAGTTATGCCACGCACACACCCACTTCCAAAACACATAAAAAGAGACTGCTGGGACAGGTAGGGAGATTCAATTCCATTTTCTGCGGGACGCTCTGCCGGGAGACTCCAGACTTCACATCCATCAATCTCCAAAGACCAGAACTTTACTTCAGAACTTAAAGCAAGGGTCTAAACCCACAAACTGAGAATTCTTCTCAGCAGGCCTCAGCATCCTTAAAATCATTTGCAAACTATTCCACAGCCGGGCGAGCTGTTTGAATTCTTTGCCAAGAACAATTGCCAGAGACCAGACCAGAGATCCAGAGAACCACAGGCCGGTGTATCCAGACAAGACCCAGACCACTGTGAGCAGAACCAGAGATCCGGATCGCTGTGAGCAGAACCGGTGCCTGATTGACCCGCCGAGCAGAGAGAACCGAAGTCCAGTCCAGTTGACCAGATCCGTGACGAGGCCCATTCATTTCAAAATTAGGAGTGAGTGTCCGCCAGAACTGTGCAGAACCCAATCTCTTAGTTAAAATAATCTAATCCAAACTATTTTAACCTAATTAGAACAGCCTCCTAGAAATCGTGTCATCTGTCATTTTTAAAGCTGCACAACTGTCACCTGTCAATTCTGCAGCTGCAAGCTGTCACCTGTCATTTTGAGTTTTACTTTAAATCTGAAAATCTACCTTTATTAAATCATCCGTATCTCCGGAACAGTTTGTTGTAGGAACGAGATTTTAGAATCTAGGCTTTCCAACGAACCTAGAACCAACTTCCTACTCCCTATACCTTTTCCGTAATCGCGATACACGCACTGGCGAAATTTACCGCGATTTGCGATTTGGCCCGATTTCTTCATCTGTAGAAATCAGCAGCTTTTTGCTTCTCTTTGCTAAAATTCGTTTGCAATCTGCTAATCATTCATAGAGTATTGTTAAAGTGAGCCTGAACTAATATAAAGTAGCCATCACCTACCCTGAACCTCTAGAGGGAATTAAAAGCAATTTTAGCACCTTTTCACTTCCTTGCAAACCACATTAAAGTAATTTGCCTGTGTTTAAAACTCATCCCTGTTTTCCCTAAGCTTGCTGGGAGAACTGGAACTGTGTATTGCATTATAAAGTGTGATTTGTTGGGATTCTTGAAGACTGTGTGCTCTCCTTCCATTCCTTGTATTGCATAGGGGGGGAGTGAATTGTCAAAAGAAAAAGTGATCATATTACCTTTTGCTAAAATCATAACAAGTTATTTCTGTACTGCATTTTATTCCACCTTGCGTTTCCTTGAACCATATAAAGCATTCTTTCCCACCTTATTCTTCTGTTCCTATTCACAAGTTACCTCTTGCTGACTACTGCTCATATTCACAAGTGTAATATCCATTATCAATTTATCTATAGAAGTGTGATACATATATATATTGTTTACATTTTCAAATAAACCTTTTAATTTGCAAAACAAACCTACTTCTTGGCTCAGTGGGATCAGGGGGATTCTAAGAGGGGGGTGTTATACAAGGGTTGTCATCCAGAGTACTGAACTGGATATAAAAATACATCAATAAGGGTTTTTCTCAGCATCCCAGACTAGGCATTGACTTAGCTGTAGTGTTGATTGAATATCGCTTACAGGAGTATCACTTCTATGCCGATCAGCATCTTTCTTGTATTTTTCTTTCGCCTTTTTTAAATATTCAGTTGCTTCCTTAAAGGCTTGTGTAATCGTAGCGTGCAGATGGTCCACTGCGGGCATTTCTAAGTGTTGGGGTGAGTCAAGGTCTGAGGTTCGAGGATGGTACCCATATAAGGTATAAAAGGGGCTTAGTCCAGTTCCAGAATGTACTGAATTATTGTATGCATATTCAGCGATCCAAAGAATGTCTTTCCAATTACTCTCAGTCTGATGTAACATACAGCGCAGGTATTGTTCGAGAGTATGGTTGGTCCTGTCCATTTGACCATCAGTTTGAGGGTGGTGACTGGTCGATAACCTCACATCTATTTGCGCCAATTGACAAAAAAATTTCCAAAAATGTGAAATGAATTGACTGCCCCGGTCAGAGACCAATACGGACGGAAATCCGTGTATGCGAACAATGTTTTCGAGGAACTCTTTGGCCAGGATTGAAGCTGAAGGTAATCCCTTTAAAGGAATAAAGTGGGCCATCTTGGAAAAAAGATCCACAATAACTAGAATGGTGTTAAATCCATTTCATGGGGGTAGGTCAGTAATAAAGTCTAACGATAAGGTGTGCCATGGTGTAGGCGGAATGTCTAAAGGTTGTAAGAGTCCAGCTGTTTTTTTCTTTTGACATTTGTTTTGGGCGCAAATGCCACAAGACATCACAAATGATTTAATATCCTTTCGCCAGGTGGGCCACCAGAATTGTCTCTTAATCTTGGCTTTAGTTTTTGCAATACCTGGGTGCCCCTCCATTAGGGTATCATGATAACGGGAAATGACTAGTTCTTGTAGTTCCTTATGTGGCAGAAATAGCCGCCCTTGGTAATAAGGCAGGTCATTGGAGACAGAGTATTCCGGGCCTTTCTTTACCCAGTCCTGCAGGGCTGTAGGATCAAAGAGTTGTTGGATCTTTACCTGAATGTCCTCTAGTGTCTGCAGAGTTGTCATGCCAAGAATCCTTTGTTCGGAAATTATAGGTACTGGTTCTGGGTTCACTTCTGCCTCTCCCATCCCTATTCGGGATAAGGCGTCTGCTTTACCATTCTTACAACCTGGTCGATAGGTTATCACGAAATCGAACTCGGCAAAGAACAATGCCCATCGGAATTGGCGTGACGATTGGGCCTTGGCTGTCTTTAAATACTGTAAGTTCCGGTGATCAGAGTAATGGTATGCCTGACACAGAGAAGATAGTGCCGCCAAGCCTTGAAGGCGGATTTAATGGCTAATAACTCCTTATCGGTAACTGCATAGTTTAACTCTGGTGCCGAGAACTTTCTGGACCAAAATGCTACTGGGTGAAGCTGGCCAGTTTCAGGGTCCTTTTGAGACAGGACAGCTCCCATGGCTAGACTGGATGCATCAGTTTCCACTATGTATGGAAGTTCAGGGCGCGGGTGCTTTAATACAGGTGCAGACGTGAATTTCGCTTTTAGCTCTTGGAAGGCATTTTCAGCTTCTTCAGTCCACATAAAGCGTTTATTTTTTCACAAGAGTGCTGTGATGGGATATACAACATGTGAAAAATACGGGATAAATCTGCGGTAGAAATTGGCAAAGCCAAGCATGCTTTGTACTCCTTTAACTGAACTTGGTGATGGCCATTTAAGAATTGCGTCCACCTTTCGTGAGTCCATTCGGACTCCTTTTGGGGTCAGGATAAACCCAAGGAATTCAACTTCTGTGGCATGAAAAACTCATTTTTCCAGGTTTGTATATAGTTTGTGCTGGCACAATTTCTGAAGGACTGCTCGGACATGCTTCACATGGTCAGATTCTGAAGAGGAGTATACTAAAATATCATCAGTATATACGACAACACAAACATCAATGAGTTCACAAAGGACATTGTTCATGAAGTATTGGAAGGCTGCTGGTGCATTGCACAACCCGAAAGGCATTACCTGGTATTCAAATAACCCATACTTAGTGCGAAAAGCAGTCTTCCAATCATCGCCCTCTTTTACACGTACCAGATGGTATGCCCCCCGGAGATCTAGCTTAGTGTATATGCAAGCGTTCTTCACTTGGTCTAGTAATTCAGGGATCAGAGGCAATGGGTATCGGTTCTTAACAGTTACCTGGTTCAATGCGCGGTAGTCTATGCATGTTCTGAGGTCACCTTCCTTTTTGGGCACGAAGAACAAAGCTGAAGATGCAGCGGACTTGGATGGGCTAATGAAGCCATTAGCAAGGTACTGGTCTAGGTATTCTCGTAGGTGAAGGTTCTCAGGTTCCATAAGGGCGTAGATCCTGCTACAAGGGGGTTGTGCACCGGGTATGAGATTGATTTGACAATCGTACGATCTGTGAGGTGGTAAGGTGTTTGCCTGTTCTTTTTGGAAGACATCCTGGAATTCTTGGTATTCTGGAGGTAGTTGCACGACTGCTGTGGTTACTGGGACCAGGCCTGCGTTCAGCTTTTTCTTTGGGTAACAGGTTTGTGCACAATCTGAGAAGGTTATTCTCTTCTCTCGCCAATCAATACAAGGATTATGTGTTTCCAACCAAGGTATCCCCAGTATTATTTGGAACTATGTGGCTTTGATTAGATCAAACATAATAGTCTCTCGATGCCCATCCTGACCCAATAGTGTCATCTCTGCGGTGGAATGAGTTACAGGCCCAGAGGCAATTTCAGTTCCATCGACTCTGGTGATGACATCTGAGGTGGTTTTTCGGCAGAGAGGTGGATTCATCCTGGAAGCCAATTCGTAGACCACATAGTTTCCTCTGGCCCCGCTATCAATGTATGCCCTTACTGCGTGCATACACGAGGGCTGCCTTGGATCTACGAGGACCATTGGTATGATGAAATGCGAGGTCTGAGTATCCTTCTTCAAGCTCGGCAAGCGGACCTCTACGCTTGTCGGGCGTGGTCGTTTCCCGAGTCTGACTCCATATGGGTTTTATCAGCAGCTCCTACCACCTTCTTGGTGGTTTTACAGGGCAATCCCGTAGAAAATGCCCAGAAGTTCCACAATATAGACACAATTGCATTTGCCGTCTCCTTTCTCTTTCCTTCTGGGTTAAGGATCCTTTAACCCCTCCGATTTGCATGAGTTCTGAAGCATCTGCTCCTTTGGGGTTCGCGTGGGTCTTGACCAACACCCGATTCTCAAACTTGGCTCGCTCAGCCTTTCTGTTCTGAAGTCTGTGATCTAACTCGACCACTAAGTCTATATATTCAGCGCAGTCTTGAGGTGGGTTCATGACTTGAGCCAAGACATCCTTGAGTTCTCCTCAAAGCCCACGATGAAATAACGTGATTCGTTTTACCTCAGGCCATCCCGTTTCCACTATCAACCTATTAAAGGTCGCGATGTAGGATAGAAGGTCCTGGTTACCTTGTCGTAGGGACAAAAGTTTGTTATCCAGGGCCTGTCCTTGGGAGTGCCGGGCAAATAGTCTTTCCATGCTCATTTGAAAGCCCTGAAAATCCCGAAGAATTGGATCATCCTGAGTAACTAGTGGAATTGACCAATCAGCTGCACTGCCCCTGAGATATGACAATACAAAGGCTACCTTGGCTTGATCGTTTGGGAAGGCTCCGGGTCTGCATAAAAAGTGCAAGCGGCATTGGTTCATAAACACAGCGAACCTTTTGGGATCTCCGGCAAAGCGTTCAGGCGGAGCTAGTGGAATACTTCCTGGTAGGTTTATTTGCACGGGGTTACTCAATGACATAGGAGCTGGATTACCCCCGGGGCCTGGTAGGGGTGCTTGTCCAGCCTGGCTTTGCAGTAGTTGCCTAGCAAGGTCATCAGTTTGCTCCTTTGACAAAATCAGTTCTCTCCTAAGAGTATTGGTTTCTTGACAGGAGGAATGCACTTCAGCCCTCAGTTCCCCTAGTAATTGGGCCAATTGGTCAGTTTCTGAGGAATCCATAACGCCCGTGTGGGAATTTGTGAGAAGGCTTTGCGTTCTTTTACACTCACCAGACTCCCACAGGGGCGTTCATCTGAACTGGACAGCTGCGGCCTCCACCAATGTGACGCGTAGTGCCGAGATGACAGACTGGACTGGCCCACCTAGCTTCGTTTGCTTGGCCCGTAGGAATATTCTTCTGATGGTTTGGAAAGATGAGCTCTCCATCCTGCATTGAGTGCAGGGGCGCGTTGATAACCAGTTGCTTCACTGGCTCGAAGGAATTGGTGAGTTCCAGAACTATATTAACTCTGAGATTCCCAGCACGACGCCGTAAGTATGTAGTTCGTAAGAGTTCAAATGTCTGACTTTCACTCTTGTCCGATTCCTTGCAGGTTGCAGCTTGACCCTAGCAAAGAGTTCCTCGTGGCAACCGGTAATGTTCAGGTAAGGATTTGTATTATCCAACACATTTCGATAAAATAATGTCAGTATGTAACCTGTTGCTTTCTCCCTTATTCAGGCGCTGAGAGAAAATATGAAGTCTCGGGGAATAATGCCTCTGGCGGTAAAATCAGGTAAGTCTATTGTGGTGAGGAGGTTTCCCCTTGTTTGTCCCTTTGTTTCACCTTGCTGTCCTTTTGTTTCCCCTTAGGGGCTGGGGTTCGGGGAGGATGCAGTGGAAGCTATGCCGACCCATGAAGAGGAATAGTACCCCCGGTGGTAAATCAGGTAAGTATATGGGGGTAACTAATATTGCCTCTGTGCATTCCCTTGGCTCACCTTGCTGTTCTTGTCTTCCCCTTAGGTGCCGGAGCGAGGCGGGAGAATGCAGAATGATGCGGTGGAATGTGAAGATGCTGCGAAGGCCGGTGAATTCAGCGCGGCGCTGCTGCAGGCTAGGCATTGGTTCATAAACACAGCGAACCTTTTGGGATCTCCGGCAAAGCGTTCAGGCGGAGCTAGTGGAATACTTCCTGGTAGGTTTATTTGCACGGGGTTACTCAATGACATAGGAGCTGGATTACCCCCGGGGCCTGGTAGGGGTGCTTGTCCAGCCTGGCTTTGCAGTAGTTGCCTAGCAAGGTCATCAGTTTGCTCCTTTGACAAAATCAGTTCTCTCCTAAGAGTATTGGTTTCTTGACAGGCGGAATGCACTTCAGCCCTCAGTTCCCCTAGTAATTGGGCCAATTGGTCAGTTTCTGAGGAATCCATAACGCCCGTGTGGGAATTTGTGAGAAGGCTTCGCGTTCTTTTACACTCACCAGACTCCCACAGGGGCGTTCATCTGAACTGGACAGCTGCGGCCTCCACCAATGTGACGCGTAGTGCCGAGATGACAGACTGGACTGGCCCACCTAGCTTCGTTTGCTTGGCCCGTAGGAATATTCTTCTGATGGTTTGGAAAGATGAGCTCTCCATCCTGCATTGAGTGCAGGGGCGCGTTGATAACCAGTTGCTTCACTGGCTCGAAGGAATTGGTGAGTTCCAGAACTATATTGACTCTGAGATTCCCAGCAAGACGCCGTAAGTATGTAGTTCGTAAGAGTTCAAATGTCTGACTTTCACTCTTGTCCGATTCCTTGCAGGTTGCAACTTGACCCTAGCAAAGAGTTCCTCGTGGCAACCGGTAATGTTCAGGTAAGGATTTGTATTATCCAACACATTTCGATAAAATAATGTCAGTATGTAACCTGTTGCTTTCTCCCTTATTCAGGCACTGAGAGAAAATATGAAGTCTCGGGGAATAATGCCTCTGGCGGTAAAATCAGGTAAGTCTATTGTGGTGAGGAGGTTTCCCCTTGTTTGTCCCTTTGTTTCACCTTGCTGTCCTTTTGTTTCCCCTTAGGGGCTGGGGTTCGGGGAGGATGCAGTGGAAGCTATGCCGACCCATGAAGAGGAATAGTACCCCCGGTGGTAAATCAGGTAAGTATATGGGGGTAACTAATATTGCCTCTGTGCATTCCCTTGGCTCACCTTGCTGTTCTTGTCTTCCCCTTAGGTGCAGGAGCGAGGCGGGAGAATGCAGAATGATGCGGTGGAATGTGAAGATGCTGCGAAGGCCGGTGAATTCAGCGCGGCGCTGCTGCAGGCTAGGCGATGCGCATAAAATAACTTCTTTCTTCCAGCTCGAAGGCGCGATGGATATAGGAAGGAGGCATGGCATCCCTCTTACCTACGGGAGCCATTTTAAAGGTAATCATAGATTGGAAAGGTCTGGAGAGTCTATCAGAAGGCTTAATAGAAGCAACATTTAGCTGGCTCCTATTTGCAAACAGAGAACATCCTAAAGGTGCTAAAACTTGTTTTAACTCATTAAGATTAGTGCCATCAAAATTCCCAGTGACACTATTGTTCCATCAGCCAAAGAATAATGCCCTAAGCGAAGCATAAGAAGCAGTAGTTAGAGGGAGTGGATGTATATACCAGCCCAATCCCTTTTCCCCATGCTGTGGCAGATGTGAACATATCCAACAATTGGTCTTGTTAAAAATGCTATTTATGGCATTCATGATCATCAGGAGACTGTTGTTGTGATAACCCCCTCTATGTTGGAGGTTTCGAGGACGGAGAATGTGCGAATGCACATAAGATGGAGATGTATTGGAGACACTTGCAGTTGGTAATAAAATATCAATTGGATGTATACTCTCCAGATAACATAATAAGAGTGTCAATGCAATTATAATACAAGCTGTTATTGTGATCAGTATCCATTTGGTCATAGGGGACCATGGCCTTTGAAAAACAGGTTAATCATGAGCAAAACGGTCAGTATCCTTTTTAGTACGAGTGGCCCCTAAAACAGGCGTAGTTTCTCAGTGTTCGTTAAGAAGCCTCACTGTTAGGCTCTTTTAGTTCATCTGGGGGTGGCACTTGACCACGTGGCCTATCTTGATTGAAGGTAACTTTGCCGGTCCCTACCTCGTATCGTATGCAGCAGAGAAATGACAAGGGACAGGCTCAATGTTGGTTTCTTGTGGGTACAGAATCCTAGCTGCGCTTTCCTATTCTATTTACTTTAATGTAATGTCAGCAGGCCCTACATCTAAATCCTGTTCTGTGGTTGCAGATTCTACCTTAAAACTCCAGGTACAGAATGATCAATGAACAAAGCATAGTTGTTTCTGGAAAAAGATGAAGAAGCAGAAACAACATCGACTGATGGTGAAGAAGAAAATGAAGAAGAAGCAGCAATCTCCCTAGGCCCCACGGGCTCAGGAAGGACTTTTGAAGAAAAAGCAACAATCTCCCCAGCCACACGTGCTCAGGAAGAACTTTCGTAGCACACTCAGTGTTGCTCAAAGCAGGCTTGTTATGAGCATCAGGATCATCAGTTCTCTTCTCCTCCCCTTTGTCATAGGGTAGAGGAAAAGGAATCCTTTCCACAAGTGTCGCGTGGATCCAGTGTTTCTTTCCTGTCACTCGTACTGCAGTTTGCATAGCCAAAATGATCTGATGGGGTCCCTGCCAAGGAGGTGCAAGGCAGGTGCCCCTCTCAAACCTTTTCCCCAAGACACATTGTTCCCCAGTCAGTGACCTGGACCCTTGTATTCTACAGGTAAGGCTGCTCGTACCTGTTGGTGAATCAAACGTAAGTTTTGAGTCAACTGGTCACAATAATCAGACAAAAGTGGATACTCAATGGGCCTCATTACGACCCTGGCGCTAAGTGTTTAACGGCGCCGTAAAAGGCTGCGGTGCCGTTAAACCCTTAGCGCCTTACTACGAGGTCCCTTCGCGGGACCCGACCTTAACAGCTGGTCTGCACCAGCCGTTAAAGTAGGGACCCGCAAAGGGACCTTGGTGCTAAGTACGGTACCATGGGGAATTACTGCCCCGCCAACCTTGGAATGGGGTGGTAATTCCCCATCGAACCATGGCGGACCCGTTACAACACCGGCACCAACCATGGTGCTAATAGCGCCATGGTTTAGCACTGGTGTTGTATTGAGGGCCAATATCTTTCAACTTTTTTTTTGGGCCTAGGTGCATTCCATTGAATCCTGGTTGACGGAGAAGTCAGTTTTATCCGTTTGGTTTGGTTTGGTTTCCGCCCAGGAGTAGGAACCATAGAGCAGAGTCTCAATTTGTATCTCCTTGTGGCCAACTCAGTCTTTTGTAAGGGAGAGGTGGTGTATTTAGCGTTTATGGACCTGAGCACAGCGTTTGACAAGGTGGACAGGTCAAAGCTTTGGCAAGAGCTTAGGTCCATGGGCTGTCCGGGGAATATATTGAGGGTTTTGATGGAAGTTCACAGTGACAATGAGGCATGCGTGCACAGTGGTCCAGGGGGGCATTCCACAGCTTGCTTTAAGGTCGGGTGCAGGGTGAGGCAGGGCGGTCTCTTGGCCCCATTATGTTTTTGCCTCTATATTAACGGCCTCTTGATGCATTTGCTAAATATTTTGGTGGACTTTTTGGTACTGGGGGGTCGGGCGTTTCCTGTGCTGGCATATGCGAATGATACCATACTGTTAGCCAGGACCCCATGAGTATTGCAGATCCTGATTAATGCATATGCAGCCTTCATGAGCAATTTGGGGTTAATGATCAACTGTACAAAATCGGCTGTAATGGCCTGTGTGGGTAAAAAATGTCCGGCATTAATGTGACCCATGATATGTGATGGAGAAGTCATCCCCAGGGTGAAGGTTTTTGATTACCTAGGGATTAGATTTTCGGAAGCTCTCACTGGGAAGTTGCATCTAAGCAAACAACCGGCTAAACTGAGCCAACAAATAGGGGGCATTTTTCATTTTATGTCCCGCTGTGAGGGTCAACTGCTTGATGTGGTAGCCAAGATATATGTATTGATATTGATATTTTATTTCTATCGTGCTCATACACAAGTGTTTCAGAGCACGAAGCAAAGGCAGTTACACTATATGGGGCAACTTTGTGGGGTTTCCAGAAGGCGGATGAGGTACAAGTCAAGGAGAACCAATTTTTCAGGAGACTTCTGGGACTCCCTAATTCTTCAGCAAGTATTTCTACCCACAAAGAAATGTGTCTATAATTTTTGGAGGATGATTGGGCGTTGGCCCCCACACTCTTCTGGGTCTGGATGTGTGTGAATGTACATGCCTCTCTCTGCCATTTTATTATTAGATCTGTATTGGGGAGGACGGGGTGGCAAAGAATTCCATGGCTTGATTATATAGATAAAGCACTAGAAGAGGCCAATTTAAGTATTCTTTTTCCTCCAGCTGCCCTTTTAACTAAAACAGAGGTGAATGTTTATAAAGCTTTTTTGGGCAAAGTGTTTGCCAGGAAGAGAATACTTTTAGAGTACGAAAATAACACTGTTATATTGCACGCAATGATTAGTCAGCCTTTGGTGATTCAACCCTACTTAATTTAGGGTTCGAATAAAAAAGATTGGTGGCTAATCACTAGGGCAAGGTTTGATTGTCTCTGTTTGCGGGGGAACACAGTAAACTAGAAAGGATATCCGGATACTGCTGTTTGTCCGGTGTGTGGGTATATTACTGAAAATCTGGTGCATTTATTACTATTTTGCCCGATGTACATAGGGATACAGAGAGCAACAATAATTCCAGTCCTTAAGGAAACTAAGATTCACCATTACAGAGAGGCTATTTCATTTCTTATAAGCACAGACTCTGTTTTGGTTGCATGGGCTTTTCTTACCTTTTTGAAAAGAGCAATGTATTTTAGAAAAGGGTTATTGAGGTTACAGGGCGAGGAGTGTTGTTGACTCCCCCGATTAGCTACATTGGGAAAGGTATTCAAATTGTAGGTTTGATATTGTTGCGGTAACAGCAGTTTATATTGTATTTTATTTGGTATTTTATTATGTGACTGTTTTTGCAGATGTATAATATGGTTTTTGTGGATGTTCTTAAGGGAAGGGTTTTATTAATTGTATGTATTGCTTGGACTTATGTGTTTTATGTATTTTAGAATCCAAAATAAACATTTCTGACTGACTGACTGACTGACTGGCTGGCATTCTATACGTTGGCTGGTCTCCCCATGACAATCACTTAGGGGGAGAGCCCTGTCTTTGACTCTGCAGTAGTCCGCCTCGATAGTAAGTCTATTGCAAAGCGTCCGGCCATTTCAGATTGCTGTGTGCACAGAATTTAGCAATTTCATTCTTTAAGATACTGTTATGGCGTTTCACAAGGCCGGCACTCTGAGCATGTCTGGCCGAGTGGAACCGTTGATCAATTTGTAATCCCGCACATACTTGCAGGATGACAGCAGCGATAAAATGTGGGCCATTATCGGACCAAATTACTCTCAGCATGCCAAACTTAGGGAAATATTCCCTACACATGGGGCCTCATTACGACCCTGGCGGAGATCATGGTGCAATATGCACCATGGAGCATGGCGGAAAGCTGCCGATACCGCCATGGGGGTTGGCGGATTTTCCGCCCCATGCCGACCTTGGCGGAGCGGTAAATCCCCAATCCCCATTTTACCCTTCCCCATTCCCATTTTTGCCCCATAGGGTATAATGGGAGTGGGGAAGGCGTTAATTACGCCACCGTAAATTACGGTGGCGTAATTAACATCAAGGTCCCGTAGCGCCATGGATTACTCCGCCCGGAAAAACCAGGCGGAAAAAGGCTCCATGGCGCTACGGGAACTCGTAGTAAGGCGGACGCGTCCGCCACGATTACCGCTGGCGTAAACCCACTCCGCCAGGGTCGTAATGAGGGCCATGGTCTTTGCCGTTGACATTGCTGTGGCGTCTTTAAGTGGGAAAGCCTCAACCCATTTGCTAAAAGCACAGATCACAACTAAGACATATTTATAGTTTTGGCAATGTTACATCTTAATTAAATCAAAATGGATCACCTCAAAAGGCATAGAGGGGAGACCAAACCTGCCCTTCTGTGTTCCCTTCCCAATGTTATGTTGCAAACATATCATGCAACTCTGGACCAAATGTTCAGCAGTTTTCTGGATATTAGTGTTGTACCAGATGGGATCTGTTGACAAATCTTTTTAGTGCATATGTGTGTTGGGCCATGAGCCATGGTAACCATAGCAGTGACATAGGCATTGGATAGCATCCATCTTTGCTTCTCATTATCCACCCAACCACCCTCATCGTCTAGACCCGCTGAACCCCCAGCCCACTGTTTTATTTCTTCTGGAGTAGCTTCAGCCTGAATTTCTTTTATACAGCTAATCCCTTTGTCCATCGTACAAGTATCAGTAACCCATCTTGCTGAATCGAATATGTACATTTTTGAGTGCAAATCAATAGCAGTCTGTTTGGCTATTCTGTCAGCAAAAGCGTTTCCTTTTCGTACATCGTCCATCACTTTCTGATGTGCGCGCACTTCATTATTGCTAGTTGTGTAGGAAGCGCAAGTGCTGATAGCAACCGGACTATCAGAGTGCCATGCTGAATTTTTGTTACATGTGAGGTCAAGAATCCTCTCTCAGCCCATAGTCAGCCAAAATTATGAACCGCCCCAAATGCATATTGGCTTTCTGTATATATATTTACGCTAACCCCTTCAGAAATTTCACAAGCTCTGGTTAATGCAATAATCTCTGGGGCCCACGCACAATTATGCAGAATTTGTTTGCTCTACACAACACTGCTTAATGTGGTGATAGCATAAGCAGCGGTAGATGTACCACCCGGTAGTTTAAAACAGGAGCCATTACAGAATATAACCATTTACTGATTCTTGTCCATTTGTTTTGACGACAAATTGTAGCAAAAATGTGTTGGTATTGAATTTATTAAAGAAATTGAATGCTGTGATTTACTGTTCTCCAGATGGAAATTGGTACCGGCCGAGAGACCGGACTAACCACTGGCATACCAGAAAACCCTACAGAAATGTTGTTCTGCCCGGACAGTGGAATATCTGGAACCCGTGAATGGTCAATAGAACACTTCTGTGCTCCTGTATCTATCAAAAAGAGACGCTCCCTATTCCCCACCTTTATTTCAACATAGGGCCCTTTCTGATCAACGTGAATAGGTATCGATTCCAGACCCTGCTCCGGGCTGTCCTAACGGAACAGTATGTTGTCAGATGAAAAATCCTCAGAAAAACAGACATTCAAAGCATTATCAAAAATATTCCCACTACTAACACTCTGTTGTTGATTATCTTGCGATGATGTCGGTTGGTTCTGTGCAAACTGATTTCTACCAGGACCCCGTATCCCAGGACGGCCTCTGGATCGTCTACCCATGGCACCATACGTATTGTTTAATCTCTGCTGTAGCATCGGGCATTGTGCTCGCCAATGACCCTCCTGTCTACAAAATGCACAATGGTTTATGTGATGGGACCCAGTTTTGCACCACCTTGTGGTATAAATTGGCCTCTGAACGGTGTATTCCCACCTCTGGCTCCTCTAGCTATCTGCTGCAATAACACTCTAGTCTTCAGATCTCCTTTCTTCTTTTCCACCTTCTCCTTCTCTGTATTAACCCTATTCTCATAATACTGAGCCATGTGTAATACTTCAGATTGAGATTTCGCTTGCCGCACACTCTCAGAAGTCATAATCTGTTATTGAATTTGAAGCAACAATCCACGTATAAACTTATCAACAAATAGCCTCTTTCGTGGCCCTGTACTTAAATCTTGACCACTAAAATCCAGAAATACTTGCTCAAATCTGTTAAAATACTCTGTTGCAACTTCTGACTTCCCTTGCATGCAAACTGTAAGTTTATCCCATATAATTCTTTTTTTAGGAAACAGAGTTTTCAAATTAGACACTATTCTATCTGGCAACATCAGTATCACCTTTGGCGGTTTTTCACCGGCATTCCTTTCCCCATCTGCTCGTACTAAGGCATCCCATGTATCACCCATCCCTGCCTGATCATTTACAGTTCTAATCTGTATCCATGAATCAGCAAGAAGGATCATGGGAAACAACAAATCTATATCACCCAGCGTGAAAACTGACAAATGCAAGACAGATTCAATTTCTTTATAAAATCTTGTTGGATTCTTCCTAATATCTGGAATTGATTGCCTAATGGTATTCACTTCCTGTCTAGAAAACGGGACATGGACAAACTGTGAGACATAGTGTGCTTCAACAGTAGTGGCAGGTGTTCATGCCTCAGCATAAGCTGAAATCTTTACTTCGGAACAAATGTCGGAGGAACCTCCCTCATTGGCAATTGTGAAGTAGGCAAATCTGAACGTCTATTAAGCAACAAGGCCAAATCAAGTCACAAAGTAGTCAAAGCAGTATCGGGCGAAAATGCTCTTTTATAAATAACCATCAAATCTGCGGGACAACATTCTTTTCTCTTCATAAATTCATCTTGTAAATACTCTACCATCACCTGTAACACTTTCCCTTGCATTGCCGGAACATACTGACTAAACATGTCATGCACTTCAATGGGAGAAATTGAAACATCCGAAATCCATCTAAGGATGTCTCTTGTGCAAATGCGCATTTCTTCACTCATTGATTTCAATGGAGGAAGAAATCACTTCTGCACATATGAAGCCTGCAATCCATTTACATCCATCTTATCTTCCTATAATCGATCTATCTCCCTTTTAAACTCATATGACTCCTCTACATGCTCATATACTTTCACCGTAGTGTCCCTTGAGCGAGCAAGGACATTCAAATCCTACAACCCCTGTGGGACATTCATGTCCGTCAAATCATTCCATATGTCAACTAAATATGTTCCCATCCGTTCTATCAAAATATTCTGTTCAGGAATACCCCCTTGATCAGAAATCACAACTGAAACAGATGATTCATCACCCTCTTTTATGTACTGCTCAGCCCATCTATACAATTCCCTCTTTCTGTCTTTAGGTACCGTACCATGAGTAACTACACTTGGATCAGCTTCCGCCCCTTCAAACACTACAGGTGGAGCAGAACCACCTGACAAACAGAGTTCATACAATACTTTTTCAATAGGTAGCAGAGGTAATACCGCTGGCGGTGCAAATGGAATTATGGAGATGGCAACTGTTGCCATGGGTGCAGTTGCAGGAGGAGGAACAACAATGGGAAGAAGAGGAACAACAACAGGAGGAAGAGGAACAACAATGGGATGAAGAGAAACAACAATGGGAGGACACACATAAGGAGGTGGTGCAGTTGAAACGGTCCTACGTTAATTCAATAATTTATTAATTAATTTGTCTGATGTATGAAAATCCTGAGAGTAATATATCTTTTGCACATCTGGTTGAAAAGCCCTGTCCATACTTCTAATGGATTCTGACTAATTCTGTTGATCATGCAACAATGCTTTCTCTGCATTCGTCATGTGTCTGCGTGCATGCTTTTCTTTACTTTTAAGTTGCTGCATAGCTTCATTCCTCCAATCTCTAATTGCATCAAACGCTGCAGGCGTAGGCTTTCTTCTCAACAATACAGATTCTAAATGCTCTAGGCAGGCAATTTCAAAACTACCATAAACTGGCCACTGAAGTTTAGAAACATGTCTGGTCTGTCTGTGCCAAATGTCATTAAATACGATAGTTCCTAGGCCATACTTATATTACATTAAATAAGCCGGCGGCCCTTCGGGTGCCGCCGGTTGGCCATGTTTCAAAGATTGTCTTTTCCTGCGGAATAAAACCCTGCAACAGGATGACAATTTCCCAGGCATAGTTAAATCGCAATCTTACCTGGCTACATTTCTTTCTGCAGAGACAACACTTACAACAAATATCAGGAATCTAAGAATCGGGGTACGGCTCACCTGATTTCAAATGAAAGGGTCCGATCGGATATCAAATCATCGTGGCTAGCGTTTACGCAAAACAGGCCTCGATACGGGGAACCTCGTTGTGATGCCCTACTAAACGCTGCTCACCGTCCAGTGATCGGGCGTGCAGTACTGCAGATGAATCGTGTCTCACTTTGCAGGGCCCCCGTCACTCTCAATCCCGGTCCGGTAGCCTCATCTTCGTCTAGCGATATGGCATCAATATTGAGGGTCCCTATTCGGGTGCCATCTGAAAGATTAAACATATTGAGGCTTAATAAATATACATAATAGAAATACGCCAGTCATAAAACCATAGGTACCATGTACATTTATTAACAGGCAGCTGTCTGATCTCTCAACACCCCGCAATGTGTGCAAGCAGACACAGTGAGATGAGAGAGTGCTGTACATTTAAAAAACACAAGTATTTATACAAGTTTTTCACAATCCAGGACTCATCGTCCAGCCCCTCTTTGTGTAATACATTTACCTAGGGTTCATGGCCTATCCACATAACTAAGTCATGTTTAAACATCTTTGAATAGTTTGCTGTTTTCCTTTAAACACTTCATATGTTTTCCAAACATAAGACACAAAGTTAACATTAGTTATTTTGCTTGCTTATATTTGTCTATCATTTGTTCTTGAGTTTAAAGTCAGCTTAGTTTCAAGGAGTGAAAACAAAGATTTCTGCATGAAGAGTATGTTGAACTATACATCATTCTTCTTTGCTGTTTGAATGGGGAAGGCACTATTGGAACAGATGGTATCTAAATTACTGATTGGTATGGCTTTTGTTTAACTCCAAGGTTTCTCAGTGTAGGACAAGCAATCCACTTTAGCAGCTTCAACATTCTTATCTACGTTGACATCATAGAAACAGTACAAAGTTCATTTTTCTCTGCTGGAGCCAAAAAACACAATTCTAAACATGGGACAGAAGGCAAGAGGCGATCAAAATGGCAAATGACTCAAAATGGCGGCGTAGTCAGCCTATTTCAGGTTCATTCAATGCAATTTGTAGTGCGATGCGAATGTGCTTAGACCAATCCTTTACTATCAGGTGGTATTCATGTAAAATATATTTTTACATGTTTATTTAATTATTTATGTATTTATTTTGGCCCAGGGATTTAGCAATGTGCTACTTTTCTTTCCCTTTTACTATAAAGCTATTATATGTTTAACTTCCGCCTACCCAATATTCTTTTGTAAACTGTTCAAAGTTTCAGTTGGCAGTTTCAGTAACAGAGGACTATATTTAAAATCATGTGTTTTATTGTGATCAATACATACTTTTTCTCATAGGGCTATCATTACAAAATGTTGCAGTAATTTAATATAATGATGCTCATTGGTTTGACCGTGATTGGTGGAAGCACTGAGTCTTCCTTGATAGGGTTCACACATATGACTGAAGAATAAACAAAGGCCACAGCAACCTAACTAACAGAACTAATTGGTTCAATTAGCCGTACAGGCTCAGATTTGTGAAATTTCCAACATTTTAAAGGAAACACCTGTCCAATTGTCTGTTGTTACATCAATTCTATTTATTCACATAATTAACTTTTGATGCAATTTTGATGTTATTTTATTTTACGACACATAGACAAATGTAACACAACCAGGGTGTTTATGCAGACAAAATCTACAAAATCCGAAGATGCATTGACGTTATCAAACCCACCACAGACATCCCAGCCACCCATACATTTCATATCCCAAGATAGGTATAATTCAGGAACATAACATTGGATAGGTTAAAAAAATTGATCCATAACAATAAAGCCTGCCCCCCCCTAGGAAGACATGCTTTCAGCCTATATTTTGAAGCTCATGGTGGAAAACACACTAAAGCCTCCCCATCACATCCTCATTGCCCCACTTACTCGTGCATCTTCCCAGATGCACTGACACTTTTCCAGACCCTTGCTCTACTAAAGAAGCAGAAGCTCAATCCTGCAACCAGGAAATTACCACCCTCTTATGCATCTACCCTTCACTTGAAAAAACGAGAGAGCAGTCACTCTTCAACTGCACAAAAACAGTCAACACACAATCTCCTTCAGGAATACAATTTCTAAATATAAAATGGCATCCGACATCTCACAAAGACGCGAACATGCATGGAAAAGTTCCAGGCCAAGGACCTCACTGGTAACCTTTCGTGAGGTAAGAATTACCTATCAGATTACCTACAGGCACGTTTCATGCCAAGTACAATACTATGTACATCACTCTGTACATATTGGACTGCTATTCCCCTGTTTCCCGTTTACATTATCTTAAGGGGAACCGTGAGCTTCACAACAGTAGAATAACCTTTGAAACGGAATTGATTAAAGTCTGTCTTTTGACTAAATACTCATTGACATAAGCCTATGGAAATTAGGTAAACTATAACCCTCAATTTAAGAAAAATATCCTGACTTGGAAAACACTACAAATTCAGTTAATATATTCTTTTTACCTTTTTTTGCTGTTATAACCCAAAGAAGTGGATGTGCAGTGAACAATTTGGAAACAGAACCAGCATCACGTAACACCTAAAAGGGAATAAGGAGCTATTAACATTATATCTTCAGTCACCTTTTTTCAGTATTGATAACCCCTTTGCCCCACAACATGTGCTTCCAAGAGCAACTCCCTTTAAGCTTAACACTATCACTTACCATCAAAATAATTACAGACCCACTAATGGTGGCTAGTAGCTGCACTGCATGGCACATACCTGGCGGAACAGAGGTTCCAAAACTCAGCCTGGGTTAAACCATTAGAAACCCTACAAGTAACACACCTACATCGATTAAATCTTATAAAATAAGCACTGAATATCAAGACAGAAGAATATGTATTGAACAAAGATACATTTGCACTATCATCTCCAATTCAAATGTATTGTCATTGTATGTATGTATTCTTTAGTATTTCTCTCCGTTGGCATCTCAATGGCAATATGGCATTTATTTATGTTAATTGTATACTTATATTTATATTTCCATGTGTGTATACTTATAGAGTGCAGCTACCACCAACAAGGCATCTAGGCACTAAGGAAACCTGGAAAAAGACCACTGACCACCCTCTGGTCAACTAAACCAGATATGTTTTCAGCAGGGGCTGAAATGATGAATGATTTTCAATAGCCCTAAGCGAGTGGGGAAGTTGGTTCCATATAAAGGCTTCTGCCACGGAAAAAGCACAGGCCCCCAATCCTAGCAAGCCTAAAGCGCAGAACCTGAATCAGGAGTGCATTTTGAGAGCGAAGAGCGAGGGAGGGAATTTAGCCTGAAATTATTCTGCACCGGAGCCATAAAAAGCATGAACAAAACATATGGATTTAAAATGAATATGATGACGAACCGGCCACCAGTGGAGAGAGCACAGAATAGGGGAGATATGTGCCCCAAGTACTGATTTTGTGGTGATCCTCGCAGCAGTAGTCTGCAAAATATGCAGTCGTTGAATCAGGTACGAAGGTTGAGCCAGATATATAGAATTACGATAGTCCAGAGTACCATAGATAGAGGATGCTACCACAGGGGCTCGTAAATGAACTGGTAGAAAAGGGGGGACTTTCCTCAGAATCCTTAATTTAAAATGGTGAGATTGACAAACAGCAGTAACTTGGGCCTCAGCAGACAGGGAGGCCGAGATCTTACAGCCCAAATTTTGTTATTAATGTATTGTTTGCTTGTTAGGCACTTATACAGCAAGTAAAATACCAATTCAAAGTGCCCAGAGGGTGAGGAGAGGGAACAAGGGAGTGAAATACAATACACAGCACAATATTTAATAAGAACAGTGAGGGAAATGGATGAAAGGACAAACCTGCTATGTCTTGAGAGTATTTAGAATGTGCAAGTGCAGAAAGGAAGAGGGTAGAGGGGGTAAGTGCTGGAGAGTCTGAGCTCATGGGTGTGCCACAGCTGAGGTGCTAGGGCTGTTGAGTGCTACACAGCCAGGAGTTACGCTAGGAGTAAGTGCAAACATCCAAGGTGGAGGGAATGCCAAGGCAAGTGCTGATGGTAGACAGGAGCTGGACAGATTGGGTGTGGGGAGGATGGGGGGTCAGGGGCCTCGAGGATGCATAAGGGCCCCAAACACCAATCACAGCTACTGTGGAATTAACAGATGAGAGAAGAAGGCAAGGAGGAGGTAAAGAAGAAAGTCTTGAGAAGCTCCCAGAATTAAAGAAAGTCCTGCTCAAGGCATAGAGTGAAGGGGAGGCATTTCTATAGGACGGAGCCAGATGAGGAAAGCGATCAACCACATATGCTCTGTTTCGAAAAACACTTTACAAACAAAGAGTTGGTTCCAGAGGAACGTAGTAGTCTAGAGGGAGAGTATTTAGTAAGATAAAGTTGCAGAAACTAGGAGCCATCGAAGACTTTTTAGGGCAGGAGAGATGCTGTTCATGGGTTTAAGGCCAAGGATACCTCTTGCTGCCCTATTCTGCATTACCTGGAGGGGTCGCATAGTGGAAAAAGGGAGATTCAGGAGGGTGCTATTGCAATAGTCAAGTCTAGAGAGGACCAGGGCTCAGGTAACATTGAGCTTCTGGGAAAGTGAGAAAGGGGGAGAATTACTGAAGAGCTAGAAGTTGGACTTCTTGGCAATGTCCACAGTGTGAGGGAGGAGTCAAAAATGACTCCAAGTTTTCTGGCTTCAGAAGAAGGAGCAGGGGACAGCCCAAGGAGAATGGCCAGAGTGAAGGGAAGAAGGAGGGAGCAAGGGTTCTGATGGGAAGGATCTCAGTCTTACATGTGTTGAAGCAGAGATTGTTGGAGGTGCACCAAGAATTGATGGCAGATAGGAGGTCAGGGATGATGGAGGGTGCAAGCGGATCAGCAAGAAGTTTGAAAAATAGCTATGTGTCATCTGCATTACACTGGAAGTTGGAGGAGAAGGAGGAGATGAGGCGTGCAAGCAGATCTAGGTAGTTATTAACAATCCAAGGGGAGAGGATAGAGCCCTAGGGGACACCACAGGTGGAGAAGGAAGTAGGAGAGGAGAAGGTGCCCATGATGATTTGGGGAGTGTGGTACGTTCGGAAGGATGTCAGCCAGTCCAGGGCCCTTTCCCAGATACCAAGGTTATCGCAGAGCCTTTGTATGAGGAAGGAATGGTTGACTGTATCAAAGGATGAGGAGAGAGCTAGAAGGATGAGGACAGCTGGGGAGTTGCAGTCCGAAGATGCAAGCAGTTCTTCTCGGGAGTTCAGAAGAACAGTTTCCATGCCTCTGGATGCTCTGAATCCAGATTGATGGTTGTGGAGACCACCAACAAGTTTGGTGTGTGAGTTGAGTTGGGGCAAGGCCAGCTTCTCCAGCAGCTTCCCCAGGAAGGGGGTGATGGAAATAGGGCTGTATTTGGCAGGGCAGGTAGGGTCTGGTGATTGCACAAGGGAGTGCTTAAGGGAGGAGGGGAAATATCCAGTGAGAAACGAGGGATTGCAGAAATCAGTGAGTGCAGGGGCAAGAGAGCCAATGGTCCTGATGGTCCTGGATGAGCATGGGGAAACCTGTTAGAAGAGACCTTCATGGAGAGGACAACTTTGATAACTTCTTCATGTGTGACAGGGGAGAAGGAGGTGAAAGAGGAAGGAGGAAGGTGAGGGCCAGTGTAGGCATGAGGGTGTGGGGTAAGTTGGTAGGGTGGGTAGCAAAGGTGTTCAGGAGGTCCTGGGCTTTGGTAGCAAAGTGTTTGGCCAGTGCATTGCATCAGGCCTGGGAATGAGAAGGGGAGAAGGAGACTGCAACACGGTTGGCTAGTTCCATGCAGATCTTCAAGGGGTCAGCTGTGTTGTTGAATGCAGAGGAAACCTGAGTCTGTATGTGGGCTCTTTTCTTGGCACGGATGCAGAGTCTGTATTGTCTTTTGAGCAGGTGGCAGGCCAGTTTGTCAGAGGATGAGCCTGAGGTATGCCACTTCCACTCCACCACTCTGCACTTTCGTTTCAACGTGGCAAGCTCAGAGTCGTACCAGCTGTTATGCTTAGAGGCAGGTTACAGTTGGATCCTCATGACTGGGGCAAGTGTAGAGTGTTAGTGATGGACAGGTGAAGGTTGCTGAGAGCAGAGTCAGTGATAGAGTCAGAGGATGGGATACAGGTGGATGAAGTTGGAAGTGAAGGCAGCAGCTGATCACTGTGTTACCACAACCCCACAAGTCATAGAAACTAGAGCAAAACGAAAGAGAGAGAGCACGAGTGATTGTACCCAGTCAGCAAAAAAAGAATCAAACCGGGCAGCACCGATTTGGAATTGCTAGATTCGGCTAGATGACCAAGCAGAATATAGT
The DNA here is from genome assembly GCF_040938575.1 of Ambystoma mexicanum. Taxonomy (NCBI): domain Eukaryota; kingdom Metazoa; phylum Chordata; class Amphibia; order Caudata; family Ambystomatidae; genus Ambystoma; species Ambystoma mexicanum. Next base: position 1,089,566,118 of record NC_090925.1, on the reverse strand, counting down.
GGTTGATGGTGTCAAAGGCAGCTGAAAAATCAAGTAAAATCAGTGCCCGACGCTACCATGATCAGAGAAGCATGCAATGTTGTCTATCACTGAGGAAAGCACCATCTCTGTGCCACAACCCGGGCAGAAACCAGATTGAAATTAATAAAAAAAGGAAGATTTATCCAAGAACATGCTAAGCAAGGGAGTAGCCAGTGATTCCAACATTTCACAAGAAAAGGAAAAAGGAAGAAGAGAAATGGGATGGAAATTTGCACGCGAGAGGAATTCAGCAAGTGCTTTTTAAAAAGAGGAATCACCACTTTGTGTTTTAAACAAGGAGGAATTAAACCAGCTGTGATTTAGAGATTGACAACCTGATCAACAAAAGAGACAATTTTAGGCAAAATCTCTTTCAGGATATAGAGCAGAATTGTATCCAATGGGGAAGCCAAAATCAATCTTTTGGAAGCAGACAAAACATCTGCTGAGCTGAAAGAAGGAAATGAAGACTAAGGGCCTCATTACACGGATGGCGGTAAGGATTTACCGGTACCGGTATTTTACCGGTACCGGTAAATCCTTACCGCCTTACTACGAGGTCCCTTTGCGGGTTGGGGGATTTAATGCCTGCTTTTTGCAGGCGTTAAAAACCAACCTGCAAAGGGACCCAGGGAGCTAATTACGGTACCGCAATTTGCGGTACAGTAATTAGCGCCTTCCCCATTCCCATTGAGTCCTATGGGCCAAAAATGGGAATGGGGAAGGGCAATGGTGGAAGGGGGAATTACCGCCCCGCCAACCTTGGAATGGGGCGGTAATTCCCCTTTCCGCCAAGGCAGTGCCGGTATGTTACCGGCATGAACCATGGCGCTAATAGCACCATGGTTCTCCGCCATCCGTGTAATGAGGCCCTAAGAGTGTAACTGGTCGACAACTGACTAGGTAGCAAATGTACCGATGGCCTTAAGGGCATAAGCCAAAATGTTCTCACAAATATTGAATATTTTATCAAATATAATATGATGAGAGTGAATACCAGAGAGTGTGAGAAGGAGCAACGAGGCTAGGTGGGACAGGGGTGGCCTAGAGTGAGTGTTCAAGGCTAAATAGTTCCTTAGGTTGATTCAAGGTTGATTCAACATGGTTTGTACAATAGGAAAACATAGCATAAAAATAGCTTTAAGATAGATAGAAGCTTGCTTCGGCACAGAATACCTAGTAGACAGAAAATAGGCTACCCTACACTTGCGCTACACTCGTCTACGACAAAGCTGAAGCTCAGCCAAATGTCGAGTAAACCACTGGTCCTGTGGGATGTATTAACCCACTTATGCTCTGCCCTGCGACATCACTGTGTCCTGGTGGTGCCAGAATCATGAAAATGGCTGCAAAACCCCTATGCGCGCCAAAACCTATGAAAATTGCGCTCTACAAAGCACAAAAAGATGGCTGCTGAATCTACCATGCATGTTGTCAGTGGGGGAACAGAGACCTCACTCCTGAAACATGTCATTGGGCTGCACAACCAGTAAAAAGGAGCCTGCATGAGAAGCAGTACTTGCTGAAAGAAATCCGAAATCTTGCATTTTAAATCTTTCCTTGGTTGCTGAAAATATAAAATGCTGGTACAAAACAACCACACACATCCAATCTTCTTGCTAGGTGTCACATTTTACTGAATTCAAGAAATCATTGTGAAATTGCAATATGTCTGACATCTAAGTGACCTTTTATCAAGAGTGACCTAGGTTGTAACTATTTAAACTTCATGGTTTAGAGTCTGGAATCAGTGTTCTAGCTGCTTGTTTTAAAATTACAAGTTTATTTAAACAAAGAAAATTGCAACAAAATGACATTTAAATTTAAGCCTGACTCCAAGCCAAACCACAAACAACTTCCCCCACAGGGACCAGGCACCTCCCTTCTGCTCTCTAGACCAGGAACTCACACCCTTGTTTTGATTAAGAGGGGAGGGGAACTTGGGCGGCTGTGGAAGAGCACATTGGACTTCCTCCAAGGCAAGGAGATGCTAACCAGGAAGGATTGTAAATGGCCTCTGCCAGAAGGAAGGGGGCAGAGATTGCTCATGAGCTGCAAGAAGGAGAAGGAGGCGGGGACAGACAGCCTTTTGTTGATTCACAATGGACAAAAAGCATATTTCTTAAAAGACTGATAAATTACTGTGTACATTTGTAAAAAATATGTAAACCCCGGACTGCTGAACCTAATTTTTGGCTGCACTCTGTGCTATGTTCTGGGAAGGAACTGTAGAAATTGTGGTTTTATACCAAATATAATTATGTCAAAAGCATGAAACTTCACACGCTTATGCCCAGAAACAATGCGCACAGTTGTACACATTTTTGGATAAACTAGATGTTGTGTTCCGGCCCAAAAGGGCAGAATTCTGTCAAAAGCCGACACAAGATCCTACAATGACGAGGCTTGGAAGAGCATTTGCTCCACAAAATATGTGATCTAGATATGTTATTGTTATAAAGTTTGCAAAATTGTAAATATGTATTATACAAAAGGTAGATTTCATGTTCAAAAGTCAAGGGGAGGATTCTCTGACTCATAAACCCACATCATCATGGTGACACCCTGTATTCTCCTCCAATCAAGGGAGAGGGGAGACTCTAGCCTATAGACAGCCTACGGGGCGCACTTAGGATAATCCAGCATACACACCACTTTACCAAATGCATAAATAGAGAAAGCTGAGGACTTAGAAAGGACACACAGATTCACCCACTACCCCAATCCTGGCGAAGTACCCTGAAGGAGATCCATCAATATTCCCTGCTCCAGACTCCAGAAACTTTGCAAGCAGAAAGGCCCATTCCATTAGTTGAACCATTTTCAATTAGGCCTTGAATTTCCAGAACTAGAATCCCACCACCAAAGGGGAACATCAAAGAAAACAGCCAGGCTGTGCTGAAACCGCTTTCCTGCTAAATAAGTATCTTCAGAACCGAGAAGGGCAGATTAAACCCAATCCTGTGCCCTGCTGTGCCATGCTGTGCCAATCCTGTCCAGTCCTGCCGTGCGGTGACCAGAGCGCCGTGCTGATTGCAGACCCTGTCCAGTCTGGTGTGCCCATCAGAATTCCTGTCTAGAAATCTTGACTGACCAGAATTCCTGACGGTTCTGTTCAAACATATATAGTGAGTATCCATAGTATAGGACTGTCACTAGCCTATGTACTATCCATTGTCAATCCCTATCTCAAATCCATCCTCTCTGATATCCAGAACTGCATTGTTAGAATTATTTTGAATTGCCTGAACTCTCTATCTCATCCCTACTATCTTCCTTCTGTAATAGTATTGTTAAACATATCTTTGCGCTGATATATTTCATCTGAAGAAGGCAAGCTCCTTGGCAGGCAAAAACTTGATCCAGAGGCGTCCTGGTCTAGTGGCTGTGCTCCCGTGTAGTAGTTGCTTCTTCATAGTCATTTCCTAGTGTAAAGATATCCTGTTTTTCTTTTGAAAGCGCATCCCTGTTTTCAAATTTTGGTGCATATTTAAAAAAAACGAACTCCACGAAAAAGTCCATCATTTCTTTAAATGTTATGCTAGAAACAAAATGTAAACGTCTGCTTGTAGTTAACATCCTAAACTTTGCAAAGAACCAAAAACCCCATCTCAAATCCCTAAAGTATTCCCGCAATTGCGATTACCGCACACGGAAAAGTTTGCCGCAAATTTTCGTTTTGCCAAAATATTACACGTGTAAAATAGCTGTTCATTGCACCCGACTTCAAATTACAGTTGGCACATTGCTTATTGGTGTCATATCCTTGCTAGTGTTTGTCTGCAACCATATAAATCGGCTGCTATTAGAATTTAACCAATTTCAGTCAATTAAGCCATAGTGTTTCACCTATTCCATTCAAAGCCAACTTTAAAACCATTTTGACAGTTTGCCAATCAATTCTGTTTCTCTCTTGTGTTTGCTGGGGGGAAATTGGGATTGACATTGTATTTGAATTCTGCATTACTGAAACCTGTTCTCTCTCCTATCTCTCTACATTGCATATTGGGGGGTCATTCTAATGGACAAAATGGTCACCTACACTATTGTCCCAGGTGATCTAAATCTTAATTGCTTGAAAGTGGGTCCACAAAGCAAAGGGGTTCGCAAATGGTTATCTATCATGAACGAACGCAATTACCATATGGTTAATGGCTCAGTAAAGGGTGATATCCCCCCGCATTACACCTGGCATCGTGGACAGACAAACAGTGTCATTGACTACATATATGTTGACTCCAACCTAAGTTCACTTAATGAACTTTTCACCGTAAAAGATCATCCAAATAGGGATCACTGTATGCTGGTCCTTCAGTTTAAATTGAAACCTCAGTCTTCATGCCGAGATCGATATAACACCAAAAACTTGATAGTTAATAGCTCTCGTACTCGCTTAAAATGGTCAGCGAGCTCCTTGTACCAATTTGAGCAATTAATTGCGGTTAAGTCCTATCATCATGGTGCTAATGAATACACTGACGTGTTACAGACATTTGCTCAAATGGTAGTTATTCCTCAGTCCAATGTTGAAAAACACACTCATGCCTTTGATGCTATCATCTCTAGAAAGAAGGCAGAGTTTAGGATGCTAAAAAGGCAAATCCTGCAGTCTGACTCTGTCGATAAGTGGCAGGCCTTAAAGACAGCTAAATGTAGATATAAGAACTGGCTTTGTGGCCAAAAATCCATACTGTTTCAATATGATAGCGAAGTTATGGCCTATGCCATGCGAAATAAAAACTCAGCAAGCATGTGGTCTATCTTGAACAACCACACCTGCCATCAGCAAGCAGATGCACAACTTAACGGCGTATCTGAGCATGTGTGGATCAAGCATTTCTCCACCCTACATGCTGATCCCCAATATGCAAATTTCAAGTATACTCTGTTATCCAAAGCATCTTGGGAATTAGAAGCCTCAGAAGAAGTTATTTACAACATCATTAAGAAACTAAACTCCTTAAGAGCCGAGGGCCCTGATGGTTTATCAAATCATATGTTCAGGACACATCCATCCAGATGGGCCCATATTTTGTCCATGATTTTTCGAGACATTTTGATCACTTGTGTCATTCCACCCTCTTGGAAGACATCAATAATAATTCCTCTATTCAAAAAGGGCGACCGAACTGTCCCGGCAAATTATCGACCGATTGCGTTGTTAGACGCCCCTGGCAAAATCTTTACAAAACTGGTCCTTCGCAATTTTAATACCTGGACAGGAATTAATCAACAACGTGACACAAATCAAACAGGATTCATGGCTGGCATGGGCACCAACATTAATCTGTTGACTTTAAACGCTATAAAAGCCCAATGCCATGAAATTAAGCAACACGTTTTTTTTTGCTTTCATTGATCTAAATGCCGCTTTTGATTCTGTAAGTTGTTACCTCTTATTACAAAAGCTTGTAAGAGATAACTGCCCAACAACATTAATCGACATTATCCATGCCACTTCTGTCCAAATACGCATCACTTTAGATGGCATTCTAACAGAAAAAATTCCAACACATCGTGGTCTTAAGCAAGGATGCTCGTTAGCATCTGCGCTGTTTAACTATTATATCCACGATGTGAAAATTCCGTTAGGTTATGTCATCTCAGATTCTCCAAAATTGAATGGTCAACAAGTACAATCCTTGATGTATCCTAACGACCTCGTTCTAATTTCTAGAACTCAGGTTGGGCTACAACGGTTATTGAGTGCATTTCAAGAATATGTCAAACTTAATGAATTATCCATAAATCTGACTAAATCTCAAATTGTCCAGTATTCCCCCAAACGTGCGAGGCCACTGACATACATGTGGACCATTGGTGCAACTCCTATCAGTGTGGTACCAAATTATTGTTATTTAGGTACCATTTTTGATGGACAGCAAGGAGCACATGGGCAGATCGAGAGAGTGGAGGCCAAGTTGACATCGGCCATCTCCCAGACACGCATTATAATGCACAAATATGGGAAGTTTTCTATTTTACCAGCCTTGCACTTCTGGACTAAAATAATAGTCCCTTTTCTTTTATATGGCCTTGAATCTTTCCCTGTGGCCGCCAAGTTTAAATTTACACAATGGGAAGCAACTTATTGGCGTAAAATTCTCCATCTTCCCCAATGTATTCCGATATCGTGGATCAGATACGAACTTGGTCTACTATCCCTCGAAGCCCAATATAGTTGGCGTGTGTGTGCTCTATTTAGGAAGTGTCTGATGGAACCAAATGATAATACACTGCTTGAAACTCTCTCACAGTATCTTTTCTCAAAGAAACAATCCAAGCTCATCTTGAATTGGCTTGATAACATACATGTAACATTATCAAAAGCAGAAATCTCCATCAATTTGTTGGTGCATAATCCAGATAAAGCGAAATCTAAAATCTATCAAACTGATTGGATCAAAACCTGTGAATTGTGTCGAATATATCATGATGGCAATGATGCACGATTTCCCCCCAGAAAACTAAGTATTCTGACCAAGTATCTCATTCGCGCTCCATCCCCGCAATTCCGGAGTGGAATACTCCGCTTTCGATTTAATTTGTGGCCAACATGCGATATCAAAGCAAGACGAGGAGCAGTTAAACCTGACCAAAATGTATGCCGTTTCTGTAAGGATAAAACCTAGAGTGAGACTCTTGCACACCTGTTGACAGAGTGTAGAGTGTTGTTACCACAGAGACTAACAGCGTTCACCAGACATTGCCAATATTTGGGAAACATTTTGCAATGTGAATGCTGGGCAGCCTTACTAGGTTGTAACAATATAGCAGTTCAAATTGCAGCCGTAAACTTTTTAACTAGTCTTAACTTGGAGGGGGATAACCTTGATTAATCTCCTTGCGTATGTTTAAACTATCAAATCTAAATGTGCACATAGACAATCTAGAGTTTCCACCGATTTGATATACTTGGCATGTATTGTAATTTTGACTTATCGTAAATCATATTCCCATCCCCATCAATCAATCACATGAAAAGATAGAGAATGAGTCCCTTTCGTTTTTTTTAATGTCTTTAGAAATGCTTGTTTTTTTTTTTATCTCTCTTGTTTATGTTGTAACTGTTTGTAGTTTGTCGTAAACAATTGTTTGTCATTTATGCTTTAATGTTTAGTGTTGTTTAATGATTTGTTTTTAAATTTTTGATTCTTCTGTCATATGCTTTGTAATTATTTCATTTTGAAAGGTTGATTAAATTCAACCATATCAAATAAAAAATAAAAAAATGTTAAAAAAAATATTGGGGGGTTGAGGGGTGTGCAGGGGGAAAGAGTAACCACATTGCTATTTGATTTCAACCCACATCTACAAAAGTATTATTGGTGTGCTGCATTGTATTTGATCATTATTACTCCTTGTGATTAAAGAGATTGCTTAGTGTGACATCACCCCATTGGTGATTATTGTATCCCCATTAAACATAGTGTGGTTATATTGTGAATATATAAATAAATATTTTAACTTTGCAAACCAGCCTGATTCCTGGTTCAGTGTGACCGGGGGGTTCCAAGAGATACATTGTTCAGAATAAAAGAACTTTTAGACACAAATAAATAAATAAGGATATCAGTTGTGCATTAAACGCTAGGCGTTGACTTAGGTGAAGTGCCGGATTGAAATCACTTACAGTCTGAAGGCCAAGAACATGACTTTGAAGGTTTAAATGGAGCCAGGAAATTGGTGGCTGTGGCTGTCAGAGCCTGTGACAGAGCAGCCGGTTACGCAATTTAAGATGAAACAAAGAGATCAGTAAAATGTGCCAAAATATGCTGGTATCAACAAAGCGCCATCTACATCGGGGAGGGCACGGGCTGGAAAAGGTATCATGTGAGGAATGTGCCTCAAACAAAAAAGAAATAATAAAATGATCAGTCCAGAGGCCATGTAAAGCAGGAAACGTAGTTACAAACATAGTAGTTGAGAAACTCAGATTGAGCGTGTTGCCAAAACAATGAGTTGGACCAATATTCAATTCAGGTCATTCTAAATCGCACATGTCTGACTAAAGTGAGCAGCCTGATGGCTATGAGAGGCACTAAGTCTCTGGTCACAGTGACCAGAGGCGCAAAAGGCTAAATTATGCTATGTTTTACAACACACTAATTGCATGTGGGATCGAATGTGGGATTGAATGTGATAACCAATGTTTTATATGATAATCTGAACATCTCTTTTTTTATTTTACTCACTAATTGAAAGATTCATGGTGACTGTAAACCTCAAAAAAGGTGTTTAACTAACTAGTTCAAACTGTGATTTAAAGAGCCTTGAGGAAGAGGTTTGCTCGAAGCATGTGTTGGCTCATGTCGCAAGCACTTTTAGTTAATGTTATATGAACAATCAAGTTGCTAAATAAAACGCAATGCTCACAGCTTAAACATGGTTTTAAGCGTATTTTTCTGATCAGGGGATTGGTTATAGAAATAGAGAGGTTCCCCCTATCTGTTTTAATAGATTAACAGAAAGGAGGTACAGTCTAATAACCATTGTAAATTCTATGTATAGTAATAGGGACAACCTGACAAGCGTCCTTTCCCTTGGGCCTTAACTGTGATGCCTGAATAACTTGAAATCTAAAAGAACAGTGACCAGAGGCACAGGAGGCTAAATGTTATCTTCTCAGAATTCAGTTTATTGTAATATTATTAATTACAATATACGTTTCTTGGCATAACTCAGGTACAATATGGTGTTAAAGAACGGTGAACTTATTTAGACAGAATCCATTAGTACTCATTTGGTTGACTGCCATCTGTGCTGATTTCCCATTCATTTATTTATTTATTCCAGACCAGGACTTTAGCAATTTAATAATTTTCGTTGCATTTTACTAAAGCTCGCTCTGCTATGTATAACTTCCTCCTCTCCAATATTCTTCTGTAAACTGTTCAATGCTCAGTTTGCAGTTTGAGTGGCATAAGACTATATTTAAAATAATATATTTTTCATTGTGATAAATACAGACTGTTTTTCATAGTGTTATAAACATCAAATGTTGCAATAACTCAATGTAATGGTGTTCATTGGTTTGGCCTTGATTGGATGAAGTAGGAATCTTCCCTGATAAGGTTCACACATATGACTAAAGGATAACAAATGTCACAGCAACAAGTGGTTACCTAACTGAGCTAACTGACCTAATGATCCTTACAGGTTCGCATTAATGCCATTTCCAGAATTTTAACGGGAACGCCTGCCCAATTTCTTGTTGTTACATGAGATTTATTTATACACCAAATTGCTTTTTCGTGCAATTTTGATGTTGTTTTGTTTACAACACACAGGCAAGTCTAACGCAATTAGAGAGTTTTTGCAGAATAAATCGACAAAATCCAAGGTTGCATTGATGATTTACTCTGCTAAGTATGGCGAAGCTCAATCCTACAAATACGAAATTGCATCTACCTTTCATTGGACAAATCGTAGGGCAATCCTTTCAACTACACTAAAACATAGTCAACACACAATCTCTTTCAGGAATAACAGTCCTGCTTTAGACCAGATGTAGAGGCCAGACTTCCACCATCCAGGTCATTGTGGACTTCTTTCCAGGATTTGACATGGCGCACCAGAATGCACTGCGCAACACCCTTACCACCCAGATTTGGATTCCATGCATCAGTCCTTCTCAGGTCAGGCTCTTACCTCACTCGTTGCCACCAGCTCACCCAAAACGTCTGCTGCAGACCTCAATGATGCCCAGTTAATTCTGGTCTTGGGCGGATACCTCAGGGGCAATGTGCTCGCCTTGGAAACAAGACAACGTGGAGCAACACAGGTTTGATCCCCGGGTCCACGCTTAGAAACCTCTGGGTATTAAGTGCGTTATAAATAACCAATTATAATATCATAATTGTGGAGTGCCGCAAGGAACGGTTGTCTCCACAGTCCTCTCTCCATGTGCCTCTCCCCCTCTGCCAAGAGGATCTGGAGGTCCTCTTCACTCACCTCAACATCAACATCTGCTATAAAGCTGAAAGTCAACTGCATCAATTAAATTCACCTGCTAAAATATTGCCCATGCATCATGTAAGCCTGGAAGTCATTTGGCCACTGGACACTCACCCTAATGAATACAAAACGCATCCTGCTTAGATGCACTTGCAAATCCACCCAAGTCTAGAAGTCACTAACACAGAAGCAATTTAACAACGTCTCAGTGCACTTCATTCACAGCACTAGGTCATTCAACTGACATTTACTTCAAAATACAAATCACAAAGAAGCCACAGGAGGCAGTGGCAACTATCACTCTTGCACCTAATAGACATATCCCATCTAAGACCTCAGAACCAGCCTTAAAGCTCTGGTGCTTTCATACCTAGACGGTAGCATTGTCCAACTTTCAGATGTCCAAGCTGCAATGCTGGCTCCACTCAACACTGTCCAGATCACCACTGCTTGAAGAAAGTCAACCACATCACTCCCACACTAAAGAACGTTCCGAAGTTACTCCTACAATGCCCCATCCTTGTCACGGTGGACTGCATCATCTAAAAATGAGGGATATCAAATACTACCTAGCCGAGATGGTCTCCACCCGAGGAGGACTGGGAAACACCAGTAGTCAAAACATCTCCATATAGGAATCCAAGCAGTGGAAAAAACTAACAACTTGACAGAAGGTATTGCTATTCTTCACCCTCACACAATACCTTCTAACGTCATGTTGGCCTCCTCCATCCTGCACTTCACAAAGCAAAACACTCCCTGCTCCTTAAGGGACACCACACAGAACAATGATGACAGGATATTGATAACACGCTCGCTCCCTTCTGCCATGATGGGAACAAGTGTCTGCATGAGTGTTGCTGAGAGTTACAATGATGATGTCATGGATCCTGTGGAATGTTGAGAGAATGTGTGGAATGTTGAGAGAATGATACACGTGTGCAGGAGGTGAATGAGAGGAACAGGTGGAGAGGTACCTGGTGAGGCTGGTATGTGCCAGTGGGTTAAAGTTGACAATAATAGAAATATTGGAGGTACCTACAAGTAACCTTGCTTTTGATCCCCATTCCCCAGTCACCTCATCCTCTACTCATGCAACAATTATTAGTTCACGCTCCTATTAACCTATCTTTGAAGATAAGGCCATCATGTTCATCCTGTTTGCTAAATTCTGACCTTTGAGAACACAATTTAGCTATAGGTTTCTGCAGTCTGAATTCTGCATTTTATGATTACTACAACCGAATTCATCACAATTTTTTTTTATTTTAAGTGTTTAAGTAATGAATGATATTGTAATAGCTCTCAAAATGTACCTCAATGTGTTTAAACAAAAATAATATTGTGGACAACATGTTTTCTAAAGCCAACAGCCTGGGCATTGATATCTATCCCCCAGCATCTGCTTCCTCTGACTGGTGGCTATGTCTCAGATTCCTCCAATCGTAATCACAACTTTCAGGAGGTTAAACAGTGGATGGATACCTATCAAATGTGCCTGAAAAACTTGAAGACAGAGATGCTAATCTTCGGCGCCAAAGCTCTCAGATCTAAACTGAATCCCTGATATTCAGAAATTGTAATTGATGGCTGCCCAATTCCTATACTTAGTGAAGTAAAAAATCTGGGCTCTTACCTAAACTCTTCTCTGAACTCTGACAGCCTTGCTATAGATAAATCCTCATAATATCATTCACATCTGCTTAGACAAATAAGGCTGTTTGTATACGCGAAAATCTGGGAAACCCTGGCCAGAGCTGCAATCCTTTCTCGTCTTGATTACTGTAACGCACAACTCGGAGGGGCGTCCAAAGGCAACATTTTCAAACTTCAAAAAGTTCTGACTAATGCCCTTTGCATTATAAAGAAAGTGGACTATGATGAGCCCATCTCCAGACATAGGAAGAACCTTCACTGGCTCCCGGTCATTTCTAGAGTCCGCTTTAAGAGCCTTACACTGGTTCACAAATGTTGTTATATCCAGGCTCCTCAGTATCTGAAAGAGAAACTTACCAAATACCATCCTCAAAGAGCGCTTTCATCGAGCAATGGTTGCCTATTGATCTGTCCCAAGCCAAAGCGTGGTTGAGGAAACCTTCGATCCTTGTTTTTTCGCCACCTCAGCTTGGAACACTCTTCCATTAGTCCTTCATCAAGAAGAAGCCTTACTGCATTTCCTTAAAAAACTGAAGACCCTCTTTTTTCGAATAGATCCTTTCTATCATCCGATTATTCTTGTCCTGGTATTTTTCTTGTCCCTGCGTGTTTGTGTACAGCGCCCTACCGCCTACGAGCTTCGGCGCTATAGAAATATATATTTTTTTAAAGAAATCTAAGAAAATCACAGGTTCTGTTGACTACTGTGACTTTTCCACATCAGCTGAGTTGTTGTTTATACAGCATGCTTCGGCTACCTTAATCTGCATGCCAAAAGTGCTAACTTATAGTAAGATTTGCTTTAACTACGAATACTGCGTTTCTGCGTGGCCGTAGCTAACCCCAGGTACTATGTTATCTGTAGAGGACTAGGCAACATGGTGCAATAAGGTCACAGCTTGAATGTGATGCCATGAAAGAATTAAGCACATCATTGTTTAGGTGAATGACACATGTTCATATTGATAATGATAGTAAATAACTTCTGTCTTCTGCCATTTGCAAACATTTGATATATGTAAATAGTTTTGTAACATTGTGTTAATGAGTAATGTTAATGTTTCATGGCTTACAAACCCTGCACCGCATAGTCATGTCACGTGTTCGCACAATGTTGTCGTTGCATCTAGGGGTGGTTATTGAGATGAAAGACACGCCAGAACCTTTGTTTTCAGATTAATGACAGATGGACAATTCCCAAAAGCCCCGAAGTGGCATCAGCCTGGGACAAATACTCTTGCATTTGCAACCTTAAAGTCTGATTGGACACCTACATACAATGGTGAATTTTAGGAGCGCCATTGGCAGAAGTGGTAGACCACTGTCAAAGGCATTCTCTTGGGTTGCCACCAAAAGTGGAGAATAAGGAAGGAAAAGAGAGTCAGACCTGGCCCGCTGCTTGAGTAAGGCAGTCTTGCTATTATAAAACAGCTTCCCTGTCATAATGAATGCAGCAGCATGTGCCGGCCACATGCTCAGAGCGCACTGTCGCAAGCTTAGGTACTCTAAGCACACGGCCCACGGTGCAGCCTGCAAGAAGAGGGAGTCAACAGCACCCTCTTCGTGGGTAGGGTGACCAGACGTCCCGGTTTTCCCGGGACTGTCCACGTATTTGGTGCTCTGTCCCCCTATAGCAAGATTATGTTCCCTTTGGAAACTGGAGTGGTCACGTTTTTTTGTAATAGGTCTTTATAGCTGGCAGGCAGGAATGCACAATCTCACACAGAATAAATGCTGCATTTTACAACTTAAGATAGTGTTACTTTGCGATAAATTAATTATAATATGTGTTTCTTTGAACAGTAACAATTAAACCCCCTTCTGCTCCAAATGCTACTGCAGGGTCGTCACGAAGCGGGGGCAGGAGTGGCAAACTGCCCCGGGCCTTGCGCTTGCAGGGGGCCTCGCGGCCCCTTCTCCCAACTAGCGGGCAGCACAGTCCACCCGTGTGCTTTATTCACACACGGGACTGTGCTGTCTGCTCTCTGCCCTGCAATGATTTTGCTGTTTGTTGCGAAGCCGTTTGGTTCCTCAACAAATATCAAAATAATGGGAGGCAGCAGGGCTCAGAAGTGAGCTCTGCTGCCTCCTGTTATTCAGCTGACAACGTGGACATGCTAAATGACAAGAGAGGACTCCTCTCCTGTCAGTCAGTGTGCTCAGGTTGCTCAGCGTGACCACGCTGACTGATGGGAGAGGAGTTCTCTCCTGTCAGGCAGCATGTCTACGTGTCCTGTGGCTGCACAGGGGCTTTTCTAGGGTGCATGGAGGTATGGTAAGTGTTTTTTTTATTTGTATTTAAATCTGCATATATATAAATATATATATTTATATATATTTATTATTTATGTGTATTTAAATTTAAATAAGTATGTATATGTGCATGAATGTGTGCTCGTATGTTGGTGTTTATGTTGTGCTATGTTTGGTTTTATGTATGCGTGCATGCAAGGAATTGTGTGACTGGTGGATGAATGCATGGGTGAAAGTGTTGTATGTGAGTGTGTTTGCCAGCCCCCACCCCTACATTTAGCAGACCTGCAGGCACTTAATTAAGGGGTGGGGTCATGGCATCAGAGGTGCACCTAGGCTAAAATTCCGGGGGGCGACGGAGTGGGACTAACACTTCAAATGTTTGGAGGGGCGCTAATGTCAGAGCCTGTGGGGAGGGGCAAACTTACTTGTGTGGACACATCTAACATCTTTCAACATTAGAATGAGACTATTCTGATGAAGCTTCAATGTTACAAGCAGCTAACTCTCACCCTCATTTCTGAAACATCACACTTAGGGACTGCTGCGAGAATGAGATTTCTCATGTCATCACTTCCCTTCTAATCATTTCCCTGACATGCAAGTGCTAACCCCACATCACAAGTTCGATTATCTAAACGTTTATGCTTATTAATTCAGGTGCTAACAGTGAAATATTTTATGTTAGTAATTTCAGGGCCCTTGTTAACAGGGAAGCTCAAGCCTCGTTTAATGTCTGTGTCTTGTTCCGTCTGGCCACGGCTCTGTTGGTCAGCCCGGCAGGGGCTGGATGAAAGTTTTGAAAGCTGATAGTGAGTGGGGCTAATGTGGGGCCAATAAACCCATTGCTCTGTCGGTCTCCCCACTGAGGGATGATGTCTGGGTCTTTTAGCTTTTGCAGTTGAAATGGGCCCCCAAGCAGCTGCTCCCATGTTGGCAGTCTTATGACACAGACACCTACTGATAATCTGCAGCTTTTAACCACCTCACTGTGTTATTTTAACTTCATTTTTGATTTAAGCACTTCACAGGTGCCTTGGCCTATATTTCCAATCTATAAGGCTTGGGGTGCCCCACCAACAACACAAACAAATGGGCCCGAAACCAGCCCTGACACATCTTCAATCAGCCCTGCTCTCACTTGCCTCCCAATACCCTGAGCCCAGCCAGGAAGCTAAATAGCAAGTTCACCTTCCCTTTGGATACTAGTCGTAACTTTCAGCCCAATTCAGAGGATCTTTAATTTCATAATGCTATGCTAATCTCTGGAGAGGAGTGCCATCTAAAAGCTTAGACCAGAAGTTAAGACTTTGGCTTCATCAAAGTTAGTCTGTTGATATCACATGGATAGCCATTTATACTCTGCATGTTGGATGCTGCTGCCGCTCGATAACGAGAGTTACAGGCTGGCGACACATCGAAAGAGGCCTTCTGCCTCAAAGTGGGATGACTTCATCCCTTCCTAACTAGGGGCTGGCTCCGCCCATGCAGCCAGGTCGAGCCACCAAAACACAACATTTCGGAGGGGGCTAGAGCCTGATCCGCTCAATGTTGTTGCACCCTACGTGTCTTTCACTGAAGTCCTGTTAAAAACAAACATTGGCAAAGCCAACGGTTCTGGCATGTGCCTAAGTATTAGGCATATGCCAGGCATTGCTATTAGATGCTCAGGTACTCAAACCAGTTTGCACCTGCTACCATCAATGGGCAGATAATACCAATACAGCAGTGCCTCTACCATGCCTACATGAAAACCCAAACTGTTAGCATTGCCAATGCTTGTTTTGCTTTACCTATGTTGCACAGGACCATGCATCAAGGTTAAAGCAAACATACTACTTGGCTAAATTGACCCACATTGAATTTAGGCCAATGGAGCCAGTAATAGCACTTATGGTGCACAGTCAGCCTGGACATACTTTCTGTGGCATGGCATGTTTACTGGCTAGGACTGCTTACATGGTAATACTCGCATATATTGGTGCAGCCTGCATGGACCATCTGGGAACAACCAGCATGAAAAGATCTTTGTATTTGTATTTTGTATTTTTTTTATTTGTATAGCGCACCTGGCCCAAAGGCATCTTGGCACATATCTTAGGTTACAATTATACAATACGGAAAGAGTACATGGCACAATAACAGTGAAGAGAGTGCAACAGGATGACATAGGGAGCATGAGGTACAATAAATGAGTAAGTGGTCAATGTACAGTCAGGGTTACAGTATAAGGAGCAATAAAAGTGGGGAGTGAGATTCTTAGCCTGAGATAAATTAGAAGAAACAATGGACTAAAAGTCAAGGTTGCAGAATTACAAACAGGTAATATACAATAAGGCAATCACAGTGCAAGTCAAGCACTGGTAGTATCAGGGTATTGAATCTTAGGAAGCGTGATTGTCTTGAGCAGCAAGCCACAATTTGCCTTTGCTCTTGAAGGATTGAAAGGAGGGTTCAGCTCTAAGAAGGTTGGGCAAGGTGTTCCACAATTTGGCAGCTAGGACCGGAAAACTCACCCCTCCAGCTTTTTGAAGTTTGAACCTAGGAAGGGAGAGGCAATGGGCTTGGGCGGCTGTCTGCGGTCGGGTAGAGGTGTGGGGTGTGATTTGGTTGACCACTTTATACTAGCATATGTTGTGTGCAAAGGGGGCATGAAATGTATTGGAAAATGTTCCTGTGCACGGTTGGCGACTTGCAACTATTGGGTTTTTCTATGTGCTTCCATACAAAAGTAATTGCAAACTATGGATTTCTACCCAATTTTACAATGAAAGAGCTGTAAAATGCATAATTTTGACCCAGTGTTTCAAACATTTTCTTGGGAGTGAGAAACCCCCTCAAATAACCCTTGCTTGGTTTGGGCTCCCTCATTGTGCTCTGTCGATCCTGCATAATTGGCACAAACATTTAAGCCTCTTCAGTTCAGAAATTCACCAGCCTCCACTGTACATCATCCATCTGTCACTGTGTATGATGTGTGTTTTAATGCGCACACAGGGCAAGGGTGCTCCTTAATGCTGGCGTCATGCACCACATGGTGTCATGCCATCCTAAATATGTTTATGCCTATGATACAAAAGTTAGTCTGGCATAAACCTTTCTTCAGTAGAGAAATCTTACTTTGCTGTGGTTGATTTGCAGTTGTAGTAATAAACCATAATTGGGTTCCTCCACACAAACTTAAGGGGAGATTTCCCGAGTATCCTATTTGCGGAGGCGCCACCGCTGGCCCAGTCCGTAACATCAAAAGGGGGCCTCACCAAATGTTTTGCCCCGGGCCTCACCACATCTTGTGACAGCCCTGCGCTACTGAGGTGTAGTGCCTCTACAGCCACTTTCAAGAGTTAGTCCTACTTTTATGTTAGTTGCCCTGTCCCAGTTTTTCACTTTTTAAATCTGGTCACCCTATGCGCGGGGCCCTATGAGTGTGTGGCCAAAGGAAAACAACTGCACATGCGGCACATGCCCAGCACAGGCCCTGAAGGGAGGGATCAGTTGACTGCCTGGAATCAGTTGGTTGACGTTAGCCAATGCTTGACTATGAAGTAAAGTCATGATATGTCAGGCGACCTCATGCCATGCTATGAAATACGGGCTATTGCTGTAGTATATCACGGTATATTGTATAAGCTTAAAGTCTATTGAAACAGAAAGTGCAAGGTTCACGTTCACTATGACTATGAAAAATTATGGAAATCATATCTGTTATCAGCTTTTCCTAGTATAAAATGCACGTTTTCTCTGCCTACTTCTAGCACTCTCTACTATTAAATAGCGTCAACTGCTTCCGAGTTCAAAGGATGCCAGCCCTGCTACAGGCGCGAGCGCACCCACGCCGAAGCTCGCAGATCAGATCTTCTTGCAAAGAAAAAGATCAAAGGGAAGGGAACGAAAGTTGCAATTACTGGAGGAATAAAGGACTCTGAGGCAGAAGGGTGCTCTATTATTGATATTCCACAATGCGCCCTCTTTCAGCTGCCCTAATTACTCTACCTGCGCTCTAGCTTACGAGCCATGAAATGATTGGCTGCCTGAAGTACAGAACTAAGATCTATGGAGATAATGATTCTGATTAGAGACTATTGAGTGTCGCACTTAATAGCATGAGCGTAAAACTTGATTGCATGCGTCGTTGGCATAGATTTTCTAACTGCGTGATCTGTTTCAAATTATCAGAAACTGCCTCACATTTTCTCCCACACACTTTAAGGTATTTCATATTACCAAACTTTGATACAGTGCCAGTGAAAAACTGTCAGGTCAATGTGTCGTTCCGTTGCCCTGCCGATATTTCAACGTTCTCTGCGTGTTACAGGCCAAATAAAAAGTCGTGTGAGGTTTGGACAAATGTTTGTGACAACAGGAAAGTTTGCTTGATTTTTGCCTGCAGGAATGGGCATTGCACAACGCCACATACTGTTGTGTTCTTTCACCGCATTTCGACAACTTCTTGCATCATCGAATACAATGGGCCTCATTACGGGTTTGGAGGTAGCCATGCCGTTTTTAGTGGCATGGCTACCCCCCAAACTGGGTACCGGGTCCCGCAAAAGGGGACTTACCGGGCCATTCCGACCTCAGAGGGCCCGGTAATTCCCTTTCGCGGGACCCAGACCCGGTACATCCCCATTCCCATTTGAGCCCCCGTAGGGCTCAATGGGAATGGGGAGGATGCTAACAATGGGACCGTTAATGACGGGCCCGTTGTTAGCATCCTGGTCTGCTAGCGGGTCCCGCTCTGCACGTCTAATCTGGCCAGGCATCCAGAGCGGGACCCACTGCAGACCCTGTAATGTGGCGGCCCGGAATGAACGGTGCCGGTCCCTTACCACGTTCATTCCACGGCCACCTCGTTGTAATGAGGCCCCATGACTTCAATTGGTTCATTCTTTTCTAATACCAGGGGACAAGTGCTAAAAAAAAAATTGGGGGAGACCATTAACATACCAATTGAATGTGTCATCACCAGAAATAAGCATTTCAAAGTGCACTCTGAAAAAAGTGGAGGGACACCTGAAAAAAGTGGGGGTACTCCGTCCACCTGCGTGTACCCTTGACTTGAGCCCTGTCTACTGCAGAAAATTGTATTTATACGCTGAAAGGCGCCGGAGTGCCTGCCTCGCTAACAACTCCAACAATCACCCCGAATTAGGGATACAGGGACCTCCTAGATGAAGAGCGGAAGTTTTGTTGGGCCTTACAATGGACAAACGAGTGCAACCAACCCTTAGTTCTCCAGAGTGTGTACACTAAAGATTCATGTGGCTTTGGCATAGATTTTCTAACTGTGTGGCACCTGGAGTCTCGAACACCGTTTCAATGCACATCAGATTGGCCTGGCCTCCACTGCACTTCAGGAAGGAAATGAAGACCCCTCTTCAAGGAACACCTCGGAATACACTGTACACCTCAAAAGCACCTTTTCCCATCAGGCCCTTTCCTCCTTTAGTTCCGACATTTTCAGTGTTTTCGGACCCATTCACCTCTAAACATTTAGAGCTGCTTCTGCAGCGGGAGCCACCACAACAAACAAGTGGTGCCAGAGTGTGATCTTGTGGGACCAGTCCCTGCACACTAAGGGAAGCACATTTTCAGAAATTAGCCTCTTTTAGTATGGTATGTGTAAAGTGGGGAAACAGCTCACTGATTAATATGCTTGCAATTGTGTTTATTCCGTCTGTGGCCGCCTACTGCTCTCACCCTGTGGTTGACATATGTACTTCCATTTATTTGAATAATAGTAAGATAGGTTATTTACAGTACTACAAAGGGCAAGAAATATGTTTTCAAGGCCAACATAGAAACCACAAGAATAAATAATTCCTGTTTAAAATGTAATTAAAGATTTCTTTCATATTTTAAAGTTCTTTTAGAATGTGGCTTGGTGGTTTTGCAAACTTGCTTTATTAAATATAAGTGGTTCCACTTGTGAAAGAAAATAATGTAGAAATATGAATCTATTTGTGTAAAACTATAGATGACAGGAGATGTGGTCCACTGGGATATACGAAGGCTGTGAAGCTAGGACTTCGGATTGAGATGCCACCTTCTTCACTTGATGAAACCATGTGATCCTTGGGAAATCAAGTTACCTCTTCGAGCTTCATCATTTCGTAACTGTACAGCTTGAGATTTTCCAGAAGTAATTTGAAAACAAAGAGCTTAATCATTTGCCCCTAAAATGCACCATAATCACAGCAAATGTCCATCCATTACTCACCAGCAAAATTCCCACCTTACTCACCAGCACTACTTCCACACCAGAACCACTGTGGGACCTTTTTGACCATTGTGGCTATAGAGCCCTTAAGCATCCACTGCTCGGACGTGGGTGGTACAACCAGCCCATTGGCACAATACTGTGCCTAGGCAAATGAGGGTACACTTGACATATGATGGAAACACCTGGGCATGTGACGCTATACTGTACCTGTGATAATTACTGCTGGCATATCAGGCTTTTCTGGGCATAAAGTAGGAGTACTTGGGCAATTGAGGCTTCTCTTGGCACATGATCACAGCAGTTGGGGCTGTGCAGCAGTATCTTTCGTATGAACACTATACATAGTTTATAAGGTTTAATCTGGCATACCATGTCACACTGGGGTGTGTGAGGCTGCACTCGAGTTATTATAGCAGTGACTGGGCGTTCAAAGCTGCATTTAGCATGTTGTGACTGTTGCTAGAGTGCAAGCTTTTAAGTGGCATAAGCAGTAATTGGCCATATGAGTCTGCAAAAAAAAAGCGCTACTGGCCTATGGTTCTGCTGGGTGTGCTTGAGGCATATAACTGCACCCATGACATGTTCAGACAGCAGTGCAGTTAGTATCTCGGTGGAGACTTTTATCAGCTTTAGTGCTCTTTGTTGTATTTTAATCATACACTTAGTGTAGATTCGTGTTTATGTTTATGATAGCACATCCTCTGATATCACCAAGGCCAAGTAACAGTGACATCACTTGCTGTAATACCTTTAGGGTCAAAGGTCATGAGAAGATTCTTCCTGTGTTTTGGTCAGGGGTTTGATGTCACATCTGCTACTCCTGTCATTTTGTTGAACATATGCCCCAGTCCCGGGTCTACCTGTCCCTCTCTTACTGTATTCTCCCTCTTTATTTTTGCAATGCTCTGGAGCTTGTTAGCTAGGCACATGTTATATAAATCTCATGCATAAATACATTAAACGCATACTTGGCCACAGTTTATCTTTTTTTAAGTTGTGTTGTTTGACAGAATGTCAACTGGCAAAGGTGTGAAAGAACTGTTTGAAAAATAAACTTATTAATATAAAATGATGCAGGTATTTATGTTTCTGAAAGGAGAGCCTGGTAACCAGACTCCACTTTAATAAAGCTTTATACCAAAAGTGTAGTGCATCCATGTGACATTGCTGCCCAGCTTCCTGACATCTGCATCAGCTGCTCTTCAGTGACATAAGGCAGGCTCAAAGGTCACATGTGTATCCCTGAAAGCTGCTGTCACCCAAAGTCACTGCAGCCAGAGGTGGCAGGTTCACTTATTCACCTCTGATCTAAAATATAATAATTGTTGCCTTATCTGTCTGGTGGCATGTCATTCGCTGAGAATAAGCCAGACCTGGTTATGGCATGGTGACTGATAAGAGCACACAGTTATTAAAGCCGCACTAATGTGATATCATAAAAGTGTCAACCATGTGAGCCCAAGTCAACGATGGTAAGGTGATGTACATTTATAGCTAACCTGGCTGTACCCAATGCTCCTAGTGAGATAATATCCAGGATGCTGTCTTCATTTGATTCCTTTGGAGGAAGGGTATAACCTCCCATCATGCTACTTGAGCTATCACCAGGCGATCACCTGAGAAACCAGCTTGAAAGGGGCCCTCAGATAGCAAAGGCCAGCCTCACACCAGGGTGCAGCACACCAAAGGTCCTTTGAAGTCCCAGGCAGGGGAAGTGGGCAGGGTTAGAGAGCCAGAGAGGAAAACGTGGACTTGAGTAAGGGGTCCACCAGCTTTCCTTTCTGTTGGTACTCTCCTCCTTCCTGTCTCCTCCATTTCCTGCAGGATATTTGTCCTGCAGGAAATAAAGGGGACAGGAATGGAAAGAACCCCAACAAAAAGCAAGAGTGTGGATCAATTTCTCGCACTCTAGATATGATGCAAGAAGGCAAAGGTCAAATGTTAGATTAACAGGGAATGGACCTATTACAGCAGACATGATTTTGTCCAATCCCCTGTGACATTTTGACATTTTGGCTTTATAGGGAAGGGGTCTCTCACTTCTTATTTGATTCTATCCTGGACTTCAAGAAGAGTTCTTCTCTGGATGCCTGTGTCCTTGGAGTGGGACTCATAGTAGCTGAGAACTCCAAAGAAG
Organism: Ambystoma mexicanum; assembly: GCF_040938575.1. Classification (NCBI taxonomy): domain Eukaryota; kingdom Metazoa; phylum Chordata; class Amphibia; order Caudata; family Ambystomatidae; genus Ambystoma; species Ambystoma mexicanum. The sequence continues at coordinate 1,089,543,871 of NC_090925.1, read as the reverse complement.
CCTAGAATACTGTGTCACTGTTTCGAGCCGCCACCACACTGTTCCAACCATGTTGGACACATTTGAATCCTCACAGAACAAGTGCCACTGCTTTTGGCACTTTTTTGCATCTTCCATCCCCTGCTTGCAACCATCAAACCGGTTGAACGCTTCACCCCAGCAGCGCTCAATGCCACCTGGACCCAAACATCACTTTGCCACTGCAGAAGCCTTCAACTTGCTTCTTCTTTGAGCACCACATTGAACCACCACAACCGCGCCTCGACCTGTCTCAAACGTTGACCCAAACCATTGAAAGCCATTGTGTCATGCATTCTACTCAACCCAGCGGTATCATTCTTGCGAACTGACTCGACAGCAGATACTCTGAGCAAGTGGGACCCTTCAAACTGCATTGCTTCAAACAGTTTTGAAGCTGACTCTTTTCCGGAAAGCCATTTTGATCAACGTGACTCGTCACATCTTGAACCCTGTTCGACCACAAGGACAGTGCAGAGAAGCCCAGTTTGAGATTTTCGAGAATAAAAAAGCTCAAAGTACTGTTAAGGAGCCCTTAGAGACTTGTTAGCCCCCTTTTTGCACCTTTTCTTGTAAAGACATATGCTTTAAAGTGGCATTGCTGCAAGTGCAAGGCTGATCAACCTGTTTAGGTACCCAGAGGGGTATTCTTCAGAATGTCAGCATTTTCTGTGTTCTTTCCACAGAGGTGGGTTTCTGTTACTGTTTTTTTCAAATTAGTTATTTGCATTCTTGATTGTTTAATTAAAGTTTATATATTTGTAAATAACCTTGACTAGAAATTCTTTTATTTTGGACTCTTTGCACTATGGCTGTTTGTATTGCTACTGCAGATTTGCATAAAACCAAATAGAATTATGGCAACATAGGAATGCCTACAATTTTACATTTTAAACATGTCTGATAGTGATTCAGCTAGAAACCCTTTTTGAGCAAAAATAGAAGTTTGACTCTGCTGTTTTCATTGGCACAAAACTCACCCTAACAAATATTTCTGTAAATTATAAGAATTATGACAGCTATGGTGCAGTATATGATACTTTGGCTCTTTCTGCATTCTGTGCCGAGTCTTCTGAAACCTGGGCTAACAGTTCATTCAAGAGCGTGGCTTGAGAATAGATGTGGGTGTTTCCTGGGCTAATCCCAGGGCTTTTGGGCAGAGCAGCACTTTAGCAACATAAAATGTGTTAGCTTTGTCCCAGCCCAAGTCCTACGCTGCTTGTTGTGACAAAGGCTAAGGGGTCAATTCTGAGGTGTGTGCAAATGTAAGAAAGTGTTTTTCCATGAAGGCGGAACATTTTACTTACAAACACCATATTCTGATAAAGAAAGAACGTGGTGCAGGGACATGAAAGCCTCACTTTTACATGTGCCTGATTTATGGCTCGACAACATCCCTAGCAACCATCAGGAATACAGGGCAGCCCCTAGGAGGGGATTCTTCTCCCAGAAGCACTGGTTTAGCACAACAACAAAAAGGAGTTGAAATACTGCACCTTTGAGGTGCCCTTAAACCCCACTGCACACCTTTTCCCTTTATAAATATAGCATTTCTTAGACTGCAACAGCAATTTTTTGAAGTTTAATGAAAGTTTAAGAAAACTTTCTTAAATTAGAAAAGTGTCAGGTTTTTAAGAAATGCTCGCAATGCCACAGGAGCACGTTTCCCTCACAGGGACTGATTTTAGTAGCTTTTGCTTCTGGAAAGCACATTTTCCTTCCAATATTTACACCCACTTCAGAATGGCTTTGCTGGAAACCTGAGGGGAGAATATTGTATTTCCACAATCTTTTGATCATCACTTCAGAATATGGCCCTCAGAGGAAGAACTTGGGGAGTAAGAAGGACACATGTTTGTCATGCTGTGGGTTTACCTACCTGAGTCGAATCCCGTCTCCTCAATTTCCTTGTCCCTGAAAGAGTGCCCGACAATAACTGCCCGCCTGAAAAACTGCCCATAAAAAAACGCATTTTATTTATATTCAAGGCAAGGCAGATTTGAGGTGCCACACGTGAAAAAAGGGTTTCGGGGGATTGTCTACATGAAAGTTGCAATGAGTATAGAGATAGAGGGCAGTGAGGGGAGGCTGGGGTTCTAGGGAAAGCGTTAGGAGTGGGGTTCATGGGCTGTGGAGAACACACATGGCAAAGCCCCATAACCATACAAGGATAGGGTAATCCAGGAGAGGAAGGTGAGAAAGTAATTTGGGGTAGGCGATTTTGGAAGACAAAGCCGAAGACAGAAGAGAGTGACACATTTGATGGCTGTGGTTTGGGAGGGCAAAAAATCAAGGATACGGAATTAGGAAGAGGGACATAAATCTGATGCTCTTATTTACATTTCTTGGGATACTTTGCAGTCCTTCTCTTTTTGCTTTTGCTTGGAGAACAGAGCACACATAAAGTAAATGTAAAAACAGAACTACCATATTTCTCATGGGGAATGCCACCGTAAAAGTGTGGTCCAATGAGCAATAACAGACACGGTGGAATACTTTCTCCTCCATCATTGCCCCCCCCCACCAACCCCTCTTTCCAGCTGGCTGATATCAGAGTGCTTTAAAACCGTGTTGGTACTACCGCCTCCAAACCTATGAAATAGAAATAGAAATAGAAATAGAAATAGAAAAGAGTGATTTTCAGAAGTTGTACATTCTTGTAAAAGCTGAGTGGCATAACAAAACATAAATAGCGCCTAAAATCCTATAAAATGACATTTTAGAGCTCCAAAAGTAATCTCATGCTATCAAACAAGTATATTACTGAGGAATGACACACTAAAAATGACATTTAGAGAAGTTCCATATTTGCATAAAAGCAGAGTCACATTGCATTAGCTAAGTAATGCACAAAACTCTTTAATGTGGCATTTTAGTTTTCCAAACGTAGCTACTTATTGTGAGCGAAGTTAACCGGGTGGGAATTATACATTCAAAGTGTTACAAATGAGGTTTGAATTTTGCGTAATTTAACCAGGAGGTAAAGTTATTAAAAAAAAATATCCAAACAGATGAGAGAACCCATAATGTTACAGAGAATGTAATGCTGAGTTCAAAAGCACAAATCTTTATTTATTTTATTTTTAATTTTATTTGTGTTGATTCTAAATAGAACATTTAAAAAATTGACCTATATGTAACAACGAAAGACAACATTTTTCACATAATTTCATTAATTCAAGTATTCATAAAACCTTAAAACATCTTAAAATTCGTAAAATTAATTTGACCATAGTGCAAAGGGGTTTCTTACCAGGAGTGTTAGCAAGTACATATTAATTGTTATTAAATGTTCTCTTTTGATTATTAAGTCTGAGGTTTTGAGGTTATACCCCTGAGATAACTTCCCACACTGAGATCAAAGCCATACGCACAGTTTTGAGGTCAGTATTTAAACAATAAATCCAAAGTGCATCACTTTTAATTGCGTAATAGCTCCCCACGAGTGCCCCCAACCTTGCCATGTACGTGGGACACAATGTCAGCACGTGTTTGGGTTTTTCCTTGTGATCTTTTAGCCTACACATACGGCAAAATCTCTGGTCAGCCAGTATTCTAGATTGGGCTCCCTGCAGTGCAAGCAGTGGCAACTGGTTTGTTCGCAGTTTGAGCCTAAACATTCGAACCACTGAACTTGGGCATTTCAGGAGATATGTTTGGGGCTGGAAGTAACAATGAACTATCCCTTCCAGGTATTTAAAGTTGTGCACCTTTTCCAGTTGTATGAAGTTTCACACCCAGTCCCACTGTTTCACCTTCTTTTTAAACAGTGTTTTTAACATCTTGGACCTAGTTCCTCTTGTAAAATCGGGGTACCAATCTATGTTTGAAAAGCATGTCTCATGTAGGATGACATAGTGGTGGTTGCTTTCCCTTTCGCATTTTGAGCCCATTAAATGTAACAGTTTGCACATTGGTCTGTTTCTCGCTTTCATGTTTAATATGCCCCTTTGCATAAGGGCTTGGCTCATAAGGGACATTAATCCCAGATCTAATCGTAGGTATGCCATTGGGGTGGTTGATGGGAGGCCCAGGAGCTTCCTCCAAAAGTATCCCTCCACCACATTTAGCGAAGTCAAGCCCCACATGGCCAGAGTGTCTAGACCATAGACGAAGGCAGGACTAAAGCTAGAACCCTGCTGTTTGCTTGGCACATTTATTGATCAAATATTTTAATTGTTGAGCCTTTTTCTTTTTACACTCAACAACAACACTGTGCCCCTTGTCAGCCGATAGGTCCAGACGGAGGTAGGGATAACTGTCGACATATTCCACCTTATGTGTGTTTACCTGCAAACTCACCCTAGCTCTCCTGCTCCCAGAGACAACCATCATCTTTGTCCTGCTCATATTGATAGCTAAATTGTTCTGGTAAGCATATTCTAGCAGTGTCTTAAATTTATTTTTCGTACCTCTTATTGTGCGATCGAGCAGTACAAGATCATCTGCGGACAGTGGGCTAGCTACGTGGTCTAAACAGAACTTCACGGGGCAACCCTTGCTCCCCAATAACTTTGAAGGAAGGTCAGCCAGGTAGAGACAGAACAGCAGGGGTGCCAGATTGCACCCTTATCTGACACCACAGGTAATTTCTACCAGTGTGGACAAATTACCCATTCTATTCAATCGCACCAGTACACTGTTCCTAGTAAGTAATCGGATCAGTATTGACAATAGCCATTCGGGACAACCCCAATTTCTCAACTTTGACGTCAGAAGATCCCAATTTACGGAACTGAACGCCGCACTGAAGTCCACCAAGATTAAGTAAAGCTACACGTTTCCCTTTTTTTGCTTCCATGATGAAGCTGTCAAGCAGTCATATGTTGTGGTAGTTGCAGACCCCTGGGCAAAAACCTGTCTCTGTTGAATCCGGGATGTTATTTTCCTTTGCTCAACCCTGTAGAGCTTAGAGCACAAAACCTGAAAAAAGTTCACATGTTACATCTAACAGTGAAATTAGTCTGTAGTTTTCCAGCCTCTCCCTGTTTCCTTTTTTATAGATGGGTATGATATGATAGGTTATTTATAGCGCGCTTAATACCCAGAGGTTTCTAAGCGCAGACCCAGGGATCGAACCTGTGGTGCTCCGTATCGTCTTGCTTCCAAGGCGAGCACGTTGCCTACTGAGCTATCCTCCCGAGGCTAGGAGGATATCCTTCAACGATGACTCAGGTTCTACACCTTCTTCACGCACTTTCTCAAAGAAGATTTTCAAGACTAATGCCATGCTTTGGGATCAGCTTTCAATATGGCGTTTGACAATCCATTTGGTCCTGGTGCCCGCGACCCTTTGAATTTAGTTATTGCCAAGTTGATGTCATCAAACTCTGGGGCAATTGGCCATCTCCCCAACTCGCCTACCTTTGTTTGCTGCTCTAAATTAGTCATGAAGTTGGCCCCTATGAACTCTACCCATTTACTCCCCGGGATTGGGTTGATCATAATACCCCTAGTCTCTCCCTTGGCCTTTGTCAAAATTTGCCAGATGGTCCTGGCGTTTCCACTACAGAGTGCGACAAACATCTGCTGCCAATAGCTATTTAACACTGTGTGTTTTCTCATTTTCAGGCAGCACTTATATTCTCTTTTTATTTTCCTTGTTTTGGCCTCAAGAGTAACATTAGAGTGTGCACCTTCCCTAGCTTTCCTCAGCTTGCGATGCATCCTCCTTTTAGCATCACGTATTGCAATATCAAAAATCTTGCCCTCTCTACCTTCCGGTACGGTCACCTACTTGATCCTCACCGGCCCTGTTGCAACAGACAGGGCTTCCAGCCATATTCCTAACTGACTGACCACCCTTCCCAGCCATTTATTCCCCACTCAAGATGCAGGTTAATGAGCACAAATCATGCCTTTATTCCAAAGTAAATTACACCATCACTTCCCAATCACACCTGGACCTCACCCAGCCTGTTGCCATGCAGGTATGGTACTTTGAGGTATGCTTCACAATCCTCTTCCCTGTGTGTTTCCACCACTTTTACCTTGCAAACCGTCCATTATCTATTCTGTGTTAACTGACAGCGGGCAGGGCAACCCCTGATGCTTAAATCTGAGTTCTGAAAGGTTATGGTAACTGAACGGACAAACCAAGCACTATACTTTCAGGATTGCCTGGAACAAAACTCACGGTCATCATCATGTTGTACTGTAGTTACGATTGTACAGCCCTATATGTTTGATACTTATTTTTATCTGGAGTAGGACAATAGAATCCCTCATTACTTACCAAGTTCTTCAAGGTACCCTCTCACTAGGACTTTTGCACCTACTATTTCACAGCCTTAAAGGATCTAGTGTCTGGTATTTGAGGGGCAATGGGTTGACTTATCTGGTAGATGACAAGTGTCCGGGAATCAACAAGTTTACTTTATAATGCATAACCTCTTTTTACATTTAATGTGTTTCATGGCTTATGTGTACTCTGCAGAGCACATCTTTGCACTTGGACCTCTAGTAATATAGCATCATTTACATGAGGGTACTTGTTAAAATATTGCTTACATTAACAGGTATTAAGCCTATTGTCGAGTTTGGACAGTGCTTAAATTAGGCTATACCCTCAGCTTTATTTAGATTGGGACAGTTGCAGTACTGGCTCATACTTTATTATCAAAACTCACATTTAAAGGTGCGTTGTTTTGGCACACTCTGGACTTTTTCAGTCGTACTGCCCCCTCCCTTCCTTTGTTCTCCACCTTCATTATAACTTTCATGCCACGCCACCAGGGCGGGCATGGCATTTAACGGTCCGCAAGCCCGAGCTTTGGTAGGCCCGAGCAAATTTCTCGGGGTGCAGATAATTTTTTGTTTGTTTATTCCGACGGGAGATGTGCTCAGCGCGAGCACATCTCCTGTCGGAAAGATAAAAAAGACAAAAAAAATGGCAACCGCCATGAAAATAGAAAATGATGAGGTCCCTTTTCGGATGATAGTGGCCATTGAAAACAGGTTAAAATATGGCCGCTGTCATCCGAAAAGAGACATGGAACCTTTTCTGTTTCCATGGCGGCGAGACGAGAGGAGCATCAGGGACCGGAGCCTTGCGCTCCCGACGTGATGGTCCTCCTGCAGTTAAGTTGGGGGTCGGGGAGAAGGGAAATTTGGTTTTTCAAATGTGGGAAGGCAACAGGGAGAGCCTCTCTGTTACCTCCCCACATTAGAAAAAAGCACCACCCGGGCAAGGGCCTCAGGTGGCTGGGACAATGGGCAGTGATTGTGTAATCTCGCCCACTGTTCCTTCCTCCTGATTGGCTGAGCGCCCTTCCCCAGGTGTGAATCATCTTTCACACAGTCTATTCTTGACGGGTTCACACCAGGCCTCTGGGCTTGAAAATCCCAGAATTATTACTATTCAGAATTTGCCAGTTGGAAATATTTAACGATAGTGCTCTTCAAATAAAAGCACCATACTTTAAATATCTGCTTGAGAATATGCTAAGTCCATCAAAAAGCAAAACATGTCTTGTTCTAAATTATGTAATGTTGTAATATATTGGGCACTTAGTACAGATGATTCCAAACATATTAGATAGTACCTTTTTCTTCAGTGCTAAACTATACTCTGTATACCTTGGGCAGGAGCACAATAGGGGGACCTCCAGAAAAGCACAGACACTCCGAGACGACTATTGGGGTGATTGGGTGCAGTGTCCAATCTTTGTAAAACAGCACAGCACTTGAGCAGTGGGACTCTGGGAAGATTAACACAAAGAATGCTCTTTACTCTCATGTTCACCTTTTAAAGGTCATCTTCATGCAACACATTTGGCCCATCCTGAACCCTCTGGGGATAGAAGTAGCACCAAAAGGTTAGAGGACAAAGCTGCAAGCTGCTAATACTTGTCTATCCAATATATATAACTCTCTAAGGATGCCTGTATATTAGAAACTGGGTGTGCACAGCCTCGTAAGCACATACATCCTCACCCGTAAATGCAGCTACTTTTTCTATCAGACCCTCTTCTCCTAAAATTATTCAACATGGCTCTACTTTGAGGCAAAGAGCCCCGAAAAACCCTTGAAATTCGCCAGTTAATGTAAGCTAAGCAACCATAACTCGCGCCACCACTGTGCACTGCTAAGACTAACACCCAGGACATCAAAGATGACATCACAAATGTCATTGATGACATCACTGATGGCATCACATGTGTATGTTCTTCTCATGAAATATGTGTAGAAGGGATTCTTATTATGTTGCGAAAAAAGTGTCAAGAATCATTGCAAGAAATATACCCTAATAAGTGCATTGAACGATGCATTGATATAAATAGCATCCTATTATGGGGTTCTATCTAGTATACTAAGCTACTCATACAGAAACATAACATTGTGTGCAGCGTACAAGATGAAGGTATGATATTCGTAATGTTAATATGTTGAATAATGAAATGATAATTGTTTTCTTAATAGATGTTTGTGTACTGTGAAATATGTAATAAGTAGCTAATAAAACCCATGTATTACATAATTGCATTACTACAGACAAAACACAAAGACACAAGAACACATACCAATATGGGTATATACAGGGAAAGTGAAGTTAGCAAAAAAGCACAAGTAGAAGCAGAAACAATTCATAACTTAACTGATTAGTTTCATGCAAATAAATGATTGCTCTGTTTCAAAGCTGCTATTTATCCTATGTATATGTATCACTTGATGTGATTGGACCCTAAGGAAAGTAGTGTGAGTACAATGTATACAAATATGACCATATACAGGGAAAGTACAGCCATAAAAAAAACAACAGAACTATCAGAAAGTGCTCATAAGTCTAGTGATTATCTTTATGCACAAAAAGGATTGCTGTCTTTCAAGCTTGTGTTTTCCCATATGTATATGTTTCATATGATGTGACTGTACTCTAAGGGAATTACTGTAAGAACCTACTAGAAGGATATGTCTGCAAATAAAATAAAATTCTTAGTTTCTGACTGTTACTGAAGAAAACCATGTGGCCTAGATATGTCAGCAAAAGAAAAAATAGTGAGCCAGACATGTGATGTCATCAGTGATATCATCAATGACATTTGTGATGTCATCTTTGATGTCCTGGGTGTTAGTCTTAGCAGTGCACGGTGGTGGCGCGAGTTATGGTTGCTTAGCTTACCATAACTGGCGAATTTCAAGGGTTTTTCGGTTTTACTTGGAACCATAACGTCCCTTTAACAAAGTTTTTTCACTGAATTTCATAGGTTTTTAGTAGCGCAACTTAACCATAACGTCCCTTTAACAAAGTTTTTTTCACTGAATTTCATAGGTTTTTAGTAGCGCAACTTAACCATAACGTCCCTTTAACAAAGTTTTTTCACTGAATTTCATAGTTTTTTAGTAGCAAAACTTAACAATAATGACTTTGACTTTATATACATGTCATATGGAACTGACTAGATCTCTTCTTATGAACGTGATGTCCGCGAACTTATTTAATGTTCACGGACATGTTCGGAGAACAGTACCACTACCTAAAAACTGTGGGGGGAGGGTGGTGGGGTATGTTTGATTGTTATATCATAATATAAGAACATTTAACAAATTCAAAAAGCAGCTCACAAACACATTATATATAGTAATACATAAGAAATGTAACCCATATATGTAACACACTAACCATTCATTTAAATACAATATGTTCTGAAATGGAATATACCACAAGAACATAATTTGGCTTCCAACATAATTACCTCACAGACACAACAGAACTGAGAACAAGACCAGACCCACTGAATACATAGGACTTATCTTACCAGAAATAGTAAGTGTACTTCATTTTACTCATATATTTATAAACTTTCTGTATTAGATTAAAAAATATATTACCTTTTCTTTTTTTTCTCACAGAAATGTCTAGTACTCTGGAATGGCTAGAGGACAATTTCCCACATGAAGAAATGTCACAAGATAGTGAAACTAATGGTAAACACTTTATAATATAAACCATTTAAATATTATTATTTTGTATACATTTAACATATATATATATTTTTTGTACAGAGCATTTCCCGTAAAAGATAAAGAAATGCCATCTTCTTTAAAATTAACAGCATTACTGGCATCAATATTCTCATTGTTACAGAAGAACATACCAGCTCTAAGCATGAAGGCACACATGCCTCGGTTGATGACACACCTAGCAATATTTTGCTGAGGACAAAAAACTGAACTATTGTCCCATATTGCCCTAGGTAGTAATCCAGAAAAATTACTTTTGCATTTGGAAGGATCTTCATTACTGCTTGAACCAAGCGTTCCAAATCAGCCAACAAAGTAGGGGCACTGACGCCCAAATGGAAAGCACCATAGTGCAAAACTACCAAATGCGGACTGTTCATCGTGGCCATATCCTCACAAACTTGTACAATTCCCTGTATATTGCAATCAGGCACACTGCTCCACACCACCTCCACTCCTTTCACATCAAAGTTCTTTGCAACGTGCCTGCATTCAGCGTACTGCTGTAAACCATGCACAAACATATCTCCGAGCACCGACATCCTGACTTTCTCCACTTCTGCCATCTTCACCACACACAGTCTCTTTCAACACAAATCCACAACCTCGACATCTGATTGGCTGATCCGTACAGTCTTCTTTCCATGTTGGATTTCCTGGAAAAACCCGGATATAGCACGCCCTGTCCACGAACAGCCGCGTTGTCCGCGGACGGCGTCCACTTTACTCTCTGTGCCATTCCCTCATTGCATACAGCTAAGCAATCACACAATACGAATAACGTCCTCAGAACAACCCCATTTTGTGATTTTTCGAACATTTCAGGACAATTATTATTTCATTATTCAACATATTAACATTACACATATTATACTTTCATCTTGTACTCTGCACACAATGCTATGTTTCTCCATTAGTAGCTCAGTATACTAGATAGAATCCCATAATACAATGCTATTTATATCAATGCATCGTTCAAAGCACTAATAACGGTATGATATTTATTGCAATATCCTTGACACTTTTTTCGCAACATTATAATAAAAATCCCTAGTACACAAATTCCATGAAAAGTACATACACACGTGATGTCATCAGTGATTTCATCAATGACATTTGCGATGTCATCTTTGATGTCTTGGGTGTTAGTCTTAGCAGTGCACGGTGGTGGCGCCAGTTATTTTTCAAAGCTTACCATAACTTGCGATTTTCAGGGGTCTTTTGGCTGTACTTAGAACCATAACGTCCTTTAAACAAGCTTTTTTTAATATCACGCAAACAATATACAAACATGGCGTGCAAAAACCAACTTTTACAGATGGCTTTACACAGAATGTTGCAAAGTAAGAATTTATGCTCGTTCACAGTGAAGGTCAGCTGCTTCCACAACTTCTACAGATGGCTTTACACAGAATGTTGCAAAGTAAGAATTTATGCTCGTTCACAGTGAAGGTCAGCTGCTTCCATTTTTTTCTCGGGCCCCGGAGAGGCTCACCAAGCAGACTATAAGGTTGTATTGTGTTTTGACCTTGACAGACAGAGATTGTGATGAAAGACTTCTCTTGAAGGAGTGTTGCTAAAACGTAAGAGAAGATAAAGATGAAATTTCTGAAACGAAACCACTTTTATATATTATATCACTATGCGAAAGATCGTTGGCACACGCAGAGTCGTATTTTGGGACTGCACCACTCGTAGAGAATGGAAATTGCAATTGTACTGTAAGTAACCCTTTAGATTACTTTATACCAAATATAATTACAATAGCGTAGCATTAAAGACCGCTCAAGTTGAACTTGTTCGTTGAAAGTGGCATAATGTTTTCTACCGCGCACTATCACCGCCGAATTGATCCCCTGTCGTTTAGAGGGCTCTAAAAAAGGCACACGACACAGGGTGGGTTAATAGAAATATTTTAACCGGTCTATAGGCGATCAAGCGCTCTACTCGCTGTGCCACTTCACTGTAGACTGTCAAGTGGCACAGCGAGTACAGCGCTCGCTTTGACATCCGTGCACAGCTTGCTAACGCAAGTTTGAATCCCGGCAAGGCCAAACTCAGCCTTTCATCCTTCTGTGGTCGATAAATGAGCACCACACACCGTGGTTAATAATAAGCACCGCTTAGATACCTCACGGTTCTTAGCGCTCTATGAATGGGAAAATATTATTATTTTATTATTAACATACTCTGTTGCACTATCTTCGATAGCAAATATTTTCACGCCCTAATAAATAAAATGATGATTTTTAATGAAGATCGGCTGGTGAGACTAATTTATGTTTTTTAAAACAGGTATGTGGCTCCATTTTGCCTATGTCACGATTTACAGACTCCAGCGGATGGGGTCTTCAACTGCCAGGTGCAGGTCCAAATATGCAACTTAATGACCCTCACCATTTTATGGGACAATCGCCAAGGACCAATATGCCCTTACGCAGTACTAGTGGCTACAAACAACATACCAACCAATAGGGTGGTCTAATGGCTCGTTGTTGGAGCAACCTTCCGATTATCAGAGCGACCATTTACTGCATTTATCATAAACCAACAGCCTATCTACCGCAAAGGAACAACGCGTGACTCCAAATAAACTTTTGCTGATCGACAGCAGAGACAATAGCAAATCGCTGAATATTCACTAAACATTTCATGTGAAATAAATGTACTTTACCAAATGTACAATCCTGCTGTTTACTTTTAAACCACAGTTTCATATTCCGAATTGTGGTGCACTGAGTTGTAAGCTGATCTAACACTCTCTGTACCGCAAAGGAACATCGCGTGTCTCAACATGAACTTTTGCGGATCGACAACAAAGCCAAATGCAAATTGCTGAATATTCTCTAAACATTTGATGTCAAATAAATGTACTTTACAACATTTACAATCTTGCTGTTTGCTTTTAAATCACAGTTTCATATTCCGAATTGTGGCGCGCTGTGTTGTGACATAATGTGTGTTGTCTTCCGGGTTCTGTGTAAAGTCGCTGTAACATCACGGAGAGAGGCGGGGAATATGAATGCTTTGATAATATCAGGCTTAGGGGCGGGAGATATGATTTAGTGTCGCAAAAGCAAGTCAGCCAGGTCAATAGCGCCAGTCATAGGATTATCACATAATGTCGGCGCACACCAGCCGGATTTATCGTTTCTTTAGTGGACAAAAAGTCGGTTGACGCCCCTAGGAAATTGTACTATTAGCGGACAAAAGGAGTGTTCTTAAAACACTTTCACCCTGACAACGAACATTACAAACAACGTTCTCAGAACACCCCCATTTTGTGTAATTGCAACCATTTCGGGACACTGCGAGTGTTCTTAGAACACATTCAACTAGACAGATTACAATACGGACAGCGTCCTGAGGACACCCCCAGTTTGTGTATTTACGAACAATTAAGTACACCGCGAGTGTTCATAGCTCATTTTTACCTTCCTTGCGAACAAAAATGACACATACTCCGTCCTCTAAACACCCCACCATTTAGTTTATTTACAAAATGTCAGAACAGCCGTGTTCTCCGCGGACAAATCGAACGCAACAAAAACGTCTAGCACATAAAAAAACAAAACATTGAACCTATCTCATACTCCCCCACCCTCCACAAACACCCTTACACACCAACACACGGCACTAAATACAATTTTTTATCCACGTTTCACTGCGCTGTACGCGGTCGACTGCGAATACAAGATGGCGGGCGCCACAGAAAATCTGACGCGCTCCACGCCCCTCGCCGTCCAATCAGCGAACACGTTGCATGTCCGCGGACATGACGCAAGGCCATGGGCCAATCGGGGTGCTGTCCGCGGAGCGAACAGGGAAGTCCGTCCGCGAAGCGAACACAGATATCACACATTTTTTTGCCTTACATTTTGGTCATTTTTAAAAAAACTACTGGACAGATTTACACCAAATTTACAAAAGCACACTTTTGGGACCAGGCCGCCGCTCCTGCCGCAAATTTGGTGTAAATCCGTCCAGCGGTTCGGGCTGTAGCCGTGCGCAAAGTTTTTTCCCATTCAGTCTATGGGAAAAAAAAAAGTTTTGGGACCCCCCCTATAACTTTGCCCCCCCTGGACGAATCCTCACCAACCTTTGCAAAACAATTCAGAGTGACCCAAATACTTTTTTTGCAAAAGTTTGGTGAGGATTCGTCCAGGGAGAGCGAAGTTATAAGCCGCCCAAAAAGTGCTCTTCCTATGGAAACAGCAACTTAACCATAACTACATGGCCACTACCGTGGCCATGTAATATATATATATACATATATATATATATATATATATATATATATATATATATATATATATATATATATATTTTTTTTTTTTTTTTTTAAATAGAATGCAACAAAACAGTTTTAGACCCTACCATCTGGACCTAGACTCCCCTTACCAGGACTGTCAGAAACCCAGTATCCTCTGCATCGCCTATCCACATTTCTCTTCTGTTCCCTCGCATCCAGGCAATTCAGCATCACTTTGATGGGCGCATTCGTGCAGGAAACGCATGGTGACAATGTATGTCTCCAACTACCAGCCCAGTCCCCACCTTGAGCAATGTCTCTTTCACAGAAATCCTCTTTCAAATTATCTGTATTTTATCTTATGTTGTGCGGCTGTCAGAAATGGTTGGAGGGCTCTTGAGAGAGAGAGAGAAAGAGAGAGATGGAAAACGAGACAATCACATGCTATGGTGATGAGAGCTAGTTTATACATTTTTCTAAAGGGAAGATCCTTTCTATAGGGAAATGCTGGAGACCACGCAACACAAAAGTTACAGTGAAGAAATAGAAGTTATAAAAACATAGAGAAAGGAGATAGAAAGGGAGAATTATGAGTTAAGGGGATTCATGTATGTGGTTAGGTTCAGCCAGAGGACAAGGCAGTCTATGCGTTTGCCCAGTGCCCCATTGTCACTGGGGCCCTGCGGGCACTAGTGCCTGCCTTGACTGTACCAAGTAATATTTTTAAAAGGGGGTGTGCTACTTCCATTTACAAGGGTTTACTTTTCTGTTTGTCCAAGTGAAGCCAGAGTGCTGCCTCCCATCCCGATGTGAGGGTCTAGAGAAAAATACCCGCTCCCATCGGCCCATCAGACTGTGCAGCCTCATAATTACTGCGTATCACTTCCTTTCTTCTAGCACAGCTTTTAAAGTAGGAGTGGTTTATAACTCATGGTTCATATTTTTCTTCTAAAAGCACACACAAAGCCTCAATTAGCTACCTATACAGTCAACCTTCTGCAGGCATATTCAAACTTATTACACAAAACCGTTTTCAACTAACTACATCATTCTTAGATGTTCATATTTAGCACATCAACACGTGTTTATGTTTGGTGGAATGTAATATGTTCGTCACAGCATATATAAAGCCTGCATTTCCCAAACAAAGAATCACAAACATGTAACCTTTACACACATAAGCTTTTGTTATGAGTCTTTAAGTATTGAAAGTAGATTTCCTAAATTCAAAGCCAATGTTTTACCTTCTGCTGAATTTCATTCTGGTATTTGTGTTCATTCAAGATGTGAGAATAATGGCACAATTGTATACGTTTTGCCTAAAATATTTCGTAAAGGATTTATGTGAGTACTTTTCAGGTCACCTTTATAAAACTGAGTGTTGTTGAATGCAAAATATGGGTGTGAGGAGGGAAATGATGAGAGATCAAGTGAGTTGTGCATATGTTCCCAGGATGTGGCAAGAGAGGTTGCAATCCTGGAGACTGGAGAGGTCATTTTCCCTGGTTGTAGCCATGTGCTGATATTCCAGGAACACATAGATGATATATGTGGGTAGACAGCATCCATCCACTTTTTTCAGTGAGCGAACCTAAGCCTCCCTTCGGTATTTCTTAGGCCTTCAAGCTTGCTCAATTGTTTGGCTACCAGGATTTCACCAAGGTAGTCATGTTCCCCAAAAGACCACCTGAGAATACCATCAATGCACAGGTCTCAATGTTGTTTTTCAGGGAATAGTTCACTATGGATTGGTGGGTTTAAAAGGTGGGCACCCTATTTACTTTACCAGTGTATTTATTGGAAAATATTCCTAATTAGGTTATTTTTTCAGTATTCATTAACATTTTGTTGGCAGGCCAATGCTCTTTTATCTTGTGCACTTTCTTCAATGGAGAAAGGTCAATTGAGCTAAAGTTCTATATTTCAGTTTAAGATATGGCCATTTATTGGTGTATGTTCATGGGTACAAGCTTTTGATTAAACACTTCAATTTACATTAACATTTTTAGCAGAATACGAAAACACCATATTACTTACAGGAAACAGATAATATCTCAGTAACAGTCGCCTGATCTGCTGAGTTGCCTTGGCAACATTCTGCTATAGGATCCCCCACTTCACCCTGCTATTCCCTTTCACCCGCAGAACAGTTTGGGCCTGCTCACCCCTCAAATCAAGGCTCATGTGGTACATTGGTGAGACTCCCTTCTCATTTCAAAGTGAGCAGCACTTCATATTTTTGCAAGATACATGCTGACACGTCACCAAGCCTGACCACAGCAGGAGAGGAGAAAGTGATTCAGAGGAACACGCCACTCATTCCAGATTTTTTTCTCCCTTTTTGGTCTCCCCATGGACATATATTGCAGAATATCCACAAGGGCAACATCGCATTCCTTCCTCCCTTGTTCAAGGAAAATGGGTGCAACTGCCCCCTCAGTCCCTATGCACCCAGCTTCCATGCGTATATTAATGAGACATCCACTTTTTTAGGACTTGAGCCCTTAACATGTGAAGACCTACTAAATTGCTTACTCTCACTGCCTCAAGACCTCACAGGTAAAAAGGGCTCTATCACACTACAGTGCAATCCTCTAGTATATGCAAGCTGCTCAGTCTGACCCAGGCCCAATCCCTGCCCAGACATGACATCCTTGGAACCTGTTGAGTTTATTTTTATTTATTTATTTATTTTATTTACGTGCTTATGGTTAATTAAAACCGTATGCACAATACAAACACATTGAACAAAATTACATTGCAAAATGCCATGGACAAGCTATTAGTGAAATAGGCTAAATCCATACAACACATTATAAAAACACTATACAAACTTTTGAACAATACACACAGTGGGCCTCATTATAAGGTGGGCGGTAAGGGATTACCGGCACCGGTAAGGGCACCGGTGCCGGTAATTCCTTACAGCCCTACGACGAGGTCCCTTAGGGGGTCCCTTCCTTAACGCCTGGTTTCACCAGGTGTTATGGAAGGATCCATTAAGGGTCTTCAGAGCTAATAACGGTACCGCAATTTGCGGTGCCGTTATTAGCACCTTCCCATTGTGCCCTATGGGGGCTGAAATGGGAATGGCTTTTTCAATGGGGACTTACCGGTCCCGCAAAGGTCGGAATAGACTGGTAAATCCCCATTGAATGGGACCGGACACAGTACCGGTATTGGAGGTAGTCATAGCACTAATAGCGCCATGACTACCTCCAACCTCGTAATGAGGCCCAGTGACACAATTATTTCATAGTACCCACAATCAAAACACATCATGTAAAAACTAATTTTCCTGATATAAAAAGCAGCACCAACAGTTACAAGAGAATCAGCAACATAATTGGCATCCCAAAATTGATCAGAGGCAACCATAGATGGATGGCTAACGAAGCTCTTATAATATGTCAGGCAAGGACACGTTGTAAGTTGTGCCTAGCTGTTTGAATTTCATCTTTACAGAAACGGCCCTTTCTATCTTCATAAGGTAGAGCCAACCAGGCCCCAGCATAATCACTACCTCGTCAAATGTTGAAATGGAGGAATATAATACATCTTTTAAAATCATAATTACAGGGTTACAATAAATATCCTCATGGTGTTCCTGTGATTATTCCCTGTGTGGTATAACGTGCATAACGTTTCTTTGTAAATAAAAGTTCCAAATCATTATTCATCTTGACAGTCAAAATAATCCTTATCTGTAGCTTTTGAGATAAAAGCAAATTGCTAGTTTGGGCTCCATGGCCAAATATATACAAAATAAAACTCAAAACATTTGTGAAACATCTGCAAAAACAGAAGTTATCTAGAGTTAGCAAAACACAATCACCATGTGTGCAACGCCTTCCACAGTCAGATGGTGTTTTCAAAGCAACTTTTGCAAACAATATTTCTACCAATTACATCTGAGGAGAGATGTGTTTAATTGCAGACTGGTCTTAAAACCCAGCTTCACCAATTGAACAATGTGGCCTCTCTCATGTCACTATGCCTTATTGGCCAAAATTAGAATTCTCTAGGCGTTCAGCCCACACCGGCCACTAATTCCTCCCACATAGGTAAATGTTAACAGTGACAATTCATATAGCGGACTTCACAGTGTATTTGTCTCCTGCCTTACTCATGGCAATGTGTTTTAATGTAACTTCTCATGGGGCCTTTCCGTATTCGAAACTCATTCAGTGATGTCATTTTCTGTAATATCATTGATGTTACTATTTGTGCAAGTTAGGGGGGCTCACACATTTGTTGTGGCCCAGGGACCCGCAAATCCTAGGACCGGCCCTGTTCGTGGTCTGTAAATTTACACACCCAGAACTGGTCCGCACAGGCAAACAGGGAACGAGTGTTTTACTGACCTTTACTTATGATAATTAAAGATGCCGCTTTGTTGATAGATTCCTCATCAGGGCCCTGCCACCACAGCACAGAAAAGAGGCGCGCGCTAAAGCCCATAATCCTTCTGTTAATTTGCTTCGCATCAGGTAGAGCGCGCGCGCAATGGATTCAGGCAAAACTTGTGCCCAGCTGTTCGCCCGCCATTCCACTCCGGCGGGATTAGTGACTGACAACGGAACACCTCTCCCGTGTCTCGCTCTCCCTAAACAGTTGATAATTAGGAGGTAACATGACTGCACTTATTAATGTTTTGCTTATGAACATCTGGCTGCTTAGCAGCTTGAGGTGCTGAAATATGATGGCAATTAGGTGTGTGGTCTTTCCAGTTGCTTCGGAAGAGGAAAAGACGAGGAGGATTTGGAAGTTGGGAGTTCTTAAGGGCACCGACCGAACCATATTACATTAGATATGTCAACAAAACAGCTACTGTCTGAATTTCTGCTATTTGTTTCTTTCAGATTTTCCATTCATGCAAGTTATCATTGCCCTTTGTGTCCACCACAAAGGTAATCATAGTGTAACAGACCACTTTACAATAAACTGCACATTTGGTTAACGTATGAAAGCAGCGCATTGCGTCATACAATGGAGCAGAATACATATACAGGAGGTTGGGAGTGGTTCTGTACAATTACAGGCTCTTGCCTACAATGCAGGGCCGGAATTATGCAAACTCGAAGGCACATAGTAACCGATTGTCCTGCATTGCATTAAGGAAAGTAAGAGTTAAACTCCTCTCTCAATTTGTTCATAACATAGACTGGCTCTCTACAAATGGATTCTGGGAGAGAGCGGCCTCCTGTCACATTACCAAATTAGCAGAGCGGCCTCCTGTCACATTACCAAATTAGCGCTGGGGATCCTAAGCGTGCTGACGTCAGCCAGTTTGTTCTAAATGTTCTTTTATGCGTAATTTTTAATTTCTTAACTATATCACTTTGACATCTGAATATGTATTTTAACCCTTTAAGTGCCAAGGACGAGGTATCTCGTCCTTGGAAGTGCACACGCAGTGCCAAGGACGAGATAGCTCGTCCTTTTCGGCACCTTGTTTTGAGCGATCCCTGCAAAGCAGGGATCGCTCAAAACTGTAATCCAACCCCCGGGCTATGTGAGGGGGAGGTCCCCCCTCACTGCCCGGGGGTTGGATTTCCTTCAGTTTCACGCCGACGTGCACCACATAATCCATTTGTTTTAGAACCAGTGGGATCCCTGCCAGTTAGAGGAAAGAGGCCAGTTTCCTCGGGACGCTACTTTGACTGCGGATGGGAGGACTCTTGGAATAGCCCGAGGGAGGTGAGAATTTCCAGGATTAGGCAGACCCATTGGGCTGCATAAACACACTGCCGAGTAATTTTGCTATAAAATCTTTAATTCTAATATGACTCCCACGTTATTGGACATGTTGCAATTACCTATGATTGGGGTATTGGCCCTGTCAGTATTAATTACGGTACTCTATAGTGTTTTCAGCCTATACTAGTAGTGAAGAGTCAGAATGTGTCTGACTTGTTAGGTACAAGACATGTATTTCTTGATACCTTAGTTCAGGTATATGATTTACGGTATATCTGATACCCTTGTGGTGATGAGGGATTGGCTATGGTGTATAAATTTAACCTATTATGCCCGTATTAGTGATATGTTTGTTTGTTTTTCATCCTTAGAGATAGCAATTGGTGTATGAATAGGAAGATTCTACCTAAAGCACAGGACTACTTCTGCCCCTGATGAATGTCCGGTTACATCGAACACAGAGGACTGAAACTTATATAAGTTGGGCTTTGTCACACAATGGAAAATGAGATTTATTGAGTTGCCAATAGTGTGGTATGCTGGTTGAATATTTCAGCATACTAGTTGTGATACTGTGAGGTGGTAGTGTTTTTACTTTGTATAGGACTATGTGTTGTGTATATGTGTTTTTATATTTTTTGTATTACCTGTGCTTAACAAAAGATTAATATATTAAAAATGATATTTTGTGAAGAAAATGTTTTCTGATGATGATTTGAAACACAGAATGCAGCCTATATCTGTTCAAGGGCTGTGTCTTGTAATTGCTATCGGAGGGGAATGTGTTGACTGTTCCTTCCTTTTGTAGAAATAAATATCTCATATCCTCACTTAGTAGGAGGGAATATCACCAAAGTGTGGGGTTTCCCCTGCAGAATAATTCCTGTAATACCCTCACCCAGCCCCTCACTCTGTAAAGACTGACGAGTGGAGAGAATATGTGCACTCGTAAGTCACCATCACACACTCACTCTGCCCCCTCCCTCTTGTCTGAGACAGACATGAAGAGGAAGGGGTAAAGAGACATTCGTTTCGCTGCAGTGGCCTTTCAGGGTAATACATGCTATGATGTCAGGTGAATCGTTATTCTAATGTATTTCATAGGGTTTAAATACAGAACATAAAAGCAGAACTGTCCTTCTTTCCTTAAGTGATCGTGTCAGTCAAACGGGCATCCGCCACCTCCCTCTACTGAGGGTTCATTCCATACCATGATACCTTTGGTGGCACCATGTTGTCTGTGCAATTGCAGCACGCTCTACGGCTTCAGCAAGCATCCACTGATAACTGCAGAGAGCACACTGCCAGCAGCATCACGCTGCAATGGAATCACCCAAGCTCTGAAGTCTTAGCACTGGAACATTAAGAGAAAATTAACAGTTGCACAACTCGATTTCTAATCCACAAGCATACTCTCAATCGGCCACCTTAACACCTCTTTAAGGTACACCACCCTCAATATGTGCCATTCGCCTGTATCTCTTAACCTTACCTTTCTCTCAACCTAAGCTCTTTTCCATCAATCCCTCTTTATCTCACCATTCCCTCCATTCATTTTCCATTTCCATCATCCTTCTCCTCTCTACCACCCTCCCGCCCCATAAGTAAAGGCAAATTTGAGCCCCACCAGCTGAGCACCAGTATCCTGGCCGCTTCCCCACCTCCCTAATCATTTCCCTTAACCCTGGATCTCACCCATTGCCATGCCAGGTTGAAAAAGCAGGGCCTGTCCATCTCATCAGTGGCAGACGTCTTGCTATTTCCTCCTCCTGCAAAGTATCCATCTTAACTCCCCCCAAGGCGTTGGACTCTGCTTAATCCAATTACTATACCAACCTCACCTTGATTCTTCACCTTGTCATTGGAAACTGCCCACAAGCTTACAGGCTATGCGTGCCTCCTGTCAACCTCACCCTTCCCTCATTGACTTCGACTTCACCTCGATAATCTCTCATATGAGTGACTCCATTACTGCACTCCTGTCTCTACCTCCTCTTCCCTCCATCTCCCTAATACCTCTACCCTCACACTCGTTTCTCTATGCCCATTCACATATCCTGCTGATTTGGACTAGTCCCTGTTTTCTGGTCGTCCTGCACCATCAAAACCTTTTCTACTGCAGACCATCAAGGAACTGGTGGCAACCCCTTTCCTGCTCACTCCTTTCTGCCTTTTTCAAACATTCACTTGCCTCCGAGTGCTTGCAAGTTTGCTTAAAGTTTGCTACTGTTTCACCATCGCAAAAAAAGCAATGTTTGAACTAAAAACACATGGAACTACCAGACTGTATCAAAAGAAAGATGCAGGCCTCCAGAGCGAGGCTCTGATACTGTGAGTGTGAGCAAGGTATAGCACACAATATAGCAATATGCGAGTTGGCAGATGTCTCTATATTGAACCATGTGACCGGTGAATCAGGGCTGCAGTGACACAAGGTGATGGACAGAATGACATGTAACAAGGTTAGATAGAAAGGTACAAATTACATGCTCAATAATACACCTTTTGGTTGTCTGGACAGTTCTGTATATGATCTTGAGAACTGAAATCCCACATGGTCTGCTTTTCTTACAATGGCCCTCATTACGACCCTGGCGGTAAGGGGTTTGCGCCAGCGTTAGCTGCGCCGACCCCTTACCGCCAACTACGAGTTCCCATAGCGCCATGGTCATTTTTCCGCCCGCTTTTTGCGGGCGTAGAAATCCATGGCGCTATGGGACCTTGGTGTTAATTACGCCACCGTAATTTACGGTGGCGTAATTAACTCCTTCCCCACTCCCATTGAGCCCTATGGGGCCGAAATGGGAATGGGGAAGGGTAAATGGGTCAATGGGGACTTACCGCCCCGCCGACCTCGGAATGGGGCGGTAAGTCCGCCATCCGCCATGGCGTAAAGGGACTTTGCGCCATGGCGGAAAAGTCCGCCGACGGCAGAAAAAATCCGCCAGGGTCGTAATGAGGGCCAATGTGTTGCAAGGTGAAGATGGGAAGGAGAAAGGCCATCAGTTGTGGGCTGTAGTTGCAGCTTGTGAGTCTATTTCAGCTCAGGGCAATTCAGCATATAAACAGTTTACTATAAAATATGCATTGAGCGTGTTTCTATATCCTCTTGCCTTGAACCAGGGTTTCATTCTAAGCTCTGTTGTCTTGACATATTTACTCTGCCCTGCAGCCCCTTTGCACACTGCTCTTTAGCCTATTTGTGCTCTGCCTGCAGTCCCTTTGCACTCTGCTCTTTAGCCTCTTTGCTCTCTGCCCGCAGCCCCTTTGCTCTCTGCTCTTTAACCTCTTTGCCCTCTGCCTTCAGTCCATTTGCTCTCTGCTCTTTAGCCTCTTTGCTCTCTGCCTGCAGCCCCTTTGCTCACTGCTTTTTAGCCTCTTTGCTCTCTGCCTGCAGCCCCTTTGCACTCTGTTCTTTAGCCGCGTTGCTCTCTGCCTGCAGCCCCTTTGCTCTCTGCTCTTAAGCCTCTTTGCTCTCTGCCTGCAGCACCTTTGCTCTCTGCCTTCAGCTCCTTTGCACTCTGCTTTTTAGCCGTGTTGCTCTCTGCTCTTTAGATCCTTTGCTCTCTGCCTGTAGCCCCTTTGCTGTCTGCCTGTAGCCCCTTTGCTCTCTGCTCTTTAGCCCTTTGCTGTCTGCTCTTTAGCCCCTTTGCTCTCTGCCTGCAGCCCCTTTGCGCTCTGCACTTTAGCCCCTTTGCTCTCTACTATTTAGCCCCTTTGATCGCTGCAGTGAAACTATTTTTCTTTCTGCCTTCAAAAGCCCCTTTGCTCTCTGCTCTTTAGCTCCTTTGCACTCTGCCTGTAGCCCCTTTAATGTCTGCGCCTTAGCTTTGTTGCTCTCTGTCTGCAGCCCATTTGCTCTCTGCTCTTTAGCCCTTTTATGTCTGCTGCTTTAGCCCCTTTTCTCTCTGCCTGCAGCAATTTGCTCTCTGCTCTTTAGCTCCTTTGTGCTCTGCCTGTAACCCCTTTGATGTCTCTTCTTTAGCTTCTCTGCTCTCTGCCTGCAGCCCATTTGCTCTCTGCTCTTTAGCCCTTTCCTGTCTGATCTTTAGCCCTTTTGCTTTCTGCAGTGAAGCAATTTTCCTTTCTGCCTTCAAAACACCTTTGCTCTCTACCTGGAGCCCCGTTGCTCCTGAACTGCAGTCCCATTATTCTCTGCCCACAGTCTTTGGTGTCAGTCTGTAGTTCACTTGGTGCTAGGCTGTAGTTTCAGTCTGTTGTTTCCTTGGTGCTAGGCTGCATTTCTGCCATTTTTCTATTCTCCCCCCAGAAGCCTCATATTCTTATTGGTGTCTATGTGTGTTTGGGAGATAACTAAACTATCATTATTCATGATTCTGACCAATCTACTTTGCATCATTCGGTTATTTGGCAAAAGCTACAGTTGCAGATGATAGCCCTGCCTGCCCTGTGGCAGAGTATTCCTGGTATTTACTGCACCCTTCCCCCATCCTTACAGCAGTATCTCTCCTTAGGCAGGCATGCCCTTAGAGCAGCTTTGAATATCCCCATTAGAGATCACATTTCCTCATTTAGAAGAGATGTCCACTGGCTTAAGAGTAACGACAGGATCCTCCTTAAAACACTTGCACGTCTCAATGTCTGAACAATATAGCGCCCTCATATCTTGTAGAAAGAATAAACAAGAGACTTACCTCCCGTCCCATGAGATCTGCCAATGCTCACACCCTAGAGATTCCCAGATTTAAACATACCACAGCTTGCGGCTCTAGCTTCCCGGTCATAGCCGTGCAATCCTGGAATGCACTCCCTGTAGATCTCAAAACAGATCAACCCTACTCTAGATTTAGACGGAAAGTCCTCACCTGGATACAAACTAACGACTCCTAATCAGTTTCGTCCTGCACTTGTACTATGACTGCACCTGTTACCGAATGCCGGCCGGCCTTACCATTCTCAATGTATCTTTTACCACTGCATCACTTGACTCGAATCATGTTATACCTATATGAGGCCACTAGTCTCTATGTAATCTAACGTGGCACAAATTCTGTATATTTCCTGTATTTATGTACCCTACTTACTTTGTAACTAAGCTTCATGTCTACTTGTCATTTTGTGCCCAGCTACCTGAGGGTTTGGTGTGCTTTATCAAATAAATAAACAAACAAACAAACATTGTAACACTTTTTCCATAATGCTTCATGGAAACACGTTTCTCCAGTTTATATTTACTTTTGTTATAAGGTTGGCAAGTCAGCTGTGACAGCTGAACAATTACAGAGTCTCCATAGCAACTGCTTGGCAAAGGCCAAAAGTAATCAGGGGTATTAACATTAAATATTTGACAGACAGAAATGCCATAGCTGTCATTGGGCCTCATTAACAGTTTGGCAGTATTTTGGTGGTAGATCTGCCGAAATACTCCCAAACGGAATAACCGCTACCACCACTTGGTCCCACATGTTTTCCATAGGATTGCAAGTGGTGGTACGGTGGTGTAATTACCCATTTTTGGAGTCCATAGGGACACCAGGGGGATTTTGGCAGAATTACAGCTGGCAGTAATTCCACTGATTTTGTGAATGTTTTGTGGTACGGTGGTGGATTTACCTCCACATTTTTGCTGGAGGTTTATCCTCCACCTTACACCAAACCTACAGTATGGCAGTATGGTGGTGACGTGGCAGCAGCAGAATTTACCACCACATTACCACAGTTTGTTCCCACACCACCTTACTCGTAATGAGGCCCATTGTCATTGGCATCGACTCAAAAAGATGTCCTATTATTTGCAAATAAAGCCATGTGGCAGAGCAAAAAAATGTGCTGCCATATCCTTGACTTTCATTCAGAAACAGGTCCATTTTTGGTCTAAGAGAGAACTTAAATGCTACCTCTCCATTCTCATTGGCATTAATTAAACATCAGCGCAAGGAGATGACAGCAGGAAGGAATTGACAAGGAGAAAGGCTAAAAAAGACAGTGCAGACCATAGATCGCTGAACATTAATATGCTCTGTCTTTTTGACAAATGATGAAGCTGCAGTGCTCACATATGCATAGCTGCATTTTTTTTTTCTGAACTGTGTAAAACAAATAATGAGCTGGCTGCTTATCTCCTGCATGGCTTTGCAGCTCCTATTCGGGATGGTCTTCTAGTTGTTCTGCATCATTCATGCCAATGAGCTCAGGGGAAAGCCGCACTGGTTCACATTTTTAGCATAATTGTACTATGGCTTTCAGAGCTGTAGCATGGCAATGGTGGCGCTGTATGAAGACACTTGAATTTCTACAGCAACACACAGCAGTGTTATCATGTGTCATCATGATAGTGCTTTGGCAGAATTTTGGCTCTTTGTATCGATTGTGACAGGGTAGCCGGGTGGGGTGCACAAAGAGAGCGACACACTAGCCGGTTTTAGTATGAGAAGGGAGTTTATTCTGATATTCACAACAGATAAGGTAAGGCGATGAATGTTTCTGTCTTTCCCGTCCCAGATGTTAAGAGCATCCATGCCTATTACTCTCCTGATTGGTGGGACTCCAGATGATACAGCATCCCCAACCTCGGCATGACTCTCTCCCTTCTCATATTAACTTTCTCTAGCTCCAGTCTCATCCCAAAACACTCCCACTTCTGATGGTCCACCTACTCCACTTCCAAAAATCTCTCCTCCTTTTGATAATACCTATCTCTTCCCCCAGACTTCATGCTCTCCTTATAACTTTCAGTTCTCCACTCCTGCCCTCCTCTTAGTACTCTTCTCTTTTGCCACTCTCCTCCAAGCTCCTTCTTCCAGCTCCTGCTCAAACACCCCACACAGCCAAACTGATCTGACTACTTCATGTAGTGAAGGACTGACTCACTGGTGTGAGGATGTGCCTGTTGCATGCAGCGAGGACTCAGACAGAGCTTCCATGTGAGGCTGTGTATGAATGTTACAGCATGCTGCAAGCAGTGGTCGAAGTGAGCGGGAGCGGTCGGGAGCGGCGTTCCACTACTGATGTGTTTTACTTTTTGCAACCATTGTCATCATTCCGGAACTGTTCTTTGTGATGTTATAAGCACACTTCTCCATTTTAACATCCGATAGCAATTACAGCTAAACTGAAATCTGTTTCAACTTAATTGGCATGACTGAAACCCTTGAAAAAGATTTTGCACATTGCTCCCTTCCTGCCTACTCTGCTCCCTAGGGGTTTTCACTTATTCCAGGAGGTAACCTGCTGCTGAACTCTTGCGAGAAACACCTGGGCAGAGAGGCCCACAATATTGCATTGGAGACAGAGACCAGGAGACAGAAAAGCTGATTGGGACCCCTTTGAGAAGCCAGAGGGGACTATACGAGACTGACACCCTTGCTCTCCCAGCAGTGCCCTGGTGTTCCCAGATGCCCATTACAAGGCCTCTCCTGTAAGTAAAACTATCCCAAAGCCATGGATTGTGAAGGCCCTACATTTTTCAAGCATTTCCCCATAGCAAAATATCCTGTTTGTCTGTGTGGATCCTTAGCATATTTAATTAAGGTAAGTCAATGAATTCCCTTATAGAAATCACGGGATGTGTTTTGTTAGCATTCGAAAGTAACAAGCTCTTCCAGTGTGTTTTGAGCCAGTATATACCTAGAGATTTGCCAAAAGAATTATTCCCAAAACCCTGTTTCCAATTGAGTGTGCACGGTGCAAAACGAGATTCCCAATTGATCCCTTTCATTTTAAATCACAAATGTGAAGCCTTGTATTTTCTTTGCATTTGTGGTGGGAAAAACGAAATTGTCCCTTTTTTCCCATTGTGTTCTGACCCACATCACAAAGCCCTGTCTGTTCTTTTTAGGTGTGGCAAAACACGTTTTCTCGTTGCTTTTCTTTTCCTCACATTGCATCTGTGGTAATAAGTGAAAAAAAGATTTTTCCCCTTGAATCTCTTTTCCAAAGAGTGCATTTCTATCAGAATCCAAAACGATTTTCCCATTGTGTTCCCACTCTCTGCCAATAGCCTTCAATTCAGAGAGGCAAAGTCTAATTGATATTAAGCGGGTGGAGGTTGCTGGGAGAAAAGTATTATAACCGAATCAGCAATCACTGTGTGTTTTTACTTGTTCTTTTTCTGGATTGGTGAGGGGTCTGGAAAGAAAGCTACAAGAAATTGTGACTGAAAATCTCAGTATTAGCTCTGTGTTGGTGCCATTAGGGAAGTAATTTGTGCTCTTGTGTTGCCACAGCATTGGTGGCTGATATTAGTCTGTTTGTCAAATTTGGTTTAAATAAATCAATTAATATATATTCTTACTACACACCAGCCTGGTCCCTAGTCTATTATGGCATCTGGTATTTGTTGGGATTGGGTGCGAGACAGGTTGGAGGCTTTACCAAAGTGATGCTTAAAAAACAAATTTTGCTTTGCTGTGCACCACCTTGATTGGGGGGAAAGGAACTCCCTGAGTTGAGTGTGACAGCATAATAAACCACGACAAAACTGGGAGCTCGTGCCGGGATTGGGAGAGAGTTTTTACTCGTGACAGTGCAGTAGCAGCAGACTATTCATTTAGATGTAATCGCATTTCAGTGGCTGGAAAGTTGTTTAGCATTGTGAAAGCACCATTCAGACCTGTAACCCTGGTTTCAGGGAGGTATGTAGATAAAACAGTGTTTATTTGAGTTTTCATTGTGAGTACAAACTAAGCAAGAACAGGGTTGAGATGTCTGCCCTTGCATAGAGAGCATAGTACGTGCAGAACACATTTGAGAATGAGCACTGTAGAAATCCATATGGCCAGGAAGCACCTTCTATCCAAATTTTCTATTAAAGGTGAATGGGTAGAACAGGAGCATGAAATGTGACAAGCTAGAATGATGTAGGAAGTTACCTCTGCAAATGTTGATATGTGGCAGGATAATGGGCTGTTACATCAGGCCCTGACAGACTTTTATATGACACAGACCAGCAGAGATGAGCAAATTAAAATGTCTCGGCTCACAGCATATATGTACTTCCATATGATGATCATGGAAGAAAGATACCAGGATAATGTAGCCTCTGTGCAAAATCGTCTGAGATTTTGGATCAAGCACACATTGGGCCTCATGACGAGTCCGGCGGTAACCGTGCCTGAAATTCCGGCAGGTTACTGCCGGACTCGTATTACCATTCCACCTCCGTGATTCCCGGAATTACCGGGGCATTACAACCCCTGTGATCCGGGAATTCTCGAGGCGGAATTCGGTAAATCCCCATTACCATTGAATCTCACAGGACTCAATGGGAATGGGGAAGTGGAAACACCGGCACCATCTCGTGATGGTGCCGGTGTTTCCATGTCCGCCTGCAGGCGGGTTGTGTTAAACCCGCCAGGTCAGACCTGGCGGGAATGACACCTCCCGCCTGCAGAACTCGAGATCACCCGGTCCAGAAACAACGGTGGCAGCAGGTTTACCGCCACCGTTATTTCCAGACCGGGTGACTCGTAATGAGGCCCATAGAGTTGAAACAATTAGAGGAAAAAGTGCAACAGAGCCAAAAATCAGAGTTAAAATTAGAAAACATTATTCTGCAGCTAAAAGAAGAGTTAGTGACACAACAGCAAACAAATTTAGAGTGAGAGGCTCAATTTTCTGCTCTGAAAGATGAGCATCAAGAAGGTGTTGAAAACCTGAAAGCGAGTCAACACAATTTAAGTGAACAGGTTGTTTACAATAGAGCCTTCTTAGAGAACATTTTCGCATTTCAAACTTAGATTAAACAACTGAAAGATGAAAATAGCCAGTTGATCATTAGGGATGTGAATTCCCAAGGGGAATTCGATCAGAGGCTCCAAAATCTGAACACTTTGAAACAACAGAGAGACCAGATCAGGGAAGAGAATAGCAAATTGCGTCAGGAGAAAAGTGTCCTGTTTCTGGAAGTGTGCCAGTTAAGGACGCACATGGAGAAAAGTGAGTTATGTTCTCAGGAACGGATTGACATGAGGATAGAAAATAAAAAAAATATGGAAAATGTGAGGCAAGCAGAATTTGACATAGAGCAGGCAACACAGGGCAAAAGTGCACAAAGGCAGGAGACTAGTGTCCTGTAAAAAAAGAGGCCTGAATATGCACAGACAATACAAGCCTCAAAGGTGTCCCTGTGTGAGGAGAACAAGGGAATCAGTGACACAAAATAAAGTGCTAGAAGCTATTCAAGCACTGGTATCAGAGTTGAAAACTCAGGCCTCTATATATCTGTCATGATCTCTGCTTCCAAAAGATCAGGACTTGCCCGACTCCCTTGGAAGCAGACCCATAACCCCGGTTCCGAGTGCCAGCCAGTCCCAATTGGGACCTTTTGGACCCTGTCCTGGCGCCAGTGGCACCAGGCTCATACAGATGCCCAGTCCCAGCGCTGGAAGCGCCGGGCTCATAATGCTTGGGTGGATTTACCTGCAGCAGACCATGCTGCTTACTTACCTGCCAGTTGAACCCCGGATCCTATTCTGTTTGGGGCTACTTTTCCTGTTGGGTGGGGCAGGAGCCACTCCCTAGGTTCAGAACACTGGAACTCTTCTGGAAAGCAGGAACTCTTTTCTTACCTAGGCGTGGCTGTGGAAGGAGACACCTAAGCACTACAGGAGGCTATTTAAACCACACCTGATGGATGAATCTTGCTTTGTGTTATTCTGCATTCTCTGCAGCAGAACGCTCATCGTGTCTTCTGCTTCTGATCCTGGGCCTAAGGAAACAAAGGCTTACCATCCTGGAATCCAGTCTTCAGCAGCACCTGTAAAGACAAAGAAAGAACAGGTTAGCACTACGGTCTTCAGTGGCAGCGCATCTCTTACCTGGTCCATCGGCTGTCACCAACGCCTCGCGCTGCATTCCGGCATCTGAAAGACAAAGGCTTACCTACTCTTCGCATGTTCCGGAGGTCTTCGCACTGCATTCCGGCATCTGAAAGACAAAAGCTTACCAGCTCTTCGCACGCTCCGGAGGCCTTCGGCGCTGCATCCCGCATCTGAAAGACAAAAGAAGGTGCGTTTAAAGACATTGGGCAACTTTTTTACTCACGTGCCATTACTCCTTCCCACGCCGAATCCAGTGGGTATTCCAGCACCCTTCAGCTTCTCTAAAGCTCCGAACTTGTACCTGCAAGATAAAAGGGACAGTTAGTGCGCATCGTGAAGCAGGCTACAAGCGCTTACCTACGTGCTTCCAGGCGCTTCTATTCCTCACGCGGGTTCGATCCTCAACTCTCATCAGCCCGCCATCCGCCATCGCCGGAACTCTGCAAAACAAGAGATATCATTACAAAAGACTTTTAAGACATTTGAAGCGCCCAGAACTTACCGTTCGTGCAGTTAACGACGGACAGCAGTCCTCTGAGGTCAAGAGGCCTGCACCCTTATCCAGTGAAGGAACTGGTTACGGCACCCTGCCCCGAGGCAGATGGAGAGCTCGGCGTTCACTTACCTAAGACATCTTACTCATCGAGTCAGACATACAGTGCACAGAGGTCCAGCCCAAAGAGCCAACCGTGTGTTACACATCACCTTTGAAGATACGGCATTCACCCAGTCAAGACCGGCGCCTCTGCGGGAATCAGGTGAGCGTTACAGAACACAAAGCCGACCGCAAAACTCCCACCCAGGCGCTATGGAAACCTCGGATACCGACCAACTAGCCCAGTTACTTGGGGAACTAAGAGCAGAAGTGCATGCAGCCCGTCAGGAAACAAATGCTCTAAGAAGGGAACTGATTATTTCCAAGGAGCGAACAGACGATCTCGCTAGACAATTGCTACAGTCACAAGACGGACAAACTCCGTTACCCGCATCAGGGGCAAATCTTCCTTCAACATCCTCTACGAACCCAGTGCAGATCAACCTACCTGGGAATGTACCTCTGGTTCCGCCCGAACGATTTTCTGGTGACCCAAAGAGGTTTGCAGTATTCATTAATCAGTGCCGGTTGCACTTCTTATGCCGGCCAGCAGCCTTTCCAACTGATCAGGCTAAGGTAGCTTTCGTGCTTTCTTACCTTAGTGGCAATGCGGCAGACTGGTCGATCCCTCTAGTTAATCAAGATGATCCGGTTCTCCATGATTTTCAAGCTTTTCAGCTCAGTATGGAAAAACTGTTTGCAAGACATTCACAGGGGCAGGCCTTGGACAATGAGCTCCTTTCATTGCGACAGGGTAATCAAGACCTTTTGGCTTATATTGTGTCTTTCAACAGACTGATAGTGGAAACTCGATGGCCTGAGGACAAAAGGATTACGCTGTTTTATAGAGGTCTACGTGGAGAGCTCAAAGATGTGTTAGCCCAAGTAGTGAATCCCCCGCAAGACTGTTCGGACTGTATTGACTTAGTCGTTCAAATTGACCACAGACTGCAGAACAGGAAGGCCGATCGTTCCAAGTTTGATGCTCGAGTATTTTCCAAACCACCAACTCCTACCAAAGGAGTAGATTCCGGGAAACCCATGCAAATAGGGGGCCTGAAAGGACCACTAACACAAAAGGAGCGGGAAAGGAGAAAACAGCTGCAATTATGCCTCTATTGCAGAAACTCTGGGCACTTTCTTCGAGACTGTCCGGTGAAACCAGCCAAGAAGGCAGTAGGAGCTGCAGTTACCAGGGTCACAAACTCTGAGCAGGGAAACAACCTCGTCCGACAAGAATAGAGGTCCTCTTGCCGAGCGTTAAAACCAGTTCCGTGACCTCGCATTTCGTGATACCTATGGTCCTCATTAGCCCTGAACATCCGGATCGATTACATGCGATTGAAGCTTACGTCGACAGCGGTGCCATTGGCAATTATGTGGATCATGAAATGGTTTTGAGGATGAATCTGACTCTTTGTCCAAAGGCTGTAAAGGACGTCATTACTACGGTGGATGGTAGAAGATAGCCTCCGGACCAGTAACGCATACCACCCAAGAAGTGACGCTAGTAAGTCAAGATGGACACCATGAGAAGATCGTGTTCGATGTGATCAAGGCCCCTCAGTTCCAGATTATTCTAGGAATTCCTTGGTTAGAGAAGCACAATCCTCAGATCGATTGGCGAGCAAGAACGGTTCAGTTTCCAGAATGTGTCTCTACTTGTCACCCTCGACCTGGTGTTGCACTGGCAGCAATTTCCTCGGAGGCTCCCCAGTTACCTCCTGAATACCTAGAATTCCAAGATGTTTTCCGGAAGGATCAGGCTAACTCTCTACCTCCTCATAGGTCTTATGACTGCCAGATAGACCTGATACCTGGATCTACTCCTCCTTGTAGTAGAATTTATGCCCTCACCGAGCCTGAGAATCTTCACCTCCGACAATACCTGGATCAATACCTAGCGAATGGGTTTATTCGTCCTTCCAAGTCCCCTGCTTCCTCAGCTTTGTTCTTCGTTCCAAAAAAAGAAGGGGACCTTAGAACTTAGAACTTGTATAGATTATCGCGCCCTGAACCAGATCACCGTTAAGAATAGATATCCGTTACCTTTGATCCCTGAACTCCTGGACCAAGTCAGAAAAGCATGCATATATACAAAGCTGGATCTTAGAGGAGCCTACCACTTGGTACGAGTAAAAGAGGGCGATGAATGGAAGACGGCCTTCCGCACCAAGTATGGGCTATTTGAATATCAGGTCATGCCCTTCAGACTTTGCAATGCCCCGGCCGCCTTTCAATATTTTATGAACGATGTCCTCAGAGAGCTCATAGATGTGTGTGTTGTTGTTTACATTGACGACATCCTCGTTTATTCTTCATCGGAAACTGAACATCGTAAACACGTGAAAATGGTCCTCGAGAGATTGCGTCAACACAAACTTTTCGCTAAGTTGGAAAAATGTGTTTTCAATATGACTGAAGTTAAATTCTTGGGATTCATATTATCACCTAGCGGAGTGCGTATGGATTCAAAGAAGGTCGATGCAATTCTCAAATGGCCATCGCCATCCTTCGTAAAAGGTGTTCAAAGCATGTTAGGCTTCGCTAACTTTTACCACAGGTTTATCCCCGAATTCTCTCGAATAGTCCAGCCCATCACCGCCTTGTTAAAGAAAAACAAACGTTTTGAATGGTCTACCGAGGCGGAACAAGCTTTCCAGAATTTGAAGACTAGATTTATCTCTGCACTGATCTTAAAACATCCTCGCCCAGAACTCCCCTACATCGTTGAAACTGATGCTTCGAGCCTTGCCATGGGGGCAGTTCTATCACAAAAGGACCCAGTAACCAATCAGTTGCACCCCGTGGCATTTTGGTCCCGCAAATTCTCGCCTCCTGAAATCAATTACACTATTACTGATAAGGAACTTCTAGCTATCAAGTCCGCCTTTAAGGCTTGGCGGCATTATCTTCTGGGGGCCCGACACACAGTTACTGTGATTACAGATCACCGAAACCTGCAATATTTGAAAACCGCAAAAGCTCAATCCTCTAGGCAACTCCGTTGGGCACTATTCTTTGCCGAGTTTGACTTCATAATTACCTATCGACCTGGTACAAAAAACGGTAAAGCTGATGCCCTTTCTCGGATGGGAGTGGAAGAACATTTTATCAATCCTAAACCTATCATTCATTTGGTAGGACATTTGGAACATTTGGTACAATCCTGTACCTATCATTCCCGAACAAAGAATTCTAGGTGTAATCGCCACACAATCCATAGAGGAAGTTAAGGATAAAGCCAGGCTACTGGTAACTCCAGCAGACATACAGAATTGGCATCTGCAGGGAAAGGACTTTATGGTGAAGGACAACCTATTATATTTCCAAGAACGGTTATACCTGCCCAGCACAGATTTACAGAAAAAGGTAATCTCTTGTTATCACGATTCTTTAATGGAAGGACATCCCGGTATGACCAAGACCTCGGAAAAGATCAAGCGCTACTTCTGGTGGCCGTCTTGGAAAAAATATATCAGAGACTTTATAATGTCCTGTGGAGTATGCGCCCAAAACAAGAGTCAAAAGGAAAAACCAGCCGGCCTCTTACGCCCTATTGACATCCCGCCTCGCCCTTGGCATACGCTTTCTATGGACTTCATCACCGATCTACCTCCATGCTCCGGATACAATACGATCCTAGTAATCGTGGACCTATTCTCCAAGATGGCGCATTTCATTCCACTCAAAGGCTTACCAACAGCAGCAACTCTGGCCCGAGAATTTCTCGAAAACATCGTCCGACTGCACGGTTTTCCTTCAGTTCTAATTTCGGATCGAGGTAGTCAATTTATTTCTCATTTTTGGCGAAGTTGCTGTCGGTCGGCTCAAATTGATGTGAGACTTTCGACCAGCCACCACCCTCAAACCGACGGACAAACCGAGAGGACCAATCAAACTCTGGAACAGTATTTGCGCTGCATGCTACAACAAACTGAAAAAACTTGGAAAGATATCCTTTGGATAGCCGAATATGCCTACAATAACTCTGTCCACTCGGGAACTGGGAAAACCCAATTTTTTCTTTTATACGGTAGTCACCCTCGAACCTCGGAGTTGGATCCACTCCAAGATCTTGGAACACCAGCAGTAGACCACCTGCATTCTACAATCACCCAAGCCTTTAAGGAAGCCGTTTCTCACCTTCAAAGGGCTAAAGAACAATACAAGAAAGGAGCAGACCAACATCGGAAGGAAGCCCCCCAATATCAGGTAGGAGATCAAGTCTGGTTATCCACCAAATATCTACCTCTAAAAGGACCACGCACATTCAACCCAAGATACCTTGGTCCCTATTCCATCACTACCATAGTAAATCCAGTAGCGGTCAAGTTGGACTTGCCCCCTCACATGAAGATACATCCGGTCTTCCACGTCTCTCTATTAAAACCCGTGCAACCTCAAACCCGACTAACTACATCTCCAAAACCTATTCTAGTTGATGGAGAACTCGAGTTTGAAGTCAAAAGCATCCTGGATTCCAAGATCTCCAAATCTAAACTATTTTACCTGATTGACTGGAAAGGCTACGGTCCCCAAGAAAGATCCTGGGAACCTGCAGAATATGTCCACGCGCCTCGTCTAATCAAAAGATTTCATCGAACATTTCCTAACAAGCCCAAACCCCCGGAGAAGCCCGGTTTGGAAGGGGCCTTGAGGGGGGGTGCTGTCATGATCTCTGCTTCCAAAAGATCAGGACTTGCCCGACTCCCTTGGAAGCAGACCCATTACCCCGGTTCCGAGTGCCAGCCAGTCCCAATTGGGACCTTTTGGACCCTGTCCTGGCGCCAGTGGCACCAGGCTCATAAAGATGCCCAGTCCCAGCGCTGGAAGCGCCGGGCTCATAATGCTTGGGTGGACTTACCTGCAGCAGACCATGCTGCTTACTTACCTGCCAGTTGAACCCCGGATCCTCTTCTGTTTGGGACTACTTTTCCTGTTGGGTGGGGCAGGAGCCACTCCCTAGGTTCAGAACACTGGAACTCTTCTGGAAAGCAGGAACTCTTTTCTTACCTAGGCGTGGCTGTGGAAGGAGACACCTAAGCACTACAGGAGGCTATTTAAACCACACCCGATGGATGAATCTTGCTTTGTGTTATTCTGCATTCTCTGCAGCAGAACGCTCATCGTGTCTTCTGCTTCTGATCCTGGGCCTAAGGAAACAAAGGCTTACCATCCTGGAATCCAGTCTTCAGCAGCACCTGTAAAGACAAAGAAAGAACAGGTTAGCACTACGGTCTTCAGTGGCAGCGCATCTCTTACCTGGTCCATCGGCTGTCACCAACGCCTCGCGCTGCATTCCGGCATCTGAAAGACAAAGGCTTACCTACTCTTCGCATGTTCCGGAGGTCTTCGCACTGCATTCCGGCATCTGAAAGACAAAAGCTTATCAGCTCTTTGCACGCTCCGGAGGCCTTCGGCGCTGCATCCCGCATCTGAAAGACAAAAGAAGGTGAGTTTAAAGACATTGGGCAACTTTATTACTCACGTGCCATTACTCCTTCCCACGCCGAATCCAGTGGGTATTCCAGCACCCTTCAGCTTCTCTAAAGCTCTGAACGTGTACCTGCAAGATAAAAGGGACAGTTAGTGCGCATCGTGAAGCAGGCTACAAGCGCTTACCTACGTGCTTCCAGGCGCTTCTATTCCTCACGCGGGTTCGATCCTCAACTCTCATCAGCCCGCCATCCGCCATCGCCGGAACTCTGCAAAACAAGAGATATCATTACAAAAGACTTTTAAGACATTTGAAGCGCCCAGAACTTACCGTTCGTGCAGTTAACGACGGACAGCAGTCCTCTGCGATCAAGAGGCCTGCACCCTTATCCAGTGAAGGAACTGGTTACGGCACCCTGCCCCGAGGCAGATGGAGAGCTCGGCGTTCACTTACCTAAGACATCTTACTCATCGAGTCAGACATACAGTGCACAGAGGTCCAGCCCAAAGAGCCAACCGTGTGTTACACATCACCTTTGAAGATACGGCATTCACCCAGTCAAGACCGGCGCCTCTGCGGGAATCAGGTGAGCGTTACAATATCACCAAGAGATAGGGGCTGAGAAAAACAAATCTGAGAGATTGGAAAAGGAAATAGCCAAATACAAACAGGCTTTGAGGCACTCCAACCAGTTAGAGTATGGAAAGGCACCCTCTGATCACGGCTGGATGACTTTTCTTTACCAGGGATCTCAAGCCAACTCACCACCTTATGTGCACAGGGTGCTGCAATCTTCAGGCCTGCGAGTTCTCAATAACAGGGAAACATGAGGCAGCTGGACTCAACCAGGCCTAGTTCAACTGAGCTGGAAAGCTAGTCCTTTTCAGATATTGACGGGTAGTCATACCTACCCAGATTTAAAAATACCCTAGCATGTACTGCTAACCAGTAAGGCTCCTATGATGAAAAGATTAGGGAGTTAGACTGGCAGAAACTAAAGTTACAAAGGTACCACCCGGTCCGCTTTGCAGACAGAAAAGAACCATGGTTCAGGCCCCAAAACAGTATTTTCAAAGCCTTCACACATTCAGGGAGGTGGGGGGAATTCTCCACCATACCCAGAAGAAGGGATGAGGAAGATGAGCACTCCCCTGTGCAAAAAGGGGAGTACAAGGGAAGGGACCCTGAGAGCCCACAGCACCACAGGGGTGAAGGGACCAGACACTCTTGGAGGGATTCCCAGTCTCATAGAGGTAGGGAGTGCGTAGAGGACAGGGAGGGGACCACCAATAGTCAGAGGGCGAGTGGACTCAAGTGCAACAGAAAAGAAAGTCTGCCAAACAGAAGAGGGGTATTGTGAAAGACCCAATTCGGCAAATGAAATCCATGAAGCACTTTACGACTCCCTACCACAAGAATGCCAAATACTCAGCATGGGAACATCTAGATCTTTATGACCAAATGATGACTTCATTTGGTATAAAGAATGATCAAAATCCATTTGAGTTTGTGAAATGGGCATTCTCCCCGGAATACTGCAGCTTCTTTGGAGGGCTAGAGGATTAAGATCAGCAAAGATGGTCCACCTATAAGGCGGCTATCTTAAAGCATTTTTCTGTTCACCGGAACCCTCAGGAGTCCCGCAAGGCAGCCTACAACCTGCAGTGCGGGGAAGTCCAAGCACCGAGAGAGTTTGTGCAAGAGCTGAAGCGGGAATTTGCCCAGACCTCTACTTGTGTGAACACCAATAGCCGGGAGTTCATTAACACTTAATTCCATGCGCCCCCGAAATACATTATGACCCAACTGGTAAGGGACTTCCATGGGCGTAGGACCCTGCATTGGGTGATAGAACAGGCCAGCCAGATTTATGAGGTTCAAAAGCCCTCTGAAAACAAAAATAATCCTAAAAACCCCAAACCGTCAACCACCCCCGCTGCCGCAAAGGTGGCGGAATTGAAAAATACCCCCATATTGGACTTGGAAATGGAGAGGCCTGAAAATACTCCTCCTGCTAATACTAATAAGCAGAATGAGAGGCAGAGGAGACCCTCTGATCCAACCCGATCAGGGTGGTAGCCAGGCAGGGTATCTGACCAACGCTCCATCTGACACTGCCACCTATTTCAGCCCTAGATACAATGGTAACAGACCCATCTTGGGGTATGTATAGACTCCCCTGGCACAAGGGGGGGGTCTAATCAGATAAGTTCCCCAGGAAACTTCGCTCAAATGTTTCCTCAGAACTTCCCTCAGAAGGGAAGAAATACTCCACCCCCAATCTAAGTTTCTTTCCCTTCGAACCCCAATTTCCAGAACAATCTTCTTTTCTCTGCCCACTTTCAGGAAAATAGATTGACAAATCATTGAGAAGGGAGACCAAGGATGGAGAGTTATCAGGGAGTTATCAGGGAAACTCTCAATACCCAAGCTACTCTGGTAGAAGGGACAGCTACCCTTTCCGGGAGCAGCAAAAGTATGAATCCAGACCCCCCTAACAACCAGAAAGGATATCTCAACTAGTCAACTGGAGCACCAGGTCTAACATTTAACACAAGACCTGGGTCGCATGTTGAAGGCTCAGCAGAGACCACACATGTAAATTGCTGCCCAGAAAAGCTCTACACCCGAGTCTGGTTCCCCGGAGCAATGACAGGAAGAAACCTCCAACAATCAACAGGTTCCAGAGGAGGGAGACCGGAGGGAAGGGAGATGCAAAGCCCTAGAGGAAGCTTTGCTTCTCACCAGAAAAAAAACATACTGGAAACCTCTGAACCTGAACACAAATCTTCTACCCCCGAAATGCTGGAATCTAGCGTACAGAGGATAAGTAGGGCAATTCAAGAGCAAAGGAGAACCCACTTTGTGGAGGAAGTCCGCATCATCCTGTTCAAAGGGGAAGAATCCCTGGAGGTTTCAAGGAAGAAAATCTTCTCTTCCAGGGATGGAGGGATCCCTCCCAAGGAAAAATGGCTCCCAAAAGACCCTGATTTAGAGTGGGTAACTATGGAGACTGAACCAGAGCAACACATTCTTAAACCCCAACAATGTTGCTCAGATGACCCTGAAAGCAATGAAGGATCCTCCCCCCAAACAGGTTTGGGTAACTGTCTCCAGGGAAAGGGAAACAGCAAAGAATCAGGAGAAAAAGGGGACTTCACAATCCCACAGATATCCGGGTGCAAAATCTTCTTTACAGATTCCCGGACTCCGACACAGAAAGCTGTCCAACATCACACATTGTCAGATTTCAAAATAAAAAAAAATACTGCCAAGCTGGCACACAATCCACATTTTCTTTGACCCCTTGAAGAGAGAGAAGTAAGATGTTATGCCTCCGTCAAGATAAACGGTCAATGTGCATTATCAGTGCTGGTGGATGCTGGATCCCAAGCCACCATCCTGTCCAAAAAGGCCTTCGACCAACTAAATTCAGGCAAGGGGGAGAATCACCAAATTCCCCTCACACCTCTTCCTGGACAACTCCAAAATTTCAATGGGAATGATATTTCCGTTGATGGGACTGCAGATCTGGAGATCAAAATTGGGCGACATAGGGTGAAACACCCAGTGATAGTCGTCACTCCAGAGGGCACACCTTGTCTACTGGGGAATGACCTCCTTCGGAGATTATCACCTCTGATTGACTGAGTGAACAAGGTCCTCTGGACTCAGAATAACGGGAAAATCAAATTAAAAGAAAGTACAAATTATGTGTGTTTAAATGGCACATACCACATGATTGAACAACGCTCTGACCAAATAGAATTCCACTTTAAGAACAATCAAGTCACAGACATCACTGTCATCTCTGTAGGGGAACAAACTCGTGATGGGAACCCTTCTCCATTTTTGAAAATCAACCTCCCTCCCAGTCTTAAGTGGCATTCCACACTGGAAGGAAATACTCTAAAATGTTATACCAATCCACAATCTGAAGAAAACCCAAATCCCATGATAAAAGATGATAAAAACCAGCTCAAAGTTTGACCGCCATCCTGATAAAGTGTGAACAGCTGTTTTTCACATTCAGGTAAATGAGAGGGGGCTGTTCTCCCCAGAATGCCTGGTTAATGGAAGAAGCTTCATCAGCGAAGCATTATTCAGAAAACTCCCAAAAGATCAGACCATTCCCACATTTACGTTGATTGATAAGTGGGAATTGGGCCTGGAAACTCCAAATTCCAAACATCGCCTGCCTAGCAGTTACATGCTAAAAAATGTCCATTGGTGACAAAAGCATAGAACATAATTTTTGGGTTGTGAAAGATGCTGCCTCTGCCTTTTACTTAGGCAGCACAATTCTCAATCGATTCACTATTAATGTGGACCTAATCAATTACAAAGCCTGGTACCTACTGGGGGGTAACCCCATGGGCTTTGTCAACACTGAGAAAGCATTTCAGTCAGCTC
Organism: Ambystoma mexicanum; assembly: GCF_040938575.1. Classification (NCBI taxonomy): domain Eukaryota; kingdom Metazoa; phylum Chordata; class Amphibia; order Caudata; family Ambystomatidae; genus Ambystoma; species Ambystoma mexicanum. The sequence goes on along the minus strand of NC_090925.1, from coordinate 1,089,502,709 downwards.
AATTGCTGCCATATGTGGTTGAAGTCCAATTTGGAGAAGAGGTCACCATGCTAGGACATGTACGACAATTTACAATTCCCCTAAAAATTAAGTGAGGACAGAACATCAAAAACAAGGATGCTTATATATATTTGAATTATAACCTCCAACAGCAGGGTTTGTATTTACATCCGACACCCCTAGTTGACCTAGAACATGACACCATTTGAATTTTGGTGGATAACAGCAACACTAGAAGTATCACTTTGGGTGCAGGCACCTTTATTGGAATGGTGGTTGATGCCCAACATTATTCTATTGGACCAATTCCGAATTACTGTTAACATTTGACAACGATATCCCTCCAGAAAAGATTTTCACCCAGCAAGGCAGTCATTTCTTGGTGTACTCTTTCTGCCCTTATGATGGGGAAGAGGTTACCTGTGACATCAGGAAGCATGAGGTGGGATTTCAAGTCAACAGTGACTACCTCCCAACCTTGAAACATCATGACCAGGCCAACACCTTAACAAGAGATCTCTCCACCGAACTGGAGGATACCACTGACATTGCCAAACCCAAGGTCTTTCCAGGCTTTTAGCAGATGGTTGAAGAACAAATCAATCTGACTGATGCCTGTGAGAGCGAGGAGCAAACGCAGAAGCTGAAACAGCAGTTTTTTGATTTTCAGGATATCTTTGCCATGGAGTCATACGATTGTGGACACTCAGAGATTCATTCAACCTCCATAACTACGGACCTAGGGATGACTCTCGTATTTGGGAAGCAATACCGGTTGCCTCTCTCATCTATTGAGTCACTCATGGAGATTATTAAAAATGTAGAATCCCGTGGGATAATTCATCCAGTCTACAGTACGTTTAACAACCTGGTTCTGGGGATACTCAAACCCAATCGCCAATGGAGACTTTGCACAGACCTAAGCGAGTTAAATAAATGGGTCCACATGTCAAGATGGCCCCTTCCCTACATCGATCAGGGACTGGCCCAGATCCAAGGATCAAAGGTGTACCGCCATTGACCTGAACAACGGTTACTGAACAGTACCTGTGAGTAGGGAAGACAAGTACAAGCTTGCCTTTACCTTCGGGGAGCAGCAGTACATGTGGACCCAAACCCCCTTTGGATACATAAACTCTGGCAACTAATTTAATATCTTCCTACATAAGGCCATGCCCGACTTGGCCGAAAGGGGAAACCTAGCCTATGCAGATGATGTCTTAATCAAGAGCTCAACTGTGGATGAGCACATAGCTGAAATACCCTATGTCCTGACCCAGTTGCAGAAAGCCAGAGCAAAACTGTCCTTTCAGAAGGCACAGTGGTGTAAGACCTGAGTCAGCTACTTATGGCATGAAATCACCCCTGAGGGTCTCAGTCCCCAGGCGAAAAAGGTGGAAGCATTATTGAAATTAAAAGACCCTACTACTCTGCGAGAACTAAGAAGCCTTCTTGGACTCATTAATAATAGTAGAAAGTTAATTGAAGAGTACGCAGAGGTCACACGACCCTTGGTCCATTCATTAAAGGCTTGGGTCAAATGGGAGTGGGGTTCGGAACAATCTATGGCGGTAAAACAACTAAAGAGAAGCCTTTCCCAAGCGCCTTGTTTGGCTTACCCCATAAAGAGCAAGGAATTATTCTTGGAGACAGGGTTCTCAAATACTTGTTTAATGACAGTATTGTACCGAAAGCACTACAAGGTCAACAAAGTGATCATGTACGCGAGCAAGACTTTGTCCTCTCTGTGGGAAAAATTCAACGATTGCAAAAAGGCACTCCTGGCAACGGTGTGGGATATTGAAGACTTACTGCCCATTCATCCAGGAGGAGCACATCATTGTTGAGACTCCTCACCAGCCCTTGCAATATCTTCAAAGTGACCGAATCTGAACAGGGAATGTGAGTAATTCCAGGATTACTTCCTGGATTCTGTCCTGGATTGTGCCAAGACATATGACCAGAATCACACCATGTGAGATATGCACCCATGAAGTAGTAACGGTGCCCCACAAGACAAGTCAATGTAAAGTGATCACACACAGTGCCAGACTTCCAGCCAAACACCACACACGTGTCTGCAAATGCCCTTCACTTACCTGCAAAGGGTACCCACCTGGCTTGCATACGATGCAACCCATTGGGAGACACATCCCCTAAATGTAAAGACATGGATAGTATCAACTGAAAGAAAATGCACATTCATGACAACACATGAATGGATGACGTAAATATGCATAGAAAACCCATTGCAGAAGGACCAAAGTGTACAAGAGGGTGACAGGACATCAATTGTGATCTGCCCATGAGTGCAGCGTAGCACAATAGAGAGAGAGAGAGAGTGACAGTGTGATGCAAGGCCAAGTGAAAAACACATCAAGGAGTACACTGGATTGGCGATGGCCAAGGACATACACTAAACCACAGTAGGTGCAGGCACAGCTGAGTTGACTGAGGGTGGAAGACAGTGACATGAATACCCCTTTAAAAACCTCCCAGGCATGGTAGCATGCAAAGCACATATAAGGAAACAACCACATGCAGCAAACACGGGGAACAATGAAACATGCTCAACATGCAAGACAGTGCTCATGCTTACCTGTTGAGTGAGCGGGCAGGATGTGAATCCTGCATCACCTTCACCGGGACCTGTGTCCCAAATGAGTGACAGGAAGGCCAGTGCCTGGTAGAGGGAATGGGAAGCATGGACGCCAAAGGGTATTGGGTGTCGCCCCGGGACAGCAGTCCCTGCCTCATTATGGATTACTGAAGCAACATGGGACAAGACATTACAACAGGCATAGTACAGTACCATTCACACAGCACACATGTGTCAGGATACACAGAATCCATAGTTACCTGCACATGCCACCTGATCACCACCATGCAAACATGCAAGTTGACCTCACTCTGCATGACTGCATGTCCACCACTGCATATGTCATGGCCTTGAGAGGGCAACTGCACAACTAAGTAAAAAAAGAAAAAAGGAAAGAGCCACTCATACATAACATGCCAAAATCCAGGCCTGCGGTCTACAAAAGGGAGAAAAAAAATGTCCATCATGGACAGGGGGTGGGGGAACCCACCCGGGAGGGTGAAGGGGTAGGGTGCATGTCAACGTCCTCATGGGTGGATGTCTAATAAAATAAAACTGAAAAAATGAAGAAACAATTCATAAATCCCCTCCTCACAGCAACAGTGTACCAGGAGGCATGTGTGTGCTGAAACCCCCACCCTGCATTGAATCTGCAGGTGAATGTGGTGGTGGAGGTTGACCACGCAGTCCCCTGGCCTGGTCCTTAGTGGCAGCCGCCAGGCGTGACACTGATGAATGCACCAGCAGACTGAGGGCTGTGAGGTCACTATGACCAACCTCAAGGGTGGCACGGAGCTCCTCTGTGATTGTCTGCCTTGATGCTAACACATCCTGGTGGAATGGTGGAACAGTCTTCTGATGGCTGCATGTTCTTCACGGACAGTAGTCCTGTGGGCCAACATCTCATGCCTCAGGGCATCCCTCTGTGCATGACATCTGCAAACAGGGATGCCTGCAGCCACTGCTGTTCTGCCCGTCTGCCCCTGATGTTGGCCTCCATGTGCAGTCTTTAGGGAGCAACATGTGGACCACATGACCTGCAGCTGTTGCACTACCTGTGTTGCTGGGGAGGTTCTGGAAGTGGCCATCCTATCCATGCCCTCAGCCAAACTCTCAAAGGCATCACACTGTCGGTGTGCAGAATGCAACATCTGCTGCTCCCACTCTCTCTTCCCAGCCTGCACATGTCCCCCACTTGTGCGGGACCCATGCCTGCCTGATACAAGGGTGCATGGCCCTTGCTGTGATGCCCCTGTCCTTGGCTTCAGGTCTCCCTTGGACATTTATTTATTTTATTTATTTATGTATTTATAGAGCGCCGCAACCCGTGGGAATCAGGGTGCTAACAAAGAGACGCAGGACAACATAGGAGGACAGGACAAGCGCGACGGTTCAGTCAGTTAGTGGGACGAAGCTAGGTAGGGGTGTTTACTTAAACAGTGCAGTTTTCAGGTTTTTTCTGAATATCAGATAGTTGGGCTCAAGTCGGAGACCAAGTGGGAGTCTGTTCCATTTAATCGTGGCTAGGCTGGGGAAAGCTCAGCCCAAGCCATTGGTTTTATTTGCCTGTCCAGTTTTGACCAACCCTTTATTTCCTGATCTTAACGTCCAGTGGGTACGTAAAATCTGATTTGTTTTTTGAGGTAGTCCGGGGCGGAGCCATAGAGACAATGGTGGACAAGAGACATGGGCTTGAAAGAGATTCGGTCCTCGGTGGAGAGCCAGTGGAGAGCTTTTCTTTCTTCAGTGATGTGGTCTCTTTTAGATTTGCCAGTGATTGTTCTTATAGCATTATTTTGGATGACTTGGCATTGCTTAAGGCACTTTTTGTTGGCAAATAGCATTAGGGAGTTTCGGTAATCTAGTCTGTTCCCAGTAACAGAAACCAATACATGGGAGGGTGGCCTTGCAGCTGTAACCACTGCAGATGGGGGGACACCACTGACTGGCCTTGTGAAGGTACCTGATACCCTGAAGAATCACGGATCACAACTGCTCCACCCATTGGTGCACTCACCTCTGCCAGTATTGAGGACTGCACATCTGGTTCAGCATCAGGGCCAATGGAGTCCAAAGATTCAGGAGAGTCTGCAGCACGGCTGAGGATGGTCTGGAGCACCAGTGGGTTCTCACCGCCTGCCACTCCATGTCCCCCACTGGTGGTCTGAAACACCACAAACTCTTCTACATCCTCCTCCCCTTCTGCATCTGGTTCTTCCTCACCTGTACATGGACAGGATAAATGCATTTGGCGTCATGTGCGACGTGTCTACAGTAAACATGAGTATCACATTGCTGTCATGCAACAAAATGCAGGGCATGTCATCAGAAGAAATAGAGCATCCACACCCCATGGCCAACAAGCAATGTGAGCATGGCATATGCAGAGTGGTCAACAAATTCCCTGCTCAAGGCCATGCTGCCAGTGCACACATTGCCAACCAACAGGGTTGTTAAGAAGCATATTAGGAGCCATGTTACTGTACACTGTAGACTAATACCAGAGAAATGGGCATGTGTCTCTGTGATGTGCAATTACATTACATGGCAACAGGTAGCCACACATATCCACATACAAGGCTGCTTCCATCACATGCCACACCAGTGTTGTCTTGGTACAGGGACTGGAGACAATGAGAACATGCCATAAGTTTGGGAAACAGCAAATAGTCCCCAGTGATGTATGGCTGTAAGAAGACCACCTAGACAAGGTCCGTGACATGACAAGAGTAAGTTAATGGAGTTGTAGATAGGAACAAAGTATAGTGTCCCTCAAAAGGGAGAGAGGCGTGAGCACATAGAGTGTGGGCTGAGTGTGGCAGGGTAGCAGGGAGCAGGTGTCCAAACAATTTCCCTCTGGAGTCATTGCCATTGGGGCAGCAGGACGTGTACAGTCTTGCACATGTCTTGCAGAGAAGAGTCACTCACATCAAGTATGCAGCAAACAACTTTGCATGTTGTGGTATCATGCTGGAGATGTTGGGTGGGATGCTTGTGGGGGATGAGTACTGTCACACAGACATGTTCCACTGATGTACAAAACATGTTTTGTATCCACTATTGTGTCTACTAGATAGGAGTCAGTCCACCACATGTCATGGTTCACCCAAGGCAGTCATTCCAATGCAGTCAGATGTGCACCACAATTATATATCTTACTGATGCATTATTTCACATACTCAGGATGCACAATGTTGGTCACTCACCGGATGTGTCCTTGTAATTTTCCAGGACTCCCATGCCTTGCACGTGCTCCAGAAGTATCAATTGGCTCATAGCCACTTCATGTTCGGTCAGCTCCTCCTCCTCTGGTTATCCAGCAGAGGCGAGGTTGGCATCTAGCTTGGACTTGGTGCGACAGGTGAGATCATTCCAGCGCTTCACTACCTGTGCAGCAGTGTGCTTCTTAAGCCCTAAGGCGTTGGTCTCGCCCCTGACATGCTGCCAATGCACCATATGCTGAGCAGTTGTATGGGTGCTCCACGGATGCTGGCACATGTCACGTTGGTGACTGGCCACGTAGTCCATGAGGATCTGGAGTTCTTCATCATGGAAGCTCTTCTTCCTCAATGTGCGAGTGCCCTGTGCCATGTTCCTGCTTTGCAGTCTTTGCCTTTTTGCCACTGGTGCCACCCCTGTGTGGCTGGTACTACTTTGGGATCCAGATGCCGGACCACAAGTAGCCTGGGTCATGGCATGACCCCTTGGGGCTGGGTCAGCTGCTTTCACAGCATGTCCCTGACCCCCTGGGGCTGGAGCAGCTGCTTCCACAACACATACCTGACCCCTTGGGGCTAGGGGAGCTGCTTCCACAGCATTCCCATGACCCCGGCCCTGTCTGGCCCCTTTCCCTCTTGGGGACTTTCCATTCATGTCCCAGGTATAACGGAAATATGGAAGGCACACTAAGATATTGTCCTGGGCAATATGAGTGAGGGGCCGTCTGTGTGATGAGAGATATAGTTCATTAGTCCAGCAAGGCTCAAATGTACCCCAGGTGTGGAAAGTACAGTATGCGTAACGCAAAGGCACCCCGAAACAAAACCCAGAATGTGTACGTGATGCCAGGATAGCTTCCGAAATAAGAAAAAAGTGGTACGCGATACGCAGTGGCACAAAGCAACACATAAAAAGCATACGCGAACCATGGAAAGCTACCAGAAAAGTAAGAATAGTGGTGCGCGATACACAGGGGCACCCAGAGTTTAAACAAATGCGTACATGACTCGCAAAAATCACAAGTAAATGCGCATATGCGCAGAGGCAAAGCCCCCACCCAAATAAGAAGTACGAACAGTCCCTGAAGTGAACGGAATGCATGGCAACCCAAAATACATGTGTACTCCAGTCATCCGTCTCCTCCCCTTCGCGCACACCTTCGGAGTTGCTTTTACACATACTTATGTATTCCCGAATATGGCGCTCTGAACACATGTGTGCAGCATGTGTCATGTAAGTTAGGTGCTGAGGGCCTTTCCTCGTGTTATCACATGTCCACGCTTTTGTTAGTTCTTATGCGCAAAGTCCATTCACTCTGTTTACAGCTGCCTTCTTAGTGAGACACAGAAGCTCCTGCCTCCGTGCCATTTTAATTGCCTCCTCCTGCCCTGTGCTGCCTCCAACTTTGTCATCTGCTGCTGCCTGTACAGGGTGTGTGTCTGCTGCCCTCCTGCACTGCATTTGGAGTGCCTGCTGTCCAGCCATTGCCTATGCTCCTGTCTCCAGCCCTGTGACCACCTCAGCTGCTTTGTTGGACTCCCACTGTGCCATTCCACCACCACTGCTCCACAGCCCAGCTCCAGGGCCACCTTGACTACCCACTCCTGCCTTGGGGGTTGCCATGTAAGCACCACCATCCTCGGACCACGGACCAGAGTGGCAACCCCATGGCTGCCTGGGGGGTGTTACAGGTGCGGGGGCTGGTGGGTGGTGTTCAGACTGGGGGGGCTGGTGGGTGGTGTCCAGACAGGAGGGGGCTGCCTGAGGGGTCACAGGTGAGGGGGGCTGGTGGGTGGTGTCCATGGTGGAGGGGGCTGCTTGGGGGGGTTGGCACAGCTGAGTGAGGCAGGTGGGGGTGTCCAGTCTGGAGGGGGCTGCCTGGGGGGTTATCAGTAAGGGGGGCTGCTGGGTGGTGTCCAGACTGGAGGGGGTTGTGTGGGGGGAGTCACAGGTGTGTGGGGGGTGGTGAGTGGTGTCCAGACTGGAGGGGGATTCTTCTGGGGGGTCAAAGGTGAGGGAAGCTGGTGGGCGGTGTCCCGTCTGGAGGGGACTGCCCGTGGGATGTCACAGATGAGGGGCACTGGTGGGTGGTGTCCAGACTGGAGGGGGATCCCTAGTTGTTTCACAGGTGAGGGGGACTGGTGGGTGGTGTCCAGTCTGGAGGGGGGTGGTGGGTGGCATCTGGGCAAGAGTGGTTGAGGTGCAGTAGGGGGTTATTTGGCCAGAATGGGTGCTAAGGGTGTAGGCGGATGGACTCGAATTTTCGTAAGGGGTGTTGCCTCCACTTACGAGTGAGGGCTGCATTTTTGCAGGGGTGCAACCTGGGCTTACGAGGGAGTGCCTGCGTTTTCACAGGGGTGTAACCTGGCCTTGCAAGTGAAGACCTGCGTTTTCGCATGGGTGCAGCCTGGGCTTGCAAGAGAGCGCTGGCGTTTTTGAGGCGCGCGATTTAGCTGGGGTGCAGCCTGGACTAGCGGGGGAGGGTGTGCCTTCTAACAGGGGTACTGGATGGTGGGTTAAGGGTGGACGTGGAGGCTTGTGCCTGGTTTGGCCTTTTGTTTGCTTTTTGGTGTTTGTGGGCATTCTTCACGCAGCTTGTTTTTACTAGCAAGACGTCTAGTTATGCGCCTTTGAATCCATGATTAAGCAGCCTGTGCAATATTTTTTCTGCAACACGCCCCGCGCAGGGTCCTTCTCAGCATGCGTCCCTTGTGCCATTTCTGCACCTGATTCCATGAATCAGGCCCGTAAGGACTTACTTCATGTTGTTGGCTCTTTTATTAATGGATCCAGCATTCCTGAAATGTGGGATGTCTGGTACAGTGAGAGCATTCTACAATAAATTAGCACAGGGAAATATATTTGATGTGACAAAGAAACACACAAATGCACACTTGCTGCACGGGATGCCTGTTGCCCTGCAGTGTTCTCCAAACAATAACCAGGTGCAGGAACTGTTAATAAGGTGAAAGAATTGCAAAGCAAATTCATCAAGAGATGTGATTTGCAGGAACTGCTTGCATCCATGGACAATGTAATGTGTTTGAAAAATGGTGACAATGTTCAAGGACCCAATATTTCAAATGATGCTGGACTAAATGGACATGTTTAAACTTTGTAGATGTGGTGACTGGAATGCATTTACATAATTGGAAGCAGTTATTAAGTATTTCTCTGCATTAAACATTAATAACTTGGTAATGATTGTATACTTTATTGCAGAAATTAGTGTTTTGAAAGGGTCCGATTTTGAAAAAGGGAACTGGTTGTGAGGTAAACTAATATTTTAGTCTGTACACATGGAGCTGATAATTGAGTCAACAACAAAACAGAGCATAAAGGTTGCTGGGGGTGTTACAGGCATAGCACAACACCCTAGTATACTGACATGTTTTAACAACATAGTTTTTTTTAACTACGTATTTAAACAACACTGTGCATGGCAGAATTACCAGAGCAAGCAGCATCACGGAGACATTAAAGCAGTGAACACAGGGAGGATATTGCCATAAACAAACTGCTTATTGAACTTGAATTGTTTGGAAATCGATTTTATAAAATGCAACTGAACTTGTCAATAGTGCAACCCTGGCAGATTTTAGTAAGAATATTACAACAGATGTTGGTCAATTCTATGCTTGTGGTATTAGATTGTAGGATGAGACTCATACACAGAGACTCATCTACCCAACACGTACCATGCATTTATGGGATCCTATCAAGAAGAACAAATAAAGCGGGATTAAAGGACCAAGTTGAAAATAAAATGTAAAATTAGGAGTGGGTGGTTGTTTGAGAGTTAAGAGCAGGCAGGTAACTATTTGCCTGACTAATTGTTAGCAGATCACAGCGTCAAGTAGATTTATGCAAAACATTAGGGTTAGATGAATTCTCAACTTCGCCATGGTAACTGTTTTATCCTGATGGAATTATGAATCTTGGCCAGCAAAAAGCCAAAATTATCAAAATAGAGGAGTTGATCGCACCACCGCTGTTGCAAAACAGCGGCACAAACAGCAAACAATAGCAATTATTGATACCTCCCATAACAAGATCTTATCTGTTGCAATTGTTGAAGGCATGGCACGCTTTGGATAAGTCAAAAACTCATTCAGACATGTAGCTATCTGCCTGAAGCACACCACAAAACAATCGGAAGAAGTAAAGGGAGAATAATGGTTGATAAAAACAAAGAATACTATAACAAGAGTATGATAAGGCAATGAGGCTCCAAGGAATTGAGCCAACCCACTGCAAAGTCATGCACAGCACAAATATAGATAAAGTTACTATAAAGAAGCTGCTTTCACACAAATATGAATCAACTGCTTACCTTGCTCAAACATGCTTCAGCATGCACAAGTGAACAAAAAAGCCTTTGTAGTGTGGTAACGCACAGGGGTGGTACCTTAAATTGTTCTAATTCCAAAGAGAGAGGAAATAAAAGATGATATATGTTTAGCGAAGACACCAATCTTTTTGTTCTTGCTACTATACGATATCTAAATCTCTCTCCCTCCGAGTCTTACTGTATGCCTGCTTCAAAGCCCATTATTTCAATGTAAATACATATGCCTATTACTAGGCTCCTTGAAAGCTTCTGCATTACATGCATGATATGCTCTGTCTTCATCTGATTGCACAGAAAATGTATCAGCGAACAACACAATTTCATACTGGAAATCATTCACTACAGCAACTGAAGACACCTTGCTTTTTGTGTTCAATTCACGAAAAACATAAGGAAACATTCCGTACAGGCCTTTGATAATCTGAATTCCTTCGTTTACAAAGACTATCAGAAGAGAAGTCGTGTAGCTGACCTTGCAGAGTTGCACTAGGGTATGTTTTCCATAACTGGGCCAAGTGATTGACTACAAGAAGTGCTTCCGACCTGCAGTGATGGGAATCACGTGTCAGATCATGATCTCCCATTGACTATGGACACAGCATGATGGAAAAATAGCTCCAGTTCTCATTGAAATTATGTGCTACAGACTCCATTCCACATTAATAAAATGCTTGTGTGTAGAACAGATGCATTCCACCAGGCAATTGTTTCGTAAACACAAACTCGACACTGATACTACTTAAGTTCTGTGCAGCGTTCGACACAGTCAGCGACAACATTCTCACCAAGAGACTGGAAGAAGTAGCGACACAGTGCTGATCTGGATTAAATTCTTCTTGTCTGAAAGAACAGAAACTATGAGGATAGAACCATTGAAATCCGCACTGCAGTATTCCACATGTGGAGTAACACAAGGATCCTCGCTATCCCCACTCCTCTTCAACATCTACATGGCTCCACTAATCAACTTCATCAAAAGAAACGGCTTCACTTGCTACAACTAAGCAGATGACACCCAAATCATCTACAAAATCAAAGATGTACAAGAGCCTATATCTTGGAATGCCGGATTACTTACTGAAGTAACGGCAAAATATACAGAACACAGCTGCCAGACCTCTCCTCAAACTCTCACGAAGGGACCACATCACACCAGTGCTACCAATGCTACACTGGCTGCCAGTCAGAAAATGAATTACAAAGGAAAGAGATGGGGCCGACCAAATCGAACCACAGATAGAGGGCATTTTTATTAAAGGGGAGAGAAAGGCGACCTAACATATGGACCACGGGCACAGGGAATTTAAGGGAGCAGGGAAGAGGTACCCACTCCTCGAGGGACTTGTGGAGACAATGGTTGCTGCACACCGGGATGTGCCAGGGGTTACAGTGATCTGGACATCAATTAGTCTGAACACTGGGGTGGAATTGGTACCACCACTAAACAGCCCTGTTAACAACCCACACCAGTGAACAGGAAATAGAAGTGGAAATGGATGCGCACCACACCATAATGTACGACATTTGAAAGGGATATGTGCTGCAGGCAGCCAAACTCAGGGGGTACGATAAGTTATTGCCACTAACCAACCTCATCCCTCTGCATACACCACTCAAACTCAACCATACCTCTACAGCATAACAAACTGCATGCCCTTCACTACACCACAACAATGAAACAAATCACACATAGCCTTGCAGAACAACACATGACGTATACCGACCGAAAATTCACACCTACGTTCAGCGAACTGTATGAACCGAACTGAAGCTGCCAACTGCGAGCGCATCACAGCTCTCTTGCTCTTTTGTCCTGTGCAGTCCTACTAACTTATCCCCCACATCTTACCCTCTTGCTTACAGATCCGCCAGAGCACCAAGGGACCACAGTGGTGATAGTGTGCGGTATAAAAAACATTTCACATAACATAACATAAACAAACCTACGGTGTACAGACATGTGTTAGTGAGAAAGAAATGATAAGCCATGCTATTATGATTCTTACACTGTACCAAACTTAGCAGACTCTGGGCCTCATTACGAGTCAGGCGTTAAGGGGTTAACGGCGCCGTAAACGGCGCCGACCTTTAACGCCTGATTCCGAGGTCCCTTAGCGCCATGGTGATTTTAACGCCTGCTTTTTGCAAGCGTTAAAATCCATGGCGCTAAGGGACCATGGTGCTAATTACGCCACCGTAATTTACGGTGGCGTAATTAGCGCCTTCCCCACTCCCATTATGCCCTATGGGGCAAAAATGGGAATGGGGAAGGGTAAAATGGGAAATGGGGATTTACCGCCCCCCTCACCTTGGAATGGGGCAGTAAATCCGCCAACCACCATGGCGTAAACATAGTTTACGCCATGGCGGTAAAGGTACGACCCAGGCGGTAACTTACCGCCTGGGTCGTAATGAGGCCCTCTGACAGGGCTGATGAAGCCATCAAAGGTCATGTTGATCACCACCTACTAAGGGACGTATATAATGATGTCATCCCAGTGTCCATAATTTTAACAGTTCAGTCCGATGTTATAATCATGTTTCACGAGTTAAAACAACAATTGTTCGAATTTCATATTGATAGGTGTTATTTGCTATCAGCCATTCAATTCAAATTACATATTAGCTTTCATAATATGAATATGGACATTTTTACAAAACAGTTGACTTCAGAGATAATGTTGTTAGGAGCTCTTTTTACACCTGAAAATATCTTTCAAATGAGACTTTAGAAATGAATATCTGTCCATAAATAATGGATATATTGAACATTGTAACAATTTGTTTGGCAGCCATCTTGATGATTTCATCAAACCTACATGCAATACAGATTAACATGACACCATTGAAATGATTAATCATTTGGTACTTTCTGATGACACAAGGCCAGTCTTACCTTTTTCTCAATAACACTGCCATGAATGTACAGATGCCCCCTATTATATAGCATTTGATAATGTTTTATGAGCATTGTATCTATAAATGTGTGTGCACTGTTTGTGAAATTCACAACTTGTGCTCCATTTTAATATTATTTTGGAGGTGACATTGGTGCAATGCTTGTCATTTGTTATTGTATTTACTCTCAATGCTTTCATACCAAGTCCCCTAAAATACATGCACACAGACACTTCTGCTCCATCCACCCAACCTACACCCACACACCCAAACATCTGTGTTATTTTTATTTTTTACATTTATAAAGCGCTCACACAGCCCGCAGGCATCGAGGCGCTGTTACAGGAATTGTTAGTTTTTCTTAGTTGTGATTTTTCTTTGTCTTAGTTACGTATTTATAACGCGCTTAAACACTCGGAGGTTTCTAAGCGCGGACCCGGGGATCGAACCTGTTGTTGCTTTGTGTCGTCTTGCTTCCAAGACGCGCACGCTGCCGCTGTGCTATCCTCCCGGGACTGTGTGATCTAGTTGCAGAATTCTTGTACTCAATACTCTGTCATATGCTCTTCTGCAAGGGTTTGCATTTTGCATGGCATATGCCGGGCTCCGCCGTTTAACACATTGTTGTCCATGCTCTATGAAAACCAGGAATACAATTAATTCATAGGTGCTCTAGAGCCTTGACAACTATCCTTCCAAAGATAGAAGAAGGCTATTGTTATGTTCTGGGGCCTGTTGGGGGTCTCTGGGTGCCCCCAATGCGTGCCCGCGAGCCCCTCCACCCACAGACTCCACACGGACACGTCTGTGTGCTTCGGGCTCCCCGGTCGCTCTAACGCGGCCGGGAACGCCCCGTTTATTTAAGGCGCACGCGGCGACGTGCAACGTCACGCCGCCGCGTGCGTATCCCCTCACGGGGCAACGCCACACTCCTCCTTTTTCCGGGAGGAACAATAACAAACAGACACGTCAAAACATAGCACTGCACACAATGTCACTTGCGAACTTACAAGGCCCATGCCCCCTTTTATTATCAGCCTCCCAGGTCCCCTTCACTCCGGAACACAGTCAATCGGCCCCAGCACGTAGTCTCCGAGGTAGGCAGGTCTCCCTCGCCCAGCCCTCTGGGGGTACCTCCCACCTACCTCAGCCGCCGGACTCCCCGCTGCTCCAGTGCCTCGTTCTGGTGACCCCACGAGTTCCCCCCGGGGGGTATCTTCATCCGGGAGGACAGTCTCATCCGGGTCAGGCGGGAGTTCAGTTCGAGAGTCCCCCAGTTTCTTGAAGAAACTCACATTTCGAGTGACGGCCGACTTCCCGTCCGAGGCCGTTACCATCGATCCCTTTACTGCCACTACGTCCAGCGGCTCGGGTTCATATGGGAGCGAGAGCTTTCCGTGGGGATGCCAATTCCTGATCAGCACTTCGTCGCCCGGTTCCAGCCGCTGCGGACGAAGACCCCGCCGTATGTTTTCTTGATGTGTCCTTGCCTGTCGCTCCGCTTCCACCCGTTGGTCATCTATTACGCCGGGTACCTTTTCCTGTACCTCCGGGAGGAGACCTCGGGGGCACCTTCGGAATAGTGCTTCAGCCGGGGCTACCCCAGTCGAGGCGTGTGGGGTGGTGCAGTACACTCTTAGAAACTGGTATAGCGCCCGCTGGAGAGGCTGGCCTTGTCCCTGGGCTATCCGGAACGTTTTGTTTAATGTCCTCATCAGCCTCTCGGCATCCCCGTTCGCGCGGGGCCACAGCGGGGACACCTTCCGGTGGGCCACTCCACAGCTCTCGAGAAACTCCGAGAACCTCGCGCTCTGGAATGGGGACCCATTATCCGAGCACAGGGTCACGGGAAACCCATGGGTGGCAAAGATTTTCTCCACAGCGCCGACCACGTGCTCAAATGCCACCGACTCGACGAATTCCACCTCCGGGTATCGCGAGTATTCATCGACGATGGCTAGGAAGTGAGTACCCACGGCCGTGGATCCGAAGTCCGCATGTACGACCTCCCACGGGCGGGTCCCACGTGGCATTACTTCAATTTCAGGCTCCCGCTGTACTGGGGAGGCCACCTGGCACCACACACAGGCCGCTACAAAGTCGTCCACTTTTCTTTCCAGCTCGGGAAACCACACCTTCAGCCTCAATCTCGCCTTCGTTTTGGCGGCCCCTTGGTGTCCCTGGTGTGCCAGGTTGATGACTTCGTGGACCTTGGAGCCCGGCACCACCAGGCGATCGCCCCGCAGCAGCAGGCCCGACTCCGTGAAGGACAGTTCGTCCTTCACCTTCCAGAGTTGCTCGAGGGTCACTTTAGCCTCTTGAGTGCGCCCTGCCACCAACTCCAGCATGGCCTTCCAGGACCCCGACTGCATCGAGCTCCTCAGGATGCGGAAGCATTCGTCGTTGGCCGCAGCACTCTCCAGCTCGGGTAGCGGCATTGCATTGGGGGTGGCGCTCTCGACCACCATGCTGACGTGATCATCGGCTTCCTCCGCACACGACTCTTGTGCGGGTCCGCCCCTGCCCACCGGATGCCTGGACAGGTAGTCAGCCGCATTGTTGGCCCCCGGCCGGTAGATTAGGGTGACGCCATATTCCAGGAGGGCCAGCATCCATCGCTCGATCCTGGCTGGTGGTTTGGAAGAGGATCCGGCCATAATCGGAATCAGTGGTTTATGGTCTGTTACCACTGTCACGGGTCTCCCCAGCACATAGAGCCGAAAATGCCGACAGCCCCACAGAACCGCCAGGGCCTCCCGTTCAATCTGTGAGTATCTCTGTTCGGTCTCGGAGAGGGCCTTGCTCGCGTATGCCACGGGCCTCATTCCCCCATCTTTGCCCACCTGGGTGAGGACCGCCCCGAGGCCAAACGGGCTGGCGTCCACAACAATCTCCGACTCCAGGGCGGGGTCAAAGAAAGCCACTGTGTCATCTGCTGTCAGGGCACCCTTGATGTCCTCGAATGCCGACTGTTCTAACGGGCCCCACTGCCAGATGGTATCCTTTTTTTCGTCAGGGCCCTCAGAGGTTCCGACCTCGAGGCGAGATTCTTGATGAAACGCCCACAGTACGTCACCATTCCCAGGAAGCTCCGCACCTCTGATGCCGACTCAGGGGGGCGTGCCGTCTTGATGTCTTGGACCTTCTTGGGGTCAGGAGATACCCCGCCCTCCTTGAAGATGAAACCAAAGAACTCAATGGTCGGGCGGAGGAACTCACACTTGTCCTTGTGGAGGGTGAGCCCCAGCGACTGCAGCCTTTCGAGGGTCTTGGCTAGGCGTTTCAAATGGTCAGGTTCAGTCCTAGCAAAGACCAGAATGTCGTCGCTAATGTTTAGGACGCCCTCCAGGTCTGCGAGAGCGCCACGGATTAAGTTCTGAAACACCTCGGCTGCAGACGACACTCCGAAGCTCAGCCGCTTGTATCTATAGAGTCCCCTGTGGGTGGTAAAAGTCGTGATGTAACGGGACTCTGGGTGGAGAACAACTTGGTGATACCCAGCTCGTAAGTCCAACTTCGAGAAAAACCGGGCCCCTTGCACTTCAGCAATGATGTCATCGATCGTCGGGGTCAGGTGTCGTTCTCTCCTGATGGCCTTATTGGGCAGCCGCATGTCCACACAGATTCGGACGGAGTCCGGTTGTTTAGGTTTCCTCGCCACTACGATGGGGGATACCCATGGTGTGGGGCCCTCCACCTTTTCAATTACGTCCAAGTTCACCAGGTTATCGAGTTCCCTGTCCACCTGGTCCCTTAGATGAAATGGGATCCTCCTGTGCTTCAGGGCTATGGGCTGTACCGACTCGTCAATGTGGAGCCTCACGGGGTCACCGTTCATCCTCCCAATCCCTTTGAAGATGTCAGCATACTTGTCCATCAGGTCGTTGATGTCCTCCAAGTATACTGAATAGGCGAAGCTGACTATGCCAAGGGCCTCCGCTGCCGCACAGCTAAGCAGGGTGTTGCTGCTCACCGGAGTCACATAGAAACGGGCCCTGATCTTCGACCCGTCATGTTCCACCTTGGCGACAAACGCCCCGTCAAGTGGCAGGGGCTCACGCCCACCAAATGCGAAGATGCGGGCTCTTGGCGTCGCCAGCCTCGGGGGTGGGTTGAGCGCAGCATAGTGTCCTCTCGCCATTACATTGACAGAGGCCCCCGTGTCTACTAACACCGGGACCGGCGAGCAGTTTACCTCTACGACACATCTCGGCTGTCTTCTGCTCCTCCCCTTGAGGACCTCCATGCTGGAGACGAAGAAGATGTTCTCCTCATCCTCCTCCTCCACTTCTTCCGCCAGCGCCTCCTCGGGTTCCGCTTGTTCCACCTGAGCTACATTCGGCGGGCGGTATTGCCGCGGGGCCCATAGACGAGGCTGTCCTCTCGGAATAAGTACAGGCAGGGTCGCCCTGCACACCCTCGAGAAGTGGTCAGGCACCCCACAGCGTCCACAGATCTTTCCTTTTGCCATGCACTCCGATGAGTGGGGGAGGTCATAGCCGCACTTCTGGCACGACTCCACCGGCTTCCCCGCTCTGTCTCTGGGAGGTACACCGGGTTTTCGCACCCCTCTGCCGCCCCGCCAGACAGCGCACACCTCCTCCGGTCTCGCCGCGCGGGATCCGGCCTCCATCTTGTTGGCACGAGCCTCCGCCACCTCATGGCACCTCCCGAGCTCCAGGATTCTGGGCAGAGTGAGTCCGGGCTCTCTTAGGACTTGTCGCCTCAGCTTGCCAGATGAGCATGCCTGGATCAGCATGGTCCTTATCATGTCCTCCGCATCCCCCCACGCACACCCTTGTGACAGGCGGCGCAGGCGGCCATAGAAGGTGTCAAGCGTCTCATCCTCCTTCTGTTTAGCCGACAGCATGACGAACCTTTCGAAGTCCACGTTGGCAAGGGGGATGAAATGCGCGAGGAGGGCGGCTTTGGCTTGATCATAGGAGTTATCCGTTGGAGTTAATGATTCAAAGATCTCCTGCACGGTCGCTCCTGCGGAATACAGCATCGTGGCCACCCTGCTGTCATTGTCCGTGACCTGGGCGGCCCGAAAGTACATGTCTAGCCGTCCGATCCATCTCCTCCATCGGGGCCCCAGGCTGGATGGGGGGCCCGTAGCATCAAACTCCGGAATAGGCTGTAGGGCCGCTTGCGCCCTGGCTTGGGCCATGGCCAGGGGTGGTGGTTGAATCGGAGGGGGAGCGGCACCAACCGGGCGCGCAGGCAGTCCAGACGTCGTAGGACGCGGGGTTAGCTGTGGGGGGGTCCTGCTGAAACAGGTCTGCTAGGCCTTCATCCTGCGAATCTTCCGAGGCCGTGGCAGTCGCACCCTCCAGGGCACCGGGATCACTCCTAGGCGCAAGCGCACAGGCACCCTCGTTCCAATCCTGAGGGCCGCAACTTGCACTTCTCCCCACACTGCCACCACCCACGTGATGATGAAAGGGTTAAAGGAGAGTACCTCGAGGCGCCTTGTGTCCACGTGGGCCGCAGAAGCGGGAGCGTCATCCCCCACGTGATGATGATGAGGGGGTTGAAGAGGGTCCTGAAGAGGATCCGTGGATAAATGTTCCCAAAAATTGAGCTTCGAAAAGGAATGGGCTGAGAAGGCCCAGCCACCTCAGTCCCTCTTCCAGCTACAGCACGACGTCATCGTCTGAAAAATGGCCAAAATATCAAAATTCTGGCATGGGCCTGCAGGTTGTACTGCCCGCAGTCAGTAAATCCAAAA
The DNA here is from genome assembly GCF_040938575.1 of Ambystoma mexicanum. NCBI lineage: Eukaryota > Metazoa > Chordata > Amphibia > Caudata > Ambystomatidae > Ambystoma > Ambystoma mexicanum. The sequence goes on along the minus strand of NC_090925.1, from coordinate 1,089,483,911 downwards.
ATTAGGCTTGGATGGCCTTCCTACTCCAAACCGGAGCTTTCGGAAGATCCTCCACCTCGTGCGCAAGATGGCCGCCAGCCGCGTGTGGTCCGCGCCCTCAGCGTGATGCGAAACATCCGCGGATGTTTCCTTCGTTTAAGAAAAATTGTCCGGGATCGCGCTCACCGCCGGGCCCGGGCATCCGACACTCGTCGCCACTGTTGGGGGTCTCTGGGTGCCCCCAATGCGTGCCCGCGAGCCCCTCCACCCACAGACTCCACACGGACACGTCTGTGTGCTTCGGGCTCCCCGGTCGCTCTAACGCGGCCGGGAACGCCCCGTTTATTTAAGGCGCACGCGGCGACGTGCAACGTCACGCCGCCGCGTGCGTATCCCCTCACGGGGCAACGCCACAGGGCCAAGTAATCATAGACAGACCTGCATGTTATCAGTTTTCAAATGTAGATGATTTGATGAAATCCTAAGTTAACAGGAATGTGATCTCTTTTTCCTAGCCCCCAGCGAACCCTGAGATCCTCAGTCTCTTACCAAGCCAATGTAGCTGACTCTGAGGCGACCACAATATGAGATTTAAGAAATGATAATATGTTAATAGTTTGAACTGCTTTCCTATCAAGATTTAAGAACCAGTTCTGTGTGTGCCTTGGGGGGGTCATATGACCATTTAATTTGGGTGGTCCCACTCAGGGCGCTATCACAAGACAATGGCCTCCCCTGCAAACTGTGATGAAGAGACCATGAGACATACAAAGGCTTTGCACTGTAACTGGTAGGGTCTGAATTCTGGGGTATCCCTCTGCATTCTATAGCTATCTGATGCCCGTGTTTCAGCGCTGATCCCACAACAGAATGGCAATTGCTGTTTCCCTGCACCTTGCATTTTAAGCAGTTGGGCCCACAGTCCATTCACTGTAGGTGAAACCAAAACCAATTGGATTTTAATTTCAAGGAAGGAAAATGTGCTGGGTAAAGGCCGCGAGCAAGGAAATACCAAGGTCTTTAAAGAACGGCAAAACAGCAAAAGGTTATTAAGCATCTGAATATTCAGAGCGAGGGTGTTCCTGATAGCCATAGGATCTGGAGCTGGGTCATTCTAACGGGTTCTCCGTTCAGTGAGAAAGAGCAGTGAGTCCCATACCCATTGTGGAAACCTGTACCAATCCTGTTGGACATACACTGAAATCCCAGCGGGTAGTGACTGTTTCATGGTAGCAAGGTGAACAAAGAGCAGTCCACCGAGCCACCTAAGACTAGCATCTATCACTACATCTCTGAGACACAATTCAGCTTGTGATACACCCCGAACACATGTTTGACACCGTGTTCGTTGTTCAATGCCACCTTGTTCCACCTGGACTCATCTGCAGCTGACATGCTGAAGCGTATCCCCGTCGCATGTCGCATGTCTTTCCACTGCACAATACACCTGCAAATTAAATCAGAACCATTTTAGCACAGGGCGCTGGGGGGGGAGGGCGGGGGGAGAGGGTGACGCCTGTTCGTGCATTGTAACTTTGAAGCTTCCCTACACCGCTCAATGGGAGACGAATTATCAGCAGGTATGTTAGGCGGGCGCACAAAAGAAGCCTTTGTCTGTCGCACATCTAACGATTCATAAAAAGCGCAAAGGCTTTGTTGAGTTCACAATGGGAACGGCTGCGCGAGCTTCACGTGGAATAAAGGACACAGGTGTACCAGCTGTTGGACTGCTCTCCCGAAGCGTCATCAAAAACAATTCCTCAAAGCAGTTTAAAGGTCCCCGGTCTTTGGTTAGTGCCTGCCCAAACGAGCCTACCAAAGGGAAAATTGACATCACGTGATCTGCAGCAGTAATTCTTGAAAATGGAGGAATGAACCCCACTGCACAGAACACCTTTAGAAAGTGATGTAAGGGACGAATGTTTTTAATGATATATATTTTTTTTTGGCAACTGTTTACTGGAGTGGGATACAACCTGTGGCAAGGCCCTCCTGTTCAACAGGGCTGTCGAAATCCCAGATGCTTTTCCCTTCGAGGGCATAGTATAGCAGTGTCTACTGGTGTATCTTCCTGCCGCATATTTGACTTCTCCAAGAGGAAAAGGACACACATACATAATTTTGTGTCAGACCAATGCAATGTTGTATGTACATGGCTAATACTGCATAGGGTGAGTACCTCTGATAAACGTATGGCCCCTGAGTAGCAGAGATATTAGTTAGACAACGGGATTCACCGAAGGCAAGGGTTCTAGAGATTAAATTCTGGTTGCCTGAATAAATATCCTCTTTTCTTCTCCCATCACATTGACAGTAAACGCTTTATGGAGCATGTGCATCTAGCCCCCTGATCCAGAGATGGCGGCGGAGAGTATGCAGTACTGTGCAGTAGCACCTCGAGCGATCCAAGTGCCGAATGGGATTGCCACAATAAATTATCTCAGGCCCAAATAACCGGACAGACTCAAGGAATTGCAAAATACGACTTTATTATCATACCTCGACATACATCAGCTATGACATCATCCTACGTGGCCAACAGTAAAAACCAATTGGGCGGAGGGATTGGTCAAGGGAAACGTATACTTATTAAGCAATATGCCCCTAGCCGCGGAGGCATTACAGAGTCCTGTAATGCCCCGGGGCCCATAGTTATAGGCCCGAGGGAACTCGGTAATGCCCCCGCGGCGAGGGGCATATTGCTTTTAATACCCTAGCCCGCAAGACCAGGGTACAAAAAGCATATTTTTCTGTCGCAAAACGCTGCACTGTTTCGGAAAAGAAAAAAAAAGAAAAAAATGCCAAAGAAAATGGCTGCCGGGGAAGGGAAAACGGAGAACTGTTCCCAGCGCGTTCGCTCCCGAAAAATGCCAGATAAGAAGGTAAGTGGGGTTGGGAGGGAGGGATAGAAAAGAAAAAAAATAATAAACGTACCTGAATCCCTGGCGGGGGACGATGGCAGCCTCCAGCCGTGTGAAGGCTCGGAGTGGGCATGGCCCGCTTCGACCGTCCTCATTGGCTTAGGGGCTGTCACGCCCCCCGCCGTGGACAAAGCAGTGGAATCCCAGCCCTGGGATTCTCAGCCGGGTAATGACCCGGCGAGAGCCAATCAGAATGTGTTTTACATTCTGGTTCAGTCTCACCGGGGAACTAATAGTATATATGTGGGTTAGTAAAATCATTGGGTGCCCCTTATATGGGGAGCAGACCTTGAACCACCTCTAACTATATAACATACAGATAGTAGCATAACAACAGCAGCGGAAAGGCTCTGCAACAATGTATGTTCTACCATTGCATAGGCCCTCATGATTGGTTGGCATTCTCTTCAAACCTTGAACATTTGGCTTATTAGCAGCACGTAAGCAACAAAACCAGGTGCAAGAAAACAATGTCAGACAACTGCCTTTCTTAGCTCATTAGCCTGACATTTCTCATCAGTTAGGCCCTAAGCCAATGCTTCTTCATTGTAGTTGACCTTGCTGACTGTTTTCTTTCTCAGAACTTTAAAGGGAGTGAAGGTATACTGCTATCTTCATCTGGAGTTTTATGATTAGGCTCTGTCTTCCAGTCCTGAACCATGTGTGAGGAGACTATGATTTTGTTCATTCTGCCCTTCTATCTAGTGCTATTAGATTCAATTCTATTGGATGCTATTACTCTCCTTGGCCTCTGGAGACTTGGTTGCTCCATTCTGCATGCACTTACAGCATCTTTAATTGTACAATACTTGGCACTCCAACTGTTCACTCCTTTGCTTAATCTAATAGAACTATATCCTGCGCACATAGCTCACCCTCTTCAATTCGTTTCAAGCCTTGTAGTTGCTTCTTGCTGTGGCATCCTTGATCTTGCGCCAAGCAAATACTCTTTGTTCTTACATGAAATTGTATTCCAGTGCCTGTCAGCTCTGCAGCCTTGGTTTTCCTTTTTAAGGCTTCTCACTTTCTATTATACGATGCTGACGTCCATTTTCTTAACATGACTGCTTTACCCGCATTGTATTTCCTACTTTAGCAAGCTTCTGCATTGTCTTAACTACCTAGCGTTTCTGTGTATATTCATCCACTATGACTCTTATTACTTATCTTCTTAGTGAATATGGTTCTCGTCGTATTTACATGTATGTTTACTTTGTCACTTCAGCCACATCCTCATTCTTTAAATATCCATGTGCTAGTTTCAGTGCATCCTCGTGTCTTCTCTTCTTCATGACGTCAGTTTGCATCTGCCGGACTTCACTTATAGTTCTTCTATATCCAGTGGTGTTTGCAGACTTCCTTCTACCACATCTTTTTGGGGTTACATTCGATATGGTTGTCTGAGTACATACCATCGCTCATATCTTCAAGGTGGTATTGGGATGATACCAGGTGTCAGGCACAGTGTTTTCTTGCTGTTCTTCCAGTATGACTGAGTTGAGGGGGTCGGCTCCATGTGTGATATACACATCGGCCTCTCTACAGTACATCTCTGGAGTTCCTTACAAGCTGAATCCCAAGATTCAAAGGGTACAATTTAGAACAATTAGGCACATACACTGCAAAGTACACTGTGCTGACAAATTGCATTGCATAAAGGTATAACACACTGTAAAATAGAGTCACGTGAATACAATGCATGAAAACAAGACATTATGCATCTAAAAACAGTAAGGGGGTATATTGTTCCCTTCTCCCTTAATTAAAGAGAGACCAATAATAACAGGGAAGTATAACGCGCATCATAGAAAGTAGAAAGGAGGACGGATAAACAATTAGTCAGACCATAATAGTCATAATTCAGGTAAGTAAAGAAAGAGAAGATACAATCTATGAAGGATCCAGTTCACCCACAAAACCCAAACTGTAACCATCAGGTACACTCTTGCACAATAGAGGTGACTATATGCAGGTAACACATTCGAGTGAAATTTCCCCGTAGTGGCCCAGACAAAAAAAGGCTAAAAAGTAAAATGCCCATAGTGAAGGTTTTTAAAATTCAGTAGTGCCTAAATGGAGACCATGTAATGGCAGTTTCTACCAAGTATGAAGGCTACAGGCATGTTGTAGCCAAAACCAAATTATCCAGCTGCCTTCAACCTACTTCACGGCCACACTTTTTAGGTGATAAAAAGAAAACTCACAGGTAGAAAAAGGGGTTCTTACAAAGCACACATGCCCTAGTATCCTTACAGACTACCAAAGAACACCACACCAAAAAGGGTTGCAATGGTAGAACACTAAAAGAAAGTTTGATTCCCGAATGGCCAACAAACATTTAGGGAATTCACAGCGACAGAACAGTGAACTCCAAGATTGAATTCTACTCTAACCCTATCTATATATCTAGTATCTATCTATCTATCTATCTATCTATCTATCTATCTATCTATCTATCTATCTATCTATCTATCTATCTATCTATCTATCTATCTATCTATCTATCTATCTATCACTCTGAGTTTTGAATTGTGCTTCATTTAAAAAGAACCCAACTCTCAGGATCTTTATAGGAAGTAGTTTGTAGGTGACCGTTGGAAGAAATTAGAATTAGGGGAACATGACAGAAGAGTCAGGACTTGAGTTTTCACCCAATTCTTGGGTTGTCATTTGTAATTTGTAATTCTGAGATTCAGAGAAAGGCTGTTTTAAGCTTTTTGTTCATTACACACTGATGTATTGTCCATCTCCTCATGAGCAACTAACGTTGGGGATTTTACGAGGGTAGGGATAGCCATTGTTGGATTCACCTGGGTATATGGACCTTTTATGTGTTCTCAAGGTACATATGGCCAAGATGAACAAAGGGTTCGATAGACAAGGTGAAGGGTTCCATGGGTTCTGCTGATGTCTGTGTGCATTTCAGAGTTGGGGGTGAGATGGTTGAAGTTCCTAGGATAAAATTGATTCAATGTCCAATTGGATATGAGTATGACAACTATTCCTATTGAGGCTGCTGGATCAATATTTTGCAGTATCGATGTATTTAACTATGTTCACTGTGTGTAGTTGGGGGCTCCTACCAAGCAGTTAAAAAATGGTGGAGGAACCAAAATATTAAACAGCCAAAATTGGCTCCGCAGATAAAGGTGTGTAAGCCCTCAGCATACTAGCAACAAATCACACTTGGGTGCCAAAGAAAGAATAACACAGACAACATTTCACACCTGGCCATTATGTTAAGACTAATTGGGTCTGATGCGTGGAATTTCTAGTGCGGTGCAAAGTGACTTTGCACTGCCAACAAACTCTAATTCACAGAGCAGTGCAACGTGTGTTTTTGCAGTGCAAAGTCGCTTTGCACTGCAAAAGTAATCTTTGAACTGTGAATTAAGCCCATTAGCACGGTGCAAAGAGTACTTTTGCAGTGCAAAATGATGTTGCACTGCAAAAATGCACTTTGCACCGCTCTGTGAATCAGGGTGTTTGTTGGCAGTGCAAAGTCATTTTGCACCACACTAAGAATTCTAGGAATCAGGCCTTAACCTCCCACAAAGCTTATTCCTTTTGATCTTGTATTCCATGTCTGAACCTGTACCACATCCTGGCTCAGTCGTGTTTCTGCCCATAAAGTTAAGCAGGTACAAACTCAATAGTGAACGCCCTATAATGTTACCATGGGCCAAGGACATGGCAGGGTGTACTCTTCGGAGATGTGAGTCAGCATCAGGAGACTTCACAACAATAGAAGGGTAAGTGACAAAAATGTTCTTTAAAAATATGTCCTAAACTTAAACGCAAACACCTATCAAAAGACAGAGATAATGTAGGCTAGATTTGGATAGACTTTACACTCTTGAAGGGCCCGATTCATGGACGTGTCATATAATGGTGCAATCCCATAGGAAAACGTTTTGTGATTAAGGCCCTGGGTATCATACTGCAGGAAGGAAGGGGATATGTAGTAAAAATGAAGAAACAAGAAACACCTAAATAGTTAATTTTATATTGCCATTGATAAGGTAGGAAAAAGGATCCTTGCCAGGCTCTAGGGACCAAGGTAATTGTCAGGGGGTGAGAGTTTCTAGGAATACCTTGTTAAGTAAGTTCACTACCTTATCCCCTTACATGTCTTGACAGCATCAAGCAGGCTTCTTGTTGCTATTCTCTGTAACAGAAGCAGAGGATTCAATCCTGGTGTCTTGTTCTGGGGAGCTTGCATGAAGAGGCTCAATCGGCAGAGGATGGCATCTAATCAGGAATTGTGACTAGTAGTTTGGGTGAGGTGAAGCCGATGCCCATTACGCAGGAGGAATGCAGGTTGAGTGAAGCATCAGTGTCTCGAAGTCCCTTTGGTGAGTGCTCGTCAAGATGAAATTCTTCTTGATGAAATGCTGAGCAACAGCAGTGCAAGGCAAGGGTGAGGAGTTTAATGAGTTGTGGGGTCCTTTTGCAGGGTGCCTAGAAAGGCTGGAGCTCTCATTTGCACTTCCCAGGCAGGGTAGCTAGATGTCCAGGTCAAAGGTTCCTTACTGCAGTCAGACCTCAGAGATCTTCCATCCGTTGTGCCTTATGGTCCCCTGGGACAGCAAGGGGAAGGTCTCTCGCCCTCTTCTGATCATTGTCTTCACCCTTATGAAGGGGGCCTTTGAACGGTCTAATCATTTATAGTAAAAGCCGCCCTGTCAATGGATTAGTGCACTTCCATGCCCCTTTCAAGCAAACAAATGCAACTTCTTATGGAAGCATCTACCCTCTTTAATTAAGTGACTAGAGGCGTTGGTCTGCAGGAATTCTCATGGGGCAGGATAACGTTTACAGGGAGCCTGAGCCAATATGGCAGAAAGACCCAGCACTGAGCCACCTCAGCTCCACCCATGTCCTGTCACCTAAAGAACCAAGGTTATCTACCAGAAGCTGCCTTCCATTTGCTTGTCCTATCCCTGGCATTGGGCTCCAATTGAGACGTTTATGGTTCAGCCAGCCCTTAGAACTCAGCACCTCCACATTTGGGTGAAGTGTTGCTGTCTCACTGGAGACTAACACAAGAGTTTCCTATGTGGGAATGATTTGTTTGTTCTCCGAATGGGGAGAGAGGGCTTCATTCAAGTGCATGTCGCTTTCATCCGAGCAGCCAACAAATGGTTGGGAAGGAAATTACAACTTTTACTTGAAAAATCAAAACAAGCTAAAGATTAAATTCTCCTTTGGAAAATATTGTTTCATATTTACATCAGTCTACTTTCCAATTTGTAGTTTGATAGGACTCTGCAACCAGATGTCATAGGACATTGAAAACGCAAATGTAAGTAATGATGGGGTTGTCTTAATCGATATAAGGTCACATGCCGGTTCAGGGGATTTTATGCCTTAACGGGATGTCATGAGCAATATGAAACTTTCCCTAAATCGTTTTTTAGCAATGATGGAGTTAGAGGTACTACTAATTTCGGAAAAAGGATCCAGAGGATACAATTTTGAAGAAAGGGAATCAAGGAATTTAATTAGACCTGATCTGTTATTTTAAATATCAGAATTTTAATCATGATTTAATCATAGCACTCATAACAATTTTACATTGCAGGAAAAAGATTTAAGAACACATAATTTTACATACAATTCATATCATTCATACACATGCCTCCATTAGCCATTCATACATACACAACAGTAACAAATATAAACTAAAACTTTATCATAAAAGAATCATAGCAATCAGTTACTTATTGTCTTCGTTAAAAAGAAAAGAAGTATATAGTCAATATATAAGAGAGACCACAACAGATTGCACAAGTGGTCATGGGTTAGGATGGGTCACATCGATATCCAAACTCGACCTCATCTCTGGTTTCTCAACCGGTTTCGACGTATATAACTTTAATTTTGTTACGTCTTCATCAGGAGATAAGCAATTACACTCTGAAAAGATAGGGAGACAAACATACATGAGACCCCGTCAAAGAGTAACCAAGTGGGGAGAACCCCCAATTGTCAAACAATTAAGATATTTACTGAAAATAATTTAAAACAAGAAAGAAAACTTGCCCTGTCCTTGTGCCGTAACTCCAAGGGGGGCCTTTGCATGACAAAAAAGTGCTACCATTATAATTGGTGCCCCATAATGCAAGAGAGAGCCCACGGGTCATAGTCGACATAAAGACCTATTAAGTTTAATTTAAAGTGCTAGTGCATCTTATTCCCGTGAATTGGATGGAAGACACATCTTATGTCTCAAAACCCAGAGAATATTATCTGAGTTTAGACAGTATATTACTTAAGATGAGCAGACAAATGGGCCAGATTAGGTAACTAACCTTAAAAGTGAAGTCCACCAGTACTTATGTACTTTGGCACGATGGTTTCATGAAAGTAAAAGAGCCACCACAGCTCTCACGTTCTCTATATAAATAGAAAAAATGGGGGGGGGGAGGATAAAAGATGGTCTATTAAGAAGATCCCAAATCACACGAATCGCATTGATAATTATAAACCAGGCAGAATAAATAAAAACCTAGGTTAGGCAGAGCAATTAGAGCAATTAGTACCTAAGTTAAAGTTACAGTGATGGAACACGAAGAGAACACCCACCGCGGTAATAGTAATGCAATTGATTCCTTCACAGTAACGGGCAGAAATTGATTGAAAAAACAGTAACGGACAGAAATTGATTGAAAAAACAAAGGTCAGACTGCACCTAAATGGAGACACAACAGGTTGTACTCCAGTTGGCTCACGGGTGAGAAATTACTAAAAAACGGCTCACGAGTGAAGAAAAAGACGTATTTTCAGGTTCCCATCAGGCATGTTATAGACACCCCACTCACCGTTCCAGGTGGAGCCGTCCTGCTCGGGCACAGCCGCTCACGGAAAACCTCAGTCGGCGAGACGTCAGGAAAAACTCGGGCGACATAGGAACTCTATCCACACTATGTTAAATAGCCGGCCAATATTGTCAGGTAACCGCCGGGAAAACAGTTGGAGATAGAGGTACTGTCAGATGTCTATTGGATATCATCCTGTAGCCCCTGTGCTAGAAGACCTATTAACTACTTGAGAAACTGCTGCAAAATGCTTGCTTCTGTACATCTGAAGTTAGTGGTAGAGTGAGCACCGCTGGAGTATAGATAAGATCTATATTCTGTTCCATGTAATTATTATGATAATTATTTGGTCCTGTAGCCAGAAAAAACTCCACTTGCACACTGGAGTACAATGTATGCCTAGAAATGTTGTCTGGGTTGTGTCACCCAAAGATCTGGAAGGACCTGTGTGAAATGATCACTTAAAGCGTATATGTATACATTTCATTCATTCCATTTTTTCTTATTTGCAACGAATAAATCCTATACAAAGGCATGGATACACAGAAGTATTTATTTTACAGAGGCATAGGCTTTCCTTGGGTGTCCAATGCATTTCAGTCCTAATCACCATCTTCAGGGAGCTGTTTCTAGAAAACAATGAATAAGCATACTGTAAGTAGTTTGCCTCAAATCATTCCATACGACATATCTATTCATGTGGTTATTGACCTATTTACCAACCTATGTTCTAACTTCTGGAGACTGTAAATTTATCTTGTCAATTTCAGAAATGTTTCACTTCATAGCAGTTTCTTTCTATAGCCATCTGAAATAAAAGTACTTTGGGCTATTTAACTATTCTATTCTTTTAGATTAATGTATTAAACTGTCAGAAGGGCAAAAAGGCATACCCTGTCTTGATGCTGGTTAAGAATCTCTATGTCAGTTCTTGTCTTGGTTTTTCTGTTTGTATGTAATATGGGAAATTCACTTTCCCACTGCTTTTGTCATTGGACTGTGCACACTGATCACCATATAAATGACAATGTGTATGCTTCACACCTGAGCTTGAAATCAGGTCTGATGCAACCACTGACATTATAAGAACAGCGCTTGTGTGTGTGTGTGTTTTGCTGAGCACGCTTTCCTGTGGAGAAACTCCCTTTGCACTGCCTCCTCAGAGATGGCATTCAATCACACATTCAGGCAGTTTTGATTTGTTTGTCCACAGTAGGGAGAACAAGAGCAGTGGAGATGGTGGTGATCGTGGTGTGGGGGTCAACTTAAAAAACCTGGTTAATTTCATTGGTACGTCACAGGTCTGAGCCTCTGCTCTTCATCCTTGGTGGTGCCTCCCCTGTGACACTAAAGAGAGTAAAGAGCATGGTGCAAAGTAAGCGGTAGCTCCGTGGGAATCTAAAAAATTAAATACAATTAGGATCTGTGGGAGCCAAGGAATACTGCTGACATCATAAGACTCTGAATGGGTGAGTGCAGCTGGAGAAGAATCACAATGCTTAGCACAGATACATTTTAACAGACATGAAGAATTTGACAGATTTAATTAGTTAATCAATGTGTTAAAACACACTTAGTAGCAGCGACCAGTCCCTACGCGCTGTATTGCTCTGCGTTGTCTTGCTCCCAAGCCAAACACTATGCCCCTAAGCTATCCTCCCAGCCCATATAAATGTAACAGAAACTATCGGTTATATTTTCTGTTTCCTTCTAAAAGTCCTTTGAAATTAAGGTTTCAATATTCCAAGTTCTAAGTCCAGTTAGCCATACAACTGGAAAGAGCACACATCATGTTCTCTCTTAAGACCTCTCTCACATCTGAATGCTGATGACAGGCTGCCTGTTAAAGTGTTCTCATCCTTTATAGACAATGTTCCATCCGGGCATTGACACAGGCACCAATTGGGCTCTGCTAATGGTTGATTGATAAAATGATTGATTGATTACATTTGTATATCAAAAGTTTTCATACCCACAGAGGGTTCGTGGTATAAAATAAGTTTTTTTTTTACTTTTTCAATAAATACCGCCAATGATGTGGACCAATTTACATCTAATGGGAGTTGATTAAATCATTGTGTTTCCTGTACTGCTGAGAGGTGGTCGCCTTTACAAATAAGTAGTAAGTGGTACGAGAAGGTGGTTACCACTTCTAAGCACCATAATACGAACAGTGTAAGTTCATTTGGAGACCGTATAGGAAGAAGCCAAGTGTTTTAAGCATTTGAAAGTTAGGCAGGTCAGCTTAAAATGGTTTATAGTCATAATGTAGAAAAAAAAATGTAGAAAACAATAATGTCGAAAACCTATACATATAATGAAAAGAGTCAATTTTTAGAAAAAAAATGTCGAAAAAAAATGTCAATTAGCACTATCAATAAATACATAAACAAGAAGAGTATCATTTACTAGGCCCCCCCCCTAACCCCTCTCATCCAACACCCCCCGGCTACCACCCCACCACCATCTCTCCCCTCATACTCATCACATTTTAATTATATATTTATTTATTTATTTTTTTCAAAAAAATTCTAAAAAATGTAGAAAAAATTCGACATTATTGTTTTTCGACATTATTGTTTTCTAAAAAAATGTTTGACATTTTGACTTTCTACATTATTGCATTGTACATTATGACTGACCACCGCTTAAAATGCATTCTATCCATCATGTTTATTGAGTGCATAATCAATGAGCACCTAAAACATGATACGATTTTCACAATCCACACACTGGACAGAGAGCTGCATACTGGTCACTTTGGAGTTCACCCAATAGTGCCACTTCTATACCTTCATTCAGGGAATAGGCATAGCCCAGCCTATCGTTAATGGCTTAATCCTCAATCAAAGCCCTAGATGTAGCCTTAAAAAGGGGATCACTTTTCTAGTGTTTTGAGATGAAACTAAATACTTACTCCAGCTCTCATTTGAGTTTTTATGGTCACCTGTTCATCAAGGTGCACATGAAAATTCTTCACAACTGTCGCACTGCGTTTCACGCTGGCGGTGTGTACCTGTTGTGTGGGCTGATAGCTATCTTGTGGTCCCCACTGTGCTGAAGAGGGATGATTGGCTGGGAAATCCAAGTGATGGAATAAAGCCATTCCAACTCACCACAACCATTGATGATCCAGTAATGACTCCCTAAACCACTTTGCAGCACAGCGGATTGCCATGTCGCTAAGATAGCGCAAGGCCCTGTAAGGGGTGTTGCTGATCTGCTTTTAGTTGATGATAGAGATTTAGGCCAAGCTAAAAACAGAGGGGGTCCACACCACAAGCACAGAGCAGGTTGCCGGCAAGTGGCAAAATTCATGTGGCAGGGAGGTGGCAGAGTAATGGAGGCAGCCAGGCAGAAGAGTAATGGAAGCCAGGACAATTAAGCATTCCACTAAGGAGAGGAACTCCACATGATTGGAGAATGGAGAGATAGTGTCGGGGTGATCTCCCGGGGGTCGGCAGGGCTGTCTGCGGACCTCCGGGGGTAGGGAGGACCCAACTCCTCCCGCAGTCCCCAATGAGTATGAGACACACGCAAGAGCAAGGCGTTACTGCTGTTTATTAGAAAACGGCAGGGACGGGTTCAGAGATCATAGGTCATCCGGGAATACATCTCACAAGAGTAGGCATGCAGGCCCTTTTTCATCATGTGTGATGCCTCATCGTGCGTCACCTGGGAAACTTCCCCCAAAACCTAACGCCACCTCGGGTTGGCTCCCCGAGTAATAGCGTTAGTACGGGAACATATAGGTGAGTTAGTGGTTGGCAGAGAAAAGGTCAGGTGGTACGCTTGGGTCGTCCCTAGAAATGGTTACACCAAAAAAGATACATGAGAAAGGTTAGTGATTGGCTAGGTTATGATGCCGTCAGTAGTTAGCCCCCCGTGTCCTGATTGGTTCATCCGCGAGCCCCCAAGCCTGGGACCATCATTGCTCCCAGCTTGCAGTGTACCTGATGTAAGAACAATGTGTGACTATGTATCAGTGGAGGACAATGGACAGGTCTGCCATTTGCCGCAGGAGCACCTCTTTCTCACCGCTGCCATTGTCCAGTTTGTCACTTCATTGGTGCAGTCTATATCCCAAACGTGAGACCCCAGAGTTTCCCTGGTCCTTGGTACTTGGCACCGCATCAGGTTGGCTCGGTCACGTGTGGTGAGACCATGGCTGGAGCAGGATTATGAGCATTTTATTTGTATTTTGGCTCTGAGGGGCGGTTAGCAGCAGCAGGTGTGACCTAGGTTCCGGGCGCGCAGCATGTAAATTGCAATGCTGTGGACTTGGCTGTGGTGCTCTCGTCAGGGTTTGTTTTGCATGATCAGCACCTTGCACCTCTGTGCGAGCTGCTCCGGGCCTGCGGCTTCTGAGTTTGCAGCCTACTCTGGTGCTGAGGCCTACTTGGCCTGATCCATGACAGGCGGCATAATGTTCACTTCACAGGGGCCACAGTGAGCGGCAGGGGTCCTTATACATGAGTGCCTTATGTTGTCATGGTTATAGTAGCGATGAAGCATTTGCAAGCATGTGCACAAGCTCTTCTTGCGTCTTGCGTTTATGCGGTGCTGTAGTTTAGCCTATATGAAAAATAACAACGATGCATTGTTGTGTGTAAACGGTCCATTACGTCATGGCAGTAAGTATGTTTTTCGTGTGAAATTTATGTGGGTCTGTCCAGCCGTCCATGGTGGCATGTGTGTTACTGTCCGTTGGCATCATTAACGATGGTGGCTTTCATTGCTGCTGTGTTAGTCGAGTTGATCCATATGGTCTATGTCAGCTTCGCCAGAGGTCCCAGCATGTGGCCAGTTTCCCTGGCCATGTGGGGCGTGGCCACAGTAGATGTTGATGTCTGGGGCATCTGTGAGTTAGTCGAATTCCTCTCGTGGTGGGTGCTTAGGCCGTGATGATCTAGGCCATGGTCTGGCTGAGAATCGGGAGAAGGGAGCGTCCCATTTTCCCTCTTCATTCCCCTCTCTGGTCCACTTGTCGACAACTAAATTATCCACTCTCTTGTCTCCTCTTACTCACTATACCTTTGTTATTCCTGCCAGGTGTCCGTATCGGTCCACATGATCTTCATAAAACCAATACATATAAACACATCCACCAACGGGTTTGCAGTAAACCCATTTCCCAACGTAGCTCTTTGGGTTTCTTGGGTTTTCAACTTTGATTGACGGTGGGTACAAGTCTGTTTCCACTATTAGTTGGCGCAGTCGCTCACATTCCTTAATGACAATGCCTGCATTCTTGTCGTCATCAGTTGGCATTAAGGCGTGCATACCTATCATTTCTTCAGCAGTGTGTTTAGATCTTGTCTTTCATACCTTCATCCCCATTATAGCAGCCATTCCTAAGATAACACATCCTGTTGCTACTTCAAGACCGTCTGATAGCCAAGATGGCATCGAGGACCAGAGGTATGAAAACCAGCTACCATCCTTCTTCACTCATTTTGCTTCATCTTCCATCTTCGCGTGCATCTGGGCAAGCTTTGATACTGCCTCTGATAATGTACCGTTGTCTTCATCATTAGCAGGGCTAAATGTGCAACACGAACTTCCAGTTTTTGTGCAAACACCTCCTTCCATTGCTGTCAGGAGGTCCAATACATATCTATTTTGTAGGGCTACCATTTGTATTGCTCTTAATTCTTCTTTTATTGTGTTGAATCCGTTCACAGCGGAGTTGATTGTCAGCATGAGCTCCCACCTTGTTATCTGCAACCACTTAGCATTGGCGTATGCTTGTAATCCGGAATGTATGATGGAGTAGAAGAAAATGGCTGCTCTGCTGAATAATCTGTGTGCTGGTGGGATGTCACTCAGGGCTGTCTCTGATTTTCCCCATAGGTAGTTTCCTGTCAGTGGTGCTCCTTGCCTCTTCACTGTGGAAAGGCATACAGTGTTGTTCTCTTGTTTCCCTCCTACCATCCTACGTGATATTTTCCTTCTTTTATTTCCTTCGTCCATTTTCAGGAAATTTTCCAATTTTAACATGTTTCTGTGCTACCACTAGTGATGGTACATTGATGAGTACCATAGTACATACTCCATCCCACATTGGCGGCAGGCTGTTGTATGCTCTTGCTCCACAGGCCCAGTAGTGATCCGTTAGTACAGCTGTTCCTGCACCCCCCTCAGGAAGCTTCACTATTCTCGTGCAGCTTTCATTTGTTCCAACGTCTATTTCTCCGTCATGCTGGTAACCACAGTGTCAGTGCTGTCAGTGGAAGTATTGTTATTGGTTCCTCTTCTTTATCTAGCCACGTCACCAGTGCAGCACTCTTCAACCATTATTTATAGCACTTGTCATTTTCTTCTTGTGCTTTCATCACGGGTGGCTTTGCCAATGTCAGCAACTTGCTTCCTACAACTCCATCCACCCATCCATCCTTTGTGAACACCTTTCCATATATCAGTATCAGTGGTCTTTCCCAGCAGCCTGGTTCACCGGCAACCTCTTTTGCATACTACTCCCATGGTAGGTAATCCAGCGTTTCCTCTTGTGTTTCACCTTTTTCTGGTCCCGCTGCTATGTACTTGAGTCCTTAAAGTCTGTTGCCATGAATCATCATACATGGGGAGTGTTTTGATGAAGTTGTTTTCGTATGGGTATGCCGATCTTGATTTCCACCGGAGTGTCACCCTTTTCCCTTGGAACCTTCCTCTTGTTTGAAATAATGCTAAATATAGCAAGCATTCAGCAGGGAATCAATGAACACACATGGCAGTTGTCCTTTGTCGTATCCTTACCAATTTTCGACATGTGTTTATACCACATGTTGTTAGTGACAAGTGCAGATTTAGTGAGATATGTGTCAACCCCATTTACATCACTTTATATGCTACGTTTGTTCCTTTTAATGTTTTGTCCCGTGCTAGTTGTGCCACCTGACACAGTGCTCCTTGTGGGCGTTTGGGGGGAAATATCAGTAGTGGAAACTGCAGCCACATAAAAAGCGTAGTATGCCTGCCAGACAGCGGCAGTAATCAGGCCATTGGTGAAAAATATTGTCATCATTTTAATTACAGCTGCTAATACCACTGGCATTTCCACTCTTACCTTTGCTGCGGTTCTACAGCTACTTTACATTATACAATGCCCGCCTGAAAATTTCTGAAAATATGCATTATTTTGTTAGTATTGTTTAGTTAAGCCCTGCGTATTAGGTAATCATTCAATGCCCAGGCAAAAAGCTCCTTCCCACGCTTTCCTTACCGTCCTGTCTCGTAGGGCTGGTAGTGCTTCGTGGAGGTGTGGAAATGATTGAGTAATTATCATAAGAAATGATTTATAGTATACACAAATCCATCTTCTTTTTAGGTATTTTGGTCTTTTTATAACTTATACAAACTGATGTGATAGTGCCTCTGGGGTATTGTCGTCTGCGGGCAGCATTTACCCCTGGGCAATGACTCTGTTTCTATTTTATATATACTTTTGTTTTTATTGCAACCACAATAACAATACGCAGTTCCTGCATGTGCGAGACAAAAAAGAAGAGAACATGCACGTGTTTACACAGTGTGGTGTATATTACAGATACTTTTGTCAGTGTCCTTTAATTGCTGGTGGCTAGGGAGTGTTTAGTTAATGCTAAATCAATTTGTTTTGTTGGGACCTTGTAATCATTGGGTGGCCTATAGGACGTTGATCGTTCATGTCTTTTGTGGCGCTTTGATCTTGAGTGGCGGCTATTTCTGGTGTTGTTGCTGAAGCATTGGCCCTTTCGCTGAGGAGGGGGGGTCAGTGCTTTGCAAGGCTTGATGTCGTGTAAGTGAGTCCACACTTCTCTGTCCCTGAGCTTCACCGCCCTGGGGGCTACTGTTTCAACTAGATAGGGGCCTGTGAAACGTGGACTGCTCCACGTTCGCCGAAAGTTCTTTAGTAAGACTGTATATCCTTCTTTCACTGTCCACTGTGTTGTTTGTTCTTGTTCCTCGTTGGTGGCTTCTCCTTGTTGATCGTTCTTCGACCCGCCCTCTGTCCGTTTAAGCTATTGAGAGATAAAAGCAGCACTAGTAACCAGAGAAGAGACATATTCGTGCATTTCATTACCAAAAACAGTACTGGTTGCGTGGCAGTCAGTTATGGCCCTTGATGGTGGTGTGAGTGGGAGATGCATTTGGCGTCCAGTTACCACCTCGTGGGGAGTGAGGTGGTGGTCTGGCCCTGGTCTATTCCTCAATTCAAACAAGGCCAAAGGAAGGCAGTACAGCCAACTCTTCTTGGTTGTTTGCTTAATTTTTGCTATTTCTTCTTTTAGGAGGCCATTGAGGCCTTCGCATACGCCATTAGCTTGAGGATGGTACGCACATGCAAACGTATGCCTAATCCCTAAGAGAGTGGTTACATGTTGGAACAGTTTGTTAGCGAAATGGGGGCCATTGTCTGACATTACCACTTTGCATACCCCCCACCTTGGGAAAACCTCCCTCACCAGGAACTTTGCTGCTCTGAACGCATCAGCATGAGAGCATGGACCGGCCTCAATCCATTGTGAAAATGGGTACACCACTACAATCAGGTATCTGTAGCCTTGACATACATTGATCATGTCAACGTAGTCAATGTGGAGGTGCAGGAAGGGTCCTTCAGGCCGGGGTAAGGTGCCTTTGATCACTTGCAGCATGTGACTGGCCGTGATTTGCTGGCATATAAGGAAGTTACTGATGAAATTAGTGACATGTGAGTTTAATTCAGGACAGAACCAGTTTTCCTTAATTCGTGCTGCAATTACCTCTTTCCCTGTATGCGTAGGATGGTGCATTTGTGTCAAGGCTATTTTTAACAGCTCTAGGGGCATCACTACTTTCCCTGTATTGTTCTGACACCATAGTGCATCTGTAGGAGACATGGTACACCCTCGTTTTACCCACAGCTTCTTTTCTGCCATTGGTGCTGCTGTCTTTAGCTCCATGACCTGTGGCTCTGGGATGTGTGTATACCCATCCTTCATCAACATTTGTCTTACATCCCCTTTTTCTTTTAGTTTTTCTGGGAGTGTCCAAATGTCACCAAAGCATGCAGCATGTTTAGCATGTGCATCAGCTGCCTCGATATGTGGTCGTCACCATTTGTGTGGGCCTGACACTTCACAAGTGGTACCTCTACTGGGTAATTAAGTACTTCAATTAGTTTGGCTAGTAGGAGAGCATGTTGTACTGGAGTACCATCAGCCCTCCGAAATCCTCTCCTTTCCCATTGTATTAATCCTGAGGGTACTGTTGATGTTAGATATGCACTATCCAAGTATATTGTTATTCTTTTGTCATTTCCCTCCTCTAGGGCCAGGATAAGCGCTACCAGCTCTGCTGCTTGAGCTGAGTAGTGTTGGGGCAGTTTTACACATTTGACTGGAACAAAGGTCCAGTCTTCTCTGAGCCGTACTACTGCTGCTCCTGTTCGTCTTATTCTATCACTTTGGTCAATAGTTGATGACCCATCTATGTACATAACCTCACCCCCCTCTAAAGCATTTTCCTCCACTTTCCTTGCTCCGGAGTAATTCTCAGTAGCTTCCGGGCAGTCATGTGAGTAGTCTCCATTTACTGCTTCCTCCGCTATGAATTGTGCTGGGTTTACATTAGTTCATCTCACTACTGTCAGTTCTGGCCTGGATAAAATAATTTCATACCCTGATGCTCTTTGTGTTGTCAGTGTTGATTTTGGTTTTGTCAATATTGCAAAGAGGGCATGTTCCACATACAAAATAGTTTGGTATTCCATGATATTGGAAGATGATTTTTCCACCGCGAATGCTGCGGCCGCTAGGCTTTCTCCGCACGGGAAATGTCCCATCATTACAGGGTCTAAATGGCCACTGTATAAGGCCACTGGCTTGTGTCCCATGCTAGTCTTTTGGGTCAGTACTGCTTTCATTACTGCTGAGTCACAATGTGAAAAGATATAAAATTCTGTTTGATAGTTGGAGGTGGCCAGTACTGGTGCAGTTGAAATAGCATTTTTAAATTCATTGAATGCATCTGTCATTTCTCGTGTCCATTCCAATTTTCTCTGCCCCGTCTGTGCCTCTCTGACTGCCTCGTGTAGTGGTCCTATGTATGAGCTGTAGTCAAAGACCCATGCGCTGTAGTAGTTGCATAGGCCAAGGAACTGCTGCAGTTCTCTCACTGTTTGCAGCTGTGGTGTGTTTTGTATTGCTAGTGCTCTTTGTGGTGCAATGTTCCTTCCTTTTTGTGAAATGATCTGTCCAATGTAGAGTACATGCTCTTGGCAGTACTGCAGCTTCTCCTTGTCTACCTTGTATCCTTTCTCAGCCAGTACTGTGAGCATTTTAACTGAGTCTCTCCTACACTTTTCCTCAGTAGTGCTACATATTATAATATCATCAACATATTGCAGCACCGTGCTTTCCATCTCTATGTTGCCCAAATCAATTTGTATTACTCTGTTAAAGATGGATGGTGACTCACAGTACCCCTGTGGCAACCTAGTGTGTTTCCACTTTGTGTTGCAGTATGTGAAACTTGTTAGATTTTGCCAATCAGGGTGCAATTGGATGGAGAAGAAGGCATTTTTGAGGTCGATCACGGTGAACCGTGACGCCTCTGCTGGAATTCTGCACAGTATCGTTGCTGGGTTAGCTGCAACAGGGTACTCTGCTTCCACAATGTGGTTAAGAGGCCTTAAATCTTGGATGAAACGCCATGACACCCTTTTTGCCTTACGCACTAGGTACACTGCCATGTTACATGGTGACTCTGATGGCGCTAGTATTCCTCTCTCTACTAGGGTGGATATTATCTGATATATCCCCTCATCAGATTCTTTTGCTAGTGGCTACTATTTCACCCTGGGCAGCACTGCCCCTTTCTTCAGCTTTATTTTCTCTCCTCCAATGCTCTTGATGCAACCCATGTCATATGGACTAGTTGTCCATAAGGATGTGGGTAATGCAGCAAAGTCTTCTTCATAAAATGGCACCTTGGTAGGGCAGGGCACCTCCAGTGCTATCGCCATTATTTGAGCTACGTCTTTGAGTGTTACCTTCAGCCAAATATAAACACTCATGTCAAATACCATTTCCCCGTCTCCTTTGTCATCAGATAACAGTTCCTCATCTAATACCTGTGTAAGCCTGCATCCTTCAGCTAGTGCTATCACTGCTCTCCATGCCTTCCCTTCCCCATCCTGGGCGTGTACTGCAATGTAGTCTGGTTTTGCAACAATACCCTCCACGTCCACTGATATTACTGCCCCTCCTTTACGTCACTGGGTGTCTCAGGCCTGAAGGGATATGCTGCAGGTCTCCTCCATATCTTGCCCTCTATACCCGGTAGCGACGCTATTGCCATGTCTGTCCCGTATTGGAAGAGGTCCCCGTCCACTGGGTCTGCCCTTATCACTTTCTTTCCAAAATAGGCCTGTAGTATGTGTCGGTCTGTGAGCATGTTTATGCCAGGTGTGGAGCACACTATTCCCTTGTCAGTAAAAGAGATAGTCATGTTCAGTCTGCTGATGATGTCTCTTCGAAGAATGTTTACGGGTGATTGTTTTGAATACAACAATGGCAGAGATAAATTGTGCTCCCCAACAGATAAGGAGATGTTATCAGTTAAAGGAACCAGCCCTTTAGCCCCAGAGAATCATTGAGTGTACATGGCATCGCCTGACAAGTTAAACTTCCCTTCCCTTATGCAAGACCTAGTTGCACCTGTATCTACTAGAAAGGAAAATGTTTTGTCACCTATCGCCACCTTTATACGTGGTTCCTCCGCAGGGTTAGGTGTTACCGACAGGATGAGACACAGCAAGGACGTCTGTGGGCTCTCCTATTGGGGGTACAGTGATTGTCCGTTCCATGTGTATGGGTTGTGGCCCAGTATTGTCACCCTCCCCAGATGTGTTTGCTGCAGTGGTTCTTCCACGGGTTGTGGGTTATTGGCCTTTATCTGTGTTAGTTGTTGCACCGTCTGAACGTGTTGTTGTTGTGTCGTTGTCATTTGTTGTTGTGCTTGCTGCTGGGCTGGTTGATGTTGCTGTGTGTATTGTACTTGTGGCAGCATTGGTTGTTGTTGTATTTCACTTTGTGCCGTCTGTTGTTGTGGTGTCTGTTGGTAATACTGTTGTCCCCCATTGTATCCTTGTTGTCCCTGTTCCCTCCATCCAGCTTGTGTAGGTCTTGCCCTGCATGTGCGTGACACGTGCCCCACCACTCCGCACATCCAATATGTTGGAGGCTCTCGTGCTTGCCATGGGTACCCCTGAGTGCTGTCTGAGTACCCCTGATGTCCATATGTGTTGTACCCTCGGAACCCTCCCCCTTGTTGTTATAGTGTTTGCCTGAATCCCCGCCCTCTTGCTGCCCCACCTCTTCCCCTATAGTTGTTTACCTGGCTGTTTCCCATTTGAGGGTATCCACCCCCCACCTGAGGAGCATAGGAGTGTTGTGCTGTATATGGTGGTGGTGGTGGCATTTGTTGTGTAGTTACCTGTGTTTGCTGTATTTGTTGTGCTACTGAGTGCTGTTGTGTCGTGTCTGGTGCATGTACTGCTACTGTGGGGCCTGTTATCAGTGCACCCTCCATCGCATATTTTGACAGTTTCTTTTGTACCAGTTTCGCCTCTTCTGCTTTCCTATCCTCTTCCTTCTGTTTCATCTTCTCCTGCCACAACCTACAATGGTGTACTATTGTAAGCTGTATTTCTGGCCATGCCTTTGCTTCCATTCCCACTAATTCCTTTAATTGTCTTTGTACTGCTCTGGGAGGCCTTGTATCAGTATGTGGTAAAAAAAAATTGCTAGTGTTTTGTCCCATGGTTCCCACGTTTACAAGCACCACTTCTCTTGAATTTCTTGGATGTAATTGACAGGGTCCTCATTCTCACACATCTTATGTGACGTTATTGATCCTATCTGACGTGTCTGGGTATTGTATTCTTAGTGCTTGCCATAATGCATGTCTGCAGTTTGTGAATGGTGCCCCGTCATGTGATGTGTTGTTAATTTTCACCCCTGGGAATCCCACCCTTTTCAGGATGTTAGCCCACTGCTAACTTTAGTATAGCAGTTTGTTTCTTTATTTTGTATATCCATTTCCCAGCCCCTCCGCTCAATGATGGCAACCTACATTTAATGTTCTCCTTATCTGCGTGCTTCCATGGAAAATACTGCGGCCTTGCTCCCCCTCTCTCTAGTAATGGCATTTGTGTGTATTCTCTCACTTCCCCTGGCGTGCATCTGCGGGGAGTTATATGTGCATATTCACTATCCTCTTCCATGTCAGAAAGTTCCTCGAGGAAGTCAGTAAGGTGTGATGTAAGCCTACTCTCTCCTCCTGCCCCAAACCCCTTCCTCTTACCTACCTTGTCCTTGTTATGTGGTGTTGTCACTTCCTCCATCCTTCATCCTGGGGGGGTCCCTAAGCTTATTAACATACAGCGTGTGCTGTGCTGGTGGTGTGAGTGGTCGCTGTGCCCTTCCTCCTTGTTGTCTCTTGCTCACTCTTTCTCCCTCTTCCCCTTCCTGTGTCTTGCATTCCCATGACGACCCACAGTCTGTACATGTTGTGTATAGTTTACTCAGCCCTCCTCTGCTCCCCTCGCTCTGACCCTCGCAATACCCTTCTTCTTCCTCACTACAAAACCCATCTGAGAAGGCCAACCATGTAGTTATGTTTTTCCCTCCCACTGTTACTGTTTCTAAATCTATGTCGGCGTACTCACCTTCCTTCCCCGTGTCTCCCTGTGTTTGTGCCGTTGGCACTACCTCTGTGTTACTTGCATGCATCTTATTCCCACGGGACTTGTTTGACCCTCCCATTCCCTTGTTCCCTTGCTTACTCCCCTCTCCCTTTACTTCCGCTCTTTCCCTGCTAAGTTTGTTCATTATTGCGTCACTTACCTGCTTGAGTGACTGGAAGTCCATGTCCTTTTCATACCATACCCCGCCCTCCTTTTCCAATAGGCTTTCTAATATCCTCCCTTCCTCATACTTATGTGCGCTCTCTGCTATGATCTTCCTTTTCTACATTGTCATCTCCCTGTCGTTCTCTTCTCGTTCCTCTTCTTTCCTCCTAAGTTCACGCTGCTCCATGCGTGCTACCCTTTCTGCAATTCCTCTTAAGCGGTCCTCCTTCTTTTTCTTTTCTGTCTCCTGCTTGTTTACCTCCGCTCTACCACTCTTACCTCCCGTCCTTTTCCCCTGTTTCTCTTGTTCCTCCTGCTCTAGTTGCCTGATCAGTACACTCCGCGCCTCCCTCAGTTCTGCCAGCTTTCCCTCCAGCATCACCTTCTCTGCCTTTGTCAACCTCCCCTCTTCTATTGTACCTACCTCGCATCTTCCATGTGCTCCTTCGTCCTCCTCCTTTTCTACCCTTATGATTGCCTCTTCCTCCTCTTCTGTTGGTTTCCCCCGTAGTTTCAGCAACACTTGGGCAGCTATCCATTCATCTGGTCCTACATTAGCAAAGTCTACAGCGTCTTTTGTGCACTTCCCGTGTTCACTTGTACGTGCGCGGCTGCGGCGCTCCCCACATCCCTCTCCTTTTGGTAGCTATCTGTTGGTGCGTACAGCGGCGGGCTAAAGATAGGGTTTGAATACTCTTCTGCAGCTGACAACTGTGACTGCGCCGTCTCCTTAAGTTCTGTTACTGGGTACAGCCGTCCCGATCCTTCTTTACCTCCTTAGTTATGGGTGTCTCACATTCCCCTTCCTGTTTAACCTCTGCTACTGGGTATGACCCTTCCGATTCTTCCTCACTTTCCTCTGTGCCAGGAGCTTCCGGAGGCACTCTACACCCTCCCTCTTCTTTCACCTTCTCCTCCTTCACCCCCTGCATTGTCAACATCCCTGTTACCCCAGGTATGCACCCCTGGAACAGCTTCCAAAGATCGAGAACTTCTAGATGGTTTGCTAGCTTCTTTCATTATATGTGTTATGTAGATATGCTAGAAGAGAGTGTTGAGTGTACATATCAAAGCTGCCGTTGGGCGGCCATGGTATCCGTATCTTGTTATCGGTTCCTTGTGTCCACTCAATACTATACTTTACTATTTTATCTCTGTGTAGAGGTAGCGTAGCACATATGTGTTGGAGTGGTGTTATTAGCAGGTTCCTGTACCCTGTCCCTATTCCATTGTATACTGACATTCTTAAAACCCCTTACTTTTCAGTACCACTGTTACCTGGCCCCGTAAGCTGGGGTCTTCGGACTCTCCGCTGTAAAGAAAACAATGGTGTTACAATACTTTTGCACTGGGCGTCACCACCCTCTTTTCTTGCGCTACAGTTTCACCTTCCTTATGTTCCTTTCCCTAGTGTTAGGGTCCCCTTCGACCCATAGCGCACGAAGCCGCCTGTGACTTTGCATCCCGCTTTGCGTGCTTTTGAAGCCGCCCCGCCTTCTTCACACCGCCGCTACCCGGCGTGCCTTCAATCTCTACATCTGCTCCTCCCCCATTTCCCTTCTCATTTCGTTCTCCCTCCAGCAGTTCCTCTTTTCTCCTGTTTTCCCTCCTGCCGTTTCTTTTCCACCACCTCCCGTAGCCACCCCTGGATCGAGGCAGGCCGGTGTTCTCCGTGCACAGCCGCCTCTCGCTTCCATCCCACCTTTCAGCGCAACTCAGAACGTTCCACGTAATCCTATGCAACTCTATGGGTGACGTTACCTGGCCTAGGACAGTTGGAAACAGGTACGTACAAATACACACAAAAGTAATATGCACGCTCTTTTACAATGTTATTTCCCACAATCCCCACAGCTGTCTTCTCACCATGCCTGGAGTGGAGTATTCATCAATCACTTAGCTATTATAGTAAACTGCACCCGCTGTGTTGCCCCGCGTGTGATACGCTCCCTCACCGGCGAACTTAACCATCTTACTATCTTCTGCACCGAGAAACAATCAAGCTACCTCAGCCAGGAATATGTCATCTATTCACTGAGCTAAAACGCTCAACCAATAGGAATCCTCATCTACTCAACGATCAAAAATGTCAACTCGTAGGAATGCCACACCCCCTTGTTTACAGGTGCCCACAATCAAAACCAATCAGTGCGATCACATGTGGGTGCCTGAAGCCCCACCCTTCGCACCCTATAATACTATACGAGGCGGCCCTCGTGCCTGCCCTGCAATACTTTTCACGTCAACCGCAGCTCAATTGTCACAATCTTTCTGAACACCCTTTAGATCCACCCGTCACCCTCGTTACAGTTCCTCCCTCCACCCACACAATTTTACATTGCTGGTTGCGTGTGTCATACTCACATCGGCTTTTGCCTGCCGGTGCCGCTCGGCTGCGGTGTACCCCTCCCAATCTGCTCGTCATCTCCCCTCATCTGGACCACATCTGGACACTCGCCAACCGTGGGTGGGGTACTTCTGAAGTCGGCTCCCGACGGCCACTCTCCGGATTGCGCTGTCCGGTCCTCTCGCAGTTGCGCGATTGTCCTGTAGTCCTCCAAAGGGGACAATGATGGAAGGGGCCGCTGTGCCGGGCCACCTTGGCACAGGCTACGTCTCCCTCTTGCCTCACCTTCAGTGCTAGGTCTCAACAGATCTCAGCAGTGCCTCCAACTTGTCGGGGTGATCTCCCGGGGGTTGGCCCCAACTCCTCCCGCAGTCCCCAATGAGTATGAGACACAGGCAAGAGCAAGGCGTTACTGCTGTTTATTAGAAAACGGCAGGGACAGGTACTGAGATCATAGGTCATCCGGGAACGCATCTCACAAGAGTAGACATGCAGGCCCTTTTTCATCATGTGTGATGCCTCATCGTGCGTCACCTGGGAAACTTCCCCAAAACCTAACGCCACCTTGGGTTGGCTCCCCGAGTAATAGGGTTAGTATAGGAACATATAGGTGAGTTAGTGGTTGGCTGAGAAGAGGTCAGGTGGTATGCTTGGGTCGTCCCTAGAAATGGTTACACCAAAAAATATACATGAGAAAGGTTGTGTCTTGCATTCCCATGACGACCCACAGTCTAGGTTATGATGCCGTCAGTAGTTAGCCCCTCGTGTCCTGATTGGTTCATCCGCGAGCACCCAAGCCTGGGACCATCGTTGTTCCCAACTCGCAGTGTACCTGATGTTAGAAACAATGTGTGACTATGTGTCAGTGGAGGACAACGGACAGGTCTGCCATTTGCTGCAGGAACGCCTCTTTCTCACCGCTGCCAGTGTGCAGTTTGTCACTTCATTGTTGCAGTCTGTGTCCCAAACGTGAGACCCCAGAGTTTCCCTGGTCCTTGGTACTTGGCACAGCATCAGGTTGGCTCGGTCACGTGTGGTGAGACCATGGCTGGAGCAGAATTATGAGCATTTGATTTGTATTTCGGCTCTGAGGGGCGGTTAGCCACAGCAGGTGTGACCTTGGTTCCAGGCACGCAGCGTGTAAGTTTCAACGTCGTGGCCTTGGCTGTGGGGCTCTCGTCAGGGTTTGTTCTGCATGATCATCACATTGCATCTCCGTCCGAGCTGCTCCGGACCTGCGGCTTCTGAGTTTGCGTCCTACTCTGGTGCTGAGCCCTACTTGGTCTGATCCATGACAGTCGTCATATGGTTCACATCACAGGGGCAGCGGTGAGCGGCAGGGGTCCTTATACATGAGCGCCTTATGTTGTCATGTTATAGTAGCAATGAAGCATTTGCAAGCATGTACACAAGCTCTTCTTGCATCTTGCGTTTCTCTGGTGCTGTAGTTTAGTCTATGTGAAAAATAACAATGATGCATCAGTGTGTGTAAACGGTCCATTATGTCATGGCAGTGAGTATGTTCTTCGTGTGAAATTTGTGTGGGTCTGACCAGCCGTGCATGGTGGCACGTATGTTACTGTCCGTCAGCTATGTCGTCATGGCATCTCTAATGATGGTGGCTTTCATTGCTGCTGTGTTAGTCGAGTTGATCCATATGGTCTATGTCAGCTTCGCCAGAGGTCCCAGCATGTGGCTTGACTGACGGGCAGTTTCCCTGGCCGTGTGGAGTGTGGCCACAGTAGATGTTGACGTCTGGGGCATCTGTGAGCGGGTCGAATTCCTATCGTGGTGGGTGCTTAGGCCGTGATGATCTAGGCCATGGTCTGGCTGAGAATCGGGGGAAGGGAGCGTCCCATTTTCCCGCTTCAGTAGTCAGGAAGGAAAGCAAAGGCAATGGTTGTGAGCACCGAGGAGAGTGTTGTCACATGGGAGGATCACTATGCATCTCTATGATATACCAGCGGATTCATCCAGGGATTTCATGCCGATGCAGGGGTACATTTCATACTGTGCATGGGCAAGGCATATACATCAGTTCCCTGTACCTGGGTTTGCGAACTTTCATGGAAGCAAAATTAACCGTGCACACCCATGATTCCAGCAGACCAGCTCTGTTCCTGCATGGAGGTGCCAGTGCCAAATACAGCCACCAAGTCTCCAGGGTGAGTGCATGCAGATAGACAGTACAGGGAGGCTGTGTAAGAGCAACTCAGCTCAGAGAAAGAAAAATACCTGGTAATGGTGGATTTGGAACAGATCAATGTTTCACCTATTTATTTAACAAATACTATGGGCCTCATTCCGAGTACGGCGCTAACCAATGGCGCTATTAACGCCTTGGTTGACGCCGTACCCGGACCGGCAGCGCCTTGGTGGATGGCGGAATCACCGCCCCATTCCAAGGTTGGTGGGGCGGTGATTCCCCATTCACCAAGGCTCTTCCCCATTCCCAAATGAGCCCCCATGGGGCTCAATGGGAATGGGGAAGATGCAAATAACGGTGACCGTTCATTACGGTCACCGTTATTGGCTTGCAGGCCCCTTTGCGCCCTCGACTTTAACACCTGCTCAAAGCAGGCGTTAAGGGCGAGGGCGCAGAGGGAACTCGGAGTATGGCGGTAAGGGAATACCGCCACCGTTCTCGTTACCAGTGGCCGCTATCCCTTACCGCCATACTCGGAATGAGGCCCTATATCTTTGCATTGTTAAGTTGCAGGTAACATGGGAACATCCATTTCAACATGGCCTCAAGACAGAACTGCAGAACATTCTCCTCTGTGTCCAGTAACTCCGATGTGGACCAGAGTATCACCAGATTGTGACTGTTTTGGAAGTGGAAGGTCTTTGAAGATGTTAAATCCCGGCTTTTCAGAACATTAGTGAAGAAAAGCAAGAGTAGTCTGCAGTTCACCCCAGGTGAATGATAACACAGGAGCGGCCCAATGTTCACATAGTGGGCTCTCTTTTCGAAGAATGAATTAAACGTCTTCAGGATGATGTTGATCAAGTGAGTGACTAGTGCAATGCTAATAAGCATTAGGAGGTGACCCATTGCATTGAAGGCGGCAGAAAGGTACTGCAAGACAAGGAAACCCCCATCCTCTCCACCCCCAAGGATAGAGCATCATCTGCTATGATATGATATGATATGATATTATAAGTTATTTATAACGTGCTTAATACCCAGAGGTTTCTAAGAGCGTACCCGAGGTTCGAACCCGTGTTGCTCCGTGTCGTCTTGTTTCCAAGGTGAGCATGTTGCCGCTGAGCTATCCTCCCGAGACATGCCTGCAGTGCCATGCTTAGGAAATCCTGACTGGATAGCTGAAAGGCCTCTATTGGCATTCAGGAAGGATATCATATTTTCTATCAATTTAGGAAGGGTTGCCAAATTAACAGGTAGCAGAACATCTTAGGGCACCTGGGCATATCTCACTAAGGTCAACATTCACCAGAGAAGGTGACCATCCTTGCTCTGGTTTCTGATAATACTCTCAATAGATTGGAATGAGCCTGGTCATGCTGGCTTTTAAGACAATGGGCCTCATTACGAGGTAGGTGGTAAGGGACTACCGGCACCGGTAAGGACACCGGTGCTGGTAATCCCTTACGATCCTATTCTGAGGTCCCTTAGCGGGTCCCCCAGGTGTTATGGAAGGGACCCGTTAAGGGACTTCAGAGCTAATAACGGTACCGCAAATTGCAGTATCGTTATCAGCTCCATCCCCATTCCCATTGAGCCCAATAGAGGCTCAAATGGGAATGGGGAATGGTTCCAAGAATGGGGACTTACCGGGTCCTCCAAGGTTGGAATGACCCGGTAAGTCCCTATTTCGGGAACCCGGACCCGGAATGGGGTAAGGGGGTAGCCATGGCGCTAATTGCGCCATGGCTACCTCCTACCTCGTAATGAGGCCCAATTATTTTTGGTATCCATATGCTTAAATACTCAAATGGTTATCTGATTGATATGCATTGGATTGTATTTCCGTAAGGGAAAATTCCATGAGGGATGTGTTATGTGCAACAGTTGCCACCTACTTCTGCTTAACTTAGCTCTAGTTTTGGAACCTGCACTCGTAACAACCATACAATCCCAAGGTGCTGTGCATATTAAGAATTTAAAAAATAAATATGTAAGTTACCTCTTCCTGTTCATCGCCGCCCTTTCAATGTCTTGCCCTTTTCTCATCAATAGATGAAAAATATCAGGGCCCGATTCATGGAAATTGGCGTAGAAATCCTGCAAAGGCCACGCGCTGAGAAAATTGCACACCCCACGTATTCATGGAATTTACAGCGCAAAGTAACCTTATACACAAGTCGCGCCCGGAATGCCCGTGACATGCCCACATGCAAAGCATAAACAGCTAGAACAGCAATCTTTGCGGGCTCCCCAGGCACGAATACATGCACCCTTCAAACAGTGCATGGGTTCCCCCATAAGCAGGCCTGTGATTTTGGAAAATGCGCGGGGTCCCTTGTAACCGTATCCGGCACCTCGACAACATGCATAGAAAAAATCATACCTCGCCAATAACTCAGAAATCTGCGCGCACACACCTAATTTATATCGGACCCCTGAATGGGTACACGCAACCCGAAATCCGACATGCAACCCCACCTGTGTGCTGCAAGTCCTACGTGCAAGTGCACTTACGCCTGTCTTTGGGTGGCGGATTGTATGAAGGACTTGCACGGCCATTTACCAGCTGAGACATTGCGCAATCGAATCCATGAATACGTCTAGTGCTGCACAAATGTGGGTGTGAGAGGGACTGCCTGCAGGCATCCCTCAGAACGCCCACTTTTTGGCAAGTTCTTCTCCATTTTTGGTGTTACACCACATACCCAGCCCTCTGCACAAGCCATACCCATGCTCTGCTTGGAGTCTCGTGCAAGGCCCTTTATGGCTCACACAGACATGCCAAGCCAGCGCAAACTCAACGCAAGTCCGGGAAAAGTACTGTGCATTCAATTCCAGTTCCGGATTGGTGAAAATGGTTGCAAAAAGTAGTGGAACTGTTAACAGTAAAGTAGTGTAAACAGACCTTCGCTACCGACCATTTCCACTCACTTCAATCACTGGCTGTAGAAACCACTGCTGTTCCAATTTCTATTCATTAAACATTATTGATAATAGCTTTTTTAAGCATTTCACAATAACCGGCCCAATACTGTGAAATGCAATCCCAGGGCATGTGTTGGTGCTTCCTCACAAATTTATTTTTTTAGGTCATCCCTGATTTGTGCCGGTATTACATAATGACTCCCCTCACCACTGATGTTGCTTGAAGTAGATATTGAATGGCCTCTAGAAAGGAGATTGTGCTCTTCTATGGAGGCAAGACCACTGTTTTCCAAATCCAGTGATAAGAACTCAATGTTTGGTGGCATTTATATCCTTGCATGCACATTGATTTGCTTTATTCATCAAATGCAGAGCAGTAATGGGCTGCGAGGCAACCCTTGGAAATGGTTGAAGTTCCTTCTAATGTGAAATGGTTGCCCAGATGGTGGTTGGAATCTTATTTCATTGTTTCATTGTGTTTTCCATCAGCATTGACAGAGATCATAGTACTGGTTGTATTCCTTCCATGAATGGGACCACAGTGGCATGTGCAGCTGGTGGTTGATGGGGTGGAATCTCTGGAATTGGTAAATCTACTAGGGATATCTGTGTGTCACTGATGCTCTGGTTTATAAGATAGGGGTGCCATCTTTTGTAAAGACGTTTCTAAAAGGAAAGGTTGGCTGTTTCTTGAAAGGCTGTTGGACAAGCTGTAGGAGCGGTTGAATATCTATGGTTTGCTATAACTCAAGGTAATTAAGCCTCATTACCTTTACCAGGGAGCACCTAGCAGACATGTCTAAATGTTGAAATAATTGATTTGGAAAAGTTATACATGTCAGGGGTTGAGTGGTGTTCTGGGCCTCCAGCCTGAGAAGGAAGAAATATCACTGTTGAATGTGAGTAGTTGCCTTTATTGCCAGCACAAGTTAATC
This sequence comes from Ambystoma mexicanum, assembly GCF_040938575.1. Lineage (NCBI taxonomy): Eukaryota > Metazoa > Chordata > Amphibia > Caudata > Ambystomatidae > Ambystoma > Ambystoma mexicanum. Next base: position 1,089,451,958 of record NC_090925.1, on the reverse strand, counting down.
AGTAAAAAAGGCTCCACATGGGAGCTTCTGAGCAATGGAGCTCGTTTTACCCCCGTCCCTGTCTAACAGTTGTTGCATCTTCACACAGATCTGTTGGCCCACCCAGTGCCACACAGAATGTGCTTGCCTTTCGCGCAGCATCCGGTATCACCTGCAATGCTGTGCAAGGGTAAAAATGGTGTGACTGGTTATCTAGGTAGACCTCCAGCCTCCCTGGGACTAAGTGCACTCTAGCCGGGGAACCAGGCAATGCCATCGCCTATGGTCCAGTCACCAGATCACACCTTCCCTTATAATCTAACAACAATGAACTACTAACGGTTGTATGAACTTTAACATAACAATTGACTGCAAATAGTAACTGGTTAATTTGACAAACATAACTATTAACTAGTGACATCATCATTAGTAAAAATCCAAAAAGTTGTTATGTTGTCTTCCTCATTAGATAATCTTTCCATCTCTCTGGCATTCCCTTGACCCTGTTTGGTTTCCATTTCTTTGATGTAGTGCTCCATATTCCTGTTGCACTAGCTCTTCTTGTTGCATTCTATCACAACCACATTGTTCTGAAGCACTCCACAGTTCATCCATATACACCTGACCCCTTTTATTTCTGTTTAATGGTCTCATAATCTCACAAGAAGATGTTATTTTCACAATTATATTTAAATTCCATATACACCCACTCTCATAGCAGTTTGAATATTTCTCAATTACTCTGGTTGGTTCTGAAAATGTGCTGACCTTTTTTTTATTCCATGCTCCTGTTTTATTCTTACATCTCCTGTATTCGCTTCCTCTTTGAACCTGTCATGATGTGCTTATCATTACCCTTTAATATGTGCTATTTCTTTCTTCTTCCTTACGTCCCCCTCATCAACAAGTCATGCATGCATAATTTCATTAATAGACAGTGAATTAAGAATTGAATTAACCTCCCTTGCCCTCATGTGTCTCAATGGTTATACTCCTGATGTCCCGTTTAGGGCATATCTCACACTCCACAAAGTTTTAGCTATGGTCATGCCTATATACATATTGTTATGAATGGCATGCTCCATGCTTGCAGTGATTACTTGGTGGAATCTTTCTACAAGACCATTGCTCTGCGGATGATATACTGGTGTGCACTTCCAGTTAATTCCCTTACTTCTGGAATATTCCCTCACTAATCAACATCTGAACTGTCGACCTTCGTCACTTACTATCTCTCCAGGAAAACCTTCCGTCTTAAAAATAGATTCTAGAAATCCATTGACATCTTTCCCTGTCACCTCATGAGTTATTTTGACTGCTGGGCTTTTTTGAAGAATGATCTATTATAAACATCAACAATTTTCTTTGCCTTTTCTGATGTTGTAAGGGCCTACTATGTCTATCCATTTGTGTTCCTGTTGGTATAAGCAACTGTGCCAAAGGTTGATTGGATTTTTCTTTTCCATTGTCAGAATTTAAACATATTGAACAATTTCTTACCCTGCATTCAATCATGACATCCATAACAGGCCACTAGTATTTCTGTCTTGCCTTCCATTTTGTGCATGTAATTCCTGGGTGACCCTCGTGAATTTTCAATCAAAATATCAATCAGGGTTCTGGGTGAACTTAACTTGTGGCCTCTGATTATCCTTTAGTGTCAGATCTTCCCTCGCTTCCCAATTTGCCTTCAACCTTTGAGGCACTTTTCCTTTCTCAGGCTAACCTTTTCTCACATATTGTGATTACAATTTCCAACATTTTCATCATTGTCTACTTCTTCTGTCCATATAATTTATTTTATCAATGACCATGTCACCAGGCTCTTTGTAACTAACTACTGATTTCTTATTTTCATCTTTTCCATCCTGTCCATTGTTCATTGGTACATGTCATCTACACAAAAAATCAGCAATGTTCTTTTTTGTGCCTGGCACGTATGCTACATTATAATCGTACTTCTTCAGTCTCAATAACAACCTTGCAATTCTGGATGTGGCTCACTGTTAATACCTCTACATGAGGTTTGTGGTGTGTGCGTATGGCTACTGGTCTTCCGCACACTTATGTCCGTTAATATTCAATGCCCGAAGCACACTATAATAATTCTCTTTGATTACTAAGTACTTTGCTTCAGCTCACTGGCTACTGTTGAAGCATAACACACAATACTTTGTTTCTTTCTACCAATTAAGACAAAATTTCACCCAGACCTTTCGAGCTCATCTCGTTGGTGACTATTGATGGAAACTGAGGTGAGTACCCTCCTAAACTTGGTGAATTACAAATCTTCTGTTTTATTCTTTCTATGACTCTCTCATACTGCTCACTCCATTCAAATGTTACACCCTCCTCCGTTAGTTCCCTTAAAAGGAATTAGTTATTTTTGCAAACCCTTCACACAGTTACTGTAAAATTCTGAATGTCCTTAAAATTATCAATCTACTTCTGCTAAGGTAGGTATTGGTGCATCTTGTATGGCTCTCATTGCATCCCATTTGGGCTTGTAACCACATCCATTGATCAAATGACCAAGGTATTCTACTTATGACCCTAGTAAATTACACTTGCTCAATTCTATCGTCAGTAGACTCTTCATAATACACTCTGGGACATTGTCCAGTCTATCATCATGTTCTTTCTAATCTCTGTCATATATTAATCTGATAGGCCAATATTCTGGGTTCTCCTCTCAACAGGTGAGTCATGACTCTTTGAAAGACAGCTGTGGATGATGCCAAACCAAAGGGCATTCTTCAGTATCAGAGCAGTCCAAAGGGAATTATGAATGTTGTAAGATGTCTGCAGTCCATTGTGATGGATATCTGGTGATACGCTGAAGACTCATCCAGCATGCTAAACATCTTAGCCCCTCTGATGCAAGTCAACATTTCAGATATTATTTGGAAAGGAAATGTATCCACTTTAATATGTTGGTTTATATCTCTCAGATCTATGCAAATCCTCAGTTTACCATTTTTCTTATGGTTGACTTTTCTTATGGGGCTTATCCATTCAGCAGCCTCAACAGACTCACTTATTTCTTGATGTGCCAGCCTGTGTAGTTCGTCTTCCTCTTTCTTTCTAGCTGCGATTGGTATAATGTCTTTGTGGCATATGGGTGTTGCTCTGTGCTTCAAACAAACCTTGTGGGTGTATCCTGTTTTCATTCCCTTTCTTGAAAACCTAAGAAGTGTTTTTCTTGTTCAGTAGATGTGTTGAATCCCAAAACTTGCTAATTGGGTCCAATGTTATACTCAAAGCTGATTGAGCTCTCCATCCTATTACATTGACAACTTTTCTTGTTACATAAACTTTCACTGGTGCGATTCTATGTTTGAACTCCACTTCTGTCTCACAAAATCCTAATATTTACATTTTTGAACACTAGGTTCTTAATATCTGATGTGTGTATTTTTGAGTGCCATCCCTTTCTTTGCAGCTCCTTCCACTTGTTTACTGTTATGATGGTGTATGGCAAGCAACTATTTTCCATAATTTAATTCCAGTGGCCTTCAATCTGAAGTTTGAAACTTGGGCATCCTAGTTCGCTGTTCTGCATGTTTCTCCTTGGACTCATCATGTGCTCTTCTCCTGAATCATCGCTCCATTGTACGCAGGCAGCACATTTCTTTTTCTGTTGAAAATGTTTGCAGAATGTACTTTTGTGTCTCAATATGCAAATTTATGGTGAATGGTTGGACAATGCTCTGACCATGGATAGCAACCTAATCACTGCTTTTGAAGCATTTGTTCTTTTCTGTATTCAGTGTTGCAAACCATGGTCTTTCATGTCATGCTTCACTTCTTTCTGTGGCCTCGCCACTTTTCTTTGTTTGGATTGTTAATAGCTTTGTTGTCTTTGTCTTGGCTCTTCTCACCTTTCTTGATGGTTTGTTTCACAGCATTGTCTTTGTGTCTTCTTCTACAGTGGTTTTCGTCTTTTCTGTCATTACTTTTGTACATGACTCGTCATGTGGTTTTAGCTCCTAGCAAAGCGTTCATCTAGCAAACTTTGTTACCATTATCTTGTCGTCTGTTGAATTGTCTACTATTGTTTCGTCTCTCTCTGTCTTGTCTACACACACCCTTCCCTAGTGCTCTCCCCCACCCTTCCTCTTCTCTCCTCTACATACCTACTCTAGGGTGTTCTCTGTCTCTCCGATCTTTTCTAACTGATTCTCTATCGACTATCCTGCTCTCCTCACTAAATCTGGTAGGAAGACATTTAAAAGGACATCCTGGTCTCCAACCCAGGCCTCCCTATTGCTGATACCTATACCAGTGCTTCCTCCAGGCAAACCCTCACCGACATCCTTGTTGTCGTTCCCTCGACAGACCTATGGACTCTTCATATGGTCTCTTTGCTTTCTCCTTTCTCTTCTTCTCCCATTAATGTTGGCACCCAATAGGAGGCTCTCCTGGCCTTCTTCCACTCCTCCAAGGTCATCATTAATGTTTACCTGAATGGTACCGTCTTGGTCCAAGGCCCTCAGGCCAACCTGCTGTCACCTCGATGTCCTCGGTATCACTGAGACATGGTTCACAGCCAGCTCTGTCACAAGCTTTGACACTCTCCTCCCCGATGGCTACAAGATCCTCCCCATGCCCAGGTCCAATCGTTCCAGAGGGGGTGTAGCTTGATCTTCCCTGAGTGTATTCCTGCCTCTGTTATTCCTACACAGGCCTAATCCTCTATTGAATGCCTCATCTGCAGGCTCTCTCTCTCTCTCTCTCTCTCTCTCTCCTAGCCACTCCCTTACTGTGGCTACCATCTATTGGCCACCTGGTCAGCTCTCATCCATCCTCTCTGAGTAGGCGGGACTCTCCTCTTCCCTCCTGGTCTCAACCACTCAACTCCTCCTTCTTGGAGATTTTAAAATCCAAGTGGATGCTTCCTGTCCTTCCTCTGGACTCTTTTGCGACCTCTGCAACTCTCTCTCACTCTCTATCCTCCCCACTGGCCCGACTCACTCTGCAGGGCACACTCTGGATGTTCTGATCTCTACAGACCTTCCCCGTTCTATCCCTCTCACCACTCCTGTCTCCGGAGTGAACACTTTCTCCTTTCCTCCCAGCTCACTCTCTCCAACCCTCAGGCCAAGCCAATTCCAGCACTGCCACCTACCTTTTCGGTTATCCGACCCATGAAGCGTGTGTCAGTTGAGACTTTCACTGCCACTATCTCACCCCTTTGGCTGAATCACACCCTGACACAGCCCTTTCTATGCTCCACTTTGCTATATCTAATACTCTTTATGCCGTTGCCCCCGCCATGAGGATCTGCTTGAAGCCCAAAGCTAAGTGCAACTCCTGGTACAACTCAGACCTCCTCACCCTTAAACGCAAGTGAAGGGTGGCCGAGAGGAAATGGCGTGCTTCCTGTACACCCTCTGACAAACTGGCCTGCCGCCTGATCCAAAGGCATCAGGTGATTTCACAGCCTACAGTCCCAGTCACCACAGGCTGCTGTTGTTATTTTTTCAGAGGAGAATTGCGTGGCATTTCTTTGTTGGACTATCCTTTTGGGCAGGACCAGACTGATATGCATGTGGAATTTCACCTCTGTGAACGGTTCCATGAGCTAGTATGTGGTTGTAGGTCTTCTTGTGTGGGAAAAATCTTATAGAAAAGGTTATTTGAACCATGGTCATACTCAGTGTAAGGTCTGCCACATTTTGTTAAATTTAGTAAAACATTTTTTCTCTATATTACTACACGTATTCCCGATGTGGACTCCTTACTAACTGTGCTTAGAGAGGCTCACCTTCACCTCACTACTGATGCCCAACTAGGGGTATAAGGTAATATTATCCCCATATATATGGTCGCCATATATAATATTGCCGGGAAAAGGTTGTGGTGATATTGTATGGGTGACCATATATATAGGGACAGGGGCAGCAAATAAAAAAGAAAAAAAAATAATGATATTTGCATGGCGATATTTTTGAGGGGACATTATTACATGGAACCCAACTAGGCTGAAATTCATGTCTTGGGTTGCAGATGGTACTGTTGTTCAGAGGATATTTTCGTAGCATTTTGGTATTGGACTGCCCCTTAGGGTGGGATCAGACTGATATGAAAATTAATATTTCTACTCGATGAAGGGTAAAGTGAGCTCCAACTTGGCTGCAGACTGTCCTGAATCGGAACTCCCATAGAACAGGTTATTTGGCCATGTTTGTAATCAGTGGAGGAGCTCCAACATTTCAGCACATGTTTAAAAGTCATATGGATCGAGAACTGGTAATGCATGTTGAGGTCTTCAGCTTTTTCGCTGTCTCTTCTTGTAAGTCAGTACTTCATTTTGTTTCCTCATTCGTTGGAGATGATGACACAGAGTCATAATCTATTGAGTTTGATAGAAATTTGCCCTTGACTCAGGGTGTTCAATTTATTTATTTATGTATTAATTTATATTGCGCCAAAGCCTCCAGGCATCAGTGTGCATACATTTAGACAATGTAATTTAGGGACGTTTTGGCGCCAAAGCAAAGCCCAGAAATGTCATAGGGGCAGTGGGCAGATAGCCATGCAAATCAGATGGCTTTCTGAAATGTTTCTAGCAGGATGCTTGGAAGGTTGTAGGGTTGAGGATCCGAGGGAATATGGGAATGAGTAGTTTCCCTGACCAAACACACAATTTTGAGCCCTATTTTTGGATGTCTACGGCCAGAAAATATTTTGTCAGCGGTGTAAAGACGTCTATCATTTGCTATTACTTTTGTGCTAAAAATATGCAAACATTGTCGGATATATTTCTTTACTTCACTAAAGAAATGACCATCGGATCAAAATGCTCATCTACAACTTCCTCTCTTGGAAATAATCCTGGGTAAGATCCACAAGGGGAAACTCAGTCAAGTCGTAGTCCTAAGGAAACCCAATTACTGCATCAGGCTCAGTCTTGGACAAAGGGACTTCAATTGGTCATTACAAGGGTCGACCACACCTGTCTTTGCAGGAAAACGTATGTCCAAGTCTTACCTGCTCTAAAAGCACTTCACTGGCTTTCTATCGACCAGATTCATCTGAAAATCCTGTTCCTTACACATACAAAATGGCGTAAATATCTGACAAATGTCATCTGACGCCATTAACCAACTCAAACCCTCCAATCCATGGGGGGGCGAGAGCGGAGTGGGCAAGCAAGGAAAATCGAAAGTGGGCACAAACTCTACTTGACGGATACCTTAGGAATGACCTTCCCACACACCTCAAAGGAAAGGACTTTTAAAAATGTATCAGTGGACTGAAAAGCAAACAGCACAACCAAAGGCCTAACAACTAAGCACTCACTGGTTACTGGCCACACGCAAAGGTCTAAAGGTGATGAACAGATATCCTGCACCCCTCAGAGGCAAGGGCCTAACGAAGCACCTCACATGCATCGTGAGTAGGCAACATTCTCAAAAGTGAGTGAGCGTGAAGCTGGTCACCGCGAAGGAGAGTCGGACATATTAATTATTCAGTCATTTAAAGAACAAGTCAGCGTTGCAGATGGAGATCTCTATCTACACAGCCATTGGCTGAGTGTCCAGTCAGAGTTGCATCTCATTGGCGTGCAGTGGCAGGTGGACCTTCTGGCACATCAAAGGGGTTAGTGGTAGATGTTTCCCTAAGTATTGCATTTTCTAGATAACTTTGTAGAACTGAGGGTGGGAAACGCAGGGCACCCAGTGGCATAGACAGGGTAGGGCCTGTTCCTTCATCCGCAAATGCTTTTCTGATGCAAATGTAGATATTCACTAGAGCATCTTTTTCATTTTAAGGCCACCTTATTTAAATGTCTTTTTTAGTTTGGTCTTCTGCCACCTATAAGCCAAAACTATTGAATTGGAGTACAGATAGGTAGGAATGGCCTGTGACGTGGGACCCCCAGATTGTAGGTGTTCTTTGGTTATTTGACAGCCCATTGACTTCCCATGGCCATGCTAATCCCTATGGCCATTCCCACCCAGATCCTCTTTTCCCAAAACACCTCCTCATGGGAACTATTTCAGCTTGCTTTATTCAAGCCTTAAAATCAAACTTTCCACTTGAAGTGCCTGCCAGTGCTTTTTAAAGCAGTGTTCTGAGAATACATTATTTTATTGGTGTCGTAAACACACTACAGGTTTAAATAAAAATGTCTTAGCCAGGTCTGCCTTCAGCACCTCGATATGTAAGCACTATTGTGTCCTTCACTGAAGTCCTGTTAAAAAAAAGCATTGGCAAAGCCAATAGTCTTGGCTTGTCTATAAGTATTAGGCATTTACCAGTCACCGCTATTAGATGCCCTGGTACTAGCACCATTTTTGCACCTGCTACCATCAATGGCCAATTAATACCACTACGGCAGTGCCTGGTAAGTGCCTTTCCCATGCCTACACAATGTTTTTTTGTTTGTTTATTCTTATCGCATTTCAGTGCCCGACCTGTATTTTAGATAAAGCTATGCATTTTTTAGTGTGCCACTTCTACAAATCAAATGAAGTGCATTCATATTACCCTGAGATGCAGGAGGTGAGTGACTACAACTACTGCTCACCACTACCACTCTTCACTCCCACCACTACACCTACTACCACTACTTATAGCCACTAATATCCCAGATCTATGTGATCACTGCACCGCCCATAAAGTCGACTTACAAAATGCTGACTACCATTACGGCGTAGCGCAGTGATCACAAAGATCACTGTGCCGCACATCCTCCTACCCGCCTCCTCCCCAACCCACTTACCTTGACGCGGTAAACACAGAAATGTGATATCTCTCCTCTATCCCTGCAGCACCAGTTCTTTCCCAGAACCCTTGCTCCTTTTAGTCAGCGTAATGTGAGTCGCAGTTTTGGGACTGTGCAAAGGCGCAGTAAAAGTGCTGGTCACAGTTTTTTAGGTTACATATTGGTACTATCCCTACTACCTCCTTCTACTCCTGCTCTGCCATTATTTTACACACTTCTCGCACTCATGCACAACTACTTGGCAGGCCCCCATCCCCAACAATCGCCACGCTCTCCTCCTCTGATCTCTCAGATGTCCACCATTTCATCTCATGTCCTCTTACAACTAAACCCAAAACTGGCTCACACTCTCTCTCCTCTTTAAATGTCCAACCCCTCCCAGGATTGGCCCGCTCACCCTAGCCAACAACCTTCCCTGTCTCCAGGGGCGTGACAAGGGAGGGGATAGGGAGGCCTGATAGTTTTTTAGGCCCCACCTGCTTCTTCACTACGCGGTTTGCCGCATCTATGACATAAACCTTGATATAAAATCCATGGTGGGCTAGTGGGTTGGCTTCTCTCATGTAAATATTGATTGCTGGAATCTTGCTTTCTTTCAAGGGGGGGCTGAGGCCCATTTCGAGTGAAATGCTTCAAAGGGCCTAACGTTATCCCTGGCATAGGGATGATGAGGAGGTAAACTAGAGATGACTGTGGGCATGAGTTGTACTCTGATTTCAATGTGTGCCGAATTTAGACTCTGCACTTATCTACACACATTTCACTCACTACCCTCTCATTCAAGAGCCACAAAGCCCTTGCAAACTCTGCTGCTAAAGACCATATGAACATTATTACTGTGTCCCGGTTGCCCTGGTCCACCAGTTTGGAAATAAAAGATGCTGTCCCAACAACTGGACTGACCTTGAGCTGACACTCGGTCTCATGCATGCACCTTCTTGGCTTGGAATTGCTTTTCATTCAACCATGTGTACTGACTTTTGATTTTCAGTACTAGGGAGAAATGTCTTTATTTTGCATATAGTAAATCCTTAACCCTATGCCGTTAAAGTATCATGATTTGCACCAACAAGCTATTAACACCTCAAAGTTTTTGGTAAAAAAGTGTCATTCTATTGGTTGAAGAGAGACATGACCCACAAGACATATGATGAAAATAATCCAAAGGACAAATAACCAATGCACTGATTTGCAAGGGAAAACAAGGTTTATTACACGCAAAAATCTCAGACGGTCCCGTAGCACTTTAATGACACAGAGCCTGTCATGCCCCAAGTAATTGCAGGTTATATATTGGAAAACTACTCATCTGCATACATAGTTTACATAATTCATCCCACCGCCCTCATTGGCTACCACCTATATAACATGCTAATACCATCCTATAGTCCCTGTACCAATTGGCCACACCATATCTAAACCCATTCCCCTGCATCGTCACTATTGAATCCTAATACATGATTGGTGCACAGGTACACTGCTACAATAATACGTTTTAACCGGCACGTGATGGGCACCTCTCTCAACCAGGCAACTCGAAAGTAAGGATGGCGAGGCCAACTCTGCTTTGATAAGACAAATGGCCATCTTATTATACCAGACGCTGTGTCAGACACAAGCCGCACCCTCAAGCTTGTACTAAATTTACTATGATCACCTTGGCTCCTGCTATCTCAAATAACAGTACTTTCCAGACACGGCTCCCCCCTTATCTCATTTAAAACGCAGGTGTCCAGTAATGAGGTGATGGGGGCAGCACTCTTGAGTTTGAGTTTCAGGGATTTGTTTTCTTTGGTTATGCATCTACTTTTAATTATGTGGGATGACCTCTCATAGTTGGAGGGTATTAGTGCCCTAAATCTTTGCCTGGCCTGTTGGAATCACCAACCTTTGTTCTCTATTCTCATGAATTTGTCCTCCAAGCGGTGCATTCCTACCTTCCCTCCCCACATCTAGCATTCCATTCCCAGCACCTTTGAACTCTGCAGCTGGAAACAATTAGCATTTAATATGTGATTTAGCTCTGATTGTAGGGTCAATGGTAAATTACGGGGGTGCAGGACAAGCAATAAGCTTCCTAAAAAAATGACCTTGTCATGCATTGCGTTTGTAGTTTCTTATCAATTTGCATGCTGAAACTAGTGCACCTAGCCAAGTACCGTCAAGTCCCGCTTTACCATTGTGGATGATTTCCAAGTGGATTTCTGTTATTGTTTAGGATAATTTTCATAGTTATCTCCCCATGGGCACGCCTCCTTGCAGTTGCCTCCTACTTAACCTGGACCGCGCGCGCACCAGCGTGCGTGCAACTAGCCAAGTACCGTCAAGTACCGCTTTGCCAACGGACGCTGTACCGTTGTGGATTGTTTGTAGTCAATGACGGTGCTGGTGTTTCAGTGAAAGTGTGCGGGCGGGTGCCGTTCCCCCCACCAGGGCAGACCTAGCAGGTCGGACGGCAACCCGCCCGCAGACTCGTAGTTTGCCAGTCTGGAAACAACAGTGCTGGTACGCTTACCAGCACCATAGTTTCCAGACCGGCAAACTCGTAATGAGGGTCAATGACTGCAATCAGGATCCAAGCAGTCACATTTCGACCCAATCAAATCAAGCAAATTGAAAAAATGTGCTTGTGGATGTTAGTGTTGGCTTACTCTTCATTAGTAAAATAATTGAATCTGTTGAACCAGAAGCACATCTGAATGTAGGGTGCGAAATAACAACACAGACTGAGCATCAAGAGGGTGCACTCAATGTCAATTCAGCACCAGACATCACCAAACGTGCATATACGATTTTTGCGGTTTCAAATAATTCTAAAAGTAAAAGAAAAGGCCCACAAGCGACTCAAGCAAAAAAATCTAAAAACATAAAAATGCCAAAGGAAGCTACTCATTCATCAACAAAACACTTTTTCAAATCACTTAATCTGCCTAAAAAGGACCCAACCATAGCATCAGTTGCGGTCCTCAAAAAATACTTGCAATTAGCGCAATCAAAAAAAGATAGAATAAATCTAAGAAATAAGACATCTGCTTCTAATGCTCCACTTGATGACCTGATCACTGTTATATCTGAATTACAAGAGACGGAGACCAGAAAAATTGCTAAGAAAATAGTTCCCAGACCATCGCAACCTGGTCAAGGAATACAGGATTTACATGCAGAAAAACAAACTCTTGAATTAAGACTACAAGAGATTAGGAAGGCGGTAGACAAATAAATGACCTCGCACCAAACTCAATCGGCCATGATCAATACTAAAGCTGCACCCGGGTGTATGCATAAAAATACACTTGTCAGCATGGCAGACAATAAACCAATTCATTCTAAAACTGTTGAATACACAAATAAGCAGGGATCTACGTTAACAGTGGTGGAGCAAAGACACTCATTGAATAAAACCTCAATTCTAGCTCAATTAACTGACTCTGGTAAGACACATCTGATCGATCTCCAAATTGATGTTCGAGAGGAAGTTAGACTGTCTGCAGAGTATATGGCCTCTCAGACTATCTTGTCTCAAACATCTAATTTGCAAAGTTGTCATCATGATGCCACACAGGACTTTGACCCATGCACAACAAAAGTCAGATGTTGCACCTACAACCTCCTTTGAACAAACTCAACAAGAATTATAATGAAAGTCTAACTAAAGCAAGTAACACTACACATATCCCTCTCACAGTTTCTTACCAGCGATATAACAGAAAAAATGACCTTTATTTGTTGATTATTAGCTGTCTTCCAATGCCGTTTCCTAAATATGACTTGAACAGAGTGAGCATAATAGCAATTTTAGCGGAATTACCTTCTTTAGAGGACATTGGTTCGGTGGACATTGAGCAGATCGAGTTCCCGAATGAGAGTAACCTAACAACATCGAGAATATGGCTGAAGTCTAGAGTAGTGCTAAATACAATATGGATAGTAAAAAATGAACTATTTGCTCTGAGATTTGAAATCACATTGGAAACATCACCTGTAGGTACTTTTTTCCATTCACTTGTGTCAGAAAATAGACTGATTTCTATGTGTAATGACGCAAATCATTTTGCTGATGCTCTATTCAAGTATGCAAATCTGAAGTCCCAGATGACCTCTAACTGTAGCAACATAAACACATAACTAGAAAAGGATACAGCTACCAATGATATATCATTAGTGTGTTGGAACACCAGAGGATTTGCACATCTGTTGAAAAATTCAGACAATGGGGTTGAACAACAATACATAGTATTATTACAAGAGACATGGCTCGCGGAAGCCCCTTCTTGGGATAATTACAACATACTAATAAATCCAGGTCTTCTAATTGCTACGAAAATCAGTTCTGGCATTACCCTTGAACTTTGGTTTAATCCTAACCAATTCATGCAATTAGTAAATTGAAGATCAACAAAGTCAATTTTGTCATACTCAATATATACTGGAATTCATTGGCCATACCTGATGAACAATATTTTAAAGCCTTGGACATGCTCTGGGAATTTATCACTCAGGGCCCGTCAGTTGTACACATTATCATGGCAGGTGATCTAATTTTACATTTCTTTGATATAGCGTCAAACTGAAGTACCGCTAGATTATTGTGTTGTAACAAGATGACCCAAGCAAGAAAAATGATTATGGTCAACGGTGAGCTACCGAGTGACATTCTGCCCCATGATACATGGAAGAGAGGACCATCTAGAGCTATAATCGATTATGTATACGTGGACTCTGTGTTATTTTTCCAGATATCCCAATTTCAAGTAATCTCCACGTAGGATCGTGACCATGAAATGCTTAATCCAAAATGGAAAATAAATAGTGAAGTGAAGACCATAAATTGCATCAAAATGAAAGGTTCTTTAACAGTAAACAATGCCCTGAATAGATGTTGTTGGCCTGAAGGATCTCTATCAAAATTCAACATTGTACTAAAGAAGGCACACATAGAATCTTCTAAGTTTTACAATTACAAATACTTGGAATATAGTGACTTATTGCTGATGTTCCGAATGTGCACTAATAAGAATAGCAAAATAAAATTCAAGACTTTGCATACATGTGATATGCTTGTAAAAGAAAGAAAATTACTTTATAGTCGAAACAAGAAACTTGCCATGTAATTACCATTAGAACTAAGATGGCCTGCTATCAGAGAGATATAAAAATTGGGTGTGTGCGCGCAAATCCATTCTATTTCAGAATGATGGTGAAACAATGCTAAAACCTATGCATAATAAAAACTCTGCTCAAAAGTGGGCTCTGATAAATAGCACCAATGCCAATTCCCAACTTGCTATTCAAATAAATGATGTTACTGATACGCAATGGGTGACTTATTTTTCTAACCTTTATGCTTTCCCAGTGGTTACAATATAGGCACAGTTGAAAGTGGGCACTTTTCTCTTCAATTTATCTAAGAGGATATATTATATTTTATAATTAAAGCAGGTTGTTCAAGGACGCCGGGGCCTGATGGATTGATACATTTGATGCCCAAGCAATATCCTGAACTGTGGGCATCAATTCTATTCAATCTATTCTCTCAGATGATAAAAGAACAACAAATACCAAAATCATGGTGTAATTCGACCATTATACCAGTATTCAAGAAGAGTGATCGACAAGATCTCTCCAATTATCGACCAATCACCCTTCTTGATACTCCCGGTGAGATCTTTGCACATATCATCCTTAGAGACCTGAATGAATGGACTTCACGATCAAAGAACAGTGACCCTTTCCAAACGGGATTTATTGCAGGTCTGGGCACAGCTATCAATATAATTACTATAAATGTGATTAAATCCCACTGTGTGTCTCAGAGACAACCTTCATTTTTGGCCTTCATGGATTTCCGAATGGCCATTGATTCCATAGATGGGGTTGCTGATAAAACAAAAAAAAATGCAGAAACTACGGTGCCTTGCTTCCTTAGTGACATTAATTGACCTACTCCACTCTCAAACCTCAATGCAGGTGAGACTGACCTTAGATGGACTCATAAGAGCCTCTTTTTCCATGCACAGAGGCCTCAAGCAAGGGTGCATACTGGCCTCCACCTCTTCAACCTTTTCATTTTGGACATGGGGAATATTTTCGTCAATATTCATTCTGATGTCCCAAAGCTAGGGTCTCAACAGACCCTGTGGCTTTGGCAACAGACCCTGTGGCTTTTGCACGCCGACAACCTCATTCTACTATCCAAAACGCAAAGAGGTCTTCAAAGGTTGTTAGAAGGTTTGAGCTCATATGCACAATGGAAACATTTGTCTATTAATCTGGAAAAAATACAAATTATGGAATGTGTTAAACCAAGACAGCATCAACCAAAGACATTTATATGGTCACTGCAAAAACATAAGCTGTTAATTACTCCCTACTACAAGTATTAAGGTGTCATCATAAATACAAACCAAACGACAATTTATATCTAGTAAACATAGAGTTTAAGCTGACTACCGTCATATCCCAAGCCAAAGAATTACTTTCACCTGTAGTCCAGTGATGGTTTATTACAAGCAAAAAGCAGTCCCTATTCTAACATATGGAGCTGAAACGAAACTACAGCATGAAAAACTATTTTGGGATAGAATAGAAGGTAGATTTTGGCAAACGATTTTTGATTTTTGATTTGCCCAGAGCTACTCCAATCTCAATGATTTGCTTTGAGCTAGGAGCACTCTCTCTGTTTGTCATTTACTCTTGGAAACTATATTCCTTGCTTAGGAAATGCTTAATAATGAACTAACCTGATAATCTCTTATGTACTTTGGCTTCATATCTTTTATTAACAAAACATGTATTCCCAGCGAAATGGAGAGACTTAATTCTAAACCTTGTGTCTGATGCTATTTCCACTGAACTGGTGCTACAAAATCCAAATCGAGCTCAATAGAAATAGCACCGATATGATTGGATAATGACTCAAAACAAATGTGAAAGCTATGTAGACTTCAACTCACAATTATTTGGTCATAAACAATTCTGTGTCATGGCAGAATACTTAATTAAGTATCCTTCTCCGCATTATCGAAACCAATACCTAAGATTCAGATTGAATTTATGGCAACAAAGGATATTCTTGCTAGACGCGGTCTTCTTGGTACAGATGAAAATATATATTGATTTTGTGAAAACGAAGCCCACAAGGAAACCTTAAAGCATCTGGTGGTGGAATGTGTCCCCCTATTTCAAAGGCGAAATGACTTTCTCAAATGATTGATTCATAGTTACACAATTATGTCAATAGATGATGCAAGGCAACACATATTTTGCACTAACAAAGTTTCCATTAGAATTGCCACTATCCAATTTTTAGGAAGCCTTGAATTGAATGTATTGTAATGTAATACCAATCAAACGGGTCTTACAAATGATGATCATGATGATGACTGTACATAAACACTTCAAAGGGGTATAATCAATTATAAGGCCCTTGGATACTAACAATGAAAAGCTTCATTTAAGATGAGAACTTGCCTAATGTTGATAAAACTATAAGGCGTGTATAGTGTCTACTAAGCTCTCTATCAACTGTAATGGTCCCACAGTAACGAATGTCTTTGTTGCTTTTAAATTATATATGAGTTACAGATTTGAATAACAACATTGTCCCGAATGTATTGTATTGAAATTAATAAGTTAAAAAAGAAGTCATTGTTAACAGTGGAAAAACATGGATTTTATAAAAAAAATTGAACTATTGATGAAATTGTAAATAATTGGTTGTATCAACTGCCTTTAATTTTCAATATGTTATCTTGTTGAATATTATCATTGTGTAATGTATGAAAATTATGCTTGATTTATTGTAAAATAGAATTGTTTTTGTAAGTTCATCCTATACATTGAAAGGTTGATTTACTCAGCCAAACAATAAAACATTAAAAATAAATAATAAAAAGTATGCTTCCATTCACATTGTGGAAAATAAAGCTACAATAATCAGGGGTTAGTTTGACGGAGTGCAAAGTGGAAAAACGGCCAGTAAAAACGTTTACCCCCACTTGTTTACGCCTGCATGATTTTGTACAATTTGGTTGGGGAAGTTGGGGAGCAGATGCGACTTCACACATGTGCCTGCTCTTCCAGGCCCTCTTGCCAAAGCTGCTTCATTTAACACCAGCATGATGTTTGCACTGTAGATTACAATAGTGACCCTTCATAGTCATCACACAAACTTACATGGAAATGTGTATGTCACCTTAAGGATATTGGTTACATTTCCAATTGATGTTTCTCCTTGACTCGCTGGTGCACACTAACACTACCTCATACATGCACCGCAATTAAGAATGTACTGCAAAAATAAAGTACAAAATATAATTCTGTGCTTTAAAATTACATCATTTAAGGGTCAAAGGGCCTCATTACACGGAAGGCGGTAATGGTTAACGGCCACCGTTAATGGTAACGGTGACCGTTAACCATTACCGCCTTACTACGAGGTCCCTTAGCGGGTAGGTGCTTTAACGCCTGCTTTTTGCAGGCGTTAAAAACCAACCCGCTAAGGGACCTCGGAGCTAATTACGGCACCGCAAAATTGCGGTGCCGTAATTAGCGCCTTCCCCATTCCCATAGAGCCCTATGGGGCAGAAATGGGAATGGGGAAGGGCAATGGCGGAAGGGGGATTTACCGCCCCACCAACCTTGGAATGGGGCGGTAAATCCCCTTTCCGCCAAGGCGGTGCCGGTAATTTACCGGCATGGTCCAGGGTGCTAATAGCACCCTGGATCACCGACTTCCGTGTAATGAGGCCCAAAGTGTCCTACTCTGTACTGCAGCACTCTGGGGGAGGAGGAGGACTATCTTTTATTAGAAGATGGCAGGTTCCCATGCCACTTCTCAGTGTCCTGTTTGGAGTTGCCACAGTGTTCACAGAGGCAGTGTGGTGTGCACCGAAGTGGAGATGGAAAAAGGAGGAGAGGATGTGTCGTCCATTATTCTCCCCTGTCAGGCCAAGAAGACATAAGGGGGGTGCATGTAATACACAGTAGTGGTGATAAGGAGTGGATGTAAGGTGAGTGGTGGATCAAATGTGAAGGGGGTAGTTGGAATAGAAAGGAGACCACAGATGGGAAGGGAAGGTTGGTAGACTGATATTGTCACACTATTTTTATTTCTTCTCTTTTGCTCTGGCTATGTACTGTTTATATTGCTCAATTAATGTATGCATGTTAAATAAAAGGTGTGCACTTTTTATTATCAGGGGATGATTAATTGGGATTCACCTCCCAAGCTCTTGTTCTGGGTTCTGCTGTATACTGTTTTAATCTGTCATGCGTTGGTCATAGTTTTGCCTCCTCGTTCCCTTCCTCCTTCCTCCTTCCATCTCTCCCAATCACACTCCACAATGTCCCTCAGTCTCTCTCCCTTCTTCTCATCTACTTCTCTCTTTCCACATGTAATCAAATATCCCCCGATTCTTGCTTCCTTGCTCACCTCTCTTCCCAAACCCACTTACCTGCTCTCTTTCTCTTCTCCATGTCAACCTGCCCTTCTCCTCGACTCTCCACATATATATCTCTCATGCATCTTCCTGCCTATTTATCTCCCTGTCTGTACCTACCTTCCACCCTCTTTTCTTCCATTCTCTTTGTCTCCCCACCAATCTTTCCCTCACTATCTGTCTTTCAATTTCTCTCTCTCCCACTATCTCAGGCAGCAGCACCCTATGTTTGCACTCAAAGTTCTGCAACCGGTGCAATAACATGCCAAGCTATGTTATTGCAATTTAAACCTGTGGCTTCTGGGTTAAAACAGATCTCTGCAACAGCTGCTTACGTACATTAAAATATTGAGCTATCTTACTGGTGGCTGGTGTATGCTAATTCATGATAAAGTGCAGTCTGCTGCAGACATGCTGCTATCCTACTGGATGGAAAATGCTACTACAAACCATGGCAGTGCTAAAATTAAATCACACCTTTGAGGAGGAGAAATGTCTTTTAAAGTTGGGATCAGGTCCCACACCTCAAAGCACAGGACTTGCAGTCCTTGGTAGGACAGCAGCATCCTGACAGGGGCGGGACTGTGTCTTGCAAGGGACTGGCTCCTGCAAAGGTGCTGGGCTTCAAGTCTTTGCTCTTCATTTGGAGTAAGGACAGCTGAGGCTTCTACCCTGAAATGAGTGTTCCCTGTTTCACAATGCAAGGGAGGGTCCAGTGATCAGGAGTTTGCATTGCAGCCAGGACGCGGAGGGCATAATGGGGGTTGCGCCATGCAAGGCATGCATGGCCCTCATTTATACTGCACAATAGGACAACAAGTAAGTGTGCAGGTACCTCAATGATCTATATATCAGAGTGCTGCCTTATCTCTGTAGAATGAAGGTGTGTGCACCAAACAGAGAGTGAGGGAACCAGGAAGGGAGCTGTCGGGGGGAAATTCTCCCGGGGTCGGCTGGGCCGTCCGCGGACCTCCGGGCAGGGAGGCCCCAACTCCTCCCGTGTATCCCAAAAAAAAATGAGTATGAGGCACACGCAAGAAGCAAGGTGATTCTGCTGTTTATTAAACAAACGGCAGGGATGGGTCAAGGATCGTACGCGTCCGTCCTGACACTCTCTCTCAAATCGTGGGGCTCGCAGGCCCTTTTTACCTTAGTATGACGCGATATTTGCGTCACCTGGGAAAGTTAGCAAAAAACCTATCGACACTCTGGATTGGTTCCTCGAGTGATAGGGTTAGTATAGCATACGTATAGAGAACGTTGTTAGTGGTTGAGTGTCAGTCAGGTGGTATACTTGGGTTGTCCCTTCAATTAGATACATGAAAATTGTAACATGAAGACCCCTGAGGATTGGCTAATGTTAATGGCGTCAGTGATAAGAGCCCCATGTTCTGATTGGTCCACTCGCGAGCCCCCCAGTCTGGGACCATCGCTGTTCCCAGCTCGCGGTGCACCTGTCATTTGCAACAATGTATCACTATGGGTATGTGCAGACAATGCGTGGATTTATTCATATGCTGGAGGGCAGACTACTCCCACCGCCGCAGATGTCCATTGAGTCGCTTAATTGTATCTGCCTGTGTCTTAAAACGTGGGATCCAGGCGCCTCCCTCCTCCTGGGCCTGGCACCCTGTCAGGTTCGGCTTGGTCACGTGAGGAGAGACCGTGGTTGAGGCAGAATTCTGCACATTTAATATTGCATTTTCCACTGTGTGCCTGGCTTAATTTGCAGGTGTGACCTTGGCTTCGGCTTGTGGCATGCGAGTTTGCAACATTGTTCCCTTGACTGTCTGCTCTCGCCGGGCTCATTCTGCAGGGTCAGCAATTGTACTCTTGATCGTTCAATGTTCATGGAGGCTCTTGCTTGCGGCCTACTTGGGCCTGGTGCATAGGTGGGGACGTTTGATGCACGGCGCTTTAGGTTATGGTATCATATTGCTTTATCCCTAGTATCATGTCTTCGTTATATTTCTCATTGCAATGCATGGGGTAGGAGAAGCGTCAGCAAGCATTTTAGATGAGTTCATTGTGCGTCTTGCGTTTCTGCATTTTGAAAAACCTATGTGAAAAATAATAAAGATGCGCGTCAGTGGGTGTGTCCGTCACCTACGTCATAGCACTGAATATGTTCTTCGTGTGGATTGATGTGGGAGTGTCCAGTGTGCATGTTTGCACGGGTGTGCTGACCGTTGGCTGGGTCGTCATGGCATCTCTAACGATGTGTTCATTTACTGTTGAATGGTTCAGTCGAGTTCATCCATGCCGCAGGTGTCGGCATGGGCAGGGCAGGCTGGTGGGCAGGCTGGTGGGCACATCCGTATGTTCCTGTACCAGGGTATTTGGTCGTCTGGTAGATGGGCAAACTCCTCTCGTGGCGGGTTTCTGGGCCGCGATCCTCTAGGCCAGGGGTGTGAGGGGATTGGTGGGAGCCTTTTGTTCCATTCTCCCACTTCAGTCCCCCCTCTGGTCGACTTGTCGACCACAAACATATCTTTTTCCTTATCTCCTCTTACTCTACATATTTTAGTTACTCCTCCCAAATGTCCATAGTGGTTGACATGGTCTTCAAATGACCAATACATATATACACAGGTGCCTCCAGGTGTGCAGTATACCCATTTCCCTATGTAGCTCCTTGGGTTTCTTGGGTTTTCGAGCTTCACAGATGGTGGGTCCAGGTGGTTGGTGATGATCTGTTTGCGCAGTTTTTCTCTCTCTTTTATTATTGTGCCTGTGTGCTGGCCATCATCTGCCGGCATCAAGGGGTGCATACCAGCCATTTCGATCATTTCGTCTGTGGTGTGTGCCTTCCGGGCCTTCCAAAATCTTATTATGATCAGTGCAGCTCCAGCCAGTATTATGCATCCAACTATAATCTTCAGTCCGTCCGACAGCCAAGATGGCATCCATGACCATAACAGTGAAAACCAGCTGTCATCCTTCTTCACTCCTTTACTTTCTTCCATCATTTTGGAGTGCATCTGGGCCAGTTGTGATACTGCTTCTGTCAGTGTACCATTGTCAGCATCGTTAGCAGGAATGAATGTGCAGCATGATTGTCCTATCTTTGTGCAAACTCCTCCTTCCATTGCTGTAAGGAGATCCAATACATATCTGTTCTGTAGTGCTACCATCCTCACTGCTAGCAGTTCCTCTTTTATTGCGTTGAATCCATTTACTGTAGAATTAATTGTCATCATTAGCTCCCATCTAGTTATCTGGAGCCATTTTGCGTTTGCGCAAGCTTGTAGTCCCGGATGTATTATTGACGAGAAGAACATTGCTGCTCTGCTGAATAGTCTGTGTTCTGGTGTGATTGAAGTGAGTGCTGTTTCCGACCTTCCCCATAGGTAATTTCCTGTCAGAGGTTCTCCTTGTCTTTTCTTTCTATTCAGGACATTGTTGTTGTTGTTGTCTTCGTTCTCTGGCCCCTTCTGAGGTTTTACAGATCTCTTGTTTCCTTCATCCATTTTAGGGAAGTTCGCCACGTTCACATGTTTCTGGGGCACCACTAGTGATGGTACATTAACGTGTACCATTGTGCATATACCATTCCACAGAGGGGGCAGTGTGTGGTATGCCTTGTCTCCGCAGGCCCAGTAATGGTCCATTAATACTGCTGTTCCTGCTCCCCCCTCAGGTAACTCCATCACGCTGGCACAGTTGGTGTTGTATCCCACGTCCACTTCTCCTCTATGTTGGTAGCATACCTTAGGTGCAGACAGCGGCAGTATGGTTATTGGGTCTTCATCCTTCTCTATCCACATTAGCATGGGTACGTACTTGACCCAAATCGTACAACATCTGTCGTTGTGTTCATTAATGGTTGTAATATTTTCTCTGGTTACCATGTTGCTGCCAACCACTCCTATGTCCCATTTGTTGTTCATGTACACCTTCCCTGTTATTGTTACCAGTGGTCTTTCATAACATCCTTGTTTACCAGGAACTTCAGTGGCGTACCAGTCACATGGTAGGTATTGTAGTGTTACTTTCTTTGTTTCTCCTTTTTCAGGGCCACTTGTCATGTATCTTAATGCTTCAGCATGCAAACTGGTCTTGTGGTAACTCAAATAAGTCTTGAGGAAGTTGTTTTCGTATGGATATGTGTCTCGCGTTTTCCATACCAGGTTCACCACCGTCCCTTGAAATCTCCCTTTCGTTTGGAACAGTGCCAAGTATACCATACATCATGCTGTCTTTTCATTTATTTCTGTGGCAACGAATGTTCGAGAAGCGCTCATGGCGTATGGGATCAATGAGCAGACGTAGCAGCTGTCTTCTGTTGTCTGCTTACCTATTTGGGTCATGTGTTGGTACCACATGTTGTTCGAGACGTGTGCTGAATCTGTTATGTAGTTGTCAATACCTTTATTATCTGAGTATGTGCTGCGTTTAGCTCTATTTCCCTTATGTGGAATCTTGCTAGTACCACCTGACGTAACACCTGTTGCAGCCATGGGTGGAGGTATATTAGGTTTGGGTACAGCCAAAATATTGATAGCATAACTTTTCTGCCATACAGAGGCAGCCAAAAACCCGGTGATCATCAAAATCCCTATCATCTTTATTACAGAGGCTAGTCTCACCGGCATTTTGCTCTTACCTTGCTGCAGTCCGGCAGCTTGTTCTTGCGACGTTAAAGTTGCCCGCCTGAAAATTCTCAATATGCTTGTTATTAGTGTTAGTTGTTGTTTTCAAGCTCTCCCTATCAAGTAGTCGTTCAGTGCCCAGGCAAAGAGCTGTTCCTACGCCAATCTAAGTGACCTATCTCTTAGGGCAGGCAAGTGTTGGTGAAGATGGGGCATTGATTGTTCTATGGCCAAGATAAATGCTGTGTAGTAGACACGTACCCTCCTTCTTTTCAGGTACTTTGGCCTTTTTATGTGATAGACAAATTGGTGTGATAGCTCTTCAGGGTAGTTATCGTCTGAGGGTAGCATCTACTCCTGGGCAATGAACTTTGTTAGTTATCTGTTTTCTTAGCAATACAATAATACGCTGTACCTGCATGTGCGAGAAAGAAAAAAGAGAACATTCAAGTGTTTACATGTGTATATGTGCAAGACAATGTCCTTCAATTGGGTGGTTACTGTAGTGGGTAGGGGGTCGATGGGCAGAGGGTTTAGGGCTCAACTGGTGGAAGTCTCTTTACTCTTTGATTGTGTGACCATGGGGTGGGCGGTATGGGAATTACCAGTTTCTATTTCAGTAGTTGTCTCTGGGGAATCTGGGGGGTGGCAGGGTATGGAGACACTTAGGTCGTCAGCTGTGGTATAAGTCTCTTCCTCCGTGGGTGATGCTGTTGCTGTTCTGCCAATGGCCCTGTCGGTGACGCTAGGGCGGGTCTGGAGTTTGCACATCTTTACGTCGTGTAGGTGATTCCAAGCACGTTTGTCCTGCAACTTTACTGCTCTCGTAGATACCTCCTCTACCAGGTGGGGGCCAGTGAAGCGTGGGCTGTTCCACTTCCTATTGAAATTGCGGAGTAGCACGTGGTCACCTTTAGCAATTTTGCACAGTTTTTCCTTTTCCAATTCTTTATCCGCGTCTTCTTGTTGATCACTCTTAGACCCGCCCCGCGTGCGCTCGAGCTGTTGAGACACAAACACTACACTAGTAATCAAAGAAGACACATATTGGTACATTTCATCACCAAGAACAGTTGCAGTGTTTTCATAGTCTGTGAATGTCCTTGATGTTGGCGTTAGAGGAAGGCGCATTTGTCGTCCGGTCACCACCTCATGAGGAGTGAGGTGGTGGTCGGAGCCTGGTCTGTTCCTCAGCTCAAATAGAGCTAGTGGAAGGCAATAAAACCAACTCTTCTTTGTTGTTTGCTGTATCTTTGCAATTGCCTCCTTCAGTAGGCCATTCAGGCGTTCGCATATACCGTTGGCCTGTGGGTGATATGCACATGCAAATTTATGCTTGATGTTCAGTAAGGATGTGATGTGCTGGAACATTTCATTAGTGAAATGCGGGCCATTATCCGACCGCAGTACCTCGCACACTCCCCACCTGGGGAAAACCTCCCTCACTAGAAATTTAGCTGCTCTAAATGCATCTGGATGTGAGCAGGGTCCTGCCTCAATCCACCTGGAGAATGGGCATACTACTACAATCATATACCTACTTCCTCGACATACGTTGATCATATCAACATAGTCAATATGGATGTGCAGGAAGGGTCCCTCTGGCCGGGGTATAGTACCTTTTATCACTTTCAGCGTGTGACCGGCCGTAAACTGTTGACATGTGAGACAATTGCTGATATAATTTGTCACATGGGAATTTAACTCGGGGCAGAACCAATCTTCCCTAATTCGTGCTGCAATAACTTCCTTGCCTGTGTGGGCTGGGTGGTGGAGTTGGCTCAGGGCGGTGTTCAATAGTGCCAATGGCATTACCATCTTTCTAGTGTTACCCTGGCGCCATAGTGCGTCAGTTGGTGACATTGTACATCCTCTTTTTACCCATATTTCTTTTTCTGCCATTGGTGCAGCCGCTTGTAACTCCATTATCTGTGTGGCTGGGAGATGGGTGTACCCTTCTCTTATCAGCATCTCTTTAGCTATCCCCCTCCCTCTCCCTCTCTCTGACTCTGGGGGGTTCCATATCTCACCAAAATATGCAGCATACTTCGCATGTGCGTGTGCTGCTGCATTTCCTTTTGAGATATGATCTTCTCCATTTGTGTGTGCGGTACATTTGACCAAAGCTAATTCTTGTGGGTCATTTATTACTTCAATTAGTTCAGCTAATAATAGAGCATGTTGCACTGGGGTGCCGTCAGCTCTCCTAAACCCTCTTCTCCTCCATTTGGACAATCCTGAGTGGACACTAGACGTGACATTTGCGCTGTCAGAATATATAGTCACTCTTTTGTCAAAGCTTTCCTTTAACGCCAAGATCAGTGCAACCAATTCTGCTGCTTGAGCAGAGTAATGTTGTGCTAATTGTACGCATTTCACCGCCACACACACCGGTTCCTCTGTCATTTTTACCACTGCTGCCCCAGTTCTCCTTATCCCATCACTTTGGTCAATTGTTGAGGACCCATCAATGAACAAAAGCTCTCCTCCATCTAGTGCGTTCTCTTCAACTTTTCTAGTACATGAGTACATTTCGGTAGTCTGTGTACAATCATGTGCATAGTCTCCTTCCTCAATTACCTCTGCTATAAACCTTGCAGGATTAACTGTGCTGCATCTAACAATTGATAATTCTGGCCTAGATAAGATGATCTCGTAACCTGACGCCCTCTGCGTGGTTAGTGTGGACTTAGGCTTGTTCAATATTGCAAATAGTGCATGTTCCACAAATAGTGTGGTTGGGCACCCCATTGTGATTGATGATGCTTTCTCTACCGCAAAGGCAGCTGCGGCGAGACCTTGTTCGCAAGGGAAATGTCCTAACATCACAGGATCCAAGTGACGACTGTAAAACGCTACTGGTTTGTAACACATGCTTGTTTTTTGAGCCAACACTGCTTTCCTTACTGCTGAGTCGCAATGTGAAAATATAAAGAATTGTCGTTCATAATCTGGGGTGGCCAGTACCGGAGCAGTTGATATTGCATCTTTCAGTTCATCAAAGGCCTCTTTCATTTCCATTGTCCACCCCAATTTTTTCTCCCCTTTGTTAGCTTCTTTTAAGGCCTCAAGTAGGGGTCCTATGTATGAGCTGTAATCAAATACCCATGCTCTACAGTAGTTGCACAGTCCCAGGAACTGCTGCAGTTCCCTCAATGTTTGGGGCAACGGTGTTTTTGATATGGCCTGTGCTCTTTGTGGTGCAATCTTTCTTCCGTATTGCGATATGAGCTGACCAATGTATAGTACCTGTTCCTGACAGTACTGTAACTTTTCTTTGTCTACCTTGTAACCCTTTTCAGCCAATATTGTCAGCATCTTCAATGAGTCCTCTCTGCATCTTTTTTCGCTTGTGCTGCAAATGATTATGTCATCAACATACTGCAACACTGTGCTTTCCACTTCAATGTTACCCAAGTCCATCTGTATTACTCTGTTGAAAATTGAGGGTGACTCGCAGTACCCTTGTGGCAACCTGGTGTGTTTCCATTTTGTGTTTCTGTACGTGAAGCTTGTTAGATCTTGTGAGTCTGGATGCAGGGGTATTGAGAAAAAGGCATTTTTTAGGTCAATCACTGTAAATCGTGATGCCTCTGCTGGAATGCCACACAATATTGTGGCCGGGTTTGCTGCTATGGGGTATTCTGCCTCCACTATGTTGTTCAAGGGCCTGAGGTCCTGGATGAAACACCAAGACCCTCCTTTAGCTTTGCGCACTGTATATCCAGCTGTGTTTCATGGTGATTCTGATGGTACCAATATGCCATTATTTATAAGGGCCGTTATTGTTTCATATATGCCCTCATCTGCCTCTTTTGATAGTGGGTATTGCTTCACTCTAGGGAGTATTGCACCTTTTTTCAATTTTATTCTTACTCCCCCTATACTCTTTATGAACCCCACGTCATAGGGACTAGTAGTCCATAATGATGTTGGTACTTTTGCCATATCCTCCTCAAAGAAGGGAACTGGGGTGGATGTGGGTGCTTCAAGTGCCATTGCAATTTTCTGTGCCAGTTCTGTGAGAGTGTATGTCACTCTTAGCCATATTTCTACACTCATCATAAATACCATTTCACCTTCTTCCTTTTCTTCTGAGAGGAGCTCTTCGTCTGACACCTGGGTGAGCCTGCATCCCTCTGCTAGGGCTATCACTGCCCTCCATGCTCTTCCTTCTCTGTCTTGGGCATGTACTGCGATATAATCAGCAGTTTCTATAATGCTCTCTATGCTCACTGAAATCACCTTTCCTTCTGGTTCATTGGCTGGTGTTTCTGGTCTAAACAAATAGGTTGTTGGCCTCCTCCAGATCTTTCCTTCTATTCCTGGCATCCATGCAAATGCCATGTCCGTTCCGTACTGGAACAGTTCACCATCAACTGGCTCAGCCCTAATCACTATCTGTCCACAGTATGCTTGCATAATTTGTCGTGCAGTGAGCATGTTTATTCCTGGAGTGGAGCAAATTATGCCGTCCTCCGTAAAGGAGATCGTCATATTCAACCTGCTCATTATGTCTCTCCCCAGTATGTTTACTGGTGAGGCCCTAGAATATAAAAGCGGGACGGACATGTCATAATCCCCTATCGATAAGGGAATGTTATCAGTAAAGGGAACCAACCCCCTAGCCCCAGAGAATCCTTGGGTGTTCATGGCTTCACCTGACATCTTAAATTTACCTTCCCTTATGCAAGACGGGGTCGCCCCGGTGTCAACAAGGAATGATAATTTTTTGTCACCTATCGTTACCTCTATGCGTGGTTCCTCCGCACTATTAGGTGTTACCGACAGGATGGGACACACCAAGGCCGTCTGTGGGCTGTCCTATTGTGGGTATAATGATTGACCACTTCCTGTGTAGGGTTTGTGTCCCAGGACCGTCACCCTTCCCAGTTGTGTTTGCTGTAGTTGTGTATTGGTAGAGGTTATGTTATGGTCTTGAATTTGGGCAGGTTGCTGTACATGCTGCACTTGGGTTTGTTGAGTTATCGCTACCTGTTGTTGTGGCAGTGAATATGCCTGTGGCTGTTGTTGTGTTACTAGTTGTTGCTGCACATTTCCCGGTTGCAGTGCCTGCTGTTGTTGGATGTCCTGTTGTTCCCTTGTAGGCCCTTGTTGTCCCTGTTCTCCCCATGATGGTGTGCCTGGTCTCACTCTACATGTGCGTGACATGTGCCCTACTAATCCACAAATCCAACATACCGGTGGTTCCCTGTTCTGCCATGGAAAGCTTCCTGAATTGTCCTGGTATACTGGTTGCCCGGTGGGGTAGAAATTTCTGAATCCTCCCCCTTGCTGTTGTGTGTTATAGCCGTATCCCTTCCCCCTCATCATTCCTCCCCTTCCCCTGTTGTAATTATAATATCCAGCTCCTGGCGTTGAGTATCCTCCTCCCATGTTAGTCGTGTATGGTCGGGGTGGTGGCAGTTGTTGTGCTACAATCTGTGATGATTGTGTTTGGGAGGGATCTTGTGCAGCCACTACCTGTGTGGGGTTTTGAGTCATTGTTGCAGGTGTAGTTATTAGTGCACCTTCCATCGTGTATTTAGTAAGTTTTTTCTGTACCAATTTAGCCTCTTCCGCTTTTCTATCCTCTTCCTTTTGTTTCATCTTTTCTTGCCATGTCCTACAATGATGTACTATCGTCAGTTGTATTTCTGGCCATGCTTTTGCTTCCATCCCCACCACCTTCTTCAGTTGTTTCTGAACTGCTTCTGGGAGCCCTTGTATTAGTATATGATAGAATATTGCTGGTGTTTTGTCCCATTGTTCTCTAGTTTCCATACGCCACTTCTCTTGAATTTCCTGGATATAATCAACAGGATCTTCATTCTCACGCATCTTGCGTGAGGTAATTGCTCCTATGTCTGATGTGTCTGGGTACTGTACCCTCAGCGCTTGCCATAATGCATGTCTGCAGTTTGCGAATGGTGCCCCATCGTGTGATGTGTTTGTTATTGTGACCCCGGGGAAGCCTGCTCTCTTCCAGATGTCATCTGCTGCATCCCCCAATATTGATATTAGAAGGCCCTTTACATCCCCCACTGCCAGTTTCTGTCCTGCGGTGTGTTTTTCCATTTCATATATCCATTTTCCCGCACCTCCACTTAATGATGGGAGCCTGCACTTTATATTTTCCTTGTCTGCATGCTTCCAAGGGACGTATTGTGGTGTAACCCCTCCCCTCTCCAGAAGTGGCATTAAGTTGTGTCCTGTTTGACCCCCTGGGTTCCACAAAATCAAGTCTGTGCACCCCTCCTCTTCTTCCGTTTCTTCTACATCGTCAATTGGGTCCATATTTCCCCTGCTCGTAACTGTTTCTCCTCCATCTCTTCCCCTTCTTTTATCATTTCCTTTATTTAATGTGGGCGTGTGTATTCATTCTCTCTGCCTGCGTCCAGGGAGGTCTCTAAGCCTGCCTGCATAGGGTGTCAGTTCATGGGGGAAGGGTGCGAGTTTAGGTGGGCATGTTGCACGTAATGAGCGTGAGGTAGTGGAGCATGTTGGACGGGGTGGTGAGGGTGTAGCTGCACGTGCCTGCCTTTCCGCCATTCCTTGCTCTTCCTCCTCACTTCCCTCCAGTTCTTCCTGTCTCCTGCAGATCCATGGTGATTCTCTATTTGTCCGGGTGATGTATAATTTATCTAAATTTTCCCTTTCACTGTTTCTTCCTTCCTTCTCCATTCCCTCTCCTTCCTCACTGCAAAAGTCATTCAGGAATGGCAACCCCCAATCTGTCTTTTTCCCCCTAATCGTTACTGTTTTTAAGTCTATTAGATCCGCTCCTCCCTTTTCTTCTTTACCAATTGCTCCCCTTTGTGCTGACGTTGTTGCTACTTCTGTGTCTCTGTATATATACCTCCTTACTTCACTCTCCCCTCTCCTATCTTCTCTTTCCCCTTCATTTTTCTCCGCTATTTCTCTACCAATTTCCTCTCTTTTCTTTTTCAATTCCTCCATTACTTCACTACTCATCTTTTCCATTATCCTTTCTTCTTCTTTCTTCCTTTCCCATCTCGCTCTTTCCCGCTCTAATATACCCTCTATCATCCTCCCATCTTCGTATTTCCTTGTCGTTTCTGATAGTAATCTCCTCTTCCATATTTCCATTTCTTTTTCTTTCTCTTCTTCCTCTCTTTTCTTGTCACGCAGTGCTGCTCTGGATACCCTTTCTGCTACTGCCTTCACCCTTTCGGCTTCTCTCTTTTGCTCATCAGTTCGTTCCCTCATTTTTTCCAACTCGTTCTTGCTTTCTTTCCTTTCCCGTGCTCTCTCTCTCTCGAGCTGCTTGTTCAGTGCATTCTGCTCATCCCTTAATTCTGCTAATCGTTCCTCCAAAATCTCTTCCTTTTCTCTTAACAGCTCTCCCCCCTTTCTTTTCCCCTCTTCCCCTTTCATTTCACTCTTCCTGGTATTATCCTCGTCCATTTTCCTTACTGCCTCCTCCTCTTCTCCTGTTAATGAACCTCGTAATTTTAATAGTACCTGCGCAGCTATCCACTGATCATGCCCTATTTCCGCGACCTGCTCTTCATCAGTCCTCCCCTCCCCTGCGGGCATCTTCGTACGAGCTGATCCCGTCGTACTAGTCTGCTCCCCTCCCGTGTGGCCACCTGTAGCTGTATATGGTGGCGGGCTGTATGCCGGGTTCGAGTACCCCTCAGCCGCCCTTAATTGTACTATTTCTCGTAGTTCTGTTAAAGGATATAACACCCCTTCCTCCTTTTTCACTACCTTCGCTAGGGGCATATCGTTGCTCTGTTCCTTTTTTATTTCCTTTTCGTTTAGGTTGTTACTCTTTTCTCCTCCCTCTTGTCCGTTCCCCGTGTTCTGTGTGCCTTCACTCTCTTTTTCCCCATTCTCTCCTTCCTCCTTAATCTTCTCCTCTTCCGTTGCTTCCCCCATAATGAACATTCCGTTTGGTCCTGGTCGGGACCCTTGGAACATCCTCCATAAGTTAAACACCTCCACGTGGTGTATCAGCTTCTTCCCCTTGTATGTGTTATGCAGATGAGTTAATAGTGAATGTTGGGTATATGGATCGAAACTGCCATTAGGCAGCCATGGTGTCGTCATTTTGTTGTCCGTCCCCTGTGTCCATTCTATGCTATATTTGATCAGTTTCTCCCTATGGGATGACAGTGTTTTACATATGTGCTGTAGCGGGGTAGTGAAGGTGTTCCCCCACCCTCCCGATCCTGTCCCGTATGACATAGTATCACTTCACTTGTTATCCTACCCCTAGTTGGTAGCGGTTATCTTGCTAACAGTGTACACTATACAATCTTAGATCCTTACCTGGCCCCGTAATTTTGGGGACTTGCGATTGTCCGCTAAGGAAAAATAGAAAAATATAGCATTTGCATTTGTATACTCTTTTCTTTCTTTTCTTCCTTTACCAAACACCTTTACGGCCCCCTGCGGCCAAGGCGCACGTAGCCCCCTGCAGCTGCGTGCCCCGTGTGACATTCTTATACAGCCGTCCCACTTTCTTTTACCCCTCCTCCTCTTTCTTCACTTGCCGTGGCCGGCGTTCTCCGTGCGCAGCCACGTCCCCCTTTTCACCCTTCCCCGATCAACTCGTTACCGTTTATCTCCGTCTCCACTCCGTTACCATAATTCTCTTCCCCACCACTCTCCGAAAGAAAAATGCCTTGTGTTCGAGATATCCTATGAAAGCCCTACTGGTGACGTCACCGATCTCTTCAAAAACTACTGGTAAGTTCTTTACACGTTCTTAAAAGTACGAAATACGCTTGCAATCTACCCCTGTTAACCCCACAGCTGTCTTCCTGTCACGCCTGGAACAAGGTAATCAACAATATAATCGGACTGCACACGCTGCGTCGCCTCGCGTGTGATACGCCCCTCGATAGGAGGGCTTAACCAGCCAATTATCTTCCGTATTGGGCAACCAGCTAGCTACCGCCTACAGGGAAACGTCATCTATCTATCGAGTTTCCTGCTCGATCAATAGGGATCCTCATCTACTCATTGATCAAGAATCACCAAATCGTAGGAAGCCGCACACACACCCTTACACGTGGTCGCGACCTAGGCCAATCAGTGTCTACGAGCGGCCGCACGTGATGTTTTCGTGCTCCGCCCCTCCTCTTCCGTAACGTAGCGGACTGCTCTCGCACTTGTCCAGCTACCATTCACTTCACCGTCAACACTAATTTATCAAACCTTCGCCGCGCACCTGTGTAACACCTCCCGCCTCCCGTATTCTATCCCTCCCCCCTCCCTCACAATTTCACATTGCTTGTTGGGCGTGGCATACTCACCAAGTTCTCTTGATGCGGGGCAGCTCGACTGCATGCACCCCTCCAAGCGGCTCGCCACCTCCCCTCGTCTGGACCACGTCTGGACACTCGCCAACCGCGGGCGGGATACTTCTCAACCGGCTCCCGAGGCCAATATCCGGATTGCGCTGTCCGGTCGTCTCGCAGTTCCGCGATGGTCCTGTAGTCCTCAAAAGGGGGCAGCGGCAGAGGGGGCCGCGCTGCCGGGCCTCCTCGCAACGGGAGCACTCGGAAAAATAAAATAAAAGCAGATCTTAAACAGATCTCAGCAGTGCCTACAACTTGTAGGGGGGAAATTCTCCCGGGGTCGGCTGGGCCGTCCACGGACCTCTGGGCAGGGAGGACCCAACTCCTCCCGTGTATCCCAAAAAAAAATGAGTATGAGGCACATGCAAGAAGCAAGGTGATTCTGCTGTTTATTAAACAAACGGCAGGGATGGGTCAAGGATTGTACGCGTCCGTCCTGACACTCTCTCTCAAATCGTGGGGCTCGCAGGCCCTTTTTACCTTAGTATGACGCGCTACTTGCGTCACCTGGGAAAGTTAGCAAAAAACCTATCGCCACTCTGGATTGGTTCCTCGAGTGGTAGGGTTAGTATAGCATACGTATCGAGAACGTTGTTAGTGGTTGAGGGTCAGTCAGGTGGTATACTTGGGTTGTCCCTTCAATTAGATACATGAAAATTGTTACATGAAGACCCCTGAGGATTGGCTAATGTTAATGGCGTCAGTGATAAGAGCCCCATGTTCTGATTGGTCCACTCGCGAGCCCCCCCAGTCTGGGACCATCGCTGTTCCCAGCTCGCGGTGCACCTGTCATTTGCAACAATGTATCACTATGGGTATGTGCAGACAATGCGAGGATTTATTGATATGCTGGAGGGCAGACTACTCCCACCGCCGCAGATGTCCATTAAGTCGCTTAATTGTATCTGCCTGTGTCTTAAAACGTGGGATCCAGGCGCCTCCCTCCTCCTGGGCCTGGCACCCTGTCAGGTTCGGCTTGGTCACGTGAGGAGAGACCGTGGTTGAGGCAGAATTCTGCACATTTAATATTGCATTTTCCACTGTGTGCCTGGCTTAATTTGCAGGTGTGACCTTGGCTTCGGCTTGTGGCATGCGAGTTTGCAACATTGTGCCCTTGACTGTCTGCTCTCGCCGGGCTCATTCTGCAGGGTCAGCAATTGTACTCTTGATCGTTCAATGTTCATGGAGGCTCTTGCTTGCGGTCTACTTGGGCCTGGTGCATAGGTGGGGACGTTTGATGCACGGCGCTTTAGGTTATGGTATCATATTGCTTTATCCCTAGTATCATGTCTTCGTTATATTTCTCATTGCAATGCATGGGGTAGGAGAAGCGTCAGCAAGCATTTTAGATGAGTTCATTGTGCGTCTTGCGTTTCTGCATTTTGAAAAACCTATGTGAAAAATAATAAAGATGCGCGTCAGTGGGTGTGTCCGTCACCTACGTCATAGCACTGAATATGTTCTTCGTGTGGATTGATGTGGGAGTGTCCAGTGTGCATGTTTGCACGGGTGTGCTGACCGTTGGCTGGGTCGTCATGGCATCTCTAACGATGTGTTCATTTACTGTTGAATGGTTCAGTCGAGTTCATCCATGCCGCAGGTGTCGGCATGGGCAGGGCAGGCTGGTGGGCAGGCTGGTGGGCACATCCGTATGTTCCTGTACCAGGGTATTTGGTCGTCTGGTAGATGGGCAAACTCCTCTTGTGGCGGGTTTCTGGGCCGCAATCCTCCAGGCCAGGGGTGTGAGGGGATTGGTGGGAGCCTTTTGTTCCATTCTCCCACTTCAGTCCCCCCTCTGGTCGACTTGTCGACCACAAACATATCTTTTTCCTTATCTCCTCTTACTCTACATATTTTAGTTACTCCTCCCAAATGTCCATAGTGGTTGACATGGTCTTCAAATGACCAATACATATATACACAGGTGCCTCCAGGTGTGCAGTATACCCATTTCCCTATGTAGCTCCTTGGGTTTCTTGGGTTTTCGAGCTTCACAGATGGTGGGTCCAGGTGGTTGGTGATGATCTGTTTGCGCAGTTTTTCTCTCTCTTTTATTATTGTGCCTGTGTGCTGGCCATCATCTGCCGGCATCAAGGGGTGCATACCAGCCATTTCGATCATTTTGTCTGTGGTGCGTGCCTTCCGGGCCTTCCAAAATCTTATTATGATCAGTGCAGCTCCAGCCAGTATTATGCATCCAACTATAATCTTCAGTCCGTCCGACAGCCAAGATGGCATCCATGACCATAACAGTGAAAACCAGCTGTCATCCTTCTTCACTCCTTTACTTTCTTCCATCATTTTGGAGTGCATCTGGGCCAGTTGTGATACTGCTTCTGTCAGTGTACCATTGTCAGCATCGTTAGCAGGAATGAATGTGCAGCATGATTGTCCTATCTTTGCGCAAACTCCTCCTTCCATTGCTGTAAGGAGATCCAATACATATCTGTTCTGTAGTGCTACCATCCTCACTGCTCGCAGTTCCTCTTTTTTTGCGTTGAATCCATTTACTGTAGAATTAATTGTCATCATTAGCTCCCATCTAGTTATCTGGAGCCATTTTGCGTTTGCGTAAGCTTGTAGTCCCGGATGTATTATTGACGAGAAGAACATTGCTGCTCTGCTGAATAGTCTGTGTTCTGGTGGGATTGAAGTGAGTGCTGTTTCCGACCTTCCCCATAGGTAATTTCCTGTCAGAGGTTCTCCTTGTCTTTTCTTTCTATTCAGGACATTGTTGTTGTTGTTGTCTTCGTTCTCTGGCCCCTTCTGAGGTTTTACAGATCTCTTCTCCCTCTTGTTTCCTTCATCCATTTTAGGGAAGTTCGCCACGTTCACATGTTTCTGGGGCACCACTAGTGATGGTACATTAACGTGTACCATTGTGCATATACCATTCCACAGAGGGGGCAGTGTGTGGTATGCCTTGTCTCCGCAGGCCCAGTAATGGTCCATTAATACTGCTGTTCCTGCTCCCCCCTCAGGTAACTCCATCACGCTGGCACAGTTGGTGTTGTATCCCACGTCCACTTCTCCTCTATGTTGGTAGCATACCTTAGGTGCAGACAGCGGCAGTATGGTTATTGGGTCTTCATCCTTCTCTATCCACATTAGCATGGGTACGTACTTGACCCAAATCGTCCAACATCTGTCGTTGTGTTCATTAATGGTTGTAATATTTTCTCTGGTTACCATGTTGCTGCCAACCACTCCTATGTCCCATTTGTTGTCCATGTACACCTTCCCTGTTATTGTTACCAGTGGTCTTTCATAACATCCTTGTTTACCAGGAACTTCAGTGGCGTACCAGTCACATGGTAGGTATTGTAGTGTTACTTTCTTTGTTTCTCCTTTTTCAGGGCCACTTGTCATGTATCTTAATGCTTCAGCATGCAAACTGGTCTTGTGGTAACTCAAATAAGTCTTGAGGAAGTTGTTTTCGTATGGATATGTGTCTCGCGTTTTCCATACCAGGTTCACCACCGTCCCTTGAAATCTCCCTTTCGTTTGGAACAGTGCCAAGTATACCATACATCATGCTGTCTTTTCATTTATTTCTGTGGCAACGAATGTTCGAGAAGCGCTCATGGCGTATGGGATCAATGAGCAGACGTAGCAGCTGTCTTCTGTTGTCTGCTTACCTATTTGGGTCATGTGTTGGTACCACATGTTGTTCGAGACGTGTGCTGAATCTGTTATGTAGTTGTCAATACCTTTATTATCTGAGTATGTGCTGCGTTTAGCTCTATTTCCCTTATGTGGAATCTTGCTAGTACCACCTGACGTAACACCTGTTGCAGCCATGGGTGGAGGTATATTAGGTTTGGGTACAGCCAAAATATTGATAGCATAACTTTTCTGCCATACAGAGGCAGCCAAAAACCCGGTGATCATCAAAATCCCTATCATCTTTATTACAGAGGCTAGTCTCACCGGCATTTTGCTCTTACCTTGCTGCAGTCCGGCAGCTTGTTCTTGCGACGTTAAAGTTGCCCGCCTGAAAATTCTCAATATGCTTGTTATTAGTGTTAGCTGTTGTTTTCAAGCTCTCCCTATCAAGTAGTCGTTCAGTGCCCAGGCAAAGAGCTGTTCCCACGCCAATCTAAGTGACCTATCTCTTAGGGCAGGCAAGTGTTGGTGAAGATGGGGCATTGATTGTTCTATGGCTAAGATAAATGCTGTGTAGTAGACACGTACCCTCCTTCTTTTCAGGTACTTTGGCCTTTTTATGTGATAGACAAATTGGTGTGATAGCTCTTCAGGGTAGTTATCGTCTGAGGGTAGCATCTACTCCTGGGCAAAGAACTTTGTTAGTTATCTGTTTTCTTAGCAATACAATAATACGCTGTACCTGCATGTGCGAGAAAGAAAAAAGAGAACATTCAAGTGTTTACATGTGTATATGTGCAAGACAATGTCCTTCAATTGGGTGGTTACTGTAGTGGGTAGGGGGTCGATGGGCAGAGGGTTTAGGGCTCAACTGGTGGAAGTCTCTTTACTCTTTGATTGTGTGACCATGGGGTGGGCGGTATGGGAATTACCAGTTTCTATTTCAGTAGTTGTCTCTGGGGAATCTGGGGGGTGGCAGGGTATGGAGACACTTAGGTCGTCAGCTGTGGTATAAGTCTCTTCCTCCGTGGGTGATGCTGTTGCTGTTCTGCCAATGGCCCTGTCGGTGACGCTAGGGCGGGTCTGGAGTTTGCACATCTTTACGTCGTGTAGGTGATTCCAAGCACGTTTGTCCTGCAACTTTACTGCTCTCGTAGATACCTCCTCTACCAGGTGGGGGCCAGTGAAGCGTGGGCTGTTCCACTTCCTATTGAAATTGCGGAGTAGCACGTGGTCACCTTTAGCAATTTTGCACAGTTTTTCCTTTTCCAATTCTTTATCCGCGTCTTCTTGTTGATCACTCTTAGACCCGCCCCGCGTGCGCTCGAGCTGTTGAGACACAAACACTACACTAGTAATCAAAGAAGACACATATTGGTACATTTCATCACCAAGAACAGTTGCAGTGTTTTCATAGTCTGTGAATGTCCTTGATGTTGGCGTTAGAGGAAGGCGCATTTGTCGTCCGGTCACCACCTCATGAGGAGTGAGGTGGTGGTCGGAGCCTGGTCTGTTCCTCAGCTCAAATAGAGCTAGTGGAAGGCAATAAAACCAACTCTTCTTTGTTGTTTGCTGTATCTTTGCAATTGCCTCCTTCAGTAGGCCATTCAGGCGTTCGCATATACCGTTGGCCTGTGGGTGATATGCACATGCAAATTTATGCTTGATGTTCAGTAAGGATGTGATGTGCTGGAACATTTCATTAGCGAAATGCGGGCCATTATCCGACCGCAGTACCTCGCACACTCCCCACCTGGGGAAAACCTCCCTCACTAGAAATTTAGCTGCTCTAAATGCATCTGGATGTGAGCAGGGTCCTGCCTCAATCCACCTGGAGAATGGGCATACTACTACAATCATATACCTACTTCCTTGACATACGTTGATCATATCAACATAGTCAATATGGATGTGCAGGAAGGGTCCCTCTGGCCGGGGTATAGTACCTTTTATCACTTTCAGCGTGTGACCGGCCGTAAACTGTTGACATGTGAGACAATTGCTGATATAATTTGTCACATGGGAATTTAACTCGGGGCAGAACCAATCTTCCCTAATTCGTGCTGCAATAACTTCCTTGCCTGTGTGGGCTGGGTGGTGGAGTTGGCTCAGGGCGGTGTTCAATAGTGCCAATGGCATTACCATCTTTCTAGTGTTACCCTGGCGCCATAGTGCGTCAGTTGGTGACATTGTACATCCTCTTTTTACCCATATTTCTTTTTCTGCCATTGGTGCAGCCGCTTGTAACTCCATTATCTGTGTGGCTGGGAGATGGGTGTACCCTTCTCTTATCAGCATCTCTTTAGCTATCCCCCTCCCTCTCCCTCTCTCTGACTCTGGGGGGTTCCATATCTCACCAAAATATGCAGCATACTTCGCATGTGCGTGTGCTGCTGCATTTCCTTTTGAGATATGATCTTCTCCATTTGTGTGTGCGGTACATTTGACCAAAGCTAATTCTTGTGGGTCATTTATTACTTCAATTAGTTCAGCT
Organism: Ambystoma mexicanum; assembly: GCF_040938575.1. Taxonomy (NCBI): domain Eukaryota; kingdom Metazoa; phylum Chordata; class Amphibia; order Caudata; family Ambystomatidae; genus Ambystoma; species Ambystoma mexicanum. The sequence continues at coordinate 1,089,413,781 of NC_090925.1, read as the reverse complement.
AATAATAGAGCATGTTGCACTGGGGTGCCGTCAGCTCTCCTAAACCCTCTTCTCCTCCATTTGGACAATCCTGAGTGGACACTAGACGTGACATATGCGCTGTCAGAATATATAGTCACTCTTTTGTCAAAGCTTTCCTTTAACGCCAAGATCAGTGCAACCAATTCTGCTGCTTGAGCAGAGTAATGTTGTGGTAATTGTACGCATTTCACCGCCACACACACCGGTTCCTCTGTCATTTTTACCACTGCTGCCCCAGTTCTCCTTATCGTAGAATTCTCCATTTACTGTAGAATTAATTGTCATCATTAGCTCCCATCTAGTTATCTGGAGCCATTTTGCGTTTGCGTAAGCTTGTAGTCCCGGATGTATTATTGACGAGAAGAACATTGCTGCTCTGCTGAATAGTCTGTGTTCTGGTGGGATTGAAGTGAGTGCTGTTTCCGACCTTCCCCATAGGTAATTTCCTGTCAGAGGTTCTCCTTGTCTTTTCTTTCTATTCAGGACATTGTTGTTGTTGTTGTCTTCGTTCTCTGGCCCCTTCTGAGGTTTTACAGATCTCTTCTCCCTCTTGTTTCCTTCATCCATTTTAGGGAAGTTCGCCACGTTCACATGTTTCTGGGGCACCACTAGTGATGGTACATTAACGTGTACCATTGTGCATATACCATTCCACAGAGGGGGCAGTGTGTGGTATGCCTTGTCTCCGCAGGCCCAGTAATGGTCCATTAATACTGCTGTTCCTGCTCCCCCCTCAGGTAACTCCATCACGCTGGCACAGTTGGTGTTGTATCCCACGTCCACTTCTCCTCTATGTTGGTAGCATACCTTAGGTGCAGACAGCGGCAGTATGGTTATTGGGTCTTCATCCTTCTCTATCCACATTAGCATGGGTACGTACTTGACCCAAATCGTACAACATCTGTCGTTGTGTTCATTAATGGTTGTAATATTTTCTCTGGTTACCATGTTGCTGCCAACCACTCCTATGTCCCATTTGTTGTCCATGTACACCTTCCCTGTTATTGTTACCAGTGGTCTTTCATAACATCCTTGTTTACCAGGAACTTCAGTGGCGTACCAGTCACATGGTAGGTATTGTAGTGTTACTTTCTTTGTTTCTCCTTTTTCAGGGCCACTTGTCATGTATCTTAATGCTTCAGCATGCAAACTGGTCTTGTGGTAACTCAAATAAGTCTTGAGGAAGTTGTTTTCGTATGGATATGTGTCTCGCGTTTTCCATACCAGGTTCACCACCGTCCCTTGAAATCTCCCTTTCGTTTGGAACAGTGCCAAGTATACCATACATCATGCTGTCTTTTCATTTATTTCTGTGGCAACGAATGTTCGAGAAGCGCTCATGGCGTATGGGATCAATGAGCAGACGTAGCAGCTGTCTTCTGTTGTCTGCTTACCTATTTGGGTCATGTGTTGGTACCACATGTTGTTCGAGACGTGTGCTGAATCTGTTATGTAGTTGTCAATACCTTTATTATCTGAGTATGTGCTGCGTTTAGCTCTATTTCCCTTATGTGGAATCTTGCTAGTACCACCTGACGTAACACCTGTTGCAGCCATGGGTGGAGGTATATTAGGTTTGGGTACAGTGACCATCACTTTGGTCAATTGTTGAGGACCCATCAATGAACAAAAGCTCTCCTCCATCTAGTGCGTTCTCTTCAACTTTTCTAGTACATGAGTACATTTCGGTAGTCTGTGTACAATCATGTGCATAGTCTCCTTCCTCAATTACCTCTGCTATAAACCTTGCAGGATTAACTGTGCTGCATCTAACAATTGATAAGTCTGGTCTAGATAAGATGATCTCGTAACCTGGCGCCCTATGCGTGGTTAGTGTGGACTTAGGCTTGTTCAATATTGCAAATAGTGCATGTTCCACAAATAGTGTGGTTGGGCACCCCATTGTGATTGATGATGCTTTCTCTACCGCAAAGGCAGCTGCGGCGAGACCTTGTTCGCAAGGGAAATGTCCTAACATCACAGGATCCAAGTGACGACTGTAAAACGCTACTGGTTTGTAACACATGCTTGTTTTTTGAGCCAACACTGCTTTCATTACTGCTGAGTCGCAATGTGAAAATATAAAGAATTGTCGTTCATAATCTGGGGTGGCCAGTACCGGAGCAGTTGATATTGCATCTTTCAGTTAATCAAAGGCCTCTTTCATTTCCATTGTCCACCCCAATTTTTTCTCCCCTTTGTTAGCTTCTTTTAAGGCCTCAAGTAGGGGTCCTATGTATGAGCTGTAATCAAATACCCATGCTCTACAGTAGTTGCACAGTCCCAGGAACTGCTGCAGTTCCCTCAATGTTTGGGGCAACGGTGTTTTTGATATGGCCTGTGCTCTTTGTGGTGCAATCTTTCTTCCGTATTGGGATATGAGCTGACCAATGTATAGTACCTGTTCCTGACAGTACTGTAACTTTTCTTTGTCTACCTTGTAACCCTTTTCAGCCAATATTGTCAGCATCTTCAATGAGTCCTCTCTGCATCTGTTTTCGCTTGTGCTGCAAATGATTATGTCATCAACATACTGCAACACTGTGCTTTCCACTTCAATGTTACCCAAGTCCATCTGTATTACTCTGTTGAAAATTGAGGGTGACTCGCAGTACCCTTGTGGCAACCTGGTGTTTTTCCATTTTGTGTTTCTGTACGTGAAGCTTGTTAGATCTTGTGAGTCTGGATGCAGGGGTATTGAGAAAAAGGCATTTTTTGGGTCAATCACTGTAAACCGTGATGCCTCTGCTGGAATGCCACACAATATTGTGGCCGGGTTTGCTGCTATGGGGTATTCTGCCTCCACTATGTTGTTCAAGGGCCTGAGGTCCTGGATGAAACGCCAAGACCCTCCTTTAGCTTTGCGCACTGTATATCCAGCTGTGTTTCATGGTGATTCTGATGGTACCAATATGCCATTATTTATAAGGGCCGTTATTGTTTCATATATGCCCTCATCTGCCTCTTTTGATAGTGGGTATTGCTTCACTCTAGGGAGTATTGCACCTTTTTTCAATTTTATTCTTACTGCCCCTATACTCTTTATGCACCCCACGTCATAGGGACTAGTAGTCCATAATGATGTTGGTACTTTTGCCATATCCTCCTCAAAGAAGGGAACTGGGGTGGATGTGGGTGCTTCAAGTGCCATTGCAATTTTCTGTGCCACTTGTTTGTATGTCACTCTTAGCCATATTTCTACACTCATCATAAATACCATTTCACCTTCTTCCTTTTCTTCTGAGAAGAGCTCTTCGTCTGACACCTGGGTGAGCCTGCATCCCTCTGCTAGGGCTATCACTGCCCTCCATGCTCTTCCTTCTCTGTCTTGGGCATGTACTGCGATATAATCAGCAGTTTCTATAATGCTCTCTATGCTCACTGAAATCACCTTTCCTTCTGGTTCATTGGCTGGTGTTTCTGGTCTAAACAAATAGGTTGTTGGCCTCCTCCAGATCTTTCCTTCTATTCCTGGCATCCATGCAAATGCCATGTCCGTTCCGTACTGGAACAGTTCACCATCAACTGGCTCAGCCCTAATCACTATCTGTCCACAGTATGCTTGCATAATTTGTCGTGCAGTGAGCATGTTTATTCCTGGAGTGGAGCAAATTATGCCGTCCTCCGTAAAGGAGATCGTCATATTCAACCTGCTCATTATGCCTCTCCCCAGTATGTTTACTGGTGAGGCCCTAGAAGATAAAAGCGGGACGGACATGTCATAATCCCCTATCGATAAGGGAATGTTATCAGTAAAGGGAACCAACCCACTAGCCCCAGAGAATCCTTGGGTGTTCATGGCTTCACCTGACATCTTAAATTTACCTTCCCTTATGCAAGACCGGGTCGCCCCGGTGTCAACAAGGAATGATAATTTTTTGTCACCTATCGTTACCTCTATGCGTGGTTCCTCCGCACTATTAGGTGTTACCGACAGGATGGGACACACCAAGGCCGTCTGTGGGCTGTCCTATTGTGGGTATAATGATTGACCACTTCCTGTGTAGGGGTTGTGTCCCAGGACCGTCACCCTTCCCAGTTGTGTTTGCTGTAGTTGTGTATTGGTAGAGGTTATGTTATGGTCTTGAATTTGGGCAGGTTGCTGTACATGCTGCACTTGGGGTTGTTGAGTTATCGCTACCTGTTGTTGTGGCAGTGAATATGCCTGTGGCTGTTGTTGTGTTACTAGTTGTTGCTGCACATTTCCCGGTTGCAGTGCCTGCTGTTGTTGGATGTCCTGTTGTTCCCTTGTAGGCCCTTGTTGTCCCTGTTCTCCCCATGATGGTGTGCCTGGTCTCACTCTACATGTGCGTGACATGTGCCCTACTAATCCACAAATCCAACATACCGGTGGTTCCCTGTTCTGCCATGGAAAGCTTCCTGAATTGTCCTGGTATACTGGTTGCCCGGTGGGGTAGAAATTTCTGAATCCTCCCCCTTGCTGTTGTGTGTTATAGCCGTATCCCCTCCCCCTCATCATTCCTCCCCTTCCCCTGTTGTAATTATAATATCCAGCTCCTGGCGTTGAGTATCCTCCTCCCATGTTAGTCGTGTATGGTCGGGGTGGTGGCAGTTGTTGTGCTACAATCTGTGATGATTGTGTTTGGGAGGGATCTTGTGCAGCCACTACCTGTGTGGGGTTTTGAGTCATTGTTGCAGGTGTAGTTATTAGTGCACCTTCCATCGTGTATTTAGTAAGTTTTTTCTGTACCAATTTAGCCTCTTCCGCTTTTCTATCCTCTTCCTTTTGTTTCATCTTTTCTTGCCATGTCCTACAATGATGTACTATCGTCAGTTGTATTTCTGGCCATGCTTTTGCTTCCATCCCCACCACCTTCTTCAGTTGTTTCTGAACTGCTTCTGGGAGCCCTTGTATTAATATATGATAGAATATTGCTGGTGTTTTGTCCCATTGTTCTCTAGTTTCCATACGCCACTTCTCTTGAATTTCCTGGATATAATCAACAGGATCTTCATTCTCACGCATCTTGCGTGAGGTAATTGCTCCTATGTCTGATGTGTCTGGGTACTGTACCCTCAGCGCTTGCCATAATGCATGTCTGCAGTTTGCGAATGGTGCCCCATCGTGTGATGTGTTTGTTATTGTGACCCCGGGGAAGCCTGCTCTCTTCCAGATGTCATCTGCTGCATCCCCCAATATTGATATTAGAAGGCCCTTTACATCCCCCACTGCCAGTTTCTGTCCTGCGGTGTGTTTTTCCATTTCATATATCCATTTTCCCGCACCTCCACTTAATGATGGGAGCCTGCACTTTATATTTTCCTTGTCTGCATGCTTCCAAGGGACGTATTGTGGTGTAACCCCTCCCCTCTCCAGAAGTGGCATTAAGTTGTGTCCTGTTTGACCCCCTGGGTTCCACAAAATCAAGTCTGTGCACCCCTCCTCTTCTTCCGTTTCTTCTACATCGTCAATTGGGTCCATATTTCCCCTGCTCGTAACTGTTTCTCCTCCATCTCTTCCCCTTCTTTTATCATTTCCTTTATTTAATGTGGGCGTGTGTATTCATTCTCCCTGCCTGCGTCCAGGGAGGTCTCTAAGCCTGCCTGCATAGGGTGTCAGTTCATGGGGGAAGGGTGCGAGCTTAGGTGGGCATGTTGCACGTAATGAGCGTGAGGTAGTGGAGCATGTTGGACGGGGTGGTGAGGGTGTAGCTGCACGTGCCTGCCTTTCCGCCATTCCTTGCTCTTCCTCCTCACTTCCCTCCAGTTCTTCCTGTCTCCTGCAGATCCATGGTGATTCTCTATTTGACCGGGTGATGTATAATTTATCTAAATTTTCCCTTTCACTGTTTCTTCCTTCCTTCTCCATTCCCTCTCCTTCCTCACTGCAAAAGTCATTCAGGAATGGCAACCCCCAATCTGTCTTTTTCCCCCTAATCGTTACTGTTTTTAAGTCTATTAGATCCGCTCCTCCCTTTTCTTCTTTACCAATTGCTCCCCTTTGTGCTGACGTTGTTGCTACTTCTGTGTCTCTGTATATATACCTCCTTACTTCACTCTCCCCTCTCCTATCTTCTCTTTCCCCTTCATTTTTCTCCGCTATTTCTCTACCAATTTCCTCTCTTTTCTTTTTCAATTCCTCCATTACTTCACTACTCATCTTTTCCATTATCCTTTCTTCTTCTTTCTTCCTTTCCCATCTCGCTCTTTCCCGCTCTAATATACCCTCTATCATCCTCCCCTCTTCGTATTTCCTTGTCGTTTCTGAGAGTAATCTCCTCTTCCATATTTCCATTTCTTTTTCTTTCTCTTCTTCCTCTCTTTTCTTGTCACGCAGTGCTGCTCTGGATACCCTTTCTGCTACTGCCTTCACCCTTTCGGCTTCTCTCTTTTGCTCCTCAGTTCGTTCCCTCATTTTTTCCAACTCGTTCTTGCTTTCTTTCCTTTCCCGTGCTCTCTCTCTCTCGAGCTGCTTGATCAGTGCATTCTGCTCATCCCTTAATTCTGCTAATCGTTCCTCCAAAATCTCTTCCTTTTCTCTTAACAGCTCTCCCCCCTTTCTTTTCCCCTCTTCCCCTTTCATTTCACTCTTCCTGGTATTATCCTCGTCCATTTTCCTTACTGCCTCCTCCTCTTCTCCTGTTAATGAACCTCGTAATTTTAATAGTACCTGCGCAGCTACCCACTGATCATGCCCTATTTCCGCGACCTGTTCTTCGTCAGGCCTCCCCTCCCCTGCGGGCATCTTCGTACGAGCTGATCCCGTCGTACTAGTCTGCTCCCCTCCCGTGTGGCCACCTGTAGCTGTATATGGTGGCGGGCTGTATGCCGGATTCGAGTACCCCTCAGCCGCCCTTAATTGTACTATTTCTCGTAGTTCTGTTAAAGGATATAACACCCCTTCCTCCTTTTTCACTACCTTCGCTAGGGGCATATCGTTGCTCTGTTCCTTTTTTATTTCCTTTTCGTTTAGGTTGTTACTCTTTTCTCCTCCCTCTTGTCCGTTCCCCGTGTTCTGTGTGCCTTCACTCTCTTTTTCCCCATTCTCTCCTTCCTCCTTAATCTTCTCCTCTTCCGTTGCTTCCCCCATAATGAACATTCCGTTTGGTCCTGGTCGGGACCCTTGGAACATCCTCCATAAGTTAAACACCTCCATGTGGTGTATCAGCTTCTTCCCCTTGTATGTGTTATGCAGATGAGTTAATAGTGAATGTTGGGTATATGGATCGAAACTGCCATTAGGCGGCCATGGTGTCGTCATTTTGTTGTCCGTCCCCTGTGTCCATTCTATGCTATATTTGATCAGTTTCTCCCTATGGGGTGACAGTGTTTTACATATGTGCTGTAGCGGGGTAGTGAAGGTGTTCCCCCACCCTCCCGATCCTGTCCCGTATGACATAGTATCACTTCACTTGTTATCCTACCCCTAGTTGGTAGCGGTTATCTTGCTAACAGTGTACACTATACAATCTTAGATCCTTACCTGGCCCCGTAATTTTGGGGACTTGCGATTGTCCGCTAAGGAAAAATAGAAAAATATAGCATTTGCATTTGTATACTCTTTTCTTTCTTTTCTTCCTTTACCAAACACCTTTACGGCCCCCTGCGGCCGAGGCGCACGTAGCCCCCTGCGGCTGCGTGCCCCGTGTGACGTTCTTATACAGCCGTCCCACTTTCTTTTACCCCTCCTCCTCTTTCTTCACTTGCCGTGGCCGGCGTTCTCCGTGCGCAGCCACGTCCCCCTTTTCACCCTTCCCCGATCAACTCGTTACCGTTTATCTCCGTCTCCACTCCGTTACCATAATTCTCTTCCCCACCACTCTCCGAAAGAAAAATGCCTTGTGTTCGAGATATCCTATAAAAGCCCTACTGGTGACGTCACCGATCTCTTCAAAAACTACTGGTAAGTTCTTTACACGTTCTTAAAAGTACGAAATACGCTTGCAATCTACCCCTGTTAACCCCACAGCTGTCTTCCTGTCACGCCTGGAACAAGGTAATCAACAATATAATCGGACTGCACACGCTGCGTCGCCTCGCGTGTGATACGCCCCTCGACAGGAGGGCTTAACCAGCCAATTATCTTCCGTATTGGGCAACCAGCTAGCTACCGCCTACAGGGAAACGTCATCTATCTATCGAGTTTCCTGCTCGATCAATAGGGATCCTCATCTACTCATTGATCAAGAATCACCAAATCGTAGGAAGCCGCACACACACCCTTACACGTGGTCGCGACCTAGGCCAATCAGTGTCTACGGGCGGCCGCACGTGATGTTTTCGTGCTCCGCCCCCTCCTCTTCCGTAACGTAGCAGACTGCTCTCGCACTTGTCCAGCTACCATTCACTTCACCGTCAACACTAATTTATCAAACCTTCGCCGCGCACCTGTGTAACACCTCCCGCCTCCCGTATTCTATCCCTCCCCCCTCCCTCACAATTTCACATTGCTTGTTGGGCGTGGCATACTCACCAAGTTCTCTTGATGCGGGGCCGCTCGACTGCATGCACCCCTCCAAGCGGCTCGCCACCTCCCCTCGTCTGGACCACGTCTGGATACTCGCCAACCGCGGGCGGGATACTTCTCAACCGGCTCCCGAAGGCCAATATCCGGATTGCGCTGTCCGGTCGTCTCGCAGTTCCGCGATGGTCCTGTAGTCCTCAAAAGGGGGCAGCGGCAGAGGGGGCCGCGCTGCCGGGCCTCCTCGCAACGGGAGCACTCGGAAAAATAAAATAAAAGCAGATCTTAAACAGATCTCAGCAGTGCCTCCAACTTGTAGGGGGGAAATTCTCCCGGGTCGGCTGGGCCGTCCACGGACCTCTGGGCAGGGAGGACCCAACTCCTCCCGTGTATCCCAAAAAAAAATGAGTATGAGGCACATGCAAGAAGCAAGGTGATTCTGCTGTTTATTAAACAAACGGCAGGGATGGGTCAAGGATCGTACGCGTCCGTCCTGACACTCTCTCTCAAATCGTGGGGCTCGCAGGCCCTTTTTACCTTAGTATGACGCGCTACTTGCGTCACCTGGGAAAGTTAGCAAAAAACCTATCGCCACTCTGGATTGGTTCCTCGAGTGGTAGGGTTAGTATAGCATACGTATCGAGAACGTTGTTAGTGGTTGAGGGTCAGTCAGGTGGTATACTTGGGTTGTCCCTTCAATTAGATACATGAAAATTGTTACATGAAGACCCCTGAGGATTGGCTAATGTTAATGGCGTCAGTGATAAGAGCCCCATGTTCTGATTGGTCCACTCGCGAGCCCCCCCAGTCTGGGACCATCGCTGTTCCCAGCTCGCGGTGCACCTGTCATTTGCAACAATGTATCACTATGGGTATGTGCAGACAATGCGAGGATTTATTCATATGCTGGAGGGCAGACTACTCCCACCGCCGCAGATGTCCATTGAGTCACTTAATTGTATCTGCCTGTGTCTTAAAACGTGGGATCCAGGCGCCTCCCTCCTCCTGGGCCTGGCACCCTGTCAGGTTTGGCTTGGTCACGTGAGGAGAGACCGTGGTTGAGGCAGAATTCTGCACATTTAATATTGCATTTTCCACTGTGTGCCTGGCTTAATTTGCAGGTGTGACCTTGGCTTCGGCTTGTGGCATGCGAGTTTGCAACATTGTGCCCTTGACTGTCTGCTCTCGCCGGGCTCATTCTGCAGGGTCAGCAATTGTACTCTTCCTCGTTCAATGTTCATGGAGGCTCTTGCTTGTGGCCTACTTGGGCCTGGTGCATAGGTGGGGACGTTTGATGCACGGCGCTTTAGGTTATGGTATCATATTGCTTTATCCCTAGTATCATGTCTTCGTTATATTTCTCATTGCAATGCATGGGGTAGGAGAAGCGTCAGCAAGCATTTTAGATGAGTTCGTTGTGCGTCTTGCGTTTCTGCATTTTGAAAAACCTATGTGAAAAATAATAAAGATGCGCGTCAGTGGGTGTGTCCGTCACCTACGTCATAGCACTGAATATGTTCTTCGTGTGGATTGATGTGGCAGTGTCCAGTGTGCATGTTTGCACGGGTGTGCTGACCGTTGGCTGGGTCGTCATGGCATCTCTAACGATGTGTTCATTTACTGTTGAATGGTTCAGTCGAGTTCATCCATGCCGCAGGTATCGGCATGGGCAGGGCAGGCTGGTGGGCAGGCTGGTGGGCACATCCCTATGTTCCTGTACCAGGGTATTTGGTTGTCTGGTAGATGGGCAAACTCCTCTCGTGGCGGGTGTCTGGGCCGCGATCCTCTAGTCCAGGGGTGTGAGGGGATTGGTGGGAGCCTTTTGTTCCATTCTCCCACTTCAGAGCCATATAGAGTTGATGACGATTGACGACAAGGGCAGGCTACTTACCATTTGAGAGAGATACGGGGACAGTAAAACTGTCCAAAAATCATGGTAGACTGGAATGCAGATGAAACAGGCAAAGAAAAAGGGAGGGTTGACAGGTGAGATGGACAGAATAGAAAGGAAGGAAAGAAAGAATGGAAGCAAAGTGAAATGTAGAAAGTCAAAGCAAAAAAAAAATAAAGAGAAAAAAAGAGAGACTAAAGAGTGAACATAAAAACTTTGATGTATAACATACAATGGGCCTCAATACGAGGTTGGAGGTCGCCATGGCGCTAATAGCGCCATGGCTGCCTCCAAACTCGTCTTGACTCTGCCCTGGTGAATGGAGCAATTACCGGTCCATTCTAAGGTTGGTGGGACCGTAATTCCCCATTCACCAGGGCCATTCCCCATTCCCATTTGAGCTTCATGGGAATGGGGAAGGCGCTAATAACGGTTATTAGCTCCAGAGTCCCTTTGCGGGTCTCGTCCTTAATGCCTGAAAAAACCAGGCAAACCAGGCATTAAGGGAGGACCCGCAAAGGGAACTCATAGTAGGGCGGTAAGGGATTACCGGCACCGGTGCCCTTACCGGTGCCGGTAATCCCTTACCGCCCACCTCGTAATGAGGCCAATACAGTTAGCATAAAAGCACCACATGGAAACATGTATTGCTATTGGAATTCAGCTTCTAAAAATACACAATGGTATCGGCACCTAGGCGGCCTATTTGGGCGCAATGTGACAATGCTGCTGCTGCCTCCATGTCAGCCAAACAGCTTTGGCCTATACCTCCATTCAAGGCCATGATGCGTGCTAACACTTCACGAAGACTTTTCCCAGCAGAAGAGGAGGCATAAGCCCTGCCGCCCAGTTCTTTAAACAGACTGTTTTTTTTTTTAGTTATAGTCAGAAATGTTTCCCTTGCATACTCACAATGGGGGCAAAAAGATACTCCTGCCCTTGTTGGTCAGAGAATAAGGGGGCAAGAAGTGGTTCTGCTGCCCACGGCGCCTGTGCTTACAACCCCTCTAACGGCCGCCATCTTGTGGCAAGTTGACACTGAATTCCCTGCTCTACCTTGCACTCGATTCCAGCCAACAGATAGATCTTCATCCCTCTCTCTACACTGACACCGTGTGTGTACTTTTAGTGGGGCACAAGTGTTTGACCCCAGCCCCAATTTTTGCACACAATTTGGTCCCCCTCATTTGTCAGGGGCCCCTTTCCTTTAGTTGTAATGTCCCCACAACATGTTCAACAAAGTTACTCCACTGCCTGCCACTCTCTCCTCCACATTCCATACCCTTAAGTGTCCTCTGCATGGAGAGGCAGAGGGACGAATTCACCATGTAGGAAACACACTCACAAGTCGCGTAGCCTCCTACTGCCGCCACTTCCGTGACAATCCGCATATTAAACTATCTCTTCAGCCAGCGTGTGGTGTGCCACAGTCTGTCTTCATAGCTAAATAGAGCACGCTGGCAGGGCTGACGAACACGCTGTTCCCGAGCAGCGGCCCTCTTCCTGCCACTTCACTCGGCGTCGCTTTTTCATGCAGCCTCGCAGCGGAATTCATTTGCTGGACCTCAGTGCCCCGGAGACAATTGAATTAGGCAGAATGTAGGGCACTGTTGTCATAAGTACTTTTAGCAGCTGCCGGAATGCATTTCCCCTGTGACCTGTTACCGCCATTTGAGATGATGGATTTTCAGCCACTCTGCTTTACTGTAGATCTAGATATGAATGCGTCCCCCGCCTGCCAGCTGACCACCCACCGCATACACATGAGCACACGCATGCACACGCCCACACACACAAATGCAAATATGCGCACACTTTGATAAGTTGTCTGTAAATGTTATAATGTAAAGTTCACTGAACACTGTGCTGTGGTCAGAGGACACCCAGGGACATCATTTCACCAAAATGCCAGGGGTAGCGGAAGTGACATCACACGACCATTAACCTCTGATGACATCACAGGAAATGATGTCATTTGACACCACCCCATAGTGATATCACGGGAAGCGATGGAACACAATCTTTCACCCCTTGACAAAAGAGGAAGTGGCATCACATAGCATTGTTCTCAAGTACACTACTAAAAATATGGCTATGACAGAACTATAATGTGATGCAAGAATGGATCGCCATATGACTCGTTAATATCAGTGTGTATAGGCCCATATTACCAAATTACTGTGAATGCAAGCAGACGTCCATGGCCAAATTATAATGATGTGTTATTATATAGCACTTATGCTTAAGCGCTTTATATAGAATAAATATACATACAATATTTCCCAACCTGTGTTGGTACTCATTTATCGACCTCAGAAGGATGAAAGGCTGAGTTGAGGTGATTAAGAACAGACTCAATCAGTGACTCACCCCCTGACGTATGCCTGAAATAAACCTTTAATGAGTCTAGCAATTATTGTATAGAATCCCAGAAAGACAAATTATTTGGTATTCCTATTCTTTCTTATTTAGGGTCACTGCTGAAAGTGTTAGACTTGTGGAAAAGCTGTTCTTTTTTTTGTCCTTTTTTTTTTTAAGAGGCCTGAACAAGCAAGCTAGCCACTCCAGAAGCAAAGAGCCACATGGTGCTGACCACAGCCCAGGAGCTTGCATTAAAACAAAAAAAGAAAGAGAAAGACATATCTATTTTTTTTAGGGGTAGCAAGGGAGACCTAAGGGGTTACAGTTGTGACCCCTGGCAATCCCTAAATGACGTCCCTGATGACACCCTGTTTTCTTGTGAATTACTTATGTTAGGTTTCTGCAACGTATTAGCTCAGACAGCCCGGTTTCTTGGCCCGGGCGAAGTGGGCAACGCAGGGTCGACGGCCCGGGGGGCAGAGCTAAACAGCTCAGGAGGGGCGCTGCAGTAAGGGGCCCATCCAGAAAGCTGACTCTGATCTGGCCGCACAAAAGCTTAAGCAGCCTGTTGTGCCATTGGGTGCTCCTCTGAGATGTTCGCTGCCAGCACTCTTCCACTTGTGGATGACTGGGATGCGTTCGGAATATGCAAACAAAGGAATGCATATTCCAAACGCAGCGTGAGATGCTCTGGAGTCACACACCCTCCGCCCCTCATTCTTTGTGTTGACAGCCTTTCAAGTGGGACAATTTATAAGTGATGGCTCATTTAACAAGTCATTGTTTTTTCATAGTATGTGCTTAACATTTCAGTTTTAGGAACTGAACATGAGGCATTTTTATTTACCACGCCAGTACAAATATCAGCTGACCAAACCTCTGCATTCTTCAAGGAGAATTAAAAAGCCACACGGAACAAGTTTTAAACTATTTTCTTTATTTTCATCTCGTTATTTGACACACTGTGAGAAGGGGCCCGGAGTGGAGGGGGTGCCGGGAGGGGTAGCGGGACTCCGCGGGATCGCGGCATGGGGCCGCGATCCAGAGAACGCAGCCCCGTCCCGCCCGCTATCCCCGGGACTCTACGGGATCGCGGCAACGAGCCGCGACATGAAAGGAGCGGCCCCCTCCCATCCAGCCTTACCTGAACCCGCCAAGGGTAACGCAGCCGCGGCCTGCAGCCCGGGAGACGGGTTGGTGACGGCGAACCCGCGGGAGGTGCGGGCGGTCGCGGGGAGCCGGCCCACACGGCCCGCCGAGCGTCTCTCCCCACCAGGAAGGGAGAGAAGGGAGAGACGGCTTGCTCGGCGGGGCGGACCGCTCTGGGGCGGCCACGGAGACAGACACATGGCGAGAGGGAGAGACTTCAAAGGGGGGGAGGGACTCGCAGGATGGAGTGGCCTGGGAGCGGGACTCTTCGGGCAGGCAGCAGAAGCAGCCACGCTGGGAAACCACGGCAGCCTTTAAAGGAGGCGGGACATGGCAATACCAGCCAATGAGAAGTCTGATTGACAGGGAAGCTTTCCATTGGGGGGGGAAGCAAGTCACTCACATCCTATAAAAGCCCGGGAACTAATCCAGCGTTTGTTGTTGATTTTCCTAGTCATACGAAGAGGACGAGGAGAGAAGGAACAACTGGTGGGCCTATCCGGACAACAAGGAGACTTAGGAGGGCTTAATCCTAGACCTGGAAGACTGCCTAAGAGTGGAGTAACTCTCAAGGAGTTCATGGACTATATTTTCATTAGTTTAAAATCACCTGAATAAAGTATAATTTCAGCAACCCAACCCTGGTCCGGGTCTTGATTTCTACATTGGCGACGAAGGTGGGATCAGCGACAACGCGATGGATACCCTAATTAAAACCCTGACGGATGGCCAACAGCAGCTGCAGCAATTAATACAGCTACAAACACAACAGGCAGAGGCTGATCGCCAGGCGTTCCAGCAAGCCATCCAGTTACAGGGCGCCCTACAGACCACGGCCCAGGACAAACAGCATGAGAACATTATCAGGCTCACAGATGCAGTAACCAGCACGAGGAACCAACCCATGGTACCGTCCACCCTGCTCCAGAAGTATAAGGAGGGAGAGGATCCAGCCTTTTTCTTCACAAGTTTTGAGAGGATTGCAAGAAATGCGCAATGGCCGCCTGAACGCTGGGGACAGTATGTGGCTCCCTTGTTATCTGGGCTAATGCAGGGTGCATATCAGGCTGTGAACCCCAATGGTATCACTCCATATGGGGAAATTAAAGCAGCTGTACTGGACCGTCTAGGCCTGGATGAGGAGGCCTATCGCCTTCAGCTAAGGGACACCAAGTTGAAAAACGGGGAGAGTCCCAGGCAGTTATATTACCGCATTAAAGACCTGACGGAGAAGTGGATGCAATCCCCTACCCCAGCCAACCAACCCCTCCTAGATAAAATAATCCTGGAACAGTTCGTAGAAGCCTTGCCGAGCCCAATGCAAAGATGGGTTAGGCAACACCACAGGCCTACATTGGCGGAAGCCGTGGACATTGCATCGGCTTATCAAAAGGCCGGGTACAGTCGTTTCCCCTCAACAAGTATGCCAGGAAGGATGACGTCGCCGAACTTTGAACATCAGATACAAAAGGGCCCAAAAGTGGCACCTAACAGATGGAGGCAACCGGAGGAGGTCTTCAGGAAACTAGAAGAAAGGAAGACTGGATATGAGGAGAGACAGCCACCCATAATCCCGGGAGTTCGACAACCCCAGTGCTTTGAGTGTGGTGAATGGGGTCACATTGCCCGGTTTTGCCCCAGAAGGAAGACCACAGAACCTATGGAAATCGGCTACATGAAGCCACACCCGGAAGTACGTAACCCTGGTCCATACATCGTGGATATAAGAGTGGATGGACGACCGACCCGGGCGCTGCTGGATAGCGGAAGTCAACAAACAGCCATATCTCCCACCGTGAGTAATAACCCTAATATACCTAACCTTTCTGTACCGATAAAGTGTATACATGGGGACATTAAAACATACCCGATGAGAGAGGTACAGATAGAGGTGAACCATGAAACCACTCAATTAAAGGCTGCCGTCCTTCCTACTCTACCCACCCCAGTGGTCCTGGGAACTGACCTACCCCGCTTTAGTAAAGCACTGGATGAAGAAAGAGCAAAGAGCAACAGAACCTCGAACATAGGTGACTCTAGAAACCCCCCCGGACGTAAAAGACGGAACAGGCTAGAGTGGTGCCAAGCCAGTTACATGACCCGACCCATTAACTGGCAACCCGAGGATCATGAGGACTCCCTGAGGGGGGAAACCCTAACTGATCCCACCCTTCGGGTAGCCCGTGAGAGAGCGGCCAATGAGAAAGATCCAGACGTAACAAAAGGACCTGGCTTCCTGTTCCGTCATGGACTATTGTACAGAAAATATAAGGCGGACGATGGGACTGTAAAGGAACAATTGATATTACCAAAATCCCATAGAATGGTCATAATGCAACTGGCACACAACCACCCCTGCGGCGGACATATGGCCTCCCTGAAAACGCAGCAGAACATACTGAGACGGTTCTACTGGCCAGGCATATACGGTGAAGTATCCCAGTTCTGTAAGGCGTGTCCCACTTGCCAGCTAACAAGTGGCGTCTTACCAGCAAAAGCCCCTTTGCAGAAAATGCCCCTTATTAACGTTCCTTTCCAGCGGATAGGCATGGACATCGTTGGACCTATAGAACCCGCATCCCGTGGATACAAGTATCTACTAGTCATTGTTGACTATGCTACGTGGTATCCAGAGGCTTTTCCCTTGAAGGGAACATCAGCCCGACAACTATGCGACCAGCTCATTCCCTTCTTCGCAAGAGTGGGCTTACCATCGGAAGTTATCACAGACCAAGGGACCAATTTTATGTCCACCCTACTTCGGCAAGTATGCGAAAGACTGCAGATACATCAGTTACGCACCTCGGTATACCATCCCCAGACCGATGGCCTTGTCGAAAGGTATAACAAAACGATCAAGAAAATGATACGGAGAGTGACCGGGTCCGATGGGAAGAACTGGGACCGTATATTACCCTTGGTCTTGATGGTATTACGCGACACCCCACAGTCGTCTACCGGTTTTTCTCCATTCGAGCTCCTTTTCGGAAGACAACCCCGAACCATCTTGGACCTTGTAAAAGAAGAATGGGAGACTTCGGATGAGATTTCTTTAACAGAGTACACTGAAGAGTTGAAGGAACATTTGACAGCACTCCGCTCGATGGCCGAGACGAATCTGGGACACGCACAGACAAACCAGGAGAAAAACTACAACAAAGGTAGTCGGATGAGAACTTTCCGAATAGGAGACCAAGTACTAATCCTACTACCCACCAGTACTAACAAGCTATTGGCCAGATGGAGAGGTCCTTATGAGGTTAAGGAGGTTCTTAGCCCTGTGACGTATCGGATCCACCAACCCGATCGTGCCACACCAGACAAGGTATACCATGTGAACCTGCTAAAAGCATGGAACGTGCCGGTATTGGTAGCCACAATGGATGCTGGTGAGGATACCTCAGAACAAAACGTGAATCATGAACAGGGCAAGCTAGAAGACGTGCAATGGGGAACCATCTTGACTCCTTCCATGAGGTCAGAACTTTTGAACAGGCTGTCTCCCTTTGGAGAAGCATTCTCGGCCTTACCAGGGAGGACCTATTTAATCGAACACGAGATCAAAACCGATCCCGGACGGATTGTTAGACTAAGACCCTATCGTATTCCAGAAGCACGAAGGATGGTTATCCGAAACGAAGTAGAAGAGATGCTCCGTATGGACATAATTGAACCCTCAACCAGCCCGTGGTCATCCCCGATAGTGTTGGTACCAAAGCCCGATGGCACTGTTAGATTTTGTATGGACTACCGACAATTAAATATGATCTCCAATTATGAAGCCTATCCTATGCCACGAATGGACGAGCTGTTGGAAAGGCTAGGATCCGCCAACTTCCTAAGCACGCTTGACCTAACTAAGGGTTATTGGCAGATTCCCTTGAAATCCACGGACCGGGAAAAGACTGCCTTTACCACTCCCCAAGGTCTATACCAATTCAAGGTTTTGCCATTCGGGCTACACGGAGCCCCAGCCACCTTCCAGAGACTGATGGATGTCATACTACGTCCCCATGAGAGTTATGCTGCGGCTTACTTAGACGACATTGTCGTGTATAGCACGACCTGGACAGAACATGTACGCCACTTGGAACAGGTGGTGTCTGAGTTGTTTAAGGCAGGCCTACACATTAATCCGAAGAAAACAGTGATAGGGGCACACGAGACGAAATATCTGGGACACTTGGTAGGCGGAGGCACGATACGACCGCAATCCTCGAAAATCCAGGCCATCCACGAGATACCTACTCCATCCACGAAGAAACAGATCCGTGCCTTTTTGGGTTTCATAGGCTACTACCGTAGATTTATCCCAGATTTCTCCTCGGTGGCAGCTCCACTAACTGACGCTTTAAGGAACAAAGGGTCTCCCGATTTGACCAAAAACACCGCTGCTTTGGAAGCCATCGATGTCCTGAAGCAGAGGATCACCTCAAATCCAATACTTCGGTGCCCCGACTTCCATAGACAATTTTTCCTTCAGACGGACGCGTCAAATCAGGGGCTGGGAGCGGTTCTTTCACAGGAACAAGGGGGCGAACTTCAGCCCATCTGTTTCGTGAGCAGGAAGCTCGTACCTCACGAGGAGGCCTATTCCACTATTGAGAAGGAGTGTTTGGCCATCAAATGGGCGGTAGAGACCCTCAGGTATTATCTCTTGGGTCGCTGCTTTACGTTGTATACTGACCATGCCCCCTTACAGTGGCTCGCAAGGCATAAAGATACCAACCAGCGGGTACTCAGATGGTTCCTGTCTCTTCAACCGTTCGATTTCATTACCTTACACAGACCTGCGGGTTTCCAGCTGGTGGCCGACTATCTGTCCCGGAATCCTCCCTTGCCCGATCGGCCAGGGTTTGTGATGGGGAGATGTGAGAAGGGGCCCGGAGTGGAGGGGGTGCCGGGAGGGGTAGCGGGACTCCGCGGGATCGCGGCATGGGGCCGCGATCCAGAGAACGCAGCCCCGTCCCGCCCGCTATCCCCGGGACTCTACGGGATCGCGGCAACGAGCCGCGACATGAAAGGAGCGGCCCCCTCCCATCCAGCCTTACCTGAACCCGCCAAGGGTAACGCAGCCACGGCCTGCAGCCCGGGAGACGGGTTGGTGACGGCGAACCCGCGGGAGGTGCGGGCGGTCGCGGGGAGCCGGCCCACACGGCCCGCCGAGCGTCTCTCCCCACCAGGAAGGGAGAGAAGGGAGAGACGGCTTGCTCGGCGGGGCGGACCGCTCTGGGGCGGCCACGGAGACAGACACATGGCGAGAGGGAGAGACTTCAAAGGGGGGGAGGGACTCGCAGGATGGAGTGGCCTGGGAGCGGGACTCTTCGGGCAGGCAGCAGAAGCAGCCACGCTGGGAAACCACGGCAGCCTTTAAAGGAGGCGGGACATGGCAATACCAGCCAATGAGAAGTCTGATTGACAGGGAAGCTTTCCATTGGGGGGGAAGCAAGTCACTCACATCCTATAAAAGCCCGGGAACTAATCCAGCGTTTGTTGTTGATTTTCCTAGTCATACGAAGAGGACGAGGAGAGAAGGAACAACTGGTGGGCCTATCCGGACAACAAGGAGACTTAGGAGGGCTTAATCCTAGACCTGGAAGACTGCCTAAGAGTGGAGTAACTCTCAAGGAGTTCATGGACTATATTTTCATTAGTTTAAAATCACCTGAATAAAGTATAATTTCAGCAACCCAACCCTGGTCCGGGTCTTGATTTCTACACACACCAAAACTTTTTTTTTGTATATTAATTTTTTAGTTACATATTGCACATCCATGGGGAGGTTAACTGTCATTTGCTTGCTTAAGTATTCTAGTGGCTGCTTTGAGTCATGGGCTAAATGCATGCGCTCAACATCAAAGGTCTTTTAATTTTCTAAACAAGCCAGCCACTGCCTAGCATGCACACCAGATGGCGACTCACTGTCACTTGGCACCTTGATTAGGAAAGTAGAGTTCATTGTGTGTCATCATGTAGACAGTAGTCCATGGCAGATCAATGCAGTGATATGTGTGCAGCAATGTCTTTTGCGCTGCACAGGCCACCACCCTGTTGGTTAATGGCGTCTATATGGCACTCCTGTATGTAACAGCACATATGCCTGTTTTGTCTGATGTTTTCAATGTGCATACAAT
This sequence comes from Ambystoma mexicanum, assembly GCF_040938575.1. Lineage (NCBI taxonomy): Eukaryota > Metazoa > Chordata > Amphibia > Caudata > Ambystomatidae > Ambystoma > Ambystoma mexicanum. The sequence goes on along the minus strand of NC_090925.1, from coordinate 1,089,393,803 downwards.
AGCACACTGGAACTTTCGGTGTATGTGGCTCTGACGAGCATGCTATACTGTGCCCACACTTGAACTCATAAAGCAATCAAAGAAGTTGCCTCAAATTGTACATCCACTAGGCCAAACACCCTTTCTACACTGCCACACCATGATTTGCATGAGCTACAGGCCAGCACTAATAAGAGATGCTAATGCCAGCTCTGTTAGATAAACCATGGGCCTGCTAGTTTTTGAAGAAATAACCCCTGAAGCCTGCGTAATAGTGAGGAGGCAGTCGCTGGGGTACTGTGAATCCTTTACCATGCATTATAACCCAGGATTATTTAAATGCTTCATCAGCTTATTACGGGTCAGGCTAAAGTTTGTGAGGGGTGCAATCCTTTCTGTGTAGCCTTTCTGTGCATTGTTTATTGGGTCTCTCTTCTATTGTATCTGGTCCTGTCTATAGATATAATTCCCAAAACATGTTTCTGTATTGGGGTTTGGACGTGCTCACACTGAGACCCAGCCCTTCCTCATCTAACATTCTTCAGAAACAAGAAGCAAAAGAGCTCATGTACCCCATCTGAGTATCTGAAGTTGTTGCAGTTGCAGCCATGTTATACTTGCATCCAAAAACTGTGGCTGTCCAAATGAGTATGTATGGTTTGATTATCGATACAGGAAAGGAAATGACAGGAAATGACAGGAAATGACAGATTGGATAGCAACAAATAGAAGTAGAATTTAAAAAGTTGATCTCCCTTGACGCTTCTAAAAAACGGCTAGATGCAATCATACTCGAGATCGAAGAGTTTCAAGAATTCAAATAATTTACCACCTGGGAGAGATTAATACATATGAAAAAAGATCTAACTAATTTTAGCCATGAGAAAGCATTCAAGTGTACCCAAGAAGGGTATGATCCCAGTTAGGTGGAGAGACTGGAAAACAAAATACCACAAAGAAGAGAGTTGGTTTGAGAAGATGGTATCCCCCCGGATAGGAGTTTTGTGCAGCGAGGCAGGTTCCACAGAAGGGGTGGCTTTGGAAATTGAATAATTCATAATCGCCATAGCAGAGGCAATATTTTTTAGAGAAAGGGCAGACGAGAGCAGAATGGGAGAACAAACCCAGAATTACGAGGAGCAGGAGAGCCTTGTAGTAAATCTGTCTCTAGCCACACCCCTGATGAAACTGAGGGTTTAGAAAAAGGGTAAAGTTTTGCAATGACTAATAAACATGACAAATTTTACTTTAGACTTGAATTTTACGAACTGATGTGTAAGATCCATCTCAAAGAATGTTCTGCAGATAAAGACATAGATCCATTTGGTAATGATTCTTGCCTTAGTAATCCTTCTACTTTCTACCCTCAAGCTACAAGCCATAATGCTAAATCACAAGTTTGTGAAAGAAGATTACTCAAATAAATTGAACACCTGGAATCTAATTGCCAGGCCAGACAGTTCCAGAATATAACAAAACATGTACGTTTTTTTCTGTTTCTGATTTAGCCCAGCAAAAAGAAATTGGGCCTCATTACAAGTGTGCCGTTCTGGAAAAAATGCCGGAAATAATGCTGGCAATTACAGCTCTGGCATTTGCTCCGGACCTGCACACTTTAAGTTTGGCCGATGGGAGTCACAAATCTCCCAGCAGGCCTGACCTGTCAGGAATTCAGGCCCCAACCAGCAAATAAATGTATGAATCACTGGCACCATTACTAACAGTGCCAATGATTGAAGAAATCCCATCCCATGGAGTCCGATGGGGCTCAATGGGAATGGGAATTTACCGGTGCTCAGTCGCCCGTAATATCCTGTTAATACTAGGATATCAGGCTGCAGAGACTGTAAGTGCAGTTTGCCAGTATCCCACCGGTAATACTTGAAGGATGCCGGCAAACTTAGAAAGAGGGCCGTATTCGTATAGAAAACCAATAAGGAGGGGTCTTCATTATCTTGAAATGAAAGGACTACATTAATGAGTGCCTGTGCCAACTGAATGATAAGATGTGCTACGTAAAGCTTTTGGAATGACTCTGGGCTTCGTAATCTCTCTACTTTCTGCCCTTCGACTACCAACCATACTGATGAAGCAAACGTTTTTGAAAGAAGTGTACTCAAATAAATTAAACATCTGCAATCTAATTGCCAGACCAGACAGTTCCAGAATATATTAAAAAATTGAAATAATCAATATTTCTGATTTAGACCAGAATAAAGACATCAGGCATTATTACAAGAATGCCAGTCCAGAAATAGCGGTGCCGGTCCATACCAACACCTTTTACTGGTCCGGCATACTCTGAGTTGCGATGCCGCTAACACCATCACTGCAAGTGACCTACCGTATATGGAAACAACATGACCGCAATCTGCGGCAAAATGCTTCTGCCGTGCCTGAGACACCGGCATGGTATTAGTCTGTGCACATTCCGAGTACAACATACATGGAAACACCAGCATGGACATGCTGGTAGCACCGTGAATCCTGCGCCGGAAACGCTGGCATCGCGGACCAGGTGTAAACTAGAGTTAGGGTTGCAGAAACAGCCCACAGGTATACATAATCAGCCCATGTGACCCCAATGAGCACGGTAAAAGCACAAAAGGACCACTCCCACACCCTTTCCAGCACAACCATGCTAGCAGTACTGGAGCTGGAGGCCCACCATGCAGGCCTAATACTTGAAGAGGCATGGAGGCAGAGGATTCAGCAGAGGTGCTGGAGGAGAAGGACGGCCATCATGGCCCTGCAAAACAATGCAAGGATAAGAATGGGAAGGAAATACAAGAATGCTGGGAAAGAGGTCAACTACAAATTAAAGGAACAGTGCTTACTCCTAAAGGATGGGCTGATGGATTGGTTGTGTGCAAAGCAACGGCATTAACCGAACAATGGGAAGTAGTTGTGGGAAATGCAGAAAAGTAATATGAAAACCAATGGCCAAAGATTGCAAGATTGTTAACATGGTTTGAACATTGCAGATACTAACCCTGAAGAATGCATCTTCATGCTTTAGAAATAATGGCATAGTGAAAGTTGTAGAAAACTGCAAGTATGCATGAGAATTTGATGTAACAGTCATGAAGGAAGGAGCAGCAATTGGGATGGACCATTACTCGGCGTGTGGTGGATCAAGAGCATATATAAAGATGCCACCAAAATGGGGAGGAGTTTGTTCATTGGTACTGATAAGCATACCAGCCTTAGTAGTACCACAAATTGAACTGCAGATTACAGACTTCCCAAAAATGGACACGCACCTGAGGAAGAAAAGATCTTTTCATCGAAGCAGACATAGGAGAGATAATTAATTCTCAGCAAAATCAATAAAAGCCTATTATGACATTCCAGATGAACATACGTTATTCAGCAGAACAGAACTGATATTTACAGCTATATAACTGCCAGGAATTCAGACTGCAATACATGATAAGTGGTTACAGATAACCATATCGGAGCTGCTGTAAATGATCAATATGACAATAAATGGATTTAATGTGATCAGAGAAGCATTGAGGGCAATCAGGCTCATGGCCCTCCAAAACAGGTACGTCATGGACTTAGTTACAACAATAGAAGGAGGCGTGTGTGGCAAGATCGGGCCGTTTTGCTGTACATTTAAACCTGCTCATGGTGAAGAGAATGGGACTTTGACAGAAGCAATAACAATGTTGTCAATCTTGCACACAGAAATAGTGGATGAAGCAGCCAAGACTGAGGAGGACGGCTGGTTTTCGTCTCTGTTTTCATGGACTCCAGCTTGGTTGGAAAATGCCTTCAAATTTCTTGGAGCAGTATTAGTCTTGGTATTGCTCGGATTTTGTCCCATAAGGATCATCTTGGGACAATGCCAGAAGACAGCCGGAACTTGTGAGCAGATGCAAAATGAGGAAAGTACCTGTGAGAATGTAAAGAAAAGTACCCTTGCACCTCCAGCAATGAAGTTCTACTACCCTAAGGATCATAACAAATATGTAGGATGATAAATATTCTGTCCACCATCAGGAGATTGCTGCCACATGACCTGGAGTGGGGCTGAACATATAAAGAATGTTCACCAGAGGTGGGTGACAATGATATGGTTCCCAACGAAATGACTGTATGAAGAGATGATAAAGGAGAATGACAAGAATAATGTGATCCAGAACTCGACAAGAGTGGGGAATCTAGAAGAGCAGTTGGATGCATGTTCCTTATCTCCGCCCCTCACTGAAATTATCCTGGAACAGCGGGAGAAGGGCCCTATATATGGGACTCCATGTGTTATGCCTATACCACTTCAAGTGTACGTGAGACGATATGCACTCAGACAACCAGATCGAATGTACCCTTAAACTGAAAGTGTGAAAGGATGTTGTGGGGAAGGATATCAGCATGCATCATTGGATATCATGTAGTGCTGAGTGAAATCTAAGGTGGGTAGAGTGAGGTCATAAAGAAGCTATATGAGGACATACTGAAATTATATGAAAATACTGAAGAGTAACAATGCAATTTAAGTGATAAGAGAACATATATGAATTGATGAAGTAATCATGAATGCAAAAGAAGACAAAGTAACTTGCTGACCAATACGTGTAAATACGCATTAAATCAAGGTAGGTGAGATACATAGAAGATTGCTATAGAGGAATATATAATGTGGTTAGGACAGCCGTATTTGGAAAATGGACGCCGGTTTGTGTTAAGATTCAATTCAGGTAAATCAGAAACAGATCAGGGTTGCAGAGCCAGGAGACACTGGAAGAACAGCTTTGTGTGCAAAAGAAAGAAGAGTCTATGTTGGCTTGGGATCATGGATTCTATTTTATGGAATAGCTGCAAAGCACGAAGGGAGGCAGATGGATAAGCCATGGATAAGACATATTTCTCATAGATTAAAGAAGAAGAAAACATTTGCAAGAGCCAAGTGTTGGACAAATAAAAGTGTATAAAGTCTATACAGGGTAGAGTGAGCAAGTGTCTAGAGGCCAGAAAGAGCAATGACACTCAGTATAATTAAATCAATTAGCAGAGGCCAAATTGACACATTTGTGGTCTCTTCACATGTGACTCAGAAGTCGAAAAGAATTAAGCCTTCGATGTATTTGTGTTTATTTATGATTTTTATAGAGCCTTAAGTCAAGGTGCTGTACAGAGAAGAGGGAAAGGTACATTAAAATGAATAAGCAAAAAAAAAGAAGAAAACAATCAATCAAGTATTTTGAAAAAGGTGAAACTTCAATCACTTTCGAAATAAAGAATAGACAGGGATAGAACAAAGAGAGTAAGGGAGGGTGTGCCAGTGAAGAGGAGCTAAAATAATGAAAGTATGAAAACGAGATTAAGCACAAGATGGGCAAGGTGCCACCTAGAGAAATTGAGAAGAAGAGCTTTGAGAATGAGAAGGGGTATAGAAAGATACCTGAACAGAGAGATAGTCAGGAGCAAGACCATGGAGGCATTTAAAGACGAGGAATAGGAAATTAAATTTAAGTCGAGAGTGAAAGACAAATAGCCAAGAGTAGAAAGAGAAGAAGAGATAGCGTCTTGAAAGGGAAGGAGACAAAGGAGATGAATAAAAACAGATTTTGGAGGGCAAAGGTGAGAAATTGGGAGCCCAAAAAGGGTAGAGGAACAGTATAAGAGTCGGAAAAAGATTAAAGAGGAGATCAAAAATGTAGAAGCTTGAAAAGTAACAAGTGGATGAGCTTTACGGATATTGTGTAGGTGAAAGCAGCAAGCACCTGAAGTTAGAGAAATGTAATGAGAGAAGGATAGACAAGAGTCAAGGTCGAGTCCAAGATTTAGGGCCGTAGATGAGATTGGAAACTGCGATGGGAGAAAGAAATAAAGTACAGGGGAAGGAGGGAAAAGGGTGTCAGCAGGAAAGAAGAGAACCTCAGTTTTTCCTGCAGTGATTGTAAAATAGTGAGAAGACATCCAAGATTTGATGGCCAGGAGAAAAGAAGAAAGAGTGTGGTGAATCTCAAAAGAAAAAGAAGAAAAGGAGAGAAAAAGTTAAGTGTCATCAGCATAAACGTGGTGTGACAGACCAAAGGAAGAACTAATAGCAGCAACAGGGGACGTGTAAACAGAGAATAGAAAGGGCCCAAGATGAACACTTGCAGAATGCCAAAGGCCAGTAAAAAGACTTGGATGATTTGCCAGCCCATGAAACAGAAAAGGTTCTATGAGATAAATAAGATTGAAACCAGGATAGAACCGTGCTCATGAAACCAAAGGAAGAAAGAGATGTCAGTAGAAGGGAGTGGTCAACAGATTTGAACACAGAAAGTAGATCCAAAAGAATAAGTAGAGATGAGTGTTTCGAATATTGTGCAAAAAGAAGTGAATCCAAAACAGAAAGAAGAGCAGTTTTCGTGAAATGAAAGCAAAAGCCAGACTGGAATTTTGGGAGAATAGAAGAGTTAGAAACAAAGGTAGAAACATGAGAATAAACTAACCGTTCAAGTAATTTAGAGAGATAGCGTAGCAGGAAAATAGGATGAAAATGTGAAACAATTAGTGTGTCGGCGGTAGGTTTATTTCAAATTGGAATGATGGAAGCATTCTTAAAAGTCCTCGGGAAAGTTGAAGTTGAGAGACCGATATTGAAGAAAGAGGTGATGTAAGCCACTAAAGGAGGGTAAACTTTGAGAATGAGTGCAGAAGGTATTGGGTCTGTAGGAGGGGCAATGGGGTGAGCTATAGCCAATAGAAGAAAAGTGTCATCATTAGAGATTGGTTGGAAGCAGGAAATGGAGGTAGAGTAGGCAGGAATAGAAGAAGTCGTGAGTTCAGGTGAGATGGAGGCTTCCTTTTCAGTACGAAGAGAAGCTACATTAGAGGAGAAAAATTGAGTGAAGTCATAGGGTGACAGAGTAGTCAAGGGTGGGAGGAGACAGAATGCAAGACGAATTTGAAAAACATGCCTATGGTGGGCAGACTCAGTGTGTAAGATATTAGAAAAGTAGAGACCTTTAGCAGAGAATAAGCAGTCCTCATAGAGAGTATGCTAGGAAAAGTATGAAGAATCCACCATGGATTTGGTCTTGAGCCAGCATCTTTCAAGAGGATGCAGGACACAGCGCATGGAACAAATATGGGGGGAAAGCCATGGTTGAAAATGTTTGCGAGTGGGATGAAAAGGGGACAAGGGGTAAAGTGAATCAAGAGAGAAAGAGAGATGAAAAAGAGGAATGGGGAGGTAGAAGTGGAGGTAAAGGGTGAGGAGTAAAAGTTACATAAATCACGGCCATAGAATGATGACGTGGAGGAGAAGACAGAAGAACGCAAAGAAACTTGGGGAAACAGTGACACAGAAAGGAGATAATGGTCAGAGAGATAGACTGGGAGAGAGAAATCAGGGGAGGCAGAAAAGGACAAAGTAAAATAAGATCAAGACAGGAACTGGAAATATGAGATGGAAGAGTAGAAAGAGGATGGAGAAAATGAGAGTCAAGCATTGAGAGAAATGGGAGAGTTGAGTGTGTCGACAAAAGGTGAAGATTGAAGTCACCCAACTGTATTAGAGGGGTGGAGGTAGGAAGAATATAGGAAAGTAGATGATCAATATCATCACAAAAGGAGAACATGGCCAGGGGGTCGGTAGATGAGCAGGAAGGAAATAGGATAGTGTTTAGAAAGCTTGTGATGTACTTACACTCCCTTAAATGTCACAGAACTGAGAGTGGGCTACAAGGTCAACTACAGATGGTAAAGTTTGGCTCATGGCCAGACTGATTAGAGAAGTTGGACTAATTGGGAAAGTGGGGAGTAATCTGATGTGATGCAAGCACCTGTGTTTCATTTCGCTAACGTGCTGCTAGCTGAGCCGAAAGTCCAAGCTTGGGTGAGGATGTCAACCAATAAGTGGGTCTATGGGGCAACCTGCTATACAATGTTGCATAAATGAATCTGTTGGCATTTTGTTCACTATAATCAGTACTATACGTATTGAGAGGTAGTTTGAGACATACCTCACAGATGAGAGACAGCCAATGGTGTTGTATCTCCTATGTATTCTATAAGTAGACATGGTCCCCTAACCAATCCCTCCTGCTAATAAGTTTTATAGTTTGCCACATAGGAAGACGTCAGAGATTATGTATATTGGCGTATAAAACCTCTGTGTAATCCAGTTTGTGTGTGAGTGTGCAAGCATCAGTCCGATGGCTGCTAGTTGACACTGCTTTATTAAATTGTGAATAAAGTGGTACTTTGCCATTTTCTTTGGGTCTGTCCGGTTATTTGGTCTGAGATCTTTATTGGTTATTCCATCTATCACAAGAGATGCTTCAAGGTTCTAGAGCACAATAGTACCAAAAAACGTATATAGGAATGATGAAATATCAAGGTATTTACCCATCACACCACGGGATTAATGTCAAATGGGGGAGTCATTTCATGAAGCTCAGATTGATGTAAAGTGCTAAAATGCTCGTAATAATTGCTGTCACTTTTTATCTGTGGGATTTTACATCATTTTCCTGATGGAGTTGAGGAGCGAAAGTAAGATTTTTTTTTCATGCTAGCTGTTAAACAAGGGATTGCAATGGAATCCGCCTACTTTTTCCACCTGAGAACTGCAGGCACTCTCCTTGGGAATCCATTGTCAATGCCTGCTGTAAGCGTTTATTGGAGCAGGCATTTACACGCTTTTGTGTACGAAAAAGAAAGGTGCAAGGGTTGTTTGCCTGTTTTTACAACTTTCTTTTGCATTTCCGAACAGTTGTGTAGCCAGGACTCCTTGAAAGGGTAGACACACTGACTCAGGTCAGGGGCCCCTGCAACTAAACAGATATATTTATTTTATTTGGGTGTTTTCATTAGCAAGGCAAGCTCCCACGAACAAGTCCAAAGTTTGAACTATCCTAGAGCATAGCATACAGGTATGTATAGGTATCAGTGCATTAAGTGGTGCAAACGTAAAAGATTTCATCTGGGTTGTCCACTGTATTTTGAAGATATAGAAACACCCAGCAAACAAAGGTTTGTGTCAAATTCAGCTGTTTATATTCCTAGTTTGACACAGATTTGCAGATTAGTGTTCATTATTGGGGGAAAAAAGGCAAACCATGTTTCATCCCTCGCCTGTCTTTCCACACAAATGAATCACATGAAAGGAAAGAACAGGCAATGACCTAAACAGTGCCATCAGAATGTGAGAAGGCAAACCTATGACCATGAGCGAGCACAATACTATGCAGTGAGGTAAAATGATCTGTCCAGAGTCATAGCATCATCAGGTGACAAAGCCTGGATATGGACCTTGACATCTACCTCCAGTGTTGCTAATTTAGCAGCTACAAAATCACTTCTACTGAGAAACACATTAAACTCTTATTTGGGGATAGCTACCCAGATTATGCAAACCTCGTTTGGGGGACTCCTCTAGACCGGCACCATACTGATGCCATGTTCCTTTTTTAACTAGTGTTTTCCGGTGCAGATACATTGTTTTGTAGAGCGGTAGGTATTGATGTCACAGACACTTATATACTCAAATTTATGAACCTCAGAGAGAGGACATGCTAACTCTGCCTTGCTGGGATTTAGAACTGTGATGTGCCATATGAGCACGAGCTCTGTGATCAAGAGTTGACTGAACTATCTTCTGAACTACTGTGGAACTCAAATCATCAACAGGCATTTAAAATGTTGTTAGTGCACATGGTCAATATATTCCCCAAAGAAAAGTAATACTGCAACATCAACGTTGCCATGGAGAATGCAAAAACATTAAGTAATCCAATGAATCCAGAAAGAATTACAGGATTAATTGGTTCATTTAGACCTTAGTTATCAAGAATAGTCAGACAGCCCAATCAGCACCACAGCAGCAAGCTTTCAAATATCATATTATATATTTTTATAAAAAAAGGTGTGCTGACATCTTTGTCTCAGGCAATCAGGTAGGGGTAGGCCTTCCCAGGGTGTTAAGTGGGTTTACTTATCAGCATGCAGTAATCAGTATTCCACTTAACTCATGAACAGCACAGCTTCCCACTTTACACTCTTCCAGTCCCATGTACTTAATGTCACAGGTTGCGCCCTGTGGAATTGAAGATGGGCCCTGCCTCTCAGGCCATAGTCTGTCAATGTGACTGCTTCCAAATAACAAGTGTTGGCATTGCCAATAGTTTGGGCAATTACTTCTGTTGTTTGCATCATTTTAGATGTATAGGCATCAGGTAGTAAGGATAAGAGCGCAAAGTTTCAAAGGAGGGTGTGTTAAGGGGTGAGGTGTGAAATAGAATGACAAGGGGAATAGAGCAAGGGAGGAAGCCATTGATAGAGGTTCCCCCTGCTAATTAGTAAGAGGAAATATGAGCGATAAAGGGTGAGAGTGAGAGGGTAACAAATAAAGCAAGATTGTGAGAGGAAGGATGAGAGGGGATAGGGAAAGAGGGTAAGGTGGGTGGTGCAATTAAGGTTGTATGTAGGGGTGGGGATAGAGATAAGAGGGTCACATGCGTGGTGGGGGTATAGAGAAAGGGGTTATAGTTGAGTAGAGAGAGAGGGCGTATGGAGGGAGGGGGTAGAGAGAGAATCTAATCACTTATGAGGAGGCGTGTAGTTAAGTCAGAGTGAGATTGAACATTCTGCCCAGTATCATACACTTTGCTCAAAAAGTGAAGCAAGAATGTTAACGTACTCTGCAATTTCTACACTTGATAACACAATGTAATGCTTAGTGCCAAAATCATTGACAAAACAGTCTACTAAAAGATTGGTGAAAATACTGTCCTTTAACCACGGGAATCATCTGTTCGCGGGTGGCGATCTGTTTACAAATAGCCTGGCCTCCCAAATGTCTGGCATAGCTGACAACCAGGCCAGACTGACATTAATTATCTGCAGTTCGAATTAACATGTGCAGCCTGCAAGGTGCATACTTTGGTTAACTTTCTGACTGCAACAACAAAAAAACTATCGAACGGGGCAACCCAATAAATCATGATGAAAGAAGACTGCACCACATTAAAATAATGTTAATAATCCCAAAACAGAAAGTGTCAGTCAGTCCGTGCCTTGCGACCGCGAGAGTCTGCTGCTGAACTCCCCTTTCTCTATTAGATTAGTTAAAGTTGCAATCATTTGGCTTTAGGTGGCGCAAGCGGCACCAAATACGCCAAAACATAAAATTGGGTTCTATGCATTTATTTGCACGCACTTTTCAGCAACAAAAATCGGCTTTCATCCATTTAGAATATTAAACTGCGTCTTCACTGTAGATGTGTAATAACCCGGCCATTTATCCATTATTATGTCAACATACATTATTCTTGTTGTTTTCTCTTGGCCCCTTACTTTCCCCAATCAGTAAGGTGCAGACTGAGACATGTTTCCTTTTTGGCATAAAAGGCTGCAGATTTTATTTTCGCACATATAATAAACACAGCGAAAATCTACGAAAATAGCTCCGAAGGTGCAGTGACTGCTCTGTGTCCAAAAACTTGCTTCCCCATTTTCCTAACACAGTCCATAGTAGGCACAACTACCCCAACCCATCGTGCCTGAGACCTGCCTGCCCCTCCAGGTGTTCCTGGGCTGGGAGGGCGCCGTTTGTTCAGGGGAAGCTGAGCCTCTCATTGTTACCACCACACGCCCCGGTCGTTAGGCACCCAAGAGGCGCTGGTCCGAGAAGAGCGAAGACCCTTCCGGCTTTCCCATGGCTCATTCGGAGTCTGTGTCTTGTCACTGGTTGCCAAAACACCGCCACACTGCCTTGCCGTCCTGCAACGTCAATGGCCAGGCGTTGCCGTAGGTGTCCTTCCTGTAGGGTGGGTGGGTGGAAAACGAAATAGTCCTTTCTGCTGCGGCAGGCGGCGTCCTTCTGGCAGAGGGGCTGGATACTTCCTGCCTTGGCTGCCCTGCTTATATGGGGGTTAGCCCAACCCCTTTTTTGTTTGCCCTTCGCGGGCTTTTCCAGCGCTTGGCGCGCTCTAAGTGATTTCAATCGGGCACACACCAAAGTCAATGCCTAGCGTGTAATGCGTGTAATGCATAACTGAAATCCTTATTTATTTTTGTCTAAAAGTACTTTGTTCTGAACGATTTTGTTTCTAGCACAAAAACTGAGGAAGTTATGGACGTTTTAATGGAGGTTGTTTTTTAGAGGTAGGTGCAAGAATGGGAAACAGGAATGCACTTTTAAAATGACAAAAGGATTTCTTACACTATGACTATGAACCAAACGAATGCCCCACAGGAACATAGCTACTTGATCAGAATGACTGCCTGATAAGGACTCGCCTTCTTCAGATGAGAAAATATCAGCGGAGAGATAGTTTTAGCAATACTAGTACAGGAGGAAGATAGGAGGGATTGGATAGAGAGTTCAGACAATTCAAAAATACTCCTAACAATATGGTACTGAATACAAGATAGTATTGGTTTAAGATGGGGATTAACTAAGCAAGGTACATATGCTAGTGACACAGTTCTTTCTATAGATACTAACTAGATATGATTTTAAACAGAACCGTCAGGATTCTGGTCCAGCAAGATTCTGGTCAGGGAATGGGATCTCGTTCTAGGACAGACAGCTGGGCACATCAGATTGGATCTGCAATAAGCAAGGCGCTCTGGCCATAGCACGGCACAGGACTGGACTGGATCTGCAATGCACTCTGGTCACAGCAATCACAGAACTGGATTGGAGCTGCCCTTCTTGGTTCTGATGATAATTCTTTTAGCAGGCAAGCAGTACAGCGTAGCCCAGCTGTATTTTGATGCTTCCCCTTAGGTTTGTGGGGTTCTGGTTCTGGAATTTGAGGCCTAGCTGAAAATGGTTCAGCTATGCAATGGGTTTCTGCTTTGCCAAATTTCTGGAGTCTGGAGCAAGGAAGATGTATAGTTCAGCAGCAGGGTGCTCCTCCAGTATCAGGATAGTGAGTGAATCTGTCTATCTTTTTTTAGGGGTGAGCTGTCTCTATTTATGCTATGATATGGTTGTGTGGGCTGGTTTATCCTAAGCTTGCCCCTTTGCCAGGTGATTGGGTCAGAGTCTCCCTTCTGCCTTGATAAGAGGAGAGAAAGAGTGTGTCATCTTTCTGGTGTGATTTTATGAGGTAGAGAATCCACCCCGAGCCCCTTGAACACAAAATCTACTTTTGGCACCATACATATTTACACATGTGCAACCTCTACAACAATCACATATACAAATTACATATTTTATATAGCAGCTATCCCTCAACACCCTGTAGCTGTGGGATCTTGTCTCAGCTTTTCACAGAATTTCGCCCTTTTCATCAGGACACAATGTCCAATTAATAAGCAAATTTCTACAAGTGTGCGAGTTTCACATGGGCATAAGTTGATAAAGTGTCAGACTTCTAGCAAAAACACTTTTTGTGTAAAATCGCATTTTCTGCCATTTCTTTCCAGAACATGTCACACGATTTTGCCGCCTCTTGAAATGTGCAGCCAAAATTTTGATTCACAAATCTGTTATTTTTATATTTTGTACAATTTTCACTGGCAAATTATAAGTCTTTTAAGAAAATGTTCTTTGTGAAGGTTCAGCCACAGATGGTTGTTTCTCTCCGCCTATTTCTGTCTCCCTGCAGTCCAGAAGCAGTCTCCTCCCTGTTTGCTCTTGGCAGAGGCCATTTACGACTGTCCTCACACCCCGCATTTCCTTAGCAGCAGCTGTTAATTGTGCTCTTTTGCCTCTGTAGACCAAGTTCTTTCCAAACCCTATAATTATTGCTTGGGTGTGATTTCTTGGTGGGGGGAAAGGCCATCCTTCTGTGAAGAAACCTGATATTCCAGTTTGGTAGCTTTTAGCCAGGCTTGATTTAATTGTTAATTCTGTTGCATTTTCCCTTAGCTTAAAACAAACTTGTGATTTTAAAATAGCAGCTAGAATTAGGATTCAAGATTTTAAACCATAGGATCAAAACAATTACAAGATGGTTACTCTCAGTAACAGGTCTCTTAGAATGCAAACATTTGATTTCAGTTTATACATGTTAAGGTTTAATCAGGCAGGCTCCTGACAGCTGTCATTCAGGCGGCCCGGGGTACTGCACACAGAGATTTTTGACAGATCCACAGATAAGCCACTTTTGCTGTGGAAATCCCTTTATGCTTTCAGCTTTTCAGGAACTTGCAAGTTCACAATGATTTCTTAGACTAAGTGAATTGTAGCACCCAGCAAGAATTTTGGATGTGTGAGGGTGTTTTGTACCAACATTCTGCAGTCTCAGCAACAAAGAAAAAAGGATTTAAGGCAAGATTTGGGGTTTCCATTTAGCATACCTGCTTTTTCCATCTGTATTCCATTTTCACTTGCTGTAGAGCCCAGTGACATATTCCACGAGTGAGATCTCTGTTCCACCACTGACAATATGCATGGCAGATTGGTCAGCCATCTTTTTGTGTGTTGCAAAGCGCAATTTTCAGAGGTTTTGGCACACACAAGGGTTTTGTGGCCATTTTGCTATTTCTGGCACCCTCATAACACAGTGCTGCAGCATAGCAGAGCAGAAGTGGGTTAAAACATCCCACAGAGCCCCCCTCATGACCTGAGTTTGACTGCCCATCAAGGGGAAGTCGGGAGATTGGGATGTTCTTTCTTTCTTTGGTCCAGGTGGAAAAAGTCGTCTGCTTCTCCCATCAATGCTGGATCGACATGCTCTCCCCGCCGGTTCTGGATGGGAGCATGGAGCGATACTCTGGGCTCCTTGGGTCTTTCCTCTCGGTCCCCGAGTGGTCCTCCTTGGTAATTAGAAATTCTTGGTTCCAATGCTATGAGACAGAACAGTGCATGGTTATGGAAATTTCCCCACAACTACACATGTGGTGGGGCAGATGCATACATTAAAATACAATTTACAATATTCCCCGCCTGTATTTACTATGGTTTTAACAGTTGGATTCTTCTAGCTATCCGGAATGCCCCTTCTGGGTTCCTGGTTGGCTCCTCTATATGCCGCAGAGTATGCCTGGGATGGCAACTCTTCAGCTGGTTTATGTGGACCCACTTGTTATCCCCTTCTGCCAAATGCCCTTGGGGATGCCGATTTTGTAGGCGACCGGTGAGATTCTGTCTACAATTTCAAAAGGACACCGCCAGGTTGGGAGGAATTTGCGCTGTTTGGCTTGGTTCCTTTGAAAATTGTACAAATAGACCCAGTCTCCTACTTGGTATTCTATTTTAGTTGTCTTAAGGTCATAGTGGATCTTCATACTATCTGCAGATCTTTCTAGATTCCGCTAAGCATAGGCAAAAACATGTTGAAGGCACTTTCTTAGATTCTCAACATACTCCTGAGTTGTGGAGGCATTTATCAACGTCTGCTCTTGGGTTCTGTAGAGCAGATGCTGGGGTAGCACCATCCTTCGTCCAGTCATCAGCTCAAATGGAGAAATTTTTGTTGCAGAAAAAGGGCTAGATCTGATGGCCATCAGGAGAAGAGGTAATCGAATGTCCCAACTTGGCCCAGAATCTGCCACATTTTTTTTTAATATGCTCACGATAGTCTTGTTGTATCTCTCAACTCCACCACTAGAGGCTAGCTGGTAAGCAATGTGTAGTTTCCTTTTGACACCAAGTATCTCCCACATCTTTGTCATCACTTTGCTAGTGAAGTGGCTACCTTGGTCTGACTCAATACTTTGGGGTAGTACAAAATGCGAGAAGATGTGATTGATCATCAGGGCAGCTGCTGTTTCTGCCTTGCAATTTGGGGCTGGGAAACATTCCACCCATTTAGTGAACAAGCATATTACAGTCAACATGTACTTGTTCCCCCCAGAGGAGCGAATCACGGGCCCGATAAAATCGACTTGTAATCTGACCAAGGCAGTGTCATCCCCCTCTTTTGGAGGGGAGCATGGTGTGTGAGTGATGTTGGCTGAAATTGTGCACACACAAGACACCCCTTCAAGTATTGGTCGAGGTCCTGCCCCATGTGTGGCCAGTATGCAACCTCTCGCAAGATTTCTAATGTCGTATGAAACCCCCAATGACTGGCTGTGGCCGCATCATGGGCGTGACTTAGCATCGGGCTTCGGAATGAGGTAGGGACCACCCACTGGTCATGGCCAGCTATGGATCTCCTCACCAACAAACCGTCTTGGATTCGGAACATTTTTGGACATTTCATCAACACTCAGAGATCCCCTTTCCCAATGCAATTGGTATCCATCAGGGGAAAGTTCTCAGGGTCCTCAATGTGTTGATTACACTTATCAATTAGTGGATCCCCTTTTTAAGCCGTAATCAAATCAGCATCTGAGGTCTCCTTACTCCATTGTGCAGTTGAGAGTTCATTGTGAGCATTTGTCTGGGACCTAGTGATAGCAGTGACCTGGATTTCCCCCATCAGGACTCGATCTGAAGTAGATCCCCTTGGATGGCTCCGGTTTTGGCCAGCTGATCAGCTAGGTCATTTCCAGTTTTGTCTGGTCCCTCTAATTTAGAATGGCCCTTGATCTTTTTCCAGTAGATGGTCATCCCATTCGAGGTGACCAGATCATCAATATTTTGTATTCATTTTCCGTGTTTCAAAGGTTTATTATTAGCACATAGCAAGCCTCTGGTTTTCCAGTTAAGCAGGTGCTCCACGAACCTGTTCCGTACATAATCTGAATCAGTGATTATGACCAGTTTGTGGAGTTGGTGTTAGAAAGCAGTGAGGATGGCTTGATGCACAGCCATCAGCTCTGCCACTTGACTACTTTGGGGACCGATTTTGTACCAACCAGAGTGTTCTGGGGCATCATTCACCTATGCATTCCCTACGCCAGCCACGAGTTCCTTTTCCCTGTTGTTGTCAACATGGTAGGAGCACCCATCCACCTAGACAGTGGTCATTCCCTCACACTGGTCATCTTCACAGACTTTGTGTGGGGAATTAAGGTATGCCTCCATGTTGTCCTTGATTTTAAGACTTTCGTCCTCGAGACAGTGTTGTCTGGCACACTCATGCAAGTCAGCCAGACCTTGCGCGAGAGGACTGTTCTTGTTTTGGCCATATCTGACCTTCACAGGAAAGCCTTGCATTGACAGAATCCAGGAAGTAATTCAGGAATTACTCACATTTCCGGCCCAGATTCTGTCACTTTGAAGATATTGCAAAGGTTGGTGTGGAGTCTCCACTATGATGTGTTCCCCCTGGATAAATGGGCGGTAATTCTTCAATGCCCACACCATTGCCAGGAGTGCCTTCTCACAATCGTTGAATGTTTCCTCCACAGAGAATAAAGTTTTATTCGCATAGGAGATTAGTTTTTTGACCTTGTCATGCTTTTGATATATTACTGCAGTCAAGAATGTATTTGAGAACCCTGTCTCCAAGAAGAACTCCTTGTTTTTGACAGGGTAAGCTAGGCAAGGCGCTTGTTAAAGGCTTCTTTTGAGTTCTCTTACTGCCTCGGCTTCCTCTGGACCCCACTCCCACTTGACCCCCCCTTCAAAAGATGAATAAGGGGTCTTGTGATCACTGCGTAATCCTCAATCAACTTTCTGCTGAAATTAGTTAGTCCAAGGAGGCTCCTTAGTTCCCACAGAGTTGTGGTGTCTTTTATTTTCTGGAGGGCTTCCAGTTTCTTTTCCTGGGGACAGAGACCCTGAGGAGTTATCTCATGTCCCAAGAAATTGACACGGGTTCTACACCACTGTGCCTTTTGAAAGGAGAGGTTTGCTCCAGCAGCCCTCAACTGTGTCAGGACATAACAGATCTCTGCTATGTGTTCCTCCACAGTTGAGTTTTATGACTAGAACATCATCTACATAGGCTAGGTTACACCTTTCACCCAGGTCGAGCATGGCCTTATTTATAAAGATGTTAAATTCATTGCCGGAGTTGATGTAT
Organism: Ambystoma mexicanum; assembly: GCF_040938575.1. Taxonomy (NCBI): domain Eukaryota; kingdom Metazoa; phylum Chordata; class Amphibia; order Caudata; family Ambystomatidae; genus Ambystoma; species Ambystoma mexicanum. Next base: position 1,089,376,008 of record NC_090925.1, on the reverse strand, counting down.
ACAAAGGGAGTCTGGGTCCAAGTGTACTGCTGCCCTTCTAAGGTAAAGGCCAGCTCGTATTGGTCCTCCCTACTGACAGGTACAGTCCAGTACCCATTGGTCAGGTCAATGGCAGTGAATACCTTCGACACCTGGATCTGGGCGAGCCCTTAGTCAATATAGGGAAGAGGCCATCGGGAAGTATGGGCCCGTTTGTTGAGCCCCCTTAGGTCAGCACAGTGTCTCCACTGGCTGTTGGGTTTCAAAATCCCCAGCACCGATTATTGAAGGTGCTGTGGACTGGACGAATTATCCCACGGGACTCTTGGTTCTTAATTATTTCAGTAAGGGACTCCATTGATGCGAGAGGCCAGCGATATTGCTTCACAAACACTGGAGTCATGTCAGGGTCTGTGGGAATTGTTGTTGTGTGGATGTCGGTGCAACCAAGTCATATGAGTCCACCACAAAGAGATCTTGAAAATCCAAGAAAACTTGTTTCAACTTTTGCTTTTGCTCCAGAGTCTCGCAGGCATCAGCTAGGTTGACTCTCTCTTCAACCATGTGCCTGACGCCTGGAAAGACTTCTGGTTTGGCTATCTCAGTGGCCTCCTCCAGGTGGGTGAGGTAGTCCCTGGTCAGGGTATTGACTTGGACTAATGGATTCAGGTGCGGAAGGCAGTCCTTGTGTACTTGAAAGATCACCTCATCCCTCCTGAAGTCACAAGTTACATCTTCCTTACCATAAGGGCAGGAAGAGTATACTAGGAAATTCTCCCCATGCCGGGTGAAGATCCTGTCTGGTGTTGTGTCATTGTCACTATCACTGTCAAAACAGTTCATTACCTAAATCTATGGAAAAATGTTGGTCATCAACTGCCATTCCAATAATGGTGCCTGCGCCCAGAGTGATACTCTTTAGGTCGCTGTTATCCACCTCTATTGGAATGGTGTTGTGTTCTATGTTGACTAATGGTGTTGGGTTTACCCCCAACCCTTGCTTTTGGAAATGGGCATTGAGATGGACATAGGCGTCAACATTTTTCAGTTTCTGTCCTCTTTTAATTTTTACTTCCAGTGAGAATTGTAGGGTCCGTTCTGGGATGGTGACTTCCTCTCCAATCTGAATTTCAACTTCATATGGCAGCAGTTCAGCTGACCGAAATGCTTTCTCTGGGTCCTCAAAGTCCATGGGATTACCTGCTAATCGAGACCAAGCTTTGAAGTTTATTAGGTCCAAACTAATGGCAAAGCGATTGAGAATGTCACTGCCTAAATAAAATGCAGCAGGGACATCTCGCACGACCCAACAATTATGGACTTTGCTCTTGTGGCCTATGGAAATTTTGTTCATACACCTGCTTGGCAGGAGATGTTTGGAATTGGGGGTTTCTAGGTCCATTTCCCATTTGTCTAACAGTTTAAATGTGGGAATGGCTGGATCGTTTGGGAGTTTGCGGAACATGGCCTCGCTGATGAAGCTCTTACCGTTGTTCACACATACTTGGGCGAGAACAGAGTCCTTCCCCTCATTTAACTGAATAGGGATGAATAACTGCTCTCCAATTTTCTGAATATCCGCCAAGATTTGAGCTGATTTCTCATCATTTTGGACTATAGTAATGGGAGTTTCTGATTGTGAATTGGTGTAGAATTTCAGAGTGTTTCCTTCCAGTGCGGAATGCCACCTGAGACTGGAAGGAAGGTTGATTTTCAGAAATAGAGAGGACTCCCCATCACCAGTGTTTTGTCCTACTGCAATTACTGTCACGTCTGGGATTTGATTATGTGGAACTCAATTTGGTCAGGTTTTTGTTCAACCTTGTGGCAGCTGCCATTTAGACTAACATGGTTGACACCCTGTTTCAATTTGATTGGTCGGTTAATCTGGGTCCAGAGGACCTGGTTTACACAATCTATGAGGGGAGACAATCTACGCAGGATGTCATTCCCTAGTAAACATGGTGTGCCCTCTGGAGTCACAACTATGACCGGGTGCTTCACCTTTGTCGCCAAATTTTTATGTCTAAATCCGCATTCCCCTCGACAGGAATTCCCTTCCTATCCAAGTTCTGAAGTTGTCCAGGAAGAGGGGTAAGAGGGATTTGGTATTTCTCCCCCCTTCCCAAATTCAGCTGATCAAAGGCCCTTTTTGACTGAAGGGTAGCTTGGGATCCAGTGTCCACCAGTGCCAAAACTATACATTGCCCCTGTATTTGGACCGGGCATAGAATCTTCCCTCCTTTTCCTCAAGGGGGCAAAGATAATGCACATTTTTGGCCAACTGGTGGGTTAATTTCCTTGCTCTGGATACCGACAGAGAGGTGATTTGGGCAGGATCTTGTTTGGGATCTTGGGAACCTGTAAGAAAAAGATGACAACTAGATATGGGTGAAGCTTTGGACTCCCCTGGTTCTGATTCTGGGCTGCCCCCCCTTTTGGAGGCAGTCACCAGAATGGGTTTGAATAAGGGGATTTTTGTGATGGTCATTCTGGGGTTTGATGATGGGTGGGTTTAACTCGGTCCCCACTTCTACCCAGTCTGGATTTGGATCGTCTGGGACCCATTTTTCTTTGGGAGGAGTTCCCCTATCCCTTAAGGGGAAGATCCTTTTCCCAGAATCCTCTGAGGACCCCTCCCCTTCAAACTGGACGATTTGCTCCTCCTCCACAAAATGGGCCTTTTTAGGCTCTTTATTTTTCCTACTCACCCTCTGTTCCTTGAGTTGCAGACTTTCGGGGGCAGGAGATTTTGGTTCCGGTTCCTGGGTTTCCAGGGGCTTTTCACGAGTGGGGAAGGAAGCTTCCTATAAGGCTTTACACCCCCCTTTCCCTTATGCCTTCTCCCTGAGAACCGGTGGGTTGTCGGGGTTCTTCCCCGTCATTGTTCTGGAGCACCAGACCCTGGATTTGAGGAGTTCTGGGCTGCCATGCTCATCTGAGGGTTTTGTTGAGCCCTCGACATGCAAACCAGATCCTGTGCCATGTTCTGGATTTGACGCTCTAGTTGGGACACCCGCTCTGCCTGGTACGGGGTCCTCAAGTCTACCCTGGGTTGATCCCAGGTAGGGTAGCTATCCCTTCGTGGATAATACCCCTGGTTAGGGTAGTTTTGGTACACCTCCACCCTTGGCCTCCCATCTCCCGGATTGGGCTGTCTGGGCTCAAGAAAGTGGGGAAAGAAAGAAGGGCTGTTTTGGGGGTTGAAGTTTGGCGGGTACCGGGGAAAGAAATGTGGTCCTGCATTTGGGGGATTACTGCCCTCCTGGGGAAAGTGAGGAGGAAGGTTTCTGGGGTTTCCAGCTGTCTGGTTGGATCCCCCCCTTTGGACTGGAGGAGTCCACACATAGCCCAGGATGGGTCAATTTCCCTGGTAGCATGGGCTGATGTAGTCAGGGGAGTTAGGGGTCCCATTTTTGGGGTTACCTCCTGGCTCCCCATTTGGGATTGGCCCGAGGGCCTTCTGGGTTTGGGGTTGGTCGGATTCTGTGTGGGAAGGTTTTTAGGCCCCCCATCTCCAGATCTAAAATGAGGGCAACCTTTACCTCCGCCAGCTTAGCAGCAGCAGGGGTTTTGATTGGTTTGGGGCTCTTGGTAGTATTTTTACTTTCCAACAGCTTCTGTACTTCATAGATGTGTGTTGCTTGTTCAATGACCCAGTCTAGTGATCTTTTCTCATGAAAGTCCCTCACTAGCTGGGTCATAATGTACTTAGGGAGAGCATGAAAGAAGGTGTTCACAAATTCCTTACTGTCAGTGCGCACCCTTCTAGTGGTATGCGCAAAGCCGCGTTTCAATTCCTGAACAAATTCTTGTGGGGCCTAGTCTTCCCCACATTGTAAGTTGTAGGCTGCCTTGCGAGCCTCTTGAGGGTTCCTATGAATGGAAAAATGTTTGAGGATGGCTGCCCTATAGGTGGACCATCTGGAATGGTTCTGATTCTCAAGCCCCACATAGAAGCTGGAGTACTCAGGAGAAATCGTCCACTTTACATACTGAATACAGCTGTGGCTGTCCTTCAGATGGAAAGTCTCCATCATCTGCTCAAATAATGCAAGGTGCTCCCAAACCGGACATTTGGCATTGTTGTGATAGGGCGTAATGATGCTTCTAATAGCTTTTATTTGCTTCAGGGGATCCTTGAGTAATGCCCTCTTAACTTTGTTAGCCTTTTTAGTTCTTGTCACCCTGGTTCACTCATCCTCTGACTCAGAGGCACTGCTACCAGAGGTGGATGTCTGGTCTTCTAGACTCTCCCAGATTCTGTGAGCTTGGGAATGGCTGGCAGAATGTGGGGCCTAGTCTCTAGGGATCTGTGGCTCTCAGAAAAGTCTTCTGACTCTTCCTTGCTCCCAGGAGTGGTTGAGTACCCCCCCCCCCCACTGTCCTATCTGGGAAGAGGTTTTTAGTATGCTCTTAGTGGGCCTAGTCTCGTGGAATTCCCCGCCAAATTTCACTGCCTGATCTCTCGGTAAGCTATATTTCTGAGGATCCATTTCTCTGATTCTCCCCTCACTGGAGTCTCCCTGATCAGAGTAGATGGCCCTAGCACTTGGGAACCTGTACAGAGATGCCCCCATCCATTCATTTCTGGGAGGCACAGTCCTATTAGCCCCATATTTCCCATTGGGTTGAAGTCTACCATCCCGGTAGCCCTTGGTTCATGTGAGCCAGTGGACATGGGGGTGGCAGAGTCCATGGAATTGAAGGGATTACAGTCTCTGGTGCAAGGGTTCCTGAGGTTAGGCTCAGGGGTTTCCCTCTCCCATCTGACCTCATCTCTCTCAGCCCCTACTCCCTGTTGGCATGCAAGAATCTGACCCTTTTGGTCTTCTATTAAGGCCTTACTGGTCTCTATTAGTTGTTCCTGTATGGCTATCTGTCTATGGAGCCTGTCATTGTCTCTCTATGCTTCCTGTCTGCATTGGGAGTATTGTGCCAACTTTTGCTGCAGTATATTCACCTCCTGAGTCTTATCCTGAATGGCATGATTATTCTTTGCCAGAACATCTTCCACCCTCCTGGTATGCTCTAACAGCTTTTCATAGTTCACTTTGAGTTCACCCAGTCCCTGAAGGGCCAGGTGATTTTCTTCCACCTTGGTTTTTACATGTCTGACTTCCTGGCCTAAGCTGTCCCTTTCCTGAATTAGAGTACCCTTCTTTGCAGCCAGGTCATCACTTTGTTTTCTAATGGCAAATACTTTCTGGGGCTCCTCATCAAAATCTGTTTGAGTGTGGAGATCCTTCACTATTAATTTATTATTTTCCTCCTTCATTTCATCAATCTGATTTTCTAGGGCAACTATCTGCCCTGCGCATGCTCTATTATAATGTACTTGCTGTTCCAGCTTTTGTTGGCTCTGTAGTAGAGAATCCAACCTTTCTTGACACTCCTTTTGCAGTGTCAGTAATTTGGTATCTTGCTCTACCTTCTCTTGCTGCAGGAGATCCAGATCTTCCTTTACTTTTGTCAGGAACTGTCTGGTTTCTCCCTCTGATTCTTGGCTCTTTTGTAGCCTTTTCTCTACAGAGTCCAAATCAGTTTGGGTTTTCTCTAGGCACTGTACTTGCCTTTTTGCCAGATCTAGGTTTTCGGCATAATTTTCCTGTGTTACTCCAATGTGGAGGTATAGGTAAGCTGCTATTTTGGCAATTTTACATTGCTCTTCTTTTACTTTTGGGGCCATATACAATTCACTAAGTGCCTGGTGTAATGGACCCTGGTCCCGACATGTATCTAATTCTATGGCAGTGATTTGTTGTTTGATTTCCTGCAGCCAGGCTTTCTCATCCTGCTCTACCCATTCACCCCTGACAAACAATTTGTGCAGTGGGTGTTCTTTTGCCATTTGATTCCACTAAGTAATTCCAGAAATATTAATTTCCTTCTGAATTATCTCATGATTACTTTTACTTTTGCAAAACAGGCCTAACTCCCTTGAGTATTTCTATTGAAGGGTGTTTTTACAGTGTAGCACAGTATGGTATCCCAACAAGGTGAATATACCCCGTCAGTTAGCACGCTGTGTTAGACTGTCACAAGTGGTATGTCTAATTCAGGATCTCATGACGAGCCCTCAAGCTATAAGTGATTTCAATCTGGCACACACCCAAGTCAATGCCTAGTGTGTAACGTACAACTGAAATCCTTATTTATTTTTGTCTAAAAGTTATTTATTCTGAACGATATACCACTCATTTCACGCCCCTCTCCTGGAACCCCCCCCCCGGTCACACTGAACCAGGAATCAGGCTGGTTTGCAAAGTTAAAATATTTATTTATGTATTTAAAGTGTAATCACACTATGTTTTAATGGGTGCACAATAATCACCAATGGGGTGATGTAGCACAGAATAATCTCTTTAATACACAAGGAATAGTAGTGAGCAAAACAATTCAGCTCAGAAATAATACTTTTGTGTGTGTGTTCAGATCAGATATCACTGTGGTTAAACGTTCCACCTGCACACCCCTCAACCCTCAATAGGCAATGTAAAGAGATAGGAGGAGAGAGCAGGTATTCAGGAATGGCAGAATCAAACAGAATATCAATCCCACTTTCCCACAGCAAACACAAGAGAAAAACGGAATTGACTGTCAAGCTGTCAGAATGGCTTTTAAAGTTATCTTAGAATGGACTGGATAAAAACACTTAATATGGTCAAAATTGCTTTAAATTCTTATGGGAGCCGCTTTGGATAGTAGCACACAAACACAAGCAATGATTTACTACCAAGAAACAATTTGAAATCTTAAAATTCAAGTCGGAAGCAATCAAAAGCTATTTTACACATGTTAGAATTTCCCAAAAACGAAATTTGTGGCAAACTTTCCACTGCACAATATTCAAGATAACAGGAGAACCGTATGGATTTGGGATGCGGTTTTAGATGCGATTTAAAGCTGTGGATGTTAGCAACACATTTTGTTTCTAGCACAAAAACTGAGGAAGTTATGGACGTTTTAATGGAGGTCGTTTTTTTGAGATAGGCGCAAGATGACTATGAACCAAATGAATGCTCCACAGGAACACAGCCACTTGATCAGAATGACTGCCTGCTAAGGACTCGCCTTCTTCAGATGAAAAAAGATCAGCGCAGAGATAGTTTTAGCAATATCAGTACAGGAGGAAGACAGGCAGGATTGGATAGAGAGTTCAGACAATTCAAAAATACTCCTAACAATATGGTTCTGAATACAAGATAGTATGGGTTTAAGATGGGGATTAACTAAGCAAGGTACATATGCTAGTGACACAGTTCTTTCTATAGATACTCACTAGATATGTTTTTAAACAGAACCGTCAGGATTGTAGTCCATCAAGATTCTTGTCAGGGAATGGGATCTGGTTCTAGGACAGACAGCTAGGCACATCGGATTGGATCTGCAATCAGCAAGGCGCTCTGGTCACAGCATGGCACAGGACTGGACTGGATCTGCAATGCACTCTGGTCACGGCACAGAACTGAATTGGATATGCCCTTCTTGGTTCTGATGATAATTCTTTTAGCAGGCAAGCAGTACAGTGCAGCCCATCTGTATTTTGATGTTTCCCTTAAGGTTTGAGGGGTTCTGCTTCTGGAATTTGGGGCGTAGCTGAAAATGGTTCAGCTATGCAATAATGGGTTTCGGCTTTGCCAAGTTTCAGGAAGTCTGGAGCAAGGAAGATGTGGAGTTCAGCAGCAGGGTGCTTCTCCAGTATCAGGATAGTGAGTGAATCTGTCTGTCTCTTTTTAGTGGTGGGCTGTCTCTATTTATTCTATGATAAAGGGGAGATGTGGGCTGGTTTATCCTAAGCTTGCTCCTTTGCCAGGTGATTGGGTCAGAGACTCCCCTCTGTCTTGATAGGAGGAGAGAAAGAGTGTGTCACCTTTATGGTGTGATTTTATGAGGCAGAGAATCCACTCCTAGGCCCTTGAATACAACATCTACTTTTGGCACCATACATATTTACACATGTGCAACCTCTATAACAATCACATATACAGAGTACATATTTTATAAAGCAGCTATCCTTCAAAACCCTGTAGCTGGTGGATCTTGTCTCAGCTTTTCACAGAATGTTGCCCTTTTCATCAGGAACACAATGTCCAATTTATAAGAAAAGTTCTACAAGTGTGCACATTTAACATGGGCATAAGGGTATAAAGTTTCAGACTTCTAGCGAAAATACATTTTGTGTAGAATATGTCACATGATTTTACTGCCTCTTGAAACGTGAAGCCCAAATTTAGATTCACAAATCTGTTATTTTTATATTTCGTACAATTTTCACTGGCAAATTATAAATCTTTTAAGAAAATGTTTTTTGTGAAGGTTTAGCCACAGATGGTTGTTTGTCTCCGCATCTTTCTGTCTCCCTGCATTCCAGAAGCAATCTTCTCCCTGTTTGCTCTTGGCAGAGGCCATTTATGATGGTCCTCACACCCCGCCTTTCCTTAGGAGCAGCTGTTCATTGTTCCCTTTTGCCTCATTAGACCAAGTTCTTTCCAAACCCTATAATTACTGCTTGGGTGTGATTTCCTGGTGGGGGGAAGGCCATCCTTCTGTGGAGAAACCCGATATTCCAGTTTGGTAGCTTTTAGCCAGGTTTGATTTAATTGTTAATTCTGTTGCATTTTCCCTTAGCTTAAAACAAACTTGTGATTTCAAAATTGCAGCTAGAATTCTGATTCAAGATTTTAAACCATGGGATCAAAACAATTACAAGATGGTTACTCTCAGTAGCAGGCCTCTTAGATTGAAAACATTTGATTTCAGTTTATACATGTTAAAGTTTAATCAGGCAGGCTCCTGACAGCTTTCATTCAAGCCATTTTTGCGGTGGAAATCCCTTTATGCTTTCAGCTTTTCAGGACCTCGCAAGTTCACAATGATTTCTTAGACTAAGTGAATTGTAGCACCCAGCAAGAATTTTGAATGTTTGAGGGTGTTTTGTACCGGCATTCTCCAGTCTCAGCAACAAAGAAAAAAGGATTTAAGGCAAGATTTTGGGTTTTCATTTAGCAACACTGCTTTTTCCTCTGTATTCCATTTTCACTTGTTCTGGAGCCCAGTGACATATTCCAGGAGTGAGATCTCTATTCCACCACTGACAACATGCATGGCAGATTGGGCAGCCATCTGTTTGTGTGTTGCAAAGCGAGATTTTCAGAGGTTTTGGCGCGCACAAGGGTTTTGTGGCATTTTGCTATTTCTGGCACCCTCATAACACAGTGCTGCAGCATAGCAGAGCAGAAGTGGGTTAAAACATCCCACAGAGCTTCTCATTGTTCCAGGGAGGCGAGGAGGACCCTGCCCAAGTTATCGGGGCACCTCCTCCATTTTTTGGGGTTTTCTCCGTCGTCACCTTCATAACCCATTTGTCCATTATTATGTCAACATACATTATTCTTGTTCATTTCTCTTGGCCCCTTACTTTCCCCAACCAGTAAGGTGCAGACTGAGACATGTTTCCTTTTTGGCATAAAAGGCAGCAGATTTTATTTTTGCACATATAATAAACACAGCCAACATCTGTGAAAATAACTCTGAAGGTGCAGCGACTGCTCTGTGTCCAAAAACTTGCGTCCCCTTTTTCCTATTATAGTCCATAGTAGGCACAACTCCCCCAACCCTTCATGCCTGAGACCCGCCTGCTCCTGCAGGTGTTCCTGGGCTAGGAGAGCGCCATTTGTTCGGGGGAAGCTGAGCCTCTCATTGTTACCACCAGACACCCCTGCCGTTAGGCTCCCAAGAGGTGCTGGTCCGAGAAGAGCGAAGACCCTTCTGGCTTTCCCATGGCTCATTCGGAGTCTGTGTCTTGTCACTGGTTTCCAAAACACTGCCACACCGATGGTGGGTTACCGTCCACCGCGGCACCCCCCTTACCGACTTCTTAATTCCAGTGGCATACTTTGCAGGAGCTACGTGCAGAGACTGCTCCTTGCCCAGCTACCTGCTTCCCCCTTCTATCCAACAAAGTCCACAATAGGTAGGCCCAACTCCCCAGCCCTTCATGCCTGAGCCCGGCCTGCCCTTGCAGGTGTTACTGGGCTGGGAGAGCTGCATTATTTGGGGGAAACTGAGCCCTTATTTTTACCACCAGACGCCCCTGCCGCTTAGGCTCCCAAGAGGCGCTGGTCATGAGAAGAGTCAAGCCCCTTCCAGTTTAGTGGCATACCCTGCAGGAGCTACATCCAGAGACTGCTCCTTGCCCAGCCACCTGCTTCCCCCTTCTGCCCAACAAAGTCCACAGTAGTTAAGCCCAACTCCCTCAGCCCTATGTGTCTGAGCCTGAGCCCCGCCTGCCCTTGCAGGTGTTCCTGGGCTGGGAGAGCGCCATTATTCGGGGGAAGCTGAGCCCTTATTCCTACCACCAGAAGCACCTGCCGCTTAGGCTCCCAAGAGGCGCTGGTCCGAAAGAGTTAAGACCCTTCCGGGCTTGCAATGGCTCATCCACCATCATTTATCTGGCAAATGCTCCTCAACCAATTTATGCTTGCTCTGCCTGCAATTGCAGGAGTTACCATGTTGGGAGAGTGCCGTTTTCGGCAGGTGAGTTTGAGCTGTATTCTTCTGCTTGATTTTCCAAAACCACCTTGCCTTCATTGCTCCTTGTCTCACTCCTATCCATTTCTTTATCTTTCAAAGGAAGGATCCCCCCTTCCATATTCCTTGTCATGTGGGCCCAACCCCCCCCAACCTTAATCCTTAGTGGATTGCTTGCCCTTGCAGGAATTTTTTCGGCTGGAGTAGTGCAGCTCCTGACTTGGAAGGACTGGGCCCTTCCCTACTTCTATTCCTTTGGCAGGCTGAACAGCAGCGTTGGACTTGCTGACCTGATAAACCACACTCCAACCCTGCCAACCTACAGTGCCAACACTGTACCCTGCTGCCTTGCTTAACACCTTACTTTCGAAATTAACCCTGCTTACATCACCTTGTAGCTTGGCCATGCCTGCCACATGTCCCACAGACCTATCTCCAGACACCCCACTACCAGACCTTGCCATGACATGGTGCACCCACCTTGCCTACCGCCAGTCTGCCTTTTAACACCTAAACATTTAGCCCCTTTGGCAAAATTACTAGCCGTATGCAACGTGTCCCTGGCTGGATAGACCACAATTCAGGGCTCAGTCCCCCTCCCCAGTTAAAATGAAAAGTATTGAACATCTTCTTTGAATTCATTAATTAAAGCTGACCTCAGGTCTCAAACCTGCAGTTGTTAGGTTTGCAGGCAAGACACTTCACCAATGCACTATATAACATGATGAAAAATTACAAATAAGTAAAGGTGAAATGTCCCATTTCGATACTGCGAGTTTCAGGGAAAACATTTGTATTGGTTCTTGGAGGTTAACGCTGCACACCTTTTAATGTTTTCAAAAACACCATTGGATGAAAATATCCTCTCTTAGTTTTGTGTGTGTGTGGATTTTATGAAAGGCAAATACCAATCGTCCCGTTTAATTTGGGTGTTTATGCAAAGCCCATAATTGAAATGTCCATATTTCACCTTGACATGCTAATGTCTGGCGAAGTCACATCCCATTGTATTTGTTGATGAGTCCCCCCACTTTAATTATTAGGACTTGACCCCGGCAGCAAATTGAACTGCTGTGTGCCCAAACTGGACATAGCCACATCACCTTCACCACCGTTGCCTGCCCGCCTTACTTTATGGAACGGTGCCGTTTTACTTCCACTGGTTGTGATTCTGCCCCTTCCATCTAAGAGCGCCTCCACCATGGTGTTACAACTGTGCAATATCCCCAAACTCCCGCTAAAATCCAGTGCCCCAAGAGGCCGTGCTTGCAGGTTCCACGGACCACATATTCGACATAGACCACGCCCCTCTGCTGCTTTACTAGCCCGATATTGATGGTGTTAACCTGAAACCCATAAGGAATCCTTAATGCACAGTCTGCCCCTGTGTTAAAACATAACCAGGGCCATGTCATGAACACTTTGTGCTTCTGTCGTTACCAGGAACACTTCAGCAAATGGAAGCCTTGTACCACGCAAATCTAAAATCTTTGCGCTGCACACGAGAAATTGACACCAATAAAAACACACATGCCATCCTGTAGCCCACCTACTCTAAAACGCGCTTTCACTCACATTCCAATAACAATCCAATCACTAACCCTGCCAAAACAAAAATTATGGATCCCTGCACTCTACCACTGAGCTCCAATTCCTGATCAACGACCCGCCGGGATTCTCTTTTCACGCAGAGGCCCCATACATACAAAGTCTGTGGCCGTTCAACACGTTGCTTTCCAGTTGTAGGGGAGACTCTTTATATTCCCATCCTCAACCTCCTTTTCTTACCCAACAGTAAATCAGGCCAACCCATCTCTTCCCACGAGACCCGCTTCCAAGACGGCCGCTTTGTCATTCTGCCATACTACACCATTATATCCAGGAACCCTGCTTGTCATTATTGGCACTTTGAAATGCAGCCCTGGCACAAAAGGTTCACACAAAATGGTTACAGAAACCTGTCCCAAAATTGACAAGACCTGGAGTTTGGGGCGTGCTTGCGGTGCGCAACCGCATTCCTCTTCCGAAAGCCTAAAAAGTTGTCCTTTGTGCTCTTCGCGCTTACACCCTTTCAGTGTGGCTGGCGGGATACTTGCTAAATACTTCCTCGTATCCCGGCCCCCTGCCTTCCGAAACTAGCCACTTGCCTCGCCACCTGCCTGTGTGCGGGCCTCGTGCCCAGCCGCCAGCTGCTGCCCCATGTTTCCACCCATGCTCTGGTACCGTTGGCCATAGTGGCTTTCTTGTATAAATGAGCGCGGTATAATTAATTGACATGACCTCCTGCATTACAGGATCACTGAAACTCGTTTTATAAGCACCTTAAAAACGGCATGACCTCTGGCTTCTCAGTGCCGCTGAAATATTTGTGTATATGCGTGTTATAAACAATTCATATGCCATCTGGCTTCGCACCAGATCAATGAAGCACTTTTTATGTATGTGCTGCGCGTCACTGCATCAAATCACGCAGCGAACAACTTTCTTTCTCATTGCCCCACGATTCCCTTTCTAGTAAGTTTCCCAAAGCGGCGTCATCAGCAGAGCGCGGCCTTTAGGAAGTAATGGCACGTCTTCCTGCCAGGGCCCATTAATGTGACAGCACACACAGGAGTGGGCAGACTCCTTTACTCTTTGGCATCTCCGATCTCCAGTATGCCCAACAGCTAGCTCACACTATGTGGGAGCTGCCCAGCCGACCTCCTCCCCCACGACTCAAACAGGTCAGGGGGCGGGTGTTGGGGGAGGAACACGTTAGCCCGCCCCTGGAAGTGGACGGGAGCGTGCGAAACGTGAGGGGCGGGGCAGCGAACCGAGGGAGCAGTGTTGCCAACTTAGCGGCTTTGTCGCTATATTTAGCGACAAAGTGCGGGTCCCTAGCGACTTTTCCCATAGAAAGCGACTAGCGACTAATCTAGCTACTTTCCCGAGTCCCATTAGCGACTAGCGACTAATCTAGCTACTTTCTCCCGAGTCCCATTGGTTTGAAGACATACACTTTTTTTCTATTGGTTTGGAGACTTGCACGTTTCCAAACCAATAGAAAAGGGTGTACGTCTCCAAAACAATAGGAGTACCCCCAATCAGTGCCCCCGTCCTGGCAGCCAGCCAGCCAGGCCAGGCCCCCGCCACACAACACGTGACGTCTGAGTCATGTCGCCGCGGCCTGCGAGAATGCGGCGAGATTCATTTGTCGCCTACAAAATTAAAAGAAATGCGTATGCGGATTGCGGACACTAGTTTCCCATTTAATTTCCTATCCTGCTGAGACGTGCCACTGCCGTCACCGTGATCTTCATCCAGTTCATCGTTCCTGTTGCAGCCGGCCCTGCCTGCCTTCGCTTTGAGCGCCTCTGCTGCCAGTTACCTCGTCCTCGCCTCGGTGGACTCCAGTGTGACTGTGAATCCTGTTGCCTGGCCTGGCTGGAATCCTTCTTCCTTCCGACTCGCAGTTGCCACTGCTGAACAGCTGCAATTCTCCGACGTCAAGGTAAGTGCTGCCTGCCATACGGGTTGTTTTTAATGTATTCCTGTGCACGTTGTGTAGGGGGCTTTTCTTTTAATGTATGTGTGTGGATGGGGACTGTATGCTGTGTGCACGTTGTGTAGGGGGCTTTTCTTTTAATGTGTGGATGGGGACTGTGTGCACGTTGTGTAGGGGGCTTTTCTTTTAATGTATGTGTGTGGATGGGGAGTCGGACTGTATGCTGTGTGCACGTTGTGTAGGGGGCTTTTCTTTTAATGTGTGGATGGGGACTGTGTGCACGTTGTGTAGGGGGCTTTTCTTTTAATGTATGTGTGTGGATGGGGAGTCGGACTGTATGCTGTGTGCACGTTGTGTAGGGGGCTTTTCTTTTAATGTGTGGATGGGGACTGTGTGCACGTTGTGTAGGGGGCTTTTCTTTTAATGTATGTGTGTGGATGGGGAGTCGGACTGTATGCTGTGTGCACGTTGTGTAGCGGGCTTTTCTTTTAATGTGTGGATGGGGACTGTGTGCACGTTGTGTAGGGGGCTTTTCTTTTAATGTATGTGTGTGGATGGGGAGTCGGACTGTATGCTGTGTGCACGTTGTGTAGGGGGCTTTTCTTTTAATGTGTGGATGGGGACTGTGTGCACGTTGTGTAGGGGGCTTTTCTTTTAATGTATGTGTGTGGATGGGGAGTCGGACTGTATGCTGTGTGCACGTTGTGTAGGGGGCTTTTCTTTTAATGTGTGGATGGGGACTGTGTGCACGTTGTGTAGGGGGCTTTTCTTTTAATGTGTGGATGGGGACTGTATGGTGTGGATGGTGTGCGCACGTTGATACATGTATGGGCTCAACTCTGCGACCATGTCAGGGAGTTGTGCATGTAACAGCAACTTAGCATGTCTGTGAGTGGTGCACAGCCCCGCTGTTATAGGCACAGGTCTGAAAGGCAGCCCCTCCCAAACAACAAGAGCTACCAAATGGAAAACAATCCTGCTAAGTATGTTACATAAGCATACCCCACACACAGTGTCTCGCTCTTTGCCCATCTCTCTCATTGCATTGCGGTTGTGCCATATGTGCTGCCTTTTCCTCATCAGCATCAGGCTGGTGGCTCTTTTCTGTGCACTCTGGGACACATCTCCTGACACCCAGATTGCGCCACATGCAGGACAACAATGGGGATGCCCAAACTTTCCATGTGCATGCAGTAAATCCCTGCAAGCGTGTGGCAATGTAATATGTCCATCCGGAGTATAAAGATTCTCTCAGTTCTGTCTGCACTTTGAACAGGTGTGTGCTGACAGCAGTTATAATTAAACTGTGGGTTCATGGGTGCTACCTTTGATTTTCACTTCATGGGCACAACATTTCATTGGAGCGGAGTCCAACTGCCAGTGCAAGCTCTGCCTCCTTCAAACTCCACCCCTACCCCGGCCCTTGTGTGATTTTGCAGCCTAGTTGTGACATAACCTTTTGCAGCCTAGTTGTAACATAACCTTTTCCCCTCCTTTTTCATGTAGCTCCTGTCGGGTTCCGTGGTTTCTTGATGTTCCCTCTGGTCTGTCGCGACCCTTAGTGACTGATCCCTCCGCGGCGCTGGCTGATCCTGCCCTTTTACATTCACTGTATTTGTTGCCTGTTCTTTGTGTCCGAGATATTAACTGCACAAGTATAAATCGTTGCATTTGCCTACCTCATCATGTCTCAGACAAAACTGTACACACAGAAGTACAGAAAGGAGTGGGAAACAAACCCTGCATTCAAAGGCTGGTTGAACCCACTTATTGGCGATGATACACGGGCATCATGCCTGTATTGTAAGGCTGATTTTTACGCCAAACTAAGTGATGTCAAAAAACACATGGCCACACTAAAGCATGCCATAAAGGCAAAGCCTCACTGTCCCACCCAAATCAAGCTGCCATTTATGGTTCAACAAATTGACTCTGCTAAAAAGGCTGAGGCCATCATGGCAATGGCAATCGCTGAACACTGTCCTATGCTGGCAATTGATCACATTGGCGAAGCATGTAGAGCTGCTTTCCCAGACTCTGGTGCTGCTACCCATTTCAAACTGCACAGGACAAAGTGCACAGAAATGATTAATCGTGTTGTAGCGCCCTACTTTCTGAAAAAGCTGGTTGCTGATGTGGGTGACCTGCGTTTCAGCCTCCTGCTCGATGAGTCCACAGATATAAGTGTTGCTAAGTACCTGGGGATTGTGATAAGGTACTTCAGCGTCACAAAGCAGACAATTGTGTCTACATTTCTGGGGCTTGTTGAGTTGGAGGGAGGAGATGCCAGCTCTATAGCCCGTGCTGTTGTGGCTTTCCTCGAGAAGTGTTCTCTCAAAAAAGAGAAACTCCTGGGGATAGGGACTGACAATGCGTCTGTTATGACGGGGGTTAACAATGGAGTGCATAAAGTGCTGAAGGAGGAGTATGGCCTGAAGGATCTGATCCTTATTCGCTGTGTGTGCCACTCTCTGCAGCTTGCTGTAACTCATGCTTCCAATGAAGGCATCCCCCGTAGCGTGGAAACTTTGGTGCGGGAGACTTACAAATGGTTTTCAGTGTCTCCCAAGCGCAGGTTGGCCTACAAGGCCATATATGAGACCATCAACTGTGGGAAGAAAGCCTTACAGATAACAAAGGTGTGTTCCACACGTTGGCTCTCCATAGAACCTGCAGTTTCACGCATTTTGGACCAGTGGGAGGAGCTTAAGCTTCATTTCTCAGTTACCAGGTCCAGTGAATACTGCTACATGGCTGAGATGTTATACTCCATGTACAGTGATCCACAACACATATTATATCTGACCTTTTTAAAGTCAGTGCTGGGTGAGGTACAGGTGGCCATCAAGGCTTTTGAGGGAGAGCAGGTGGATCCTCTTAAGCTACTTGACAGCTTGGTTAGCCTGATCAAGTCTGTGAGCAGCAGGGTACTCAATCCTCTGGCAAAAATTGATGTACTGAAAAGGCCAATAGATGGTTACATCTGTCCAAAACCGTATTTTGGGCACCTTTTTGAGTCCAAGGCAGCTGAACTCCGCCTTGCGCCAGAGGATGAAAGCAATGTCCGAAAGCGGTGTACATCCTTCACCATCTCCCTCACAAATGAGTTGAGGGTGCGGCTACCGGACAACATTGATGCATTGCAGTATATGTCTGTTTTCAATGTGCAGGAAACTCTGAAGCATAATAAGAGCCCTGGAGAGGTAGTAAAAATAGCCAAGCTCCTTGGCTACTCCCCTGCAGAGATAGACAAGATTGTCCAGCAATGGCTTGTCATCCACCTCAGGAAATGGAACGAGACCAAAAGCACACTGGGCTTCTGGAGTGAGATTTGGAAGTTCAGGGATGCAGCAGATATCAATCCATTTCAAGAAGTCGCCATGGCTGCTGTGTCGGTGTTGTCATTGCCACACTCAAATGCTCAAGTTGAGAGAGTATTCAGCCAGATGGGTGTAGTAAAAACCAAACTTCGCAATCGGATGTCCTTGCAGAGCCTTAACTCAGTCCTGTACATCCGATATGGACTGAAGCTGTCTGGTGAAGCCTGTTATGAGCACCAGCTGCCCGACAGTGTTTTGCAACAATTTGGCACATCAGCTGCTTACTCTTTCAAGTCAGCTCCCTCAGTTGCTGAACCTGCCATAGAGAGCCATGATGCAGATGATGACATTGTCCCACTCTTTCTGTGAGCGAGAACAGCTTGTGGCTTTTGCGTGTGTGTGTGGAGGAGGGTCTGGAAACAAAACAATAAACTTTGAATTAAGGCCCATCTATTTTCCCACATTGACAGCTTTTTTCTATTGCCAATTTTTTTCTATTGCCCGTGTTTTCTGTTATCTTTTTCTTTCATTTCAGTTAACTAAATGCAAATTGTATTAAAAAGATGGTATGCTCATGTTATACATTGATTTGTTCAGGGCTCCGAACTGGGCCATACAATTAAAAACCAAACATGAGAAAACTAAACAAAAAATAAAAAAATAAAAACCAAGAAAGCAACTCTGCCAGTGTGTATTTTTGGGTCATTTTTGCCTTCTAAACATATATAGGGTGTTTTTTATTCACTTTTTGTTACCCCCACGTCATTGATCCCCTACGTCCATTGCGCAACTTGCAAAGGCAATTATGCAAATTAGGCGATGATGTCATTTAGCTACTTTTAGCTACTTTTAGGACAGGCTCTAGCTACTTTCCGGACTGAGGAGTTGGCAACACTGCGAGGGAGAAGCAGGCCCAAAAAGGCACGGGCTTTTGTAGACACTAGCACATTCTCCCTCGGTTTCCTGCCTCCCCGGATCGTGGTTTTGTTTCCTGCTTCACATGGAGAACAATTTTGGAATTGTTTGCTATTTCCTGATTGTTGCGGTGTTCTCTGTTTCCCAGAAAGCCCCGAGGAGTTGCAGAGTTCGGCGGCAGGAGTATCGTGGTTCCTGAAGGAAGGCTCTGGATCGAGTCAGGGCGCTCGTGTCGGCGGAATTAAAGGTACGGGCTAGAATAGGGACATCGGTTGAGGAATGTGGGGGCTGAGGTAATTGGAGCAAGTTAGGCGGCTGACCGGATGCCGGGGTAGTGGGAATGCAGGGCGGCAAGTTAGTACGTGTTGGCATGGGTGTTGGGGCAGGTCTGCGTCGGGCGGTGGGGGCTATGTGGTCGCGATGCCGCCGGGTGACAGTCATAGGGTTGGGAGAGGACTGCCAGCCGATGGAGGAGGCACGTGAAGGGCTTACGGAACAGGGTCGCAGCAAAGCGTGGGATAGAGGTCGGGAAACATCACACAGGGAAAATACCGAACAGAGGTTTCAGATTTCGTTTTAGGGCTGCAAACGATGAGGTTTATAAGACGCCCATGTACAAGTGTGGATGATGTAGCTTTAAGATGTGTGCGCGCGAGTGTTTCAGTATAGGGTGCGATTTAAAAACAGGCCTAGGAACGAGCGTTTCCCTTTCACATGAAGAAGCGTTTTGTGGTGCACTAGTGGTTCAGCTCCTACGCATGAGTGTTTCAGGGTACGGGGCAATTTATAACACGCCATTCACTAGTCTTTCAGCCCTTGTTGCAAAACAGAAAGAAAGTGGTGATTTAATGAAACGGGGGGCAATGCATTTTCCAACGCAAAGCGCCACGTACCTAGGAGCGCATGGACAAGGTTTCAGGCTCCGAGCTGCAAGTAGGAAGGCGTTTATTTAAATTAGCATATTGCGGATTGGCGGCAGTGGCCGAAGGAGAGAGCGGGGACATCCCAGAAGGATGGAGCAGATAAGTGGTTGGGGTTGAGGTGGAGCAGGCTGCAAAATGCCGGGTCATTTGCGCAATGCCCCTAGTCACAGAGGAGGATGGATTGCGGCTTATGGGTTCGGCCTTTGAGTTAAGGTGGCTCGCTTGGCCACCGTTAAATAAGTTCCTTGCCACGTGTTTTACTAGGTAGGCGCACATTGTCGGCGCCAGCTACTTGCGTGGGAATGTTAGTGCCGGGAACACGCGTTGCTGGAACTGCCATGTTCATTGTTGCGGCCGGCGACTAATTTTCAGGAGTAGCATATGGGGCAATGTACAACACTTGGTGCCCTGCCGTTGCAATATGGCATTCGGGGTGGGGTGGTTAGGAGGGGGGGGTTGCAACAGTTTTGCTGGTTTGAGACGGGCGGGCGGTAGGTGCGTCGGAGCGCGGGAGAAGGGGGAAGGGCACGGTACGGCTGCAGTGCATTCGGGTATGGCAGTAACTGGTGGGGACGGACAGTTTGCGCACCGGCATGGCGCGGACCAAGTTGAGGAGTTAGAGGCGGTGGGTAACGGGCCGTTTGCCCAGATTGGCGGGTGGTTAGAAGAGGTGCCAGGAAATGGATGGGAGAGGCCTAGGGGCATGATTAATCAGTAAGGTGGGGGGTTTGGTGTTGCAACGTTGCCTTTGTTATTCAGTAGGCCATGGAGCGGAGTCAGAGGCAGGCGCTTTAGATGCACGCCCAGGTTGGGTGGCCATCACCATATGCATTGTTTGCGGGGACGGCAACGCACTTTTATTGTAGCCTCATTGTTAATGGCGGCATTTAAGGGTGAAGGCACCGGTGGGGGCAAATCTTTATATTGCACAGTGGCCAGCCCAGCTGGACCGGGTTTCTAATGCATGCACCCGCCCCCATCTTCACACCATTGAGACTACATGTCCCAGAAGGCAAATTAATCCGTTTTGACCTATTTTTGGGGTTTATTGGTGGGGTGTTCCTTTCAAGTCATGAGGGTGGCACATATGGTGCATGAGTTGGGGACATGCCAGCAATGTTGGCATTCCCATTTATAGGGTCATATGCGACAGCTGCATTAGAGTTGGCTTGGGCAGTAAGGAAGCAACGGAGCGCGGCGGTTGGCAGGGGATGACCTTTAATGGAAGGCGGGAAGTTTGCGGGTCGTGCCGTGCGCAACCGGGCGTGAACAGGGACAATATGGTTCCACACATCGGACGAAAAGTTGCCAGCATACAGTCCGGAGTGGAGGTTTAAAAAAAAAAATTAAAAAAAAAAACATTTACAGCATGATTGTTATCAGAATGGGGAATGCACCGCGGGGCAGTGAATGTGTGGCAATATGGCTGTGTATTAAGATTGTGTCAGAATGCATCTAGTTTGGCTGATTCGGTCCCCTCCGGCCTTGCAAATATCGGAGCTGCTCATTTAACTTACACAAATCAGGCTTTCTAGTTTTCCAATTTCCATTTGCTATGGTAACAGAGGTTTGGGCCAGACGCCGCTGTTTCTTATGAAAGATGCTTCACGAATTTCAAACGTATGACAGGATTCTCTCTTGCGTTTAACTGGGCATTCAGGAGTGCATTGAATGAGGATGCTTGGATGGGTAAGGGTTCCTGGGTTCATTTAATTATCTTAGTACATCATCCTCTGCTCATATCTCCATTGTCAATGCTATATTCTGTACAAATGACTTCTTGATTGTAGGCGCACCCCTGATCGCGTGCCTTGCTAAAGGAAGGCTGTTATAGTTACTCGCAGACGAATGCGGGCCGTCACTGAAGCCTTTGATTTAGCACACAACACCATACTGGTGGAAGTGAATGGGCTATGAGAGGCAGCAATGATGACACGATTCAGGAAAGCGCACAAGCAAGCACAGCCCATCATGACTCAGTTCGACAACGAACTATGGCAGCTAGTGAGTTGGGTCAAGGAATGAGGCAGCTCACATCCAGAGCGTTGGCTGGGAGCACATGGGCTCGATACAAGGCTAACTTCGATACTTTCATGGAGAACACCAAACATCTGGGGGGGGTTAGCGCGGAAGGGAGGGTCGACTGTTTTGTGCTCTGGGCCAAGGGGGTGGGCAAATCAAGATCATGGCTGGCAGGGCACCTCAACGCAGTGGCATTTCATAGCCAGCTGGCGGGCCGGCATGACCCAACAAAGGTCTTTCTGGTAAGAGCCGCACTGAAAGGTTGGGACAGGGGCAGGGGGGCCACGGTACCAACTTCAGTGAGGAGGCCCATTGATTGTGAGCTATTACAGAAGGTCATGACAGCAACTACGGGGGTGTGCTACTCGCAATACGAGAGCACCATGTTTAAAGCATGCTTCGCATTGGCCTTTTTTTTTTTTGGGGCCCTACGGATCAGTGAGCTAGTGGCAAAAGCAAAGAATAACCAGAGCTTCAAAGCCCTATTATGGGGAGATGTATGGCATAAGGGAGGGGAGATATCGGTCACCATCAGGATATCTAAAACAGACCAGCAGGCCAAGGGATGCGAGCTAGTGTTGGCCAGACTGGGGCAGGAAGCGTTCGGCCCAGTTGATAACATGATAGCATATTTTGCGATCAGGGGAGGAGAGCTGGGTTATTTGTTGCGACACGAGGACGGAACCCCACTTACCGAGTTCCAATTCAGGCGAGTCTTGGAGGGGGCCCTGGCAAATTATATGTACGCTAACCAGGCCAAGGCGGCCCGGGAGGGGGACGGCAAGGGCCCCCGTGTGGCGCCGTGGGCACCACCTATGCCACATATCTAATATGACCTATCATGTCTCCACAGAAACAACCAGGGTATGGGTCGTGGGCCACTCCTTCGTGGCCAAGGCAGCTGCCAGAGCACAGACAGCATTTTGGGACGGTAACCTGGGCCTCCCGAATACACAGATCAGTCAGATCTTCAAGGGAGGCTTAAAAAGCGCGTTCTTGTGGGAGACACTGGAACATGCAGCTCAGCAACACCCTTCGCCTGACATTATCTTGATACATATCGGGGGCAATGATCTTGTGACAAAAGGGAGGAAGGATTTGACAGAGCTTTTAAGAACTCTACTAACCAGAATAGGGAGGGCATTCAGGGAGTGTGAGGTGATGTATTTTGAGATAATTCCAAGGCAGGATTGGGGGGGTGCGTTACGCCACGGGGCCATAGAGGAGGGGAGGAGGAAGACGAACAGTCGGATGGGGGGTTTCCTAAAAAGTAGGGGGATGGTATGGATTCGGCACCCCCTAATTACCTTAAAGGTACCTGGTTATTTCGATAGGGACAAAACGCACCTGTCCGAGGTGGGCACAGCAATAATGTCCTTAGAATGGAGGGCGACGCTAAAAAACGCGGGATGCACATGATGGGGTACAGATCAAAGGGGCAAGGGTGAGGGGTAGGGGGTAAAGGGGAGGCAATTCCCCTTCTTACCGCCCCCTTGGCCCCCATTCCCTTCTTCCGCGCCCCCCCTCCAACACATCCACACGAATGAGCAGTACTGGAGGCGCGGGTCCACGCTAGGGCAAAATCGAATACTAAGAGGGGAGTGCCATATGCAGGCTGGGGGGAACTCTCCGCCGCCGGCAGCCAGCAGAGAGTCTTGGAGGTGTCACAGGCCAATCCCTTTAATGAAGCACTGGCAGACCCATAGGGGAATGATCAGCCAACAGATTAGATTTACGGCGCCTCAAGAGTAATAGGCTCGGGGAGGCCCTGGGAAAAAGGGGAGGGATGTAGGGGACTTGGGAGCCAATTCCAAGCACAAAATTGCGGGGGTGGGGGGACGAATAACAAACTCACAAACAAGGCCACCAAGGGAAGTCGGTCGGGGGGGAGCAAGAGGAGTCTACGGGGGGGTCAGAGAACGGTGACAAAATAACAGCAAGGGGAAGTCTTCACAGAAGGAGGGGGGCATGAGGGGGAGGGAGGTGGGGGATCCAAGACAGGGCGGCAAGGCGAATAGAGGGAACAGGGGGGAGGAAGCCAGTCCCAGGGAATAAGGGGGGGGGCAAGGACCAAAAGCTGGGGGGACAGGAGACGGGGTACGGAAGTACAGGTCGGGGAAGTCTGCCTCTGGGGGGAAATGAAATGGAGCTAGGATATGGAGGGGCAGAAATGACAGGGAGGGGGGGGTTTGGCGGGACCCAAAAAAATGGGGACATGGGGAGTGGAGGGGCAAGCTTGGGTAAGGAAGGAAGGAGAAGGGATAGGGTACCCGGAAGAGATATGATGCTGGCAGGGGGGCACTGGGTCAGACTTTACAGGGAGGCCTTGGGGGAGAGGGAACTGGGAAGTTCTTAGCGGCTCGGCAAGACGGAAGGGATACATGGGGGGCAGCATAAATAGCATTGGGCTTACAGTACAAGCGGCAATTGGGGGACGAAGGGGGGACAGAATAGAGTAGAAAGGTCTCAAATAGACGGGCATCGCCAAGCGATGACCATATAGGCAGGCAGAAAGGTGTGGGCCGGCACCGGAGGGCGGTGTCGGCCCTAACGACGGATGTGGGATATGTGTAGCATTGGGGCACTTGTGGTGGTGCCGGTATAGGAACCTGAACACTAGCGAGGCACCGCGTGGCTGCCGGTTTTACCTAGACCCAGACCCAGGACATGGGGTAAGTGTCACGGTAGGAGGGGGGGCAGGGCATTCCCAACAAAGACCTAGAGCAAAAGGGGGGCATGTGTAAAAACTCGGGCATGGAAAATCCACAAACGGCCAGCGGTAGGGAGAGGTTATTAGCAAGGGCCGGGCTCAACCTGAGGTGTCCACCGGACGAGGACGGTGAGGGAGAGGGGGGGAGGGCAAGGGATACCTAGGTAGCCGCACACAGAGTAGTATACCTGTGGTGGTGAATTACGGATCGCCTGTAAGATAACTCCAAGACTTTATGCAAAATAAAGCTGCTGAGGCATGTTAATCTTCCAACTTTACAAAGTGTCTGAGTTGTTTTTTCCAACGTGTAATGTATGACATATGTCGGGTTGCGCAAGGGGAGGAGAGGGGGGGAGCGAGGGGCCAGGGCATGGAGGAGGGGGGAGGACAAGGCACTGGGGTGCCCACGCTAAGCCGCTTTCCAGGCTGGCTGCAGCTGTGGTGGCGCAGCCTGCGTACTTGACAAAGGTGCAATGGCGAGGCACGATGACATCGATGTTGTTAGGCAACGCAGGGCTGACGGGAACAACAACGTTCCGATTGCCATTTTGAAAGTTGTCGACAGCAACATAAAAGCATCGACTTTTAGAGTTCTACTCTACTATGTAATTAAGAGATGCAAAAAAAAAATACTGTTTCATTTGTTGGTATTTCGTAAAGATATTATTAGATATTAGTGCAAGTCATATGCTATATTCCATTTATGAAACACTAATGTCATTATTAATAAGGAAAGTTAAAAGAAATGGCGTGGGTGCCGAATGATCAATATGTAATTGATTAGATATAGCGTTCGTTCCATAGTATTTGCAGCTAAGCTACCTCCATCCTGTCAGATATGGTGTCAGATATGGTCGCCAGCACGCTGTTTTAGTGGATGCTAATGCCCACAGTCACTCATCAATGTCCATAGCGCAGCACTGCTTCTCTCTATAAGTTGGTGGGCTGCTGACTTGTCGCCACATCTCAACAGCCTACTGTCTGGCAAGCACCAACTATAGCTCTGTGGCAAAATACTGCAGCGCAGGCACCCAGGGAGTGAAGCAGTAGCTCTCACCCCACCTTGCGCAATGTCAGAGAATGAAGGTAGCCCGGAACCCGCATTCGGTCATTTTGTTGCTTTGGCATGGCAGCTGGCTTACTACGGGATGAAATGGAGGAAGCACAACACTCCTAGTATCAAATCAAGGCCAGCCAGTGCTTCGGCCATTTCATCCAGAAAGTGTTGGTCAGTTGACATGCAAAACGAGTGTCTGCTGCCGAACTCCCCTGTCTCTATTAAAGTAGTTATAGATACAATGTTTTGGCATTAGGTGGCACAAGCGCCACCAAATTAGCCAAAACCCCAAAAAAAGAGCCTTTCACACTCTTGCATGGTGACAAGGAGGTAGGCTAAGTAGATATGGATTGAAATGTGGTTGAATTGTGCTACTGCTCAACAGGCAAAGGCATTTTGAAACTAAGCGTCCTTACCAGGTCCCGCGAGGGGAAGAGGGAGCTAACAACGGGCCAGTCGTAATCAGCCCATTGTTAGCTCCCTCTCCCATTTCCATTGAGCCCAATGGGGGCTCAGATGGGAATGGGGAAGGTCCGGGCCCGGGTTCCCAGAGGGAGGAATTACCGGGCCCTCCGAACTCAGAATGGCCCGGTAATTCCCCATTCTGGGAACCCGGTAAAGGAGCCCGGTTGGGCAGCAGCCATGGAGCTACTAGCTCCATGACTGCCGCCAAACTCGTAATGAGGCCCTGAGTCCACTCACTACACCGCACCCCTGACTTTTGTCCTGCATAAGTGGAAAGAAACCATTTTTGCATAGTTCTGTGAGAGCTGGAAAGATGGTTTGAAATTCACTTGCCACCTAAGTTACCTTGCAACTTGCGTTGTGTGAGTTGCAAATTGCAGGATCCATTTTGTTCATTGCAACCTGCCACTTTGCACTTGTGAAGCCTGCCACTTTTTGAGCAGCACTGGTTTTGGGTATGTACCATGCTTCCATGTATATGGTCCAGGCTTTGTTGTTAATTGTTATTTTATGACTTGTGTGCTTTAAATAAGGATGATGCACTCCCACGAGCCGAATGCACATGCCTGAAGATCGTCTGTTCTCCCCTGTCTTCTCCCCTTAATTGCATTTGTAAAACTGCAGAATTGCTGTCAGACCTATTTGCTGTGTCGCAACTGTTAAATGTATTTTATGCACTTACTCTGCCTGTGCAGACTCTTATCATCTCAGAATTTCAAGGGCGCTGAGCAAATGTTTGTTTTTGCCCTTGTTTGCACCCTCCTTGAGCGCTTTGAAACACTTTTTTGTGTATAGGCGCTATATAGATAAACAGTACAATACAATGATATGTTGATTAAAATAAAGAGAAAATGGGACACATTTCATATTGTGCTTCAATGTTTTTTAAATAAAGTATTTCAGTAAGTTCAGAACACGATTTGATAAATAAAACTAATCTGTTTGATTTTCGGCTGAATACTTAACAAACTAAATGGGCCGAATAGTAAATATGGTAAACGGCAGACCCATAGTATTTGCACATTCAACCCAGTGGGTCATGTTGCCACTGATAACAGAGGTTTATTTTATCCCAACTTAAATGGTACTCATTTTATCGCCCTCAGAAGGATTTGAACCTGTAACCATGAGGTCAAACACAGAACCCTCTAAAAGACATATTAGCAGACTGAGCCACAGACCTTAACTGACCTTTACCCGTTATATTCATTTAGTTATGGTTATTTGGGAGTCTATTCGCACCGCCTTCCAACCACCTCAGAGCGGGAGCGGATACCAAATAAATGGTCAGTAGAACACTTGGGTTGTAGGGTTCAAATGAGTGCAGCCTCCTTTGAGTTAGAACGAAGTTGGTGGAGCCAGTCAGAGCAGAAGGATGAGAGTGGCCCAGCCAAAGGAGGGCGAGGATTAGTGAAGAAGCAGGCATCCTCCCACAGCGTGAGAAGATCCAGAGAGACAAGTCCATGCCATAAAATGCAGGGGCAGTGACCAAGCCAGTCTACGAGTCTGTCCAGATACGATCTAGCTATTGCAATGGTCTTCCAAGTAACAGGTGCATTATCTAAAGTCTTAATTATGCGTCCGAGGCAAAAGACGAACATCCACAAATGCTAATTAACGTTAGCCATTTCCGTACACAGAAATAAAGTTATCATCCGTTTCAACCTAAACAATATGAGTTTCCAACACCAAAATCCGCCATTCTTACCGACCTTGAAAAGACGTATGCAAGATGAGCCCCGCTAGATTAACATCTGTGGCCAGACGTTTACACTTGGATCACTGCAGCAGGCACTCAACTCACCGAGCTATGTTGCCAGTTTTTAATAACAAGCTCCTACTTGAACAAACTGAAGAAGAGTTTCTAAACAGGTTTCAAACACTAAAAAGAGTTTCTAAACAGGTTTCAAACACTAAAAGTTTCCTGACAAGAATCACTAACTTACAAGATGATTTTTAAGAAATGTAATATCGTCAGCGGACTGAAGCTAAATAAGAACAGCATTAAATAAACAGCAGCAGTGGCAGGCCCTGACGTTTACTGCAAACAATGTGTTCTTGCTAGAAGAGCAGAGAGCGTGGTTTGCCAAAGCGAAAGTGCTAAGGAGAAAGCATTAACAAAGGAATGGTCAAAAAAGACTTTGAAAGAATAAAACAAGGAGAAAAGATTGGCGTCTTTATTATTTCAATATTTAAAAAAAATACGTCTGCATAACATCGATTCTTTCCCCAAACAATATGAGCAAAGTTAGAAAGGAACGTTAGCGTACACGCAGAGCTGCATGTTACACCTGTGGTGATTGTTGCAATGATGCCATTTGTCAAAGGTTGGGGAAGGACGAGGAGGAGGAAAGAATGAAGAAAAGCAATCTTTCAAAATGGTATATCACAAAGTTGTTCGATTTTCCATACACTGTGGGATCTTCCCTCCTTTCTCGGGAAGAAACATTGCATGTGGTCTACAAAACGACTGCTAGGCTCATTCAGAAGCACACATCCACGTGTACACTTAACATTGAATGCTACCACCTATCCATGCCAATGTGTTTTAATGTTACTACTTTCCCACCCCTGCTGTTGAGAGGCAGTACATTGCTTCACTGCCACATTCACAAATAATTCGATGAACCAGTCCAGAGCTCAGTAAATGAAGTGAAGTTCTGGTTTGATTGTGCTATGGTGCCCCTACCAACGGTAGCCAGGCAGTAGCCTATGGAGAAAGAAGAAAGGACATGCGAAGGGCTTGCACTGCGGCCAGTGGAGGCTCTGAAGTTAGCAGACAAGGAAGAGCACAGTATAGTCAGTATTTGAGAGCCAGGTTGGATTTCAACTGGAAACCCAAAGCACAGTTGTGGCATGTTTTGAGCGGGTCATGGTATCTGGTCCTTCTAACGAATGTAAAAGTTTCCAATGGCAAACCATCACATTTCTTTGGTCGAAATGCCATTCCTTTGAATGACCATTTCGTTGAAAAAAATTCGAAGGTGCCATCGACATGTAATGGTAAGTATTAGTGCAGGGCTGGGGCCAGGGTTAGGGTTTGGGTTGGGGCTTGGGTTAGTTTAGGGGTTGAATTAGGGTTAGGGTTGGGGCTAGGGTTAGTGTTTAGGGTTGGGGTTGGGGTTACGGTTGGGCCTAGGGTTAGTTTAAGTGTTAAAATAGGGTTAGGGTTGGGGCTTGGGTTAGTTTAGGGGTTAAATTAGGGTTGGGGTTAGGGCTGGGGCTAGGGTTTGGGTTTAGAGTTAGGGTTGGGGTTGGGTTAGGGTTGGGGCTAGGGTTAGTTTAAGTGTTAAAATAGGGTTAGGGATGGGGTTTAGGTTAGTTTAAGGGTTACATTAGGGTTAGGGGCAAGGGTCAGGGCTAGGGTTAGGGTTAGGGTTGGGGCTTGGGTTAGGGTTGGCGGGTGGGGGGGTGGCGTGGGGGTTGGGGCGGGCTGGGGGGAGAACCCCCTAATATACACGAAAACTTTAAAACATTACAAGGGGCTGGTCAGTGCTGAAATTTCAGCACTGGACAGCTCCATGTAACGTTTTAACTTTACAAAAAAAGCATTGAAATGCTACTTTTAACATGTAAAAGTGCATTTCCTTTGATACCAGTCCATGTCTATTGTCAACGGATTGGTTTTGAAAGAAATGTATTTGTGCATGTTAAAAATATCTTTTCAAAACGTTTTCTTTCGAAACTTTCTTTTCGAGGGTTTAGTGATTCTAAACTTTTTTTTCGAAAGAAACACTATAAAACCGCGGGGCAGCAACAACAGCTTAGGTGCACAAGGGACGAAAACGAAGTGGATAATAAACACCTAAGGACAAGAGGCAAGGAGGGCATTTGGAGGAGATTCGCCCACTCGAAGGGAAAAATCAAAGTGTGGGTGGAGTTCAGCAAAACATTCAAAGTGCAAAGGTGAGTAAGGCAGTGAAATTCAGCATTTTCAGCAAAAGGCCCTACCAACAACCACATGGCCCCCAAAATCAGCTGGAATCAGCAACCAGCAAAAGCCTGCAAACGAGCCAAAAACCTGCCTCTCATGGACACAGCAACAGGCAAAAGGCCCAGCCTCCCAGCTTGCAGTTTCTTGTATAGTTTTTTTCTCACAAATCCAGCCCAGGACCTTTATCACATATGGAAACTGCACATTTTCATCCACCTCTCTGATCATGTCACCTCCCTCTCTCCCAGCTCCTTGTATTACCAAACATGTGACAGAGCCTTCAGGAATCTTCCAGAACCTTCCATGACCCATATCACCACTTCTGTCTTTTGGCAAGCAGAACGGCCCTTCGACCATCCCTTCCTGCGCTCCGAAGAAAACGTAACATGTCATTCTTTTCTTCCTGCATGTTCTCTGCACGAACAATGGATATTTATCGTCAAGGCCCTCACATTTTACCTCACTGCCAAAGCAGGACTTTCATTCTCTGCTTTTCTGCGTTTTCAGATTCTAACCCCTGCAAGCCAACTGTTTTACAAGCAAAACTGTCCACACACATGCTGCAATGTTAATATGTTAAGGATTGAAGCCCCCAATCAACCCCCTCTTTAGTTTACCCTAAATGCCACATATCAGTACAAGTATCCTACATCACAAACCTTTTAACCTGGTGCACACTGTCTTTGTTGAAATCACTGGCAACTTGAAATGAGTGCACTGTTTATCTTACACCCATTGCACTGATTACCTTTTTGATATATAAGTAGATTTAAAGTATTGTCTAAATAATGTTCGGCTTTGTTGATTTTTATATAGAGGTGTTTTATTGATAGATGTTTTAATATAAGCATTTATGTGGAAAATTGGCCTATTTGTGCACGCTCGGCTTGGTTTGTTTCAGGTTAACATCCAGGAATGCTTGGCATGAGGGAATCATTGACTCGGAGCCCAGATTTAACGTAATTGGTTGTGAAGCCTAACATTGATTACATCAAATGTTTTCCATGTTTCTTCATAGTCCTTCGGGCTGTGCCCACTCTGCTACAAGCAGATGCAGATCCCAACTTCATCTGATATGTACTGTGGTAGACAGTATTTTCCCAACTTGATTTTCATGCAACCGATGAAGCATCAGACTACTGTTGGGTCATTTGGGTCTGCATGCCTAGTGCATCCATCAGAAAAAAAGGAGCTTTTAGTAGGCTACAGGTGCCTGTATTTTCCATACATCGACAGAAAGCTATGAGGGTTTACCAGTCACAAACGTTGTGGAGATTTTAAAACTAGGAGGCGGGATGGAAAAACATAAGTAGGGTATTGCTCCCAGACCAATGAAATCCAGGACGAAGGGGAGGATGAGGCTAATTGGCACATTAATCCAGCTGCCTTCATTGAGGACACAGTAATTCATGCCTGTAATACTGTGGATGAATCCATAAAAACCTTTATTTCTTCTATGTCTTTGAGTTTTGGTCAGTCAAGGGCAGTAACCATCAAACAAGGACCATCAAATGTGCTCAGAGAAGTGAGTACTAATTTGGTAGGTTCTGACAATGTGGGGTTTGAGAAGTAATCCTGGAATATAGTTTTGCTTTGGATACACAGTCTACTTGCCCAAACACTGAGGCGTTTACAGGAGCCCTAATAACAGGTGTCACTGGTTCAGAACATGGGCCCCCTAATAGAAAGGACATAATATTTCCACAGAAGAAAGCCAGGTCTACTGTTGTACACTTGTCAAAGAGCAAGTAGTGTGAACTGTCTAGCTCATTTGCACATACCATCACTTAATCCGTAATTCCTATCCAAAGCGGACACAGTCCTCAATTATGAATTTGTGGATATGTCAGATCCCACCCATCTTGGGGGCTTCTGACCTTATGCAACATTCCTAAGATAGGTTTGCTCTCTTGCTCTTATTAAAGGAAAAAGATGATGACCGAATGCCTCAATCCCACAATCGGTGGGAGGCAACATACCACTTATATTCTAGTTTTATTTTTCCTGCTATGGTAGGAATATTACTAAGGGTGTGACCAAAGCATGGTCAACCTGCCAAGGCCATATATTAAATGCTACAGGCCCCATTTTTTAAGTTATGGATATGGTTGGAGAGACCAGGATGACTGAGGAAACAATGGATCCCGAGAGTTTGAGCGGGTGGTCTCAGGTGGTATTGTGCTATCACCTATCCAGATGCTATCAACACTTCATAAGGCAGGAAAGAAAGAAGGGGACCAACCTCAAGCACATAGGAGTCTCTGACCCCCAGGCTAAGGCAGATTCTGGGGAGGTCACATTTCAAAATGCCTATATTTAGGGAATCAAAATGTTTGCATCAATGTATACTACACTGGCTAGAACATCGTCTTCCCTAAAATTCCTCTTCCAAACACAGTCCTCTAGCTGAACTGAACATGTTAGGAGCCACTGAACTGGCCAAGCCCCGTTTGTTATAAGGGCTAGCACAACATGACCCCTGCCCCAGAGGAATTATAATGCAAATGTACAACCCCAGGCCAAGCTGCTCATCATCACACTGAGGAGTGAAATTAGGGGAGGGGGGCCCCAGGAGAGGTGACAGATCATTACATTATGCATGTAAGTCTCTTTCAAATTTAATTCCCAATCCAACCTGTAGAAGGTGAATGCAATATTTAAAACAAAAAACTTTTTTAAAAAAAAACAGATTTAACATTTTAAAGAGTCCTTGGGTACTAGACACATTTCAGGAATACTATATACAGGCTGTAGCAGTTCCCAGACATAAGGTGATCCCAGATACTTTCCAAGTGAAATTGACACAGTTTCAGTTCATGCATCACAAGAGTACAGTTACGGAGGAATAAAGCAATAAAGGTAGGGAAATGATCGTGCCTCACATTTTGTCACCTGCATTATTGTTTTCAGGATAGAGGCAAGTCTTCTGGTCCAGTTCACAACCTACATTAATCAGTCAATATGTAGTGTGCAGACTCTTCAAGATGGAGACTGTTGCATTGTTGAGGCAATGTGAGTGGCTCATCCGACTGGATCTCAAAGACGCATGTCCTATCATTCTGATTTCAAAGAGCTCAGAAATCTGCTTTGATTCCACAGCAGCATTTGCAAATTCCCCTTTTGTTCCTTGGCCCTCTGAATATCCTCAGCACCTCAGTATTTGACTAAATGAATGCACCCTGTCATACATTATTTACATACATAGGGTAGTGGAATGCTGATGTACCGGGTAGACATAACATCCTTCTCTTAACCGGGAGCACATGTGTACTATGTCATAAATCATGTGAAGTCATCACTGATTCCCCACCCCGAGATCTCCTCCTATGTGGCCAAGGGACGGTAGCCGCTACCTGATCGCGACCGTGGGGGTGATATTATGAGAGAGGATCACATGGGAGGAGATGACTGGCAGGGAGATATGGTGACCCCATCAGGAGGGACACAGTATTCTTCTCTTCAATGTGAGGAGGACCCTAACATTCCTAAATTCCTGATGGTATGTTTTCATTATGCAAACCCCTCCAGTTGTAGAACCCTAAAACCCCTTATTGCCCGACATCCTTAGGAAGGATACCATTCAAGCCTCATATGTGCATAACATACACATAACACCTCCAGTCTCTGAGGTTTTTGTGCTAAACAAACATCATAAAACAAAATCACCTTAGAAGTCCTATAAAATCTATGGACTCCAACTCCCATAAAGCCTAAAGTACTTGGACTAGTAAGAGTTAATATGGATCAACAGAAATAATAAGCTGAACATGCAGACTAGTGGTTATAATGAAATCCCACTACGTGGAACATTTAAAAATGGTGCCTGCATTCGCAACACAGAGAGAAGCCGAACTGACGGAAGAAGACCCACGGGAGATGGCAGAAGCACGGGAGCAGACCATGATGATGAGAAGCAGAATGCTCAAACTGCTGCTTGCAGGCAGTGCTTACCGGTGTGGCATGAGGCCGCAAAAGAGACTGCAGGTGCTAGGAGAAGACAATTGTGCAACCTACAGCAACAGCAGAGTTGCCGGCTGTGCATTGAAGTCCAAAAGCACCATGCTTACTAGCAGAAGCACAAATAGGCAGCAGAAGAGCTGAGAGAAGGTCTGCAGAGCAGAGAATACCATGCCAGGGTGAAAGCCTCACTGCAACAACCACGGGTCAGAGGAACTGCCAGACACGGGTGAGTCTGTCTGGAGATGTTGGGGATTCCGGGGCATACGAAAATGCATGTGAATCACTAGGAACGCTATTTGAATACCGACCAAATAGAAAACAAAGACAGAATTTGCACAATTCCTCGTATATGAGATGTCAATATAGGGAAGGTTGGAGCAAGTATTGCCACAAGCCAATGAATGCTAATGAGGAAATTAAAAACAAATCTTGAGCAAGTCTCCACATCTGAGATGTCAATGTGGGGGAAGTTGGAGCAAGTTTTAACAAATTAATACTTTTGAAGAAGTTAAAAGGTTGAACTTGAACAGGCCTCCATATATGAGATGTCAATGTGGCGAAAGTTGGAGCAAGTAGTACCTCAAGCCAAGAACGTGTAGACAGTAAAGCAATACAACTGTACTGTGATAAAAGATAGAGAGAGCATTAAAAGGAAGCCTTGTTAAGAATAACATATCAGGCAGTAAACACTTGGGGAGAAGATACCTGGTGGGAGGAGATACTAGGGATCTTCAAACCCCAGAAAGGGCAGTATACCAGGTAGGATGTAGGTGATTTGACTGGATCTATGTTTTCAAAAGATTGAAGTGACTGAAAACCTTTTTTTTATTTATTGCAGGGTGAGACCCCTGCTTCACCCCTCTTCTTCCCCCACCTTTATTAATATCCCTTACCCCACCCTCATATATATTTTATTTAAAACTTTTTTTGGTAAAAAATGTAAAAAAACAATTCAGTCACTTCTTCTGGGAAAACGTTGGATTTGGTTGCTTCTACGCTATCAATATAGGTAATCCATTTAAAATATACTAAAAACCCTGATATTGTGCACAGATACCTGGCAGGAGAGTATACCAGGGGATCTTCAAAAAATCAGATGAAAAGAAGTCCTGGCGGACCAAGCACTAGGCAAGTTGAAATAAGATAAATAAGTTAACATTGTGGGAAGATACCTCTCAGGAGAGTATACCAGGGGATATGAGAAACCTTCCAAAGGATTGGGGCAAGGGAGTTTACCAGGAGGGATTTCATAAGAAGTTATTGTTTTGAAAGCGCCATTTGTTTTGATAGCGACATTGACAATTTCACCATCCATAAAATGAACTACTTTTACCATCCTTAGGAAGTGATTATTTGAAAAAGAAATGTTTCCCATCATTGAGAATTGATTGGTTGAAAGAGATACTTTTGTCATACTCGAGAACCGACTATTTAAAAGAGATCATTTTGCCAATTTTAAGGAGTCATTATTTACAAGAGACACTTTTGCCATCCTACCTGCGACATCCAGGAGAAGTAAACTCTCTCTCTGTAATCCAAGGATTATTATGTTAGATTTATCTATTTGTTTCATGAACACTTTTTACCAAACTTATATCAGAGACACTTTCCTTACACTATTAGTTGTTGAGCTTTAGTGTGAGGGTCAGATTAATGTTTTGAACACAAGGACATAGTATATAATGTTGATGACGAGACACAGGCTGATCTTTAGCTTTAGTTTCCTAGGTAAAGAAATTCTCTTTTGTATAGGGACCGATAGTCCTTCAGTCAACCCTTTTATTTTAATAAAGATGTCTGATGTTAAAAACACCAATACCTTTTATACACCTATCATTTCTGACTCCTCACAACTACCATTCGATTTTTACTGAGGCTAGGTATTCTGATAAATTAGAATTTACAAATAGGGGCGCTCAAAAGATTCCTTCTCTGGGATTCATAAACAATTGTGTCTTCACCAATATTTGGTTACCCCAGTTGAAAAAGTGCTGAATAAAAAAGGGAGATTTCCTAAATCCCTCAGGGCTGGAATGATAACACTGAGGCAGTTACCAAGGATCACTGGTTTATTGTTTGTTTCCATTCAGCAATTTTCCGCCCGTGCCCCCTTAACTTCAGGGCAATGCAGATGCTAAAGAATAAGTCCAGCAAAGAGGTTTAGATTATTCAGACTGTGCTCCTTTTCCAAAGAGGTATGGGAGTAATTGATATGTTAACTAAAACATTGGAGGTTTTGTACCAGAAAGCAATGTTTTGTGTGGCACCATGGTCTTCCCTAAGAATCATATGGCAGCAACAGTGGGTTTTTGCTGCAGCAGGTTTATAACTGGCCTAAAATGATTTTATGAAAAGTACAATTTGCAGATAAAATGTTTAGAGATTATTGCATCATTCTTTGTTTTGCAGACAATGGGGGTCATTGCAAGTCGGGCGGTAGGGGATACCGGGCACCGATAACGAGACCGGTGGCAGTAATCCTCTACCGCCCGAATCCGAGGTCCCCTAACAGGAAACGCAAGGGACATGTGGTCGGACCACATGTCCCTTACGGGTCCCGTTAGGGGACGAGGCCGCTAATCACGGGCCTGCCATTAGCAGGCCTGTAAATAGCACCTTCCCCATTCCCATCGAGCCCTATGGGGGCTCAAATGAGAATGGGGAATGGTTGGTGCAATGGGGAATTACCGGTCCCGCCAGGGTCGGACTAGACCAGTAAGTCCCCATTGCACCACACCGGACTCGGTCCCGTTATTGGAGGTAGTCATGGCGCAAATAGCGCCATGACTACCTCCAATCTCGGAATGAGGCCCAATGTTTTTGATGCACAATCAGACTGCGGATGAACAACCTCTCTGCGGTCTGTTACATCAATAAGCTAGGGGGTACCACATTCCAAAATTGGACAGACATAAGGAATATGGCAAAATACTACTTCATTATATAGTCAATTAAGCAGGGTCAACTGGCAGACATCGAACTGATGCTTGCACACTCACACAGCAGCTTGATTACATAGAGGTCTTATGCCCCAATATACATCATCCATGACGTCATTCTACGTGGCAAAATACAAAACCTATCAAGGGTAGGGATTAGGCAAGGGAACACATCTAGTTATAGAATATTTAAGGATTAGAGCATCATTGGCTACCCATTAATTCCATTGTAGTTGACCTTGTTGCCTGCACACTATCCTTGAGCACTAGCTTAGCTTAAGGCTCTAATGAATAGCCTTTGTTTTCAACTTCTGAGTCGCATGTGAAAAGACCATGGATTTCTCCATTTCAGCCTTCCATTTACTTCTATTTGATGTAATTATGCAGGATGTTGTTACTCATCTTGGCATCTTTAGACATGATCACTATATCTCACATGAACTTTATACACTTTTAATTGACCAGCAGTTTGGCTCTCACAGATGATTTTGTCTTCTTCAATATAAGAAGAATGTCCCACATTTAGAGCTTATCCATGTACTCCCTTTGTCTTCTGTGCTTTATCCTTTGAAAATAGCATCATCGTGTTGGGCCAACCT
Source organism: Ambystoma mexicanum (assembly GCF_040938575.1). Classification (NCBI taxonomy): domain Eukaryota; kingdom Metazoa; phylum Chordata; class Amphibia; order Caudata; family Ambystomatidae; genus Ambystoma; species Ambystoma mexicanum. The sequence continues at coordinate 1,089,339,168 of NC_090925.1, read as the reverse complement.
TGACTCATCATCAGTTCTGCACACTAAACTGTTTTCCTGCATCTCCTGATTCTTACAGCCTCGGCCTGTCTGTGAGGTAGCTTGGTTAAATTCAATGTGAGCCAGTATCCATTTTCCTAATATGGCCGTCCTTGCCACCCTATATATTCCTTTATAGCCAGCTTCTATACATGTTCTTTCTACCTTGCGTTTCTGCATATGTCCATTTATTGGTCAGTAAATTACTTCATCTTCTTTAGATCCATGATTACTTTAACTTTAGGTTTATGTTACTTTTAGTGTTTCTATTACATTGTTACCTAGTATTTTCATATAATTTCAGCATAGGTTCATATATCTTTTTTCATGACATCACTTTGTCCTCGTCAGATTTCACTCTAACGCACTTCCATGATATTCATTGAAGCATTCTGACATTTTTGCAGGTGACATCCTTCCATGTAGCTTTCTTCTATGTGACATCTTTCCACACTTTCAGTGTAAGGTTACATTCTGTTTGAGTGTTTGAGTACATAACATCTCCCATGCACTCAATGTGGTATGGGAATGATGCAGAGGGTCTCATCTATGGCTCTTTGTCGACTGTTCTAATATGACAGTTTTGAGGGGGCAAGAACCGGCAGGTTGGCATCTACCTGTTTCTCTAAAAATTTCTCATGGACACTTCCACACAGCTCCTGGAGTTCTTCTGTTAAATACTGGATCTAATGGCTCTAAAAATAGGATAAAATTGTTCTGTATATTTTCCCACCTATTGCAAGAATCCATCAGGTGTTACTTCAGGTCCAGTCTCAGCCCTGGTAACCTTCAACAGTAGGGTTGGACATAAACTGTTGATTTCTACTGTCATGTTTTTCTGAGATGTTCACATGTCCAAAATTAGATCTTCACCAATTTGTGTTTTACAACAATTAGATCTCATGGTTTGGCTACGTTCAGTAGTAGATGATCTCCCTCAGGTATTTCACGGTTGGATCCTATGTTCATCAATAAATCCTGGGCCCCAACTTTTCTCCATTCCTACAGCACTGCCTGGAATGCTTTGTTTATCTTGTGTGCATGGTGGGATTCAGATCCCTACCAGGAAAATGTAGTGATGATGGTGAAGGTATTGCCAAATTTGGCAAATAGGGCATTGCATCATACTGTGAAGTTATATTGCCAAGCTATTTCAATTCATCATTAGGTGGTGCATGTCTCCCCATTGGAAAACAGTCATTGGTGCATGGACTGAAGTGTATTCACATATCTGCTCCCTCACTTCAAAATGTTCTTGCATTTGGGATGTTATTGTTGTGTTTTAGTTGTATTTTATTTGGCTTATATAGAGCTTTGACCATGGCCATGTGAGGTTGAAAAAGATGATACAACCTATGAGTTGCATGATCAAAATTAAGAAAGACAAGGATAGGAGTTAGTCTTTTACATGTGATTGCAAAGAAGAGAAAAGGAAGAATGTGACCTGGTAGAAAGAGAACATGTATTGCAATACTTTGGGGATAGGAAAGGAAAAGTGTGAAACCGAGATTAAGCACAAGGGACAACGAAACAACTATAATTGTGATCCAAGAGTAAAGTTGGGAGACAAAATAGAAATCAGGGAGGACAGATAAGGAGGAGAAAGAATGCGGAGACACTGAAAAAACAAAACATAGTAAATAAAAATCCATTGAGATTCAAAGGAGAAGGAGAAGCTAACACAGGCAGCACTAAATCATGTCCAGATTGACAGAACAGCAAACAAAACAGAGGAGTTGTAAACAGAATGAAAAGGAGCCAGTTGATAGGCTGAAGGTCAAGTAAGACATCAGAGCAATAGTTGAGATGAAAGAAATTGTTAGGAAATTAGATGTTTAGAAGCATGAAGAGAGCGAAATGTATTAGCTTTATTCTGCAGGGGTGCACGACTGATTTTGCCAGATGGCCGAATGCACCTTACATGTTGCTTACAGTGAGCTGAAAAATACATGTGGTAGGACTGGTTGGTGGGGTGGTGAGAGGGGCAGTAGGTAGGGTGGGGGCATGAAAGGAGGTTTTTTCATCCCTCCATTTTTATTAAACGCATGGAAAAAGTATACATTTTTAGGTGTACTGATCTTTATTTGTATTTCAAACATACATTTTGTACAACACATTTTCCATTTTTATCATTCATTTCTTTCATGAGGACGTATTGGCAATAGTGGATAAAGTAGGCAAATCCTTCAGGAGAGAAATACTGTGCTCAAACATTTCATGCATCGTTCTACTTTAGATTTGCAAGGCACAAGATTTGCCATTTTGCACAGCTTCTGGCACGGCTCTAAGTGAGCAATGAACCATGACATACTTGCTTACTGAGAAACATTGCAGCATTTCTGGGATGTCAGTATCTGGATCTCAGGCTCCAGTGATGTTGTGCCGACTCTCAGAATAGCATGGAGTTGATGGTCAGTGAGGCTTGTCCTTAGAATGGATTCATGTAATTTCAACTGAGAGAAAACTTGCTCGGAAATGTAGGTACTGCCAAACATGGACACCATGTTTGATGCTTCTCGGGATAGGCCGGGAAATTGTGCAGTGTTCAGAGACTGGTAAAAAGCTAATAAAGACATCTCTCTGTGTTTATTTTTGAGGGCATGACAACACTGAAGTTCAATCACTTTGAGCTCAAGGTCAGGTGGCACATTTTCAAACTAAGCAGAGAAAGGGTTTGTAAAAGGCTTAAATGAAGCTTGCTTTAGTTTAAATTGTGTGAAACGATTCCCAAAAATAACTTGCAATTCAGTTAGGAAATTCACATGTCGATGCCATTCTACACACTTCTCATGGGGGAAAGCCTCTGCACATGCGGGAAAGTGTACCAACATCACATTCTCCAGTTGGGCTGTCAGAAGTCTTAACTTTATTTCAAAAGCACACATGGCCCCAGATCTGACATTAGATGTTGGCTTCCCTTGCATCTTTAAATTTAAGTCATTCAAATCGCCTGTCAGGTCAGTCAGAAAAGCAAAGTCAGCTACCCAGTCAATGGGCCTCATTCCGAAGGTGGGTGCAAAGGGATACCGGGCACCATTAAGGACATCAGTGCCGGTAATCCCTTTGTGCCCTATTCCGAGGTCCCTTAGCGGGTACCGCTATGGGTGCCTGGTTTTACCAGGCACCCTTAGCGGGAGCCGCTAACAGACCAGAGAGCAAATTGCGGTACCGTTATTAGCTACTTCCCCATTCCCATTGAGCCCTATGGGGGCTCAATGGGAATGGGGAATGGATTTTTCAATGGGGACTTACCGGTCCCTCCAGGGTCGGAATGGACCAGTAAGTCCCCATTGAAGCAGGTCAGACCCGGACCCGCTATGGGAGGTAGTTATGGTGCAAATAGCGCCATGACTACCTCCAAACTCGGAATGAGGCACAGTATCTTGCATGGCACAAGGAATGCTTTTCACCACTGTGGTAAAACAAAGAATCGCTTCAGAGCATTGCCACAACTAAGCCAGCGAACATCAGTGTGACATAGGACATCACCATAATCTGCCTTTGCCTCTTCTAAAAGTGCTGGAAGCAATCGGTGGTTTAAAGAGCGTGCACAGATAAAATAAACTGAAATCCATGACTTCTGTGAATTGCAAATGTTTTTGCACATAATGCCTTCTGATGTACAATGCGATGATAATTTTTCAAATGAATAGCCTTCTCACCCCGGTGTCTTTTCAAGCAGCCAATAACACAATTTTGCTCTCCTATCATGATGTGGGCCCCATCAGTGGTAACGCATACCAGATGGCAAATTTAAATCATCGATGATTTTTTGAAAGGCATTAAAAAATTCTGCCAAGCAAATATACTACGGAAGCCACTTCCTGAAATACTTTGAATTTGTTACTGACCCCACAAATGAAAATTAAGCACTGGGCTGTGGCAGCATCTGTGCTGTCACCAAGGGCAGCTGAAAATAATGTTATGTCCTTACATTGCATTTGCAGTTAGTTGTCACAATTGCCAGCCATATCTGCAATACACAGCTGAATGGTCATGCTTCAAAGAGGAACATTTTGTAAAAGCATTTTCTTACCCTACACACTGCCTCGTAAATCTCCATCAGGCAGTCTTTGACAAAAGCCCCATCTGTGCAAGGCTGTGCTGACCTCACAATAAGCTGCACAACCTTATAACTAGCTAAGGTGGCACATTCAGATTTATACTTTTATTTCTGCTCAAAAACACCTTGTTGCTTACTCAGTTGTGTTTTTAGCTCCTCAGCATTCTTCAGTCTCGCTTCCCCTGCACATCCTTATATTGTGAATGTTTTGTTTCACAATGGCGGCGGATATTATATTCCTTGCGGACTGCAATTCGCTCGAGGCAAATAAGGCATGAGTAAACATTAGGTTTGGACTCAATGAAAAAAAGTCTTGGTTCACTCAACTTTAAACTGACAGTGCTCCTGTTCAATTTATCTTTTTTAACAGCACTGGACATTGGCAGGGACATCTTTGGAGCACAAACAGTGATGCAATGCGCACTGTTGCCTGTGCACATAGATGCAGTACCAAGGGTAAAGGGCAGACTCAAATGGTACTTTAGGGAAATGGACTGTTATGCTCCCACTACGACGGTTCAAGTCTAGAGTATATAAAAATCATCTACTCTTCAGACAAGCCTAGAAGTGACAAAAGGACAAGATCAGATTAAGAACATAGCCTCTCTGGCATACCTTGTCATGCACTTATTGATGGATACTTGCTTCTCGAATAGCAGCTTCAATAAAAACGGCTGCATAGCATATGAAACTGAAATATAATAAGAGTAAGGTGATGAATGCACAGATTGCCGGGCCCACTACAGTAGCCATCTGCAATTTCTAAATGGCAGAGCTGCATCTTTCAAATCCCTCCTTTGAAATAAACATTGACCCAGCCAAAATGTAGAAACCTGCACAACTGCACCGTTGGATGTCCCTAATGTCCCTAAAGCGGGCAACACTGTGGAGCAGCACTAGTCACACCATTCTGTGTTAATGCTGAAAACTTACCTGGACAGTGTGCGCATCTGCTGCAGAGATCTGCATGCCACTTGGAGTGTGTAGGATGGAATATATTCTTCTGCTGGAAGAAACAAAGTTTGCCCAGTATACAGAAATTGATCACGGAGAATAATGGCCAGGATAGCCCTCTTAACACCCCTAAATACCCTTCAGCCCAGACTATACGCATTAACAGCCCAGAATGCACACTCTATGAACTCAATGACTGTCACTTGCAAAACTGAGGCTGTTGACAACACATTTGCCAAAAAGAAGGGCTAGGTGAACAAAGACTTTCACACTTTAACATAACCAGCAACCTTTCCGCCAGTTTAAATGGAATTGTAGATGGCAGTCCCAAGACAGAAAGGGGGGGCGGGGGTGAGTGATCAGGCTGTGCGGCAAAATCCCAACCTTATTGTATGACAGGTTCTCAGCCACCACGCAGTGACTGGGAGCGCATTTTACTGAGACAAGCTGCTAAAGGGCACATGTCAGTGAAGTGACAAAATAAACAGCATTCCCATCGCTGTTTGTGGGGCATTCTGGATCCTGGAGACTGGCTAGACCCTGTTAACCACTTTTGTGGGACTCAGGGACATATCCTTTTGGAACTTTGGGGGGTTGATTGCCTTTTCACCCCTTGTCTCAACACCCAGAGTGATGCATCTTACTGACTTGCATGTTAGGTGTTCTTTGAAGAGGGGAGGCTTTCTGTAGTTTTGTCTGTTTAGCCATTGCAAATATTGTCTATTTTGTAACATAATGCTGATTTAAATGGTTGATGACCTGTACCGTTAATTTTGATCTAATATATGTTATGTTTTATGTTTGTTGACAACCCTTTAACAGCCTTGAAAACGACCAGGTGGTCAAAACACCCGTCAGCTGTTCATCCTTGAAAATTTAATTTTGACCTCTATACCATCTGATTTGTTACAGTGATATACTCTTATAGCAATGTACAAGTTTACAAGGGTTGGTGTTTGAGCGCGAGTCACCTTTCCCAATCCATAATTCATTGACTAGGTCCCATGGCCCGACCCTCCAGCCAAACACTATGCCGCATCTCCCAACCCCCAACCAAACACTATGCCCCAAGGCTACCACCCCAAACCAAGCACTTTGCCCCGGACACCCCCAAACAACAGAGTGACCAGTGGACTTAATCAGTGAGAGAGCCTTTTAACAAAGATGGTGAGCTAAATGGCATTGGCATCAACAAATTCAATTGCCTGCATTCCGTTTTCACTACTAACCAAAGTGTACTATCATAGGAAAGTCATTTATTCGCACACCTTATCTGCAGCTCTGTAAGTGATTGACTTCATAGCTTATGCTAACATATCATGCTGTTATAAAAAAAGAAAAACTAATGACTATAGAGTTGCTGCATATATAATAATACTGCAATTTTGCACCACAAAGTTATTTGCCACTTTGCTTACTTATGGGAACCTATTCTAAAGCCACTTCCATTGTACCTCCAAGTACCAAAAACTGATGATGCTCCTTGCAGTGACCTTTTCTGTGAAGTCAATTATGTTTGTGCAAATTATACGCATGTGTAGGTGTTAAAATGCCATCTGCCACTAATGTTACAAAAAAAAGTTGATGGGGGTCGAGGGAGGCGCGAGTGAGGCTGCATGTATGAAATTGTTCACATTGCATCTGGGAGGGGGGGTAGCAGGTCTTTTTTCGTGCCTCGCCCCGATCCACTCTTGCAATGCTGGATACTACCCTGCATACCCCAAACCCTGAGAACACACACACCAAAAAAGAACGTGAGGGCATCTCCACTTACTGGCCCTAGGGATCCCATTGCAGGTGGACAACATGGGTCATTGTTGGCAGGAGGGTGGGTCGTGCGGTGCCCTCTGTGGGTAGTCCTTCTTGTTGAAGGCAGGCAAGGAGGAAAGCGAGGCCGACCAAGGCCTACCGGTGTGCGTAATGCGGCGGAGCACTGTGTCCTACAAGCGTGAGCAAAGCAGCATTAAACACAGGTACCGGAAAATGTGCTCGTGCCTGCTCAATGTGCTGCAGCTGGCACAGAAGGCTGAAATACCTTCTGGCAACAAGCCACACATGCCAGCCACAGTGCTGGCCCTCTATTGGTGAGCACATGCACTATGTGTCTCATAAGAGCCACGTAGTAAATGTAGTCCACCTATAGAGGGTCAGTATTTTCCTGCACCGGCATGTCAATAAAGACTTTCCTAAGGGTGGCTGTTTCTGCTTGTGGGTAATCCTGCCTAAGAATCGTTTTTCATCCAGGCAGGCCGGGAAAAGCTACATGCCGGGCCACACTTGGCCCATGCGCCGTATGTTGTGCACCCCTGCTTTACAGAGTTTACACAACTGGAAGCGTCAAGATTGACAAACAGTGGACATTTCAGGGGAAAAGGAGGGGGGGTCAAAAATTATACCAGGATACCAAGCAGAAGTAACAGGAGAGAGTTAAGATGGAGGAAAAGACATAGATCAGGGCGCAAAGAAGAAGAACATGTAAAAGCAGAAAAGAAGAAGACCTTTGCTTTAGAGGGCTTGAGAAGCAAAACATTGTCAGGCAAACACGACTGATTGGCCCTTAGACAAGTAGAAAGAGTAGATTTAAGAGAAAAGGATGAAAGTGAAAAAAGATATAAGAATCAGCAACATGAAAAAAGATGTAAAAGATTAAAAGAACAGAGCGAGAGAAGGAGGAGGCCAGGGATGGAACCTTGGGGAACTCCATACCGCATGTAGAAAAGGTAAGATGATTTGCCAGACCAAGAAACAGAAAACGTATGACTGGTAAGTTTCGAACAGAACCATTTATAAAAGAAACCATTAGCCCAAGAGGGGAAGATTAGAAAAGAGAATAGAATGATCAACAGTACCAAAAGAAGAGGGGAAAAACCCCAAGAAGAAGAAGATGTTTATCAAAGCAAGTAGTAAATATGGAATTGGAGACAAACAATAGGGGTGTCTCTGTAGAATGAAAGTAATGGAAACCAGACTGATGTAGAGGTAAGAGTGGGTCCTGATTAAGATGGGCAGAAACTTTAGTGTGTACCATACATTAAAAGGCTTAGAAATTCAATGAAGTAGAGAGACAGAAATTAGAAGGTAAGGAAGTATCAAGTGAGGGCTCCTTTAAGATAGGAGGAATAGAGGCATGTTTATAATTCAGAGGAACTATGTTGTTGGAGAAAGATATATTGCATAGTTAATTAGTTTGAAGAGCAATAGAGGGTAAACCTTGGGAATGAGAGAGGAAGATAGAGGGTCTAAAAGGGCAGCAGAAGGGTAAGTACGCCTCAGAAAATAAGTAACATCACATCAGTAAGAAGAGAACTTCTGTTTATCTGTGACCAGCTCAGGCACTCTAATGTCAGCTCCAACAGGTCACAGTCAATTCTCGGCTGCTTTGGACACATAATTCCTGCCCCATTCCCTCCCACCTTTCTAATGACTCATTAGGGGTTCTGTTTTTTCACACCCAGCTGGGGTACTCCAAAACCAGATTGCAGTGGAGTCCAGCCTCATTTCGTCACATGATCACTTTTAGCGCCCCCTTCCACCTGCTCAGTGGCTCATTAGGGCTTTGTTAACGAAACTAGAATTGTGACATTTGACTCCTATGCTCTGTCTTTCTCGACTATTTTGTGTGTTGATGCCAAATCCCTCAGCTACCTCCTGGACAGAAAAATCTTATTTTCAGCAGCACATCACATATTCCAAAGCCACCTCCATCATGCCAGGAAGGAGTCAGGACTGCTTTGGTTACATGATTACTGCTCTAACTCCTTCCCCAACTGCCCACTGCTTTTTAGTGCTTCATTCTTTTCTCTCCCAACTCAGGTATTCAAGATCAGCTTCACCAGGCTGCGGTTGAGTGTGGGCTGCTTTGATCGCATGATCACTGTTTTGGCTTTGATCGCATGATCACTGTTTTGCCCCCTCCCACCTGCAAATGAACTGGTTAGGGCTTCCGTGTTTTCCCTTCCAGTTCTGGCGTTCAAAAGCTAACTCCACCAGGTTACGATTCTTTCCAGGCTGGATTATGTGACCATTGTTCTGCCCCTGCCACTACCTCAAGCTATTCATTTCACGTGGTCCACCTTGTTGTTCTCAATGCCAATGTCCTCAGCCAAGGACAGACAAGAGACAAGGGCCTTCCCTGTTTGTGCCTGTCAGAGCCTGGCATGGCCAAAGGGTCAGACCATCTGTCCCACAGAAGCAACAAAGATATCACCATATGTTACCTACAACCACAAACCCTTCCCACGCTCGCTGGATTCATTCCCACAGACAAGCTTGTTTTCACCAGGTTTCCAGCCTCACAAACCTCATGCAAGTCACCATCATTAGCACCCCATCAAACCCTCAAATTCTGCTTGCAAACTCTGATGATTATTAACACTCACTCAGCCATTTTACAGGCAGCTAACATTGCCACTCTCATCACAACTAATAATCCAGATGCATCTTCATCACCAAAACCAGGCTCTTCCAGACCTCCTTCCATTGCTTCTACACCCTTGTCCCACCTGGATACAGCATCCAACATGCTTACTGGTCAAAGAAAATCAGGGGATTTGTAGTGGTCATCCATAAGATTGAACATGCATGCACCATGCACAGTCACACATTATTAGTGTCTGTGGAGCTCCTTATATTTTCATTTCCATTAGCAAATAAGGAGTCTGCCACTTTTCAACTTTTATACTGACAGCCTCATTGGCAGGGCACTTTCCTGGATGACCTGCTCTTATCTGCTCCAGTCACCCTATATGACAATTACTTTCAATGGGAGTTCACCCTTCTTTGACCCAAGCAACTTAAATCACCAGAGATGATCTCCTGAGTCTAGTGGAATCCCTGCACATAAGGTAGCATGTGCAAGCTCCAACTCACATCAGTGGAAACATCCTTGACTTTGCTCTTTCCGTTTTAGCCGCGTCAAATGCTTCAACGTTATCTCAATCAAACGGATAGGCTATACCACAATCATTTTCACCTTATCAGACACCCTGCTTTCCCAAAAAGGACATGGCAAACCTTCCAAAGTCCTCAAATGGCTCCTTCAAAAACATCCTGATGGAAGCATTCTAAATCATCCTGGTCAACCCCTCTGCGACCACCATCATAAACTCCCTAATTAAAACCTTCAACCAAATCTCAAAGAAGTTGCTCGAGACACATAACCCTTTAAAAATACAGTATGACAAATTCTCCCCCCAAGGCGCTTCTGCCTTTGCCCCTCTTCTCCCTTGCTGATCTGTTTTTTCTTTCTGCAATATGCACCTGGCTACCCTCTGTCCTTCCGGCCCAGGTACCTTCTCACCCTGCAACCCTCCTGCACTGCCTCCAGGCCACCCCTTGCTCTGGGGTCTGTATCTGTATCTGTACCCATACAGTCCCCCATTTTTCTTCTGCACTTATCAGATACACCCTATTGGACTAAACTAGCACTTGCCACTTGCTGGCTGCACTACCACTTTTAAATCGTATTTATTTATTTATGTATTTATGTATTTATTTATTTATTTATTTATTTATTTATTTATTTGACCTACTATTATTTATTCTACTCTCTACTCTGTTCTGCACTTTCCACTTCTCTCCTTCCATGTCCTTTCCCCCTTTTCCGTTTCCCATGCACTAGCCTGTTCTCAATTTCACTGGGCCTAGTAAGATTGTTGTTTTTGTTCTCGCCTGTTCGCCTCACTTTGCCTGGTTGCGCTCTGAAACACTTGTGTACGAGCGTGATAAAATATCATTTAATTTCATTTCTTGGTACAGCCAAAATTAAACTGAGTGAAAACTCGTTATAATACCACACGAAAAATGTAATTGTGAAATAGCAAACCTCAGGACCTCCACAACCTTAAGATCAGCACGCCAAGCCCTGATCTCTCTAACAATTGTGACAGCCTATATTAAGAGAAAATCCCTCTTTACATATAGTCAGACACTGCACAAACCCTTTACCAGACCCACATATGGCAGAGTGCTTAGAGAAATGCAATATCATCAATGATTTCTTCATTAGCAAAATCGATTCAATTAGACATCACATTGATGCCATCAAATACTCTGCACTGCCTCTATCTACTCTACGCCAGGGCCCCTTCCCTGGATGGACTCCACTCTCCTCACCGCCATACATTTCACAGAGATGCTCACACCATTAAAGGCAGCCTCCTATACTGATGACATCGTACCTCCTACCATCCCAAAAAATGATCTCAGATCATGCTCCCATTGCACTCCTTCAGATTGGTAATGCCTTCCTTAGCCAGGCCATTCCCCTATGCTGTATTTAAACATGGCAGATCCACCGACTACTTAAAAAACCCACAATGGACCTATAAGATTTTGCCAACTACCAACCCATCATCAGTCTCCCATTCATTACAAAATAATCGAAAAGGCAGTGGCAAATCAACTTCACACGCAAATCAACTGTTCACTGTACCATTCTGAGTACCACCCTAAATGCAGCACTGAAAAAGCTACCATCGAGGTCAGCAATGACTCTCTCCAGATTATGGACAAAACGGATTACAGTCTCCTGGTCATCCGGGACCTATACGATGCCTTCAATACAGTGGAACACCAGACTCTTGTGAGGCGCCTCACAATGTTTTAAAATTGTTCTCCTTGTATGTCTCTGAAAGATACCATCCAGATGGGCATCTTCAGATCTGAATACCAGCTGGTTACCACAGAAGAGTAGAGCCCATCCTTTCCTCAGTCATTTCTATTGTATATTCAGAATCTCTGGACATTACTCTTTGATGCCTCACACATCTGGCTACACCAGTACGTGGACGACACCCAGCTGCTCCTTAAAGTGAACTGCTCCTATGACATTACTCACCTCCTGAAATTCCTTCCTTGCCACCATTCATACATGAAAAGTGCATATATAAGGATACATGAATGAGATGCAACTGCACAGATTCAGACCCCTAACTTCCAAGGGCTTTGTGCAGAATACATACATTCATTGTAGTCTATCTGTGGTTTTCATACATTTTTTGCACAATATATTGGAATCTTAAATTTGGGATTCTTTCCTGCAATTGTATAGTCTTTTCTTACGTTAATATGTCTTTTTATTCTCGCATGTAGGGGGGATGGCTGTTGTGTATTTGCAAACTGGAATAACATTTGATGTAATGTTATTCATATCTATCACTGTTCAGTCAACATATTTTATTGTGAGGCACACCCCGTTTATATTTTTTCAATTTCTAAATATGTATTATGATTAGAAATGTTTTCATGATTCTTTCATTCTAAGTAAATGTAACATGTTTGATAAGGAATCTCGAATTGTGATGTTTGACTCTTATTCTCTGTCTTTCTCCCTTGTTTTGTATGTTGATGCCATATCCCTCAAGTTCATCAAGGACAGTAAAATCCTCTCTTCAGCAGCACATCAGCAAGAAAGCCCACACTGCATGGTATCAGATCACACTGCTCTTCGAGATGTATATCTCTGTTACTCCCCAGCACTTCTGCACTGTTGTTCAGGCTCTCATGATTGCACACATTAATGGGGGTAAGACCCTCCCCCCACGGTACACCTGGCACCCCACAAAGCTATACAGCCTGCTGCAGCCTGCCTTATCATACGTTCTAAAAAGAATTTGGTCCCATCACTCCCATCATGAATGCCATGCAATGGGTCTGTAAGCCTCCCAGTATCCGCCTAGCTGTCCATCTACCTTCCTGACAGACTAAACACCTCAGATGGTAAACACTCTTCTAAGAGCCAGCCCATTGCTAGACTGGACCCTAAATTGAACTAGCCAGGGAAAGACCAGGAAGAAATCCTTCTCTTGCTATGCCCCAGCACACTGGAACACTATTCTGGTTGCAATTATGACCACTCAAATGCTTCTGAAGTGCAGGAAAGAGCTGACAACTCTCCAGGGAATTCCTAGACATGATTTTGATAACTCTGTTCCTGGTTCTTCCACCACTCCGAACCATGTGCAAACTGCTCACCTGTTCATTGAACTATTTTACCATGCCCCATTGCCATCTCGCTAGGAATGTGCTACACAAAGCACAAATACAATAAATACATAAACAAAGACAGAAGGTCGACATAGTGAGAGAAAAACAAGGGACATGATAGTCAAGAGTGGAATTAGAAGGAAAGGATGAACAAAGAAGTGCAACCATAGTAGTGAAATAGTTATGATATGATACAATATGATATTTTATTTATATAGCGTCTATATACAATGTGTTTCAAAGTGCTCCAAGGTGGTGAAGAGAGAAAGGGAAAAAATACAATGAGCATTTTTACAAGGCCTTGAGACATTAAGAATGGGCAAATAGAAGTATTGTACTAGGCCTGATGACATTTCAGACAGTGCAAGAGCATTGAACACAAAGAAAAGGATAGGAGGGGGGAACAAACAACGAACTACCATACTAGGCCTGATGACATTTCTGATAGTATAAGAGCATTGACCTCTGACGGGGTAAGGGAGAGGAGGAGAAGAAGAAGGCAGGGATGGAGAGAGGTATGGGTAGTCAGAGAATCCGAAGGGTGTAGTGTGAAGATGTAGGGCCGGCGGGATTCAAGTGACCAGGAGCAACAGGAGGACAGAATAGGGAAGGGGTGGATGAGAGAGTGAGGTAGGGAGGAAAGGGGAGGGGGAGGCAAGAGCAGGTGAAACAAGGAACACAGGCACAACAGGATTCACATTTGGCATGGGCAGGTGAAAACAATGAACACAGGCAAAACAGGATTCAAATTTGGCACGGGCAGGTGAATACATGTAGCAGATGGGCACAGCCAGTGAGTGGGAGTCCAGAGGTATGTGGGGGGAGTGAAGTGTCAGATTGAAGGGGAGAAGAGTCATCGATAGAGAGGAGCAGGAAACTGACCTTCAGTAGGTGTATGGTGATCCTAGAAGTCATTATGTCCAGGGTACTGAAGGAACAGTGCAGACTCTGCAAACACATAAATATGTCAGATGGGGGCCCGTGGACCCAGTCAGGCAACGGACAGGGAACAGACAGGGGCCTTACAATGTGGTCCTCTGAGGAGGGCTGGCATTCGCCTGCCGGCTCGCCTCATTGGTCTAGAAGAAGAGTGGAATTGGACCAATCAATGGGAGCAAGCGTGGTGCTGGCGAAACTGGCACTGCTGTACACAAAGGCATTGGCCATGATGGAAAGCCTGCTAAGAGTGAATGAGAAATGGAAACGGGCACACAATGCTTAGATAAACAAGCATTGCAGTAGAACTTTGGTGGAGTTGATTTCCTCAATTCACGTGCTCATCACAGCAAAAAAATAATTTTCATTCAGCACACTCAGTGCACCGTGTGCTGGCCCACAATTAGTCCAGAGGGCTTACCTTTAGTCTGGTGGCAGGGGCTGCGGGCTGACAGAGGCCTCCAGGCCCCAGAATGAGCACATACGGTGTTGTGGGGTAGGAGAAGTGAAGGGGGGAAAGGCAGGCACCAAGGGCCTACAACGTGGGCATTGAAGGATGGGCTGGCATTTGCCTCCCAGCTCGCTTGATTGGTCTAGAAGAAGAGTGGAATTGGACCAATCAGAGGCGAGCAGGTGAGGATCAGGTGAAACCAGCACTGCGGTAGATAAAGGCATCGGCCATGATGGAAGGCCTGTTGAGGGTGGATGAGAAATTGAACAAGGCACGCAATGCTTACAAAAACAAGCTTCACAGTAGAACTTCGGTGGAGTGAAAGAACATTTCGTCAATTCATGTGCTCATCGTGGCAAAAAAGCAATTTTCATTCAGATCACTCAGAGCACCATTTGCTGGCCCACAATTAGCCCGGAGGACTTACCTTTAGTATGGTGGCAAGGGGGCGGGGACCAAGGACTCCAGGCCTCGGAATGAGCACATCCGGTGTCGTGGGGCAGGAGAAGTTAAGGGGGAAAGGCAAGCGTCAAGGGCCTACAAATCAGGCCTTTAAAGCGGGCTGGCATTTGCCTGCCGGCTCGCCTGATTGGTCTAGAAGAAGAGAAGAGTGGAATTTGACCAATTAGAGGCAAGCAGGCAAGGGGCAGGCGAAACGAGCACTGTGGTAGACAAAGGCATTGGCCATGATGGAAGGCCCGCTAAGGGTGGATGAGAAATGGAACCAGGCTCACAATGCTTAGATAAACAAGCATTTCAGTAGACCATCGGTGGAGTGAAAGAACATTTCCTCAATTCACATGCTCATCGCGGCAATAAGGCAGTTTTCAGTCAGCACACTCAGAGCACCATGTGCTGGTTCACAATTAGCCCAGAGGGCTTACCTTTAGTCTGGTGGCAGGGGGGGTGACCAAGGCCTCCAGGACTCGGAATGAGCCCATCCAGCGTTGTGGGGCAGGAGAAGTGAAGGGGGAAAGGCAGGCACTAGGGCCTATAAAGTGGGCCTTGGAGGTGGGCTGGCATTCACCTGCCGGCTCGCCTGATTGGTCTAGAAGAATTGGACCTATCAGAGGCAAGCCTGCGAGGGGCAGGAGAAACCGGTACTGCGGTAGACAAAGGCATCAGCCATGATGGAAGGCCTGCTAAAGGTGGATGAGAAATGGAACCAGTTAGCAGTATCTGTGCCAGAGAGAAAGAAGGAAAGAATGATCAGGAAGGGGGAGAAAGGATTAATGGTTAAGCAGTTTGAATAATTTTTGGTTTGGGAAGAGGAGAGTAAGAGGTCCGCGTAATATTGTTGCTTAGCTGGGAGTAAACAATAGCCTCAGGAGGCATGTATACAAGAGAATATTACTAAACCTTAGGAACAACTAGATTTCTAACAACTACGCTAAGTGTGACTAAAAGAACAGCAAATTAGGCTAATAACAAGGGTTATGCTAGGCATAGGAGGTTTCCAGTAGGAATTAAAGAACCTTGCAGGTAAAAGAGAATCAAGAGTAGGAACTGGGGTTGAAGAAGAAGTTGCTGTAGCAGAGTCTGCAGAAAATTTGGAAAACTCATTAAG
The DNA here is from genome assembly GCF_040938575.1 of Ambystoma mexicanum. Taxonomy (NCBI): domain Eukaryota; kingdom Metazoa; phylum Chordata; class Amphibia; order Caudata; family Ambystomatidae; genus Ambystoma; species Ambystoma mexicanum. The sequence goes on along the minus strand of NC_090925.1, from coordinate 1,089,323,193 downwards.
ATGTGGCAGATAGGAATACGGGCATAGATAATAGAAGACGAATTAAAAGATTGCAGTTTATGATGATGAAAATGATAGGAAATGAGTTTGAAATCTCAGGATAACAAATAGATAAGGTAAAGAAAGACAAAGAGTGTGCAAAAAAGTAAATACCAAAGGACAGTTCCGTTGAGACTGAAGACGTGATATAAAAATCTAGTGAAGAGATGAACCAATGAGTCAGAGGCACAGGAATTTGACAGAAATAGAATGCGTTAAGGATTGAAAGAAAAGAAGAAGAAATATAAGTAATAGAGCGAAGAAGACTGATGTCTCCTAGAAGGATGACATGAGATTCAGACAGAAGGATGAAAGAAAAAAGAGAGCCACAGTCATGATAAAAAGAAAGTAAAGGACCAGAAGGGCAATAGACTTCAAGAAAAAATGAAGATAGGGGTGAATGAAAGAAGAACAATGAGAAAGCAACAAGGCCCATATGAGAAGGAGGAAATAATCTCGGATGAGTGATATAAGATGTCAACTACACCATCTTTACCCAAGAGTCGAGGTGTGTGGCTGAAATGAGTGCATGCAGAAGAAAGTGCAGCTATTGCTACATAATTTGAAGGAGTAAGCCACGTATCTGTAGAATACATAACCTGGAGATTGAGTCAAGAAAAGAGGTCAAGGTCAGATTGAGACCAAATGTATATTCCAGAGAGCCATAGCACTGAGGACATAAGGGAGGAGGAACACAAAGGGTATATCAGATAACCTATATCTCAAGAAGAGGTACGATGGACAGGGTGATATAATGTAAAGTGATCAGGTGTAGAAGAAGCCATTGTGAACAGGTAAAAAGAAGAATGAGAAAGGAAAGAATGTGGAAAACCTCTTTGTTGATGGCCAAATAACAACATCTTTCTCTGAAATCCTTGTCAGCCACGTGTTTATGTTAATATGCTTGGTGAGCTTTCGAGGTGTATCTAGTGTCCAAACATCGGAATGTACGTGTAGAGTATTTACTCCTTCTGATGCCACTTCTCATGTGTATTGTAGTACCAAAACTGTTTCACACGTTTCTATTCTTCTCCTAGCAAGATTGCTGTCAATCCTCATAACAAACCATTTGTGGTATTTAGGGAGATTTCCTAAACTGCTGGTTTTTCTTATGCTCTCACACCATTGACTGACTTTTTTGTGACAAAATGGAGACCCTTCGAGCCACTTTTCCTAAAGCAACATTGCCTTTTGCATCTTCCCTCTTATCTCTCACTAATCCTTGTACTCTTCCATCAAAGCTTTGACTCATGTTCTTCTCCATAATGTGAATCCCTGGTGGTCGTTAAGGCACATCACTTAATCTTTAATCATCACATTCAGCCTGCTGCTGCTCTTATTGCTACCCTTTCCTTCTCTTTTTTAACTTACGTGTATGAAATCCAGCTCCTCATCTTCTTGAATTGGGAGTGGCAGTCTAATTCTGCTGCCTTTCAGTCCTGCTTTTCTGTTATATTTCACTGGTTGTGAATTAACTCCCTAGACCTTTACACTGCGATCATATTCACCAACTGGTGATATTCAAATCTCTCATTATTGACTATTGTTGCCTTTTTATCTTTGCCCCTAGTATTCTGTCCTCCTGATTGAAGCCTCCTCCTGACTTTACTCAGAGCAGCGAGGCCTACTAGCCATTCTCATGTTTCCGGTAGCGCTCAAGGGCAGGCACCCCTCCTTCTCTGTCCGTGCTACTTTCTTATGATTGTCTTCCCTTGATTTAAGAACTTGCTCTACTCTTGTTGTATTTTGCGGAAGCTTGGGGAATAATCTTTCTCCCCGTTTTGTTGTTATTGGCTAGCTGATCTGGCTTGGATTTGATAGCATCGGCAACTTGGGTGCCTAGGCACCAAGAAATCACATATTGATGTATGTGTGCTTTACAAAATCCCATAATATAACATATAAGAAGTAATTTGAAATTCCAGTATGTGCCACTAATTGCGAATTGCTGTTGATCAATTTAGAAGACATTATGAATGTCTGACTGTTAACTTGAGAATATCAGTTGGTGACGTATTTCATTGTTTGCAAAACCTTTGCCCCAGTTTTTTCTCCTACATTACCCAGATGGGTTAAAGGGGTTATGAAAGATGGGAAGATGGAGGTGAAGTGTTTGATTTTAGTGCCAGTTCCTCAAGGGGTGCAATTATTTGCAAGTTCTTTTTATTCGGGGTTAGGTTGAAGGATATTCTCAAATCAGCTGATTGGTTGAATGCCTCCACTTTATATGCAGTCTGCTGTATGCCTAATGTGCAAGTTGCAGGTGTCGTTTTTATTGGCTTTCAAGTGTGCATCACAGGAGCCTCTATACCATGCCATAGAATACTGGCCAGTTCCAGTAAGCTATGGTGGATAGGCACAAATGAGAGAATTACTCTTCCCTCTCACACCCTTGTTAAACCAGTGTTCTGTTTTGTGAAAGTTCATTGGGGATCCATCTCAATTTTTGTTTTCTGATTGGAAAACATGCTGTTCATTTTCCTAAACTGTTCAGAACGGATGGGCTTGCTTTGTGGTGTTTTTTGTATTGGACATGATAGACCGTATACTAACTATTTTTTACTTTAGAAAGGGGAGAAGAATCAATAGGAGGGATTATGGGAGAAGAGGTATTTTTTTCACAATATTATTATCTTGTGGCTGCTAAAATAAAAGAAGATGGAAGTGCCTAGTACTCGTCCTGTCACTTTAATAGAATCATGACTGTCCATTGTGTTTTATTATGGCTAATTTGATTTAGACAGGATAGTTATGCTTTGCTTTTTTATTATGCTATTATCTCCAGATTATTAGTATCAGATCATCTAGACTTGTCTGTGCAGTGGCATACTTTGCCCCCACGCCCCAGAAACAGGGGTTTCCAGACTTAAATCTACTGGTAAAATATAGTGAGCATGGGGAAGACAGGGGAATGGTGAAGAAGGAAGTATATGTTGCAAACACATTTAGGGATAGACACAGTAGGGAAAGAGCATTTTGTGAAAGCCTGAGTATGTGTCAGTCCTCTTAGGTGGAGCATGGTTCTTCAAAAGGGAGAAGGCAGGCATAAAGCATTCTGATTTGCTGCCAAGACATATTTGGAGAAATGTAAGCTAGTACACAAAGTAGTGGGAGATCCTGGTAGTCTTGTGGCTTATTTTCTGGGGCATCTGTATACTTCTTACCCGAAGGCAAACTCCAGAAAGTTAATTCTGTGACACCTAGGCCTAAGCCAAAAGTGGCATAGTCAAGAGTAGACAATGTATAATGTTGAATTCTGTTGTTAACAGAATATCAAAACCTATTTGCAACATTTCAATCAGGTTTCAGAGAAGGAGGCAGCATAGAAATACAACGCTACACATATTAGACGAGTTGCTAAAATGTTTAGATGGTGGAGAGGATTGCTTCTGGTTCTCTTAGATATATCAGGAGCATTTAATACGATCGATAATGAAATTCTGCTGGAAACACCCCAATACCGGATGGGAAGGAGGAAAGTTATTTAATTGGTTTGCTCTTTTCTCTATGGTCAACAGCAGATAGTCTCAAATGGTCAAGATCATTCAAATCCAATCCTAGTGCCACATGGAGAACCACAGCTTTCACTTGTATCACCTATTTTATTTTAATTTATATGTGGAACCATTAGGTGAAATTGCTGAGAAACATATGTTTGATATGCATCACTATGCTGGCGACACACAGCTTTATGTGAAGATCTCTTTGGTGGTTGACATACAGAGATTGGGAAATTGCCTCCATGAGATAAAAACTGAAACTCATTGTAAGTTAAATCCACCGAGGACTGCACTTTTAATATTTTCAAACCCCTCGATTAATGATTGCATTTCTGAAGCTAAGATCCTAAGAGGGCCCCCACCCCCATTATGTGTACCGAACAACAAAATCCTTTAACTAGATTTTCATCTCTCTTTTATTCCACATATTAATGCACTGGTAAAAACAGATAATTTTAATTTGTTCTTCCTCAGAGCAGTAAAAGCCTATTTAAAAGTGAGTTATTTGCATTTATTAGTCCAATAATTGGAATTATTTTGGATTGACTTGAGGAACTATGTTCTGGCTGGTCTAACAAAATCAGCACTAGCCACTCTTAAGGCAGTGCTCAATACCGCAGCACGTGTAATTTGAGCTGCTGGTAAACATGAGAGATGAATGAAATCTCCTCATTGGCAGATAAGAAAATACAGCTTAATATTGATACACGAAGGTTTAATCAAAAATTAGAACTAACAAGAAGATACATTTAAATAAACAGAGATTCATTTGCACCACTTCAGGAGATCCCAATCTTGTGCATATGTTATTAAGATGACATTATGAGATTTGACACATGAGATATGTTTTAGAGCATAAGGTATGCCAAAATGAAAATTACCTTAAAGATTGAAAGCATAAGATATGTCTGAACAAAATACCAAATATTTAATGCACACGGTATGCTGAAATGAACATTTCCAACTGCATGGCCATCAGTTTTGCCACAATAAGGGCCTTCTTGAGGCAAATTCATTACAAAATCATGCCTCAATTAAACAAAACATTTGTCTGCAATGGTCTTATTTAAAGTCAGTCTATATGCCCCATTCTGAATTGGCATAAGGGTTGTGAAAAATCAGGAAGTGTTCATAACAATTCAAATATTTTTCTGTGCATAACATGTTGAAAGAGGAGAACAAGGAAACATGAAAAAACATGACAATTATTGCAAACAATAATATAATGGTTCAAAGGACAAAAACAAGTAATAATACAAGTTGTCATTGCATATAACCTTAATTTGAATCAAAATCAAATTTTCCAGTGTATATCATCATGGACATTCTCATACAGTAATTCTACAATTACAAACAAAATAAAAAAACATGCATTAGAGGGCCTGATCTGGCGGCACTGTAGTTATGGTTAAGTTGTTCAACCCATAGGAAGAGCACTTTTTGGTCGGCTTATAATTCTCTCCCCCTGAACGAATCCTCACCAAACTTTGCAAAAAAAGTATATGGCACCATCAGATTGATTCTGCGAAGTTTTTTGAGGTTTCATCAAGGGGGGCAAAGTTATAGGTGGGTCCCTAAATTTCATTTTTCTCCCTTGATGCAATGGAAATAAATGTTGCTCATGTCTACAGCTCAAACCGCTGGACAGATTTTCCATAGATGTGTGGCATGAGCAGAGGCTTGGTCCCGAAAGTGTGCTCTTGTAAATTTGGTGCAAAACCATTCAGTAGGTTCCTTTAAAATGGGGCAAAAGTAGGTTAAAAAAAATGGTGAGATCTGGGTTCGGTCTGCGGACTCACTTCCCTGTTCGGTCCGCGGATGGGCCTTCGATTGGTCCAGGGGTCAAAGTGAGGTCTGTGGACATCGAACATGCCCGCTGAATGATTGGTGAAAAGCATGAGGTGCATCATATTTTCCAAAACGCCTGCCATGTTGGATCCGCGGAGAGCCGCAACTGACCGCGGACGGATCGGTGAGGAAAAAGTCTTGAAAACACATTTTGGGTCATTTGATGATGGAAAGAAGGGCTGGGAAGAGTGGGAGAGTGGTGAAAAGGTGAAATGGGCCTCTTTGTTTAGGTGGAAGAGGAGCGTACGTGTGCCACGGTAGTCTGCGGACACTGCAGTAATCTGCCTTCACAGTGGTATTCCACGGGCATACTATGGGCCGGATGGCTTGAGACACACATTTGGGGTTATTTGGTGACTGAAAGAGAGCCTTGGCGGACAGTTTAGGATACTTGGTGACTGAGAGAGGGCTTGGGCGGACAGCTTGAGACACACATTTGGGGGTTATTTTGTGACTGCAAGAGGGCTTGGTTAGGGTAGGGGAGTGGTATCTAGATGATATGGGGATATTTTCATAGGTGAAAAATAGGTTTGGTGGTCCATTTCAATGTCTTCAGATGTCATTTGAATTGGGAGGTTCAAAGTGAGCTGTGGCGGGGTGTTTGTGTCCACTGGCCACAATAACCAGAACATAATATGGGCATGCACCCAAGAATCTGGCCACCCGACACAACCATTATAATAACATGTCTACATAAATTGAATATTGCCACTGGATACAACCATTTCAATAATATGTGTATAGTAATTATAAACAGTGTACAGACAGTTCATAGTATTTTCAACATGGTGACATAATACAATTGAATTGCAATAGTACTTATTATTGCTCTACAATTGGGGGTACAGGTTGAGTTTGTTGTACATTGTACTGAAGGAGAAATATGTGTTTCTTTCTCTGTGAAAAAACACAGTATAATATGTTAGGCAGGATAGTGTACAATGTCTCATTGCATACAATGTCATATATCCATGTACTTTTTAGACCCTCATAATTAGTACATTCCAAGTACTATGTTTGAAATAACATGACTGTGTGTTCTGCACAGTTGCAGTTTCTGTTTGCATAATCATTGGGTCATTGGGAAAATAAATCCATGAAGGATTCAAAAAGCCCTACTACATTTATTTGACTTTAACTTTCAAAGTATGTTTGTTTGAAGTGTGCTGTACTTAAGGGAAAATGTCAAGTGCAGAAAGTGTATTTGTTGTTACAAGCAGTGTTGCAGTGGGAAGAATCGTAATGGTGTTTTTGCTATGAAATGTAATGAAGGATATTTTTGAAATACTTAGATACCAGTTGGAGTATTCTAACTGTTCATAGTTTTGTAGTTCTAAAGGGTATTCTTTGAAGCAGTTAGATACCTGTTCTCATTTCCTAACTATTTTGGTATTCAAAAGTGGCTTTGCAGTATTATGGATGCAGTGATCTCTGCCTGGATTCCAGTAAGACAGAGATCCTCTTCATTGGCACATCTGCACCCCTCTTTCCCTCCACTCTCTGGCCAGCCTCGCTTGGGGCTCTCTCCCCTCCAACATGTTAGGCTAAGAACCCCAGACTTATCTTTGACTCCACACTTTCCTTCTCTATTCACATTTCCGACATCTCTAAGAAGTCAAATTACCAACTGCACCTCCTCAGAGGTATTCTCCCTTTCTTTTCATTCCCCCAGTAGCTCACAGTCTCCAGAGCTCTGGTTCTCTCTAGGCTTGACTACTGTAAGAGCCTCTTTTTAAATCTTCTCACCTCTACCCTCCGTCCTTTGCAACTCATCCAGAACAGCACTGCAAGCCTTGACCTTGGCCTTAAGCCCAGGGATTGCATCTCTCGAGCACTGAAATCTCTCCATTGGTTCCCAGTGGCTGCAAGGATCAAATTCAAGGCCCTTTGCATTGTCCACAAGAGCTTCTGGGGATCCGGACCAATATATCTTCAGAAGTACCTTCCTTTTTGAACTCTTTGCTCCTCCACCTATAACTCCTTGAGAGTCAGGAGCTTTTCTAAGCAACGAGCTGGGGGCATTTCTACCTCTTTTGCCTGTGCTTCCCTCTGTAACAGCCTCCCTGCCTCTCTGAAACTTGAGCAGAACGATCTCTAGTCCCGGAAGCAGCTCAAGTCTTTCCTATTTGCTTCTGTCTTCCATCTTCCACTTCCCTGCTGATCTCCTGTCTGATACTGCACTGGTCTACCTGGCTACCCTCTGAATCATGGGCCCAGGAACCTGCCCTCCCAGTTGCACGCCTGCACTGCCTTCGGCACCCCTGCACTGCAGCTGTATCTGCAACCCTGCAGCCCCCTACCTGCATTTATCTAACCCTTGCTTTCTGCATTTAACTCCCTTGCACTGCCACTTGTTGGTCGCACTTCTTTTATGTCTTCTCCTATGTCTCATACTTCTCTTCCTCCCCTTCCCCTGGTGCTTTTCCCCTTTCCTCTCCTCTGCACTTGCACAATCTCAATATCACTTGGCGTAGTAAGATTGTCGTCTTGTCCTCCCTTGTTCCCCTCCCTGCCTTATCGCGCCTTGAAACACTTGTTTATAGTTGCGCTATAAATACAATGTCATATCATATTTCTATGAAGGACGAGCATTTGTAAACAGAACTGGTCTGAGACGTTGAAATAAATGTTTTGAACAATTGGTGGCAATTGGAACAAAAGATTGATTACTACATTTGTATAGCAAATTACACCGGTTGTTATGGAAATTTTAAATGGGCCAGAGAGTCCTGTCTCTGTGTCATTTGCTGCAGCTTCACTTGTTTTTTCAGAAGAAATATTTCTCTTTATATGTGCTGATGAAGGTGCAGGTGTGTTTGCACTAGATAGTTTTGTGGTTGTACTGCTTGATGGAGTAGCAGTTGTTTTTTGTTTCTTTGGTGGTACTGTTGGGAGATCTGTACCTTTTGAGGAACAGGGTACACATCTAGATGGGGTGTGCAGACTGCACCTAATCTATTGTACTCTAGGATGCAAGGAATGTCAGCCATGACTTTGTTTGAATCAAAATTGACCAGAAATAGTCCTTTGAGTGTACATAGACGTGAAAGTGCTACATAACTCATACCTTCTTTAAAGACTGTTCTGCCCATGTCAATCAGTGACTGATCTAGGGTTAGCCCTTGCGATTTGTGAATAGTGATGGCATATGCAAGAGAATTGTTCTCTGCGTATATACATGTCTTTGAAAAGAAGGAATCATGCTGTTGAGCATCCTATCCTTTTAACTTCTGAAAGTTTGACAAAGTGGAAGTTGACAAATGGAATGTTGGTGTCATGTGGACACATCTGGAAACCCACATCTATACCAACTGCTCCATTGACTAAACCTTGCTGCACGTCAAGGTTACATTTTAGTATTATTCTGCAGTTTAAACACAACATTAACATTTTCTCCAACACAGCTGTGTTGAAGATATATTTTTCTCAGCTATTTAGTCATGCTGTTGCTTGTTGACACATAGAGAGTGTCATGCCATGCACTTCCAGTTTGTCTGTGGAGCTCATATGCTCTATTGGTTGCATTTCTTTTTTAACATGGTCTCATTGAATTGAGTACTGCTTGCTAGGTTTGGCATTAAGGACATACATTTTACATTTATTTGTGCTAATTGTTCTATGACACGAGGAGTAGATGTGTTACACCCATATAGCCCATGGACGAGTCTACTGTTTAAGATGGATTGTGCATATTTAGAAAGACCAGTCTAATGCTTTTTAAAATGTTAGCATAGGTGAGGTCTGCAGACTGACACATTTTGAGTTAGTTCTCTGTATTGGAAATGTTGCCAGAGATTTACATTTCCTATACTGCCAAGTGTGTTGCGGCACTGTTTGTGTCTTAAGGTTTTAAGAGATCTCCAAAATCAATAGCATGTTTTCCTCCAAATAGTTTTTAATAGTCTGTTTTAAGGACTTCTTACAATCTGAGGTGAATTAAAGCCAACATTAGGTTGGAAACCATGCTTACCTCATCTATTTGTTTCAGAATTCCGTGTACTTCAGTAGCAGCTCATGCTGATAGTTTGTAGCACTCTAATTTGTTTTGGTGTTCTACTGGAAGGACCAGTAGTCTGTATAAGTAACACCTCCTATGGTAGGCAGCTAAACCTGCAGGGGCTGTTACAACGACTGAAAGGTTGTTGTTTGTTAAGATTTGGAGGAATTGTCTGATGATTTTAATTAAGAATGTTGTTCTAGAACCAGCTTCAGCACTTACATAGAGCAGTAGAGGTTTATCATTTGGACAGCTACAAGTTTTACTTTCATGTTTCAAACAATGTGCAATTTCTTTACTCACTTCTAGGTAAATACTAGGTTGCTCATCATTTAGATGTGATTTCAGCACTGAGAAGTTTTCTTCGGATTGTTAATTTTGATACTTGGTGTTTTCTACTTCATTCATGGCTATTTCTGCTTCATTTACAATGAGTGGCTCTCCAAGTGGTTCTTGGCTTCCTGTAAGAGAAGGTTGACTGCCCTCAGAAGTGTCTTCATTTAGTTGTGCTTGAACTTCTTCCTCTTGTTGGTGTTCATTGTCCAACATACTTTACTTTTACTTTACTTAATTAAATGCATATTGCGCAGGCCATGGACATGTGGTCTTAAGGGCGCAACAAAACTATTAACACACATGTACCAAGTATAAACAGAAGGATAGTAGCCATCTTAGATCAGGAATATATGCATATTAGGCAAAGAGGAGTGTATTTAGTTTCTTTTTAAAGACATCTGTGGATTCAATGCCCCTTAATTCCAGAGGAAGATCACTGCATGATTTAGGGGCTGCAAGGTGAAAGGCGGCCTTTAAAGCTTTCCTCGTCCTAAACCTAGGGAGAGTCAAGAGCTCCTGATTATTGGATCTAAGAATTCTTCCATGTGTTTTTTTCACTAAAAGGTCCTGAAGGTATGCAGGCATTGTTCTCTGCCTGCATTTATGTGTACTAACAAGTAGTCAGAACAGGACCCTTGATTCAACCTGCAACCAGTGCAGGGCTCGTCTAGCCACTGACACATGGTCTCTTCATGCAAGTCCCATGACTACTTTCACTTCCCCGTTCTGGGAGACCTGCATTCTCTTACAGACTTTCTTATTAATCCCCACAAACAGGCTGGTGCGATAGTCAATTTTAGCCCCTACAATTCCTCTCGCAATATATTCTGCACTGGCTTGGGTGATGAAAGGCCGTAAGTGTGCAAGGAGTTTAATATAATATGCGGAAGCTGATACCAGGCTCGCAACATGAACCTTCATGTTAAGGTACTGATCCTAGATAAGACCTAAAGTTTTGACCTTCTTAAGGAGAGTTATTTTTGAGGCCCCTATATGAAAGCTTTCATATGCTGGCCCAAGTTTCTGTAGTATGTGGGGGGAACCAACAATCAGAAGCTCAGTCTTGTTCTTATTAAGGGATAGGCTGTTTAGAACCATCCAATTCTCTATTAAGGCATATATCCCATTCAACTGAGCTTCATCAGTGTCATGATTCCCGGTGCTAGGATGACACACTGTGTGTCGGCTGCATAGTTTGTAAATATCACCCCCTCTTGTGCTAGTAGGGCAAAGAAAGGTTCTGTAAAAATATTATAAAGACAAGGCAAAATACAAAAGCCCTGTGGTACACCATACTTTAAAACTATAGGCGTCGCTTCTGACTCCTTGTAGAAAACTCTGCTATCCCAATTGCAGAGGAAGGATGCTATCCACTGGACTGCCGCTGATGTAAGGTTTGCAACGTCCCTCAATCTGGCAAACAAGATGGAGTGGTCCACCAGGTCGAAGGCAGCTGACAAATCCAGCACCATTAGCATGGGTGTTTTATTCTTGTCCATACGGTCCAAGAGCCTGGCCTTCAATTCTAGTAGTGCCGTCTCTGTACCAAACCCCTGCCTGAAACCAGATATGTTTTTGTATTGCTTGCTTGAAATCAACATTTATTATACTGTTTTCATTTGCACTTCTATGTAAATACTAAGTTGTCCATCATTTAGCTTTGATTTCAGCACTGACAAGATTTCTTCTGGTTGTTCATAATGATACATGCTGTTTTCTACTTCATTCACGGCTATTTCTGCTTAATTTAGAATGAGTGGCTCTCCAAGTGGTTCTTGGCTTACTGTACGAGAAGGTTGACTGCCCTCAGGAGTGTCTTCATTTAGTAGTGCTTGATCCTCTTCCTCTTATTGAGGTTCATTGCCCAACATGTTTTTGTATTGCTTGAAATTGACATTTTTTATACTGTTTTCATTTGCATTGAATGCAGCTTCAAATGAGTTGTAGTTACCTAATAAATCCTCTTCTTTTCTCCATGATTTAAAAAGTTGCAGTAGGGCTAGGTAGTAACGTTCTCTGTGTTGAGTTTTAAATGATAATTTTTTATGATAATTAATCTGGGTTTGGTAAGTTTGACGAGGCTTCCTTCACAAGCTGAGACCACGTATTTTCAACTGTTTTCACATTATTTTTGACAGAGACATTCTGGGCTATGTGGTACAGGCACATGTTTTCCAAAGCAGTACTTCTGTTTCAGTAGTATGTGTCTAATACATTGTTTTTAAAAAATGTCCTGGGTGTTGGGATCATTTCTGGCTATTGTTTCTATGTCTTGGTTGAATTTCATCACTCTTTTTCTGTATACAGCTGGACCAAGGCTTAGCCAGACTTTGGGTCTCATTCTAAGTTTGCCGGTCTGGGAACTACGGTACCGGTAAGCTTGCCAGTACCATAGTTGCTAGACCAGCAAACTACGAGTTGTGATCGCAGGTGCCTTTCTGCCCGCCAGTTCAGACCTGGCAGGCGGAAAGGCACCCCCGAGCACAGTATGTCAGATACACCAGCACCATTATAAACGGTGCCGGTGCATCCGACATCCCCATTCCCATTCAGCCCTATGGGGCCGAATGGGAATGGGAGCATCTTTTTGCCAGCGCCCGCAAATGTGCAATTACTGGGTCTGTTAGGGCCATAATGACCCGGTAATTTCCCATTTGCGGGTGCCGGAAAAAAGAGTGACACCAGCGGCAGCCGTGCCTATAATACAGGCACAGCTACCCCAATGTCATAATGAGGCCCTATGTGTTCAGATTTGCCATATAAGTCTGTGTCTGCTAAATGATCTGCAGCTTCGTAGCATCCACATTCTCTATGGGACAGCATTTTTATGCCAAAGCTGTTCAATTTTTGTGACAGTGTTTTGTCAGATGATATGTCATCCATAGTTCTTTTAGCTCTTTTTTCTCAGCTTTGGTGAGGCATGTCTTGCAACAACAGTGAAATTGTCTGCAATATATTCTATATCTATATTTGCATTCCACAAGAGGGCAATGATTGCATTGTAATAATTGATGTATTTTGAAGCTTCATTTCTTTTAATGCTGTATGTGTTTTCACGCAATTCGCCTTTCACACTGTGTCTAACAGAAGACATCAAGCTGTTTACTTGTCCTTTTGCAGAAACTGGTCTAGGGAAAACAAAGCAGAATTTGGTGTAGTATTTACCTTTGTTTTTATATCTGCATCAGCAGTATTTGCCACACTTACGTTTTTGGAAGCATAACATTTGTGTACGTAGCTCAGTATGTGTGGTTTCTGAAGGGATGTTGCAGTATACGTATTTGTGAATACACTGCAAAATAGTGGCATCACTGCCATGACCAAATTTAGGAGCAGCTTTCATCCACAAAAGCATGTGGATATGTGGTGCTCCTCTGGATTGATATTCTTTTCTCTAAAAGAAGTGTTCCACTTTCCGAGGGGAGGGATAATTTTATTACACATGAAGCCCAGCATGGCAGTAAAGCAATGGTGGAAGTATCTTGATACATTTACAAGGTCAAGAGAAAAGAGTTCTTCTGGTGTTTTTATGTCAATTCCTTCTTTATTTTGGTTTGCTATGTGTAAGAAATCGTGCAAGTCATCCCATGCATATTTTGCACAACTTAAAGTAACAAACCATGTGGTTGGGGAAAGGGTTCCTTAGCATACAACATACACCAGCGTGATGTCAGAACCAAGATTTGTTTGTACCACACATGTTTGCCAAGAGATTTGGAATACTTGACTGCAAAACTAAATTTTTGTCTTTTATTTTTTGAAGTAGTTGGGTAGCAGACATGTTTTAAAAATTAGAGCTTGTTTTTAATGTATGTGCAAATGTGTGCAACTCCGTAACATAGAGTTTGCTAGTTCACTTTCGCACAGGAAGTGGAATATGTATTCTACATTTTGTCTGAATCTGGGGTCTTCAGAATACATCCATGAAGAGCGATATTCTGATGCTGTTATTTGTGTGGATCTTTAATCATGTCTTACTCCTTTTCCTGTAGGAAGTAGTAGAGGAAAGGCACATGCTTCTACACTTGTCTCCAATATGCTGATTGGAGATCCTTCGGCTTGACGCATTTCATATGTTTCTAATGCATCGTCTATGGTGTCTTTGGAGTGTAGTGGGTGAATTGTATACTGGTCCAAAATATTGGCTGCAGTAATAGGATCGATACATTGAAATTGGTGAGTTGTTGATGAATCCTGAATTATTTGGGTGGTTTCTCTTACGTTCTCTACAATGTTTATATCTTTGTAGTACTCATTGTTTTCTTTTAGATACTGTAGGACTTTTCTAATTTTGTTTAAGTTCAGTAGTTGTTGGCAAGTTTTTTTGTCTTTTGTTAGTACACCATTAACTATGATAATCAAAGATTGATCTATTGGTTGTTGCACTCCTAGAGTTTCTACATTTTCATTAAGATCTAATGTCAAATATACTACTTTGCCACAAATGCCTTTTAATAATTCAGAAGGAGGCAATTAGGTTGTTTTAGTTTGAAGGCTTATTATAGCTTTAAATGGGTGTACTGTTTGGATTATAATGCTCTCATACAAATTAAGCTTTTGGAGATGTTTTGGAAGTGAGATTATTTCCATGTTATTAGTCACAGCACGTGATGACATTTGGTTATTATCAAGCTTTGTTTTGCAGTACGTGTAAAGTATTGAGTGCTCACTTATTTTGTATTTATTTTCTCATGTAAGATATACAGCTAAATGGAAACATTGGGATTCCTGATTGTCCTCTATTTTGTAGGTCATATCTCAATTTTTGTTCTCTTTTTTGAAAAGTTTTGCGACCACACACACGTGCTTGGTTTGGTACTTCAGCAGATGTGCTTTTAAACTCTGCTATTTATTTTTTGTATGTTTTTTATTGGAATATTTGTGTTTGCAAGATTTTTGCTGATGTTCCCTAAAGTTACTGAATGTTCTAAGTCATCTTCACTTTCAAGAGATTTACTTTGGATGTGTTCTATTTGTTGAAGGAGTTCTTTGGTTGTTCCATGTAGGAGTATGTTATTAAAATGTTGCAGTTGTAAATCAGGCTTTTCTGCATAGTACAGACTCTGCATAAGATTCTGTTTAGTGGAATGGTGTGACAGAAACATTTTAATATGGTGGAAGGTGCTTTTGCAAGCAGTTCCCGAAATGCAGGATAATTAATGTCCTTGCACTCCAGTGTATTTGTGCACTGGACAGGAGTCCATGTTTTGTAACATGTTTATTCTAACTTTGTCTTTCACATTCACATAGTGATTGAGGAATTGTCATCAAGATTGTAAGGATTGTTGGCCTATATTACACATTGAGCTGCATGGCAATTATTAGACTGGACAGTTTGGTTGGATGAAAGGAACAGTTGATTTAAAGTTTGTTGAGGATTTGTTTTCAATAAGGGTTTCTTGAGCCATAATGGTGTTTTCTACCATTTCATACCCTCTGCCATTACCATGTATGGCAATTGGGTTCTTATGTTCTGGTTTATAAGCCTCTTCATTGAAATATGGATCTGTGCTTCTTGTGTGAATACATTCACCTTCACAGAACTTTTAAAAGGTATCTATGTTGATGCTGTGCATGTTTATAAGTACTTTTTGGAATTTACTGATTCATTTTGTTAGTGGTTTCATTCTGTGTAAAATTAATATAAACAATTTTCTTTTCAGCAGAATTGTGCTGTCGATTAGAACGTCCAGCATTAGTCTTCTGCAGTAATTTGTAAGGGTAGAGCATGATTTCTCAGCTGTCTTCATAAGATTGTAAAGTACTCTGCAATGGAACTTTTTTTATGAAAATTACTTTTTTGGAATCCTCCTCTATGGCTATGTTAACATTGTTAGACATACAGGCAGGGTCCTAAGCAAATTTCTTCTTCTTTATACATTTTTATTGTTTTTCTTTTTTGAAGAGGGGCCCCTGTTATTTTAGAGGTTGCTGGATTACCTTTGTTGACTCATTGTATTTGCAGTTTTGTTTCAATGTTTGCTATATATTCTACGAGAGGTGGATGAGTATTTGGCATGTATTTATTTTTATCGGCTCTGATTTTTCTTTTTTTTGTACAGAGTTGGTTTTCAGTAGGCATTATGTTATGTCTGTTGGAAAGAAAAGGAAAGGGTGGGTTTGAAAGTTGAGGAATATATATGTGTGTATTCTGAATAGCTGTGTGAATGTGATGGCAAACAAACAGAAATTGCTGTCTGATTGTGTAATTGGTTGACAGTTGTGGTTGGGAAGGTTGTAGGAGTAGCTGTGTGTGTAGATGTGTGAATGCCTTGGGTTAGTTTGTAAGAGAGTGGTAGTGTGAATGAATAAGCGAGGACATTACAATGTTTTCATGATAATAGTGGGTGTTATAATAATGGTGTTTAGCTGAGAATAGAAAGAGCGTACATGTTGAGGTGTAATGAGCAAGAGCAACATAAATGTTGGTGATTTTAAAGGAATTTTGTAGGCTACTATGTGGCTAAACTATACTGTATGAGTAACAGAAAGAATACTTCTTCCGTAATGCATTTACTTTGTAGGATGTGAAGAGTAGTTTTCCTCAGGTTGTTGTGTTACGGTAGGTTGTTGTTCACTGTAATTGCAAAAGAAGAAAACTAGTGGCTATATGTGGTAATGGTGAAGTAATTTTAGCACAAGAAGACATTATTTACGAATGTATAAGTTGTTGGAAGGAAGAGGTCATTACATTGGGCCTCATTACGAGTATGGTGGTAACTGCCGGTGCTACAGATGGATTGCCACCAGATTTCTTATATATTTTGACATGTAGCTTCCCGGTGCCACCAGGACATTACAAGTCCTGTTGGCCTGGAAAGTCAGGTGCAGACAAATGTTAGTGCCTATTCCTGTGGAGTCCCATAAGACTCTACAGGAATGGGGACACAGGAGCACAGGCTCTTTTGATAATGGGGCCGTTGGTCCCATGATAAATATGCATAATAGGGCTGCAGCAAGAAAGTATGATATTTCTGTACAATGCAAAATGGAAAATGCTGAGCGTTTAAAAACCTGTCCTTTTTGGGAGGCTGTACATGAAAGTCTAAAAATGGTTTTGTGGATTTACAGAAGCACTGTGTGTAACGTTTCCATAAAAAAAGAAGTGCTGATGGACAATGTTTGTAAATCACTTTTAAGTGGCACTTGTGTGAAAGTTGACTATGTTGTCAGTACATGCATACTTGCCAATGTGAAACATTTCAATGTGCAGTTCTTTATTAAATATTTGTTTTGTTTTGTATTGTGGGAGTTGTAGTTGCACTTTTTGCATTAGAAAAGGAGCAATACAAGTCCGAGAATGCAGACAAAAATGTAGGAGCCAATAAGCACATACAGATTAGAATGGGGAATGTTAGCAAGTATGGATGTGCGTCAAAGTTAATAAAATTGTACACACTGAGTGTTATTTCAAAATGTTGCACCAATCGTTTCCATTTTGTTTAATTTATTTTTTTTAAATGGCACACATTTCTGTTGTAAATGTATACATGCATTTATTGGTTGTACTTGGAATGGTGCTGACATAACTAATTTTAATTGCACTTCATTTTGCCATTTTTCATTCCATGTAGAAGCCATGCTTTAATACATGCTGTTTACGTTTTGACTTTGGATTGTCAATGTTTTAGTGTAACTTTGTTATTTGGAGAAGTGGTATTAAAAGTTAAAGAATGAAAGAAAAAGTAACTAACTCTTGATAGATTATAGTGGGTCATATTGGACAGTATTCATGCATTGTCAGTATATTGAACTTTCACACAGGATCTGTCATTTCAACATGCTGTAGAAATGTTTTAAATGTGGTTTACTTTTCTTTCACAAAAAAGACACAGAGAGTGTTGTTGGAATTACAAATATGTATTTTTAAACAGTTATGAAAATGCTCATTAAAAGGAAACTTTGTAACCAGACAGCATTGTAAGTAACTGCCACTTGATGTTAGGAGATGGGACAATAGAGAGTATGAATATTGAGCAGGTTAATGTTGGCTAAGTGGCAGGAACCCTGTTTATATGCATTTGTAAAGGAGTTGGAAATATCATTTAAAAAATATAAGCCTACCTGTACTTTGTTTTGATAGATGCAGATGTGGTTGAATCTGCAAATAGAAACCTTGCAGATTGTTATTGTAGTTCTTGATGCAGGTTCTAGTAAGTAACTGGAGACATGTACTCTCAGAGTTCAACAGTAAATATGAAGTGTTGAACTAAGATGACAGAGTTAGATGTACAGTTTTTGTGTGTGATTGTTGGATGGGTGTGTGACTGCTTAAAAGTAGCCAATGAGGGAGGGCTACAAAGATTAAAGTGGAAAGGGAAGATGGGCTGTTCTGTGTTATGGGGTCCACAGACAGCACGGTGGTCCGCGGATAGGGCTTGCTACATCTGGGTCTTTTGAGGAAGGCTGGCATGGAAAGGGGATGGTGGGGATTAGCCAATGAGGTGTTCTGGTTGTGGTTTAGCAGAAGAGAGGTTAGCAGTTATTTCCATTGCTGTGTGTAGGGAAGATGGCTGTGGTTGATGAGATGAGAAGGGTTACTGTGTGGATGGTGGGAGATTATTGGATGGTGAATCTGAAAATGTACACAGAAATGTGTGGCATTTCTGCTAACATTGGATTGGAGGCAGTGGAGATTTCATGGTATGGTGTGCCTGCCAATACTGAGAGAGTTTATTTGAATATTGCAAAAACATGTCTCATTTCCAATGTCCAGATACCATTGTAGTCCATTGTGGATGACATAGTTTGGGCTACATCAGTGCAATAGCTTCGCAGATTGCATTGAAACATATGCTGAAATCACTAATGGAATAGTTTCCATGTGGAAAGATAATCTTTCCACACATGCCCCCTTGGGCAGTATGGAGATGCACCAATTTATTTTGTCGCCAAAAAGATGCAAGAAGGCACCTTGTGAACAAAGGGGTATGTTAATTTTTGAATGGTGTTGGGATGACATCCTTCCCAAATGAGAACATCTGCCAGATGGTGGACATAATTTGATGATGGCACGACTTTCACTAATTTTGTTAATGCAATCGTTCTTCAAAACATTCAAAATGCACACAGACCGTTGCGATTAGTTGTATGAAAAAAAAAAAACTAAAAAGCCCTCCAAAAGATTAAATAACTTATATTGAGTTTAACTTTCCTCCCACACCTTTGAATGGACGATCTGTCAGCGGAAACCGTGGTAGTCCATGGATGGCATTAGCCACATTGTGGGTCTTTTTAGGATGCCAGGCATGGAAATGGGACTGTGCAGCACAGGGGATTAGCCAATCAGGTTTCCTGGGAGTGGTATTCAAGGAGAGAGTCTGGTACAAGCTTTGTTTGCTGAGAGGACTGCAGATGGCTGTGGCTATGGCTATGTATTTCAGGAGGTAGAATGTATGGATTTTGGGGGGCTTGTGTATTTGTTGGCTGAAAGCATATGCAGGGCACTGTGGAGTGGCTGAAAATCTTGGATTTGCTGATGTACATGTGCAATGGTATGGAGTGTGCAGCATGAAATGGTTGGATCTGTTCCCATTTTGTGTGAATATGGTCACACTGCTAAATCCAGACATTATCATTGTTCATTATGGATGGAACAGTTTAGAGTATGCCACTGGAGTTTCACTGCAGTTTGCAATGAAGGATACAATTAGCAAATTGCAGGAAATTTTCCCGAATTCTAGACTGATTTTTTCTCACTTTGCCCAGTGACATGTGCGGATGTGCTCCAGTTAATTTGGTCCACAAATGTAGAACGCAAGGCACAATGTCAACAAGGCTGTGTATGCATTTTTGGCAGATGTCGGCATGACATTTTTCCATAAATAAAATATTACATTTGACATTGCCAATATTTGACACAGAGATGGAATACATCTTACTGATGCAGGTAATCAGCTTTTTCTGCAAAACATTAAAAATGCTTTGAATCGGTTTTTGTAAATATACAAAGTATTTTCCATTAGGTGCAAAGAAATACATGGAAACACAGGTAAAACAAAATGCCTACTTTTTTCAAGTTTAAAGAAATAGTTCAGTTTAATAGAATGTTCTTTAGTTTACTTTAATAGTTGAAAAAATGTTTAAAAACAAAAAATACAAAAAATGGTTCTTTTCAGAGCCACCAGTTTCCCACACAAAAGAGTTAAATGTTTTTGATGCCACCACCACACACATTTTTTTGATGTCTGCGGGCTACCCTGTTTTCCGTGGACTCCACGGGCTGCGTAGGGGCCTGTAACTTTTATGGGTGCTTCTGTTTTTCAACTGTGATAGGTGGCTCCTAAAGAAACAGTTTTTTCTGTGTTTTTTTGTGTTTTACATATTTTTTTCTGCAGGAGAGATAAGGAAGGGGAGGGAAGGCAGGGAAGGAGCACCAACCGCAGGGACGAAGGGGCAGGTGTAGAGAGAAAGATGTTGGGTGGGCTTTAATCAGGTAGGGGACAGTGCTTCTCATGCTCCATGAACACGGCCTCAAAAGCACTCCAAAACTGCTCTCCCCTGCAGAGCGGTCTATCACAGTACATGAACAGCACTTTCACCCTTGTGAGGTAAGGGTTGACTGTGTTGTGGATGGCCTGTGAGGCTTCCGTTGGGATTCTCTGCCCCATATGAGTGTCCTTTGTGTTGAAAGGAGCGGATGATGAAGTTTAGATAGTGGACATCAGCCTACTCGTTCTTTCGAAAGGCACAACCTTTTGCACTGATCCCTTGTGATTGGACCTGAGGTGACACTGCATGGAGGTGGTCCTGTAGGAATACAGACCTGGTTTTCCACGACTGAGTACAACCTTGCACTCAGTGCATTGAACCTTGTCTGCCTGAGCCTTTGGTACACCCTCAATGGTGGTAAAAAGCTCCTACACCCAGGATTCACAACGGGAGCTGGAGAGAGGGACTTCTGGAGCTCGAGGGAAGGACTTCCAGTACCTCATCTTCATCTTCCTCTTGATCAACTTCTGTATCACCATGCATGTTTCTCTCTACAGGCCCTCCAGATGGGGGTGGTGGTGGGGAAGCTGCAGTGGCCATTGCAGATTCCATTGTGGTCTCCAACAAGCACAGAAAAACAAGAAGGTGCTCTCTCCTGGATAGCCAGATTGAGAATGACGAGCAGTAATTGGTGGGTCCTTTTAGAGTGGCTGTCCGCAGACCGCGTGAATGTCCATGGACTACCAAGCCGGAAATGGCACTTAAAAAGTAAGTTGCCAGATCAACTAAGACATGGTCTAGGAGCTCTGAAGGGTAAAGTTTCAGCTTGAAACACCCTAGATTCGCCCAGAAATCTGTTTTAAACTGTTCAGGGGTACGGACACTGTCTGCGGACACTTCCATAATGCCACACGGGTGCAGTTACATGATGACATCCTGGACATCCAGGGACACGATGGCTGTCCTGCAGACACCTATTGGGATGGAGACTATTTATGCATGCGTGCCTGTGTCCGCAGGTCAGGAGCGGAGTCCCTGAACTAATTAAAAGTGCGCCACAACAGAGTGGAGATGTCCGGACAGGTGCGGTGACCGGGAGCACCTCCATTTGTATACAGACAGTGCAGGCAGTCACGCAGTCCGCAACCTCAAAATTGAGCTATATTTTTTAACAAAAGCCACAACAGTACACACACACATATTTATTGAAAACAAATCATACATTCAATTAGGAAAAAGATGGGGAATCAGAATGGGAAACATGTATGGGAGAGTTGGGATTTTCTACGCAATGTTTGTGAGGGGAGGAAGGTATTGAGGTTTCATCATAGTGTCTTTCATATAGGGAATTTGATGGGGATGATTGGTTTATTTATTTATTACTTTTATATAGTGTACAGACAGCCAGGGGCAATGTGGCGCAGTTACTTGTAGGCACACATAGTTACAGTAGGTACAGGGTTCAAACATTAGACAGTATTATACATAATATGTATAGAAGGTCCTTATTACAGAAGACTAGTTGCAGTAGTGAGCATTCAGAGTAACCCTGAGGGAGGGGAAGGTCGTCACATCAGCAATTAGGGTTGATCAGGCGAACAGGGTAGTTTTCATAGCCTTGTGGAAGGCAGTGAGTGATGGTTCGGCTCGCAGGGAGGGTTGGGACAAGGTGAATGGGCACAGGTACAAGTCGGGCAGTGATTTCTAACATTTTCCTTCACATGACTTTTCACAAACGTCCTCAACTGCAAAAAATTATTATTTAGTTCATCCATTTTTGCTGATAGTTTCATCAGTTTATTCCGTCCATTTGGAGTTAGGGGCTGTCTGTGCCTATCTTCAGGTTCACTCAAATTTAATCCAGCCTGATTTCTTCATTCCCACTATGTACTGTTAAAATGAAAACCATGTTATAGTGATATTTGAACAAATTACATCACTTTTTCTGCTTTAAAAATGCATTCTGTACCATTACAGCTGTTTTCTTCACTCATTTCGTCATTGGGGAAATGTTCCTCCAATCATTCCAGTGTGCTTGCCATTTCTGTTCAAAGAAAACAATAGTGCTATTTCTTACAAGTTATGTATATATAATAAAGGGTAATTAAACAGAAAGAAATCCAGTGTACTTTTTTCTAAGGGTTTCTTATGGAATAACTGCCAGGTGCTTGTCAGTGTGTAAGCAAGGTTCCACTGAGGTGATACTATTAGGTGTACAGTTAAGCGTTTTGCTTGATGCAGTCTGTTGTGCACCCTATGAAAACATACTTGTGGTTTTTCAAGTACAGGATTTCTGTAATAATTTATTTTTAGATGTAGTACATATATCTCTTATTGTTGTATGTATATGTCTTTGCCCGTTGCAGGATACAACAATGTAAGGTGACCCCTGTGCTTTTGGGCCAGTGTGAATGCTGTCCGAAGTCTGGGGACATTTGTGTGGTCACACACTCTACATCTATCACAATGAGCCACAGGGGGTGGGGGGGTCAGTATGATCTAAGGAATTTCTAGAAAAAAGAAGGATGTACTGCTAAAATCCCATTAAATTCAGTGAAAAAACTTTGCTAAAGGAACATCATGGTTAAGTCGCACTAATAAAAACCTAGCAATTGCAATGGAAAATCTTTGTTAAAGGGATGTTATGGTTACAAGTAAAATAAAAAAAAAACAGAAATTCACCAGTTATGATAAGGTAAGCAACCATAACTCACGCCACCAACATGTACTGGTAAGACTAACACCCAGGACATGAAAGCATCTAAACACAACACAATAATGAGGCAGATCTCCAACATCTTCCTTCTCCGGTGCCCAACCTTGCTGATCCCAAGAAATAATTAAAACCTGAGTACATTTTGAAAGAAACTATCAGGATACAAATCCCTCCCAATATCAAATAATGTTTTTTGGTGTTCCAATAGCCACAATCCAATATTTTAGGAAATTATGGAAGAAACATAAACAAAAAGGTCAAATTCACGGCAGTCAGATACATTCGACTAGGATCATGGAACAGACTCCCATACTCCTCATATTTAGTCCGACCACATCATACACCTGATGTATAAGTGTATAGTAGGCAAACGATGAATTACCTCATCCACATTGTGCCCAAGGGGATGTTGCATTTCAAAGTCAAGAATATATTGGGTTTTCTGCTGTCATAACAAGCGTTCTTTATCACCACCTCTGGGTCCCACTTCAGTTTTGTGTAGTCCATAAAATACAAACCCATCCACTTTTCCTTCATAAACGTCATTAAAGTCTTTAACCATTGGGAAGGCAACATCCCGTTGTTTTTTTATCATCCTGAGATGCTGCAGAACCTTTAATTTACATTTTGTGCTGCCCACATACCACTTACTGCAGGGGTAGGTGAGAGCATACACTACCCATTCAGTGTCACATGTGATTTTGGTGTAAATATAGATGGAATGGGCCAGAATGGGGTGCAAGTAAGTGCTGTCATTGATTTGGATATTTACACATTTTACATGTTATTCACTTATGGAAACCTCGTCCCGATTCTATAAGTCACCCAATTGATTAAGTTCCTTCTCCCCATTCCATAAAGGTACAAACAAGGGTATCTCTAAAAGATGATGATCGGCGGAAGCTTACATCTGGAAAATTCCCAAGAGCACTGTTCAAATCCTTGTCAACTTCGAAAATCCTCCATTGTTTTCTTGCAGCATCTCTAATTTGTTTTGCATGGGTGTCAAAAGTCATGATGAGTCGTGTAGCCTCTTCATTTTGTTTCTTAGCCATACCTTCTATATTCTCTTGCAGCAAACCCTCTCTATTACTGATACAAGCTTAATATAAAATTGTTCAATAATCTTTTTTGGATAGGCTTGTTGCTGGAAACCCCAAGGTGTGATTTTGCTTTCTCTGTCAAAAGCCTCAACAGTGGAGCAATTTTTACACAGTCTAATAGATTCCCCATAGGTAATGCTCCAAATGGGATTTTTGCGGTGGCTACTCATGTCAGTCTAGAAAAGTAGACAGCCCTCGAACGGAAGGCAATGCAGGATATTTGATTGGCTGAAGACCAACCGCCTCATTTAAAGTGTTAAGAATATATTCTCATTAGTTATTATGTAGCTACTAGCTCAACTAGAGTGCAGCCATTTTAAGATGACCAGAATCGCCATTTTGTATTCTCTCTCTGCTCTCTCTAATGTTGCCACTTTGCCTCATGTAAAACTGCTTTGCTGTAGATATTATTTCACTTCAATGGTCCAAGGCTAAGAAACATGTTGAAACATTACACTGGAAAGCCAGACAGAAATGCCTGATTCCCTCCCTCACATATTCTTGAAGGCAGGGAGCAAGGTATTTTAATCAGCACACGAATGCCAGCGAGTCTCCTGAAAGAATAGCAATGTACGAAACTAACATTTAAAGAGTTGAATTATGTTCTTCTTTACGGCCCCCCTTTCTGAGCACAGTGAGGCCCCGCAGAGCAAGCTGAACTCTAGAGTGAGAATCGAAACGAAGAGATAGTGAAGCCTGGTATTTGCCAGTCTTCTATGCGCAGCTTGCCCATGAAAACAGAAGTGTTGTGTTCTCGCAAATAAAGAATGGTGTCTGTAAATTTGAGATTGCAACCGGTTACTAAATATGGTGGTCTAAAGTGCCATAATCGTCACCATGGTCAATCATCGCCTCCAATTCAAAGGGGATGAATTAGGGGCGGCATCAAATGTGTCATTACTGATTGTAGGATTCTCATTTTGTATATATGTGACTGATGTATAATTTTCGTTTGCTTGCGTCCCCCGAGGTCTGTTAGACACACGTCGTGGGGCTTGGGACCACTTGGCCAACTGGGACTATTTGTTTTGCAATAAACCCTAGATTTTGGGAATACAACCTCGTGTCTGGTGTATGCATTCATGTGTGGTGATTGTGCCTTGTTTCCACATCCGAGGGTCCCTCAGGGGCCCCTTCACTCATAGCGTGTATTGGAGTGTTAGACCCAGTAGGCTTTCTACACAGTTCCCTTATTATTCAACCACATTCTGACTTAATTACAACATCCAGGAACACAATCAAATTTCTGGTATGTGTTTTGGTAAACTTAAGGTTATAGTCATTACTGTTTAGTTTATTTTATTTATTTTTTACATTTATAAAGCACACAAAGCGGCCCTTAGGCATTGTGGCGCTGTTACAGTAGGGCTTACTTAGGTGCGAGAGGAAAACAAAATAAGGATAGTGCTGACAAACAATCACAGTTAAAAATACAGAGACATTTACATGGTGGCAATGTCCAACTGGTTTGATGGTTACAGGGGAACCAGATCATAGAGCTTAGACAATAGGGATAACTTAATTGCCGGAGGAGAACACATTCTGTACAGTGTGGACCAACAAAGATATTTGAATTACAGGTACTATAGCAAGATGTTTGGCATAATGGTTCCATGGTTACAGGGGAACCAAATCAGCAGATCAAAGGCAATTACTAGACATATACACTACAATGGTTGACAGGGAAAACGAGAGGGGCTGGTGATGATGGACTAGAACGCTTGTCTTAGTTGAAGAGTTTGTTCTTAAGAACTTTACGGAAGGCAGCGTATGCCGCTTCATTGCTGAGTGAAGTGGGCAACGCATTCCAATTTTTCTGGTGCTAGATATTGGAGCCTCCCACTTTTTCTCTTTTGAAGATGAGGATGCAGATCTGGTTGGAGTGGTGAGCTCGTATGGGCCTAGAGGATGTGACAGGTAATATTTTTTCTGATAAGTACGGGGGGTCTATGAAAGAGAGGCACTTGTGTGTGATGGCCAGGGTTTTAAATAGAATTTGCTCTTTAACTTTGAGCCAATGAGCATCCCTTCTAGCCTGTGAGAGATGTTCCCTTTTGGGAATGCTTAGCACAGCTCTGAGGGCATTGTTTTGAGTGACTTGTAACCTGTTGAGGTTTGTGGCTGATGTGCGCATGAATAAGGCGTTGCAATAGTCCAGTTTGGCCCCAATGGTAGCCCTGGCTATTGTGAGGCAGTTTTTGGTTGACAGGTAGGGTTTAACCGCATTTATGATTTTGGTCATGAGTGCTGGTGAGGACACAATGGCGATAACTTGGCAATTCACGGAAAGAGAGGAGTCAATATAGACCCCTAGAGTTATGACTGCCAGTGACATGGTGATGAGGGTGTTATCAATGTTCAAGGTCCTGTATTGAGAGTCCAGCTTGTTGAGAGTTTCTTTTTTGTTACCTACCAGGAGGGTCTCTGTTTCATCTCCGTTGAGACACAGTCCATTTGCTGCTATCCATGGCTGTATCGCTGCGTATATGTTTGATAGTGTAGCTGCCATCGTGTACATAGGTGCCCGTGAGAGGGAGTTAGACTTGAATGTCGTCGGCATAGTTTGTGTATGCTATGCCACGATCATCCATGTCATTGAAAAGTGGTAGGGTGAAGATATTATAGAGTGAAGTTGCAGTACAAGAGCCTTGAGGGACACCACAGTGTATGGTAGTAGGTATGATGCAGGCATGGCCAGAGAACACTCTCATATGTACCCCCCTCAGGAAGGAGGAGATCCAAGATGTGGCTTCGGGGGAGAAATGGCCAGCATTCTTGAGTTGTTTACATAAGGTCTTGTGGTCAACGAGATCAAAGGCCGCTGACAGATGTAGAAGAAGGAAAAATGCCGGCTTGCCTTTGTCCATTATATCACCGAGTTGGATCTTGAGGTCAAGTAAGGCAGACTCTGTTCCATGGCCCGGGCGGTACCAGATGGCCTCTTCCTCAGGATGCTGTTCGCTTCTAAGAACTGCTGGATTTGACCATAAGCAACTTTGTCGAGAACTTTTAAGAGGAATGGGACCGTGGTGATGGGTCTGTAGTTGTTGGGTGTTTCTGAGTCTAGGTATGGTTTTTGTAATAGTGGGTGGACCCATACCTTTTTAAGGCAGGCAGGGACAGTATTAGAGCTGAATGAAGCATTAATGGATGCTGTAAAAAACAGGGAACTCCTTAATGAGATTGGGCAGGCATCGCCCTTGCAATTGGAGGGTTTGATTTGCTGAATGATGGCAAGTTCTTCTGTCTCTGTTACTTCTCTGAAAGAGAAGAGTGTTTTCTTTTCTTTAATTGTTTTACAAAGCTCCTCCATTCTTTTTTGCTGCCTCTCAAGATCACAAAAAGATTATCGATGTAGCGGACCCACAACACAATTTTGTCTGTAAAAGCTTCATTTTCCTCCGCCCATACCGTGAATTTTTCCCAATAGCCCATTGTCAGATTAGCATATTTGGGGGTGAACATAGTACCCATAGCTGTTCCTTGGTATTGTCTATAAAAATTGTTATTGAATAAAAATACATTGTTTATCTAGACACAAATCAATGTTTTTATTGGTCTCCCTAGAGGTCTGCTCATGCTTTTATGCAGCTTGGGGAGAAAATAATGTGTTGGAATAATCAAATGTTGGGGACACAGACATTTAACATCATCTTCCTCCAACGCGCCTTCGGTCTTTTATTCTACTATAAAGTCTTGTACTGTACATTCCAATTCTTTCATAAGAGTAGTTGTTCGTTTTTCATAGCATATTACACCATTCAGTTACCAACAGCCTCTCAAGTATAGTCATTTTTATTAATAAATAGAATGTTTCTTCCTTTATCGGAAGGCTTGATTATGCATTCCCGGAGGTTGCGTAGATCATCTAGAATGATGGTCCAGTTTTCGGATACTGGTATTTCTCCTGATTTTCTTAAGATCCTCGATCACAAGACTTTGGAAGGCTTCAACGTTACTACTCAAGGCCATGGGGGGATTGCATTTTGATTTGCATCTGAGTTTGCTTTTCTTGCATCAGTCTACATGTATTCCCATATCATCAAAGCCAAAAGAAACATTGTCTTCTGCAGCCTCCAGTCCTTTTTCTAAATATAAGAGGTCATACAGGACATTCATGTCACTGATGGTGATATTGGTTTTACTGCCTTGTGCCGTACTTGGGGATGTTGTATAATGATTCAGTTTGAATACTTTTTCTGTATGTATTTATTAAAGTCTATGCATATTTGAGCGTAATCATACATAGCAGAAGGGCAAAAGTTGAAACCCAAACTGAGCAATTTGTGCTGCTCTTCTTTATGTATGTGGTTAGATAGATTCACCACTTTCATCTTCATTCATTCTTCTATGGCTTTTGTATCAACTTGCCTGAGTGCATGGATCTCACTGATATATTGTTAGCCATGTTTTTTGCCCCTCTATCCTTGCCTTGTCTTTTTCTGTTTCCTCTCCCCTGTTTGTGACCATAAACTCTTCCTCTTGTTTGTTGGCCTGCTCTGCCATCCTGACATAGCAAGCACATTTCTTCTAAAAAGTGTAAACAGACTGTAAATTCTTCATTCTCACTCCCAGTAATGTCTGATTCTTAAGTGGATGGAGCTTCACTCGACATGCTTCTATTCTCTACCACTTGGGTGACATTTGCTTTAGTTTTTTTTTGCCAAAGAAGGTTGAAATGGTGGGCAAAGGTGTAGACCCTACCATTCTCATAGTCATCCTTATCTCTCAGGTATTTGCATTGTTTTCTTTGCTTGATTTCTTCCTCATACATCTTAGGACTAGTTTCTACATTGTTCCTGAGTGTTCTTCCCTTTTCAGTCAGCAGCAAATTGTTCTTCGTATTTGGTGATCTTTACCAACATTTTATTGCCATCAATGCAAGCATATTTTATTAGAATGTTCAAATAAATGTTGTAACATCCTTTGGTGGCATCACCCCACTCCATTAACAACTAGGGGTACTGTTCTTCGAAGTAAAGGGTTGTGAGGATCCTAGGTCCTCTGGAAATTCTTCCCCATTTGCTTATTTCTTTTTTTCTGCAGTCTTTCAAGTTCTTTCAAAGGGGTGCTTTCATCATTTTATTCTGACACAGGTGTGCCATTAAGCTTAATTCTGCCTGATTTCAGTGTCTCATTGAATAATGCTGAAGCTTGTTCTCGGTGAGCCGATTCGTTGGGCCTCATTACGAGGTGGGCGGTAAGGGATTACCGCACCGGTAAGGGCACTGGTGCCGGTAATCCCTTACCACCCTACTACGAGTTCCCTTTGTGGGTACTCCCTTAATGCCTGTTTTTTTCAGGCGTTAAGGACAGGATCCGCAAAGGGACTCTAGAGCTAATAACGGTACAGCAATTTGCGTTACCGTTATTAACGCATTACCCATTCCCATTGAGCCCTCTGGGGGCTCAATGGGAATGGGGAATGGCCCTGGTGAATGGGGAATTACTGGTCCCGTCACTCTTGGAATGGACCGCTAATTGCTCCATTCACCAGGGCGGAGTCGGAAGAGTTTTGGAGGCAGCCATGGAGCTGTTAGCTCCATGGCTGCCTCCAACCTCGTAATGAGGCCCCTTGTCTGCCTGGGAACTCATCGTAGTGAAATGGGTTCACAATATACTCATATGGCTCATTTAGGATTGATATTACATTTCATAAGTACTGCCAGAAGTGGAGTCAACTACTAACACAGTTGCTTGCAGATCCCATGTCATAACAGAGTTCCTTAAACCAACAGTGGTACACATTTCCCTCTTGTACGGTGAGTATGTAATAGAGAAAGAACTCACCACAATGGCATTTCCTCTCCAACATTCTCCAATGTGCAGGATCCACACCAACAGTCGTGGTCCTTCTCCTGCAGTCCTCATGGTGTACCACAATGGGGATAGTGTCGGATCCCGAGCTACAGCAGGGACACAAAGTCACATCCACGTAACAGACCTGCGTACTCTCCTTGTTTCGACTGGCGCAGACTTTGCATTGTTACTCTTCAACGTGAAATAATTTCTCCAAAGACCTGTGTAGACAAACCACCGAAAATGTGAGTTACATTCCAATTGGCAGCAGTAATAAATATGTACTTGTATCCAGAGCCCGATTTCATCAGTACAGTTACTTTATTGTTAAAAACCCCATGCCCAGGCTGTGAGGCATGGCTGCATGACGTGTTTCGCAATGCACTTGTTGCTTGTTCATATACAGTTTCATTTAAAAACACATTGTTATTTAAAGGAGGTGTCTACATTACTCTTTCCATGTCCTTTCTTTCTTTCTACAGTGCACCCAATATACAAGGTCGATGTGTGTCCCACTTTGCACCGTCATATCAGCCATATTTGAAAGTATAAACAATAGATAACTGCCTATCTCTTCCACTATACATACATAAAACGACAGATCGGAAATGAACTGCATGGTTATCCACAGTTCAAAACAACAATTATTCAATATTCATTAACTCCAAAAGTTTCCTTTGTGCAAAGTAGGTTAGCAGCCCAAAAGAACATCAATTCAAAGGATTGTAGTAATCCAAAAACCTTTCAATTACCCGTAATTTAGGTTGTAGTCCCTTGACAACTTCAAAACACAACAGAAAGTATCACCAAAATATTCTGATATTCCATACATGAATCCAAAGAATCAGTGAAAATAAACCACTGTGCCTTATTACCAAATATAGATACCTAGTTGAACTTCATGTAACTTGTCAGCGTTCTGCGTGGTGGCGCCATTTTAGTTTCCAGTATAGGTAGAGCTCCTGACGTAATCATTTACTAGTGTGATGCCAAAATGACACCCTATGTAATCAACACGCATATAAAGTTTAACTTCAATACCTATAAATGAAACTCAAAAAGAATCCAATAAAATTATCTATCCATTCTACTGCCTATCTGATCTGAATCCAACTTCAAAAAAAGAGGGGTTATTAGGCATGCAACTTCATGACTCGTGTTGACCTTTCCCAAAGTAAGCAAGACAGCTGCATCATCGCGTACTTAATTCTAAAGTACCGTCATATGTAAACCGCACACGTCTAAGATGTAATTTTGATGCTTATGTACAAAAGATAAAATAGTCCAATGCAATTATTCCTCAATTATAATTCAATGTCAACCTTATTCATGGTTTCAGGCGTTGTATGTGCGAGAATTTGAGCGAGGAGGCACAGGCCATTTTTAAATGGATTTGGCGCTCTGGAAAGTATAATACCTTGAAATTCTCAATTGTTGAAGTTTCAGGGCCAGAGGGCCAGACTGCATCTCTGGGCAATGTGGAGATGCAGGAGTGCCTCTGATGTTCTGCTCACGGGCACAAACATATTCTGTGTGGGCCCAGACAGGATGTAAGGCCTTGAGAAATACGCAAATCACATAAGAATGCAAGGTTGCAGTCAAAACCTGAAAAGGTAGGTGGACCTAAAAACAATCTTATTTGGTTTTAGAAAGCGTATTCACAGTGCAAAAGTGTAACACAAGGTATGTGCTTTAGCCATTATTTTACACAGCATGCAGGGTTATACTCCCTCCCATTTACTAACACCCACTGCTCTCACCTTGTAAGGGACAACAGTCCTTACCCAGGTGCCCCTGTGTCTGGGTCACCAACCTCTAATCTGTTTATTGAAATTTTAGGTTGACACCTACCTGAACCTCGGAGTGCTGATGGTGCAGTGGCAAAGGCGCTGTGTTTCCCTGCGCTTTAAACTGTCTCACGAAAGTGTAAGCTGCAAAGACTTTGGATCCTGCTCCATAGGAGAAAGTCATGGCTTATTCCTATATCGAGCTGTCTAGGTGCGAGACATGGGACACAGCCCATGAAATTGGGGCAGTCCCACAAAATGCAGTCTGGTTGCCTACCCTACAGACACTCCCAGCCCTGTTCCTTGAGCTTGGTTTTCATCTGGGGTTATAGCTGCCAACTTGCTATAAAGTGAACAATAAGAACTCACTCAAAGAGGATTCTCGTCAACCATGTTCAATACAACCTCATCCAAGTGGCTGCATTTTAATTGTTTCCTTGTTCATTTATCTATTGCAGCAGTGGCTGACTTCACGTAGGCAGCTAGGGCAAGCACCTGCCCACCTCACATCACAAATATACTCCACTTACACTTCTTTCCCTCCTGCTTCCTTTTTAGTATGGGCTTTTGTATTGGTAAAGCCAGTAGTTTTGGCTTGTGAACATATGGTCCTTAATCTGTGACATGTCATGCAATGAATGGGATACAGAGTAACTCTTACACCAAATAATCAGACTGATTCAGGAACTTGGCAAAGTTTTTTTTGACTTTTAATTTCAATTATCTAAAACAGGGAGTTAGAACGGACATCAATGGACATTCACTCGAGTTCTCAGCGCAAATCACATAAACATGTTTATATAGCAAAAATATGTCATACATGATGTCATAACGCGTGGCAAAATAAGAAAGGTTGGGTTAAGGAGAAGCTCTAAATATATTTTCTATAGGGACTGGGTCTGTGATAGGGCATCTACTGTCAGGTGGACAAGTTAAGCCTGCCTCTAGTGCAAGTCATCAGTACATTTATTGAACGGTTTGCATTGTCTTCAGTGCATCACATATACACATGCAATCTTCTTTCCTACACAGGAAAGTTCACATGATTCCTTATTTCATCATCAGGTTCTATATGGTCCATACATCTTATTCATTTTAGAGCGTCAGTCTTACTTCGTGTGATGTCACCAGCTTCTCCTTTTCTCATTTTCATATTCCTTCGGGTACCTTTTCCAAGAGATTATCATCTCTTTGGGCATACATCTGGAATGGCTTTCTTAACGGATACCCTTTCTCGAACATTTGTCTCGTCATGTTCACAATTACTGGTGTCACGCATGATGCAGGTTCAGGCTTCCAACATACAGGCAGTAAGGGGGACGGCCGTCCTATAGAGGCATTCAGATGCTCCTCTACACTCCCCCACTGGTTGATTCAAGGAACCAGCTGATTTGACATGTTCATCAACACTCCAGGTCATGTAGCTGCACTGTCCATTTGGATTACAATAGACCCATCGTCCCACATATCTTGTGATTATTTGTATACAAAAACGTTGTTACCTCAGGTGCTGTGATGTTGGCCTTTATACATTCTCTGATTTCTTCATCCGCCAATTCCTTATGTTCAAATCCTGAATCAACATCAATCATGATCTTCATTCCTACTGCTTTCTTGATTGTCTTCTTGCACTGGGTAATCATTATCCTAATCACACAGAATCCAAACATCACCATCACCAATATTGTTCCAAGAAACTTGAAGATACTTGTCATCCAATATGGAACCCATGAGAAGATACATGCAAACCAACTTTCATCTGCAACATCCTCTGTCTTGTCTTCCATTGTATTATGCAGGTTCATCAGCAACATTAGAGCCTCAGTCAAGGTCCCATTCTCATTATGACAAGAAGGTATGAATGTGCAACATGATGGCCTGATTTTGGTGCAAACTCCTCCTTCCATCGCTCTGATCATATCCTGCACATATCTGTTCTGGAGGGTCAATAGTTGCATGGCCCTCAATTCTTCCTTGATAGCATTAAATCCCATTATGGCATTATGGTGGTGTTGATTGTCTGCAGAAGCTCTCAGCGAGTGATTTGTAACTACTTCACATTCACCATCATCTGGATCCCTAGCATAAAGTTAGTCGTGAAGATTGAAGCAGTTTTGCTGAACAGCCTATGCTCATATGGAATAGCCTAATATACATCTATCAATTTTGCTGAAAAATAATTATCCCTCCTTGTTTGGTTAAGAAAGTCAAGGGATCTTCTCCTTCTTAAATGGGCATCTGCCTTTGGAAATTCTCCAATGTTCAGGTCACTCTGAGGAATCACTAATGCTGGAACTTGGATGATCACTAAGGAACACGTTCCTCCCCAACCTTTGGCAGCTTCGTGTAGGCTCTGGAA
Organism: Ambystoma mexicanum; assembly: GCF_040938575.1. Classification (NCBI taxonomy): domain Eukaryota; kingdom Metazoa; phylum Chordata; class Amphibia; order Caudata; family Ambystomatidae; genus Ambystoma; species Ambystoma mexicanum. Next base: position 1,089,289,278 of record NC_090925.1, on the reverse strand, counting down.
CCACAAGTATGATATCGATCCATCAGGACGGCTGTCCCTGCTCCCATCTTGGAGACATCAACTGTAGTCTTGCAACCTATGTTAACTCCCACATGCTTCTTTCCTTCTCTCCGAAAGCACAGTGTCGCATTCACCAGTGAAATCACAATCATTGGACCTGACTCATCTTCTACCCATGTCAGCAGCTTGGCATGTATGGCCCACAACTTTAAACACTCATCATTTACCTTTTGTACTTCTCGGCCATATTCTGACTTTAATAGATGAGATGCAGAGGACATCAAACCTTCTTCTGATCCCTTCTTGGTTTTCACTTGTCCATAGCCTAGCAGCTGAGATTGCTCCCAGCATCCACGCACCCAAGCAGTTTCTATTCTATCATGACAGTCCATTTTCTTAATTTCTTTTATGACCAAGTGATCCTGTCCTGCCCTAGGATACGTGAGCATCTTGCTCTTCCATGCAGGCTCCTTTTCCATCTGCATGGTCTTGATATAATCATCATGGAATGGAAATGACCATTTCAATCTCCATTGTAGAGTGGCCCAATTTCCTTGGAACGTTCCTGGACTCATGCATGAAGCAAGGTGAATAATACATCTAGCATTGTGTTCTGGAATTACTCTAACAAAGAAAGTTTGGGCAGCATTAATGGCATAGGGTATAAGTGCACAAATATAACAACTCTCTTTAGACGTTCTTTCCCCTACACTTATCATGTGTTGATACTACATGTTGTGACCCAAATGTGCTGCATTATCTAAATATGTATTTATCCCCTAATTTTCTTCTTCCACGCTTTTCTTATGTCTCCCCAACATAATGGTTGTCGCCCATGGAAAACAACTATAAAGCAGCTCTACTCTGGGGAGACAACACCAAGGGTTTTGACTTATTGGTAATGGGCAAATTAGGAAGGAGTGGGAAGGATCAAAGGGAAATCTGCTTTGTTTGGATCAATATGATAGAGAAAGTGAACCCGGAGGAATAGAAAGACACAACGCGTAATTGTGCATATGTATGTCATGAACCAACAAATGAGTCCCCACTGTTTGTGGCATTCTGGAATTGGTTGGGCCCGTGTTCTCCACATCATTTCTAATTTCTACTGTAATAATTTAAGGAAAAAAGAAACACTTTTATTTTTACAATAATAATACTTGTTCAATAATTGCAATAATTGCAATCACCAACCTTCTGATCACTGGCCCTTTTTTAGGATACTGTAAAGAAGTGTGAATATCAACATTTCTTATGACAAGAACAGGATAAGCTTGAAGGATAAATACAAAAACAGCAAGCACAAGACGATGTGCAACTCTCTCAGTCAGAACCATAGGCCTAACTAAATACTCTGTGAGAAATGAGTCGGGGTATTTCTCTCATTTCCAGTCACCGAGATCAAATTCTAGATTAGGCATATTCGTGATACATCAATGTTTTCCTAAAGTTCATTTTTCAAAAGATTCCTCTGATTCTTAACAAAGATGTGCACGCCTGCTATAATATCAATAAGTAGTGTCCAAAGGGAGCCAGAGTCACAGTCCAAATGCAAATCTGCATTTATCAGCTAGTTGATTTATTGTCCTTCTTCTTGTCATTGATCGAATTTGCACACGCTGAAATTCTTCTTCTTGACTTGCTTATGGATCGGCTGGGGGTGATACAGTCTCGCTGGTGTGTAACTTTGCGTTGTTTAGATGATTCCAAGCTGGTCTGCCTTGGACTTTTACTGCTGAGGGAGTGACATTTTCAACAATGAATGGGCCATTAAATTGTGGCTTGTGCCACTTCAGGGTAAAATTGGGTAATGCTGAATGGTTTTCATATGTGTTCTCAGACCGACCCCTCTGGCGCTTGAGTTGATCTGAAATAAGAGAGATACCAGTGGACATACATGTTAAATATTCACGTAACTCATTTCCTACATATTTTCTGTACTCCGGGCATCACTTCTGCTCCTCGATGGAGGTGTAAGAGGTGGTCTCATCCACCTCCCTGTTACTAGTTTGTGGGGGATGAGGTGATGGGCCAAACCAGGCTTATTACTTAGGGCAATAAAAGTTAAGGGCAGGCAGTATAGCCATCCCTTTTTCAACGTTAGCTTGAGTTTGTCTCTCCTTTCTTTAAGGAGGCTGTTGAGTCTCTCACATATCCCGTTCACTTGTGCGTGATAAGCAGAAGAAAATGTATGCTTAATGCTTAATAAAAGCCCTATCTGTTCCAATACTTTATTGACAAAATGTGGCCCATTATCGGATATCAGCACTTCACACACTCCCCATCTTGGAAAGACTTCACACACTAGAAACTTCACAGCACAAATGCGTCAGGGTGTGTACATGAACCTGCCTCGATCCACCTATAGAGGGACACACCACCACCATCAGATACCTATATCCACTCCACACCTGCAGCATATCAACATAGTCAATATGTAAATGCTGAAAAGGACAATTTGGTCGAGGAATAACACCTCTAATCATTTGCAGTGTATGCCCAGGGTTAAACTTTTGAAATAGGATTCAGATTAGTACATAAAATGCAACGTGCTCTAACAAATTTGAAATAAACCAGACTTACGCAATTGTTTCAGCAAGACGTTCTCTATTTATATGTGCGTGATAATGCAACTGTTCAAGCACAACCTTTAACAATGCTACTGGCATTACTGTCTTTCCAGTCCTATCTTGTGAACATAATGCTTCTGTGGGGGACAAGGAACACCCCCTTCACTTCCATAATTCCTGCTCTTCCTGTGGTGCACTTCCTTGAATCTCCATTAACTGGGTCAGTGGTAATTTATTAAACCCTTCCTGCATCATCATAACTGTGACTACTTTTTCTTTAACATTTGGAACATCAAAACTTGAAATATCTGGAGAATATGCAAACCTCTTGTCTTCTACATCTGCAGCTTTGTTCCCGCAAGAAATAAAGTCTGTTTGCTTAGTATGAGTGGCGCACTTAACGACCGCTATGGCTACTGGGGTTGTAGTGCTTTAATATGTCTGTCCAATAAAGATGCATGCTGCACTAGAGTGCCATCCTCACGGAGGTAGCCCATCCTTTTTCAACGCGCTAGCCCTGCATGTACGGTTGACATCATGTAGGTGGAGTCATTGTACTCAGTCACTTCCTGCCCTTTGTGTTTCTCATGCGTGACAATGAGCTCTACCAATTATTCTGCTTGAACCGAAAAAAAACGATCTTGCACTTGCAACCAGTTCAAATTTGCTGCCTCATTGCAGCTGTGCCAGAATGCCTTTCTCCATTAGTTCAATCAATTTTCGAAGAACCATCAATAAAGAAATTTTCCTTCCTGACAATGCGTTCTGCTTTACGCGCGGTATATCATCATAGAATTCAATGTAATTCACACAATCATGCACATGGTCGAACTTTGTCACTGGCTCAGCTATAAATGTGGCAGTATTCACTATTTTACATCTAACAATTTTGATCATTGGGTTTGAAATCATAACTTCAAAGGCAGAAGCTTTCTGAGATATTAATGCACCCTTAGATTTCTCTAAAATGGAAAACAAAGCATGTTCCACAAAAAGTGTCATAGAGCAGCCCATTACAATGCTTGTAGACTTGTCAGTTGCGAACGCGGCAGCACCAATGACTGTTTGCAAGGAAAATCTCCCTTCATAACCGGGTCTGAAATCCCACTATATTGTGCTAAAGGATTGTACCCCAATGTGGTCCTTTGTGTACGTATTGCAGTCATGACTGTCCCATTCATGCCGCGAAAATCAGAAAAACTCCTCAGCATGATTAGGAATCACCAAAACAGGAGCTGTACAAATTGCCTTTTTCAACACTTCAAATCTTTCCCCCATCTCCTCAGTCCATTCTATTGTAACTTTGTCCACTTGTGCCTTTTTCAAGGCCTACAAAAGGGATCTTGTGTATGAACTGTAATCAAACGCCCAGGCTCTAAAGTAGTTACATAGTCCCAAAAACTGTTGCATCTGTTTTACCATATGCAGTTTTGCAGTTTTCATAATCTCCTCAGCCTTTTCAGGTGTCACCTTTTTTTTCCCTCATGTGAAATCAACTGTTCTATATAAAACGTCTTCTTGGCAATACTGCAATTTTTCTTTGTCTACCTTTTATCCCTTGTCTGCTAAGATAGTCATACACTGAATCGAGTCTTGTCTGCACTCATCTTCTGTAGTGCTACAAATTAAAATATCATCTCTGTACTGTATCACCATGCTTTTCAAATCATCATTGCCTAGGTGCATCTGGAGGATCCTGTTGAAGATCGAGGGAGAATCACAGTACCCTTGGGGCAGCCTTGTATGTTTCAGACGAGTCTGGCAGAACGTAAATTCAGTCAACTCTTGTGAGTCCTGGTGCAAACGGGTTTGAGAAAAATGCATTTTTCTAATCAATCACTGTAAAATATTCTGCTTCTACTGGCATACTGCATCTTCATTTTGAAGGGTTAGGAACTAAAGGCAATTCTGCCTCTACAATCTGGTTAGACAGTCTCATGTCCTGTATGAATCTCCCGAGCCTCCCTTTGATTTTTTCACAGGATACAATGTGGTATTACACAATGATTCTGATGGAACCAGAATGCCCTGATCCATCAGTGCTGAAATGGTCTTGAATATAACCTCATCGGCCTCAGGAGACATGCAGTACTGTCTTGCTCCAGGTAAAATTACCCTTGGATTCAGCTTTATTTTAACTTCCCTTTTCCCTTTAATAATCTTGTGTCAAAAGGGCTTGTAGTCCATAGGGCTATTGGCACCTTGTCCAAGTCTTCATAAGAAAATGCTGCTGCATTATCGTCATTCTTTGTGGGACTTCCCTTTTCTCTATCCTTATCCAGTATGTGATGCTCATTTGAAATACTACTTCTTCGTCTGTTGGATCATCTATAAGCATGTCAACGTCGGTAATGTCAGACAACCTATACCCTTCTTTGAAAGCTATCACTACCCTCCATGGTCTCCCTCATCATCCGTTCCTTTGAGCATTGCCATTTCCCTTGGTACTATGGCTGCTTCTAATTCAAGAGGGATAGTCTGTCCCACCTCTTTGTCCATTGGTATCTGTGGTCTAAATAAGAATTCAACAGGTATTCTCACTGTCTTCCCCACTAAGCCAGGTAGCCATGTTAATAGAATGCTCACCCCATAAAGGTAGACCTCTGGCTCAATTGGAACACCTGGCAGAGCCATTTGTCCTGTGAATGCCACTATACATTTGCTCATGTTTAAATAGTGTATTCCAGGAGTGTAACACATTATCCCTTTGTCAGTAAATGAAATTGTCATTTTAAGTTTTGTCATCAAATCTCTTCCCAAATTTTAACTGGTGTCTCTCGTGAATATAACAATGGAACAGACATGTCACATTCTCCTGTAGAGAGTGGTAATTCATCAGTAAAAGGAACTCGACTTGTAGCTCCAGAGAACCCTTGAGCATTCATGGCGATTCCCGACATTGGATATTTTCCCTGTCGTATACATGAACGAGTACCCCCAGTGTCTACTAAAAAAGAAAACGATTTGCCTCCTATTGTCACATCGACCCTTGGTTTCTCTTGGGGATCTGGTGTCACAGACAGTAATGAACACATCAAGTCACCCTGTGAGCTGTCCTATTGTGGGTATATGCACACCCCTGTACCTGTGAATGGATTCCCTCCCACTACAGTGGCACCTCCTATTCTAGGTGTCAGTAGTTGCACTGTGTTTGCATACTGTCGTGTCTGTATGGGAGCATGTTGCAATTGCCCTTGCAGTGTATTCATTTGTACCTGCTCTGGTTGTGGTGTCTGTTGCATTTGCGGTGCTTGTATCTGATACACTGTCTGTTCTGGGGCAAACCTTTGCCTAGTTTGTGTGCTATATGGTGGGGGATAAGCTGTCCCCCCTTGAGAATTGTCCATTCTGTACATTACATTGGCTCCCACATAAACTCGCAATGCGTCCTACCATCCCACAAGTCCAACATACAGGAGGAGACTGTATGACTAGTGCCACTTGATTGAATCCTCCTTGCACATTCTGATTCTCATTTTGCGCATTTTGAAACCCACCTTGATTGTTTTGAAATCCACCCCTTCCTCTATATCCCATACCTCTGCCTTGTGTCATGAACCCATTTCCTCCTTGGTCCAGTGGGCGCTAATTATTCGCCTGCGATGCACCTACTGCTTGCTATATCCCCAGCCCTTTTTCTCTTGTCAATACCGCCCCTTCTATGGCGTATTTGGACAATTTTTCTGAACTAATTTAGCTTCCTCAGTTTTCCCACACTCATCTTTCTTCTTGTTTTTGTCCTGCAATAGCTGACAGTGATGCACTATTGTCAACTGTTTCTCACCCCACGGTTTGGCTTAGATTCCCACCAGTGTATTCATCTGTCTCTGTACTTGCTCGGGCAACCCTTGACATATAATGTGGTAAAATAATGACACTGTTTTTCCCACGGCTCTTTCGTTTCAAGAGTCCACAGCTCTTGAATGTCCTGAATGTAAACAATAGGGTTTGTATCTTCCTTCTTCGTATGTGTCATAATTGCACCCATATCTGATTGTCAGGATACTGTAACCTCAGAGCCCTCCACACATCTGCCCTGCAATTATTAAACGGCGCTCCATCATGTGCTGTGTTTTATGCTGCTACACTTGTATATCCAGCTCTCTTCCATATGTCATCAGCTCTCTCTCCAATTAATGTCTGCCAAGCGACCCTTTATCTCCCCTACAGCCAATGTGTTTCCCCCAGTCACCTTTTCTAATTCATATATCCATTTCCCAGCACACAATATCAAACTCAGGAATTTTCATCTTAAATTATCCTTGTCCATCTGCAGCCACAGAATATATTATGGTCTTACTCCCCCTTTTTCCAATAAGGGAAAATGTGTAAACCCTAACCCGCAACCGGCTCCCATCATCTGCCTATCCATGGCAAGGCCGACCATTCCTGACCATCTCCTTGCTGGTAACGATCTTAATCTGCTCACATATGGCAGTGATTCCCCTTCTCACTATGCAGTCGCCCTTGGGGAAGTTCTGAATACGGTATGGGATCTGGAGTCCTATTCTTAGGTTGTTCCAGATCTGATCACCTTACTTCTTTATCGATCTGTGGGCTGCATTCAGGGGCACATGCACTTCCTTCCTCTTCCTCGTGTAAGGATTCTCTCTCCTCGTCTGACTTGTCTTCCCCCCAAGAAGTGTGAATACTCTCTCTTTCACCTTGGCCTAGGTTCAGCTTACTTAAGGACAGGGCTCTATGTTCAAGGTGAAATGGATTTTCTTCTTTGTTTCATCTTTTAAATGCTGTAGATGCATCCCTTTCCCCTCGATTTTAATAACTGCTACTTCCCTTTAATTCCTGGAAGGCCTTATCAATCCTATCTCCAATGCTCTCTATGTCAAAATTGTCCTCTTCTAATGCTACTCTAGCTATCCCTGGTGTTACTTCCTCTAATGGAAGGAACTCTTCCATTCTGTCCCACCGTATTGTTAGACTTGGCTCCATCAGCGCCTTTTGAATGTGGTAAATATCAAGCTCCCATTGTCACCTCTTACGTTCTAACTCTTCATCTAATTCCTTTTGTTTTCTTGCTTACCTTCTTATTCTCTCGTCCTCTTGTCTTATCTCATCTCTCCTCACTCCCGCTCTCCTTTCTGCCTCTTCTCTTCGCCTCTGTATTCTTTTGTCCCTTAATGTCTGTACTTCTTTCTCTTCTCTCTTCCTTTTTCTTCTATTCTTATCTTCCATTGCTCTCTGCCTATTGTCATACTTTCTTTGTTCTTCTGCCGTCTTTTCTTTCTTTTTTTTTTTTGCTCCTCCTGATACATCTGTTCTCGTCGGTCTTTGCTATTTGCTCTTTCTTTTGAGTTTGTCTTCCTTCAATCTTTCTTTATGTTCCCTGCCTTTTCTATCCTGTTCACCTTTGTCTTCTCTTTGCCTTACTTCCTCAATGCTTTTCCCATCTCGCTTGAGTAATATCTGTCCTCCCATCCATTCATTCTGTACCAGCATTATCTTGTCAGCTTTATCTTTCTCTCCTTTCCATCTCTTAATCTCCCGTTCCATTCCTGTCGGTACATTCAATCGTTCACTTTTCTTTTCCTTGTCTTGTATGATCTTAAAGATCTCCTCTTTTCTCTTGCTCTCCTCTGGACTATCGTCACTAATATATGCGGGCGGTTCATATATCGGATTACTATACTCTGCTGCCGCCTTCAGTTCCTTTACTGGATACAACCCTACGTCTTCCATATCAATGTCTTTCACTTCAGGCAAGGCAAGGGTAGCTGAAAGCTTGACAACTTGATCCTTTCTCTGACTAAGCATCCACTCCTCAGGTGGCAGATCTTCCCTTCCCTTTAATCTGATACATTTTCCAAAGCTCTAAAATAGCTAACCTTTTCTCTAATGTCTTCCCCTTGTGTGCAGCGTGCAAGTATGCGATCATGTGTTTCAATACCATTTTTGATAGCGATCCCCCTTGTGGCCATTCCATGAACATCTTATCTGCTGTGCCTTTTTCACCGATTCCACAATATACTGTTTGAGCTTGGGTATATGCTTTGGCAATGCCTTACATAAATGCATCAAAGGAGGAATATGTACCATTGTGGCAATACTCAATTGGCAGTCAATATTTACCAAACTTCTTTTATAATAATATCTTCACCAAAAACAATAAATATGAGCGTGCTCAAACAATCGCTGCTCAAAACATCTGTTTTCACAAAATATTCTCTGTCTACCTCTATCTTAGTACCAACCACTTCCCTAGATAGATAGTATATCTTCTTAACTTTTATCTCAATTATTTTACAATTTGTGTCACTCCCTGAAACATTTTCTTCACACAAATACACAAACAGACATACTAGTCGACTTTCCACATTTAAACCACAGCGATCACCCTTTTTTCTCCTCGCCCCTAATCAATACTCTGATCACAGAGTTTAGCTTGTCTTCTTATATGAGCCTGTTCATACGTAGCCTAAGGACCCCCAATGGGCTGTAAGATGACCTTTGCTGTACTCTCTTGAGTCAGGGCTAGTTAGGCGCGATCTCTATTTCTTCATCCACTATTTCACGTTACTCCCATTACCACAATCCTGTCCCCTTAGCCATTTATCTCAATCTACTAACCATTCGATCGTTTGACTCAAAGCTATCGGTATGGTCTCCTCCTCCAACCAACCACTTTCACCTTCTGTCTGCAAAGCGCCTGTGGAAACTAGGTAGGGATTTCGTCAAAGAGGGACCCTGCCCGTTGTCTCGATTTTCTTGCAAGAATTCTATTTGGCCGCTCTCCACAGGAAACCCTGCAATTTTCCAGATAAATGGCAGAGGATGTCCGATCGTCTGAAACTCTGGAGCTTAACAGGTTGACGGGTCGGGACCATCCAACATTGCAACCAAATGAACATATGGTCCTTAATCAGTAACATGCCATGCAATGGATGGGATGCAGAGTAACTCTTACACCAACTGTTTTAATACCAATTGTCTACAACAGGGAGCTACAACAGACATCAATGGACATTCACTTGATTTCTCAGCGCAAATACATAAAAACATGTTTATATAGCAAATAATGTGTCATACATGACGTCATATTACACAGCAAAATAAGAAAAATAAGAAACACCTATTAAGGGTCAGGATTGGCTTAAGGAGAATATATAAATATACTTTCTATAGGGACTGGGTCTGTGATAGGGCATCTACTGTCAGGTGAGGTGGACAACTTAAGCCTGCCTCTAGTGTAAGCCATCCTCAACACCTATGAAGTACACAGATTACTATTGGCTCTTGAACTATAAGGCCATTCGTTAAATGGCCCTCTACAATTGGTTGGCACACTCGTGCCATGTGTGGAACATTGGGTTCACTAGCAGCACGTAAACTCAGACCCATTTGCCGGGGGGTGAACTTGACTTCCCCACCAAATTAGCCCCACATCTCTCATTGTTCATACATTTGAACTTGGCCTTGCAGTTGTTTCTTTTCTCTGGGAATATAAGAGAGTATGGTTATATGCTTATCACAGTTCTGGTCTGCATGCCCAACTCCAATTTTCATCCTTGGCTCACGTTATAGGAGACCACAATTTGGCCTGTTTTATAGCATTTAGTTGTCTTGAATTAATTAACTTGGCACTCACGGTGTTCTTTCTTTGCACCTTAACAAGGGATGATGCCGCGTCTCAAGTTTTATGCCTTAAGAACAGATAACCAGTTCTTGGCTTCCTCCAGTCTTGACATAATTTCTTGGCTCCTTCATGCTCCCAGCTGATGCTTTGCTGCAACAGTTTTCAATCCTTCTTCTCCGTGGGTATGAGTTTACTAAAATTGTGACACTATGTCCAGTTTCTTCATATACAATGGTGCTTCATCCGCATTCTATCATCACTTAGTCTACTTGCGCTGCTGTGCCTGTACATTTATCGAACGGTTTGCATTGTCTTCACTGCATCACATATACGCATGCAATCTTCTTTCCTGCACAGGAATGTTCACTTGATTCCTTATTTCGTTATCTGGTTCTGTATGGTCCATACATCATCTTCTTTTTAGAGCCTCACTCTTACTTTTTGTGACATCAATAGCTTCTCTTTTTTGCATTTTCATATTTCTTTGGGGACCTTTTCCAAGAGATTATCATCTCTTCGGGATTACATCTCCTATGGCTTTCTTAACGGATGTCTTTTCTCGAACATTTGTCGCTGCATGGTCCTAATTACTGGTGTCAAGCATGGTGCAGGTTCAGGCTTTCAACATACAGGCAATAAGGGGGCGGGACTCCCCGTGGAGGCATTTGGCTGCTCCTCTACACTTGTGTATAAGTATTAGGCATGAGTCAAGCACTGCTATTAGATGCCCATGTATTCACACCATTTTGCACCTGTTACCATTGACAGCCAGTTAATAACACTATGGGCCTCATTACCTGGTAGGCAGTTAGCCATGGCGCTATTAGCGCCATGGCTCATGCCGGTAAAATACCGGCACCGCCTTGGCGGAAAGGGGATTTACCGCCCCCTTCCAAGGTTGGAGGGGCAGTAAATCCCCCTTCCACCATTGCCCTTCCCCATTCCCATTTCTGCCCCATAGGGCTCTATGGGGATGGGGAAGGCGCTAATTACGGCACCGCAATTTTGCGGTGCCGTAATTAGCTCCGAGGTCCCTTAGCGGGTTGGATTTTAACGCCTGCAAAAAGCAGGCGTTAAATCCCCCAACCCGCAAAGGGACCTCGTAGTAAGGCGGTAAGGATTTACCGGTACCGGTATTTTACCGGTACCGGTAAATCCTTACCGACATCCGTGTAATGAGGCCCTATGTCTCTATCTGTCAAGTGCTGTTCTGGTGCCTACACAAAAACCCAAACTGTCAGCATTGCCAATGCTTGCTTTCCCATGCAGCATTCCTCTTGCCCCCCGTTTCCTTACTCACAATTTCCTCTCTACCACTCCACTGTTTCTATTTCTCTTCCTACCCTCCCCTGTTATTTGTGCCACTATGTCACCCCCTGTGCTTGCCTCATTCCCTTTTTCATTCTCCATTCCTGCCAAAGGTTCTTATTCATAAAGATCCCACCTTTTACCCTGGCCCTTTGCCTTTATATTGTTGCCCCTCCACACCACAATCCTCACTCACTTGCTTCCCTTCTCTGCCTTATCTCCCTTCTCTACCTTTTTCATGCCCTCCCACTCTTCATTTCTCCCTGATTAGTAAGTCCTCCTGTATTCCCCATTCCCCTTACACTCCTGAATCCCCACTCTCTATTTTCCCTCCCTTTTATTCTCGATACCCCACATTTGCTCTTGCTTTTGTGCCTCATTAACTATTGACTCATTCTCCTGCTCTTGTTTATTTTCTGTACGCATTTACCCTTTTACCCTCACCTGGCTCCCTTCACTCACCTCATCACCTGCCTTCCCCATGACGATCTCTCCCTCTCACTTCTGCACTCCTTCACTCTGAACTCTCACATCAGTGTCCATGTTACCTGCTCCTTCTATACTTTTTCCCTCAGTACCCTGCCCTTATTCCCCCTTAATTTCCATTCACTGCCATACAGCAGGGCCCTGTGGTGATATGTGGAGGTGATATGGAGATGGTGGGTTGGAGTTAAGCGGTTATGAAGTGCCACAAGCAGCACCCGCATTTTTTTAAAATCAAGCACTCCCTGGTACTTTTTAAGATTAAAAGGCACACTCCTTTAAAACTGTGATGTTCAATGACATTTATTTCAAGTGTCGGGTAAAACATTGGGGCCATGCACAAAACGGGTCTGAATGATATAGGAATTATCCTGTGATATCATCTCCTATAAGGTCCATTCTCATGTCATTGCACATTGCCTTGAAACCTATAATTTCCAACATTAGCTTGAGGTTTGATCATTCAGTATTACCGCCATTGACAGCAAAACATGACGAGGAAGCCCAGGTGTCTCCAGCTAGAGTAAGACCCCAAAACACAGATTTAAAAAAAAAAAATACAACTTTAAAAATACTGTAGGATTTGTCCCATCACTGTACAACTCTGCTCACTTTGGAATCAGCCTCCATGACTGGTCCATCTGAAGCCCTGTATCATTTTTGTCCACGGTGCCTTTTGCCCACCAGATTCCACAGGGCACATGTGACACCAATATCTCTATCTTACCTTATACCTAAGTTGTATTTTGAACTTGAAATTGTCTTTGAGTACCCCAGAAAGCGGGTCATGGATTATCACATGTGCATACCTGTGCCCAGAGCCGGCTCAAGAGGCGATCACGTGGTGCGGTGGCACAGCTGTGCTGCAGATAAAGGGCACCGCTAGCTCACACAATGTAAAGTGTCGTGTAAATATGCCATGACACTTTACATTGTGTGAGCTGGCATCGCCCTTCATCTGCAGCGCCCCGACGCAAAGTGTCTGCCTATGACTTTGACTGACAGTGAGTGACAGAGGCGCAGCGCCAACGCCTATTCAAAAATCACGCCGCGCCTTTGCATTCTGATCTGTGGGACTAGGAGTGGAGGGCGGGGGGATGCACCCAATAATCACACACAGGGCGCTGGTAGACCTGGGGCCGGCATTCCCGCGCCACCACTGCCCTTCGCTACCATGCTAATAGATGTTGTTCCTACCACTGTATAATGTATGCACCTTTTTTCACTTTATAATTGGGTGACCTAGATTATGATGCAGTCACTCTGCTGGATTATCATTTACAAGTACAGCTTCCTTTTGCTATTGCCTATGTATAGTGATGAAACAGCAAACCTCAATACATTGCAAAAACCTATGAAAAAAGGAAACATTACAATGTATTTTAAAACTGTGCTCCCTTGTTCATGAGAACCTGATGCCCGCAGCCGCTGGAACCTTTAACATAAAGGTTTCTAAACATTAAAGCTAATGTTTAGAGCCTGGTATGGAAAAAGGCAACTTTTTGCATTATGAAAATCATTGCTATAATAAAATGTTTGTTGCTTAATTGTTGTTCCGCAAATTTGATATGCAGTACAGTCAAATGCTGGCTGGTGAATCTGTGAGGTTAAATGTTGTCCCTTTCTTGGCACGAAGGTTGCGCTCAAGCCTACACCCACTCTGAGTGAAATTAGATAAAAAGCCATAAGAAAAGCAAGCACTTATGCAGGACAAAACATGCAATATTTGACTTCACGTGACAGTTCTCAACGCCCTCTGGTTTTGGCGGTTCCATGTAATAATGTCCCCTCAAAGATATCGCCATGCAAAGAAATCGCTGTAAAATGGCTGTTTTTTGTGGGGACATTATTACATGGAACATGCGGGGGACATCCCTGCAGCCCCCAAACCCTTTTTATTTTTCATGCGGAGCGGGGGACACCCCCGCAACCACCGCCTGCCCCTTTCCCTATATATATGGTCACCTATATAATGTCGCCACAACCTTTTCCCAGCGACAATATATATAGGGATATTATTACCTGATACCGTTTTGCCCCATGTAACTCTCACTACTGCAGTTCTGCCCAACTGCCACTCTCACTGCAAAAGTTCTGTCCCATGTGGTTCTCCCACTCCTTCTCAGCCCCAGGTGACTCCCATGCAGCAGTTCTGTCCCATTGTTGCTCGAACGGCCACACCTCTGCCACATGTCACATTTACCTACCACTGTGGCTCACTCGACCCCAGTCCTGTGCGTCTCAGTGAATCAGCTCCGTCCCATGTAGCTGTCACCACCACAGTTCTGCTCAGTGCGGCCCTGGCTTCCACAGTTCTGCTCCTAAATCGGTTTCAGGGCACAAGCTCTGGCCCATGTGGCTGTCAATGCCCCGAAAACGGCCACATTGCCTTGTCTTATCAACACTTTCCCCCACACCGAGTACTATAAACACACACGCTCCTGCTCGCACAAACTCTGGCTCAGTCACATGCCTAATGCAGCTATGCAGAAAAAGCAAGATTTCACATGACTGCAAACTTGCAGCCAATGAAAATCTGCTTGCTCTGGCCCCGCATGGTAGGAGCAGCATTTAGGGGAGAGTGGGGGTGCTCATGCTATTTTGGGTTCCTCCGGGCCTGGGCAGTGTTGGGAGATGAGGCCATGTTCCAGAGGATAGACGACCAGCACAGTAGGTCGCCCCTTACCATTCCCTCTGCTTGTTTCTGAACAGGTTAGGAGTTCGGTCAGCATTGCAAGCCTGTGAGAGAGACGGGTGCATTTGTGTTTGCGTCCCCGGCGCTTTGGAATGCCCTACCTACTCACCTAAGAAACTCTTTGGTCCTAAGCAATTTCAAAAAGTGTCTTAAAACGTTCCTTTTTAATTAGTATGTTTTGTTAACCTTCTCTCTGGTAATCCTTTGACCGCAGGATACCCACTGCCTGTTTCTCGTGTTGTTCGTCCTTTGTCTGCACCCTCACACCTACGGGTCTATGGCTGCGCATTACAAATGTTATAAAGTAAAGTAAAGACAAGATGGGAGCAAGATCAAGGTCTGTCTATGACTTAGGCACTTCATTTCAAGCACCGCCAGGATACCATTTGGAGCCATCTTGTGAAACCTGTGCTCCATCTGCTGGCAAACACTGCAACTGTGCATTTCTAATTGAGAATGCTCGGAGAGCACGTCCGGTGGTAGCTTTTGAGTGGCGCATATGGATGTTTTCACATTTCAAGTGGACTTTTTTTTCTCAATCATTTTAAACCCATCATAACATTGCTGGTGTTTACTCAACATGCCCTAATGCTCCAACAAGAAGACTTTGGATTATACTCCACTGATGATCGATCCCTAATGAGGGTGAAACATGTATGTAGTTGTCTGAAGCTTTGAGAGCTGCCAGCCTGGGGTTGTAAATGCTATGTACAATATAGCACTGCCCTATAGAAAAAGACATTTTCCTGGAGCAAATGCTCAGCATTTCAGCTAATTTGCATACTCGTAATGCATTGCCCATTTGGCTCTGAACCGGAAGTGCACTTCTCTTACTGGCTACTAGGTTGTGCTGTTCTGTGTGTGTAGTGGCTGTGGTTAATTCTGCTTTGACATTTCGGCGGGAGGCAATTTTTTCAAGCATTTTAAACCCACCACACCTTTGATGCTGTTGTCTCGAAATGCCACAATGCTCCAACCACAAGGGTTCACACTCTACTGTACTGATGATCTCTAATATGTTTGAGCTCTGTTTGTAGTTGTCTGAAGTATGAGCGCTGTCTGTCCTATTCTGAACATTTGTATATGTAAGGCAGCACTACCATATAGACAAAGATATTTTCCTGGTGGACATACTTAATGTTTGAGCTAATTTACATATGCAAATGCCCATTTGATCCTGAACTGAAGGTGCACTTTTGTGCGTGACTTGGCTGAAATGGCTATTTCTGCTTACACATCCCAATTTCAGTTGGAAGGTTTTTTGCGCAAGCATTTTAAACCCATCTTAATGTTGCTGGTGTTTGGTATTTATATATATATTCAATGAAAAACCTTTTTTAAAGGGACGTTATGGTTAAGTTGCACTAATAAAAACCTATGAAATTCAATGAAAAACCTTTGTTAAAGGGACGTTATGGTTACAGGTAAAACCGAAAACCCCCAGATATTCACCAGTTATGGGAAGCTAAGCAACCCTAACTCACACCACCAGCGTGCACTGCTAAGACTAACACCCAGGACATCAAAGATGACATCACAAATGTCATTGATGACATCACTGATGACATCACATATCTGGGCCACTTGTTTTTGTTCACTGACAGTCAGAATATTAAAATTGAAAAAGGTGCTAAATATCTAGACGTTAACCTTGTCATATGTTCTTTAAGTAATTTACTTAGGGTTTGGTCTCAGCTCATGGTGCACATACATGGGGAAATGAGCAGGCCTCAAACAAACAATTCATTTGTGTACATAAAGATAAACTTTAATGTCATTAGCATTTTCTGATGATGCTGTTTCTTTCTTCCTTAGTTTAGTTTCCCTGTGTGTGACTCTGATTTGTATGCATTGTGGTTCTTCATATGTATTGTTTGTACCAGCACAAGTGTTGTAAGTCTTGAATTGTTAGCTAGTTATTTATTACATGTTTAACATTAATCAAAACTCTGATAAGGTAGCATTCATTATTGTACTATCCGAAATTACAAGATTATAAATAGTGTAATTCTATGGTGCATGCTGCAGCCATTGCCTATGTTTATGTATGATTAGGTTTCTGTATTAACAACACTCCAATACAATGATTTTAGATGAGTACATTCTTTAATAGATTAAGTAGTTCCCGATAGGTCTACCGATCACCCCTGACATCTTGTTACCAACAATATAAACACAACTCCTTGTAGGGACTTTTCATCAAAATGTATTTCACATGTGATGTCATCAGTGACATCATCAATGGCATTTGTGATGTCATCTTTGATGTCCTGGGTGTTAGTCTTAGCAGTGCACGATGGAGGCGCGAGCTATGGTTGGTTAGCTTACCATAACTGACAAATTTGTGGAGTTTTTCGGTTTTACTTGTAACCATAACGTCCCCTTAACAAAGGTTTTACATTGAGTTTCATAGGTTTTTATTAGTGCAACTTAACCATAACGTCCCTTTAACAAAGTTTTTTCACTGAATTTGATAGGATTTTAGTAGCACAACTTAACCATAACCTCCCTTTAAGAAAGATATTTTACTGAATTTCATAGGTTTTAAGTAGCGCAACTTGACCATAACATCCCTTAAACACATTTTTTTCACTGAATATAGATATAGATATCATGAATTTGATAGGTTTTTACTAGGATACCCTTAGTTTATATAGATATACCATACACCATACTGAAACCCATGTCCCATGTTAGTGGCAGCAATGTCGGCGGACCAATGGAATGTCCCCGAACGGACTAGGTCAACATCAACACTGTCCAAACTCTCAGGGGATATCTTACATTGTTGTATCATACAACAAACACACAAACATGTTCAAAGAGCAGCATATTGATAAATTACATAAAAAAAAATAAGAAGTACAAACTGTATATGTAAGACAACAGTCCAATTACATAGCATATGAAGCATAATTGAACATACCAAAAAAAGAAAACATATGCCTCCAACAGAATTACCTCACTGATATTTATACAGAAACTGCACATCAAATATCGACAGCACACCTATAAAGCAGTAACAGCAAAACTGAAAAACAAACTGGTAAGTACACTACATTAATTCCTATAGTTATAAACATTCTTTAGTAGGATACACAAAATAATTATTTCTCTTTTTTTTTACACAGAAATCACTAGCACTCTGGGGTGGCTCGAAGATCATTTTCCCCAGGATGAAATGACTGAAAAAAGTGATATTAATTGTAAACATGTAAGGGAGGAAGGATGTCCCAGGCCCCCCTTCATTCCTAATGACATACGCAATATGCTCGTTCCATGATTGACAGCGTTCCTCTGGCCAAGGTGTGTTGGGTGCCATTGGACGACCCATAACTGTGGGTGGCCTGTGAGCCTTGAGACTCCATTATGTAGAGGTTACTGACTCCATTTTCTACTAGGCCTCATGTAAACTCTGAATATAAGCCTGCACCACTCCCTCCAATCGCCGCGCACAGACAGTGCGCCAACCCCCCAGCTCCTCGCCTCTGCCGTCTCTGTGGCTGTCCTATTCTCATGGAAGCATGGGTGCAAAATGTATCAAACCAAACACTGTAACTCTCCCTTTCCTTTTTACATCACTGCCCTTTTTGTGACAAGGCCGGAGCCAGGGCCTGGAAAAAATCATCCGTCTCCACAAACCTGCCTCTGTACCAGCAGTCCCCTCTTATAGAAATACAGACCACAAGCCCCCTAACCCCACACTGCTTTGATGTAACAGTTGCAAGCCCTTCGCCCCTATGCCACTCTAATTCACCCCATGCCACTAATCCCATGTTACCATATATTCTACTTGTACTAACAAAGAATGAAACACTTCTAAATTCAAAGAGATGATTGATTAAAGTGGGCTCTGATCTACTGTGTTAGATAAGACACCTGGACCAATATATCCTCACTCTTAATGGCTTAGGTCAAATACTTTGATGATATATGTTATACTTAGATTTTTTATGTACAGTGTTAAAATATGTGTTGCCAAAAGGGGAAATGTTAGTTAGAATCGATCACAGCTACATGGACACCGTCTGACCCTGCACCCCTCCCAGATGAGCCCAGCTTACCTGCATGCTCTGCGAAGTTACAAGCCCGGAGTTGGCCAATCCCAGATCAGTATCCCTACAGAAAAGATACAGTCCGGTCCCCTTTGCCCAATGAACTCCACAAATTGTATCCCCTATAGTACTCGTCAAAGATGATGTGTTTTTGTAATATAATGTGAATCTCTTGTTGTTTGGGCAGAGCGCTCTTGGAGTTGCAGAGTCCTCTGCGTGCCCCATTTTACTTTATATAAAGTGTTATCTATTACCTCACTTGCACTTGGTCCTGGTCTCATTCCCTACTGGGGTGTGTCCATTAGTGTCTCTTATTTGGTTATTTAATTATAATTGTGGGGAATTCCAGCTTTCATTTGGTGACCCCGACGTGATAGTGTTCTTCAGTTCCTTTTGGTACGAGACGTCCCCCGGCCACGGCAGCGAGATCCAGGGCACCCCCACCAAGGCTGCCCACCTACGACAACTGGTACCCTTAAACGTGCGCACACTAGGCCAGAAGGTTCCACAGGTCCCGTCTTTGCAAATACTCAGCTGTACCGCTCGCCGGAGCCAAGTGTGGCCTACAGTGTGGGGCAGCACCTGGACAGATGGGGGCCGGAGGCTCTCGGGTCAAGACGGACATGTGAGTATCAAGTGTGAGGGACCCTAAAAGAAGGTGGAGGGGGGAGAAGGGAGGGGAGTCATATAGAGGTGTATTGGGAATATATGGTGGGGATAGACGAAGGGGACCTGTCTTTAAGGTTGGGAACTTTCTGTTTACTATTCTTTTTCTTTTGCATATGGCCATTAGGAAGTTTGTAAGAGGTTAAAAGGTGAATAGAGGTACGGGAACCTAGCTCCGTGAGGGGGTAGAAGGTGGCACTGCATAGTACTATCTCGACTAGTGCATGGATTAAAAGGTGACAACGTGAATAAAAGAGGAGTCTCGTGTAAGAAGAAGACTAAGAGTAGTTTTTCTTTTTTTTTAGAAACACTTTTCGTTTTTCCTATTCGCATCACTTTCTTGTGGTTCAAGGGGAGTCAGAGCAGGGATGAGCTTTTGGGTGTAATAAAGGGGAACATGGGGTGAGAGGTAAGCAGGTTTTATGTTTTGATGTTCGTATGTCACGTATTGTTTAATGTTGCATGATATATGTTGTGTTAATTTAACCCACATGTTATGCGTCAAGTGGCCAATGTCTTATTTATTGAGGTTTGAAAAATTCAAAAATGTGGTGATTGACTACTCAAGGAAAGGTATTTCACGATTACAAAGGTTTTGCTACAATTAACGTGAAAAAAAGTTTTGGATTTCAAAGGTTGATTGAACGTTATATTGACAGAATCAAAAAATACCATGAACAGTGGCGTACGGAAATGAAAGGGGAAGGTATGCCCCAGGTATGGCCTGAAGGTGGATCATTCAATAAGATTGTACTAGACATGGTGGCAACATATTTGACGATTAAATATAAAGGCAAACAGCTTCAAAACAGGAGTGTGGTACTGGACTTGTAGAGGTTATTTGAAGAAATACCCCCAGGCAAAAATAAGAGCCATGGTATAACCCCCCCCCAGGGTGCAAGCTGTAAAGAGGGAGGGGGGTATCAGGTAAAACAAACAGAGCCTACGAGGATGTACCCAATGCTAACAAAACCCGAAGAAGGATATAGTGACCCAGTGTATATGTCAAAGCCGAGTACACAGGATCGTTTGGACAGATGTGCACTGCTCAGCTAAATATAGAACAACTAACACAAGATCTAGACACACGATTAACAATGACACAAACAGAACAAACACGGCTTAGAGGGATGTGTGAACACAGTACACCCTTACAGAGGGCTGAGCAGACCCAGTCACCCCAGGCACAAGGCACCCTAGCAAACACAGCAGGAGACAACTGGAAGAAGGGGGAGATCCTATTCCGCATAAATGAGAAATCCCCCAGAATAATCCAGGTAGAGCCAGAAGGGGAACAGGTGAGTACAGGGCAAGAGAGTGTAACATCTTAAAGGGAGGAAGAATATTGGAGTGACATAGATGAAGATGAGGAGGGAGCTGGAGCAGATGAGGAATTTGGTGGGGTGATAGGTGGAGCAACAGGTGGAACGCCACTGTTTTCACAGTCAGCGTGCAAGGGGAAGAAGGTGGGTGGCATCGAGAGAGATTAAGGAATAGGATTGAAAGAGCGGCAGTAGTGCAAAAAAAGCAATTAAAAGTAAGCATGGGAAGAGGGAAGAGGAAGTTACAGATGCCATTGATACATACGGGAGCGGGGAGACTGCATTATGTTCCATGGGCACACATGAATAAAGCCAATTTGTTAAAAACTTTACCTCTACTTTCTGGGGGAGCAAGTAAATGGATATACGCATTTGAGAAAAATACTGCCGGAATCCACCTAGCAATTGGAGATGGTAAAAGTGTGCTGATTTCAGCATCGGGCGATCAGGCCAACCAGGTGTGGGCAAAGGTGGGGTTCCCCAGAGTAATGCTATGACCGCCATGATGGGGCATCCTTTAACACAGTGAATGCTCGGGTATGGGACGCATTTAGGGGCACATTCCCAGACACCCCTGACTTGCAGTCAATAATGCAGTGCACCATGGGGGAGGACGAATATGCTGCGACTTACATTCTTCGGGTGCAGGATATGTGGAGAGCAGAGACAGGCACGGTTGGGTCCAATCCACCTCACAATTTTATTACATTATCAAGAGAGGGTTCCCAAAGGAAGTACATAAGGCATGCAATAAAATTGCTCGGATAGATACCAAAGGCTAGCCAGAAATACAGAGCATCATGTGACACCACTGTAGGAGGATCAAAGAAAGCGAAAACGAGATAGTGCAGAAAAGGTTGGCAGACGAAGCAAAATTAGTACAAACAAAATTGGTGAAGGTCGCGGCAGTAGCCACCGCCATCCCCATAGAACAGCAGGTAGACAGGGAGGAGGGGCTGATAGCAATACAGTCAAGGATGGCAGCAAATTGGGCAGCAAATTGGGCAGCAAATGGACAGGAACAATGGGCCAGAGAAGAGCAATATGGAGGGCCACAATGGCAAGGAAGGGCCGGAAGAGGAGGATGAGGTGGGTACAGAAGGGTGAGAGAGGGGTATGAAGGACAAGGGCCCAGAGGGGGAGGGCAAGGAACATGTTGGAACTGCGGTAGAAGGTGCCATTTCTCAAGGGAATGTCGGAGCCGCCCCATGGCATCGTACCAAAATGAGCAACAGTATGATCACCCCCACCCAGGGAGCCCCTATGGTCTGTCTATGGGTGGATACAGAAGGGAAGAACAGCAAGATGCCCGATACATGTATGAACAAAGAGCATCCCCACAAGGTACAGAACAGCACACACCACCACAAAGTCACATGACACCCGCATGCAGCAACCCATTCGCCACAACTGCCAATATTGCATCGGCACCGGAGCAGCAGTAATAAGTGACAATGTTTTCCGCCATAAGGACACAATGGGCCTCATTACAAGTATGGAGGTAGCCATGGTGCTATTAGTGCCATGGCTAGCCCCATACTGCATACTGGGTCCGGGTTCTCGATATGGGGATTTACCGGGTCATTCTAACCTTGGAGGCCCCGGTAAATCCCCATTCTGAAAACCATTCCCCATTCCCATTCGAGCCCCCATAGGGCTCAATGGGATTGGGGAAGGAGCTAGTAACGGGCCCGCAAATAGCAGGCCTGTTATTAGCTCCCTGGTCCCTTAGCGGCTCCCGCTAAGGGCGGCTGGTAAAACCAGCCGGGTTTAGTGAGACCCGTTAAGGGACCTTGGAAAGCAATGGTAGGGGGTTAACGGCACCGTCATCCTTACCGGTGCCATTAACCCCTTACCGCCAGCCTCGTAATGAGGCCCAATGAGAGATTCAGCATAGGACAGTCCACAGAGAGCACTTGCGTGTCCAGTACTATCAACGACCCTTCGCAGAGATGAGGAACCACTGGTGGGGGCGGAGATAGGAAAAAAATGCATCTTTATGGTAGACTAGGTAGCAGAAAAATCATGTCTAAAAGAAGGCCGGTTTCCACTTTTGAATCAAAAAATTGAGATACAGGGGTTTTCTGGGGCGGTGGTCGAGGTTCCTTACACTCAAGATTTGGATATAACAGTGGGGGGAAAAACAGTTCGGCACCCCTACTATATTATGAAGATTTGCCCATAAATCTGCTACGGAGGTACCTCCTCAGCAAGCTTAATATGACCATCTCCTTTACAGAAAGGGGAATAGTGTGTTCAACAACAGGGATATGTGCCATGAGAGCAATGTTAGTTATAAACACACAAGCAAACAAACTGAGAGTGCGAGGAATACCCATTGACCCTGACATGTTTGTGAAAGGAATACAAGTGTTGGCGAGAGTAGTGCCAGAAATAACGTGCCAAGATGGCGAGTACCAACAGAATTTGTATTTTGACCTGACGCAACCCCAGAGGTAGTGCCCGGATTGATAATGTCCATAGATCTGCATGTTGTGCAAGTGTCCGCGCAATGGATCGCGGTCATTGGAATGGATATGCATGGATGTGAATGGCAGACAGTGTTATGCGTAGATCCCGATATAGCATTGCGGGACCTATCAGATGAGGAGCTGTTCACTGACAATGACACTGATGGAGAAATAATAACAGAAATTTCCATCCCATGCGAGATAATGATCTAACACATGCAGGCATTTTTTGACCACGACATGCAGCAAGTACCTTCCATACTGTGGACCCAAGGGCCAAACCAGGTGCGCTGCTACCCCGTGTAAAACAGTACCCACTATCAAGAGAAGCGGAGGAGAAGATAAAAGAAACAATAAATGCCCTATTAGAGCTAGGGATTATTATGCCCTCAAATTCACCATGTAATACTTGCATATATCCGATTAAAAAAGAAAAGGGTGTGGCTTGGAGGATGATCCAGGACTTAAGGCCTCTTAATGACATCATACAAAAGGAATTCCCACTTGTCCCAAACACTGCATCAATTTTGTGTAGTGTCCCAAAGTCAGCAACATGTTTCACAGTGGTGGACTTGAAAAATGCTTTTTTCTCTGTTCACTGGACCCAGTGTCACATTACTTAACAGCATTTACCCTAGGAGGGGAAAAGGTATGATCACTGTAGATTACCCCAGGGATACTGTGAAAGTCCAAGTATCTTTAATAGGATCCTTCATGAAGATCTTGGAAACATTGCCACAAAGAGCACTATTATTCAGTACGTTGATGACCTGCTAATTTGTGGAGAAAATGAGGAACAGTGCAGAGCGGATTCAATAATACTACTTGCCTTGCTAGCCCGTAAAAAGGTACAAAGTAGACAAACAAAAATTGCAGTACTGTCTAGCAGAAGTTTTATGTTTGGGTCAGCTCATATCAAAAGATGACAAGAGAATAATACCGGACAGAGCAGCTGCTGTACGTGCAGTACACAAACCAAACACAGTGAAGGAAATGCAAACATTTCTGAGCATGTGTAATTACTGCCGAGCATGGATTATGGATTATGCAGCATATACAAAACCGCTACTGCATGCACTAAAAGAAGCGCAGAGAAAAAAAAATACACTAATATGGACCCCAGAAATGAAAACAGCATTTGACACACTCAAGGAGTCAATTTCAACAGCACCCGTTCTAGCAAACCCAGATTATGACCGTGAGTTCTACCTGTTCTCACATTGTGATGGAACACTTATGACAGCAGTACTGACAAAGAAATCGTCACTAGGGCACAAGCCTTTAGCATACTACAATGGAACACTTGATGCGGTAATGCAGGGACACTTCACTTGCGAACAAGCTCTCACAGCCGCGCATTCGCAATTGAAAAAAGTGTCACAATCATAATGGGATGTTCAGTAACTCTGTTCGTTGAACATTCATCGTTCGCCATCTTAGAAAGATCAAAATCCACACTGACAACACAGCATATGAGATTATCATTTCCAGTGCAAACATACACATAGTACGGTGTAAAATAGTAAACCCAGCAACATTCCTTACAGAGGCCTGCACTATAGACTATATGCAACACCATGACTGTGCAACATACCAGGGGGAAGATGATGATATGCCTAAAGCAAATGAGAATGCCCTGGAGGAGGGGAAGGTGTACTTTGTACTTTGTAGATGGGTCAGCATCAATAAACTCAGAGATAGTAGAAAAGCACGTAGAAGCAGCAGTAGTATGTTTGGAAGAAGGGGAGTATGAAACAATAGTGCAAAAGAGATTGCCCACATACTGCTCATCGCAAGCAGCATAATTGGTAGCTCTTATTGAAGCATTACACACAGTGAAAGGGTGTGCAGTAACGATTTACACAGATTCAGCCTACATGACAACTACAGTACATGGAGGATTGTCATGATGGGGGATGAGAGGGTTCAGGAGGGCGGATGGGTCCCCAGTACAACATGCAGAGCTCCTAAAGGAGCTCATAGAAGCATTGACAGAACCAACAAAGGTGGCGTCATCTCTATGGGAAACGCAGCAGCAGACGCAGCTGCCAAAGAGGGAGGTACAGGGAGAATTCATATTAAGGGAAATGTGGAAGAACAGTTAGGTGTGGGCTATAACTCAATGCCAATTTGCCAAATAATTGATTGATTTGCAAATACAGGCCCCCCTGATGAGCAGGACCTCTGGACAAAAAGAGGGTGTCACCAAAAGACCTTCTCTGGCGACAAAGGTGCACAGAATAGGTAGTAAGTCATGTGGAATTACTAGAAATAGTGTTCCAGCAGTTGCACTTCCCCACACACACGGCAAAACAACATATAGCAGCGGACATACAGGAGAATTGGTTTGTGCCAGAACTACAGGAGCATGTGGCAAAGCAAGCGATAGAGTGTACAACGTGCCAGACATACAACTCAGGAATGACTTTGAGAACACTGAGAGGAACACTGCCCCGCCCCATTGGGCCATTCCGTGAACTGCATATTGATTATGTGCACATGAGACACAGGTGTAATGGAGCATGATACCTAATTGTGGTGGTCTGCCCCTTTTCACATTGGTTGGAAGCAGGCCCCTGCACCCATCCCGATGCAAAATGCGTGGCAACATTTTTAGTGACAGAGGTTTTTCCCGAGTGGGGAATCTGTGACATCATATGCTCCAACAATGGAACACATTTCGTCATTGACTTATTCAAAGCTGTCACTGCACTGCTGGGCATAAAACAGTAACTGTGTTCAATTTATCACCCCAAGCGAATGGATTGGTAGAAAAAATCAACGGCCTCCTTAAGAGCAGATTGTCAAAATTGTGTCACACCCTAAAGAATACCTGGGTGTACTGCTTGCCGTTGGCCCTGTTTGAACTAAGAAACCAACCTAGTAAGGACCACCACTTGTCACCCCATGACATAGTGACAGGGAGGTGCACGCATACCCCAATATCTCCCCTTCAGAGAGAATCAGATGCACACAGAACAGCAACAGTATTGTGTGAGGAGTTCCAAGATTACCTGAAGAAATGACCAGAGCAGCACGGATAATAGCAAGGAAAATACCTCCACCCTTTACACGAGATAGTGAAAATGACACAGTAACACTGGCAGGAGACAGCCCAAGCATACAACTAATGCCTGGAGAAATGGTGGGCATGCCTAGTTTCATGCGAAGATGGAAAACTCCACGTTTTCATGGCCCTTATGAGGTAATTTATTGTACACCCACTGCTGTAAAAGTAAAAGGCCTGAAATACTGGATCCATCTTTCGGATGTACGAAAAGCACATGATAGTGTGGGAATAGAAGAGGAAGAGAGAGCCAAGGAAAAAACAACACAAACGTAGCATCAATGATTATACAGAAGGCGATGCAGCACGTGACAAAAATACAGAAATATGAAAAGGGCAACAAAAAAGTGTATCGAAAAAAGAGTTGTGGTTACAAAAATGTAAGTGCAGTTGTGTACATAAGTGTAAAGATATATTATCGCTGCTCTCTCTCTCTTTCTCCCTCCCTCTCTCTCTCTCTCTCTTTTTCTCTTTTCATTTTTAAAATGTCTCACAATAACAAAATAGAAGCAACTTGGCTTCATGAATATGCACATAAATATGAAATAAAGTGTACAGTATAAATAAAATGAGTGTATGCTTAACACAATTATATCTCACTCTGTAGGTTGTGCAATGGCAGAGACGAGGGCCCTCAATGCCAGCGACTCTACAATAGATAGCGATAGGAGAAATGATAGCAGTAGGAATGTTAGCAGTACTAGAATGTATAGTTTTGAATGTGGTATCTGTGGTTCTGCTATATTGTTTTTTACCCTATTATTTGGACTTGCATTATATTGGGTAATATCTTTCATATCTATCAATCTGAAAGAGATGGGAGGAGGAGTAAAACTGAGTCAAGAGGGATCCCACCTCTTGTGGGATGGTTTTAAGTTAATATGGTCCAACAAAGCTCCTACAAACCTCACTACCCTCCATAAAAATAAGACTGTTAGAGCCCCACTGGTGAATAATAAGTGATCCCGAGCATGAGTTTAAAGTATACAATATGAATGACCCCAAATCTTATGCATTTACTGTGTCATATGATTAATTCTATGTACTCACACAAGTGATGATAATGTAAATGATGAAACACAAACTCCATCCCCAACATATGATATTGTAAGGAATGTGTTAAAACGGGGGGGAGGTGCAACGACAATTGCAAGCATATTCCCAATGTGATACCAGACACTATTAGAAATCCAAAATGGCCCAGTGGGGAATAGGAGGCGGAAAAGAGGGGCGGAATGGAAAAATTATAATGAATACCATGGCCTAGGATTAGACACTGTAGAAGATCCACGGCACCCACATCAGTCCAACAAATGGTATGCTGATATGAGCACAATCATAAAGCAGGCTACCAACGAGAGCTTCTATGTGTGCTATCTAATTCCCCATGCCTCGGGGACCTCTAAAGTGTTGTTACCACAAGAAGCACCTATTGCGAAAGCTCAATGTCTAATACATCTTGCACTGTGCAGAATAAAAAGCACCTATCAGGCACACATCATTTTACTACAAATGCTGCAGAATGAAAAACCTGCTACCACAAGCCACAATGGTAGTTTGCCTTAAGGAACAATTTCTTTTTGATTGAAGGGACAATCTTTTCCTACAACAAATCACAGAATGAACAAGTGACATGTAAGGCAGAGGGGTTGCAAGGACGGTTGGACGAAAAGCTCCAGTGGATCAAAACCACATGAGCTCCAATATGGTCTCAACACGTCACCAAACTAACGTGGGTAGCTGCGCTCGAGAAACCAATTAAAGTGCAAAGTGACATATCGAGGTACGAACTATGCTTCCATCGTGAAAGAAAAGTGCTATTGGGAACAAACAAGAACTGTAGCAAAAAACGGATCATTCCAGACATGAAAAACAGAAGCATTAATGGACACTTACTGGGTATGCAGCAAACAGGCTTATTTGTACCTTCCAGAGTCATCGAGGGGCACCTGTGCTCAGGCAATGCTGCACTCAGCCCTGATGGTGATACCAGAAAGCCACATCCGAGGGGAGAGGGTGCCGGTAACAAAGCTCCAGGCACCCCTGTCAACAACTGAAGAACCCTCTGCATATAATGTCCTGTCAGAAGAACAGCTACAAAGCACAGTGTCTCGGAAATGAAGATCATCAAACTACATCTCTGTGGAATATTCTGAACTTTTGGCACAAATCCCTGATAAATTCAAATGATGCACGTCATCAGAAACATTTTTCGCGCCCCTTGTTCTGAGCATCCAAGTGCAAGCAAATGCAAAGTGTCTCCAAATCACCCGCTGGGAACTCATCCAGCTGACCAATGACACAGAAGAAGGATTCAATGTCATCAAGGTGGAAATAAGAGCCCTGCGGCTGATGACCATGCAGAACCATTATGTCCTGGACTTACTAACTGCAATGGACGGCGGTGTTTGCCGAAAAATCGGGAGCTAATGTTGCAAGTTCAGACCCTCTGCCGATGGGGACAGTGGAACACTGTCCCATGTGATAGCCGCAGTACATAACCTCAGAGAAAGAATGAAGAAAGAAGGAGTGGTGGAGCCCAGCACATGGTTCGATAACCTGTTTGAGTGGGTTCCATTGTGGCTCGGAATGGCTGTGAAGATGCTGATACCGATCATCGTCTTTTTCTTGCTAGTTTTTTGTATGTGCCAATTTTTGGTGCTGTGCAAAATCTAACCCTAACAGTGCAATGATGATGGTGACAATGGGCAGCGCAGCAGGAGCAGTACAGGTAACACATGAAGTACAGGCCCAAACAGGAGACGATCCAGAACCAAAGTATAGAATGACTGCTGTATATAACACCTGTTTTATTGTAGATCCATTTTTGCACACCACAATTAGAGAACCCGGAAATTAGAATGGTATGATGAAGTCCGGGTAGATCTGGAGGGGGACTGGGGATGCATCTACATGACCTGTACCCCAGATGAGTATGCCCGGAGGGGGAGAGCCTTAGAGCGTATGCTGGGCTTGGATGCCCAGAAAGGGAACTCCGGCTTGGGATGAAGCTGTAGCTGAGGAGGCTGAACGACAGAGTGTGTGGGAGTTATAATATTCGTTACTTAAGTAACAAAAGGTGGGAATGTAAGGGAGGAAGGGTTTCCAAGGCCCCCCTTCATTCCTAATGACATACACGATATGCTTGTTCCGTGGTCGAAAGCGTACCTCTGGCCAAGGTGTGTTGGTTGTCATTGGACAACACATAACTGTGTGTGGCCCATAAGCCTTGAGACTCCATTTTGTAGTGGTTACTGACTCCATTTTCTACTAGGCCTCATGTAAACTCTGAATATAAGCCTACACCTCTCCCTCCAGTCGCCACGCGCAGCTAGAGCGCCAAGCCCCCACCTCCTCCCCTCTGCCGTCTCTGCGAGGAAGGAAGCATGGGCGCGAAATGTATCAAACCAAACACTATAACTCTCCCCTTCTTTTTTACATAACTGCCCTGTGTGTGACTGGGCTGGAGCCAGGGCCTGGAAAAAACCATCCATCTCCATAAACCTGCCTCTGTACCAGCAGACCCCTCTTAAAGAAATACAGACCACAAGCCCCCTAACCCGTCACACCTTTGATGTAACAGTTGCAAGCCCTTCGCCCCTGTGCCACTCTAATTCACCCCCATGCCACTAATCCCATGCTACCATGTATTCTACTTGTACTAACAAAGAATGAAACACTCACATCTGCATTCAAAGAGATGTTTGATTAACGGGGGCTCTGATATACTGTGTTCGATAAGGCACATGGGCCAATATATCCTCACTCTTAATGGCTCAGGTCAAAAATGTTGATGATATATGTTATACTTAGATATTTTATGTGCAGTGTTAAAATGTGATGGCCAAAAGAGCAAATGTTAGATAGGATTTATCACAGCTACATGGACATCGCCTGACCCTGCATCCCTCCCAGATGAGCCCAGCTGACCCGCATGCTCTACGAAGTTACAAGCCTGACATAGTTGGCCAATCACAGAACAGCAACCCTAGAGAAAAGAGAGCCACAGTCCGGTCCCCTTTGCCCAATGAACTCCACGAATTGTATCCCCTATAATACTCGTCATAGATGACGTGTTTTTGTAATAAAATTTGTGAATTTCTTGTTGTTTGAGCAGAGCGCTCTCGGAGTAGCAGAGTCCTCTGCGTGCCCCATTTTACTTTATATAAAGTGTTATCTTTTACCTCACTTGCACTTGGTCCAGGTCTCATTCCCTACTGGTGTGTGTCCATTAGTGTCTCTTATTTGGATATTTCATTATAATTGTGGGGAATGCCAGCTTTCACACACTACAGTTTTCAAAGTCAGCCAAGTAATACACACTATTTCACATGTACCTAACACATTTTTTTTCTTTAACAGTAAATACAGAAAATAAGAATAATACTCAAACAGTGCATCATGTACTAATGGAACAACAAACAGACAATATGGAAAATCATCTGGATCATTTAGAACAAAAAATGGATCAATTAATGACCAATTTCATTATTTTGAAGAACTTTGTGGAAAACCATATCATGGAAAAAATTAAATATCACTGTCCTACGTGCACATGTACCCCTTCTCTATGCTCCAGTCAACCATCCCCAAAAAATACCCATTGCCAAAAACGTTATGATGAGACCTCAATCCCTTCCTCCCCTACCACCCTACATCTAGAAAACCCTAATTCCCCTGTATATGTCTCAATTTCTGCTTCCCCCTCGCTTTCATAATTGCTATATTTTTGTATATCATTAAAGTATTATGTATACTGTTTCTATATGTGTCTGTGTTTTGTTTTTCAAAAAGGCCGTTTGGTAGCCCACAGACATCTTGACTGTCTGGGACGTCTGCAATTAACCAACATGGGGGTGTCCTAAGGACACTATGCCTGTGTCCCTGTTCATATTGCCCGCAATCAAAATGAAGGTGTCTGTAGAACACAGAATCTGTCCACATGTCCGCAAAGTTGTGACGGACCTTTAATTAGTTTGGGGACCCGAACCCTGTCCGGTGGACACTTGTGCGCATGCGCATTCCACCCTTAGGGTCCTAGGAGCATTTCACCTGTACGTAATTGTCTGCCGCACATGTGTCGCACTTATAATTAGTTCAGGGGACCCAAACCCTGTCCGTAGAACACACATGAGGATGCGTACACCTGATCCCGCGCAATAGGTGTCCTACAGACAGCAGTCCCATTCGCAAACCTGTCTGGGACGTCATCATGTGACTGCATCCATGCTAAGCGTAGGCCCTCAGACGCGGACAGAGTCCACACCCCCGGACACCGAAAAAGCACTTTTTTTAGCAATTCAAGATGTTTTTCAATGAAAATTCACCCTTGTAGAGGTCCCAGACTATGCCCCTACCGATCTGGATACTTCCTGGAACTTTTTGAGCCCTTTTTGCTGTTTGAATATTCCACGGACGGCGCAGATGTCTGCAAAGCACTCCCCAGCACCCCTATAAAAGGCCACACCCCGGAGCTGCTCTTCATTCTGTTTTTGGCTACCAGAGAGAACAGTGCTCAATATTGGTTTGCTATATTACATTAACTGCTGACCTCTGCCTGCTGTGCTGTCTACATTACATTGCCTGCTGTACTGTGTATGCTCTGTCTTCTGTGCCACATTTGCAGAACAATATTCCTCTGCCTGCAGGGCTACATCCCAGGTGGCAACCATGGCCAACACCTCTGCAGCTTCCTCGGCTTCAGCACCACCGCCACACCCTCCACCACCACCACCTACCCACGGGCCTGGAGAGGGGAACAGGTATGGAGATGCAGAGAGTGATGAAGAGGATGACGAGAATGCGGTAGTGGAAGTCCCTACTACTGCCAGCCAATGTGAATCTTGGGTGTGTGGGCTCTTTCCCACCGTTAGAGGGGTACCCAAGGCTTGTGCACACAAGGTGTGCTGCACTGAGTACAACACTGTGCTCAGTCGTGGCAAACCTGGTTTGTACAGTTACGGGACCAATTCCATGCAGCGACACCTAAGGTCATTCCACAGGGCGGCAATTCGGAGGGCCGTCCTCTTTGATAAAAGTAGTAGGCTGAGTTCCTCTACAACATCCTCTGTTTCTGCTCCCGCCACCACAAGAGACTCTTGTTGGGCTTCACATCACTGAACCAGCCTCGCAGGCCATACGCACAGCAGAAGACCCTTCTTACCTTTCGAGGGTCACTGTGTTGTGTATGTACTGCGACACAGTACTCTGCAGGGGGAGACACTTTGAATTGCTTTTGAGGCTATGGTCCGGGAGTATGAGAATGTCTGCCACCTACCTGAATAAGGCCCACCCAACATCTTCCTCTCTCCACCTGCCCTTTCTTGTCCCTGTGGTTGGTGCCTCTTCCTTACCTTCTTTTCCCTTCCTTTCTTTGTGTGTCTTGTTAAAAAACAACAACAAAAAATACAAAACAACAAAAAACAAAACAACAAGGCTCTTTTCAGAGCCACCTTTCACAGTTTAAAAATAGAAGTGCCAATGAAATGCTGCATGGCCCTGTGCATTTTTTAATGTCTGCGGACAGTCTGCGGACATTGACATTTTTGGGGAATCGCCCTATCAAAACCATTGCACTCTACTCTGGGAGGAAGTGGTGGCTCTGAAAACAGCCTTTTTGAGGTGTTTTTTGTGTTTCAAAAACTTGAAATGGTCAACACCTACTGTTAAAAGGACTGTTATACTTCCAAAAAGGGTTGTAATGCATTTTGTATATTTCGCAGAAAAATCTGATTCCCAGCATGAGTAAGATGGACTCCATCTCTGCAAAAAATGTGTGTGCTACAAAACATTATATTTTCATTGTGAAAAGAGGACGTACCAACATCTCTCAAATAAGCACAAACAGCCTTGTTGACATTGCGCCTCGTTTTCTCCATTTGTGGACCAAATGAAGAAGAACGCAGCCTGATTTGTCTCTCCGCAATACGAGAAAAAAATACTCTGGAGTTTGAAAACATGTCCATAACTTTCCAAAGCCCTGCTTTCATTGCAAATTGCAAGGAGATTCCAGAGACATGTCCTAAACTTTTCCCTCCACAATGAATAATAATAACGTCTGGATGGCAGTGTGTCATCAAAGTGGTGCAAAGAGGAACCAAATCTAACCACTTCATTCCGCGCACTCCATGCCAGTACACAATCACATGAGGGAATCCAAGATGTGCAGCCACTCCACAGCGATCTGCATGCACCTCCACCCAATTTATCCATGAGTCACCCAAAATCCAGACAATCTGCCTTCTGAAAGACACAGCCTTAGCTATCTGCTCTTCTCTCAGGAAACAGACTTCTGGCCAAAGTCTCTTCTTACACATCACACCCAGTAAATCTTATTGACTAATCCCTTGGCGTGCACAGTCTCATTTGCATGCCTTCCAGCCTCAAACTCCCTGTATGTAACACGCGCGATCGGCGGACAGTCAAGGTGTCTGCGGACAAATCGTGAAATCTGAAAGTGGGGAATGAAAATTTAAATAGTGTACTCCACTTCCCCTTCGATGGTTTTGTACATTTTTCTCAATAATGTTCTTCCTGATGTCTTCACATTATCCTCTAAAAGCATTCCTTATATTTTGAAATAACATAGCATTTCTCAATATGGATGAAATAGTCACCATTAATAAAATCATTATTGTCATTGTTACAAAACAACATCCCGGCGCTAAACAAGAAAGCAGACATCCCTCTGTTAACCAAACACCTTGCGCCATTTTGCTGGGGACAAAAAACATTACAATTGTCCCATACTACCCTAGGCAACATTTCAGAAAAAGTCACCTTGGCATTTGGAAGAACCACCATCTCTGCCTGAGCCACGTTTTCAAGAGCACACAACACACTAGGAGGATTGATGTATCCTAAATGGACAGCACCCCAATGCATTGCCACTACATCTGGACTGTTCCACATGGAAAAGCTCTCACAAACTCCAACCACTGCCTGCTTATTGGAACCAGGCACAGTTGACCACAAAACCTCCACTCCTTCAAAACCCAAACTGGCAGCCATATGTTTAGACATAGCATACATCTCCAAAACATTTACAAACAGATCTCCAACTACCAACACCCTCACTTTCTTCACATCTGCCATCTTCACTACACACACAGCCTCTCTTCCTGCAAAGAACAACTTCAACACCTGATTGGCTAAGCCCTACAGTCCCCTTTCAATGCTAGATTTGACGAGAAACTCCAGATGTGGCACGCCCTGTCCGCAAACAGCCGTGTTGTCTGCAGACCCCGCAACACGGGGCAACCCTTTTTCACTTTCCACATCACTCTTTGCACCACTCTCTTGTTGGATACACATAAGCAGTCACACAAACATCCACCAATCACATGCAAGAAATCCACATCTAACACTGTCATCACAATTCAGCACTTTAGATGAACTGTTCATCACTCTGAGTACAATTGTCCTGTGATTGCAAAGCACCTACAGCTGAAACTACTGTAAAACTCTACAAGATTTATCCTTCCACATTCAATTACATCTACATACATCAATACAAACTACAGGTATGAATATTTTGTTTACAGTAAATTTGCAACTCTTTTATAAATGCATATGAACAGGGTACCTGCCATTCACCCTTCATAATCTGCAAAAAAAAGCATACTGTAATTTCTCCCATCTCCTATAATCAAGTTCACTTACAAATCTGTCTGCTTTCCAAATGTTAATGTACCAATATTAGTCTTTGCAATGTCCAACCTATAATTCTCTTATTTCCTTCTGTCATTTTCACAACCACTTACCCTTTAACACACTATTATACATTCCTAGAATGCACACAAAACAGGAGACCAGCTTGTATCTTACAAAAGCATTGCAAGTACATAAAATGCATTTATTTAAACAGAATGCCTGACATTTGGCATACTTACAAAGCCAAACAAATACAAGTGTTCATTCAGAACAGTGTTAATAGGAATGTGGATAACAAAGTCAAAGAACTGAAAGGTTCCCAGCATTCATGTATGGAAACATATATGCACAAAATAATTTATGGAATTACACACACAAAAACATTTTCATTTTCAATGTACATTTTTCCAAGCTTTTTTTCTTTCCCTACTACAACTTCCACTAATTTATCAGCACACTAAACAGTGCAAAAGCAACACATACTTTCAAAAGTGCACCTCATAGGACACACCTATAAATACTCCACTAATCCCCTTAGCAATGAATCTGATGCTCCAAAATGCCCATTCATTTATATAAAGCCATGCAATTTAACACATACAGTACCTCTTCCTATAAAAAAATTATTTTGCAAATGTAACTAATCTATTCTTCAAGTGAAATCACTCTGACATTAACACACATAAAGTACAAGACAGAACCCAGAAGAAACCTACTCTTTGCATCCAACAAAGTAAGTGCAATACTGTCATAATGTTCTAACTGTTACTCAAACACTGTAGTATTCTAGTATTGTAGAACAAACAATTGTATCAACCCTACATCATTAGATTCAGTATTACTGATTGCACACTTTGTATTGTCATCTGAACACCAATATAGTAACACAAAAATATGAGAATAACCATCCCAACCTGAAGTAACAGCCCATTCCACAATCACACAGCTCTTCATACATGCCTACCATCATACTCAGACAGTCATACACAATGCACACATACATTGCACGACGTCCCAACCCACACTTTTTTTCTCCAACAGACACCAAAGAATGCCTACCAAAAAGCAACTCCGTAGAAAGCAAAGCAGAAATAGAGCAAATCAAAATAAAAGTGTACAAAATAGGCATCCGCCTATAGCAGAATGTATGCAAAAATGTCAAACAAAACAGCTAATACAGTTACTAAGCGAAACTAAGGCAGCTTGCAGTAAAGAAACTTTGACTCCTCTTTCAAAATGTAAAACTAAACAGACAGTTATTGAAAAGACTGCAGCTACAACTAGTGCTAACACTGCACCGATAAATCTTGATGTAGCCACAAGTAAGCATACCAAAAAAATGATTTTACAAAAAATGTTCCTTCAGACCCTTATAAAAACAGGAGAGAAATCATGCTCAACCCTTAAAACCTACCACAGAAAACTAATCTGGGAAGCTATCATAGACAGTGCAATCCTTCTCAAAAGGAAATTATTTATATCAGTTTTAAACTGAATGAAACCACTAACAAAACTAACTACTAAACTACAACAAGGACTTCTCAACTAACAGAATATTATCAAAGATAGCTTCGCAAGCATCTGTGCATGTGAGTGGAGTCACACCACCAGCACAGAACCATATTTCAATGAAGAATCATAAAAACAAAAACCAACAAACCCAATTGCCATACATAGCAGTGGACGAGGGTATGAAAAGGTTAGTAATACCATAATGGAACAAGAAATGCTGCTCACACAAATATCTCAAGCAGATTTAGCATCAACTCTCCATTCCACTGAACCAATACGTCCAGTCTACACATGGCTGTGCACATCAATATGTAACATAGGCAAAACATCTTTCACATATTTGCACCAGTTCCTTAATCAGTATGTGAAAGGCAAAGACAAATTGAAAATAAAACTATAACAAACTATGGACTCCTGTCCAATGCGAAAATACACAGGACTACAAGGACATTCATTAGCCTGCATTTCTGGACCTATTTGCAAAAGCACCTTCCACCATATCAAAATGATAGGAACACACCATTCAACTCTAAGAAATCTTGTTCATAAACTGTACTATGCCAAAAGTCCTGCTTTAGCACTGGCCAATTTAAATAACATTCTTCTACATGGTACAGCCTAAGAACTACTCGAAGAAATAGAACAGACCCAGAAAAAATATTTTGGAAGTGAAAGCCACTTACAAAATTCAATATCTTTAGAACAGAGTAGCAACAACTTTAAAGATGGCAACCTTCTACTACACACATACAAAAAAGAAATACTAAAGTTTAAAAGCACATCTGCTGAAGTACCAAACCATGTGTGTGTGTGTTGCCACAGGACTTTTTGTTTTATAAAAATAGCACAAAAGCTGTAATTTAATGTACAAAATAGAAGATCATGAAGATTCCAAGTGGCTCTAATTAGCTCTCTATCTCATAGCAGAAAACAAATATGAAATGGCTAGCCCCTCAATACTTTGCAGATACTGCACTGCAAAACTTGACAACAACCAAATACCTTCACGTGCTATCACTAATAACTTGGAATTATTCCCACTACCAAAACCACTGCAACAACTTAACTTGTATGAGAGCATTATATTGCAAACAGTGCACCCATTTCAAGCAATAATACTCCTTCAACCAAAAACAGCAAAACTACCTCCCTCTGAATTACTGAAAGGCATTTGTGGCAAAGTAGTTTATTTGCCATTAGATCTCAAAGAAAATGTACACACTCTGAGAGTGCAATGGCCAATAGATCAATCTTTGTTTATCTAAGTAAATGTCATATCTACAAAAGACAAACATAAATTGGCAACAACTAGTGGACTTACATACAGTTAGAAAAGCCCTGCAATATCTAAAAGACAACAATGAATACTACAAAGAAATAGACATCGAAGAAAACCTGAGGGAAATAATAATTCAAGACTTGCCAGGAACTGGCCAATTTCAACTTCTAGATCCGACGATAGAATCCAATATTTTAGACCATTATACACTCTAAAGACACCATAGATGATGCACTGGAAACTTACCAAATGCAGCAAGCCAAAGGATCTCCAATCAGCATATGGGAAAAAAGTGTAGAAGCATGAGCCTTTCTTCTACTATTTCCTACTGGAAAAGGAGGGAGCTACGATGAGAAACCCATACAAATAACATCATCAGAATACTGCTCTTTACAAGTGTATCTGTATCTGAAGTGTATCTGAAGAAACCAGATTCAGGCAAAACATGGAATACATATTCCACATTCTCTTTGCAATTGAACTAGCAACTCTATGCTACGGAGTTGCAAACACATTGAAATCAGGCACCAATTTTCAAAATATGTCTGCTACGCAATTACTACAAAAAGTGTAAGCAAAACATGAAGTTTTACAGTCAAGCATTACAAATCTTTTAACAAACATGCATGGTAAAAAATAATACTGGTTACGACGACACACAGAAGAACGCTGTCTGATAAGAAATCTTGGCCAACCCACATTGTTTGTGATATTAAGTTGTGCAGAATATGCTTGGGAAGATTTGCACCATTTCCTACGCATAGCAAACAAAAACAAAACAAATATAGATATAAAAACACCAGGAGAACTCTACTCTCTAGATCCTGTAAATGTATCAAGATATTTCCATCATCACTTTATTGCCATGCTACCCTTCATTTGTAATAAAACAGAGCCTCCCCTCGGAGAAATGCAACCCTTCTTTTTGGAGAAAATAATACCAAGCCAGTGGAGCACCACATATCCACATGCTTTTGTGGGTTAAAGATGCCCCTACATTTGGTAAGGACAGTGATGCCACTGTTTTGCAGTTCATTCAGAAATATGTCACTTGTGAAATCCCTTCACAAAATACACAATGTGACCTACATGCACCAATTTTACAATTTCAAAGACACAATTGTTGGAATTATTGTCAGTGCAAATATAAAAACAAAGGGAAATACTACACCAAATGCCACTTTGGTTTCCCTAGACCAGTTTCAACAACAGGTCAAGCAAACAACTTCATGTTTTCAATTAGACATAGTGTCAAAGGTAAATCGCCTAAGAACACACACTGCATAAAAAGAACAGAAGGATCAAAGTATATAAATGATTACAATGCAATCATTGCCCTCCTATAGAATGTAAATATAGATGTGCAAAACATTGCAGACAATTCCACTGCAGTTACACGATATGTCACAGCCTACTTAACCAAAGCAGAAAAAACAGAGCTCAAAGACCTCTTGGACGACATATCATCTGACGAAACACTGTCACAGAAATTGTACAGTTTAAGCATAAATATGTTCTCCCATGGAGAATGTGGCCGCTACGAAGCTGCAGACTGTTTAACCAGTACTGCCTTGTATGGAAAATCTGCTAAATCCCGAAAAAGAGTTCTCAAATCATATGAAGACATAGAAACAATAGCCAAAATGATCCCAACAGCCAAGATATTTTGAAAAACAACTTACTAGACACATGCTACCCAAACAGGAGTACCACTTTGGAAATCATGGGTCTATATCACATAGCCCAAAACTTCACATACAAAAATAATATTAAACCAGATGAGAAGAAAGGTAGATACAGAGTCGTAAATTGTGAAGGCAGCCTAGTGAAACTTATCAAACAAAGCTTAATTAATCATATGAAATTGTCATTAAAAACTCCTCAACATAAAGAACTGTATTACATATCCCTACAACAACTTTTAAACCATGGACAAAGGAAAAAGATTTATTAGATACCCATGTCTCCTATGAAGATGTTTCAAAGCAAATTAAAGTACTAGAACACTTAACAGACTTAAACTTTACGCAGTACAAAACAATGTTAGACAATGAACAGCACTATTAATTAGAGAGGAATCCCAGTAGTGATTGGTCCACCTCAAGCGTGGAACCAAATAACTACTCTGTCTATATCTGGGAGGGAAAACACATCAATATATTAAGGAGATAGAGCTCAAAGGCAGGTTACACTCATCAGTTAGGTTCCTGAAAAACCATATATAAGCTTTAATTCAGTACACAAAGAGAGGTTATAAATCATATTCCTCATAAAAACATCAAATTACATATACATAATCACTGTTAAGATCAACATGTAAAAACACAAGGATTTTGTCATTTCCAAACAAATGGTAAGATAACAAAAAGTATGGGGTACATTCAGCAAATAAATGGAAATGTAATTCAGTTTTGCATTATTATTCGGTAAACATCAATTGTTGTGATCCTGTATATATCCAGGAAATTGTCTCAACATGTTTCTGTTCAGGGGATTTATTCATAGAACTTTCATCAGGAGAATTTGTTAGAGTCACTAAAATCCAAATTAAAATCGTAAACTGTTTTGTAGATAAGACAGTATCGTGTACACGTCTAGCCTGTAAATTAAAAGAAAAAGGGACAGAAGTAGCTAATAGCTAGCTCTGATACATCTGTCGATAGTCCCAAAAGAGGGGAACAAATTAGCAAAACGATGGGTTCTTATTACCTTTGGTGATGCTCGTGGGGGCTCACAACATACGAGAATCAAGTTGTGCTCAGCTATGAATAGCTGCCGACCTGTAATAAATACATGAAAAACCTATATCAGTGTTTTTCATAGGAGCTTAAAAACTGGTGTTTCAAGGTATTCAGTAATTACATTTAGTATTAATACAGAGGTAAGCTCATTCAATAAGATTAGGCTCACCTGCCAGAAGCTAAGGTGATGTGTAGATTATAGCAGGAAAAAGGGAGGAGGAAGAACCACCTTTTAAGGCTCTTATTCGGAAAACAATGCTGTCAATCTCATTAGTAGATAGATCTTCATAGAAAAAGCCGCAGAAGTCACTACAACCAAAAAACGGCTCATGAGTCGGGTGTCATCTAAGCACAATACAGAGACATCACAAGTGTAGAATGGTGTTACCGTCGCCATAAACGGCAATGGTAGAGAGGGGCATGCAGCAGAGTAGACTACGGTGAGTTATCATCACATAGCAATACACCCGGAATGTAGCAAAAAGAGGACACATCTCAGTTAGAGCGAATTTAAAGAATTTAAAGAATTTAAAGAAACCTGCATTAGTTAGTTACTAAAAGCGAAAAACACTGTCCCGTGGTAACCCTGTATCGTGTGGTAAGGCACCAATGGAGCTAACTATAAGACCATCACCAAGTTCAAAAGCGCTTGTTGGGGAATATCTGACCCATAACGTGCTTCCCCGGTTAAGTCAAAAGGGAGATCGAGGAGACTCCATTAAGATAAAAGGGTACACAAGCTTACCACCAGGTCGGTTGAAAGTATAGCTCTTGTGCTAATAATGCTGCTGTGATGGCTACCTGTAGTGGAAAAAACCTCCCCGTTCGACTCAGGCTTTCGTCAGAATCAATATGAATAAAAAAAGTATTGTCCGTAACTAACGGCTCAATACACACTGCTCATTACCGATGTGATCGTGCTATTTATAAACTACAAGGAAGGGTGTACGAAGTACCTCAGAGCCTTCCGTCCGGTGAGTGGATCTAATGGCAGGCTTGTTTCAACTGCAAAGGCTCGCTGCCGGCGTCTCAAAACCGGCGCACTGCTCAGGCGCTTGTGTATATCGGTTGCTATAGGAACCCTGCGTGTCTGCGTGAACATTCGGGACATCAATCAGTGTGGTGGAAAAACGGGTAGGCCATCTTGTAACTAATTCGAAAACTACCTCCAGTGTTGTTAGTAGTGTGGCCGAGATCTGATCCTTAAAATGATCATGTCATAATCCTAAAACGAGGAAGGGCATTTGCACTGCATATTAATGTTTTTCAAAAAGGACTACTAAAACGCAATTAGATTACTCGCGCGGTCGGGTTAAATGTAATAAATATATATACCAACTTTGCGGCCTAACTTGTAGCGTGACTCTACACTCATGTATATTAAAGTAGGGGAAATCTCCGGACACAAGCGTGCCCGGCTGTCAATGCATTCATAACAGAAACGGCTGGTAGTTATGTACCTAGTTCACATGTGTGTTAAACAACAAAGCTACACCCTTCAAATAAGAAATCAAGACATACTGTATACTCAAAAGAATGGACTGCCTCGCAGTCTACAAGTGTGAATATCAATAAATACATTCCTACCTGTAGTGGATAGTTATTATTCAAGGGGCTTACAGCAAAATGACAAATACAGGCTTCACTTAAGCTTTCACAAGCAAGGCACTCAAAAATCCTAGATGTAGGAATTACAGAGGAAAACTACTATCTGCCAGCTATACAGAAGAACCACTTGGACAGCCACTTATAGCAAATGAGGCTGAATTAGCCATCACTGAAGTAGAATACACCATGTACCAGTATGAAGGGTCTACAGAAGACTTTGCTATTCTCAAATCAAAATTAAACAATGAGCAGCATAGAATTTTCCTAGAAATAACAAAACAAATTGAACATGGTATGTAGCACGGAACTAAAGCTTGTACCTGCCAAGACTACAAACTTATACTGCTCTATGTGAGTGGTCAAGCTGGTTCAGGGAAAACATTCTTAAAAAAAATCAATAACAAGTTCCTACAACAATTGACAAACAACAAACTGTCAGCTGTTGTAGCTGCCCCTACAGGTTTAGCTGCCTACAAACATAGGCGTTGTCACTTTACACTGATTACTACTCCTTCCAGTAGAATACCAAAACAAACTTTCTACAGAAGCTGCAATAGAACTACGTAGAGTTTTAAAACAAATGAAAATGCTGCTAATAGATGAGGTGAGCATGGTCTCCAATCTAATGGTGGCTTTGATTCACCTCACATTACAAGAGGTCCTGAAAACAGACTACAAAGAGCTCTTTGGAGGAAAACACATTATTGTTTTCTGAGAACTTCTTCAATTAACACCAGTTAAAGGTGAACCTATTTTTAAAACCTTAGGGCACAAACTATGCAGTAAAACTCTTGGTAGCATAGGAAATGTCAACCCTTGGCACCATTTCCAATACAAAAAAATTAACTGAAAACATGTGTCAGTCTGCAGACCTCATCTATGCCAACATTTTGAAAAGTATTTGGATTGGTTTACTATCTAAGGAAGCACATAGTATCTTGAATACCAGACGCATTCATGACCTATACGGCCATAACTCATGTGATATTGATGTCATGGAACAATTAGCACCCAAAAATGTCAACTGTATGTCCTTAATGCTAACTCTTGCAAGCTGTACACAATTCAATGAAACAATGTTGAAAAAAGAAATGCAACCAATAGTTCAAATTTGCTCCACAAACTGGACGTGCACGGTATGACATTACCCATGTGTGAAAAAGCCACAACATGACTAAATACCTTAGAAAACTCTCTAACACAGCTAGTTTAGAGAAAATATTAAAATGATCTTTAAACTGTAGAGTAATGTTCAATTGTAACCTTGACGTGGAGCAAGCACTAGTTAATGGAGCACTTGGTACAGTTGTTGGCTTTCAGACATATCCACTTGACAACAATATTCAGTTTGTCAATTAGGGATGTAACGGTATAACGGTATACCGTTAAAGATACCGTGAACCGCTTAATTGAACAATAATAACCGTCACATTGTTTATACCGTTATACCGTTTATACCGTTAAGTGTGCTTTTCAATCTGATTTGGAAAGGCTGCAGTAAGCACTGTTGGATGTGCCGTCTGCCAAGTAGTTTC
Organism: Ambystoma mexicanum; assembly: GCF_040938575.1. Classification (NCBI taxonomy): domain Eukaryota; kingdom Metazoa; phylum Chordata; class Amphibia; order Caudata; family Ambystomatidae; genus Ambystoma; species Ambystoma mexicanum. The sequence goes on along the minus strand of NC_090925.1, from coordinate 1,089,245,723 downwards.
AGTTGGAGCAGTTTTTAATGCCATTCCATAAACCACACGTGCTGACATAAAATCAATATGTTATCAATAGGAAGAATAAATACAGTGCCAAGAAGGAAAAGGGTTTACTTTGGGATGGCGGCATTGGGGTTTATATATTTATGATGGATAATGTTTGCTAAACATATGACAATGGGGGATTTCCCTGGTTCCATCATTGAATTTACATATAATAAGTCACGCTGCTAAATTCACTCAGCTCTGTGGGTATTCCCTGCTGCCATAACAAAGGGTAACATGTCCGTGATTACTGAACACCTTTTGGCACGTAAGTAAACTAAAGGCTGTAACGTAAAGAGAGAGAGAGAGAGAGTGTGTGTGTGTGTGTGTGTGTGTGTGTGTGTCGCACAAGCGTATCCTACCATCAGCCTCCATTGATCTGTGGCATGCAGGTTATCAAGATGGCAACATGTTCATCTTCACCAGTAGCCAGTGGGGGAGCTAAAGGTCTGAATGACCACTTAAGAAAAGCTATTCAGTTTGCTTTGCCAGTCGCAGCAGGGCCCCCCCTTCCTCTCCACACGTGTGTTTGGTGGAAGCAAGGGGTGGCATTTCAGTGGAAAGTATGTTGAAAAGCCCAATTCTGGCCCTGGGTTCCTGATTTTGTTTGTGATGATAAATCTGACAATTTATGACCTTTTAGAAAATATTTGTTAAGATTAGTTAACTCCACCTGCTATACCGCGATAACCATGATATACCATCATTTGGCAAGAAGGTTATCATACCGTCATAAAACTAATACCGTGACACCCCTATTGTCAATATTCACTTTGACAAACTGTCAGAGGTTAAAAGGATAGGACGCTCAACAGCCCGATTCCTTCTTTTCAAAGACATGTATGTACGCAGAGAACAATTTTCTCTATCTCTAGCATACGCAGTCACCATTCATAAATCACAAGGTCTTACCCTAGATCATGCATTGATAGGTATTGGCAGCACAGTGTTTAAAGAAGGCATGAGCTATGTAAAACTATCACGCCTACGTAGACTTGAAGGACTATTTCTAGTCAACTTTGATGCAAGTAAAATAAACGTTGATATTCCTTGCATTCTAGAATACAATAGACTATGTGCACCCTACACACACCATCTCAAAACCTATCCTGTTGCTGAAAAAGCAAAAGTTTGTAAAAGAAAACTAGTTCAGACTCAAATTATACAGGATCCCACAACCATACCTCCAAAGAAATGAAAAGAAGCTAATACTTCATCAATGACCACAACCAAATAAGGATCTACTGCACAAACAAAACCAACTACCTCTTCAAAGAAACAACTTACACTTCCAACAAATGACTTATACACAGAACTGTCTGGTCCATTCAAATTTCCAAATATAACTGGTGTAAATTGCTATGCAAAAGTTTAAATCAATATTCTATTCCAATTGCCACCAATTATTGAAAACGACACAGACCAATTATGTTTGCAAATGTTAGTCCTTCACAGAAAGGCCACCAACAATCCTGACAACACTTACGACCCAGGCGGAGGACCATGGTGCTATTAGCACCATGGTCCATGCCAGTGTCCGCCATGGCGGAATGGGGAATTACCACCCCATTCCGAGGTTGGTGGGGCGGTAATTCCCCATGCCGCCATGGCCCTTCCCCATTCCCAATTTTGCCCCATTGGGCTCAATGGGAATGGGGAAGGCGCTAATAACGGTACCACAAATTGCGGTACCGTTATTAGCACCAAAGTCCCTTTGCGGGTCCCTAGTTTAACGGCTGGAAAAACCAGCCGTTAAGGTCGAGTCCTGCAAAGGGACCTCGTAATCAGGCGTTAAGGGTTTAACGGCGTCAACACCTTTTACGGCGCCGTTAAAGCCTTAATGCCAGGGTCGTAATGAGGCCCCCAATGTTTCTGGAATAAGGCAGGAATTGGACTACTGTGCTGGAATTGTCAGTTTCACTATAATCACACAAGGAGATCCACAAGAATGTCTAATGTACTTACTACAAGTACTAGAAAACAAAAACATACCTATAAATGAAATCATCCAGATTTCATACATATGGAAACATACATGCACTCTCTGCAACCATAGGGCATAGGAACACATTCCTAATAAACGCTTCGTGTATGTATCCATAACTAACTGTGAATCCATTCCATTTCAGCAACTTGTAAAAAATGCAAACCATGGCATATTATGTACAACTTGCAATTCTGATAATCGTTCCACCTTACAAATACAGTCACATAGTGAATACGTAATAGTAATGCTTTTGCGTTACAATGCAGATGGTACCAAAAACAACTGCAAGCTGACTGGATTCGCACATGGACAAGTATCACTTGGCAACAAATCCTTCACAACAGTAGGCATAATCTACCACGCAGGAGCCACAACCAATGCAGCTCACTACACTGCATACATAAAAAAGAAATGTGGAAGTTTTGAATATAATGATACTTCCATTACTCTAAAACAAAGATTACCAGCAAATCTTGTAAATGCTTACTTAATATTCTTAAAACCAAAATGTATTCACCAATCTGAGTATAAACATCTACAAAATGTCCTCAATAACCTTTAAATCCATAGACGAATAGAATAAGACAACAGCTATCTAACAGTGAAAAACGATAAACAGATAAAATACACCAACTGGTATCTAACTACAACCAGACAACTGCAATATAATTTTTTCAAAGGCAACCCTACAACACTTATTACATATAAGAATACCCTCAACAACTTCAAAACTATCAACAGTTAGAATACGCCACAGGTATCTAACTGCCCCAACATTATGCAACAACCAAGCAGATACATGAATACTGCTAACATGCAACAAGAAATAAACAGTTAGAATAGGCCAGCAGTTATCTAGCTGCCCCAATATTCTGCAACAACCAAACAGATAAATGAATACTGCTAAAATTCAACAATAAATAAACAATTAGAATATGCCAACTAATTACATCAATAGTACCACCACTTCCAAACCAAAAACTATACACCTATTCAATTCCTCCTACTGAAATTAACCACTGAAAAATATTGTACCATAAAACCAAAAACCATAACCCTATTCAATTCCTCCTATTGAATCAACCACCCAAAAATATTGTACCATAACGTAGAAAGGTTTTTTTAATCCTGCACACATTTTTCTTTCCCACAGACCCAATGATTTTACGAACAAACACAGCAACTGGGCAAATTGCACAGTACACTGGTTTGAAGCATAGTGCTTGTAAAGTACTAACTATAAGGGTCGACAAAGTACAGAAATGTCTACTATGCAATGCAATAACTCATTGCAAGCTACCTTAACTAACATGTGATCTTTTCTTTTATCACAGAGAATGAAAAAACAATGGCCCTCATTACGACCCCGGCGGTAAGTAATGAACATTACCGGCATGGCGCAACTAACGTGTCCGTGCTGGCCTGAAACCGTTAAAAGCGGTAAATTACGACCTCTCGGTCACAAGCATTGCGCCATGCCGGTAATGTAATCTGCGCCAATGCCGTTAACGTCCCAAAAACGTCACCTACCGGCATCGTATGCCGTGCAAGCTGCACCACCGCCACCCTACCCACCGATATTAGCGATCACTGCAAATAGCGGTGACCGCTATTAGCGGTGACCGTAAAGAAGCGGATCCGGAAGTTACGCCATTGCACCGGAACGGGAAAGAGCACGGCGGCCATCTTTAAAAACACAATCCATTGCAATCCTCCACAACCTGTGCACAACTGACCCCGAGACCCGCCACAAACCTTCACCCACATCCACCCATCATCAGAATGCCGAAAGTTGTCAAAATATCTTGCGATCGGCTGCGGCAGGAGCGCTTCAGTAGGGAAGAGCTCACCATGTTGGCGGAAACCCTACAGGAAAATGCGGACATCGTATTCTCCACTGAAATGACCAGACCGGCAATAGCACGGAAGAAGGCCATATGGGACCTAGTCGCACAGCGGGTCAGTGCAGTAGGAACAACACCCCGCAACACAAAACAGTGCTGGAAAAGGTGGGACGACCTCCGGCTCTGTGTAAGGAGCATACTGTCTGCCAACAGAAACCTGGGCAAGGCAACTGGTGGAGGAGCAGACTCACCAATTAAAATGGAGCCGTGGGAGAAGATATGTGCCACAACCATTGGCATCGAGAACATCGAGGGGGTTGGTGAAATTGAGAGAGGAGCCCCGACATCAGGTGACGCAGGTAGGTGCCTCAAATTAAGCCATGCTAAACTGCCTGAAGTCCAGTTTCATGGGAAGCACAATGTTGCCTAATAGGGTTAACGCAACACATCAGCAGAAGACTGCCAACAGGCATCATTGACCTACACCCTGTACACATGTAGTATGCACACTCTCACTTTAGGCACCCACATTCCTGCATGCTTCTCCCACCCAAAAGGGAGACAACCTGTATGTCACTGCCTCCAAAGTGCACCATCTAGTCATCAAAATCATGGCAGTCATCACAATGCCTGCTCAATGTCCGCAGACCCATCAATAACACTTTGCCTCCTTTGCTCCGCCACAGGCTCCCATTCGGACCCAGGCGATGACGAGACTGGCACCACACCTGCCAAGAAGGCCAGGCCCGAGGCAACACCACACCAACCCTCCACCTCTGCTGGACCAAAAAAAAAACATAGCAGCCAAAATCGACTGCCACAACACAGGCCAGGGCAACGATAAGCACCAAGGCAAGCAGCATGGTACCACCAGCAACAGACATCCGACAACTGGTGGCCACTGAAGGCACTGCGTCTGCAGGAAGCAGTATGATTGGGGAGACTGCTGCCATTGCAGCTTGCTCTGATAGTGATGTGGGGAATGATGAGGATGTCTTAGAATGTCCCCCCAATGCCCACCCTCATCCCCCCTACCTGTCCCCATGTAGCCTGCATGCTGATAACACACAGGGGCTATCCCCTGATAACTCCTGGCCAGCCACTCCATGCCCAGTGGAAGGTGTGGAGGAGAGGAGTAGCCCAATGAATGCGCCAATGGCATCATCCAATGCCCAAAAATACCAACAGTCGATGGACCAAATATTAACAAGGGAACACCAACTGTCCTCACTCCTCACTCAGCATGTGGCCAATTGTGGAGGTGCAAGTGCTGAAATGCAAAAATGTGCCGAGACTGTGAAGGCAGCCATACAATCCTCCACCAAGGACATCTGTGACGAACTTGCCGCGGTGCGGCACGTGCTCTCGGAGCTTGTACAGACAATGAGGGACATGCGTCCTAGTGAGCAGCCGAGTACCTGCTCCGCTGCCAGTTCTGCCCCAAGCAGCCCCATCCGCAGGCAGAGGGGGCTGCCAATAGAGGCCACCCAGTGGATCAATTCCACATTAGGCACTTCAACACAGGCATCCACGCACTTTTGCGGGGAGTTGAGGGGGGAGGGGTGAGTGGGTGTGTTGGGGAGTTGAGGGGGGAGGGGGGAGTGGGTGTGTTGGGGAGTTGAGGGTGGAGGGGGGAGTGGGTGTGTTAATTGAATTCACATTTACAATACAATTTTTGCTTGATCACAAATCACATGTGTGGTGAACAGTCCACAGTGTGCATATCCCAGACACACACAGTGCCCCAATTGCCATCTCCATGTGACACCCCCCATCCGTGTGTGCTATAAACATTGGTTGATCAGAGTCCGACGCAAGTCACGCCCCTCCTGTGCATCGCTGCCTCCCTGAGGTGCTGCCCCATCCCCACCCTCCTCATCCTCATCGTCAGGTGGTTGCAGTTCAGCATCAGGGGGCAGGGGCACATTCCGTCTGATGCACATATTGGGTAGCATGACACATGCCATAACGATCTTTGCCACCTTCTCATGGCGGTAGAGGAGTGCCCCACCGGACCTGCTGAGGCAGCGAAACCGTGCCTTCAATAGGCCAAATGCCTGCTCAATCACCACACGGGTTCGTGTATGTGCACGATTGAAGTCCTCCTCGTGCTGGTTCTGTGGGTTCCGGACTGGTGTAAGGAGCCACCTCTCCAGGGGATAGCCTGCATCACCTGTATGTGGGCAACAATGTATGTGTCAGTCATGACATCAAATCTCAAATCATGACGTGCCACCATGGCATGCATTCAACTGTTACTTTGTACCACTTTTTACATGCATAAATGGATTCACACTATGTGACCGGTATATGTGTATTCCTCTCATGGACTGTTTTGCATGCCATCAACCAATGTATGCAGGGGGGTCAAGTGCCTTGTGTGTGCCCATCCACTGTGTTCGTTCATGGCCTGTGATATCAACGCTCTCATCATGGCAACATTGCTGTCAGCCTCATGATGACCCCACTGAGCACTACTAATGTTGATAGGCACATTTTTGGAGCCTCGGTGTCTGTGTAGTGGTGTATTGATGTTTTTGTCCGTAATGTGCCTCCTTTGTGCGCAGTTATGGGGGACTGGCCTTTCAGTTGATGGTGTTTGGTGACGTGTATTGGCTAAAGTCATTGCATGTAGGTGCATTTCGTTGAGGTCAATATGTTCCAAATCGGTACAATGCACTTGCAGATGGTTGTGTCATGGTTAGGACACACTTTCATTCACATTGTAGGGCTGCTTACATCGGGCATTATATGTACAGGTGTCAGTTGACGTTTGGGCTGCTTTAGGGTATGAGCTGGCTCCATTGCCTCTGCTACTCGCAGCCAGGTAAAGTATGCATCATTCCCCCCCCCCTTTCAGCCAGGTAAAGTATGCATTGGTACGTCAATCACCTACCCACTTCACATTTCCATGGCCATGACATGAGACTCACCGAGTAGCCAGGATCTTGGCCCTGCATGTCGCTCCATGTAGCGTGGTATTGTGGAATTACGCAGGACCATTGAATCATGGGTTGATCCGGGGAATCGGGCACAACAATGTGTGATGATCCTGTTGGAGTCACAAACCATTTGCACGTTGATTGAGTGAAATAGTTTACGGTTGCGGTACGCTACCTCCATGGCATGTGGGACCACCAATTCCACATGGGTGCAGTCGATGGCACCAATGCAACCAGGTATGCCTGCTAGTGCATGGAAACCCACTTTGGTGTTTGCAATCTCCTGGGCAGACCGTGGTAAGGAAATGTGTGTAACGCTCACCTGATTCCCGTAGAGGCGCCGGTCTTGACTGGGCGTATACCGTATCTTCAAAGGTGATGTGTAACACACGGCTGGCTCTTTGGGCTGGACCTCTGTGCACTGTATGTCTGACTCGAAGGGTAAGATGTCTTAGGTAAGTGAACGCTGTGCTCTCCATCTGCCTCGGGGCAGGGTGCTGTAACCAGTTTCTTCACTGGATAAGGGGAGCAGGCCTCTTGACTTCAGAGGACTGCTGTCCGTCGTTTACTGCACGAACGGTAAGTTTCGAGTAATTCTAATGTCTTTAAAGTCTTTAGTAATGATGTCTCTTGTTTTGCAGGGTTCCGGCGATGGCGGATGACGGGCTGAAGTGAGTTGAAGATGGAGCCCGTGTGATGAATAGAAGCGCCTGGAAGCACGTAAGTAAGCGCTTGTTGCCTGCTTCACGATGCGCTCTAACTGTCTTTTTATTTTGCAGGTACAAGTTCGGAGCGGCTGCAGGGTGCCGGAATACCCACTGGGTTAGATGTGGAAAGGAGTAATGGCACGTGAGTATTAAAGTTCCCCAATGTCTTTAAACGCACCTTGTTTTGTCTTTCAGATGCGGGATGCAGCGCCGAAGGCCTCCGGAGCGTGCGAAGAGTTGGTAAGCTTTTGTTTTTCAGATGCCGGAATGCAGTGTGAAGACCTCCGGAGCGCACGAAGAGTAGGTAAGCCTTTGTCTTTCAGATGCCGGAATGCAGCGCGAGGCGTTGGTGACAGCCGATGGACCAGGTAAGTGAAGAGCTGTCACTGAAGACCGTAATGCTAACCTGTTCTTTCTTGTCTTTATAGTTGTTGCTGAAGACTGGATTCAGGATGGTAAGCCTTTTTCCTTAGGCCCAGGATCAGATGCAGAAGACACGATGAGCGTTCTGCTGCAGAGGATGCAGAATAACGCAAAGCAAGATTCATCCATCGGGTGTGGTTTAAATAGCCTCCTGTAGTGCTTAGGTGTCTCCTTCCACAGCCACGCCTAGGTAAGAAAAGAGTTCCTGCTTTCCAGAAGAGTTCCAGTGTTCTGAATCTAGGGAGTGGCTCCTGCCCCACCCAACAGGAAAAGTAGTTCCAAACAGAAGAGGATCAGAGGCTCAACTGGCAGGCAAGTAAGCAGCATGGTCTGCTGCAGGTAAGTCCACCCAAGCATTATGAGCCCGGCGCTTCCAGCGCTGGGACTGGGCATATTTATGAGCCTGGTGCCACTGGCGCCAGGACTGGGTCCAAAAGGTCCCAATTGGGACTGGTTGGCACTCGGAACCTGGGTTATGGATCTGCTTCCAAGGGAGTTGGGAAAACCCTGACCTTTTGGAAGCAGAGATCATGACAGTACCCCCCCTCAAGGCCCCTCCCAAACCGGGCTTCTCCGGGGGTTTTGGCTTGTCAGGAAATGTTCGGTGAAATCTTTTGATTAGGCGAGGAGCGTGGACATATTCAGCAGGTTCCCAGGATCTCTCTTGGGGGCCGTAGCCTTTCCAGTCAATTAGGTAAAATAGTTTAGATTTGGAGATCTTGGAGTCCAGAATGCTTTTGACTTCAAACTCGAGTTCTCCATCAACTAGGATAGGTTTTGGAGATTTAGTTAGTCGGGTTTGAGGTTGCACGGGTTTTAATAGAGAGACGTGGAAGACCGGATGTATCTTCATGTGCGGGGGCAAGTCCAACTTGACTGCTACTGGGTTTACTATGGTAGTGATGGAATAGGGACCAAGGTATCTTGGGTTGAATGTGCATGGCCCTTTTAGAGGTAGATATTTGGTGGATAACCAGACTTGATCCCCTACTTGATATTGAGGGGCTTCCTTCCGATGTTGATCTGCTCCTTTCTTGTATTGTTCTTTAGCCCTTTGAAGGTGAGAAACAGCTTCCTTAAAGGCTTGGGTGATTGTAGAATGCAGGTAGTCTACTGCTGGTGTTTCAAGATCTTGAAGGGGATCCAACTCCGAGGTTCGAGGGTGACTGCCGTACAAAAGAAAAAACGGGGTTTTCCCAGTTCCCGAATGGACAGAGTTATTGTAGGCATATTCGGCTATCCAAAGGATGTCTTTCCAAGTTTTTTCAGTTTGTTGCAGCATGCAGCGTAAATACTGTTCCAGAGTATGATTGGTCCTCTCGGTTTGTCCGTCGGTCTGAGGGTGGTGACTGGTCGATAGTCTCACATCAATTTGAGCCGACCGACAGCAACTTCGCCAAAAATGAGAAATAAATTGACTACCTCGATCCGAAATTAGAACCGAAGGAAAACCGTGCAGTCGAACGATGTTTTCGAGAAATTCTCGGGCCAGAGTTGCTGCTGTTGGCAAGCCTTTGAGCGGAATGAAATGCGCCATCTTGGAGAATAAGTCCACGATTACTAGAATCGTATTGTATCCGGAGCATGGAGGTAGATCGGTGATGAAGTCCATAGAAAGCGTATGCCAAGGGCGAGGTGGGATGTCAATAGGGCGTAAGAGGCCTGCTGGTCTTTCCTTTTGACTCTTGTTTTGGGCGCATACTCCACAGGACATTATAAAGTCTCTGATATCTTTTTTCCAAGACGGCCACCAGAAGTAGCGCTTGATCTTTTCTGAGGTCTTGGCCATACCGGGATGTCCTTCCATTAAAGAATCGTGATAACAAGAGATTACTTTTTTCTGTAAATCTGTGCTGGGTAGGTATAATCGTTCTTGGAAATACAATAAGTTGTCCTTTACTGCAAAGTCCTTTTCCTGCAGATGCCAATTCTGTATGTCTGCTGGAGTTACAAGTTGCCTGGCTTTATCCTTAACTTCCTCTATGGATTCTGTGGCGATTACACCCAGAATTCTTTGTTCGGGAATGATTGGTACAGGTTTAGGCTTGATCAAGTGTTCTTCCACTCCCATCCGAGAAAGGGCATCAGCTTTACCGTTCTTTGTACCAGGTCGATAGGTAATTATGAAGTCAAACTTGGCAAAGAATAATGCCCAACGGAGTTGTCTAGAGGATTGGGCTTTTGCGGTTTTCAAATATTGCAGGTTTCGGTGATCCGTAATCACAGTAACGGTGTGTCGGGCCCCCAGCAGATGATGCCGCCAAGCCTTAAAGGCAGACTTGATAGCCAGAAGTTCCTTGTCAGTAATCGTGTAATTGATTTCAGGAGGCGAGAATTTGCGGGACCAAAATGCCACGGGATGCAACTGATTGGTTACCGGGTCCTTTTGTGATAGAACCGCCCCCATGGCAAGGCTTGAAGCATCAGTTTGCACGATGTAGGGGAGTTCGGGGCGAGGGTGTTTTAAGATTGGTGCAGAGATAAATTTAGTCTTCAAATCCTGGAAAGCTTGTTCCGCCTCGGTAGACCATTCAAAACGTTTGTTTTTCTTTAACAAGGCAGTGATGGGCTGGACTATTCGAGAGAATTCGGGGATAAACCTGCGGTAAAAGTTAGCGAAGCCTAACATGCTTTGCACACCTTTTACGGAGGATGGTGATGGCCATTTGAGAACTGCATCGACCTTCTTTGAATCCATACGCACTCCGCCAGGTGATAATATGAATCCCAAGAATTCAACTTCAGTCACGTTGAAAACACATTTTTCCAACTTAGCGAAAAGTTTGTGTTGACGCAATCTTTCGAGGACCATTTTCACGTGTTTCCGATGTTCAGATTCCGATGAAGAATAAACGAGGATGTCGTCAATGTAAACAACAACACACACATCTATGAGCTCTCTGAGGACATCGTTCATAAAATATTGAAAGGCGGCCGGGGCATTGCAAAGTCCAAAGGGCATGACCTGATATTCAAATAGCCCATACTTGGTGCGGAAGGCCGTCTTCCATTCATCGCCCTCTTTTACTCGTACCAAGTGGTAAGCTCCTCTAAGATCCAGCTTTGTATATATGCATGCTTTTCTGACTTGGTCCAGGAGTTCAGGGATCAAAGGTAACGGATATCTATTCTTAACGGTGATCTGGTTCAGGGAGCGATAATCTATACAAGTTCTAAGGTCTCCTTCGTTTTTTGGAACGAAGAACAAAGCTGAAGAAGCAGGGGACTTGGAAGGATGAATAAACCCATTTGCCAGGTATTGATCCAGGTATTGTCGAAGGTGAAGGTTCTCAGGCTCGGTGAGGGCATAAATTCTACTACAAGGAGGAGTAGATCCAGGTATCAGGTCTATCTGGCAGTCATAAGACCTATGAGGAGGTAGAGAGTTAGCCTGATCCTTCCGGAAAACATCTTGGTATTCTAGGTATTCGGGAGGTAACTGGGGAGTCTCTGAAGAAATTGCTGCCAGTGCAACACCAGGTGGAGGGTGACAAGTAGAGACACATTCTGGAAACTGGACCGTTCTTGCTCGCCAATCGATCAGAGGATTGTGTTTCTCTAATCAAGGTATTCCTAGAATAATCTGAAACTGAGGGGCCTTGATCACATCGAACACAATCTTCTCATGGTGTCCATCTTGACTTACTAGCATCACCTCTTGAGTGGTATGCGTTACTGGCCCGGAGGCTATCTCCGTACCATCCACCGTAGTAATGACGTCCTTTACAGCCTTGGGACAAAGAGTTAGATTCATCCTCAAAACCATTTCATGATCCACATAATTGCCGATGGCACCGCTGTCGACGTAAGCTTCAATTGCATGTAATCGATCCGGATTATCAGGGCTAATGAGGACCATAGGTATCACGAAATGCGAGGTCACGGAACTGGTTTTCACGCTCGGCAAGAGGACCTCTATTCTTGTCGGGCGAGGTCGTTTCCCTGCTCAGAGTTTGTAACTTTGGTAACTGCAGCTCCTACTGCCTTCTTGGCAGGTTTCACCGGACAGTCTCGAAGAAAGTGCCCTGAGTTTCCGCAATAGAGGCATAATTGCAACTGTTTTCTCCTTTCCCGCTCCTTTTGTGTTAGAGGACCTTTCAGACCCCCTATTTGCATGGGTTCCCCGAAGTCTACTCCTTTGGAAGGAGTTGGCGGTTTGGAAAATACTCGAGCATCAAACTTGGAACGATCGGCCTTCCTGTTCTGCAGTCTGTGATCTATTTGAACGACTAAGTCTATATAGTCCGAACAATCTTGTGGGGGATTCACTACTTGGGCTAACACATCTTTGAGCTCTCCACGCAGACCTCTATAAAACAGCGTAATCCTTTTGTCCTCAGGCCATTGAGTTTCCACTATCAGTCTGTTGAAAGACGCAATATAAGCCAAAAGGTCTTGATTACCTTGTCGCAACGAAAGAAGCTCATTGTCCAAGGCCTGCCCCTGTGAATGTCTTGCGAACAGTTTTTCCATACTGAGCTGAAAAGCTTGAAAATCATGGAGGACCGGATCATCTTGATTTACTAGAGGGATCGACCAGTCTGCCGTATTGCCACTAAGGTACGAAAGCACGAAAGCTACTTTAGCTTGATCAGTTGGAAAGGCTGCTGGCCGGCATAAGAAATGCAACCGGCACTGATTGATAAATACTGCAAACCTCTTTGGGTCACCAGAAATCGTTCGGGCGGAGCCAGAGGTACATTTCCAGGTAGGTTGATCTGCACTGGATTCATAGAGGATGTAGAAGGAAGATTTCCCCCAGATGCGGGTAACGGGGTCTGTCCGGCTTGTGACTGTAGCAATTGTCTAGCGAGATCATCTGTTCGCTCCTTGGAAATAATCAGTTCCCTTCTTAGAGCGTTCGTTTCCTGACGGGCTGCATGCACTTCTGCCCTTAGTTCCCCAAGTAACTGGTCTAGCTGGTCGGTTTCCGAGGTTTCCATAGCGCCTGGACGGGAGTTTTGTGGTAGGCTTTGCGTTCTGTAACGCTCACCTGATTCCCGTAGAGGCGCCAGTCTTGACTGGGCGTATACCGTATCTTCAAAGGTTTTGTGTAACACACGGCTGGCTCTTTGGGCTGGACCTCTGTGCACTGTATGTCTGACTCGAAGTGTAAGATGTCTTAGGTAAGTGAACGCTGTGCTCTCCATCTGCCTCGGGGCAGGGTGCTGTAACCAGTTTCTTCACTGGATAAGGGGAGCAGGCCTCTTGACTTCAGAGGACTGCTGTCCGTCGTTTACTGCACGAACGGTAAGTTTCGAGTAATTCTAATGTCTTTAAAGTCTTTAGTAATGATGTCTCTTGTTTTGCAGGGTTCCGGCGATGGCGGATGACGGGCTGAAGTGAGTTGAAGATGGAGCCTGTGTGATGAATAGAAGCGCCTGGAAGCACGTAAGTAAGCGCTTGTTGCCTGCTTCACGATGCGCTCTAACTGTCTTTTTATTTTGCAGGTACAAGTTCGGAGCGGCTGCAGGGTGCCGGAATACCCACTGGGTTAGATGTGGAAAGGAGTAATGGCACGTGAGTATTAAAGTTCCCCAATGTCTTTAAACGCACCTTGTTTTGTCTTTCAGATGCGGGATGCAGCGCCGAAGGCCTCCGGAGCGTGCAAAGAGTTGGTAAGCTTTTGTTTTTCAGATGCCGGAATGCAGTGTGAAGACCTCCGGAGCGCACGAAGAGTAGGTAAGCCTTTGTCTTTCAGATGCCGGAATGCAGCGCGAGGCGTTGGTGAGAGCCGATGGACCAGGTAAGTGAAGAGCTGTCACTGAAGACCGTAATGCTAACCTGTTCTTTCTTGTCTTTATAGGTGTTGCTGAAGACTGGATTCAGGATGGTAAGCCTTTTTCCTTAGGCCCAGGATCAGATGCAGAAGACACGATGAGCGTTCTGCTGCAGAGGATGCAGAATAACGCAAAGCAAGATTCATCCATCGGGTGTGGTTTAAATAGCCTCCTGTAGTGCTTAGGTGTCTCCTTCCACAGCCACGCCTATGTAAGAAAAGAGTTCCTGCTTTCCAGAAGAGTTCCAGTGTTCTGAATCTAGGGAGTGGCTCCTGCCCCACCCAATAGGAAAAGTAGTTCCAAACAGAAGAGGATCAGAGGCTCAACTGGCAGGCAAGTAAGCAGCATGGTCTGCTGCAGGTAAGTCCACCCAAGCATTATGAGCCCGGCGCTTCCAGCGCTGGGACTGGGCATATTTATGAGCCTGGTGCCACTGGCGCCAGGACTGGGTCCAAAAGGTCCCAATTGGGACTGGTTGGCACTCGGAACCTGGGTTATGGATCTGCTTCCAAGGGAGTTGGGAAAACCCTGACCTTTTGGAAGCAGAGATCATGACAATATGGTCGTCTGTGTGCTTGTGGAGGGCATCGAGCACTTGGATCAGTGTATGTGAGAATAATGGTTGTGAAATGCCATGCAAGTGCCCCACTGTGTGCTGGTAGGTGCCTATGGCCAGGAAGTGGAGCATGGACACTACCTTCAGTAGGGGGGGGATGGCGGTGGGTATTTCTATCATGCTGACGATGTCGTTGTGTATCATGTCAACGATGGTGGTGATGGTGTCCCGGTCCAAACGGTAAAAGGTATGGATCTGCTCAGCGGTGAGGTTGAACGGACTGGCTCGGATGCGTGGGAGTGGGGGCTGCCTGCGTGGTGGCACTGGCTGTGCTGATGGGGCTTGCTGGCCCTGCCTTGCCCTCCTTCTCCTCCTGCGTCTCCTCTGTGCTGCCTGTTGTTGTTGTTGTTGTTGTTGTAGTTGTAGCACTTGCATTGCAATCAGGTCCTCCAGCCCCAACATTGCTAGTCGTATTGGAATCATTGTGGAGTGTGACTGGGTGTGGGAAGGGGTTGGGTGTGCTCTTTTTGTACTTGGTGAGTCTGTATTGCCTCCACCTGTGCTGATTCTGTGCAACTGTGGCAGCTGGGAACACTGCACATGGCCATTTACAGTTGGTTCGCAATGGCGGAATTAGCACCCTGGCGGTAAGGTACTTTACGGCCTTTGCGATGGCGTTAACAGCATGTCCGCTTGGTTTGTGATTTGCTACCTTTGCGTGATGCCGGTACTTACGGCGTGGAAGGTCGTGTGCGTGCGAGCTTGGTGCTGTTAGCGGTACCGTTAACTACGATGCCGCTAATAGCACTTTCATGGGTCATGATCGGACCTAGCGGTAAACGATGCCGGTAATCATTTACCGGCCTCGTTTTTCACTTACCGCCGGGGTCGTAATGAGGGCCTATGTCTGCTCCAATTTACCATACCATGAAAAAACTGCATACAACCTCAACAAAGCAAACAGTAATTATACAATGATTGGAGTCACAAACACCGCAACATAACACACCCATGAAAGCAAACACCTGACCACTCACCACAGCCCAAAACTTTTGCTTGCATGGGTGTTTTTTGCTGCGGTGGTTGTGACCAGTCCCTCAGTCTTGGGTGCATGATGTGGACAAAACACTGCATACAGCCTCAACAAAGCTATCAGTAAGTATACAATGATTAGAGTCACAACCACCGCAACATAACATACCCATGCACACCAACACCTGACCACTAACTACAACCCAAAATGCCTACAGTCTTATGTACCAACATTCTGAACACAATCAAACAAACCGACTACCACACACCATGTCCACTGTCCTATAAATACTATTACACTACTAGCAACCAGTACACAAACTTTTTAAACATACCCCCTATGCAGCCCACATACCACAGTCAAAATGTTTGCTTGCATGGGTGTGTTATGTTGTGGTGGTTGTGGCCAGGGCCTAGAGTCTTGGGTGCATGGCCGAAGGCATAACACAAAAACATAACACAACCACCTCAAATCCTATCTGCTTCACTTGACATACTAAGACAGTACTAGCAGCCAATGCACAAACTCTTCAATGCATGCCCTCTCCACCCAATACTCGATAAACTACCCAAAACCAATATATCAGAGCATAATAAAATACCCAGTAGTGTGGTCAGTGGTTGGTATGTCCGGGAACAGCCTCAGGGACTGCGGCCAACACGATCACATCACAGCCTTCTTCCACCTAAAAAAATACAGCATTTGACCCATCTCTCACTCCCCACCCTCTCCAACTACTCTTCCACACCAACACACACCCCAAAATTAGATTTCTGCTCTGTTCCACGCAGCGCTGTCCACGGATGTCCGCGGATACAACATGGCTGGTGCATCGGGAAAATATGACGCACATCATGCTTCACTCCAACCAATCAGTGAACACATTGCATGTCCGCGGATATGACGTAGGCTCACTGGCCAATCAGTGTCCTATCCGCGAAGCGAACAGGGAAGTGTGTCCACGGACCAGACACAGATATTACACATTTTATTGGACCTACTTTTGGTCATTTAAAAAAAAAACACTGCACGGATTTCCACCAAATTTACAAAAGCATGCTTTCTAGACCCAGCTGCCACTCCTGCCGCAAATTTGGTGAAAATCCCTCCAGCGGTTTCAGCTGTAGGCGTGAGCAAAGTTTTTCTCCATTCAGTCTATGGGAAAAAAATACATTTTGGGACCCCCCTATAACTTTGCCACCTCTTGACCAAATCTCACCAAAGATTCAGGGCTGGCCATATACCTTTTTTGCAAAGTTTGGTGAGGATTCGTCTAGAGGGAGCGAAGTTATAAGCCGCCCAAAAAGTGCTCATCCTATGAGATGAGCAACTTAACCATAACTACACACCCGCTACCACAGGCCGTGTAATATATATGTGTATATTGTGTGATTCAGTACTACCTAAAGGGAGGTTTTGGGTAAAATGTGCTGCAAATAGTACATTGAAACATAAATTAGGTCAGCAACATTGATCAAAGGTAACTACCGCACGGGGCAGCATCTGATGAAACTGACTCACCTTAACCTAGAAAACTGGCCCAGACTAGAATGCTGGCCGTCACTACGGGCGTTGCCCTATTGCCTTATATGCTAGACTGAGCAAGGTTGAAAAAAAATATCCATAGTGATTGTAGAGTCCTGAAGGGATCTGGAAAGACGCTTTTTAAGTACAGTAACATGGCTGCTTCTTTCCTGCATTTTGTTCCTAACTCTGTAGTGTAGAGGAGGAGTCAAGTACCCCCACCAGACCTCATGTTGCCTATATGTTTGGAAACGGAAAAAGCAACACCTGGAGTACCAGCGAGAATGCCTACACCGCAAAGAATCCTTGAAACAAGGTATTCATTAAGAAAACCCTATTTGCATGCACGAAGAAATAACGTTGTTCTGGAAGAAGTCCCGAAAGAAGTGTGAAAATGAGTGGGAAAGAAGACTGGTGACATCACACGAAGCAGGACTGATGCACCCTGACAAGATATGAAAGACAAAAGAACATCAACATTCTATAAGATCTGAAGAGGAGGTGTCAAAGATGAGCAACATTTCGGGCTCAAGATGAAGCTGCTTGTGCAAAGAAATGCTGAAGAAAATTAAAAATCAGTTTACACTTGTACAGATGCAGTAACACAAGTAGACAAAGGGATCTAAAGACTGGCTGCGTAGTGAACAGTTTGCGGCGATGCACCAATGTATATACATAGGAATTTATGGAACCTGGATGTTCCACGATGGGTACAATGTGCTTTCATCACGGGATGTTTTTTCGCTGGGATTTTTACAGCCGATTTTTCAACAAAAAAAATTCATCAACATTTTTGGCTGGTTGGAAAAATATATATTCGGGGTGTGGGTGGTCAGGAACATATCAAAAAAATAAAAGGGATAGGGAATAATGTAAAATAAAGATTTGATGAGTTTTTTCATTTAAAATTTTGCAGGAAAAAAAACCTACGAAAAAACATCCCACGATGAAATGATATAGAACCTCCACGGTGCACTTTAGCAGGCTTGAAACCCCGTGATTGGAAAGTGTTTTAGTGTGGCGCAGTTGGACAACAGCTAATGGCAATGGAAAAATTTGAGAAATGCTTGGCTTTCCCAGCACCAAGAATTGAGGCTACCATGAGCCTGGTTGTCCGTCAAGTAGTTACATGAACGTGAGAAAGGAACAAACTTCTGTTTGAGATTAAATGGAAAAACACAGAAGGCTTCAAGAGTTCATCATTTAATAGTATTATATGCAGCACAAATCTCAGAAACGTGGTCTCCAGTCGCATGGTCTGATGAAAATAGACTTTGGGTCGAGCAACAATGAAACCAAGAGATAAGACCCTGCCATACTCCCTTTTATTCTCAGGCACAGAGAGTATCTGAAAGGCCAGATTCAAAGCCTTAATTGCGACTGGTCAGGATGGATGATGTTACTCCGCTCGTGTGCCTGTGCAAACAGCTGCCGAAACACACACACAAGCTTAAGCAATATAGTGCAGAATGGGTTAAGGGCACGGCAGATAAGATG
The DNA here is from genome assembly GCF_040938575.1 of Ambystoma mexicanum. Taxonomy (NCBI): domain Eukaryota; kingdom Metazoa; phylum Chordata; class Amphibia; order Caudata; family Ambystomatidae; genus Ambystoma; species Ambystoma mexicanum. The sequence continues at coordinate 1,089,227,391 of NC_090925.1, read as the reverse complement.
TTCATGCCATTGCCCCAAGGGGGATCACTGTCAAAAGCAGTTTTGCAACACATGACTACGTATTTGCACGCTGCGTACACGGGAAAGAATTTGGGAAATAGGGTAGCTAGTTTAGAGCTTTGGAAGATGTACCAGGAGGAACATGAAGACCCGCCTCCTGAAGTCTGAATGTTTAACAAGTGTAAAGAGGGGGGTCCAGAGCCTTCTGCTCCCACCACCGCACCAGAAGTAAATGGCGATAGTACGAAAGATTAGGGAGTGTACCCGTTAAGAGAGTTTACAGCAGTGGCAGGATACAGTAATCCGACGCATGAGCCACCTGCTTATAGCAGTGATGATAGTCCAGAGAAAAATCCAGAAAGGGATGTGACCTCTAAAGTCTTACGGGACAAAGAGAGAAGTGAACAACCAAGTATGATTCTAGATATAGAACGAGAAATTAAGAGATGGAAGGGAGAACAGGTTAAAGCTGATGAGATAGCGCTCATACAGATGAATGTATGGGCAGTCAGATCTTGTTCAAACTTGATGGGAAGAGCATCGAGGAAGTACAGCAAGTGGAAGATCAAGACAAGCAATATAAAAAGGACAGGGAATGAGAGAAATGATTGAAAGAAGATGAGTCTAAAAGGAAGAGTAGACAGAGACGAGAGCAACTGTATCAGGAAAAACAGTTAGGAAGAGAAGAAAGAGCAGAAGAGCAAACAAAATGTGACAAAAGGCAGAGAGCAATCGAAGAAAGAGCCAGGCTAGAAAAGTAAAGAGAAGAAGTGGAAGAACAGAAATTAAGAAATAAAAGAATACAAAGACGCAGAGATGACAAGGTGTGCAGGGCAAATGAAAGAAGAGACGTGAAAAGACAGGAAGAGGAAAGGATTAGGGAAGAAGCAAAGAAACAAAGAGAATTTGATGAGCAAATGGAACGAAAGAGAAGGCAGAAGGCACGCGACATTGATCGCATAGAAAAAGAGCTAATGCAACCAAATCCAGTAGTGGCATGGAAGGACTTAGAGGAGTTCCTCCCATCACAGGAACCTATGCCAGGACCCTCACGAGTAAATCTAGAGGAGGATGTTGAGATAGGAAGCATCCGACACACAATCGAGAAGGCTTTTTCAGGAGATGAGAACAAAAAGTGAATTGAGAAATAAAGGGAAAAACGATCGATCTGAAAGTGCCCAGTGACGAGGCAAGGAGGGAGGCCTGTTTAGCCTTGAGCCTGGAGCCCTGCTATGAACAGGCAGACGATGGGAGACTATTGCGATTTTGGGATTTCACAATTTCCCTTGTTAGAACAAGGAATATATTCTGTGGCCCCAGATGGAAAAGGATAATTTAAGGTGTAAGCTCCCGAGTTTGATTTTGGGTGCTGGGAACTAGATCTATGAATTAGCTAAGTATATATTACTAAAAAACTAGACTCGAATTGGACTAGGTATCGAAATATAACTAGAAATAGGGTGAGCCACCATTATGTGATAGGTCAAACATTTTGTAATGAGGACAGCCATTTTAGGTTTTGTGACAAGGTCAGGAACTTCAACATCGATAATTACTGAAGTAGACAATGGTTACTTTATGCTAACTCACTCTGACCTCATTAGACAGTTTTTTTTTTAATAAGGAGTTCATGTAGGGGACGGGACAAAGGCGAGGGGAATAAGTGGATAGAACCACTTTAGACTAGGTCGAGTAGCAGATAGGCCAGCGAATCACAAGCAGACAGAGGAACAGCACATTGATCATACCATGTAAAATCAATGAATCACAGATAGAAAGGGGTTGTCTTTATGACCAAACCATTAACTCATCTCTCTAGAACTGTATATAAGAGTGGGTGAACCCAGTAATTTAGAGCAGAGTTCCGGAGATGTCCTTGCTGCATGAAGTCTATTGCCTGTTGGAAGAAATAAAAACCTAATGACTTCTGAAACCTGCCTGAGTTTCCTGCTTGCTGCAGAGTGTCTCTTCCTGATCCCAGGACATGCCAAGGCCCAGAGGGTGGGGTGGTTGGACCATCCAGAACACTTGGCGAACCAAAGCCAAGAGTCCTGAGCTGATGTCTCAGGACTAAATGAACCTGGAAGATAAGGTAAGTTATGCTATCACGCCTGATAGAGGGGAGAGAGAATGGGCAGGAGGACAGATAGGGAGGGCAAACTGCAGTTGCCAGCCTGCTGGTAGAAGAGGAGGGACTTGCAGGCCTGATAGCATGACAGAGGGCCTTGGCAATAGGGCAGTGAAGAGGACTATTTTGTTTTTGGCAATTTCCCAAGAAAAATTATTTTAAGAGTCCTTTTTTGGAAAACTTCCAAAAATTCTAGAATTGAGTAAAAATTCGAGGGGTTTCAAAAATGATTAATTATTTAAAAAATCATGTTTGGGAGAAGCACTTAAAAAACATGTTTTTCAAATTTTTCAAGAAAAAGCTAAAGTCACTTGGAGAAACAACTCTTAGAATAAAAAAGTTTTTGGAGTTATTGTGTGCACAGCTTTTAGAGACAAGGTTATCACTACTATGGCGGACGCCCCGTTGGATCTTTTTTGGGGGGAAAAATGTAATGTTTTTTTTTTTAGGGTGTAACAGGAAAATGGGATAAAATGTAGCTTACAGAAATGAGTAGTGTATGCATAGTGAGCAATTGACTTGAGATAGGCCAAGCAATTGTATTAGTGAAATATTGACTCAAGTGTAGCCAAGCAATGTATAATCGTGAGAGAGGCCACAATAAAGAGGATACGCCCTGTACCTAAGCTTTAAAGAGTGTTAGAAGAAGATTGAATTGTGTACTGTACATTTTGTTTATGACTTAAGAGAAAGAAAATGCATTTTTTTGTTGATTTAGAAAAAGTTTGCATCAAGCAAGGAATTAAAAGTGATCAATTATGAAAACAAATGAGACAAAAATATACTATGTGTCAAAGTGAACAGGTTCGCATTGTTTTAATGCTGATAAAAATGACATTTGATAAAATAAATGGAAAAAACAGGGAGAAAGTGCTTCCCTTTAGTCCTCCAACGAAATCAAAGTCCAGTACCTATGGAGTTAATTCCTGTATTTACTAAAACTAGACAAATCATTCTATTTAATGAATTCCATATGGTGAAAAACTGCATCCATTTTGATAAGAAAGAAGCAGAAAGTAAAACTGATATGAGGTGAAATATAACTGTGATTTTCTCTCTTTTGAACTGGGTCATTTCAGGGCAAGGAGCTGTAATCGTGCTAAACTGCTCCAGTGTAGAGCAAAGGAGATTTATTGTTGAAACTACCTAGCTGACAGTTGACTAAGATAAGACTTGCCCAAAACGTCCTATGCAGTTAATATGGGATGACTTCATGCTCGCAGTAGACGGTCTTTGGAATGGAATGTGGTTCAGAATTGTGCACGAAAAACATGACATTGAGTAATGGTTAACATAACAGATGAGAGAGAGGCAAGTTTCTCTTTGAAGGACATTTTTTTGTGAATGAATTGGCATTTTTAGAACTAAGGAGAAGCTGCTAAGTTGAAGTTGAAAGCCACACTGACACAGTGTTTGAACAATCACAGCAACTGTTATATTATGAAATGAAGATGGAGGTTTCATTTTTTTTAACACTTGATGCATAAACTGTGCCTCATTGTTAGGCAGTGCTTTAGATTATGTTAGGCCAGCTGGTAATACATGTTTTGATGGGTGCATGTTTTAAGAAATGCCCATGAGTCATTTGGTTTAAATTAAATGAATTTTCATTTTTGCGCTATGACAAGGAACTGAGAATAAAAGACTTATTGCCGTGCAAATTATAGCATGAAGTGCAAAAAATATGTCAATTTATAAAATTGCACAAAATTAATTTGCACAGAAGACAGGTGTCAAGTGAGGAACAGATGTTCCTAGTGATATACATATATTATGTTTGAGAATTTAGAAGACATTTGGACATGAAGTCAGAGAAAAGATGCCCAGGAACACACAATTTAGAGTGGTGTAGCTGAGATTTAAATTGTGTTTTTATGTGCAGAATACACCAAAAAGCAGGCCAATGTGCTAATAGATGGTACTTCGACCAAGCACAGTAAATAAGTTATGGAAATGACAGTAATATATGGAAAAAGAAGCATTATTTGACAAATGTTTTTTTAGCTAAACATGACAAATTTGGAAAAGTGTTGAAATATAGTTTAAAAGAAGCATGAAAGCAGCTAGTAAGCTGTACTGACATATGCAGGCATCCATGAAGGTGCACTGTCATGTGTAAGGACATACAAACACATATACGCATACATGCAGTCAAATTGATAGCTGACATAGGGAATAGTTGATCCATCACTTTTTGAAAACTTAGGAAGGGCAGAGATTTGTCTATTTGTATTTTGAAAATATTGAGATTCTTGCAGTATGCAAGCAAGAGTAAAAGAACAGTGCTTGCATTTTACTGCGGATGTAACCAAAAAAGCTGTTTTGAAATAGATAAAACAGCAGGCTGGGAAAAGTGGGAGTAAGCTGTGAACTCGCAAAACAGGAATGTAGCACTGGGCGGCCTTGAGGAAAAAGTTTGCCAAAGTTAAAATTGTTTCATGATAAAAGAGAGTCAGGAATGTGGCCCTCGCGCATTTGCGGGCAAAATAATTAAGTAAGCAAATGTACATAACAGCTTGCGAAGACCACAGCTGATTAAAACAAAGAAAGGGAAAAGTTACAAATCGCAAACAAGTAAGAACATTGTTGGCAGGTTTTTTTTCAGTCAAAGGCTTGCACCAATGCAGATTGAAAATGTGAAAGGTTTGTTCTGCCTCAAGCATGCAGGCCAGGACAGAGCAACCTGACATTGTGGCCTTGAAGGGTGTTTTTCAGTGTATAAAAAAAGGAGATGATCAGGGGTAGATGCATTTGCATCTCAGGTGGCAGAATCACCAGCACAGTTAGAGCAATTTAAAAAGCGACCTCATGGTTAGTGCGGGGAAGTTGCCATCAAATGGGAGCGAAATTGATATCATTGCCATGTAAAAGGCTGTGCAGAGCCATTGCCCTCGCTATGGAGAGACAGACAATGAGAAATGAGAAGGAGTTTGGGGCTTCACAGTTTCCCTTGCTAGAGAAAGTGCGAGCTAGATCACAGTATGTACTTTGACCCCAGATCGTTAAGGGTAATTTAAGGTACAAATTTCCCAGTTTTGACTTCTAGCACTGAGAAGTGGATACATGTATTAATAAATAATTATTTTTAAAAAAGTGTCAGAAAGAGGCGCATTAGCTACAAAAGACAGTAAAAGTCTTCTAGCCATTATTTTTGGGGACAAAAGCTGATGACAGTTGGTCAAAGGTAAGACATTTGAGAATTATCGGTCATGATGGAGCGCTGTTTAAACAATAGTAGGGTGGCAGTCTGGAAAAGCGCTTATAGTATTGTACTCAGACACGCCAGAAGGGAGAGCTATCAAAATGCCAGAGGCTGTCAGAGCTCGTGCCGACACAGCTTAAGGAATTAGTGGGCCTGGAAGTAAGGCCATGGTCTGAGAGGCAGCTGACCATTGTGTATTAATGCAGACTACTGCAAGAAAAGAATCACAAGAAATATGATGTTAGGAAAATGAAAAAGCAAAATCAGTGCAGATAAATTGGTGAAATACACCAATGGAAGGGTAATATGAATAGTGGAGGCAAATTGAATTCACAATAAACAGCAAGCATGCTGCAGGTCAAGAATCAAAGGCAGCTTGATCAAGGTAATGATAGATCAGTACTCTAAGGTAGGGGAGGCTTATAGGGTAGTGGCATTCAAAATATTTAGGGGAAATTCTCAGAGTAACCCGGGTGGGTTTCAAAATATGCAGAACGACAATCAAAATATGCAGGATGGACAGGTTAGGAGACATTCTCCTGTGTATTGCACATGAGCTATGTAAGAACATTTTGCACGCATGTGTAGAAGCCAAGGATTCATGCAGAATGGAGAATTCTCGAGAAGGGAGGCAGCACACCCCCTAGTGCAGAGCTCACAAATCAAGGAGGGGCTTTGATGAAGAAGGAATACTGAGTAGACTCCGGTTCAAGGATGCTCAAACTATACTGAGGAAATGTCCTTTTTGCCATATGAAAATGGATCGATATAATACATATGCACATGCAGAGACTCTTATTAAGGTGGGCCTCGTACGCACTACAGGGGGATTTCTGAACCCAGTAATAAGGGGTCACTCCCCTTGCGACTAAAGATGACAGCCATTGAGTATGCCATTATGAGGGCTGACAGTACAGTGATAAGATGATTTTGTGCCGTAAAGTATTGAACATGTAGGGGTTTTTCTATTTAGGAAAATCTTTGGGTATGTTGGCATCTCCAAGGGTTACAGCCTATGAGGGGGTTGTGTTAAAACTGGCGATCAAATAGTCAGACATAGGAAAAAGATTTCTGCCATGGGTCCAGTGGAAAGCACTAGCAGAAACTGAACAAGCTCATGGCTGTTTGTATTTTGAGAAATATTATGATGAACCCTCCAGGGTGAAGGAAGACATAGTGTCAGTGGGGGAGATTCTCTTTTTTGATGATTCTTCAAGAATAAACCTGGGTAATAGACATACAGATGCCGCTGGGGTAAGCCGCATGACTAATGGAGATGTTTGAGGTACTGACAAAATGTATGCCTACCGTCATGCTTTTCGTCACAGGCTGTTGAATTAGTGGCGCTGATTGTCTCGGCAGAGAAATCTTGCAGACCCGGAAGTAATGGTGTACAGTTACCCCGCCTATGTGATGTCAACAGTACATGCAGAACTAGCACGTTGGAAAAGGAAGGGTGACCTTCGAGCAGGCTGCACTCTTGAGCAGCACACTGCATTATTGAAACGACCCGTGGGAGCGAGCACTACTACTCACAGTAGTCATTATAGTAGTGGGATAGGATAGCTACACTGTCTTCAGTATGTTAATAAAAAAGAACCATGCCGCAAGTGCACGAGTGCAAGGAATGGTTCGGTTTTAATAAAGTAGAACACGTTGCATTTTGTATAAAGTAAAGTACACCGTATGCAAAATGGATTTACTGCTGAGGTCAAGTACAAATAAGCCCAAATGTAGATTCAGCAATATGCAAACATGGAATAAATAGTGACACACAGGAATGAAAGCGCTGGTTTTAAAAAAGGAGAAATGATTTCACAAAACCAAGCGTATGCATGCATGCACAGTAGGACAGCCTCATAGGATGACCTGATGCGTTCAAAATTGTTAGTGCACTAGGTTTTAAAGGTGGCAAGAACTAATGTGGCAAAGAGAGAAGAATGTTTGGTCTCGTGGTAGACATTGGGACTGTGTGTCCACAGATCAAAGACAGTAAGGTGGTGAATGAATATTAGAAGATTCAAAGGGGTTTTGAAGACTATAGATGCATTTTTTGTTTAGTGCGAAATTAATAGTCTCTGAAAGAGAGTGTGTTATGACGAATATTTGGTGTAATTGCAACAGGCACCTGCCAGTGAGTGAGGAAAGGATTCGATGACAAAGCTTAAGCATGATGATGTTGTTTCATTAATCAAAGAAAAGTGTTTTTTGTTTTGTTCTCAGAAACGCACCATTTGAATATGGGTATATTCATAGGGGCATATACAAGGCAGAAGGCCGTTGAGAAGGTTCTGATGGGAACCAAAAGGTTTTTATTGTTGTGGCAAAAGTGTAGTATTATGGATAACTGTGTGACCTAGTGGAAAAGTGGTGAGAGCATAGGATGAACTTAGTATCAGACCACCGATAAATTATGAACAAAGAGGGGGGACAGATGACCTCCATGTAATTAGAGACAGCCATAGATTAAGGAAACATAGCAAATGATTGAGGAGTGAATACAAAATTGATCATGGAGGACAGTAATGATTCTCATAAAAAAGGTTTAGGTTAAGTAATGTCACAGATGACGATATACCTAGATAGGGCTTAATGGAGTATGAAGTGGTGCTTTCTTAAGGAGCATCACATACTAAAAGGAAAGGAAACATTTTTAGTATACATGACAATTATGTAACAACACCCAGAAAAAATAAAAGAAGATTGGAAAAAGTGTCAAAAACGTTAGGTAGGCTTTGGGCATGAGTCCAGAAAAATGAATTAGAAGAAGATGAAAATAATTGATTTACAATAAACCGTATAGGAATAAAAGTGCTTGGTTTAAAAACCTGACGGCATTTGGATAAAAAACAAAATTATGTAAATACATATATAAATAATTAAAACATGAATTAAAGGGAAGAATTAATGAAGAAAGGATTGGATGAATGAATGAATGAATGAATGGATAGGGGATTAAATAGGAAGTATCAAATAAGTAAAAAATCCTGGATCTTGCGTGAATGTTGGAGGAATGTCTGTATGGCCTTAAAAAGGGAAAAAAGAGGTAAGTACTGGTTCAAACTACAAGGGTGTGGACACACTATTGATCATTATTAAGAGTAAGAGAACCCAGGTGAGTAACAGAAAAAAGAGGTAGATAGAGACACAGTGGGCCTCATTATGACTTTGGCGGTAGCCATGCCGCTATTGGCGGCATGGCTGCCACCAAAATCGGGTCCGGGTTCCCTGAATGGGGAATTACCGGGCCATTCTGAGTTCAGAGGTCCCAGTTATTCCTCCCTCCAGGAACCCGGGCCCAGACCTTCCCCATTCCCATTTGAGCCCTCATAGGGCTCAATGGGAGAGGGAGCAAACAACGGGCCGATTACGAGTGGCCCGTTGTTTGCTCCCTCTTCCCCTCGCGGGACCCGGTAAGGACGCCTGGTTTGACCAGGCGTTACTTACCGGGTCCCGGAAGCGGAGCTTGTAATGAGGCGGAATGGGTTTAACGGGTCCGCCTCCTTTAGCAGAGCCCATTAACCTGTTCCGCCTCAGTCGTAATGAGGCCCAGTGCCTTCAAGTGTGTAGCCATTTTTCCCAAGATAGGTGCAATCAGGTGTGAAGAGAGTAGCACATAAATGAAAGCATGGCCACTTCAGACAAACACAGAAAACAGAAGTCAAATTGAAGGTGGGTATTTATTTTCGTATTTATGATGCCAAAGGGGCTAAATTTGGTGAGTACATAAAACAAGTTTAGAATAGGCAAACATTGCAGTTTTATAATAAAAATGAAGGCATGTAGTAAGAACTGGTGCCATAGTCTAGAAAAACAGAGGTAGACTAGTGGGCGTAGTGGGGTAAAGAGGGGATGATGTGCAACAAAACGTTTAGTTTGTCTCAACAGGATGATCGCAAAGCACAGAAGGAAAAGACCATGTTCCAACACAATCGGGAGAAGGATGATGAAAGAAGGACAGAATGAAGCATTTACAGCTGAGCAGGAAGCATTTACAGCTGAGCATGAAGCATTTACAGCATCATAGCAGAATGAAGCATTTACAGCTGAGAGGCAAGCACATTCAGCAAAGCAGAGCAAGCACATTCCACTAAGCTGACAGAGGCTGTTCAACTGAGCAGAAAAAAAGGCTAAGTATAGGCCTAAACGTTGTACAGGTCCAATAAACAAGTTTGTTTTGATGTGCACAAACGGCCCAGAGAGAGAGCCTGTAAACTAAATGGGATGAAAGTATTGAGAAATTATCATACATAAAAGTTTTTAGTTAGAAACAAGCAGAAAAGGTTTGGGTTAGGAAATAACTTGACCTACTTGCCAGTACCCGAATGACTTTTGTCTCTATTTTGATTTTCTACAGACAACAGGGATCCCTACCAGCAATGTTCACTTCTACTACGGATGAGCCTGGAAGACAGAAAAAGAAGACGCCCTTCTTTTAATGTCTTTTTTAATGTGTTTCATTTGTTGTTTGTTATTTTTGTCTGCTTGGTCTGAAAGGTTTGACCTTAGGAGGAAATGTGTCCCCCGAAGGACAAATAATTCGTATAAAAAGAAAGCCCAGGCAACATAAGGGCAGGGAAAAATGAGGAGATAGGCAAACGTGTTTAGTGCCTAAAAATATATGTTTATTGCAAACAAATCAGGTTCCAGCAAGCTGACCACATATAGTCAAATAAATGTGAATGTGTACACCAAAGAAAAATAATTAGTAGCTGATACGCAAAGAACAAAACTATCTGATGTAGCTGTGGCTAGGAGGTAGGGATGTCCAGAAAATGTATAAATGTAGTTTTTCTAGGAGGCAGAAACGTTAAAAAAGTAAGAGGAATGTAGTTTGTTTAGAAGGCAGGTGAGGTTTGTCAGGACAAGCCCACAAGGATTTTAAGGGGTTGGGTTGACAGGAAATGTACTGATAATAGAGGCATACTTATTTTACAAAGGAAAATTCAGTTTTTTATTACAGATGGACAACGAGGGACCTGTATGCCTCAGAAAATGTATATTGCACCACACGAGGAGAGAGAGAAGTCACTGAGGAACCCAATTACATGCCCAATTTCGTTCAAAGTTGTTGTCGACAAAAAGACTCCCCCATCCTTGTGTTCCCTTACTAAAATGCCCCCTCTTTTGAACTTATTTGAATAATGGAATTGAGTGCTTTATGGAAAAAGAGACACTCCAAAGTCAAACAATTGGCCTTGAATCAAAGGCCAAAGAACTTGCTGCAAAACAGCTCCCAAAAAAAGAGGACAAAATAGATAGGACACAGACGGTCCGCAGATGCGAAAACAGAGATGAGTCGGTTGGAAGACATGCGAGTTGAAGATATATGTTGAACTTTGAAAATATGCATGAGCAAGACATGGGAGCAAGGAAAAGATGTTGTGGGATGGAAGTAGCAGAAAGGATGTGGACTATGAGCCATGATATGGCCAAAATGAAAGAAGACAAATGGGCTAATGGGTTACCTCAAAGATTGACAAAAAACTCTCGGGTTATAGTGGGTGTAAAATGATCTGAGGCATATAGTTAGTTTAAATTAAACTGGGGAATGGAGGTAGGGTTTAAATAAAATAAAGTAAAATTAGTATTAGGGACACATACATGTTTAAACTAGGAGAGTATAATATGTTAGTACTGATGTTGTAGAAATGTGTTAGGATACCTCTTAGATTAAAGTAAATTGTCTATAGAAAAGGGTGATTAGGTTAGAGATGTGTAGGGACATTGAAAATTAAGGAGGGTGGACATGGGTGTAGTTGTAAGTATTGAGTAGATGACTGAATACTATACAAGAGGGGGGAGTGTGAAGGAGTGACTATCCCCTCCCCCTCAAACTGAATGTAGTGTAGGTAGATCCACTCCCCCTCAAACCGAACGTAGATAAGTAGGTGGGGTGATCAAGGACTCTAAATGTTGTAGAAACAAGAATTATAGTGCTTTGCAGCAAAGCGCTTTAAAATCGATTCATTTTTATGAGGTCAAAATGGTTTAAACGATAGACGGCTTGATAAGTAGTACATGCTAAGAATATATTACTTAAAAACTAGACACGAATTGGACTAGGTATCGAAATATAACTAGAAATAGGGTGATTCACCATTTTGTGATAAGTCAGGCATTTTGTAATGAGTACAGCCATTTTAGGTTTTGTGACAAGGTCAGGCACTTCAGTATGGATACTTACTTAAGTAGACAAAATGGTTGCTTTATGCTAACTCACTCTGACCTCACTGGACAGTTTTTGTTATAAGGAGTTCATGTAGGGGACAAAGGGGGAGGGAATGAGTGGATAGAAACGGTTTGGACTAGGTTGAGTGGCAGATAGGCCAGCAAATCACAAGTAGAAAGAGGAACAGCACATTGATCATGCCATGTAAAATCACCGAATCACAGATAGAAAGGGGTTGTCTTTATGATCAAACCATTACCTCATCTCCCTAGAACTGTAAATAAGGGTTTGATTTTGATTTTTGATTGTTTATTTGTATAACCCAGTGATTTAGAGCAGAGTTCCTGAGATGTCCTTGCTGTATGAAGTGTATTAACTGTTGGAAGAAATAAAAGCCTGATGACTTCTGAAACCTGCCAGAGTGTCCTGCTTGCTCCAGAGTGTCTCTTCCTGATCCCAAGAAATGCCATGGCCCAGAGGGTGGAGTGGTTGGACCATCCAGAACAAACCGCAGTCAGACCAAGGAGGGAACAGATTTATGCCGAGAGGCTGAGGAGGCTTTCCTGAAAGAGGAGGCTTTCAGAGTAATCAGGGAAACTTTCAGAATAACCAAGGCAGCTTTCAGAACAACCAAGGTGGTAATCCAGGCATGCAGGAAGGGCATGTTAGGAGATTCCCTCCTGCGTGTTGGACATGTGGAATGACAGGACATTTTGCGCGAACATGTGGAAGCCAAGGGTATGTGCAAAATGGGCAATTCTCAAGAGGGGGACAGTTTATCTTTCAGCATATAGCCCACAAAGTAGGGACAGGTTCACCCAAGATCAGAGAGTAACTCAAGCACAAGCGCTGTAAACGCAACAGGCTTTACAACCACAGCAAGCTCCATTGAATCCACCACAAGGGCTGTGTGATAAACCTACTGCAGTGCACCCAGTTAGTGTGCATTCTGGCTCTGGCTCTGTCAATACCAGGCTGATTGGCTATATGAAGGGTTAATTCTAACTTGCAGCCGGAAGGAAATGATTGACAGTAATGTTACCCAATCAGAGTTTGTCTTCCAACATTATTCTGACAACAATTGTTTTCTTTGCTTACATGTGGTTGCTAGGAGACAGAAGGAGAGGAGAGCCTGAACGACGGTTACGAGTGGGCTTACTAGAATTTGTTTTTAAGACAGAGAAGTTAACGGAAGATATTAGAAAAGAGTCAAATTGTGCCATTGCACTTTATATGAAGTTTTGCTCATGTGGGGTTAAAGCGTTCGTCTTAATCGCCATGTAAAAGAAGTTCAATGTTACCAGTTTCCTGAATAGGAGAGACGCACTGCCAGTTTTGTTGGAGAGGGAGAAGCGCTCGACACAGCGTCACTTTTGTTGAGGGTGTGTATCCTGTCATCTGTTAGTACGCTGACAAAGACTTCCCAATGCCGGGAGGATCGCTGAACCAGAAAAGCGCAATGTCGGAAGGTGAGAGAACGGGGAGGAGTTCAGGCGGCGCTGCAGAGCCGCGACCACAGCTGAAGGGGGCGGAGACCAGGCGGCCCTGCTGAGGGCGTTAGCAGCTGAACAGCCGAATACACGGACAAGACCCCACACACCCAATGCATAAGGAGAGAAAAGTTAAGAAGTAGAAGGTATGTGGAAATCCAAGAGCGTTTGAACGGGCATAGGCTCATAATGTGAAATGGACCGTAATTGATACGAATACAAGACAGGCAAACTGTCTTTATAAAAAAAAAAAAGGCTAAAGTGGAAGTTAATGCTCAGATCGTTCAAAATGCCGGCACTATAGAAACAATTCTAGAGCTAGAATATTAATATAATAACAAGATACCTAAAGAGGAAATTGAGAACAATTAATCAAAAGTATAGGAAAAGAGGAAGAAGGAGATACAGAGATGATTAAAAAAACTGGACATGTCTACCAAGAGATAAGAGAGTAGATAAGAATCATCTGTAGACATGCATTACATTGGACAAGAGCATGCATAATAGAGTGATACAGGAAGAGTCGAAAAGACTGAAATAACAAACTGAGACAATTGAACTATATACAGAGAAGAAGTAAAGAGAGAGAATATAGACACTGAGGAAGTTTGCAGAGACTTACCTGAACGTGAGCCAAGAATATGGCCTGAAAAGTATATCCAATCCAAGAAGTCTGAAGAGAAGAATACGTATCCTTTTTCCTAAGAGAAAAGAAACAAAGTTACAGTTAATAAAAGTTGTTTCTGAAACAAATTACCACCTACTTTATGTCTCAGTGCACTTATTTGTTATCTTAACAAGGTCAATCGCCAAGGGTATGTGCAAAATGGGCAATTCTCAAGAGGGGGACAGTTTATCCTTCAGCATATAGCCCACAAAGTAGGGACAGGTTCACCCGAGATCAGAGAGTAAATCAAGCACAAGCTCTGTAAACGCAACAGGCTTTACAACCACAGCACGCTCCATTGAATCCACCACAAGGGCTGTCACAACACGCGCCCAGGCAGATACAGCAGAGCGCAAATACAGGACAGTTATTGACTCCTAAGGTAGGGGGTGTCACTGTTTCATAGGGGAATCCTTTTACAGGTACGGGAATAAGTACGTACCCACAGTAGGACAGCTCACAGGGTGACTTGATGTGTTCAGTACTATCGGTGACGCCAAATCCTCAAGAGGAACCAAGGGTGGCTGATGTTCCCATAGGAGGTAAATCATTTTCTTTTTTAGGAGACACAGGGGCAACTCGCTCATGTATACAAGAGGGAAAGGTTTCACTATAGGGAAATGCCATGAATGCTCAAGGGTTCTCTGGAGCTACATGTAGAGTTCCATTTACTGAGAAATTGCCAGTCTCTATAGGAGAATGCGAAATGTCTGTCCCATTGTTGTATTTAAAACAGACACCAGTTAATATACTGGGCCGAGATTTAATGAAAAAGTTAAATATGATGATTTCTTTAACTGATGAAGGCAAAGTGTGTTTGATGCCAGGAATACATTATTTAAACGTGGGTGAATTTATTATGCCATTTGCAGGACAAATAGCTCTGAGGGTAACACTGTTAGAGCGTGAAGTTTTTCACTATGGGTTACGCATTTTGTTAACATGGCTATCTGATTCAGTGGGCAAGACTATGAGAATACCTGATGAATTTCTGTTCAGACCACAGATACCCATGGACAAAGAGAGGGGAAGGGTTTTTCCTTTGGAGTTACAGGCAGCCATAGTATGAGGGTAATTGCTATGCTCGAAGGTTGGGATAAGGGCAGGCCATTGAGAACAGTAATTGCTATTGGGGAAGGACGTAGGTTGACTGCTGTCACTGACGAGGATATGTTTAGCGACAACCCATCTGATGACGAAGTAGTATTCGAAATGAGCATTACATATTGAATCAGGACAGAAAGACGAGAAGTCCCACAAAAATGATGATAGTATGGCAGTGTCCCGCATTTTTTGATGAAGATATGCAGAAAGTATCGTTTTCTTTATGGACTGCAGGACCCTATGACGTAGGCCCGTTTACAGGAGTGGGAGGAGTTAAGATTAAGCTGAAACCAGGAGCAATTTTACCTTGAGCAAGACAGTATCCCATGTCTCGAGAGGCAGATGAAGGTATTTTTAAAACTATATCAGTCATGATGGATCAAGGCATCTTAGTGACGTCAGAGTCACCATGTAATACTGCAGTGTATCCAATTAAGAAATCAAAGGGTGGGTCGTGGTGTTTAATTCAAGATATGAGGCCAATTAACCCGATTGTGGAGGCAGAGTTTCCTATAGTTCTGAATCCGGTGACGGGTGACGATACTATGTAATATCCCTGTTGAGGCACGATATTTCATGGTGATTGACTTTAAAAATGCATTTTTATCAGTCCCGCTGCATAAAGATTCCCAAGTTCTTACGTCATTTATGTTTCATCAGACTAAAAGTACACGTTTGCCTCAAGGGTACTGTGAGTCTCCATCAATTTTCAATAGGGTCCTGCAGATGGACCTAAGCAATATTGATTTGCCAAGTGTTGTACTGCAATACATAGATGATATTTTGGTCTGCAGCACATTAGAAGAAGAGTGCAGATGAGACGCGATTCAGCTAATGATTATTCTAGCAGACAAAGGCCCTCATTCCGAGGTTGATGCAAAGGGAAAAACAATGCATACCGGCATCGATTACCGCTATGGCATATTCTGACCAACCAGACCGCTATTAACGACATCGTAAAGTACTATGTAGTTAATAGCGCTCCGGTCGCGCGCTTGCAACCCACCATGCCGGCATTAGCGGCAAGCCATAAACCGGAGTATATCACAAGTGAGGCGGACATGCAAATAACGGCCTCATGAAGCCGAAAAAAGTGCTTACCGGCACAGCGTAAATACCGGCATCGCTGACATGCCGTAAAAAGCCCTGAGCAGTGTCCCAAACTGCCACAGTTGCACACATTCACCACAGGTGGAGGCAATGGAGTCAGGCCCAGTACAAAAGGAGCACACCCACACACCGCACCACCTCCCACACCAAGATGATTCCAATAGTAGTAGCATTACTGGAGCTGGAGGACTTGTTTGCATCGCCACAACATCAACAACAACAACAGCCGCCGCCACAGAGGAGACGCAGGAGGAGAAGGAGGGTGAGACAGGCCCAGCATGCCCCACCAGTGCAGCCACCATTACCACTCCGGCAGCCCACAATCCCTGGCATCAGAACCAGTCCATTCAATCTAACCCCTGAGCAGATCCACACCCTGTACCGGCTTGACCGGGACACCATCACCACCATAGTGGACCTGATACACGACGACGTAGTGAGCCTCATAGAAATATGCACCGCCATCCCCCCTCTACTGAAGGTAGTGTCTGTGCTCCACTTCCTTGCCACAGCCACCTACCAGCACACAGTGGGGCACATGCATGCCATATCACGACCCTTATTGTCCCAGATTCTGAACCAAGTGCTGGATGCCCTCCTCAAGCACACAGGGG
This sequence comes from Ambystoma mexicanum, assembly GCF_040938575.1. Lineage (NCBI taxonomy): Eukaryota > Metazoa > Chordata > Amphibia > Caudata > Ambystomatidae > Ambystoma > Ambystoma mexicanum. The sequence continues at coordinate 1,089,210,904 of NC_090925.1, read as the reverse complement.
ACTACACATCCCTACCACGGACTCCCCAGGAGATATTCGATACAAAATGTGCCTTCCATGCACTGGCAGGCATGCCAAATTGTGTAGGTGCCCTTGACTGCACCCACGTGGAGTTGGTTGTCCCGCATGCCATGGAGGTGGTGTGTCTCAACTGCAAGCAATACCACTCCATCAATGTGAAGATGGTATGCAACGCCAAAAAGATCATCACACATTGCTGTGCCTGATATCCCGGATCAACTCATGACTCTATGGTCCTGCGGAACTCCATGCTACCACGCTTCACGGAGCGACATGCTGGACGACATACCTGGCTGCTTGGTGAGTTGCCTGACTGGGCCATGGCAGTGCATCGGGTTGTGAGGTGGGTGCATGCATACTCCACCTGGGTGGGAATGGGGGGGTGCATACTCCACCTGGGTGGGAATAGGGGGGGATGCATACTCCACCTGGGTGGGAATGTTGATGTGACTGCACGATGTGCACATCACCGAACACTGTGTCCCAAAGCATCACAAACGGTACATGACACCCAAATCCCATAGTGATGAAGTAAGGTCGACACCTATTACTACATGACTAACAGGTAACCAGCCCACATCCCACCACACATGCACCACTCATCAGCGGCCTTCACCCACCGTAAGGGCATCCTGCACCATGCAGTGCATATGCACTATGTTGCTGTGTCCACCATACCACCACACAGGACAATCATCCCTGGGAGTGCTTTGAACTGAACCAACTAGGGATTCCACAGTGTGTCACCGGGTCGGCACACCCATAGGAGTGCTGCATGTCACCATGGGAATGATTAGCGCAGAATGCCCAATATTGTACAGAACACTGCCAATGCTCCCTACAAGTAAATCTCTCAGAACACAACACATCACTAATTTGACTCCAACACTGCCGTATGCATATACGATGCACGTGCAACAAGATGTCAGTGCACACCATGTATCATCTTGTAGATGCAACCCACACCATTAGTTAATGGCACAGGACACATAAAGGAACCTGAAATGGGGTCACTGCATCCAGGGACATGTTCATGTGGGCAACGATTACCTGCAGGCAAGTGAGACTAGTACAGTTGTCCATCATGATTCGGCAAACATTTACCTTCATTTCCCTCTCATGCAGGTGATAGTGGCTATCCCATGAAGCTGTGACTCCTCACCCCTGTCTGAAATTCACAGAACAGGCACGAGGAGGACTACAATCGTTCCCATACCCGTACCCGTGTGGTCATCGAGCAGACCTTTGGCCTGTTGAAGGCATGATTTCCCTGCCTCAGCCGGTCGGGTGGGGCACTCCTCTAAAGGCATAAGAAGGTGGCCAAGATCACCATGGCATGTGTAATGCTGCACAATATGTGCATCTGCCCGAACGTGCCCCTGCACCCTGACATGGAACTGCTACCACCTGATGATGATGAAGGGGAGGAGGAAGATGCGGCAGGCCATCATCACGGTGCCAATGAACAGGAAGGACGTGCTGTGCGCCAGTCAGTGATCGCACAATATTTCTGACACACATGTCAGCAGAGGGTGACATAATGGTTCGAAATTGGGCACTGGGTGTGGGGGTACATGTACGCTATTCACTGTGATTGATTAAATGACACATGCGCAATGATGAATGTCCACTCTGGTCTTCTTTTTCACACAACCGGTGTATTGAAAGTAACAATATTAACGTGAGTGACAAAACCCATCACCACCCTCACCCCCTCATACTCCCCCCACAACTCCCCCACACAAGTCCCATAGAGTCCACAAAGCCTACATGAGGCTGCCTGAACTTTCACTCTGCACTCCCTGAGCCAGTGGGTGGCATGTCCCGTCGGTGCATTGCACGGACGGACTGGTTTGTGTCGAACTGCTCGTGGATATTGTGGCCTCCTGCTGAGGTAGTAGTGTGGGATGACCTGCCTCCAAAGCATCAGAGGTGGTTGGTGTTATCCGTGAAGGACCAGTCCAGTGCTGACAACTCCGTGCGCCAGTCCTCCCTGGCCTGACGGTTGTCCTGCACAAATTCCCAGATGAGTGCAGTGAGCAGGTTAGCCCGCTGTGCTCCTGCGGCTGCCCCTGTGGCCGTGCTGGGAATCTGGCTGGCATGCCCAGCCTGCTCATCCTCCCCGAGACTGAATACCGGACTGATATGTCCCTGGGTGTGGTCTTGACCAGACTGCTCCGGGGTGTTGGTGTCTACGGTATCGCTCAAGGATACCTGGGGGAATGCAAATTGTGTGGGGGTGTGGATAACAAGAGCAGGAAGGTAAGTAAGTGGGCACCACTTGTTTAAATTCACTTTCAAACAGATCAAAAAAGGTTGAGGTTATAAATCATCTTTCAAAAAATTCACAGGAGCTGGCTACGATGAGTCTGGAGACACCCTGACTCGTGGAACACAAAAATATGCAGAAGACCAGGTAACAAACCTGGCCACACAGCCGCTCTCTGTATAAGCCCTACCAAGGGCAGTGCAATTTGCAAAATTAGCGTCAACTAGTAAATGTTCACTGTATTTACAGAATGTAACTCATCCAAATAAATCTCTTAGTCGGATCCAAAAGTAATATGCGTTTATCAAAAAGAAAATTCCAAGTTGGTCACTAATAAAATCTTAGTGAGGCCGCGGCTAACTCATCCCATAATTGTTATAAACATAAAGTGCCAATGCATTTCGGAGCATACAGCTCCTTCATCAGGGCAGGTCTAATTTACACAAACTGTGGAACATTTATACCAAAAGCATCAAGTTTTGAAAAACATAAACAAAATCGTGATTGTGTTACAAAATATAACCATGCGTGAAAACAATATAAAAATAACATACCAATTTTCGATGAGTTGCAAGGTAAATGGAAAAGGTGAATGAAGCCACACAGTAGGGAAAAGAAAAGATGCCAAAATAAATAATGTGTAAATGAAATAACACAGTTAATTTGAACATGATCAGAAAACCAAGGAAAGTTACCTCAAGGGATCGAGGTAGCCCGTGGAAAAAATGTGCGGGGAGTTGACAACAACTTCACGCAAGATCAAAGGTCTGGAAACCAGACCAAATCAATTCTTCAATCTGTAGGTGCAACGACATGTGTTTTAGTGGGTTGTCTCAGAATTTGTCATAGACACTAGTTGTAGAGGTCTGCAGGCTTACCTGTACTCGTAAAGCTACGAGTGTACTGAGGCTGGGATTGCAGTCAAGCAGGGGACGCCATTCCGCATAGCCAGGGAACAGTGTTCCCAAGGTTACTCATACTAATATAAACACGTGACCCAAATGTGTCCATTGATCGACACGATGCCGATAGGCAGTTGCACTCTATGCAATCAGGCAATCAAGGCTAAGAATCATGGAAATAAAGAATTTGCAGTAGAGCTGATGATAATTACGGAATTATAGAAGGAAAAAAATCGAAAATTAAATATGAGAAAAACGGCTGATAGACATAGAAAACATACTGCCGATTACAGTCTATGCAATCAGACAATTCAGGCCAAGAATTCAAATAAAAAAGAATTTGCAGTAGAGCTGATGATAATTACGGAATTATAGAAGGAAAAAAACAAAAATTAAATATGAGAAAAAAGGCTGATAGACATAGAAAACATACTGACGATTGCTCTCCATGCAATCAGGCAATTCAAGCCAGGAATCCAGATAAAAAAGAATTTACAGTAAAGCTACTGATAAATGTAGAATTGTAGAAGGAAAAGAACAGAAAATTGAATATGAGAAAAAAAGGCTAATAGACATAGAAAACATACTGACAATTGTGTATAAATGAGTGAAAATGTCATAGATAAAATAAACAAACATTATGATAATAATAATAATGATAATAATAAGCATATTAGACACACTGCGATATATGGAATAAATCATGCAAGGGTAGCATGTGTATCTAAACCATTACATAAACAACTAATGGGTGTAATCGTGGATATATCATGTACATTTATCATAAATACACCAGTCGCATGCGGTAGCCCCCGGAAGGCGCTACCTTGGGTCCCAAACCTAAGTTCGGGAAGGGCGACAATGGTGTGTAAACGTTGGTGATTGGATCCTAATGTGATAACAATTCATATTGAATCCTAAAATAAAAGACATGAATGACCCCCTTAAAGAGAGAGGTCATCCAAAGTGTCACGGTATAAATGTACATTGGTAGAGGAAGGGAATCATGAACTAGTCACTCATGTATCAACATAATCCTCTTAAGTCAAGCATGGAAAACAATGATTCAAATGTAACAGTGATAGTTAATCTCTTCATTTAGGCCATTTGGGTAGAGGCTCCCAAGTTTGTCTATCCAAAAGGTTTCTCTTTGGTTGAGTCGCAGGCCCAAATCCTCATGGGGATTCGATTTCTTTAACACTTCAAGAATGACAAATCTAATTTGAGTCAGGTTGTGGTTCTCATCACGCCAGTGGCGTGCCACCGCCGAGTTGGTGTTACATGTACGTATGCACGAACGGTGCTCGTTCCAACGTGCCTTTGCTGATCTCGTGGACTGTCCTACATAATACTTACCACAGGGGCATTTTATACCATATATAATGTTCACACTATCACACGTACCAAATGTCTTCAGGAAAATCTTGTTGCCTGTTCTGGGATGGTATATCGTGTCACCCTTGATCACCAAATTACAATTGATGCAATGTAAGCACGGATATGTTCCTGTGCGTGAAGTAATGGGTTCTTTCATCGGTGGCCTCGTGTGGACCAGTTCATCTCGTAGGTTTTTGCTCCTTTGATAAGCAAAGACTGGAAGTTGTTCAAATAGATTCTGGACCCTTACATCATTCTTAAAAATGCTCCAATGTTTCTTAATGGAATTCTTTATTTTGTTACTCTGAATGGAAAATTTAGAAACATATACTGGAGTTTTGAGTTCTTTCTTGGGTTTAGTAGTACTTTTCAATAGGCTGTCACGATCAAGGGAATTAACCCTCTGGACTGCCAAATCCAATTCATCCTTTCTGTAGCCACGTGCTTCAAATTTCTCTCTCATGTTCAATTGCTGTGCTAAGTAGTCTTCAGGATCGCTCAAGATCTTTTTAACTCTCAACAATTGACTGTAAGGAAGATTTTTGAGTAAACTGGACTGATGGAAACTCAGGCGGTGAAGTAAGTTATTGCGATCTGTGATTTTTCGAAATAATGTAGTAGAATAGTTGGCGTCTTTTTTCTCAATCTGAACATCAAGGAATGTGATTCTGTCTCTGGAGGTCTCTTTGGTGAACTGGATGCGCTGGTCGATGTTGTTAAGATATGTGAAAAAGTCACTGAAGCTCTCATCCGTGCCTGTCCATATTCCAAAAATATCATCGATGAACCGTAACCAGAGGTGTATATTTTTGTTCCATTCCTGGTTATTCAGTATATGGTCCATTTCATACTTATGCATAAAACAGTTCGCATAGGATGGTGCCATAGTGGCCCCCATTGATGTACCAGACACTTGAAGGAAGAATTTGTCTTGAAATTGAAAATATGAGTTCTCTGAAATAAAGTGAAGGAGAGATAGTATAAATTCCTTCTGTGCTCGAATTTCTGGTGCTTTTAACAGCAGCCATTCAACTGATTCTATCCCAAGGTCATGAGGTATAGATGTGTATAGACTCTTCACATCAATGGTAAACATCAGGTGATCACAATCAAACATAACAGAGTGTAGTTGCTGTAAGAAGTGTGTGGTATCTCTAACGTATGTGGAAGTTTGTTGTATTAAAGGTTGCAGAAAAAAGTCAATATACACTCCCAATGGTTGATTGATGCTACTCATTCCAGCAACAATAGGTCTCCCCGGTGGTTTAACAAGATCCTTATGAATTTTGGGCAACGTATAGAAATTGGGAACCCTTGGGTGTGGGTTGTTGAGGAATTTATAGGTGTGTTCATTTATCCAGTCTAATTCCATGGCTTTATCCAACAACATCTCAAGGTTCAATTTGATAGAAAGAGTGGGGTCTTGGTCTAAAGGTGCATAAATGGTCCGATCTTGCAGTTGTCTGATGCATTCAATGTTATAATCTGTAGTGTTCATGATGACTAGGGCGCCTCCCTTATCAGCTGGGCGTATGGTGATATCCTTATCACAATATAAATCTCTGATGATTTTCATTTCATGAGGTTTCATGTTTCTATGCGGTGGAGTTTTATAACTGATCCGTTCAATGTCTCGAGTAACAAGTTTTTGAAAAATATCAATTGATGGTACTGAGATTGGTGGTATGAAGCCACTCTTAGTTCTGAATTCTTGAAAATCTGGGCCATCCGAGGTGTTCTCGTATGGTTCTAACTCCTCAAAGAATACTTTCAATTTAAGTTTTCTTATGAATTTGTGCAACTCAATCTTGGTATTAAATAGAGTGGTACTGTAAGTGGGTACAAAACTCAACCCCTTTTGTAGGGTATCCTCTTCAGTTTTATTCAGAGTTTTATGAGATATATTTATGACTAGGTTTTCCTCAGTTGTAATCTTGTTTGTGGTTTGTTTTTTAGATTTCCTCCTCCCCCTGCGGGTTCTTTTGGGCGAGCTCCTAAAAAAGGTCCAGTCGTAGATGTGCGTGTGGACGGGCTGGCTGTTTGGTTGGGATCGCTCGATGCTTGTTCTGTCGGGACCTCGGTCTCCCTCTGTGCGTCTGAATCGGAGCTGGAAGTGTTATCTGATGGATACCTGTGGAGTTTCTTTGGTGCTATCGGGCCATACTTCTCCATCCATATATAAACCTCTTCATTGATATAATCATATGTGTCCCTTTTAAACTTCTTCACCTTCTTTTGTTCCAACTCGTTTTTGTAGTCTTCCAGTTTCGCATTGATGTCAGTTAGAATGATATCGTATTCTTCTTTTCCTAGTGAACCTACAAGTTCTTTCTCAATTTCCTGAATTTCAGTGTTTAGTGTAACCAAATTTTTTGATAATTCCTGTATGGTTAATAAAATCAGGTCAAGGGAACACTTATTCAAAATAGCCTCCCATTTCCGTACAAATTCTTTGCTTTCCTTGCAAAGTGTTGGGCGAAGTTGGATCCGTAACCCTCTTGGTATACGTTGATTCTTGAAATAGCGGCCTAGAGTGATCGCATGTAGTTTGCGGTTTATCTCCTTCCGTATCAAGTATTCAAGTTGTTTAATGCGTTTAGCCGGGTCTTTAGTTGTGGTGGAGTGTGTGCCAATGCTTGTTTCACTAATCAGTTCTAGAATGGCTGCCGCCTCCTCTGTGGAAAACCCTAGGGTTTCTGCGCATTTGGATGAAAGACCTTCGATATCTTCAAAGGACATTATGTTGTTTAAAATTGTCGTATGAGTTAAATTACAATCTCTATCACTGTGTGCCTCCACTCACGTGTGTCTCAAAAAAGGAAGAACAAGAGCAGGAAGGTAAGTAAGTGGGCACCACTTGTTTAAATTCACTTTCAAACAGATCAAAAAAGGTTGAGGTTATAAATCATCTTTCAAAAAATTCACAGGAGCTGGCTACGATGAGTCTGGAGACACCCTGACTCGTGGAACACAAAAATATGCAGAAGACCAGGTAACAAACCTGGCCACACAGCCGCTCTCTGTATAAGCCCTACCAAGGGCAGTGCAATTTGCAAAATTAGAGTCAACTAGTAAATGTTCACTGTATTTACAGAATGTAACTCATCCAAATAAATCTCTTAGTCGGATCCAAAAGTAATATGCGTTTATCAAAAAGAAAATTCCAAGTTGGTCACTAATAAAATCTTAGTGAGGCTGCGGCTAACTCATCCCATAATTGTTATAAACATAAAGTGCCAATGCATTTCGGAGCATACAGCTCCTTCATCAGGGCAGGTCTAATTTACACAAACTGTGGAACATTTATACCAAAAGCATCAAGTTTTGAAAAACATAAACAAAATCGTGATTGTGTTACAAAATATAACCATGCGTGAAAACAATATAAAAATAACATACCAATTTTCGATGAGTTGCAAGGTAAATGGAAAAGGTGAATGAAGCCACACAGTAGGGAAAAGAAAAGATGCCAAAATAAATAATGTGTAAATGAAATAACACAGTTAATTTGAACATGATCAGAAAACCAAGGAAAGTTACCTCAAGGGATCGAGGTAGCCCGTGGAAAAAATGTGCGGGGAGTTGACAACAACTTCACGCAAGATCAAAGGTCTGGAAACCAGACCAAATCAATTCTTCAATCTGTAGGTGCAACGACATGTGTTTTAGTGGGTTGTCTCAGAATTTGTCATAGACACTAGTTGTAGAGGTCTGCAGGCTTACCTGTACTCGTAAAGCTACGAGTGTACTGAGGCTGGGATTGCAGTCAAGCAGGGGACGCCATTCCGCATAGCCAGGGAACAGTGTTCCCAAGGTTACTCATACTAATATAAATAAATATAAATAAATATTCTTTATTTCCATGATTCTTAGCCTTGATTGCCTGATTGCATAGAGTGCAACTGCCTATCGGCATCGTGTCGATCAATGGACACATTTGGGTCACGTGTTTATATTAGTATGAGTAACCTTGGGAACACTGTTCCCTGGCTATGCGGAATGGCGTCCCCTGCTTGACTGCAATCCCAGCCTCAGTACACTCGTAGCTTTACGAGTACAGGTAAGCCTGCAGACCTCTACAACTAGTGTCTATGACAAATTCTGAGACAACCCACTAAAACACATGTCGTTGCACCTACAGATTGAAGAATTGATTTGGTCTGGTTTCCAGACCTTTGATCTTGCGTGAAGTTGTTGTCAACTCCCCGCACATTTTTTCCACGGGCTACCTCGATCCCTTGAGGTAACTTTCCTTGGTTTTCTGATCATGTTCAAATTAACTGTGTTATTTCATTTACACATTATTTATTTTGGCATCTTTTCTTTTCCCTACTGTGTGGCTTCATTCACCTTTTCCATTTACCTTGCAACTCATCGAAAATTGGTATGTTATTTTTATATTGTTTTCACGCATGGTTATATTTTGTAACACAATCACGATTTTGTTTATGTTTTTCAAAACTTGATGCTTTTGGTATAAATGTTCCACAGTTTGTGTAAATTAGACCTGCCCTGATGAAGGAGCTGTATGCTCCGAAATGCATTGGCACTTTATGTTTATAACAATTATGGGATGAGTTAGCCGCGGCCTCACTAAGATTTTATTAGTGACCAACTTGGAATTTTCTTTTTGAAAAACGCATATTACTTTTGGATCCGACTAAGAGATTTATTTGGATGAGTTACATTCTGTAAATACAGTGAACATTTACTAGTTGACTCTAATTTTGCAAATTGCACTGCCCTTGGTAGGGCTTATACAGAGAGCGGCTGTGTGGCCAGGTTTGTTACCTGGTCTTCTGCATATTTTTGGGGTGTGGATAACATCCACTGTATCATCCTCGATGGTGCCCCATATGTCATCTTGGCTGTCTTCCACTGTGAGGGGTGCCATGGCTGCCACCTCTCCAGCCACACTGGACTCCTCCGAACGGGGTGTGGGACAGGTGTCTGCGGACAGAACAGTGGGGGATAGGGGTGGGGGTGGTGTGCCCTCCACGGGCCTTGGTGTTGCAGGTGCTATGTGTCCCTGCTGTGGCTTGCTTGCTGGGACACGACGCCCCCTGGCTTGTCCCCTGGATGTAGACGGACGGTTGCTGTCCTCCTGGGACCTCTTACTGGGTCTGGCCTGTACAGGGGTGGTGTCCTGCTCTTCACTGTCTTGCTCTCTGCCTGTGCCCCAGTCCCCGGGCCCATGAAATGCGGGCCGATGGAGGGCCTGGGAGTTTAGGCGCGGGGTGGGGGGAAATGGCGCGAAAGCAGTAGGGAGGGGCGTCCGAATGGCGCCACAAGAAACAAAAGCCCAGGAAAGGGGAGGAAACAGCACCTGGGGAAGGTGCAAAATATAACAGCAAGGGGCCGGGGGGAAAACCCAGCCCCCGAGAAGGAACAAAAGGTCTGGGGGGTATAAGTAAGCCAGGAAAGAAGAGGCAGCACAAACCAGGTAAAGAGCTCACCTCTCTCGGGTAGGCTCTTAGTGCCTGGACAAGGGGACGGAAAAACGTTTGCTCTTGCAGGCTCAAGCCTTTTCCACATTCTCTTACTTTGGCTAAGTGCAGCGGCTACGAGTCGCCTACCTGTGCCGGAGCAGCGTAAAGAGGGCCAGAGGAGCACGAGTCCGGTGTGAAAGTACCAGCCAGAGGACGGGGAAGTACGCCGGACTGCAAGGAGACAAGTGAACAGAGCTCCTTCGTCGGGGGCAGGCGAGACAGGCAGAAAAAAGATTGATAAAAGAAGATCAGGAGAAGCAGAGGGCACATGGCGGGCAGGAGCTGGAAGGCTGGGGTGACAGCTCACCGGTGGGGAACGAGGAAGCGGTTGGAGGAGCAGCCAGGGTCAACCCTGCAGAAAGAAGGAATTCAGACGAGGAGGATGGCGGAAGGAAGAGCAAAAAGGGCACAAGAATTCGCAATATGGCCAAACAAGGCGGAGAAGGAATATGGGGCACAATGGGTGCTGGAGATAATGCAGAAGTAAGAAAGGGCAAAGGCAATGTCACCCTTGCTGTTCATAGAGCCTAGCAGCAGCGAAGGAGAAGACGAGGTGCCGCAAGGACAGAAGAGGGAGAGAGAGGAGCCAAGGAGATTGGAGGAACAGTCTGAGGCACCTACCAAGAAGAGGAAAAGAAAAGAGAAAAACAAAGGTACTGTGAATAATGATGTGGGGAATAAAATCGTAAAAATGTTTAAATATTGCATCACGGTTTCGGGTAAGTTGCCCAGAATCAATGGCAAGAAGAGCAGAAGTAATAAGGGATCCAGGGAGGAGCAGCAGGGGAATTCATCAACTGAGAGGGAAAGCAGTGATGACGAAGAAAGGGATCACTTAAGGGCTTGGGTAAAATGGAGAAGGGTGGTGAGCAGGGAGAAACAGAGAGAGGCAGGGGGGGTAGGGGCAGAACCCAGGGAAACCCCGGTCCCGGCGCCACAAGGGGCACCAGTAGAGCCAAACACAGGAGGGGCAGCGCAAGGGTCGAACTCACAACCGGTGGTGCCAAAAGGGACACCAGCGGCACCAGTGGCGGGGGACCCGCCGCTGGCGGCGGCACCAATGGTAGAAGCGACGGAGGAAGGGGGACCAATCATGAAGAAATATGGCACACCAACCATGGGTAAAGATGCACAGGACAGGTCAATCAAGGCAATGGCTTAGTACATAAATGACAAAGTAAAGGAAAAAATATGGAGAAAGGAATTAATTGATATTTACACATTGCTAGACTGTCAAAAGAGGGGGATGAATGTGGCACTGGAGGACATTAAGGAGGATGAGAAAAGCCTACTAAAAAGGGGGCCAGTAGTAAGGAATTTTGACAACTGGATGGCGGCCTTTAATATAACAATGGACTGTGGCTCCTCTGAAACACTCTTTGTAGCTGCTAAGCAAGGAGTGAGCAAGCTACTGTTCTTGAGTCACATGGGTTTGCTGACATTGGACTGTGAAGTGCGAAAGTAAACAAACATGCCAGATTTGGACTTTCGGTTTGACGATTGGAAGAAGGAGCAGTTCCCCGACTTGTTTCTTACAGAATTTATCTTTGGAGGTGCCCATGGTGTTAACCAATGTTGATGTATACAGACTACTTCTTGCTGTCTTCATATTTATACTCTGAGCTTACCCTGCTCTTGTTGGGAGTAGCACTGATATACATGCTTGTATCCAGGATCCTAAGAATAGCCCAGAGAAAAGACATTTATTGGCAGCAATTATAGAGCAGATCAGACTATTACCTGAACAGCTATCGAGTGGAAAAATGGTCCTATCTAATGATGATGCCCACAAACTACTTGCCATTATCTTTTATTATCTGCTCCAAGGTAATCCATATCTTGTTTGGCGAGACACCAACAAGTTTCTGTTTATGCAAGATCCTATAAATCGTCCAGAAATCAGCTGACTACTAGTGGAGATCGTAGAGAAAATTCGACAGCTACTGGAGCATGTAATGAGATTGCCTGAATAAAACACATTTTTCCTCACTTAAAAGTAATTACAGGCAATCATGTGGTCCAATGAGCACATCGCAGTCCCAGAAAGTGAGCAAGGTCAATGATGTATGGAGAGACATCGATGGGGAAGTCTAATGTATTAGTGCATAATCTATGCCTGTTCCACATTTATCATTGTTTTTCTGATTCTGCAAATCCACACTGTGTACTTTACTGGTCCTAAGAAGGAAGGTATTCCACTGATCCTTTCCACTTCAGTGACTTATACAGACAAGACATTGTCAGAAAGCCGAGGCCTTATGTGATTGTCCCAACTCCAGTGGATCATGTGAAGTCACCTATTTCCCTAACGAGTGTCCCTATGATCCCTCCAGTAGGAAGAATGTATAGTGATGTGTTTCATGATTTGGTTATACGAGAGAAGTTCAAGGGAGGATGATTATGAATTAAATAATTATTTAGACAGTAAAGCACATTTGGGGAAAAACATGTGGTATCAGCACATGAACGAGGTGGGAAAAAGTACCTCTGTGGAGGATTGTTATGTATGTGCGCTCCTGCCTTATGCTATGGGTCAGTCTTAGATATTCATAGCTATTGAAATAGATGTTCAAACAGCTCATTTCTTTACTCACCTTGCACTTTGCCATACAAGAGGTCAGTTCCAGGGTCGAACGGCATCCCTGGTATGGGTGACAGAATGGACATCTCCAGATGAAGATGAGTATGTCCAAGATTTGAAGACAAGAGCGAGAGCACACATATATGAACAGCCTGGCATGAAGGGAGCAGGAATTAGATGGGAAGTAAACAGAAGACTCAATTGTCAAGGGAAGCCTGATGAAGAAATTTGAAGCTGCAAGAATAGAGGCCAGATGCAGAACACTGCTTTCTCCAGATAGATGGGAAGAAGGTATTGTCGTATGCAGAGCTGTGGCAGTAACTGGTCTTCACAAGCCAGTTATTGAACAAGTGGAAAAGGGATGCAAACCTCTATGGCCGAGGCTTGCAAAGCTTCTGCATGGGTCGAAGACAAAGGAGGCCCTTCGCAGATAGTGCCTTTGGCTATTGCAGAACTATGCTTCAGAAACAATGGCTTGAGAAAAGTTGGAGAGAATCAACAGTGCGGACGAATCTTTGATGTACCAGGAATGAAAGATGGGACAGTGGTGATAATGGATCACTACTGGGCCTGTGGATCCAGAGCTTACATGAAGCTGCCCAGAGATTGGGGAGGACTAGTAATTGTTCATGTTCCAGCGTTGGTGATTCCTAAAAGTGACATGAACATTGGCGAGTTTCCAAAAGCAGATGCTCACCTGAGGAAGAATAGATATGCTGAACTCTTGAGTTGAATTAAGAGGGAAAAGTATTGCTCTGCTAAATCGATAGAAATGTTTGATGCAATTCCATATGAGCCCTGATTGTTTAGTCAGATTTCAGCAATATTCACAACAATCTTTATGCCTAGGATCCAGGTGATGCTGAATGCCAAATGGTTACAGATAACCAGATGGGAGCTTTTGCAGACAATCAACACCACCATAAAGGGATTCAATGCAATCAAGGAGGGGCTTAGAGCCATACAACTGATGACTCTCCAGAAAAGCTATGTCCTGGATATAATTACAGCTATGGATGGAGCTGTTTGTGTCAAAATCGGAGAATCATGTTGCACATTCATACCTTCTCGTGACGACGAGAATGGCACATTGACGGAGGTCATAATGATGCTGACAAACCTAAACATCAAGATGGACGATGAAGTGGAAGACATTGGTGATAACAGCTTGTTTGGGTCAATCTTCTCGTGGGTTCCACAGTGGATGGCGAACATTTTCAAACTCCTTGGAGCCCTGTTGGTGATGAGCATGCTTGGATTCTGTGTGATCAGGATGATAATCACACAATGCAAAGAAAGCAGTGGGAATGAAGATTGTGGTTGATGTTGAATCTGGATTCAAAACCAAAGAGCTGACAGATGAAGAAATCAGAGACTACGTAAAGGCCAGTATTCATGCACCTGAGGGAACAAACGAAGAACCCAAGAAGTATGTCGTGAGATGGATCTACTGCAGTCCCAATGAACAGTGTGGGCTCATGACCTGGAGTGTTGATGAACATGTAAAATCAGCAGGATGCCTGAAAGGAGTCATACAGATATAGGTTCAAAAGAAGCACTTCTTCAGACGAGGATGTCTAGATGTGAAGATTGATGAGCGTGTGTTCAATGAATTGCCGAAAGGGGGGAATGTAGAGGAGGAGTCAAGTAACCCCACCAGAAGCTCCACCCCCATGCTGCCTATATGTTGGGAACCCGAAATAGCAATACATGCAGTATCAGTGAGAATGCCTGTACCACAAAGAATCCTTGAAACAAGGTATCCATTGAGAAAACCCTATATGCATGCACAAAGAAATAACATTCTTCTGGAAGAAGTCCAGGAAGAAGTGTGAAAGTGAGTAGAAAAGAAGTCTGATGACGTCACGCGAAGCAGGTCTGACGCACCCTGAAAAGATATGAAAGACAAAAGAACATAAACATTCTATAAGATCTGAAGAGGAGGTGTCAAAGATGAACAACATGTCAGGCTCGAGATGAAGATGCTCATGCAAAGAAACGCTGAAGAAAATGCAAAATCAGTTTACACTTGTACAGGTGCAGTAACGCAAGTAGACAAAGTGACCTTAAGGCTATGTAGTGAATAGTTTGTGGCGATGCACCAATGAACACATGGGAATGTTTAGAACCTGGGTGTTCCACGATGCACTTTAGCAAGGCTTGAAACCCCATCATTGGAAAGGGTTTTAGTGTGGCACAGTTGGAAAAGGGCTAATGGTGAAGAAGAAATTCAAGAAAGGCCTGGCTGCCCCAGCACCAAGAATTCAGGCCACTGTGAGCCTGGATGTCTGTCAAGTAGTCACATGAATGTGAGAAAGAAACAAACTCCTGTTTGAGGTGAAATGGAAAAACACTGAAGGCATTAAGATTAAGAGTTCTTCATTTAATAATATTATATGCAGCAAAGAGCTCGTAAATGTCGTCTCCAGTCACATGATCTGATGAAAATAGACATTGCGTCGAGCTACACCGACTCCAAGAGATAAGACCATACCATACTTCCTTTTATTCTTAGGCACAGAGAGCCTCTGCAAGGCCAAGTTCAAAGCCTTAATTGAATGGCAAACTGCAAGAGTGATGATATATATTGGGCTAATTGGGTAGGGAGGAATTACCAAGCCGTCCCTCCATGAACCTGGAGTGGTAGCCTGCGTGCTGCTAGCCTGTGGAATATTCCAGAAGGGTAAAAGCATGACAACCAATTGTAGAGGGCCATGTATTAAGAGAGCCCTAGAGTGTGTAACCAATGAATCGTCGTGTATTTTATGACGATGATAATTTGTATTAGAGGAGGGCTTAGTTGTTCATCTGATGTTAGAGACCCAATCACTACCCCCATTAGTATGGAACATATGCATAGATGTTCTCTGAAAGCCTATCACATCCCCAAGTATGTTTTTGTAGCTTGCCACATAGTGTGACGTCATTTATGACGAGTTTTTACTATAAAAGTTATGTTTTTTCTGAAATGTATTGAGTGCTCGAGAGAACCCTGGATGATGTCCGTTGTAACCTCCCTGTTTTAGACAATTGCAAATAAAACAGAACAAAGTTTTGCCAACTTCCTGAGTCGGTTTTGATTATTGATGTTTGAGTAAATTCTGCATCTCTATTCGTCTGTAAGTTTTGCTACCTCATCTTAAAGGGCCCTAGGTCTATGGGTTCAGTGGTAATTCGGGTGATCTGACTGGAGGGTAAGGCAACCTGCAGTGACAATTCAAGGTAAGCAAAGGACGGCCCAAAGCCAGCGGTGGCGGGCCTCCATAGACGAACCTCTCACAAAATATGACAGCCATTTTAGAAAGTGGATTATCCGATTATCCAAAAAAAGAAGCAAAATAATAATCGAGAAAATATGTTTCATTTCCAAGAGGCCAGATACAAAGTAGCACTATTTAAAAATACAGTTCAAATACAAATTCCAAGAAATGTAGCAGGACCCCCGTGTAAGTTAATGTTCATGTGTTGCTTCGTGCATTTCTGTAGGCTTGCAAAATCTGCATATAAATGGAGTTTGTGCTGGCCATCCGGTTGAAATGAAAGGCAGCCTTTTCTGCATGGCAGGCGCACTCGTGCTTTTCTCGCCCATGCCTAGTTTAATTGTTCTGCATTGAACCGACTGCAAACGCCCTGAACGGTTCTACACTTAATGATGTTGTACTTACAAAAGAAAACACTGTCGTTCTACTGAAAATCGTGTTAAATGTCACACACGTTGATTGCAAAGGGCCGAGCAGTGAGAGTTGAGCCCACGCATAGCTAGTTGAAGTACGGGCACCACCTTTTTTTCGGAATAGTGCTATTATATATAACAATGCGTTATACTTTAGAAAAGCTTGATCGCTACACCGCTGAAAAGAAATATCACTAAATGCATAACATTTTCAGTCTTCTCCTACCAATCCAAGATGGTGTTCGTGAAAATTCTGCTTCCGGCTCTCTGCACCACCGAGAACCTGATAAACAATAGATTCCCTCCAATAATATTACCCTCAAGCGCTGAGCTAAAACACTCTCATGCCATTCACAGTGAGCACCATTCAATCGATAAAGTCAGCAACTGCAACGGCTATATAAACAACAGGTCCTCATTATATGCATAACATGAAAGTATGTTAACATTGTAAACCTTGGCATGAACTGCCAGCTCGTGCACCAACCCATACGGTTCCCAAGGCAAGAGAGATTCACCAGAGCTCTCCTGCTGGCCAGCTTATTTCAAGTAGACTGAATGCGGGTTGTGGAATGCAGACTACTGTATAGCATATTGGAAACAAGGTTGAAAGGATATAAGGGTTCATGCATACACATATTCACATGTCCTGCAAATTTACATCAAAGCTGCTCAGGAGTGGGTGACTAGAAGGTACTTCAAATCCCATGCTCATTCAGTCTAAGGCCTCTCTGCTGAGATTGATAGCAGTTATGAGTGTGTACGGCGTTTGATAGCATGTTTATGTGTACACATCTGACAATTGGAAAGTGGGCTGAACAACAACTTGATATCTGTAGGGTGACAGCCATTGCCAGGCAGTAATGCAGTCAGATAAACAATACCAAAGACTTGGCTGTTTAATAAATCATAACTAACCACCATCCTAACATCTAGAGCCAAATCCACGCATGGGAACCATAGCTAAAGTAGGCATCCGACAAGAAGACCCTGGTTACAGCCAATACATTAAAACAAGGGTGGCTCAGCACCTGAACTCGTGGCAGGTCTACCACCAAGAATACTACAGGAGTTACCCTCAAATTCAAATCTCATGGCCGCATCCTGCCAAAAGCAGCCCAGGAGCAATAAAACTGCAGTCAACCTGTTTAAAGAATCCCGGGGAAGGGCGGTTAACCAACAAAGTGTCTGGAACAATGGGTGAGAATAAACATTCTCTGCCCACTGAGGCCCTTTAGCGGGCTGGCGTATATTTTATTTTTTGTGGGGAGGTACCAGGGAGCCTCTCCCTGTTGCCTCCCCAGCTCTCCCCACCCCCAAAACCAACCAAACACCTACCCCACTCCTTCTCCCCTTCCCAATTTACCTGCGAGACTGGAGCGTTGAGCTCTTGTCCCTGTGCTCCTTCCGCTCACTGCTGTCACCATTGAAATGAAAAAGGGATTTAGCCCAATTTTCCCATGGCGGTGGCCAACTTTTTACATTTTTTTCCCCCTCGGGAGATTGGCTGCGCAAGCAGCGCAAATCTCCAGAGGGACAAAATAAACCATTTGCATCCCGGATAAACCCTGGGGTGCGAATGGTTTTCACGCCCCGGCGGGGGTGGGGGGCAGACATGGCTGGTAACGTCTCACATCCCTCACAGAGGCCCTCGCTGAGGCCCTCGCTCGAGCTGACCATGACTTGGGCTGGTGGGCCATACTATTCCACACCCTGCATTGCGTTCTGCCACATGGATTGCACAGGGAGGCACTGCCATTACAGCTACATAGACCTGAGAACAGCTGCAGTACATAAGCAGCCTGGTATATATACGGGGGCTACTAATTCAACGAATTAAATTATATAGTTACACAGCTAATGTTTTCAATGTAAGGACAACTGTTGATGCCGTGATAATGACCATACAGTGCGAAAATGGTCACAATTCAAAATGTAAATGTATTCCGTTGCAGTCAGAAAACTTCAGGGGATATCCCGCACTACCTCTCTACTCAACTAATATTATTATAGAAACAAAAGTTCATAAGAACTACTGATCTGTTAATCCCACTCTTTTCTAAGAAGTTAAAGCTTCAGTGAAGAACACTTCAAAATTCAGAAAAAATGTAAGCATGATTATGACATGAATCATTTGCAATGCTAACGTTCTTTAATTATTCATCAATCAATTATTATCCCAAAATTATTTTACATGGGTCTGTTCAACAGCGTAATTTGTACATCTTACCACATTATATACATGTGTCCATTTTTGTTCACCCCCTCCCCCTGCTTAGCTCTACCTTGTCCCTACACACCTGTATGCAAAATGTTCAACCAATGCTCCCTCATACTACCGCCGGAAAAAGAGGCTCACTTCCGACTAGAGATACCTCAAGTGCTCTCAACACAAACCACCTAGAAAATGCCCCTCACTCAGTACCCAGATACTTCTGAACTGCAAGCATTTAAATACATGCAAAGTTATTTTGCATTTTCCTTTAACCACATTAACTAATCCCGGCCCTCATCTTTCAGTTCCCCTGGTGCTAAGGGGTAATGCAATTAAGTAAACAGAACATAGCATCATGTGGGCAATATTTGAACCTCTGAGGGTGCCTGTAACCTCACGCCAGGCAGCTGAGACACGGGGTCCACTGTGAGGTACTCGTAGGTAGTAATTTTGCTTTTCACTTCTAATTTGAAGCTGATAAATATATTCATTACACCCTAATAAACACTTGAAATCACAAAAACAGGACAGTCCAAATCAATTCAGGTAATTTGCCTTTTTGAGTCGCTCTTGGCAGCCTCATGAGGGACTAAGGGGGCCTCGGCGGCCGCCTGGCAGTGAGCAGGTGGGCCGCACTGTAATTCCGACAATACTTGACATTCTCTACCCTTGACATTTCCCATCGCTCACATTAATGCTGCCTGGCACGTGGCCCCTCCGGCGAGCTCTCCTGAAAGAACGGCAGCCAAAGCTGCCATGTTTGTTTTGTGCGCCTCTCTGTACAGGCAGGTGCCCTTGGGATTCCTGCGTTCTTTATGTTTACTGCTCCCACAAGACTTTAATTAAACTACACACATCCCCTAAGATTGGAAAACAAATAAAGAGGGATCAGGCCGCTTCATCGCTCTCAGTTATACATTGGCGTTTACCATATCGCAACCCTGGTGCTGTTGCTACCAGCGGAAAAGGGAAGCCGGGATTTCCTTGCACACGCACAGATTATTCTAGAAATTGCACTCGCCCACCACCGCCCCATTACTCAGGCAAAGATTATATAACACACCTCTGCGTGCCTTGGGTCTCATGAAATTCATTGGCCGCAGATTGGTGTGTCCACGTGTCAAACCAGTGGGCAAGGCTGTTTCTAGGAGTGGGTGTATTGGGAGGCAGCCTGTGGCGCGGAGTGTGATGAGGCGCAGTGAAGCAAGGTGTGAATCTGGGAAAGGTAAAGCGTGATGATGTTTTTACGTAACTAACACGTACACATCAGCATAGAGGATAGATTCCCCTCTGACCTGCCCGCCCCCTCCCACAGGCAGTACGTCAGCATAGAGGATAGATTCCCCTCTGACCTGCCCACCCCCTGCCTTGACCTCCCCACCCCCTCCCACAGGCAGTACGTCAGCATAGAGGATAGATTCCCCTCTGACCTGCCCGCCCCCTCCCACAGGCAGACAGCACAGCCTTTGGCCACCAGGGTCTTCTCTGCTATCACACACATCACTATCAGTACCTCTTTACAGGCTCTCAAATTTGATGGTGCCCTGCTAGCCTGGACCCTGGTGAGACAATTCGCTCCTGGGGGTGAAATATGCCAAGGCTGGGGGTAGGGACTGAGTTGAAGCAAAGAATCTAGGTCGAGACAAACAATTGCTGCAAACGCCAAATAAGACTAAGAGAAAGGCTGGGTGGAACTGGGAGGAAGGGAGAGAAGTGATTTAGTGCAAAAAAGAGAGGGAGTAAGATAGAAAAGATGAGGTTAGTTATGTCAGAAGGAAAGGCAAAGACAATGAACATAAGAACATGGAATGAAAAGAGAAAACAACGTGAATGACAATGAAAGAATAAAATGAAATAAAGGGGAACTGGGAGCAAGAAAAAGGGCTGAAAAGAAAAAGACAAAGAGAGAAGGCGTGAGTGTGAAGCCAGCGCCACATACAAAACACGGAGCAGAAGAAGATGAGAAGAGCCAAGGACAGCCCAGGAATACATTTATTTTTATTTATTGAGTATTTATAATGGGCTTATACACACGAGGAGGGCGGTAAGGGGTAAACGGCGCCGGTAAAGGTGCCGGAGGCGTTAACCCCTTACCGTCCTATTACGAGGTCCGCTCACAGCACCCGCTCAGGACACCTGGTTTTACCAGACGTCCTTAGCGGGTCCCGCGAGCGGCCCAGCATGCTAACAACAGGCCCGTCATTAACAGACCTGTTGCTAGCATGCTCCCCATTCCCATTGAGCCCTATGAGGCTCAAATGGGAATGGGGTGGACCGGGTCCGGGTTCCCTGAATGGGGAAATACCGGGCCGACCAAGGTCGTAATGGCCACGCATTTCCCCATTCAGGGAACCCGGACCCGAGTTTGGGGGTAGCCATGCCCTCATTAAGGGCATGGTTACCTTCAAACTCGTAATGAGGCCAATGTGTCTCTTCAGAGGTGCAAGTGTAGTTAAAAGAAGTGCAGGGGAGTGGGTGGGGGAGTGCCGGTCAGGGTCGAAGGG
Source organism: Ambystoma mexicanum (assembly GCF_040938575.1). Taxonomy (NCBI): domain Eukaryota; kingdom Metazoa; phylum Chordata; class Amphibia; order Caudata; family Ambystomatidae; genus Ambystoma; species Ambystoma mexicanum. Next base: position 1,089,189,873 of record NC_090925.1, on the reverse strand, counting down.
CCTGTGGGTTAAGCAAGTGACAGGGGAAGCCAGGTGGACAGAGCAAGGGGAATGCAGAGATTGCAGGGGATAGAAGGTTGACGTGCTAAGTGTGAGGGACAGGGCTGGAAGGGGAAGGGCTCAAGTGGTGCAGGCCCAGCCAAGCTCATGCAGGGGTAGGGACCCAGAAGGTCAAGTACAGGTGGGGGGTGTCAAGAGAGACAAATTGCAGGAGTAGACTGGTTGAGAATGGCTAAGTGCCCTGTACGAATCTGAAGGAACCTGGCAGCCTGTCAAAAGAGGCAGAGGGGGACATGAGCAGTGGAGGGGGAGAAGGGTGGAGGAAGGGAAAAGGGTGGTCTTGAGAAGCTTACGGAAGTTACGGAGATGTGGCTCAGGTCTGAGAGGGGCAGGGATGCCATTCAACAGCTGCAGATGAGAGAGATCTACCTCCACTCACTGCTTGGAAATATGTTTGAACTGCAGAGAGTTGGAGCTAGAAGACTGAAGAGCTCTAGCAGGAAGGCATTCAAGAAGAGAGAGTTGGCTGTAGGAAGGTCCAAACCACCAGACGGCCTAATGGATGATGCAGAGGGTCTTGAACTTGAGCCGTGCACCAACCGGGAGTCAGTGGAGAAATTCTAGGACTGAAGAGATGCTGTCTCTGGGCTTGAGGTGAAGGATAAGTCTCACAGTCCTATTCTGGATTAGTTGGCGGGAGGGAAGAGAGGGGTTAGGAAGATTGAGGAAAAGGCTGTTGCAGTAGTCAAGCCTGGAGAGAACCAGGGCTCTGGAGACATTGAGTTTCTGAGGGAAGATGAAAGGGAGAATGCCTCTGAGGCGGTGCAGCTGAAAGTGGACCTTCTTGGCAAGGTCTGTGGTGTGAGGAGAGAATGAGAGAGAGGAGTCGAAGATGACATCAAAGTTTCTAGCCTCAGTGGAGAGTGAGGGAGTGGGGCCCATGGAGGGGGGGCAGAGTGAAGGAGGGAAGGAGGGAGCTGGAGTCCCAATGAGAAGGAGCTCAGTCTTACAGGCATTAAAGCAGAGAAACAAAAGGAAGGGATAGTGCAATAATACAAGTAAGGAAGAGAGACTGAGATGGAGAGTATGCTTGAGGACTATACGAAGGCACAGAACAAGTGAACCCGGAAAGAGCAGGCAGTAAACAGAAAAAGGAGTACGCTTACGGGCATTAACAATGAGGGCGCTGAGGTGGAAAAATGAATGGTTTTGAAATAAAGTAAGTGGAGATATGATCTGATTGATGGGTTGACAGGAGATAGAAACAGAAAAAAAAACGGACAACAAATCAAGGGAAAGAGTGGTGGGATATGTACAATACAGAGGGTCTGAAGTGGGGAAGAATTGGGAACTTGAGGGATCTGAGAGGAAAGCGGACTGATAGAGTTGAGCAGAAAACAAAGAATAAGGTATGGCAATGGGAGGCCTGAAGGAGGTGAGTGAGACACATAGAGAGTTGGAGTGTGATGCTGAAACTGGGAGCAACACAATGTAGAGTCTTAGAATGGATGTTATGCGGTCAGAGGGAAACTGGGGGAAATAAAGAATATTGTAGCATAGGTGGAAGTGAGCGGCAGGCCTGGAGACGGAACTGAAAGAAGAGAAGAGGGGAGCTGTTGACTGTAAGACAAAAACGTGAGAGAAGGACACAGGTGGAGGTGAGCATGAAAGGATAGATCCAAGTGACAGGTGCAGAGAATGAAGGAGGTGATGTGTGGCATTCTGGGAGAGATAATGGGGAGACCTAGACAGCTGTGGCACATGTGTAAGGGAGACTGGAAAGGAAGGAAAGAGGAAAAGATAGAAGTGAGAAAGTGAAAGCCAATGTGGAGGGACACTGAGAGAAATAGTTGAGAGAGGCAGTTACAGGGAATCCATGTCATTCCTGCGACCCCCATTACTGCGATTTCGAAAAAATGCGGACTTTTTATTTTTATTTCGACCCATTTTACACCATATATATATATATATATATATATATATATATGCGGGGGGAGTCCCCCACCCCCCTGCAGCCCTCCCTAATTGTATTATATACCATAACCCCCTCCCACATATATATGTCGTTTAAAGGGGTTAACACAAAAATGAAGTCTGCATATTCGGCTGTCACAGTTCTGGGGCCGCAGTAATGGTATTATTCCATTACAGGCTGTGTGAGAGTGGTGGATACAAGAGAAAGCTTGACGATAATCATGCAGATCATTATGCAAGAGGCAGGATGAGTAGAGAGACACTATATGTGTGATAGATATGGTAGAAGAAAGAAAGAGGGGATGCAGATGGGGAGAGACAGTGAAGGATGATACAAGAGGAAGGTACATAGAGATAATAGTTAAGTGAGGAAAAGGTGTGAATGACAAGATTGAGAAGAATGAATAAAAAAGAAACTATGAATAAAGAGTGAAGTAAAGACTATCAAGACAAGATAGAGAGAGATGAGGTAGAAACCAGAGGCTTGAGAGGGTGAAGCGGGCTTGAGTGAGGGGGACCAGGGGGAGGAGTTGGCAAGGGAAGAACCACATATTGTGAAGAGTAAGACCTGGATGCTTCAAGGCATGAGGAATTGGCTTGGACACTCAATTTGTTACAGGATCCTCTCACATCCGGCTGAATCCTCAGGGGGACAGGTTGTATTCTATCTGGTGGTGGTGGATCTGGTGGATCTGGCAAGTGCCAGAAGACTGCCTATGTGACAATTGCTATGTTCACTGGTGTTCCTGAACTATCTTCATATGGCAGTGGTGGAATCCATAGATTCAATCTATGCCACACTGAATCCATACATGTCAACCAGCGAGCCCCAAAACATCATCTTTCACTACACAGAAGGTTTTACATATACACTGTTTAAAAGACTGCAGTGCTTTCCATGCATGAAGTTAATAATGTTTGTGGTGTGCTCCATAGACTGGATTCTCCCTTGGCTCACTCATGGCATCATCACTTGCGGGTCAGGGCCCTTTCCTAACGGAATGATATACTGAAGGGATTGCTGAGTAGTGGGAGATCTGTCCAGGGCATGGCCTTGACTGAGTGGGGAGTTTGTCCACATAATTGCTTTTGCCAGAGCCTAAGTCTTTGGGCCTGTAGCTATTGAGGATCAGCCTGCTGCCGTGGCAAGAGAGGCACCTCGGTCTTAGGCATTTTTGTGGTGTGCCCTGAGCACATTTTGCCAAAACCCTGTCATGCAAGTTCGTATATTAGGGGTCCCTCACCAAACTTTGCAGAAATCACCACATTTTGTATGTATGTTATAATTACACTCTGGCCACATGACATTTCTTCTGGTCTACCATACCATGTTTTATGCATACACAGCAGCATCTCCGGCTCCAGTCCTGTTTTACCTGTAGTTCAGGTCAAGGATACCACACGCAGAGGTCCACTCTCTGGTCCACAGGTAGGGTAAAATTGCCACAATGTCATACCGTGCCAAGCTTGCAAGAACTTTATAAATATCAAACATAGCACCACATGGGGTTGAGTCATCTTACTGCAGTCGAGGTGGACCAGGACCCTGCCAATAATGTTTCATATACTTTCTTGCACTGTAGTCCCCGCCAAGAGATGCAATATGCTCCTGGGATGTTGAAGAACTTCCCTGCTCACAGTGGGCTCACACCATCACTTCCACATGACCCGTCTTCACTCTCTCTTGGCCACCCTCCTTGAGTTCTTTGAATCTTCTTGTGGCATTTAGCATGTTTTAATAATAAAATATATAATTAACATATATACAGAACTTGTATGCTTGCGAAAGGAGCTGAAATCACATATCTTCACGGATCACTTTATAGGACTCAGATAATAGCCCTTCCTGCTGCTCAGGTAGCGAGAGACTGTCCTTCTCCCCCTTTCGGCTTTTATACACAATCTCAAATCGTTCTCCCCAAGACAGCATGTTCAGTGCTGCCTCGCTCCTTGGTTCGTTCCGCGCGATACAGAATCCAACACTAGCACAAATGTTGCTAGGTCTGGAAAAGATCCGGGACTACGCAAATGTCGGGACTGTCAGGACTCAGGGCTAGCTAGCCTTTTGGTTGCAGTCCACGAGCTTCTATCCAGGGCTACAACCAAAAGTACCGGGGCTATAGCCCCCCCCACCCCAGTCCTCTCTAGCAATGACTCTGAAAGCTAGAGGTCACTGCGGAGCAGGACACATACACTTTCAAATATAGTGTGTCCTTTTACAAAAAGTAAATCACTCTATCACCAATGGGGGCAACAATGCCTGTAGCCCATGCCCCAATAGTGCCAAATCACTGGAGAAGGTGGGCTAGTGTACAATCATCCCAGTACCCCTAAAACAAGGTGGGTATATCTGTGCAAACTACTCAAGCTCTAGCTTTACTGCCGAAAGCAGCAACCACGGACGACAGGCGAGGAATCTCCGAGAAAGCCACTGCATCACTGTTAAGAATACCAGAGCAACTTATTGTTTGCCCCTCTCTTTTTCCTACTGTGTCTCACTCAGAATCAAGGACACATCTGTCGCGAATGCTAGACCACCTTGTCTATCAGCAGCTGCTACTCTAATTTAATATGACTATAGCATGGGACGGTTCCATGTGTTTATAACGACAACCAAAATAACAACATACATTTTCAGTGACACTTTAATAACGAAAAAAGTTGATTTCATTTTTTTTATTTATTTGGGGGTCCCCCAACCCCCTCGTTTGTCATTATATACCCATGGGACAGACTGTTATATCTGTGCAAGGCCTTTGCTTTATGCGTTTTTGTCAATCCAGATAAAGGGGAGGATTCTGCCATGTTGGTTTTCAAGCAATAGCCCTGGCGAACAGATATTACTATGATGCTGCATGAGAAGAAACACAGACCATTCAGTTAGGAGCTCCCTGCTAGAGTGAGGGGTATCATTGACAAGATGAGTTCTACTGCAAGGCAAAGCTAGTTGGCAGCTACCATGGAGGTTGCCAGGTGGGATGTAAAAGCAAAGCTAGCTTTATTTTCATGGTTGTCAAAATGTCCATTCAACTGAGGTGGTAGAACTTCTTGAACTGACAATGCTAAATGGGTTTCCAACCGTAGGCCTCTTTGTTGTTTGAATAAGTGTTTATAAGCCATCTCACTTCAGTCCGACTTCTTAACCCTATCACAGTGAGGGCTCGCTGGTTATTAAGGACTAGGGCAGTGTTGCCATCAGCTCTTTAACAGTGGCCACAATCCATCTCTTCTGTGGCCTCTTACAGGCTTTTGAACGGATTAATGTTTAGCCACTCTCATTGCAGATGAGCTCCAGGCCATCCCTTTATTCACCTTAACTCCTTGAGGATGAACAACTAGCAAGAACATTCATTACGCAAAAAATGCATAACTTGACCATTAAAAACTGCTACTTTATTTAAACCTATGTCTGGGTTGAAATTAGGGTTGACCTGCAATGGTGTCTACGCGATTCCATTGCAGCATCGGGGTTTTTAGACGATGGACTAATATTCCAGTCACTGAATCTTGTACTCACCTCTGTATCCATGTGGGGATTCCACCTGGGCATGGAATTATATAAGACTCACACGACATGAACGAGAATTCCAATGTCTTCCAGTAGTAGTTGATGTAAAGTTGTGATTGTATTTATAGCATAGAGGGGACTATTATGCATTTTTTTCTTTTCGGTATTTTACAGCAGCAAGAAGCAAAACATGTAATCAACCTAGAACGTATGGACCCTGTAATAATTCAGGCCCATAAGCCCCATAAGACCTTCAACAAATGAAGACGGTCTTCTTTTTCATCTGGTCGTTCATGAATCTTTGGACCCACATCAACTGACTAATGACCCACAGCAGCCATCGGCTCAGCTGTGAACAAGTTGCCACAGTCTGACCATTCAATTCAGAAAAAACATGATCCATTGAAAGGTCTAGACACTGAAAGAGAGCAGCAAGAAAACACTATATAGGGGGTTTCTCTCCTAGTACAACAGGCTGGATACGGATTACTTTCAAGCAATTAATAAGATCATAACCTTTCCTTGCAACCCCTAGGGAGGAACTGAATGTGAAGCCAGAGCACGGAGGCTTCTTCTTATGCAAGTTCAAAGCTGAAACAGAACTGCAGCTGTTGCATGTAGAGTCATTATATGGTACAGTTTGCGGGAAATCATATTGTTTTGCAGACCTGGGGATGTCTTTCAAACATGAACCAGCACAAAAGGCCTTGAATGCCATTGCAGCTCTATTTGAAGGAGCCGCCAAACACTAGTGCATCCCCCAGCACATACGTCAGAACCTATGAAAACTTTCTAGCTGAAGTAAAAGAAAACTCTGGGGTAAATAGGTCGCATCCACACATGAAACAATTGAGAGGGAGATGTCCTCAGATCCTTGGTGTAAGATTTGTATTGTTTTAGAAAACATCAGAACATTTGGAATGCTGTTTATTCAGTAACCTTAGAAGCTGTCCCTGCTAAACAAGAAATATAACAGGAAACGCACAAATTGGAAAATTAAGACATGACCTTACATCTGAGAGGCTGGGCTGAAAGAGCCTAAAGAGATAAGTAAAGATGGCCTGGCCAAAAATGACACAATGCGAAAACAAGATTAATATCCCACAGACAAGAATATTGGGGCTGAGCTGGAGCACAAAGACTTTATTAACTGAATAACTGAAACAAGGCAAAAAAAAACAGATGATGGTCCCAAAAGGAAAACCATTTACCACACAGGTTATGGCAAAAATAGTGGACCTGTAAGAATGAACAGTATGTTATGAGAGATTTATCACCAAAACCTGGCAGGATCCAGGTTCAGTTGGGTACACCAGTGAACCCCAGGAATTTCAGGGCTGCTATAGCTCTTTACGGTGGTCAGTCATAATTTCGAAAAAAAAACTTCGAAAGACAATAATGTCGAAAACATAATATCGAAAAAAAAAATATCGATTTTTTTATTATATATTTATTTTTGGGTCCGGGAATACAAAAAATAGGTAAAACAAAAAAAAAAAATAGGGGTTGGGGGGGAACCCCCCCCCCCATTTCGAATAAAAAATGTAATTAAAACAGCAACTTTTCTTTCGATATTTCTTTTCGATATTTTCACTATAAACCGCTCTTTACAGTGCTTGGGGATGTAGAATCTTTAAAGCCACTGTCAAGATGATAAAGGGTAGCACTTTTCCTTGATATCTACGATACCATCAACTGGTGGTCTATTGCCAGCATTAAATGATGTGCTCCCCATCCGGGCTTATTTAATCAGCATTGTACCAGAGAAAGAAGAATGGAGATGGCCTAGGGCACAGTGGGTTCCAAGCCTGAGAAGCTTGAAAGGGGGGTAGTGAGGGTCAATAGAGCCACTTGGCTCTGAATGTAAAGAAGCATTCTCTGAATTATTGAGAAAGGTGGGAAATCGTAAAAAACAAACTTGATTCCAGATGTGTAAGAATCATAAGTCATTGTAACTAGCTAGTACCGAAGACTCAGAGAATTTCAGTACATAGGCAGGAAACAAACAACTCTATGTTGATGGGACCCGAGTGGCCCCAAAGGAGACAGATCAGTAGGTTCATGAAACTCTGCTTGCACCTTGACATTATGTAGGAGACACAACTCTGAAAAAATGTTGGCTATGTCTGATAGAGGTTTAGTGTCAGTACCCCCAGCCCTTTCCCCCAAGATGGGTGATATAAAAAGGACTGTGAACACATTGTATATTCGCAAAACAGAAACACTTGTTTACAGGCGCGTTATAGATAACACATTATATCATATCATAATGACGGACTGGAAATGAGGTACGGCAAAGTAGCAGATTGCAGATATGCACAAAGGGTTCCTCTGGAGATCATAACATATCATTTACGACTTGGTCACATTGGGAAACCCAACCAAGACGATGGCCATCATAATCTAGTGGTTGCAACATGGAATGAACCAAATATGGCTGACCAGTCTCAAATTCAGTGTGAATGATCCACTTCCAAGGCCTCCTTAGAGAGTAGAACCCAGTCAACATAAGTTAGAGCCTTTTGCATGCTTCTGGTAATCAACCAATGAAGCCTCCTGCAAGGAAGGGCATGTAAAATCACCCCCTAAATGAATGAGGACTGGTGGCCTATTCCCCTCCCTAATGAATGGAGAAAAATCACTTCAGAAAGCAGAGTTTGTTTCCCATTATTTTTGTCTGCACAATTCTTTGACCCAAGAAGCTGAAGGGAATAATCATGGGTATTAACCACAAGTCTCAGGAATACCAGAAGTTGGGGGAAACCAGCACTTAATTTTCCCAACTGAGGAGGAACCAAAGATCCTGTAGAAGGCTCACTATAGTATCCAGATGGTAATGGCATCACAGGGGTTCTGAGAAATCAATAACATGTCCTCCAGATAAATCAACAAACAAATACCCTGTACCTACAGAAACCAACCACTGGGCAAAGGCGCATTTTAAAACCCGAAGAAGCTGATGAAAGGCTAAAAGAGAATTTAAAAATAGAAATACACCAACAAAACTGAAAGAAGTGCTTGTGAGTGCTAAAGATTGTAATGGTGACAAATGCATGAATCTTATTCAGATCCCAGTAAGCAATCCCCTAATCTTGGAAAAGTACATCAAAAGACAGTACTCTTCATCTTGAAATTCCAATATACAACACAGCTATTTGGTTCCCTTAAATGGAGAACAGTGTAAAATCCGTTTCACTTATTTTGTGTTACTTTGGAGAAAGCCCCTTCGAAGAAGTGTGTCTATTGCATAGTACTCTTCACTAATACATCATTAGAAAAATGAGGGAGCAGCCCCCTGCAGAAAATTAAACAGACATTGGCAGCAGAACAAATTGGGGAGCCAATGCCTTTGATATAAAATCTTTTCACCATTTCCACAAGTGGGAATTGAGAGTAATGTCAACTCAAGCACCGTCTGTCACCCAATCCACCTACCAACACCATGCTGCTCACATACCACACCAATGTTTGCTATGCTGAAGTTCCACTGTCTGAGAAGAAGCATCAATAACAGCACCACACAGAGGCTCATATATAAACTCAAAGGACAACCCCAGCCAATCAGGAGATGGGGGGAAGGGCCCCAACAGCGGCATCAAGGAGTATCAAAAGGCCAGTAGCCCCAACACTGTGTCCACCACCCAAACTCAGACAACACTACCTCCCCAAGAAAGCAGACTAGACATTACTATGATTCAGTCATATAGACGCTAAACAACACCAAGAAGCCATGTTAATGACAAGTGTTCACTGTATGAAAGCCACCTAATATAATACTATTATATGAGAGCCAGTCATGTCCAGGAAACATTGTGCTCTGCTATAGACCCCTCCTCTGTCCTTAATAATAAAGCACATGACGAGTCACTCATAATCCTGTGTGCACGTTTCCTCAAAGTCAAACCCCACACTGGGTGTTGCTCGTTAGTTCCAATATATTTGCCTTTGTTGCTTTTCTGATCATATTATTGATGTTGCAGAGACCTCTGCCTTTGCAGTCCTCTGATAGGCACCCCTAGAAGTCATTTTTATTTTTAATTCCTTTTTTTAGAGTGGGGCTCCATGCAGGCCTGTAGGCCTGACATTCCTTTAGGTGTTCTGAGATAGTTCTTTGTGCATGTTTAGAAATGCTTCAAATGTATGATGTGTGTTGTAAAAAAGAAATGAGCACCAATCACATTTATTGTTATGTGTTTAAAGCATACAACTTATTTTTTTCATCACAGGCATAGTTGACAATTATAAAAGTGTGTGGTTATGCTTACGTTTCCAAAATCCTGTTTGGTTTTGTGTAAAGCAACCAGGAATCCTCTTTGGTCCTATTTGTTCCCTACCCCTTTCCTGTCCGGGTATTTCGAAAGAGAACAATAGGATTAAATACACATGGATTTTTTTAGGTTTTCATAATGTACTGTGCTCAGTAAGACAAGTGGAGTATTCTTATTACGACTACAGGAAATGGTCATTAGAGAAAGCATTGTAATAGTTGAAAACGCGACAGTCTATAATAATAGTAGAATTAAATGATGTCCTTTTTTCATATTCTATTTTACCACGAATTCTCACCATTTTGTCTTTCAAAATGTCCTTCCTTCTTGGAAAGGGTCAGACTCAGATTGAAACCAATCATCTCTTTCAATAGTTAGCACCTGGGCCATGTTTAATTGTGCAACCTGGCTACGATTTGGCTGTAACACACACAGTGGAGTCACTGCAGCCTTTCCTCTGATCCTTTACAAAACCTGTCAGAACGCCAGCACTCAATGCAGAACCTATCCACATCCACCTCACCGCCACATTCACGAATAACGTGCCCCCAGTTTAATAGCAATATTGCTGCAGGATATATGCAAGGACAAAACAGGTCTCGAAATGCATGGCCGGTCACCACCTTGGGGGATGCCCCTGTCACAGCTGCTATTATTCTACTTTTAACCATAATAACACACTGCACCCCTTGCCACTTCAAGATGTCTGTTTTGTTTCTGGTCACCAAGCTGTAAGCAGTGGCTGGAATGGCACCAACAAATGGGAAGCAAGCAATGTAGGGGAGGAGAAGGCAATGGTGAAGACGAGGTGCATCTAGTCTGCAGAAACCCCTTCTCCACATGGAACCCTGATAGGAATAGCCACTTCTGGTTCTGGTCTGCGTTGCTCTCTGTCTGCAAATCCCCTCAACTGATGTGGAGAAAGAATCACTCACTGGTACATTAATAGGGTTGAATGCCAAAATTGGTTAAAGGCAAGTCTTGCAGTTGGGCAAATAGTTATTCCAATTACATGACCTCAAGTTGCATTTCGAGTTATGTGATTGCTTCCAAGGTTATGGCACTACAAACTAGAGACCATCCCATGTCCAACCGACACCCCCCCCCCTGCCATATTCTAACGAAGTGTATGTCTACCTTTGTGTTGGCAGCCACTGTCAAATTGAAGCTGTACTTTTATGTTGTTGGCCTGTTTCAGGCCTGTTGGTGGCCTGCCAGTGTTTGATTTGGAACATCTATTCAGCCTTCTTATACAGGCATGAATCCCCCTATCAGTCACTCCTTTCCAAAAGTCACCAAGTCTCCTCACCTTGCACCCCACAGCACAACAATTACTTAAACACGGCAAGGACAGCTTTAGACCCATCCCCCACACAGACCCTCCTTCCTTTGCACCCAAGAATAATTTCAGGACAAGAAAGATGGGGTAGTTCAGCAAGGCTCTTGCATGGAAGCACATACAAAGGGAGAGCCAGAAATAAGGAGACAGAGAGAAAGAGAGAGAGAGATAGATAGATAGAGAGGGAGAGAGAGAGAGAGAGAGAGAGAGAGAGAGAGAGAGAGAGAGAGAGAGAGAGAGAGAGAGAGAGAGTGTGTGTGTGTGTGTGTGTGTATGTAGTGGGGCACTCACACCTTTGGCAAAGGTTGAAATACTTGTTGAAAATCAAGGCAGTTGAAAAGGACAGTTGACAAAAAAGGAGAATCAGAACCAGAAGGGGAGAAGAAAGAAAGATGTAGAGGGAAAAACAAAAAGAAAGTAACCCCCTGGTGCGGCTGCTGTCCTGAGCGGCCCTACAGGGCATTAAGATATTAAGGTACTGGGCTGCGCAGTGCGGGGAGTCACCCAGTGAAATATCTGTGTTACTGGGCTGCGTGAAAGGGGCAGCCCGGCTGCCCACAGGGGCGTGCTATCAGTCAGCCGGCCCGGGGGCCACACCAAATAGGCCTAGATGGGTAGAGGGCGCAGACAGCATGTGCGTGGCTGTTCAGGCCGAAAACGAGCCACCCAGTGTGAAGGGGAAACACTAACCAGGCAGCCCGGCTGTGCCCTCAAGGTAGGCCCTGGGTGAAAATCTTGAAGCCTGCTCTGCTCTCTAGGTAGTCTGGGACGCTGGAAGTCCCAGGCTGCTCCACCAGGTTGCCCAGGTGGAGCAGCCTGCGTGAAGATGGGAACTCAGGGTGCTCAGGGTGTGGTAGGGAGTAAGGCGGCATCTCATGCCAATGGCATGCCGCCTGAAGAAAATGTAAAACCTGCAACTTGGTGGTGACCCGGGTTGCCCTCTTGCCGGGGCTGCCTTAAGGACATTGAAGTGGCCACGAGGTGCGTAGATGATTGCTGGTGAGCCACACAGCCTATGGGGTCCAGTCTATGGAGCAGAACAGACCACGGGTCACTGTGGTTAGTAGGGTGAGCCCCCACTCGGGCAGGGGGCAACCCAAAGCATATTTAACAGCGCGGGCCATGCAGTGAGCATGGGTGGCCACATGTAGTGGAAGTGACCACCCAGGAGAATGAACAGCGGGGGTCCAGGCCACCGCTACATCAGGGGACTGGTCCCCTAAAGCCAACTACAAATGGGGACACCGCCACCACCAGAGACAGCCCTAAAAAGTACTGAAAGGGGCTGACTGACTATTTGGGTCACCCCCATTGTGAGATAATGTATTATATTTGTTTTGGATGTATTATGTCATTGTTTGTATTTATGTGTATTGATGTATATGTTTAAGTAATAGATCTGAAGTAGGGTAAAGGTTAATTAGTGGAAAATGAGAGTGGGGGATTATTTAGTGGGGACGTTAAGTAGGACTGTTTTTTGTATTTTGGTATTTGTGTTTATTTGTTATGCAGCGTAGCCCGCAGGCTTTAGGGCGCAGTTGAGAGACAGGCTGAAAAACAGAAAGTAGATGTAGGATATTAAGTATGTATTAAGGAGCATAGGGTAGGTAGCCTGGCTTGTAGTAGTGGATAACATGGAGGTCTGCCTGCGGCTGCCTAGGGAGATTGGACCACCCTCAGCGGCCACCCTTTAGCCTCACACTCCACGTGGGTGAACAGAAGGGCTCTGTTGCGTGGTACTCACCGTAGGGGTCCCCGAGACCCCTCCAAGGAAGAGTGGGCTGATGTAGCAAATCCTAATTTTTAGCCTACTCACATCAGGGGGGGGTGTTAGCAAGGGGATTAGTCATTGTTAAGGAGGTTTACATTTGTGTACAAGTAAAGAGGGCTCCCCATCGGAATCCCTACAAAATCAACCTAGTGCCTGTGTCCAGGTACTTATTTAAGAACTGAGGGTGTAGCCCGTCTCCTGTTATCAGCAATTCTACTTGGCTGGTGCAGCTTCCCTAACTGGCTGGCCTGGTGGCTGGGGGTTGTGGTTCACATGGGGATTGTCCCTGGTCTGGGGTGAGGGAGGTGGATACTCTTTCTTGGACCAGAGCTGGAAAACAGGGGCTACAGAGAGATGGAGAGGCAGAGCGAAAGAGACCATTAAATCAGTTCATTCAATTTGGGGTACAGCTTGTTATGTCATAATGTCAATCTCCTAGGAGTCCTGTGTTTTCTTTATTGGTCCGTATATCACTCCTATGCACACTGTGTGATATTCGCTAATAAAACAGGAACGCCAATACACATTGCCTGTTCACAGCATTCAATTCTTTTAAGAAGCAAACTGCTTTCAAATACATGTTACCTCTCCTGTGTTGTGTTCTAGAAGCAGATGTGTACTTGGCTAGATTATTTCTCATACAAACAAAAGTAGAAGGGTGGTTTCACAAAGAAACAGCTCTGACATGGCCTTGCCCTAAGCCTTAAAAGAGCTATTTCATTCACAAATAAGACACTACGAGTAACTCTGACTTACTCTTGACTGACTGAAGAGTATGTCAGGAATATGTTAGGAGAAAGTCAGGGTTACTCATAGTTACTTCTTGTGAATCACCCCAAAGGCGTTTTTATTTTTGTTTCAAATGTTGATAGTCATGAAGGTGGTGACTCATAAAGAATACATGATGTTAGCCATTGGTAGTTCTCAATGACCAAGTCAGCTTTATAAACGCGTCATTTAAATAAAAGTTGATACTGATCTTTGTTTTACCCTTTGGGACTAGAAACAATACTGCAAGGTAAACACATATATCAAGGGTGTCTTTCTCTTCTATATAGGGCTGCCCATGTAGAACTTACCATCCAATGAAGGGGACATAAAGTGTTCATAAAAAGGGATATGTTGTCCCTTGTAGTAATGTTTTAACTTCTGCTAATCCCCCAACCAAAACCGCTTTTTAAAACAACGTTAATGTATGAGTGGTATAGCATTTTCCTTTTATGAAATGACACAGTAAGACATGAATTAATATTTCACTGTGAGTACCAGGAAACCAAATACTCTAATGGAAATATAAACATTAATCAGTGAAGGGGTGGCCTTTGAGAAAAAAAACTGAATACCAGATACATCAACTTGGTCAAAGTTTGGTGTTTTTCAAAGGTTTACCACTGGCAAAAATAGACAATTCAGCCCAAAAAACATGCATCCACATCTTCTGAGCCATGCTGTTTATTTGGCTGGACATTATTTCTGTGCATTTTTAATACATTTTCCAGTGTTACTTTTCTAAAAAGAGGTTATGTTTTTTGACGACTCACCATGTCTCCTCTTCCCCTTTTTATTTCCCCTTAATGTTTCCGTTACCCACTTTTCCTGTCTGTTTGTGTTTTTGGTTGTGTTAAAGTGTCTGCGTATGCCCACTAGTGCCAGGTTAGATCTGCTATTGCCATTATGTTCAAGTAGGTTTGGCCAGTGTCCGGGGAGCCCCTTCTTGTACCACTTATGCCATTTCTCATGTGGCAGTGATTTCATACTGGTCGCTCACCACACAACAGTGTTCCGCCAGGTGTCCATCAGACTCCTGGTAGTGTCTGTGACAGGCTGCCTTCGCATCTGGTGGTCTATCTGATGCCACTTAATGGTAGCTTATCATCTTCCGACACCTTTCTTCGGATTTCACAGTGATTTATCAGTGCATTTCCCTTTCCTATACAATCTAATTGATGCTCATGTATATATGACGAGAAAACAGAAATAAGAACATATTTGCCAAAAGTGGAAGGGGCCATACGCTGAGAACTGACAAGGACGAATAACCAGTTGCATGAGGTGTTGTCTACTCACAAGAGCCTACACACCTATCCATTTGCATATCATGCTGGCCCTGTCCATGAGGGCATATTAAAAGCCCTGCTCCTCTGAGGAAAGGTGGCAAAAGCCAACCCAAATACCTGTTTCTGTCCCAGGGGTGGGAGGGAGTCATCCTGAGCGGTGTGTGGCTGAAGTGCACCATCTCACTAGACACAAGAGCGAGAGGTCCATACCTGTATTATGGTAGGTAAAAACAGTTGTGTGGATGTGTAAGACTTTAAAGTGTCAACATATAAAAAACCTAATTGATAGCCACAGCTGATTACTGCCTGTATTGACTATATCACCTATGTGTGTGCAATTTGCCCCATGTCCCGTTGCAAAGTGTGCCTACAATATATAGTTGGTGCTACCTGTTAGGCCAATAGAAAAGTTGGATTTTGTTATGTGACTCTGATGTCTGACTGTGTGTGAGAAATTGGATTCTGCCCTGCAGGAGTACAATGATGAGCAGAGACTAAAGGGCCTACTCAGCCCTCCCACACCAAGAGCCAACACAATAATAAAGGTAAAACAGGCACAGTTCAGATATATATACATCCTTTGCCTTTTCTGGTAACTCGGGCCAGGGAAAGTCTATGATCTTAAGAGGGATGTGAATGTTTGTTCAGTAGCAACCCAAACAACAATGTAGAACAGTCCTAAACAAGGGAATGTCCAAACAAAGTTCTATAAATATGCATATGCTTTAATTTAACACACAATGTAAGATTATAACTAACTAGAAAAACACTACACAAACCACACCCCTGAGGAAAGGACACAGAATAAACAAAGATAGCAAGATGCAGCACTAAGAGTAATGATTTCGGTGTAAGGCACGTAATAACCACAATGTTGTTTTAAAGCATATGTTCTTCAATGCAAAAGGGATACAAGTGACCTAACCAGTCTCTACTGCCCAAAAATGAACCAAGAGGGCAGTTATCAGTCAATAGTACCTTTTTGCGGTTCTTGCTGATATGACAAAGCCGAATTTAGACTTCTTGGCACTGTGTGAGCAATTCAGAGATCAGAAGAGAGCAAAAGACAGCATCTGAGGGTCCTGGTGGTTTGAATGTGCTTAAATGTTTTTTGAAAACAGATCCAAGCAGTTCAAAAACAAAAACACTAGGATTGCAGCTGTCCTGGCTCTCAGGATGCAGTTACTCACAATTCAGGGCTCAGGAGCAAAAGGGGTGATTTTCCCATGCTCCTCAACATGGGGGTGGGTGGAACACAACCGCAGGGGTCCTTCAACTCTGTGAGGTCCTAGGTACCGCTGTGTCTAGCAGAGAGTCACGTCTTGCTCCAGCAGGAGAGCACTCCTCATACTGCTGCGAGTCCCATTCAAGGGACTCACGGACAAGCTGGGTCATTGTTCTCTGTCTCCCAAACACAGGGCAACCGGGCACACAGCTGCACAGGTCCTTCAACATGGTGAGGTCTTGGGTACTGCAGGGCCTAGCACAGAGGCAGGTCTTTTACGAGTAGCAGGTTCACTGTCAATGGTTTCCGGGGACAGTTAGGTGACACAGCCTGCCTCTGCCTTGGACCACCTTCTTCACCACACAACTGGAGAACGAAGTGGACATTCTATAGATGAAGATCACTACTATTGGATATTCTATAAGTGATGGCACCTCCTAGGTCTATCCTACTAAAATGTTGCACTTCATTCTATTACTTAATCAGTTGGGACTATGATACGGTTCGGTTTACCATAAAAATCCGGAATTGTTGCTCTAATGCATTCTTGCCTCCTTTCCTTGGTCACACCCCTCCCCTTTAGTTCCTTACAAGGTTAGGACAATGTGTCCCTTCTGAAACAGGCCACAAAAACAACAAAATCTTCCTAAACTACACCAACAATACACAATCTCAATCTACTCCATATGTACCCCCAACAAACCTAACTGCTGAACTACTAACACACAAAAAGCACCTCTACTATCCCAATTGAATACAAAAACAATGTATGCAAATGATCAATAGAAAACAAAAACTCTATTAACACACCTGTCTTCCCTTTATACAGAGGAACTCTTCTTTATCTCTTTTTCACTGCCCCCCAAAGGAGGCTGGAATTTACGCCCTACTGCGCGATCTTCCCCAACTACTGTTGGAAGTATCTCCTCTTTTTATCTCCAGTACTCTTTTTTCAACTTAAAACAACATCAACTCTCCCCTCTCTGCAGGTAGCTTGGTGCACAGGTATGCTCACAATCCTAGGATCTCAGAGGTCTGCCAGCATTTCGTCCCCTCTATCTACCTGCTCTGCCCAGTGTGCCGCCTGAGAGACCCGGCA
Source organism: Ambystoma mexicanum (assembly GCF_040938575.1). Classification (NCBI taxonomy): domain Eukaryota; kingdom Metazoa; phylum Chordata; class Amphibia; order Caudata; family Ambystomatidae; genus Ambystoma; species Ambystoma mexicanum. Next base: position 1,089,172,632 of record NC_090925.1, on the reverse strand, counting down.
GGACTTTGCGAGAAAAAAGGGCTTCTGCCAAACACTTCTTAAATGTGCACTTGAACTGCTCCCTCCAGGTGGACTCCGCTGTCCAATGGAGACACAGCAAGAAGTCCTCAACCTTCCAACAGACACTGGGTATCTCAGCAGTGCCTTCAAGTGTTAAGCTGGTGCCAATCAATAATCAATAGCAAAACAAACTCAAGAAAATTGAGGAACTACAAGGTACTCGAGAACACACAGCTTTATTAAAGCATGAAAGGCTGGGAAAACACAACAAAGCATTCTCAATTGTTATAATGCAAAACACAAGCTTTTCAGGGTAAGCAATAAGAAAACACTTTTACTCGCTTGCCCTAATGGTTAGTAAATATACACCTATCAATTCTACAGGCAAAGAGTACTACTATTGGATACTCTTTAACTAATGGCTCCTTCTAAGTTCATCCTACTAAAAATGTTACACTTCATTCTATCACTTCACTGGTTGGCGCTATTCTATGAGAGCCAACCCGGCGGACAAAAACCTATTTGGTTTGTAGTTTACTCATCTGACCTTGGGCACTTTAATGTGATGCCAGTGTGCATGGTGAGGAAGTGGAAATGAATGGACTGTTATAATTCAGTTTCAGTGTTCTTCTGGAGAATGTTATCTAGTGTGTTTTTGATTCCCTGTCGAGCCCCCTTTCTTACTCGTCTTTATGCCTGAGCATCTGTCTGCATATCATGGGGCTTTGAATTGTGTGCAAAGCAGTTTGATGTCAGGATTCTGTATTTCAGAATAAAGGCCTTTCAGAGTTGTTTCTAAAAACGACGGTACGCTGGTTCACCTCTGCGAACGTCTGGCGGCGGGGCCCACCTTGTGTTGATTTGATCTGCATTATCACATGCTTTTGCCAGTTTAACCTTAATGACTGAAAGACTTCTGAGTCAAGTTATTGAAAATGTTGTGGCATAAGTCATCGAAGACTATACCGCCACGTCTTCTGCCCAGAATAAGATTTCTTCATATGTGACACAAGTCACATCTTTTTCCGTGTGTCAAATGCACTTATGCCTGGAAACATTATGTAAATGAGTGTGCGTCTTTAGCTTTATGAAACAATCCATGTTTTCTCTTGAAGGGACGTTTTTTTTGCTGCTGCCTGGGTAGATTTGTGCCATGTTCATGTTAAAAAATTATGCTTCAGAGGACATTTCTGGTTTATGAGAGCAACTGCTGGCAAGATGTTTGATTTATTAAAAACTGTGAAGCTAATTCTGATACATAGACATGTGAATAAGTTGCATGGTTTTGTTATGCTTGCGTTAATTAAGGCCAGCTCACTTGGGATTGTTAGCAGCAGGCGTAGATAGGCTTCGGTTAATTAGCTTGGTGTTTTCTGCATTTTAGGTAAAGCATTTCTTTGAAATCATGTGGCACACTGCGAGTTCGCCTGCAGGGGCTTTTGTTTGTGATCTGCTTTGCAGAGCTGTTTGTGCTGCAGAACGGGAGTGTGCCCATTTTGTATGCCATACTTAACTGGCATTACATCAAGGTCTTATTTATATTAATACATTCAGAAAGAAGCATCTGATTAGTCCAGAGTGAGTGTTCCCAAAAGCACCTTGTATGACACGAGTAGTATAGCTCAGTGGCAATGCGCACGTCTTGGCAGCAAAGTGACGCAGAGCAACAAATGTTCCAATCACAAAACCAAATGTAATTTTTTTTTTGTTTGTTTGCTTTATTTGCTTATATAGCGTGCTGAACCCTGAGGTAGCTAGGCGCTTATCTTGTGGCGAAGGTTACATACAGTTATGAGTACACAAATACAGGAGTTTACAGGCAGTTTTAGTGGAGCTATTTACACACAGGTATAAGTACAGTGATAACATAATTTACAGGATTATACATTAGAGGCAGTAAAGGAGTACAAAAATGTACAGGATTATACAGGCATTTACAAGTTGAAGGACTGTGTTAGGCAATTTTTGCAGAATATATACATGGAGCTTGTGGTTTCATAGGTGTAGATTTAGGGATCGTCGTGAAAAGCCAGGTTTTGACTTTGAAACGGAAGACAAGGAAGGAGTGTTCATCTCTTAGCGCTGGGGCATAGAGTTCCATGATTTGCCGCTAGGACTGGGAAACTGGTACCGCCTGATTTTTGAAGTCTGTATTTGGGGATGTTGAGGCAGTGAGCGTAATTGGCTCTGGTGGGTCTAGTTGAGGTCTTAGTGCAGAATTCGTCAGCAAGGTATTTGGGGGCGGTGTTGATGCGGCATTTGTGGGTGATCATGAGAGTTCTGAAGGTGATTCTGCCTTTTGTGGGGAGCCATTTGGTAGTCTGCCTCGCTTGGGATATGTGGTCAGTGCGAGGGATGTTGAGGGCTGCTCTGAGGACATTATTTTGCACAATTTGGAGTTTGTAGATGTTTTGCTTGCTGGTACCAAAATATAGGGAATTACAGTAATCAAGTTTAGATAGTATTGATGCTCTCGCTAGTGTGATACAGCTTTGTGTAGATACGAAGGGTCTAGAGGCCATTATTAGTTTAGTGGTGTAGGCCGAAGAGGAGGCAGTGGCATTAACCTGTCTTGAAAGTGTCAGGGTGGAGTCGAGGTAGACAACTAATATTTTGGCGTTTCCGTCGATATTGAATGAATTGTATTGAGGGTTGAGTTTGTTGAGGCGTTGTTTGGAGCCAATGAGTAGGAGCTCGGTTTTGTCATCATTTAAAGAAAGCCTGTGCTTGGCCATCCAGTCTTGAATTTTGCTGTAAATTTCATTAAGGCAGGATGAATCATTTCCGTATGAGCCTGAGAGCGTGATGAGGATCGTGTATCATCAGCGTAGTTGGTGTATGGGACTTTCATGTCATCCAGGAGGTCGAATAACATCTTATTCAAGATGTTATACAGGGTGGGGGAGACATAGGATCCTGGGGGAACTCCACACGTGATGAGTCTGCTGAGGCAGTGTCTGAAAAAACCCTCATGGATCTTTCGGATAAGAAGGATGGATCCATTTGGCTGAGTTTGGTGAGAAGGAGGCTGAGGTGGATAGGTGTGAGGTTAAGATGTTATGGTCGACTAGGTCGAAAACCGCAGAGAGATCAAGGAGTAAGAGGAGGGAGGGGTGGCCTTTGTCTTTGGCCTCATCCATTTGGATCTTCAGATCTAGAAGGGCTGTTTCAGTGCTGTGTCTAGGTTTGAAGCCAGATTGGTGGAGGCCTAGGAGGTTGTGCATTTTGATGTGGTTCCGAATTTTAATGTAGGCTGCTTTATCAAGGATTTTTAGCAGGAACGGGACGGTGGTGATGGGGTGGTAATTTGTGTGAATGCCTGTGTCTAGCGTGGGTTTCTTCATAAGAAGTTAGACCCAGGTGACTTTGAGATTCTTAGGTACCGAGCAGGAAGCAAAGGAGGTGTTAATGAGAGTGGTGATGAGGGGGCAACATCTTTGGCTCCTTCTTTGATGATGGAAGCTGGACAGATGTCCCCTTGGCATTTTGAGGGTTTGAGGCTAGCAATTATTGATTCTACCTGAGTAATGATGACAGGGGAAAATTCAAAGAGATCTGAGTTGTTAGGACGTGGTTGGTGGGTTTGGTTAGAGTTAGTTGTACCTTTGGTGGCTATGAGGATTCTTTTGGCTTCTACTTCGGTCTGGAGTAGGGCTATTTTGTCTAATTGTGCCTTCTGGAAATATTAATATAATTATATAATTATAATAATTATAATGCCACAACAATTTCATGGGCTATTTTAAGAATGCTCTTTACATGTATTTGTGTTCCCCCATTGCTATTCTCACTTGAAATAGTGTTATGTCATAATAAAAGCTCAGCTCGGAGAGGTATTTTAAAATGGTGAGGACCAGAGACAGAGGACCCCCAGATACCCATAGGTAAAAAGTCTACCCGTAGGTCAACTCAGAAGACTTGCGTCTGCAACAGTAGACCAATAAAAGCTCGAGCTCATTTGGTTACGAGAATAATAACTCTCCACATGCCAGAAGTCCAGAATTACCACTTCTGGCAGCAGCTGTTTCTCAGCTGAACCAAAATGGATTCAGGTCAGGTGACCATTAAGCCTCCATCGAACTGCCGTTGAAGCTGTCTTCATGTAACAGACTAGCACCTGAGCCATCAAGCCCCATTTCCCACTATCGAAATAACTGGTGAAGCCATGTGAGGCATTTGCTCCCAAGACCTCATCGCCCACTACTCTGCACTTGCACGAAAATCTTTAAGTAAGAAAATAAAACAGACTGGTGCTTTTCATTAGTTTTAAAGGCCTTGCCATGGAGTTCTGTCAACCTGATTCTATTCGTAAACCGTTTCCACATGATTCCTGCTGGTAGCCTTTTTCTATTTCTACTGCTGGTCAGCTAGGGCTTTAAAAAGAATACCCAACTCCCCTGGTTTCCAACCCTCCTTTCCGCCTGTACATAGTTTAAACAACACAATATGCTGGTGGGTTAATTTGTATTATTTGAGAGAGATTTGGGTTTTTTGGGTTTTGGGGAGTATGTCAAGTTCACAAAAACACCCCTCACAACAGTCAGGCATGTCCTTTGCAGAACGTTTGCTAGTCGCCCCACATTAGCATTAACATGTATTTATCAATAGCAGAGATTGATGAAAAGAGTAAATATATTTTTTTTAATAAAAAAAAAATCTGCTATGTTTTTTGTTTTTATTTATGGCCCGTGGGAAGGATGAACAGTGGTCCCTAAATTTCTGGGACAATCTTTTTAACCTCAATCACCAAATGCTGCTGCACTATGTGTCGAAAAGAGTACGCATTTGTATCATATTTTCATATATTCATCATGATAGTAGAATGGGACAACCCTAATGCAAAAATGACGGAGACTGGATATACTCAATTGAATTATGGCTGCTCACATCACGAATGGCCATCTCTTCAGGACTAGGTTGTGATGTAACAAGAGTGTGCCTCATAGCTGCCTTCAATCAGAGTTTATTCCTGGGGGTCATTGACGTAACAGCGGCTTTTTAGACTACTGTGCTTGTCACAGACATTTGCATTATTGGCCATAATTTACTGCATCCTATGCCATGAAACGAGACCATTTGTCCAGGTGAGTATCCACAAACACACTAACTGCATTCCTTACACTCCCTCCAAATGTGGCACTAGTTCTAAATGGCACCTGCCCATGGGCAAGGTGTTACCCATAACGAACATGATGCATTGTCCACGGTCATGCAAGATGACTCTGAGCTCATGGTGCTGTATCATGCTATGTTTACGCTTATGTTCGTTTGTTCTGGATTTTTAAGAATGCATTGATAATGTAGAGGTTTGAGCACTGGACTTGAAAAAAGTTAGCAGCCCCTACAACGGGGTTGCAAACCTCTCATGTAATGCCTTTTGTAATGTATGAAGTCCTGGCCTAAAATGGCATATAATTCTTATACTTAAAACTAATCAGTTGGTAAAAAATAATGTCAACATTTTAAGCAATAGACTACAGACTAGTGACACAGCAAGATACATTATAGAAAAACAGCACATGAACACATTACTGCCAGGGGTTTGGGGCGGGGTTTGGGCCGCTCTGGTATTTCAGCCTCACAGCTTTGGTTGTTAATGGGATCACCGCTAGATAATTGAAAGTAGTTTGTTCATTGGTCAAAGTGCCGAAGTTCTGGCTCGAATGCTGTTTTCTTTTCGCAATGCATACTGTAGCGTGCATTTCAGTCAGACTGCCTGTTTTAATTGTAGGCCATAATAGAGAAACAAAAGAGTAATTATTAACTGTGCAGTCATATATCCCTATGTTTAAGATAGAAGATGATACTTTGAACAATTGATCATATTATTATAATTATGCTGTTGCTGTATACTATTTTAGGCCAGAATGGTTCACTATGCTGAAACAATTCACCCAGCTCTCTGATCATTTTTCTTACTGCAAGGCAAGGCCCCATGTTGTGCATGATGGGTCGGTGTCTGTGTTGTCTCAGGGCTGGTCTTGCAGTGATGTCTTTCTTGCATGATCAAAGCATTGTGTATACCCACAATGCTTTGCTCATGTGGCTCTGAACTGAAGGTGAATATTGGTGGAACTAGGTATCCAGTTGTCTACAGCTTTGAGAACTGTCTGTTCTGGGTTGATTAAGCTATGTATAAAATAACACTGCACTCAAAGACAAAGACAGTTTTATGGAGCAAAATACTTGCATTCGGCTTAATTTGCATACCCACAATGCTTTGCTCATCTGTCCCTGAACTGGAGGTGTCCTTCAGATGGTTGCTCGGGGTTATGTTACGGTAAAGGTTCTTGTACTGTGCACTGTCCCCACTTGTGTGGTTCCTTGGCACTATGGCAGCTCTATAAAGCAAGAGGGTAGGAGGGTAATGAAGTGGGAGAATGGAACAAAAGGCTCCCACCAATCCCCTCACACCCCTGGCCTAGAGGATCACGGCCCAGGCACCCGCCACGAGAGGAGTTTTCCCATCTACTAGACGACCAAATACCCTGGTACAGGAACATACGGATGTGCCCACCCGCCTGCCCACCAGCCTGCCCTGCCCATGCCGACACCTGCGGCATGGATGGACTCGACTGAACCATCCAACACTAAATCAACACATCGTTAGAGATGCCATGACGACCTAGCCAACGGTCAGCACACCCGTGCAAGCATGCACACTGGACACT